>NC_133764.1:3694460-5004268 GCF_036562045.2 Rhinolophus sinicus
GCGGGCTTTAGAGGGGAGGACCCAGGGCCAGGGAGCTCCAAGGGGTTGGGACCAGAGCACAGGCCAGACTCAGGAGTCCGGCTGTCCAGCCTGGGGCTCACTATACACGTACTCCCATTCTTGTAGATCATTTACCAAGTTCTTGCTATGCACCAGTGGAGCCTGGACTCTTTACCTGTCTTGTCTCATTGAATCCTCACAAATGCTCAGGCGTGATTACTACATATTACCCTATATTACGGCGGGGGGGTCTGGGGGTGAATTCAGGTCCCAGGGATTAAATAACTCGCCTGGGATGGAGGTCAGGACCTGACTGCGTCCAGACAGATGGAGGACTTCTTATCCATCGGACTGTCATGGGAGAGGCAGTGGTGGTCAGCACTGGCCAGTGGGGGTGAAGGGGTCCTTGCCAGGTGGCCTGCAAGCTGACCCACACTCTGCCCCCACAGTTTGATCCAGGCCCTGCTCACGGTGCTGTCTCAGGTGCTGTGTTTCCTGGCCATCGAGTGGTACCTGCCCCTGCTTGTGTCCTCACTGGTGCTGGGCTGGCTGAACCTGCTTTACTATACACGTGGCTTCCAGCACACAGGCATCTACAGCATCATGATCCAGAAGGTGAGTCTGGGGTGACCCCGCTGCAGCCAGACTGGGAATGGCTGGACCCCACAGTTAAGTGGGATTCCTTTGGGCCTCAGCCGGCAGGCACCTTCTTCCACAGCTAACCTGGGCAGAGGAGAACCTAAGCATGTCTGCCTGTGCATCACGCACCCAGACACTCGCTGAATGTAAGCATGAGTATGAGCGTGCCCATGCCTGCTCTCACTCTGCATGCATGAGCCAACGCCTGCACGTGTGTTTGCAAGTGCCCACACAGGAGCTACATGCATCTTGCACACCGAAGGAGCAGAGACAATGCACACAAGCTCACCTGTGTGCCTGTGCCAAGGGACAGCTGGGCATATGGATATGCATTTATTTATTTATTCAACAAATGTTTAGGACGTATGTACTATGGGCCAGGCCCTGTTCTAAGTGTTGTTCACTAACAAAATAGACAAGTCCTTGCTCTTTTGAAGAGGACATTCCTGTAGGGGAAATGGAAACACTAAGAAAACAAATGAAAATGTTACAGACTGCCAAACGCTATGAAGGGAATACATAGCACAGTGTGATGGAGGATGGCTGGGCAGAGAGTGCTTCAGACAGGGTGGGCTGGAAGGCCTCTGTGAAGTCGTGACAGCTGAGACCTGAAAGAATGATTCAGCACAGACTCAAGGAAGAAGCATTTGAGGCAAAGAGAACAGGAAAGAAAAAGGCCAGAAGCAGAACAAGGCTGGAGTGCGTGAGACAGAGCGAGGAGGCTGAGGAGAGTGAGGGAGAGGGAGGCAGGTCGAGAGGCCCTGAGGTTTTTAGAACATTTTTAAATTGTGGTAAAATATACATAACAAAATTTACCATTTAACCATTTTTAAGTGTACAGTCACATTGTTGTGCCACCATCCCCACCATCCATCTCCAGAACTTTTTCATGATTTCAAACTGAACCTCTGTACCCATTAAACACTAACTCCCCATTCTCACCTTCCCCCGCCCCTGGCAACCACCACTCTACTTTCTGTTTCTATGAATCTGATTACTCTAAGTGCCTCATAAAAATGTAATCATACAGTTTTTGTCCTTTTGTCACTGGCGTATTTCACTTAGCATAATGTCCTCCAGGTGTTCATCCATGTTGTAACGTGTCAGAATTTCCTTCCTTTTTGAGACTGAATAATATTCCCTTGTATGGATACACTACATTTTGTTTATCTATTCATCCCTCAATGGACCCTTGAAAAGGGAAGCATCCACCGTGTGATCTCATGTAGATTTTTAAAAGACCCTTTGGCTCAGTGTCGCTCCATAGGGCCCAGTGTATGCAGATGTTTATGTGTGTGGAGGGGACGGTGTGTACATGGAAACCCATTCCGAGGGTCGGGGGTCATGTCTGGTGGCCCACCCACCCACCCCGCTCCTGGCGCGTGTGTTCTAGGTCATCCTGCGGGACCTGCTCCGCTTCCTTCTGGTCTACTTAGTCTTCCTCTTCGGCTTCGCTGTAGGTAAAGGCCCCCCTCTGGCCCCTGCTCAACCCTTGCCCACCCTGTACGCCCTCAAGTCTGCCCATTGGCCTCCCCTGGCTGAGGACCCCCTTCCACCCTCCTGCAGCCCTGGTGAGTCTGAGCCGTGAGGCCCGGGGCCCTGGGGTCCCCACAAGCTCCAATGCCACGGAGGCACTGCGGCCCCAGGCAGGACAGGAAGGTGAGGAGGACAGCTCGGCCCCGTACGATGGCATCCTGGACGCGTCCTTGGAGCTCTTCAAGTTCACCATCGGTATGGGCGAGCTGGCGTTCCAGGACCAGCTGCGCTTCCGCGGGGTGGTGCTGCTGCTGCTGCTGGCCTACGTGCTGCTCACCTACGTCCTGCTGCTCAACATGCTGATCGCCCTCATGAGCGAGACTGTCAACAGCGTCTCCACCGACAGCTGGAGCATCTGGAAGCTGCAGGTGCCCGGGAGGCTCCTCTCCCCCTGCCCAGGTTCTGTGGAAAGTGGGCAAGACTCAGCTGAGCTGGGCCCCTGCAGCAGGGCCAGGGCCCCAGGCGGGCTTGCCCTTGTCAGGGTCTCCATCAGCCACTCCTTCCTTCATAGGGCTGCTGTGAGGATTGAATAAGCTTAGCTCTCAAGCCCTTAGGCCAGTGCGTGGCACACAGTAGGTGTTCACTGTGTTAATTATTATCAGCATCATGATTATGAAGTATTTCTTGAGTGCCTGCAATGGGGCTAGACATAGTTCTAGGTTCTAAACACACAGCAGAGATATTAAAACAAAGTCTGCCCTATGAGCTCCCATTCTGTGTTTATCGTATGTTAAATGGGCAGTTTGGTGGGTGAGGCAAGCAGGCTGTGCAGTCCTGGGGCTGGCCCGGCTTGGAGGAGTTGGGGGACCAGAGGTCCCTGAAGCCGGAGGCTGATATGACACCCACCTAAAGTGGAAGCAAGAGCTGCTTCTTGACACGGGAAGGGTGAGGGGTAGGTCTGGGCAGCTGGTGCAGAGAGAGCCTTGCCCAGGAGGCTGGAGTGTGTTACCAATTCACTGCTCACCCTGTCTCTCTGAGCCTCCGTGTCCTCCCCTGCAAAGTTCTATGTTCTACCTACCTCGAATGCCAGTGGGAAGGCACTTGTGTGGGGTAGAGCAAATGAACCTCCTCACCAGGTGGTGTGAAATTCTGGAAACTGTAATGATGCAATAGCAAGTAATTGCTGAGCACTCTTTACGTGCTGACTTCTCCCGAACTACCAGATACAGTGTCCTCAGTCTTTAAGTGAGGAAACTGAGATTCCCAGGGGGTGAGGGCCTAACACCACACAGGTCATCAAAAGTTGGAGTGGATTCCAATCCATGCGCTTAGTGGACTTTGGGTTGTACTGGAAAGTGCTGTGTTGCATCTTCTTGACTGCTCTATCCGATGCGTCCTTTGTCCCCAGAAAGCCATCTCGGTCCTGGAGATGGAGAATGGCTACTGGTGGTGCAAGAGGAAGAAGCAGCGGGCAGGTGTGCTGCTGACAGTTGGTACCAGGCCGGACGGAAGCCCCGATGAGCGTTGGTGCTTCAGGTGAGTGAGAGGGCAGGGAAGGGCAGCTGGTGCCGCCAGCCTTAGTCTTCTGAAAACCAGGCGACCACTGCCATGACCCAAGGCTGCTGGGAAAGGAAGGGCTTAGGAGTGATGGGGACTCTGCCCCGCCTTTCTCCCCCCCCCACCCCCGCCCTCCCAAGGTGAGGTCAGGGATGCTGGATCTCATAGGCCTGGGGCTGCCACTGCCTGGTGCCCTACCTGTCTGGCCATTGCCTGTCCCATTGGCTGAAAATGAAGGTCCCTCCCTCGTGGTCCCTGACCTATCCTTCTGGCCTGAAATGGGGTACAATTAGGAGGCCAAGAAGCCAGAGGGACACTCAGGTTATAGCACAGCAGCCTTGCCCTGGCTGGTCTGCTCTGCCCTCCCAACTCCCTCACCTGGCCACGGAGGCTACAACCCTTCCACAGGGAACAAACTCTTCCATGCCCAGGGAAGGCATGGGCACTGAAAGAGGAAACCTGGTGACAGATAGACACATTTTCATGAGGCAACAGTTAAGCAAGGAGAAGGGAGGGTCTTAGGCATGTAGAGAGTAGCGACATAGGGCCCCAGAACCTGGGAACGCAAAGGCATACCTGATCTGAACTCTTCTCTGGATGTTCAGGAAACTCAGGTCACTGTGAACAGTCTGAAGGGACGGATGCCTGTTCTTCCATGTGGGCACCTGGTCCAGAGGGCAGCAGGCTGATAGCTGCAAGCATAGGGCTAGAGGGGATCGTGGGTGGCCCAGTGTCCTGTGCAGGAGGGCAGAGAAACCTCACCCTCCTTGCAGTCTCTTTGTCCACTGGAACGTCTGTTCAGTCCACCCACTCAGGAGCTGGGGCCCTTCTCCTGGGGCAAAGGTGGCTGCACCGTTGGCATCCTGTAGCCTCAGAACTGCTCTGTCATCCTCAGGGTAGAGGAAGTGAACTGGGCTGACTGGGAGAAGACGTTGCCTACGGTGTGTGAGGAGCCTTCAGGGCCAGGCATCCCTGGTGAGTAGCCTTGGTGAGAGGCTGTGCGTGTGTGTGTGTGTGTGTGTGTGTGTGTGTGTCTGCCTGCCTGCCTGGCCACACAGCCACGGAGAGTCTGGGGCAGGATCTCTTCTGTGGTTACTCCCCAGCTCCATTCATTTAAAAAGACTGACGCTGTTAAAGTGGTGCTTCCTTCCTGTCCTTTCCATCCTCACCTCTTAGCTGGCCTGTTTTCAGGCAGTCACCTGGGAAAACCTCTGAGGCTGTTAGTACTTTCACCAGCCCAACCTTCATCCTGTCCTGCTTCCCGCCTCTTCATCTCCATCCCCTCCTCTTGGCAAGTTCCAATCCACTGCACCCTTTGCCCATTCAAGTGCCAGTCCTGGGCTGAGCCTGGAGAGCCAAGTTAGGGAGGGCCCCCTACTCAGCCCATAGCTTAGGTGGCATCTCCCTGAGCCCCCACTGGCTCGGTCCCGGTCAGCCTTGCTGACTTGAGCACCTGAGCTTTCCCCCACTACACGAGCCCCCAGCCCTTTCCCACCTCCAGCTCCTACATCTCTGAGGAGAAGCCGCTTCCTATGCCTTTCCCACCTCTCATGGCCGGCGTCTTCTCCACTCTAAAACGGCCTAGTATGGCAATGGCGCCTCCATCCCCACCCTGCTGCTTCTCACCAAGAGTGATGCCTGTTCCGAGGACTAGGTCTCTCCACAGCATTCCATTTCTGGAACCTTCAATAGCTGCTACCCTATCTTCCGTTAGCTCTCCTCCTCTCTCATTCATTGTCCGACAGACTCCACTTGCTTGTGCCTGTAGCCCCAACCCCTCCTACCACAGCCTGCTGTGTCACCCATGACCGCTGTGCAGGGGCTCCTCTGGCCTCCTGCTCCAAAGCTCACTGGTTTCCTAGGCTCCTGGGTCCCTGACCAAGGCCCTCGCAAACCCATGTGTTTCCTGCCCACCCTCTCTGTGTGTCTTCCTTAATTCTGTCTCCCGTCCCTGCACTGTCAAAACTCTGAACGTTACTTTGCTCCTCCTCTTGCCTCAAGCATTCCACACCCCAATCCCACACCCCACTGCCTGCTACGGCCGCCAACTGGACATGCCCAACAGGAATAGCCTTGGGGCTGCACTAGCAGGCAACATGTATGTAACCCCACCCCCTCCTCACCCAGGTGGGAGGCCTTGATGGTTTCTGCCCCCACAACCTCTGTCTGGTGCTGTGTCCTCCAGGCTGCCCAGGCCGCCACTTGGCTTCTCCGCCCTCGCCCCTCATTTCTCCTGATCCTGCAGGGCTGCTCATCCTGCACCCTGACCTCCAGACAAGTCTTTCTGCTTCAGGTTTATCCCACTCCAATTCCTCAACGTAGACAAAAACTACACACGGCCCTCATTACACTATGCCTCCCACTGCCTGGAAGGCCATACTCGTCAGTGTGGAAGTCAAAGACCAAAACTGTTGTCCAACCATTCCCCACACCTCCCTCCATGTGACAGCCAGCCTGTCTACCATGCTTCTTGTTCTTTGCTTCCCTTGGCCCTTGTCTGTGCTGGAAGTGCCCTTCCTGCTCCTCTGGGTGTCCAAATCTGCCTCCTCTCTTACGGTTTGGGTCCCCTCTCTCCTATGAACTCTCTAAACACCTAACTCGCACTTCCCTCTAGCTCTTCAGCAAGCCTCAGGTGTTCTGGTTTCTAATGCAAAAGGCTGTCACCTCCAGAAACCTTAAGCTCCTGGCAGGAGGCCCCTCACTAGCACAAGGCAGGAGTTCAGGAAACGCTTGTGGAAGAAGGGAGGCAGAGAGAGGGATTGCTGGGGACTTCAGAATCCCCTGCTGTCACAGGTCATGATGTGGTTTCATGGCTATGACCTCCTCCTGTTTCCCTAGCACTTGCCTCCTGAGGACACACCCCAAGGGCCAAGTCACAGTGCTTTTCATCCCATTTACAGGCACCATGAAGAACCCTGCCCAGCCCGGGGAGGACAGTGCCTTGGAGGAAGATCATCTGCCCCTCCAGCTCCTGGAGTCCCACTGAGGGCCCAGATGCCGCAGGAGGCAGGCAGGGCAGAAACGGGGAGTATCTCCAGCCCTATCTGATGGCTCTGGCTCCAGGGAACTTTAGTGGCAAATATAAATAAATATTTTCTCATGACTGACTATCCTGGAAACATTATTTGAACAAAGTTACTATGCCCTTGGGCTGGTCAACATCTGCATGACTCTGTGGGCACAAGCCTGCGTCTGGGGCTGGGCTGTTCCCGCTCTGGGCACAGGACATCCTCACCTGCTGCTCCCAGCCTCAAGACTGTTGTGTTCCTGCGTGCAGGTAGCTGGCTGAGGTGCTGTGCCCGTTGTCATGGCAGACATGGTGGTGGACATGGGCAAACACAGCCACCTCTTCTCCCTCCCCCACAGCCTCCAGACACCTCCAAGATGTTTCTCCAAGCCTTTGAGCTCCTTGGCTTAGGTCAGACTCTGGATTATTGCCTTCTCTCCCCATTGGGCTTCCTGCACAGTTTTCACCCCTGTAAGCCATTCTCTGCAGGGCAGCCAGAGGGACCTTCCCTTAGGAAGAGAAGAGAAGCATGGTACGTCTGTGTTCTGAAGGCTTGAGAGGTGCCCCAGTGCTCACAGGATGCACTAGCTGGCATCCCCAGCCCTCTGCAGTTTTGCCCAAGCATTTCCAGACACCTCTTCTCCCACACCCCTGCTGCCCCCCATGTTGTCCTTGGCACTTTCAATAAATTCTTCATGGAGGCTGATGGACCTCCTGCGTGTCTCACCCCTTGACCTGGCTCTCGCTGGAAACCCCTTCTGCAAATAAGATCCTACATTTATTTCTAAGATGAGCTCAAAAATTGTCTCATTATAACTTTTCCTATTTATTCCAGTCAAAATGAATTGCTCTCCCTTAGGGTAATGCGAGTTTATAAATTGTGTATGCATGGATTGCATTGTGTTTTTTTTTTAAGTGGGAAAGACCTGAGCATGTTCATATGCTGAAAGGAAAGCATTAGCAGGTTTCCACTGCTGGTGAGACAGGAGCATGGATAGAGAAGCCTGGGTGAGTCAGAGGAGAAGGCTGGCTCGCTCCTCAGAGGTCATTCTAAGGAGGAGGTGAGGGCTGTCAGAGCGCAAGGGTGGAGCGGCCCCGCGGATATTTTGGAATATTTGTGGGGGGAGAGCAGACTGGCAAAGCTTCTTACCGTGTTTCCCTGAAAATAAGACCGGGTCTTACATTAATTTTTCCTCCAAAAGACGCACTAAGGCTTATGCTCAGGGGATGTCATCCTGAAAAATCATGTTAGGGCTTATTTTCAGGTTACATCTTATTTTCGGGGAAACACGGTTGAATTAGGAGCAGCTACTGCCCAGCCAAGGCTCTGCAGGGTTTCCAATACATTATCTCATGTGATTCTCAGCACAACCTTCTGTGGCGCCGTTGTCTCCTTTCCAGATGAGCAACCGCAACCTCACAAAGGATGAACTTGCTCAAGGTCACGCAGCGAAGCAAACGCGGGGCCAGAGCTTAGACCCAGCAACCGCGTTCCAGCCCCTGCGCAGGCGCCCTCGCACCTCGCCGCGCGCCTGTGGCCCAGAATTCCCGAGGCAATGGAAGAGACCATCGGCTGTACAGTAGGGGGGAAACCTTGGGTGGCAGGGAGCCTGTATTGTTAAATGGTGTGGAAGTTCCTGTGAGTCTTTGTCAGTATCACCCTCCCTTCTGTGACGAGTGGAATGTTCCAACTCCTTAAGGGCCTGGGACACAGCGGAAGCAACCTTTTCATTAAAGCTGTTATGGAGGTGAGTTGTGTTTGCCTCTGGCTCTGGCAGCTGGTTGCAAAGGCAAATGAGCTAGTGCCTTTCAGGTTTTTGGAGGATGTTTTCGGGAAGCTTAACTGGAGGGCGGAGGGCGGCTTCGCCCACGTGGGCTTCCGGGCAGGCGCCGTGGCCGGGTGTTAGGGACTGGCAGGGCCGCGGTGGGCCGAGGCTCACGGACAGCGTGCGTGTTTGACCTGCAGGCCCGCCGCCCTCGCTGGAGCCTGAGGAACCCGAAGGCCGGGACCCCTTTTCCTGGGCTCGCCGTAAGGAATGAGCAAACCCGAGAAAACGGGGTATGTCGGGGTCTAACTGCACCGGAGGGCGCTGCACGTGGGTGGTGAGGGTTGTAATGGGACCACGAGGAAAACTTGCTCGACTGTCCTGATGATACTAATACTAGGAAGTGCCGTCAGATGCGATAACTGACGATTTTTATGCCTCTGACCGCAGTCGCTGAAACCCCGACAGTTCAGTTGCCTGTAACTACCAGAATTTGTCCTAAATGCACATCCGTCTAACATTTCAGGTGGCAGACCCGCTGCAGAGTATCGAAGTCGGCAGCATCCCACCCTGAGGTAAGGCCTAGTCTAGGTATGGTTTAACACGGAACTTAGCTGTAGCGTTTGTTACTTTAAATGCTCTGAAATGGCCTGGTATAGTTGTAATTTTTATGTGTTTAACATAATTATGCATTACTTTGTTGCGTAATTGCAATGGAAATGGCTGCCTTTAACCTGAAACTAAACTGCAGCGATCTGCATAAACAAACTCCATTAAAATATCCCCTGGCTGTTTTTAAGGGAACATTTAGCATAATTCCAGTTAATGTCCAGGGCTCTGGGGCAGTACTGGGAATGGAGAGGTGCTTGACTGCTCTGATGAAATCACTAATAGGAAGTGCCGTCAGAAGCGATAACTGACGATAACAATTCCTGGCTGACTGCAGTCAAGTCCTCACAGGTTGCTGGTGCCGGGAGTAAGTTGCTCTGAACTGTGACTCTTAATTTCTATATTCACTCAGGTTGCAAGTTAGTGAGGGACCGGCAACCATTCAACAGCTGAGTATTGGAGTGGGGAGCATTGGCCTTGAGAGGTAAGCTTTGGTCTGCAGAGCGATTAGTGGTGGAGGATGCTTAGGTGTTAAGTTGAATGATGTAAAATTACTATTGGTCAGATACTGGCAGTGGAGCAGAGTGCAGAGCAAACTCAGGAGTTCCTTTTTTACCTTATGGCTATATAATCCCGAGCAAATTGCCGGAATACTATCAGATGTAGTTTTCCTCCTCCTTAAAGAGTCTACGGTTTGTGATGTTTAAAGTACTGTAACTAAATGGTTACACCCAAGAAGCAAATTATGACTAAGTTCTTAAGGACTTTTGTTTGTTAGGATGGACGTAGATTTGTAGTTGAGGCTATGATCAGAACTGCCTCCAGTTCTTTAGCATTTGCTGTCTGTCTATGGATGCTCTATTCACTCCCCCAGGTTTTGAGTGCTGAAGGACGATCGGTACCATTTCAAAGTTGGTGGTGGCAGTGGCAGCGGCTGCTCACCCTGAGAAAAGAGGTAAGATTTGATCTGGACAGTGGCTACCCCCGTGGTAGAATGAATGAGCAGCTAGTTTTGTTAAAATTGATTTGTAGAAAAGGGTATCAAATGATGAAATCACCCAAAATAGCTGGAATTACCGGCAGATTGTGTAGTGGTGAACCTAAGGTTTTCTGAAGATATCTTTTATACTGTTGAATGACTGTTGTTTGGAGTAGAAAGTAAAACTGATACTTAGTTTCTTTGCAGGCTAATTTCCCAGAGAATGGTCAGCTGTGCTGCCACAGGGGCAGAATTTGAAGTCCCAAGGACCAGTAGTCACCATCAACTTGGACTCTGAAAACCAAGGCTTCAATTTTTGGTGTAGAAACATGCCCACCTTGTGCTGAGTATCAACAGGCCATTCTTACCAACATGGAGCTGAGAAAGGAATATGGCAACCTTTTCTAGGACAGGCACTTCTGGTGTCATTAAATTCATGAGCTTTCTAGTATTATCCCTTGCTCAAAAAGGAGCTCCTGTATGTAATGTACATTTGAATGTATAAATCTGTTAGATTGGGCAAGGGTCTGAATTCTTTAAGCTGGAAACATTTCCTCCTGAAATTTCCATGCATAAACTAACATTGTAATAAAGGATGGTCTTTGGTATTGGTTCTTAAAAATGTATTTGAAGAAAAAATATTTGATCACTGCTGTCAAATATTAGCAGTCCAGGTATGAGCATTTATCAGCTTCCCTGTGGTCAGTCTGAGCTGTCTTCCCCATAACTTCAGATTTTGAGGGCAAAAATCCCATAGCGTTTAAGGCATCCATACACTTGAATATGCTCCCTCTAGCCTGCTTGCCTTGCCAAATCCTTAAGCAGTGCCAGGCAGACCCATCTTGCTGCCTTCCCAGTCTCTCTGGACTTGCTGTCTATACTTGGGTCTAGGTCTTGCTTATTGTACCTAGAAGGGATTTTTTTTTTTTTTTTAAACTTGGTGGGCCTTGGATAGGGAGGGTTAAAACCTTGGATAACTCTTGAGAACTTTCAGTTCTTCCACCTTTCCTGAGGCACTAAATCTGCCAAAAATTTATAGGAAGTACTCTTAACCTCATCCTGGTCCTCCCAGTAGGTTTTGGGAATGTGTTCAAAGTGTCGGATTATTTTAGGGGCTTAGAAGCAATTTTATGGTAAAGGGGTCCTTAATCCTTTTTAAAAGCCTCCACATGAGCGACAGTGGAATCCACATTAAAGTCTGATAGTCTAGGGCAGGGGAATAGTGTCGGGTTTGAGTAGGCCTTTCTGTGCATACCTGTGGGCACCATCTGCCCCAGATCCCCTAGGGTGCTATGTATTGATGGGGGTGTTGGTCCCATGGACAGGCCCCTGGAATCATGGGTTTGAGGGAAGTCAGTTAACAGCCCAGGGTTCCACAAAGAGGAGGTAGACAGCCGTCAGTCCACATGGGGACAAGGCTTCTGGAGTCTGGCAACCTGTCCCCTACCCCAGCCTCCTTCAGTCAGGAGTTAGAGTAGGAAGATTCCAACCTGACTTGTGCAAGGGCACAGATCAAAGTCCTGGGTTGGATGTAGGGCCCCAACTCCACCTTTGCTGGAGTAGATAGCTCAAACAACACAGCTCAAAACTTGCAGCATCCATTAAATCTGGGCTGATACCTGGAGCCAGAAGGCAGATAATGGGATTGACAAGGGGGGAAATGGAGTGAGAAGTATTACACAGCCCCTCTTCCAGGTATTACAATGGGCTTCCTATGGGTGGGGCTGCCCAGTGCAGTACTGGGTTACAGCCTGAGCCCTGCCCTGTCCCATACCCTTAGTCCACCTCAAGCCATCCTACCCCAGACTTCCTGGTGAGGGCCCCCACTTTCATGTCACGTCTGAGCTTCACCTGCAGTCTCCCTGCCCTCCTGGTCTTGGGCAGGAGCCACAAGGTTCCATCTAGGGTCCTCCTGACCCACTGTCCCATCCTGGACCTCCTCCCCACCGCCTGGGCCTTCACCCAGCTCCAGGATGGTGGGTAGGTGGCCCTGCTTCGGGGAGCGCTTGCGCAGGCTGAGCAGGAAAGGCTGGGGCAATGAGAAGATGTCCACGTTATTGCCCAGGTCAATCCACGTCACACTGGGGAACTTGCTGGGGTCCTTAAGGGTGTCGGTGAGGTCACGCAGCAGGGCTCGTGTCAGCCGGTTGCCATTGAGGGCCAGTGTGGTGAGGTGGGGCAGTGTGCTGAGTGCCGGCAGTAGCTGGAGGACCATGTCATCTGTGAGGCCTGTGAAGCCCAGCTCCACGCTATCCACCTGCTCCCCACATCGCTGCAGGTAGCTGCTCACCCGCTCCAGGTCACGGGAGGTCAGCGGGATGCCCGACAGATCCACTGTGTTGTCCAGCGGGTTCCCAGCCAGGACAGCCTTGAGGCTGGAGGGGAGAAAGGACAACCAATGGTCAAGCAAGTAGGCAGGCCTTTTCTCCAGAGGCAGCAGTGATAACACCGTGCAGCCAGCCTCTTCTCCAGGGATGGGAGGAAACGGACCTCTAATCCCCTGGCACATCTCAGCCTGGCTGGGTCCAGCTGGCTGGAGCCTGAGGGACCACGGGAGAAGCCCAAGTGTTTCTGCAGGGGCCAAGCGTTCATTCTGGTGTCACAATACCTGGACTTTTATCTTCTTTTTCTACTCAGGGTGACCTTTAGTTTGTTCCTTAACCTCTCTGCCTGTTTTCCCGAAAAATGGAGCTAATTGAGTGCTGCGACAGGGTCCTTATGTGAAGTAAGTTAATAAGTGCAAAGTATTTAAAACTGCCTTGTTTAGGTGAGTGATGAATTAATCACTTGGGCTGAGCTTCCTGCTTCCCCAAGAGTGGCACAGGATCTGAGGCTTCCCTTGTCAAGGCCATCTTCCCCACCAGATGGGGGATCCTTAGGGAGAGCCCTGCAGGACAGCAGGCGGGGAGCCTGGGAGCTGCTGGCTCCCAGAGGCTGAGTGCTCTCCTCTCTGCCTGCTGCCACTCCTGCTCTTCTTTCTTCCTCTGCCCCTTGCTCTGGGGCCATAGCTCCCCATTTCCAGGTACCCCAGGCAAGCTCTTAGGCCCCACCTGGGACGGAGAGGGAAGAGGGAGGGCGTGTTCACAGCCTGCACACATTAATAACAGCAGCCCAAGCAGGATCACAGCTGGGACTTCCTTTCTGCAAAACCTGTGTCCTCAGGATCTCCTGGAGCTGGAAGGCTGCCCACAGTTTGCTCATCTTGCCCAGCCCCAGGGAGTTTGAAGGTAAAGCTCTCAAGGCCTGACATGTAAGGGCTTGGAACACTGCCTGACATTTGTTTAGCGTGATTTAAGTGTTTGCTGTAATTCTTATCAATGTCATTAATAAAGCAGGCCTATTACACCAGAGAAATAGGTAGTGTGGCGGTTAACAGCCTGAGCCTGGGGTTTGAATCTAGTAGTCCTGCCCCTTACTAGCCGGCTGACTAACTAGTCAAATGGCAGAAGTTACAGCCCCTACCTTGGTCAATCCTTCAGCAAGTGTTTGTTAAGCTCCTACTAGGTGCTGCGTGCTGCCCTAGGCACTGAGGCCACAGTGGTGAACAAGATGGGCAAGACCCCCATTTTCATTCTGCCTGAGGGGGGCTAGACAACAGACAAGGCAATGTGAGTGAAGTGAGAGAACAGCTTGGGAGGCATGGCTACTGAGGGAAGGCTTCTTTGAGGGGTAACATTTAAGCTGGCACGCAAAGAAAATAGCACGCCATCAGAAGGCTTTGGTAAGAGTTCCAGCAGGAGTGCAAGTGCAAAGGCCCTGAGGCTAGAAAGCTTGGTGTGTATGAACCAGCAGGAAGGCCAGCCTGGCTGGAGTATGGGAGAGTGGAGGGGAGAGACCAGAGGGGCTGAGGGCCCATCATATAGGGCCCTGTTTGCATTTCACTCAGTGTGACCTGGAAGCCACTAAAGGGGAGCGAGGCTTCTGAGGCTTCACACATAATGAACTGAGTGTATGTGTGTATGTGTGTTGGGGAGATAGAAGAAGAGGCCCCTGGATCCCAGCAGGGCAGCTCAAACTTCCAGCTCTTAAATCCTAAAGAAATGGCTCACAAAGTCTCATGGCATTTCAGGTTCCATGGGTCCTCCTGGCCTGCTCTGTCCCCAAATATGGCCACTGCCCTCAGCCCAGTGGGAGCCTCACTTTCTCCACCTGGGAAGGCCTCCCCTAGGATTCACCTCCTGCTCCCCAACCCCCAACTTGGAGGGTGGGGTTGTCCTGAAGGGAAAGGAGCTAGAGAGCTTTTTTCTCAGTGAGGGGGTGTCCTTCCCCTCCCCAGCTGCAGGACCTGGAAGGATGAGCCCACGGCAGCATCAAGGCCCTGCCAGTCTTGCAGAACCCAAGGTGCTCTGCCCCCATGGTCACTTGCAAGAAAGGCAGAGGTGCTTCCTCCTCCAGAAAGCCTTCCTTCCAGCTCCCCTCCACTTGCTTCCTGTCACAGCGCACAGATTGTGTCCCACGTGCCCCTCTCCCCCAGTTTTCAGAGGGCCACAAAACCCCTGAGGGTCCTCACTGCTGCATGGGCCAGGGATATGCCTGGGATCTGGGTTCCCCTAGGGGATATCCAGGAGAATTAGGGGGTGGGGGTTCCAAGAGTGTGTCCATGTTCAGTGCACCAGGAATTAGAAAACTTATGCCACCCCCTGCACCCATCCATCAGAATGGGCCCAATACTCCCCAGCTCCCACCCCACAGACCAGGGCCCTGCCTCCAGTGCCTCTCATGGCTCATGCCCACCTGTAATGCCCTCCTGGCTGCTTTCTCTCACCCCTGAATTGTCTTTTAATTTCACCTCCTTCAGGCAGCCTTCCAAGACAACCCTCTCTGGTCCAGCTCTTCCCTTCACCCCACTGTCCTGGGAGCGGGTGCTGTGCACACACCCAGCCTGCCATAGACTGACTGTGGGCTGCTCTTATAGGCCGGGTCGGGTGGAGGGAGGAGGGGCAGGGCAAAAACACTTCAGGTGACCATGACTCACCAGGCCTGTGGCTTCCTCTTCACCAGCCCCCGGTGCCGCCTCCATTGGGAATGGGGGCTGAGATGGTATGTCAGCTGCCGGCACAGCTTCTCCATGGCGCCCAGGGCATCGCCTTCCTGCAGAGGTAAGCACAGGCGGGGGTCCCTGTGTTGCTGGAGCGGGAGGGGGGGAGCCCAGGCCCCATCTCCAGCTTCCTGTCCCTGCAGGAAGAGCATGGCACCCCCAGGCTGAGGAGGGAGGCCTGATAATTGCTGACTCAAGGTGGGTGCCCTTAGCAGAGAGCAGTGGTTGCAAACTGATCTGCACAGTAGTTTTAGTTTTTGTGAATTGGTTGCTAATATAAAAAAAATGGAGATTTATATAAAAGTCTGGATTCCAAGTGACCTGACAATTGACTAGAGCTGAGTTGCCAGCTGATTCCTTAGCCAGGATTCACCATGGTCCTTGCCACTCCCCAGCGTCCAGGGCCATTCTGCTCATTCACTGGTTCAACAAATATTTATTGAGCCCCTACTAGGTGCCAGGCACTTGTTCTAGGAGCTGGGGACACAGCCATGAACAAATGTCCTTGCTCTTGTATTTCACATAGAGGAGGAAAGTGAAATATTTTTACCATGTCTTTTACCTCTGTCAAAAGTGGGAAAATAAAGGAATGAAGGGGCCACGTCTTTCCCAGCCCAATTTACTCATCTTTGTTACCTGTCTGGCCCATCAGCATTTGATTGGAGACCCTGGGTGCTATGGCCTGAATTTTGTCCCCCCAAAATTCTTAAGTTGAAGCCCTAACCCCAGCACCTCAGAATGTGACTGTATTTGGAGACAGAGGCTCTAAAGAGTAAGGTAAAATGAGGTCATGTGGGTAGGCCCTAATTCAGTGACTGGTGTGCTCATGAGAAGAGATGAGGACACAGACATATACAGAGGAAAGACCACGTGAAGACACAGGGAGAAGACGGCCATCTACAAGCCAAGGAGTGAGGTCTCAGAAGGAACCAACCCTGCCAAGCCCTTGATCTTGGACTTCTGGCTTCCAGAACTGTGAGAAATAAATTTCTGTTGTTTAAGTGGTATTTTGCTATGGTAGCCCTAACTAATACTCTGGGTGAAAGGGTGCAGCAGAGAGATATTAGAGACTCCAGCTCCATTCCACGGGAAGTCAATTCAATAGTCACTGAGCCCTGGGACAGTGAGCGGCCGAGAGCATGTGCTCCTGCCAGATGGTCCAGTGCCAGGGTCAAGGGCCGGAGTGCCAGGGCTTAGATGCAAACCCACGTGTGATAGCAACGTGGATGTGGCGAGGTTCAACCATTAACCCACGTCCAGTGCTCGGCAGAGCACCTGGCACAGAGTGAGCACTCAGTAAACTCTAGCTTGAGTCTTATTATCATCATCATCACCACTCTGCTAATGGAGAAGCAGCATACTGAGTAAATAAGAGCATGAACTTGGCACCAAAGTGTGGATTCAAATCCTTACTGTGTGACCTTGGGCAAATCGCTTGACCTCTCTGATCCATACCTGTGAAGGGTTAATAGTACTCACCTCACAGGGGATTTTGTGAGGATTAAATGAATGATTACTTGTAAAGTGCTCTGAATACAGCTCAGCACATAGTAAGCTCTCTAGGAATGCTCAGTGAATCAATACTGTGCTGTACTGTAAGAGTAGCACCAACACACGGAACTCTGGCAGGGTAAAGAAGGAAGATTACTTCCGCCCAGGCTCAGATTTGAGGCTTTTAAGAACAGATGGACTAGTTTGTCCCTTATCCAAGGGCTTGGAGGATTAGGGGGGTGTTACAGGTGTGGGGGCAGGTGACAGTCTGAGGCCTGACTTCTTGCTACTTCCATAGCTACCACTTTGGTCCAAGCTACTATCGTCTGTCATGTAGGTTAGTGCACACAGACATTACACTAGGGCTTTATGGAATTCCCACAACACCCTAGTGTAGTAAATGCTTCATTGTTCCCATTTTACAGAGGAGGAAACTGAGGCTCAGAGAGCCAGGGCTGATGGAAAGGCAAGAGGAGGAGACTGAGGGAAGGAGACAAGAGATAGGAGGTAGGAAGAGAGGAGTTGAGTGTCCAAAGAGGTGAATATCTGCACAGGGATCCAGCAGACCAAGGAAGGCCCAAGACTGAATGGAATCGGTTTAGAGGAAACCTCTGGTCTCTAGTTCTCCAAGAGCCTCATCGCTTCCTACTGCCTAAGCCTGCCTGGGAAAGAAGCGAATGTCACCTGCCACTCCGAGCAACTGCATTTACAACTCCTAGAGCTGACATGTCCTGATTCCTAGACTTCATTTCTTGCTAAGCCTGGACATATGTTGTGTGTGATGGGAAATAATGGGTAGTGAAGCAAGCAGGGGCTCCATCATGGGGGTTGCAAGGGAATCCCTGGAAGGGGAACAGCAGGGTCACATGTGCATGTTAGGGCCACCCCTCTGACTGGGAGATGGAGAAAGGGGTGGACTGGAGGCAGAGAGGGTGACTCAGGGCCAGGCCCATCTGCTTATGTGTGGTTTGGGGCATCCCCACCAGACCCATGGAAAGGGCTGAAAGTGACTCAGGCCACCACACTTGACTGACAACGCACAGGATGGAGAGGGTATGAGCAGGGCGGGGATGAGGAGGGATCTTGGCTTTGGGCTTGGGACCTAGATAGAAGGCAAGAGGCTCTGAAGAAGCGGGTGAAAAGGCAGGACAGAGGGATGACCGGCTCCTGTGGGGCCATGTGGAGTTTGAGGGGCCTGTGGGACCTCCAGCGGGGAGATGTGATTACATTTATGAGGCTGGGGCTCAAGACAGGCCCAGGCTGGACGTGTCCATTGACATCTGATTAAAGTCCCTGGCCAGGAAACGAACCAAGAGTGAAGGGAGGGGGAATAGCTGCAACCTCAATGGGGCATAGACACAATGGATGTGACGGAACAGAGAAGCAGAAGTAAGCAGAGCCATGGACGCCGAGGAGAGGGGGGCGGGTGGGGCTGCAATGAGGAGGCCTTGGCCAGCACAGGCTCCGGGACGGGCGGTCATGGGAGGGGCCAGGGTGAAGGCCAAGTTTGGAAGCCAAAGGGAGAATGGGAGGTGACAATGGGTATGGTGATCTAGAGACACAGTTCTTCACCTGGGACTCACACTCTGGGATCACCAGGGAGCTTTAAAAAACAACTGCCTGGGTTACCACAGCAATGGGTGAGCAGTTCGGGTGCAGGTTTTTAAAAGCTCTCCAGCTGATTCCCCTGTGCTGACAAGGTGGAGAAGCACTGCGTCATACACTTTAAAACAACAAGGACCAGTGGGTGGGATCTGGTGGTCTGCCCAGCGTCTCTCCTGGGACTGCCCCAGGACAGAATGTTGCCAGTCTCCCACAGCACCTGCTCCAAAGCTGAAAACAGCTCCTCAGCTTCAGCTCCTCCTCCAGCCAATTACCATGGTTTCTAAAATCAGGGACCACGGGCTCTCCCTCCATCATCTAGGCCTGGGCATCTGGGCCTTGAAGGAAGGAACAAGAGAAAGAAAAGGAGGCAGAGCAGCGGCCGCAGCGTGCCGGCACTGCCACCAGGGGGCATCCGTGCGCAGGGCCAGGCACAGGGCTGACGGCACTCCTGCCCCCTGCACCTGGGAGACGCCCGGAGCCTGTTCCTCTTCCACTAAACCGGCACAAGAGATACAGTCACTTAACAGAGGTGATTTGACACTAAACGTGAGCTAGTATCTTCACAGAAGTGAGCGCTCCCCTCTGCTTGTCTGGACTAAGTAAACAGCTAATATTTCTAGAGCATCTAATACATATGGTAGGCATCGTCTCTGCGTTGCACACATGAACTCACAACAATCCAATGAAACACGGGCTACTGTTATTCCCACTTTACAAACGAGGGAACTGGAGCATAAAGAGGTTGAGCCGATTGGCAAGCCACACAACGTGCAAGATGGAATCAGGATCCAAACCTCAGCAGGCTCTGAGGCTGGGGCGCCCAAACTTCCATCCGGGCCTGCGCTCTGCTCTGCCCTCCTGGCGATAATCTTTTGCTTAGGTTAGTTCAAGGCGTTTCTATCAACTGCACGCAGAATAGCCATAAGCAGGCCCATCCAATTTTTTCTCAACTCCATCCCTTTTTGAAGCCCCTTCTAGGCCACCCTCCAGTGGAGAACAGGACAAAGCAGGCCAGGCCCAGACATGGAGTAAGAGGAGAAGGTGGGGAAAGGAGGAAATGCTGTTTCTGTGTGGTCTCAGCAGTAAGAAACAGCTGCCTCGCAGGTACAAAGCAGCTACTTGTGCAGCCCTGCGTGCCCCTTGTGCAACCCTGGCTGGGGAGCTCTGACAACAGGCACCGCATGTTACACACGTCCATGGGCCCTGCACCCAACACTCTGATCCATTTTCCCCTGGTCCCTCTCTGGGACCTTCTGAAAGTGCTGCAGTCCAACAGCCCTTTTGCGCAACCAGACCCCACTCCCACACCACAGCTGAGTGGTCCAGACGTGGGCATTGGAATCATGATGAGACAGGGACATACCCCTGACTCCTCAGGGCTGGACACTGACCTGTAATTGGGGAGCCACCTTGGCCTTATTTCCTGCCCTGTGGCCTGGGAAAGAGGGAGTGGGGAGTGGGGAGTGTGGTGTGGGGTAGGGTAGGGTGGGAGGAGGTAGCAGAGGGGAGATGTTTGCGCTGTTTGTCTGTAGTTTTAGTCCCTCTTTCAAGCTTGGCTGCCTTTGGGCCCCACAAGACTCCTCAGTATCAGGATAAATTCTCTTCCTAGCTTGAGGCAGCCCAAGTAGGCTTCTGGTACTTGCAGCAGAGTCCTAACCCACACTGGAGGCTCAAAAGCAGTTTTCGGAATCAATTCTGCAGCTCTTCCTCCCACCCATGAGAAAGGAAGGAGAAGGCAGGAGAGAGGCAAGTCAGGGGTGCCGGGCACTGTACTGCAGGGTGGAGTGTGGGGCAGGGCAGCAGCCTCTCGGGAACTGCCCAATGCTGGGGGCCCTGGAGAAGAAGCTGAGGGACTCTCACTCACCTGTCCGGGAAGATGCTGAAGGCAGACCTGCACTCCCCTCCAAGAGGGGTCCCATTGTAGGGACACTGCCCCATCTCTCAACTGTCAGGCAGTGACACCCACCTGCCATCTTCACTACCCCAGGCACATTTGTTTGCTGAACCCAGGAGCCAAACAAGCAATGCCTTCCACTGCTATATGCCCAAAGGCTTCCCTCATTCATTCATAAATTCATTCATTCATCAAATACCGACTGCCTGGCCTACTCTGCACTGGAGACCATGTGCTATGTTTTCTGTTTACTCTCTCTTCTCAGTCCATTCTCTGCCCTTTTCTGTGCTCTGAAGGCTGAGCTCCACAGACAGCATCACACATCCAGCCCTTTTGCCCCTGGCTCCCATTTAGGTTAAACTAATGGGAGCAATTAGGAGAGAGATGGGAAGGCAGGGAGAGAGAAAGGTCAAAAGATTTATTTTTTCTCATGCCCTTCCTGCTTTAACATGTATGGCAGCCAGCTTCCAAGAGAGCCCCCACGACCCTGGCCTCAACGTGGTCTCCTTCTGTACTATCTCGGGGCTGATTTGGGCCATCAGTAGAATATGGCAACAGTCATGGTATGTTATTTCTGAGACTAGGTCATAAAAGATATTATGGCTTCTGCCTTGCTTTCTCTCGGATCACCCACTCTGGGAGGAGCCAGCTGCTATGATGTGAGGACACTTAAGCAGTCCTATGGAGAAGCCCACATGGCAAGGAACTGAGGCCTCCTGCCAAAGACCATGGAATGTGCCGTCCTGGAAGTGGGCCTGCCAAGCTCTGTCAAGCCTTCGGATACATGCAGCCTTGGCCAATGTCTTGAGAGACCCTAAGCTAGAACTACCTAGCTAAGTTGCTCCAGAATTCCTGACCTACAGAGGCTGTACAACAGTAAATGTGTGTTGTTTTAAGCCCTTAAGTTTTGGGGTGACTTGTTATACAGCAATAAAAAACAGCACGGTTCTGGAAGGCATTCTCATCCTGGCTCCAGCCACACAGCTTCCACCCATTGCCCCTTCCGTGGTAACAACTTCCTGCTGCTGCTAGAGTTTGGGGTCTCAGTGTCACCTGTTCATTTCCTTGATCCTGCCCACAACCCTGGAAATAGCTCCTGAATAAACTCTCTTAAAAAATCACAATGGAAAGGGTCTCCTGCTTCCTGGCAGGTCCCTGCCTGGTGCAGGATGTAACTGTGAACAGGACAGATGCTGTATCTTATCCTGCTGCAGTTTATATTCCAGTGTGCAAAGCAGACAATATGTTAGCCAACAAATAAATAAGCAAGATAATTTTGGAGACCAGTGAGTGAAATGAAGAAATAAACAGGGCCTGAGATAGAGGCTGACCAGGAGACCAACGCGAGGTAGGCTGATCAAAACGGCCACTGAGAGGTGACGTTCAGGCTGAGTCTGGAGGACAGGGAACCTCAGACAGAGGAGACAGGTGTGGTCAGGCACGATAGCGAAGTCCCTAAGGTAGGAAAGGATCTGGATCCCCCAGGAACAGAGAGGAGGCCCATGCGGCTGGAGCAGAGTCAGGAGGGTGGAGAGTGAGAGAGATGAGATAATATGGGAAGTTCTGGCAGGGCCAGGGAAGGAGTTTGAGTTTTACTTAAATTACAACACAATGCTGCACAGAAGCTTTTTTAGCAGGTATATATATGATCCAATTTACCTTTGCAATGGCTGTCTGGCTGCTCCCAGAGCCTAGAGAGGAAGCCCAAGAGTCCAGCCGGAGGCTGACCCAGTAGTCCTGGGAAAGCAGGACATGGCCGAGACTGGCCAGGATCCAGGGCCTCCAGCAGGGCTAACCCCATCTGGCTGACTCTGGAAATCTGGGTGGGAGGCCAGCCTGGTAATTTCCAAGACTCTGAGCCCACAAGGGCTGGGGTCTACGGTTGTGTCTTACTTGCCACATGTCCCACAACTGACCTGCGAGGTCTGAGGCCCCTGCTTGGCATGTGGTCAGTGCTCGCTGATTAGTCACACCTCAGCTTCTGTGCACGGAGTGGTTAGCTGTGCCAGGTACACACCAGTGCTTCGAGAATCATGTCACTGAACACTCAAAACAGCCCTACAGGAGAGAGTATTGTTGGGTCCACCTCAGTGGAGAAAATGAGGTTCAGCTAATTAAGTGATCTGAGAAAAGTTACCGGCAGGCAGTGAACAGAATGTTTGTGTCCCCTCATTTCCTATGTTGAACCCCAATCTCAATGTGATGGTGTTTGGAGGGAGGGCCTTTGGGAGGTAATTAGGATACGATGAGGTTATGAGAGTTATAAGAAGAGGCCAGAGAGTTAGCTCCCCTTCTTTCTGCCCCATGAGGACAGAGCAAGAAGGCAGCTGTCTGCAAAGCAGGAAGAGGGCTGTCACCAGGAACTGACCATGCTGACACCCTGATCTTGGACTTCCAGCTTCCTGTGAGAAATCAATTTCTGTTTATAAGCTACCCAGTCAATGGTAATTTGTTGTAGCAGGCTGAGGTAAGACAACCCAGGTATGGCTCCTCTTTTCCCCACCCAGATGGAAGGGACAGATCGCAGTGCTGGACCCTTGGCCACCCCTGCTTCTTAGGCCTGTCCTGTTTCTGGGGTCTGACACGCGCAGTTAACCACCTGCAAGCCCTTCCTGTATGGAGGGAGGCGGGGTGCTTGGTTACTCCCACAGGCTCCTGCTCCTCCTGGACTGGCGGCATCCGTGTGAGCCCCAAGTGAGCTCTGACAGCCCAGAGACCCAGCATCTGAGCACCCTGACCCGTGCAGCACCGGGGCCCAATTCCCACCTGGGGTTCTCACCTGGAGTGTGGCCTTTCTCAGATCACTTCATTACCTGAACTTCACCTTCCTCAACACTAAACGGGGCATAAAAGTAACATCTCTCCTATTGAGCTGCTTTGCGTGGCCTATAGCCTGTCACGCTCTCACCTGTGGGTAACTAAATCCATGCCCCAGAAAAGGCAGGGGTCTTATACCTGCTGAGCCAGGTATAATCTGAATGAGTGGAGAGGGTGGTTCCAGCTCCAGCCTATGCCCGTGGCTCCTGGCACCAGCTCCTCTTCCTTGGCCTCGAGGATCCCAGTCACCAGCCCTCCTGACAGGCTCTTACCTCCGCCTATTTGAGCCCAGCACTCCTGCCTTCTGCTGCATCCCCACCAACCTGCCCCCACACCTGCTCCCAGCCCTCATAGCTAGCCCCCAACCTCCGAGTCTTGGCACCAAACAGTCCAGAAGCTGGAGAGAAGACCTAGACACAGTCCCAGATGGCAGGTCAGCCCCAAGCAAGGTTCCAGCCCCCTGAGTGACCGTATTCAAGTCCGCATTCAGGCCGAGCGAGGGGTGGGCTCGGGAACCGCCTCCTCACTCTTATCCCAGATCCTACTCTGAAAGAGGAAGCGTCCTCTCAGCACTCCTTGGACCTGCTCTGGCTTCCTGTCCCTGCCACAGAGGAAGCGCTTCTTTTGGAAGCTGCTGGAAAATGAGGGATGTAAGAGAAGGAACCAAAACAACACAGAGAAAAGCTCAGGCATGCAGCTGCCCCTACCCCTGGCCCTCCCTTCCCTGCGAGGGTCCCAATGGGCATGTCTGGGTAGGCCAGCCTGGCACCCAGCAAGGTTCCATGGCCCAATCCGGGCCCTGGAGCCAGGAGGAAGAGGGGCAGACCCTCCCATCCAGAAGGGGCTGAGCAGAGCCTGTGGAGCCCAGAGAGCCCTGGAGCTTTTCCTGCTCAGCTCCGGAAACCAGGCAGGTGGGGGACACGAGTAAAGTGGGTGGGTATAAAATGACACTCAACCTCAGGGAGAAGACAACTGGGAGTGGTGGGGACAGGCAAACCTGAGAGCACCATGCAGGGCCATGTTCCACTTGCATGGCACCTTTATGCAAAGAAGAAAAAGCCCGCCTCTAAACAGACATAATCTTACACCAGTGCCCATGGCTTGGTGGGCAGAGAGAGCCGGATTTGAACTGTCTCCTGTCTCCCCCAACCTCTGCCACTTCTGTTTGCATGTCTTTGTGCAGGGCACAAGCTACACAACTGTACATGGTGGCCCTGGCCCCACAGAACACGGGTGGCTACTCAGCTCCAGCCATATAGAAATGAGGGCTTCATGTTGCTGGAGCTCCCCATTTTTCAAGGGCAGCTGAATATAGGGATTGTGTGAAATATTCTGATTTTGAAATGTTGGCAGTGAATCCAGATTTAAAACACCCCACGGTCCAAACAAAACCTGTGCTGGCGTTGCCAATATGCAGCCTCCCCATGGATGTTGGGCTTCAGGATAGGGGGGTACCACAGGCCTGCCCTCTTGGAGCCTGTGTGTGGGCCCATCCTCCTTGGGCACCGAGCTGCTCTGCTCAGAAAGGTGCCTGCCTCACACTCCCAGACCTGGCTGGCTCGGCCACAGCCTCCCTACCGGCTTGGGGCAGTGGATGTAGCGGGCCAGGCTGATGATGAGATCGTGTGTGATGGGGTCCACCAGGTTCCGGAAGCTGGCGTAGCGGTACAGAACATCATCCAGCGAGGTCGATTCCATGCCTAGGTCCTGCAAGAGTAAAGGGTGCCCAGAGGTCAGGGGCAGTCCCACCCTACCCTCCAGTCCCACCCAAATGCCCAGAGCAGCCCCTGGAAGGCGGCTCAGCCTCTCCCACAGCAGAGCCCTGGCAAGGGAGGGGACGCCCCCTTCGAAGAGGCTTCCCAACCTGCAAGGAAACATCTACAGAACTTCCCCCTGGGGGCCAGGCAAGCTCCTGCAGAGATGGCCTCCAGTTTATAGTCCTCTCCCAAGATAGCGCCCCAGCCATCGCCTAATTCCCCAAGAAGGAAGCCAATGATGGGTGGCCAGGTGTGGCGCTCGTGGCTGTTTCTGCATCTGGAACTTTCAAAATGGCATGAACAGTAAATTCCCCTGCTTTGTGACAGGATCATGCATTGATATTTGTTTTCTTCTTGCTTCTGAAGTCATTTTTACTGCTCCTCTGAGCCAACTTCAGTGTCTCTTTGTATTGCGGGGTTTCTGAGTTGTGGGATTGAAGGCAGAAGCTGCCAGGCACCAGGAGGAAACCCCACTGGGGCTCCCAAAGAAAGGGTATCATGTGGGTCCTCCTGTTGGGAGGGGAGGGAGCCTGGTGCAAGGGACACTGCGTTGGGCAGGAACAGCGGCAGAAACCACAGGGACAGAGGTGCCCCAAGCCTGAGGAGGGAATAGGGATTAAGAGGTCCCACACACTAAGAGCCCAGGCTGAGAGCCCCTGCAGAGACCCCTGCCCACCAGCAAGGGATTCTAGGGGCTTGGCCAACAGCAGTGAGCACTGTGGATTAGAACCCAAGGGCCCTGCTCCAAATCTTCTGGATTGTGTAAGAACCCATGTTTCTTGCACAACCCCAGGGAAAGGGCAGGCACCTCAAACACGACTAAGCTTGAATATCCTACCAGCCAAGCCAGCGGGAGCTTGAAATAAATTGCTTTAGAGAAGTAAAGAAGCATGCTTTTCTACCCTGGAGTGTTGGACTAAACTTTATGCCCTCTAAGGTGAAAGAGCAAGAGTATACCTTCTGTCTTTTCTCATACCCCTCCCACGGTTTCTGTTGTCCTTGGGGAGAAGGGCGGGAGCTGTGGTTCCTGCTCCTAACTTGGTACCTTGCACAAACCAGGCAATGACATTCCCACCCCAGGGACTGCCCCCACCTCACCCTGAGGACCAAGGGGGCCACTGAGGCTGGGCAGGGAAAGCAGGCACCACCCACTTTTTCTGCCCCCATCCTAAGCTCCCTAGGCCCCCAAGCCACATGTGCAGCTGCTTTAGCACATCCCAGAGAATGAGGCTCCCAGCCCAGGCTGCCTGGGTCCAGTGACCTGGGGACAGGAAGTGTGTGAGTGATGGGTGAGTCGCAGCAGGGGTTTGCTGTCATTTCAGTGGGATATCGTGAACTTTTAAAAATGCCTTCCTCATGTGATTCTTAGAAATCCCTGTAAGGTAAGTAGGCATCATTATTCCCAATTTACAGATAAAGAAATTAAGGCCCAGAGAGGCTGACTTCTTTAACTGTCAGAATTGCTGGAATCGATTGTACCAACTGATGACTACAATTCACACTGCTGTGTGGCATATTTGAAAATTGCTAATAGAGTAGATCCTTGTTAAGAAAACAAGCCAAAATGGAGTCACTTTTGCTAAGCCACATTACCAAACAAAAACTTGATAACCAACCTAATTGCAATTCCAGCCTCTCTCCTAGGAGTGGAATTTTAAACCACTCGACCTGGAAATTCCTGGTCGTCACTAGTGAGGTGATCTGTTTGATAAGAGCCCCTGCTTTCCCTGAAGGAAAGAACTTACCTGAAATAATCCCCTCATTTAACTTCATAGTTCCTCCCTTTCTGCCTATAAAAGCCTTCCATTTTGTACAACTCATCAAAGCACCTTTCTATTTACAAGATGAGATGCTGCCCAATTCATGAATTGCTTAATAAAGCCAATTAGATCTTCAAATTTACGTGGGTGAATTTTGTTCCTTAACACCCTAGTTCTCATCTCAAGCAAAAAAAAAATTATTTTTCTATTTTCTTTTTTTCTAACTGTATGAAGTGATGGATGTTAACTGAACTTACTGTGGTACTAATCGTTTCACAACATATATTAAGTCAGGTCAGTATGCTGTCTACCTTAAACTTTGCAGCGCTGTATCTCGATTATATCTCAATAACAATGAAAGAAAAAAAAATCACATGTAATAAAGATGTTAAAAACTTTTCAGGAATGGTGGGGACTGGGCCTGTGCCCCAGCCTGGGCCCTATTTTTGAAGGATTGCTCTGACTTATCTACCCCTGTGATGAGCTGGGCAGGAGGCAGGCTTGAGGGCAGAGATGTTGTCCTGTGGTTTGGTGGCAGACATTTCTAAGAGCAAAGAAAGACAGGGTCTTTGCTGGATGGGTCCGGAAGGGCAGGGTGTCGTGCCCGCTGCCTCTATTGGGAGCCTTGCTGAGCTACGCTCCAGCCAGTTCCTGCCCGTAATGGTTAGGGGCACTTGCTCCCTCCTCTTGTAAGAAAGGAATGGGTTTCAAGCTTAACTGAGGACACCAAACAGCCAGTCTTGGGGGCTCTGTTTTCTATTCGGCAGGAATTGAGCTCAGAGGCCAGCCCCCATAGATCCTCTGGCTGCTGAAATAATTTACTGAGGACCCAGATCTGGGGGCTCAAGGTTTGGCATGGATGCAAGGGGAGGTTCTGAAGTGCTGGCTGCCATGTGTAAGAGCTGAGGGCCTCTCCTCTGTAGAACCAAGTGCAACACTGCCTTGGACCTGTCTCTGCCCTGGCTTATTCAATCCCTCAGCCAGGCTGCATCCTGCGCAAGCTACCTACTGTCACCGAGCCTCAGCTTCCTCATCTGTAAAATGGGGATAGTGACCCAGCATCACAGGTAGGTGAGGGAAAGAAAACCAAGTAACAACACATGTTCCCCCACAGGGAAGAGAATCACTAACGGCTCCCCCCACCTCCTCCCCTCCCTTCTCCCCTTATGTAGTGTTTCTTAACCTTTTTTTGGACCACAGACCCATTTGAGAATGTCACAAAAGCCATGACCTGCCTCTCTAGAAACACCCAGGAGTCGGGGTAGGACAGGGAACTTGTTGCACACAATCTTTCTAGGCCTCATGGTCATCAGGGCAAGTTGGAGCTCTGGGGACACTCATGACCTCAGGACACAAACTATTACCCAGTAATGTACAAAAAAATGGCCTCACCCTCCCTGGGGCAGGAGGAGGCTGGGAACACAGGAAGGCAGAAAGTCCAAGGGCTTGTGTTCTAGGGTCTGAGAAGGCCCATGTGTCAAAGAGCTGAGGCTGCCCTTCCCTGGGGCAGGAAGGTGGGGTGGAGGGCAGAGTCTGGGGTGGGAAGAGAGGGGTGGTTATTCCCATGGGCAGAGGCTAGATTTGTGGTCACAGGAAGAAGACAGAAGATGGACGTATTTTTCCTTTCCTGCCTGTCTTGCAGGTTGGCTGCCATGTTGTAAGAGCTGAGGGCCTTAGGTTGTGGACTTAATGCCGGCCTCCAACCTCCTCTGCTTCGCCCATGTAGCCCTCTCCTCGGTGTGTATCCCTGCCCGAGACACGTGTGTGGCGTTCTCTTCTTACAGTCGCCCTGCATGTTCTTGGGAGAATGCACTGGATTATAGGCTCTACCCAACCCCCAAGTCACGTACGTCTGTAGGCAAGAGACCTTCTCTCCTCTTGGGATCTGTTCCCCATCTGTGAAATGGTCAGGTGAATTACACTAGCAATTACCAAACTATGTTCCAAGATTTGGGGACTGATGGCAACAAGAAAAACACCAAAAGAGTCAGCAAGGCTGCAGGAAGGCCCAGCTCTCAGCAGAGCAGCTCTACTGATTGCCCCTTGATATTTAGAAGAAAAAAAAAAGTTCTGTAGCTAATGCTTGAAAACCATGGACTGGATGACTGCTTGGGTTTATTGTGTTCCTAGCAGCCCTGCACCATCTCCCCATTTGCCCCTCCTTTTCAGGCCAGTAGAGGCCATCCCATCCTGGGAGGATCAAGAAAACCCTAGTTGCTAACCTCCAGGAGGTTGGGGCAGTTCTGGGAAGATGCAAAATGTCCTACCCTGGAGCCCCCTCCCTCCAGGTCCTCCTGTCACTCTGGGTGACCAGTATACTAACAGTGGCTCCATGTCTCCAGGCTGCTGTTGTCTGGGTTCATTTAGTCGTTGCTTGGGAGGGGACAAGGGGTGGGAAGGCAGGAAGAGAATAGGGAGGAGGGTCTCCCCAGGAAGGCAGATGTGGCCTTGCTCACTGTGCTTTGGGTAACTGTGAGTCATGGCCACCGCCCTCCCTGTGAATTCCAGCTGGGGCGGGGCTCCTGAAGGTCCCAGGGCTCCTCATTACAAGAAGCTGCAACAGGGAAAACCAGATGGGACTGGACAAAGGCTGCTGCTCATTTTATTGCTTTATTTCTTTCCTTTAACCCCACCTAGGCCCAGGAATGCTTGTGCTGCTTTAGGACACTTCATGTGCCCTGAGGACATTGGGTCACTTCTGGCCTCCTTGTCGTCCTCTCCATGCACCCATCCCCCTAAGCCAAGTTACCAGGGATGACTGTGTCACGACTTTGCACCAAAGGCCCCACTGACACTGCCTAACGGGGGCCTCCAACGCTCCACTCCACTCTGCTGGAATGATGCCGCTGCATGCATAGGGGTGGGGGTTGGAAGAATCACGTGGCTCCTCCACACTGCTCTACAAACAGCTTTGGCCTTGGAGGGGCTGATCTGCCTTGAAAATACCAGGCAGCAAGGAAAATCCTAGTTTCCTCATTACAGGTCTAAATGATACCATCTCTAGGTACTGTGCATGCGGACCGTTCCTGATCAGAAAACCCGGGAACATTAGCAAGTGTGCCTGAGTCACAACTTGGCTTGGACAATGTCACTGGCCTGGGACCAAGGGGGCCAATGACTAGCACATGTCACCTCACAGAAGCACGGACCCCATGTTACATGAGCTTGAAGAACCAGATTTGGGGACTCGTTCCAAGGAAAAGAGAGATTCTAGAGTGAGGCGTATGGCTTTCCAAAAAAAGTACAGATTTACATAGGAAGATTAGAACAGCATTTCTCAAAGTGTAAAGGGACTCTTGAGACCGTTTCAGAGGCTCTGCCCGCCTCTTTCCAATGACATATCAACGTGACGCTACATATCTACGTGACATATCTTCGTAGACTTCAACTGAAACAACCTATCACAAGAGACCGAATGCAGAAGCAGTAGGTATGAGAACCCTTCTGTTAAGCCACATATTAAACAGATTTGCAAAACCATGAAACGATGCCACTCTTTTCACTACATTTTTTTTCTTTTGGAAAATATAGTTATTTTTATAAAAATTTCTTTCAGACATGAGCTCATTAATTTTAAATAAATGAGTAAATAAATCTTTAAAATATTTGTTTTAATTTCTAATATAGTAAATAGCGTTCATTAGATATAACCCTCAAACAGAAAACCTCTTTGAGGCCCTCAATAATTTTAGAGTATAAAGGTTCCTCAAAAAATTAAAAATATATCTACCATACAATCCAGCAATCCCACTTCTGGGTATATATCCAAAGGAAATGAAAACAGGCTATCAAAGAGGTAAGTATCTGTACTCCCATGTCCACTGCAGCATTATTGTTATTCATAATGGCCAACACGTGAAAACAACTTGTGTCTATCAATGGATGAATGGAAAACGATGTGGTACATACATACAACAGAACACTATTCAGCCACGAGGAAGAAGGACATCCTGCCATTTGCAACAACATGGATGGACACTGAGGACATTATGCTAAGAGAGATATGTCAGACAGAGAAAGACAAGTACTGTCTATCTCTTATATATGTGTAATCTAAACAACCAAAATAAAAAATGAGTGGAATGGTGATTACCAGAGGCTGGAGGAATGGGGAAGGTGTTGTTCAAGGGCATATATAAGGTGTGATCAAACCATACAGGGAATGTTAAAAAAAGAAAAAATTATTACAGTAAAAGACACAATGCCTTTAAACCCCCTCAAAATACTCCCCCTTGCTTCGAACACACTTATCCGATCAGTCTTGCCACTTTCTGAAGCAGTTCTGGAAGTTCTCTTTCGTGAGTGCCTTTAGTTGCACTGTCGTGGCTGCCTCTATGTCCAGAATCATTTTGACTTTGGGGAAGAGCTAGAAGTCACACGGTGCCAGATCCAGTGAATAAGGTGGATGAGGACACACCGTAATGTTTTCATTTGACAGAAATTGCTGTACCAGAAGTGATGTGTGACATGGAGCGTTGTCATGATGGAGGATTATTTACGGCACACTTTTTTTATTTTTACACAAATTTTTTTATTTTTTTGATTACAGTTGACATTCAATATTATATTAGTTTCAGGTGTACGACATAGTGATAAGACATTTATATAACATATGAAGTGATCACCCTGCTAAATCTAGTACCCATCTGGTACCATACATAGTTATACAATATTATTGACTGTATTCCTTATGCTGTACTTTACATCCCCATAACTATTTTTAACTACCGATTTGTAATTATTTTTTAAATTTTATTTATTTATTTATTTATTTATTTGTTTGTTTCAGGTGTACAAAACAATGTAATAGACATCATTTATATCGCTCACAGTGTTAATCCCCCTCCCCCATCCACTATCCCTCTGACATCGCACACAGCCATTACATTCCCACTGTCTCTATTTCTAATGCTGTACTCCGCTTCTTGCAAATATATATATATATATATATATATATATATATATATATATATATATATATAAACTTGTAGTTGACATTCATTATTGTTCAGCTTCAGGTGTACAGTGCAGTGATCAGGCATCTACATCATCCCTGAGGTGGTCTCCCTAATGAGACAAGTGTCCATAGGATCCCCTACAAAGTCTTTACAACATTATTGATTACATTCCCCAAATAGACTTTCATATCCCCGTGGCAATCTTGTGGTTACCGATGGTGCTTTCTAATCCCCTCACCTTCCCCCTTATCTCCACCCCTCCTCCCATCTAGCAACCCTGTTTTTCCTCTATGTCTCTGAGACTGTTTCTGATTAGTTCATTCATTTACGGCACACTTTAAAACACACCTCTCAACCATAGCTCACACCCGACTGACTGCACTGAACAAATTGAAGCTTGTCACACACTGTTACTAAGGTTCAACAAATTGAAGCTTGTCACACACTGTTACTAAGGTTCGATGTGCTGCTTCCCATATTGAAGATCCCCGCCTTTCCATTGGATGGCACTTGGCAGCAGCATTCACTGTATTTTCTTAACACAACAGGGCTCCGTGTCACATATTGCTTCTGGTATGGCAATTTCTGTCAAATAAAAACAGCACAGCGTGTCCTCATTCACCTTATTCACTGGATTTGGCACCATGCGACTTCTGGCTCTTCTCCAAAGTCAAAAAGACCATGAAAGGTAAACATTTTGAATCGATTCAGGACATCGAGGCAGCCATTACAGCACAACTAGACATTCATGAAAGAGGACTTCCAAAACTGCTTCAGAAAATGGCAAGAACCATGCGGTAAGTGTGTTAAAGCGAGGGGGATTAATGGTAATGTGTCTTTTACTGTAATAAGTTGTTTTTTTTTAAAATTTAAGCAGTCACTGTATTTTTGATCACACTTCGTACTTGTAACAAGAAGTCTTGGAGACCTAATACACAGTACAGTGATTATAGAGAACAAAACTGTATTAGAAACCTTAAACTTGCTAAGAGGCTAGCTCTTAATTGTTCCTGCCACTAGAAGAAACAATTATCTGGCACAACAGGGATGTTAGATAATACTATAATGGCAACCACATTGCAATAGAAATGTGTCAAATCAATATATGGTGCACCTTAAACTTACACAATGTTAGATGTCCATTATCCCTCAATTTTAAAAAAGAGTATAAAGAGGGATCCTGATACTAAAAGAAGTTTGAGGACTGCAGGGTTAGAAGAGGGTACTCTGGGAGAAAGGGACTATCCTGAAGGGAGGGGAGCCCCTGGGAGGGGTTTCTCTTCCCAAGGCCTTCCCTCTGGGTCCTGGAAGAACTCCCAATCGACACACAGCGGGAGCCCCTGGGAAGGGTTTCTTTTCCCAAGGCCTTCCCTCTGCGTCCTGGAAAAACTCCCAAACGACACACAGCCAGCTGTCTCTCCACTCTCCTATCACCGTGACCCCTCAGTGAGGCTCCCCAGGGGCAGCTTTGTGGGGTGGTGTCGCGAGATCTGGGAAAGGGAAGCTCACCCTCTGTCCACAGCTGGTGTCTGGGAGAAGGAGCAATGTTCAATCCAAGGGACTGTCCTGGACTAGTGAGCTGGCACCACAGGGGCCCAGGACCTAGGGCAGCATCTAAGGGGACAACCCAGCATCAAGAAAGCAGCTGGGGGGAAGGGTCACCAGGTTATTTTGACACTTGCCTAACTGCCACCTCCTCCCTTCTTGCCCTTTGTTGGTAAAACTAGAGATTTTAGAATCTGGTTACAACTCTAATTTTTTTTTTTTTTTAATGTTAAGACGAACCTATCAATAATACAATTTGTTTTTTTGCATTCAGGTTTGGACACAGATTTACAAGCCAGTGAGACTAAGCTGGCATGCCAGTTGCCTCTTCTCAGTCCTTCCCGTGACTAGATACATGCCTGTACTTTGTGTTCTTGCACGGCAGGTGAACGTCATCCAGAACAAGTTCTCCCTTCGGAATGCATACCTGGATGTTTCTTCTCTGAGCTCCAGTCTATCTGAAAAATCCTTTATGCTGAGTTGCACCTGAAGATAACCTGGCTAGAGAGAAACCCCTTTTGAAATAGCATAGTCCTTCGTCTCTTGGCTGCCCTTGGGTATTCAGCACAACAGACCACTCTGAGGCTGCCTGATTTTTGTGTCCTTGGCTGCTTTTTCTGCCCAGATAGCCAGGGGATTGTCTTTGCCACCGACCTCTACCTGCCTCTCCTAGCCAGTCCCAGCACACTGCCCCTTCCTAGGAGCATCAGTTCATTATAGAAGGTAACCTGAAAAGCAGTTCACATCTCTACAACAATCTCTCAATGTCACCAAAAGGGTATCCCTTCGTGATACCCCCAAAACTCCTAAAATCTTTTCTCTGTATCTCATATCCACCCTGCAAACCCTCTTAGCACCCAGCCCTTCCCCTCCTAACCTAATACAAATCAACTTATCTTCTTTGGCTGATCCAGTTCTTAGATCCCCCCCATCCCCTGCACACACACACACACACACACACGAATATGGTGCACTGCTGGTGGGAATGTAAAATGGTGCAGTCACTGTGGAAAACAGTATGGCGAGTCCTCAAAAATTAAACAGAATTACTATATGACCCAGCACTTCCACTTCTGGGTAGATACCCCAAAGAATTGAAGGCAGGGACTTGAAGAGCTATTTCTACATGCAAATTCATAGCAGCATTATTCACAACGGCCAAAAGGTGGAAATAATCCAAGTTGTTGTCTAGGGATATATGGATAAACAAAATGTGGTACTATGTGCACAAATGGAGTATTATTGAGCCATAAAAAGGAATGAAATCTGATATACGCTCTACCATGAAGAATGCTGAGGACAAGCTAAGTGAAATAAGTCAGTGGTCACAAAAGGCTGATGCCATTTACCTGAGGTACTTAGACAAATTTACAGACAGAAAGTAGAATGGTAGTTGCCAGGGGCTGGTAGGGAGAGAGGTTGGGGAGTTGTTTAATGGATATAGAATGTCAGTTTTACAAGATGAAAAGTGTTCTGGAGATTGGTTGTACAACAATGTGAATGTACTTTACAATATTGAACTGTAAAAATGCTTCTTAAGATGGTAAATTTTATGTTAGGTATATTATGCAACAATCTTTAAACAGGGTCCCAAGACCCAGTCAGGCAAATACAAAGACACCTTCCCCAGATAAGAGGGAGCAGAAGGGGGCATATGCATCCGGACATTTTTTTTTCTGCCTGTCATACTTGGTTATTAAAAATTTTGCCATGTGTCCAGTTGCAGATGTTTTCTCTGAATTTACCTTCAGTGTTGGGGGTCTCTCCATCTACAAACACAGATCTTTTTACAGTCTGTCTCTTATCAAGAAAACCACTGTTGGCTCAGTGTCATCTTTTCTTTTTTTTTACGGAGGGCACAGCTCACAGAACCAGCAACCTTGGTGTTATTAGCACCACACTCTAAGCAACTGAGCCAACCAGCCAACCCTCTCAATATCTTCTGAATCGATCGTTTTTCATGTTCTTTCCATCACACACTCTTGTAGACAGTCTCGAGTCTGCCTGCCCCGTCATTGATTTCACGTTCTGCAGCAGCAACTCGACTTTCGCTGCCTCCAGTAAGGACTGCACGTCAGCCACTGGCTCATCATCTTTGCAATCTTTATTTTGCTCATTAATCTCCCTTTTTATTTCACCCTGTTGTTTTTTTTCCCCATCTCGGTTTGGCCTCTTGTGGCATTTTGTTCTTTTCCCACAAAGTTCGTTTCTTCCGTATTCTGCATGGATCATTTTCAGAGGTCAGGGTTCAGCTTCCATAGTATTTATCCTGCGCCCATGGTTTTTTGCCCCCACTTGTTCACCCTTGAAGGAGGTGCAGTCTAGTGAGACCCCCGTCTATGATCTGTCTGGTGTGACACTGTGATTTATAATGAGAAATATATTTTTGGTCTCCTCCCACCCCATCCCCCCACCCTCGTTTGTGCCACAGAACTCCTAAAACCCCTGGGACTTCCTAAGTGTTGAGAGTGACAAAGGTGACTTTTGTTATGTTAAGGGAGCGACTTTTGGAAAGCCACTAAGTCGCCTAAGGTGGGGAGGGGTGGGGGAAGCTGGTTGCCAAGGGAACCAATCACATGAGGAAGTCCACGAAAATCCACAATAGTATATAGTGTCTGTATCCTAGGACTTTTCCCCGTCCCTGGCCAAGGCCACCAGCCATGCTGGACTTCTGTCAGCCACACCTCTGAGATGACCCTCTCTCCTGCCTGCCTGGGGGTGGCAGCTTCTGAGAGTTGCTTTCTCTGAAAGCAGAAAGAAGCGAGGGGGACAGGCAGTGAAGGGAAGGTGGAAACAGCACTTTTCCTACCACAAAATCATCACTCACATGGAACTGACTTTCCGATTGGCAACGTCCTCTAATTGAGGGAGAAAGGGCTTCCTCCCTACATTTGTCAAGTCTCAGATTCCTGAGGAGAAGCCAGGACCAGCTCCATCTGTCTTAGAGCAAGAGGAGGTTCTTCCCAGACTGTCCACCTGTCTTTGTTTTCAGCATTTTTCATCTTTTTTTTTTTGGTGTGTCTTCTAAGGTATTTCGGGGGACAGTTGAGGGAAGCCACATTCGAGGCTGCCAGGCAAATGCTATTTTAAACCACAACTACCTTCTACCCTTTTAAACTTAAGGTTTTAAACCCATTCCCAGAAGGAAGGTCCCCAGGGAAATTAACTTGTATCTGTCTCTCTCCAGGCATGACTCCACAATTTCTGCAACAGAAAGGACGGAGGCAGCAAGCTCTGAATACTAACCGGCAAAGGTGGATGGAACGCTTCAGTACTGAAACCACTGGAGCCTGAATGCACAAAGTTGTTTGGGAGGTTGTAATCAAACATAATCCACCAGAAGGAAATTAATTAGTCCAGAGGATAAGCAGGAAGTAGAGGAGAATTTCTCTTCGTGGCTCTAGAACATGCAGGCAGCTCCTCCCGAGAGAAGGATGCAGTGTGGGGACAGAGCCAGGAGTGCAGTTTCCAGGCTCTCACCCTCATGTGGAAAGGTGCTCACTCAGATAGTAAATGGTCATCAACTGTGATTGGATGGCCATCAGCTGTAACTAGTGAGCCATTGCCCACTAATATAACTGCCATGGCTACGCCAGCAGCAGATGGGGGCTAGCAAGAAGATGGTGGCTGGCAAGCGCGGATTGCAGTTAGCATGATGGAGTTGTGGATAGTGTGGCTCCTGCTTCCTGTGTCTCCAACCCAGCCACCAGCGAGACTATAGTGGTATGACTCCCCTATCTATGGCTCCGTGGGTGTTCCTTTTTGGCCTCACCATGTCCTGCGTTCTTATGTGGAGAGCGAGAGCTGAGACCCCGCATGACACCCTACATGACACACAGTCTGTGGAATACTGGCCTCAGCTGGGTGACTCAACTCCATGTCCCCTCCCCACCATGACATTTTGGCTGGCCTGGGGTGGGGGTAGGGGGTGATTCCCAGAGAAGGGAAGGAAACTGCCAGGTGCTGTCAGGTAAATGCAGCCCCAGGGAGAGAAGCCAGAGATCTCAGAGAAAAAGGGCCTGCCTGGTGCAGACTCTAGGCAGCTGTTTGCTGATGAAGACAACGGCGTCTTGGGAAGGCAGGCAGAGTCTTGAAAGTGCCATGGGGAATGGGGGGGACCCCTGGGGTCGATGTACACACTGAATACCAGAAGCAGATGTGGGATGCAGTATGCTAAATGGTGGCCCCTCAAAAGACATGTCCACATCCTAGTCCCTAGAACCTGTGAATGTTACTTCATTCGGAAAAAGCGTCTTTGCAGATGTGATTAAGTTAAGGATCTTGTCATGCGAGAGACCCTGCTTGCTGCGCCATTTGTCATGCAGGGAGGCCTGCGGGGTCTCTGCTCCCGCTCCCCATACAAGAACGCAGGATATGGTGAGGCCAAAAAGGAACACCCACGGAGCCATAGGTAGGGGAGTCATACCACTATATTCTCTCTGGCGGCACTATACTCTCAATGGAGGCTGGATCCACACTGTCCGCAAACCGCCATCCACACTTGCCAGCCCAGCCACCATCTTCTTGCTAGTCCCCTTCTTCTCTTCTCTCCTCTCGCGTAGCCACAGCAGTTATATTAGTGGCCAATGGCTCACTGGTTACAGCTGACGGCCAACTAGCCACAGCTGATGGCCATGCAGTCACAGTTGGCCATTTACTACCTGAGCCAGCACCTGTCTATGTGAGGCCGAGAGCCTGGAAACTTCTTTCTGGGGCTCTGCCCCCACAGATCTCAAGGTGAGATCATCCTGGATTATCCAGATGGGCCCTAAATCCAATGACAGGTGTCCTTATGAGACACGCAAAGAAGACAGACACAGAGATAAAGGCGATATAAAGATGGAGGCAGAGATTGGAGGGACGCAGCAGCCATAACCACCAGGAGCTGAAGAGGCAAAGAAGGAAACCTCCCTTACAGCCTCTGGAGGGGGAGGGCCTGCCAGCACTGATTTCAGACTTCCCGCTTCCAGAATTGTGAGAGATTAAATTTCTGTTGCTCTAAACCACCAAGTTGGTGGTCATTTGTTATGACAGCCCCAGGAAACTAATACATGGAACTGAAATAAAGGGGGTATTTTCCCCAAGGGGAAAAAGTCAGCGCAAGTGGGCTGGGAGCCCCTCTTCTCCTCCAGGGGTGCTGACCTCAGTCAGGAGCACAGTTGTGGACAACCAAGGAGCATTACTGTCATGAGCCCTGTCTCATCAGCCTTGGTCCTGTGAGCAGATATCCCTGACACATTCTCCTTTGCTCTCTGCTCCCAGAGGGGGGACTGGGCTAGTCAGAAATGCTTCCTGTAGGACCACCTGCCCTAAGAGGGTTCCCAGCTCAGTATGAGAAAGACCATTTTAAAAAAAAAAAGTGGTGAAAGGAATTCTGACACATGAAACAAGGATGAACCTTGAGGACATTATGCTAAGGGCAATAAGCCAGACACAAAGGACTAAGGCTGTATGATTCCACTTACATGATGTACCTAATCAAATTTATAGAGACAGAGAGTAGAGTGGTGGTAGCCAGGGGCTGGAGGGAGGGGCATGGGGAGTTAGTGTTAAATGGGTGCAGAGTTTCTGTTTGGGAAAATGAAACGAGTTCTGGAGATGGATGGTGATGATGGTTGCGCAATAATGTGAATGTACTTAGTCACTGAACCACACACCTAAAAGTGGTCCAAATGGTAAATTTTATGTTCTGTGTACTTCATCACAATTAAAAAAAAGAAACAAGTGGTGAGCTCAGTCACTGGAAGAATGTAGGCAGTGGAGAGATACTCAGCACTGCTGTACCAACAGGGAAGGTACCCACTAAGGAGTCTGCCTTCTGGCTCATTCTCGTAATTAGCATGGCCTTGGACGCAAGATCCCAGAGCCAAGGGTATGAGGGTGTACGCCATCCGAGAGCGTGCCACTAAATAGCTGCAAGAAGTGGGGCTCTGAAGACTGGAAGAATAGGGAAGGACTCTGAAAGAATCAGGTAATAAATAGAATCTAATCTAGTGATGAAGCTGTCTGGATGGGGGAGGAGGAGGAGGAGTTTGGGCCTGGGGGGTTGAGGACTGCAGAAAAAGAAACAATTTGTACCAGAGGACGTGGGCTGAGACCACCCACTGGAGGTAGCACTTGGGCGGCTAAGGCCCAAGAAAGCATATCCCTGGGCTCATTGGCTCTGAGGGGTAAAACCCACTTGCTTGGTGACAAAGTGTCCTTAACCCAGAAAGGGTTGAATTAAACTGGGAGATACTGAAGTAAATCAAGCTCAGATAAATTTAGGAATGTATAAATCTGGTATTTCACACTTGGTAACATGTAAGAGAATTAGGTATATATATCAGAGTACCTACAGATTAGTTTTGCAATTCCAATTTAAACCAGGTAATTGAGTAATTGACTTTAGGCTTATGATTTTAAGCAGAATGTGGAAAGAGGATTTGGCTGAGTCCGTGACAGTTTTGAGATGTTTAAGAGAACTTAATATTCACCCTATTTATATGCTTAATTTGTTACATTTTAAGAACTGTTTAGGAACTTGGAATTTTAGGATGCTTTATAAACTTAAGAAAACAGGATACATTAAATTTGTAAAAATCAGTGGTTTCAGCCTTGGATGCTGCCTCGCCAGGGGGAGCTGGCTCAGCGCGCACTAGCCCCACAGGCCCATGGAGCTAGTGTCACCCCAGGGGATGCCCACTGTGCGTGGCTGACCCACACCTCCCACCCACTACTGGAGAGGGCGGTCCAACTCTCCGGCAGCTGCTCCTCCTGGTCTTCCTCAGACTGGGTGTTCATACGCACAAACTGCTCCACCACTCTTTGGAGAGCTTTGGCCGGCACCATACCCTGCTCGCTGCGCCATTTGTCGTGCGGGGAGGCCTGCGGGGTCTCTGCTCCCGCTCCCCATACAAGAACGCAGGATATGGTGAGGCCAAAAGGAACACCCACGGAGCCATAGGTAGGGGAGTCATACCACTATATTCTCTCTGGCGGCACTATACTCTCAATGGAGGCTGGATCCACACTGTCCGCAAACCGCCATCCACACTTGCCAGCCCAGCCACCATCTTCTTGCTAGCCCCCTTCTTCTCTTCTCTCCTCTCGCGTAGCCACAGCAGTTATATTAGTGGCCAATGGCTCACTGGTTACAGCTGACGGCCAACTAGCCACAGCTGATGGCCATGCAATCACAGTTGGCCATTTACTACCTGAGCCAGCACCTGTCTATGTGAGGCCGAGAGCCTGGAAACTTCTTTCTGGGGCTCTGCCCCCACAGATCTCAAGGTGAGATCATCCTGGATTATCCAGATGGGCCCTAAATCCAATGACAGGTGTCCTTATGAGACACGCAAAGAAGACAGACACAGAGATAAAGGCGATATAAAGATGGAGGCAGAGATTGGAGGGACGCAGCAGCCATAACCACCAGGAGCTGAAGAGGCAAAGAAGGAAACCTCCCTTACAGCCTCTGGAGGGGGAGGGCCTGCCAGCACTGATTTCAGACTTCCCGCTTCCAGAATTGTGAGAGATTAAATTTCTGTTGCTCTAAACCACCAAGTTGGTGGTCATTTGTTATGACAGCCCCAGGAAACTAATACATGGAACTGAAATAAAGGGGGTATTTTCCCCAAGGGGAAAAAGTCAGCGCAAGTGGGCTGGGAGCCCCTCTTCTCCTCCAGGGGTGCTGACCTCAGTCAGGAGCACAGTTGTGGACAACCAAGGAGCATTACTGTCATGAGCCCTGTCTCATCAGCCTTGGTCCTGTGAGCAGATATCCCTGACACATTCTCCTTTGCTCTCTGCTCCCAGAGGACTGGGCTAGTCAGAAATGCTTCCTGTAGGACCACCTGCCCTAAGAGGGTTCCCAGCTCAGTATGAGAAAGAAAAAAAAAAAGTGGTGAAAGGAATTCTGACACATGAAACAAGGATGAACCTTGAGGACATTATGCTAAGGGCAATAAGCCAGACACAAAGGACTAAGGCTGTATGATTCCACTTACATGATGTACCTAATCAAATTTATAGAGACAGAGAGTAGAGTGGTGGTAGCCAGGGGCTGGAGGGAGGGGCATGGGGAGTTAGTGTTAAATGGGTGCAGAGTTTCTGTTTGGGAAAATGAAACGAGTTCTGGAGATGGATGGTGATGATGGTTGCGCAATAATGTGAATGTACTTAGTCACTGAACCACACACCTAAAAGTGGTCCAAATGGTAAATTTTATGTTCTGTGTACTTCATCACAATTAAAAAAAAGAAACAAGTGGTGAGCTCAGTCACTGGAAGAATGTAGGCAGTGGAGAGATACTCAGCACTGCTGTACCAACAGGGAAGGTACCCACTAAGGAGTCTGCCTTCTGGCTCATTCTCGTAATTAGCATGGCCTTGGACGCAAGATCCCAGAGCCAAGGGTATGAGGGTGTACGCCATCCGAGAGCGTGCCACTAAATAGCTGCAAGAAGTGGGGCTCTGAAGACTGGAAGAATAGGGAAGGACTCTGAAAGAATCAGGTAATAACTAGAATCTAATCTAGTGATGAAGCTGTCTGGATGGGGGAGGAGGAGGAGGAGTTTGGGCCTGGGGGGTTGAGGACTGCAGAAAAAGAAACCATTTGTACCAGAGGACGTGGGCTGAGACCACCCACTGGAGGTAGCACTTGGGCGGCTAAGGCCCAAGAAAGCATATCCCTGGGCTCATTGGCTCTGAGGGGTAAAACCCACTTGCTTGGTGACAAAGTGTCCTTAACCCAGAAAGGGTTGAATTAAACTGGGAGATACTGAAGTAAATCAAGCTCAGATAAATTTAGGAATGTATAAATCTGGTATTTCACACTTGGTAACATGTAAGAGAATTAGGTATATATATCAGAGTACCTACAGATTAGTTTTGCAATTCCAATTTAAACCAGGTAATTGAGTAATTGACTTTAGGCTTATGATTTTAAGCAGAATGTGGAAAGAGGATTTGGCTGAGTCCGTGACAGTTTTGAGATGTTTAAGAGAACTTAATATTCACCCTATTTATATGCTTAATTTGTTACATTTTAAGAACTGTTTAGGAACTTGGAATTTTAGGATGCTTTATAAACTTAAGAAAACAGGATACATTAAATTTGTAAAAATCAGTGGTTTCAGCCTTGGATGCTGCCTCGCCAGGGGGAGCTGGCTCAGCGCGCACTAGCCCCACAGGCCCATGGAGCTAGTGTCACCCCAGGGGATGCCCACTGTGCGTGGCTGACCCACACCAGCCAGACACTACTGGAGAGGGCCGCTCTGAGAAGGTCAGAGTTAAGAAACTGCTGAAGGAGGTCACTGGCCACCCACTGGTTCTTGCCTGACTTGCCCACGTGGCTGTGGGGCGAAGGGCAGGTAGTGGGGATTCTTTGGTCCCATCTCAGGGCTGTTGTCCACCCAAGGATGGCTTGTGACTCTCACGACAAGCTATGGTGACTCAAGGTCACCAGGTCCCTGCAGGGTTTTGAAGCCAGGTATCCTGGCAGGCTGGCCCTCCATTTTTTTTTTTTTTTAATTTTTATTGGGGAATATTGGGGAACAGTGTATTTCTCCAGGACCCAGGACTCTCTAGTCATTGTCCTTCAATCTAGTTGTGGAGGGTGTAGTCCAGTTCCAAGTCCAGTCGCCATCCTCAATCTTAGTTGCAGGGGGCGCAGCCCACTATCCCACATGGGAATCGAACGGGCAACCTTGCTGTTGAAAGCCTGCGACCCAACCAACAGAGTCATCCGGCTACCCCTCTGGCAGCCGAGGGGCAGCTTGTCGCCCCCAATCCAGCCGTGGAGGGTGCAGCCCACTGGCCCATGTGGGAATTGAACCGGCAACACTGTTGTCCAGAGCTCGCGCTCTAACCAACTGAGCCATCCAGCCGCCCCCTGGCCCTCCTTAATTATGACAAGTGCTTCTGCCAGGTCTGCCCTCCACACCAGGATGTGGCAGCTTTACTTGGGGAGGGGCTTCATGGCTGCGTGTTGTTTGTGTTTTAACTTTGAAGACTTTAAAAATGATACCCTCTTCATGAAACAGGCCTCTGGAAACAGATGCCTGGCTGTAGTCAAGTGTAATTTAATTAAAATCCAAGAAACAGCAGCAGCAACAAATAAAAACCAAAAGGATGCTTTCTCTTTAAAAAAATATATCAAGTCTGCTGGGAGGCACAGCAGCCTGAAGAGGGTTTGGTGTGCTCCCCTGTGAGCACAGCTCTACCCAGACTCTGCTGGGTGGAGGGACAGGAGACCCCCCAGGGCCCTGTGCTGGGTTAGACTGTAGGTCACTGTGTGGTCCAGGGCGAGTCACCCCTTGCACCCTTCGGCAACCCCCCAACAAATGATTTCACCAGCTCATTCTTCCTGGAGAGTGAGCAGAAAGCAGGAGAGACAACAGGAGAGGGCCTTGGACCACAGGTTTGGAACACGAGAAATTCAACAAATGTCCATTTCCTTTCTCCTCTCAGACATTTTTGGCTACTGTGCTTTACGACTCTCTGAAACGGTGGTGGCATTAGCAGTATTTCCCCACCTTATTTTCCAAGTCCCTCCCCCTGACAGAGCATCTTTTGGGATAGGGTTCTGCAGAAAGTCCCTGAGGTCCACCGGCCCCTACAGTCCACGAATTCTCAGCACTTATGATCCATCCTAGCACCCTCCTGATTGCGTTGCTTGGGAAATAATCAGAATCAATTGTTTACACATTCTAGTGAATGCACTTAAGTCCATGTGTCTCTCTCTGTGGTAAATTTTGTCCATTTTAAGAGGAAAGGTTTGGTTCATTGTCAAAGGAAGTGTAGGTAATGACAATGAGGTGGAAGAATTATTTAGAGGCTCCTCCTCCCTAGTAACCTGCTTTCCAAGTAGGACAGACTTCACAGGAACAGCCCATTTCTTGGAGTGAGAAGCTGAGGACCTGAGGGCTAGCTCATACAGTGAGCAAGTGTCAGGGACAAGAGAGCCCCAGGGCCCCCAGAAGCTTCTAACTCCATCTCTCCCAGCTGCCAGGCCTTGGAGACAAGTGTATTAGTTAGGGTTGTCCAGAGAAACAGAACTGATAGGGTATATTTATGTGTCAGAGAGAGATTGGTTTAAGGAATTGGCTCACGTGATTGTGGGATCTGGCAAGTCTGAAGTCTGTAGGGCAGGTGGGCGGGGGGGACCCAGGGAAAAGCTCATGTTGCAGTCTCGAATCTGAAGGCATTCTGGAGGCAGAACTCCTTCCAGTATTTTCTCTCAAGGCCTTCAGCTGATTGGATGAGGCCCACCCACATTATGGAGGGTCATTTGCTTTACTCAAAGTCCAACGATTTAAACGTGAATCTGATCTAAACCATATCTTTGCAGCGACATCTAGATACACGTTTGAACACAAACTGGGTACCACTGCCTAGCCAAGCTGACACATAAAATTAACCATCACAACAAACGAAGGGTCTTTATCACTTTAAATCTCTAGGTCAGAGGCAAGACCCAGGCAAAGCCTCCGAGAATCTGAGTGAGCAGAGATGAGTCACACTGGAGAAGGAATCTAGCTCACTCCCAACTCCAGGCAGGAAGTGGTACAGAGGGAGGAGGAGATCCCCCAGGATCCCTGGCCATGGCGAGGCCCTGCCTGCCCCTCCACGCTTAGAAAATTTCCCGAAGACCTTTCAAGTCAGAATCAGCCAGCATGACAGCTGTCACTAAGGAGTTGCATGTCATTCTCTGGGCAGTAGGGAGGACAGGAGCTGACCTGGGAAAGGAGCCACAGCAGGACCCCCCAGCCAGATGGTACCTTCCCCATCTTAAGGCTTGTTCTTCAGGGCCTCATTCTCTGGGAGATGGAAGAACAGGGGTCACAACCAGTACCACCAAGAATGAGCCAGTGAGACTTAAAGGCTGCAAAGGAAGGGGTGAAGAGAGGACCCTTTGCCTGTTTCCTGGGAGGTCACTGAATTTGTCCAGAGTCCAGGGACCCTGGGAGGGGAGAGGGTGAAAGGTAGAGGTGGGAGGCGAAGGTGGGAGAGGTGAACCGAGCAAAGCCATAGGCCTGTGAAGACCTGGAGATTTCTGCCAGGGTCCCAGGCCTCTCTTTCCATTTCAGCATCCCTGGATTCTGCCCACAGGATCTCCCTCGGTGGACCTCTTCCCCTAAGAGCATGTCCAGGTGGAACCTGCCAGGAACACTTTGCTCCACACCTGTTCTCACATTCCCAACCAGCTATCCTTACTCCTTTGGCTTTCCAACCAGTCTTTTGCCAGTTTCCTAATTCCATCCTAATACCCCCTTCTTTTCAGGCTTACCTCCCTGGCCTCCCCCATGTCCCCTATTCCCCTCAGAGTGCCCTCTTCTGGGTCCTTGCTCATGGACCAGCCTCTCTCTGAGATGTATCATACCAAAAACATTTCTATTATTTTCGCCCTGCTTGACTGGGCTGATTCTCAACCAGCAGGCAATTTCTGGAGAGATGGGAATTCTTGGACCAGGTAATGTGGCACCTTTCATGTCTGAGTGTCCATATCCAAGAACTGCCCCTCTCCACACTCCTGATGGTCTCCGGCCAGTAGCTGTCTGGATATCCCATCGGCAAGGATTCCACCTAAAAGTGCTTTTACCCCAACATTCCACAACTCTAGAAGGAAGTGGAAAACCTATGTCTATAGTTGAGAATCATAAAAAGTTCACAAGACTAGTACATCCTAGGAGAAACTAGATTGAATGAAATTATTTCGTCTGGAAATGTGGAGGTTATTTACAACGGGTGGGAAGCATCCAGTCCTATTTCCTCCAGAACTGGTAGAGACAGGAATGTACAATAAACAGTCTGGGAAGCTGGAGGGGAATTCCTAGATCGCTGGGACATCGGGGACCAGAGCCCATGGGATCCCAGAAAGGAAGGAAACCATGATGTCCCACTTGTCCCCTAGCACTCCCGACTGGGCATGACTCCAAACCCACACAGGACATCTTCAGTTCTGTCTGACACCTTCTGAGAGGCAGGAACCTTCTAGAAGAAGATGCCCAATTGTTTCTGCTCCTCAATTCAGGAGGAAGAGAGCAAGCATCTGGCTCAGAGGCAGACGTCTGGCTGTTACTTCACCATTCCCTGCCTTGGGGGATCTGGGAAGGCAGTGCCTGAGGGGCTGACTGGGAGAATGAGTGAGGCTCCTGACTGGCCTCAGCTGATAGACTCTGAACTTCTGTGCACTTTCACCAAGGCTGCCAAGTACAGCTGTATAGGGTGTGCACTGCACAAAATCATCTGGGTGGGGCTGAACTCCCCAAACCTTGACTTTGGCTCTGCCAACCAGAGAGGCATCTTCTACTTCTCACAAAGGCACTGTATGGGCTAGGAGCTGCCCTACATCTCACCGAGGTGATGGGGCATCCTTGGGTCACCTGACCTCCACACCTCCAGAGTCCTTGGTTTCCTTATGCTGCCAGGAGCAGAGGTAGAGCCAAGCTCTAACGTGGGGGCAGTGAGCTCATGAAACATGCCCATCACTGGGAACACCTTCTCTTCAGATCATGGTGCTGCTTTCTGCTTCCTTCAACATTAGTTTATCATGGTCTGAGCTACCAATGCCTCAACATCTTGCTTTAAAAAATAAACTGTGAAAAGGCATCACTTAGAGAACACTCAGGGGAACAATGCTGCCCACTCCTCTCCTCTCCCAAGGTCTGCCCCTTCCACTGCCCACTCACGGCAGTTCATGCAACAGTGAAGAGGCAGCCAGGGCCCTGCCACATGCAGTCCCGGAGCCTGTTCTTCACCCTGCCCCTGAGAATGGATCCGAGCTACCTGCCCCAATCCGAGCAAGTTCAGAAAACAATGAGTTATTCACCGGGACAGACCAAGGCCTCACTTCCAATGCTTCTCCAGGCATCACTGGGTGGGTTAGGGACTTGGAAGGCAGGGCCTTGGTGCCAATCCTGCGTGACCCTATGCAAGGCCCGATTTCTCCTGGGGCCTCATGCACCTCTGCAGAAAATCTCAGCTCTGACTGCAGCAGGCCTTCTCACCAAAAGGAGCCACAGGAGCCCCTTTCCCTCCCTCCAATTCCATCAGGGAGGCAGAGGGGCAAGTCCAGGCCCCTTGGACCTCTAAGGACATTAAAGCCCCAGCCCTGCCTGTCCTCTGATGGCTGGGTCTCAGATGAGGCTGAGGCGGGTGCTGAGGGGTCAGGCCACGGGAGGAGAGGTGAGATAGCGGTGGGGCTGCCAGGTGTGCTAGGACCAGCTGGCTGTGGTAAGGCTGCGCTGGGCTGGACAGGTCCAGGTGTGGGGTGGGTTCTCCTGACCCATGTGTCCCCAGCACCACGGGAGGGAATCCCACCCCACTCCTGCTGCTCTTTGTGGGGCCTGAGCCTAGTGCACCAGGAGGCTGCACAGGGGCTGGGGGTCCCAGGTTGCCACCTTCCCAGGCCACCAGTCCTGGCTCCCAGCAGATGGATGATGTGTTTGTCTCCTTCTGGTCTCCTCTTGGAGGCCTACCCCTTGCCTGGTGGCTCTCAGTGGGAGGGGGAGTGTCCTGCAAGCTTCCTTGGGCAGGCTGTAGCCGTGGGTGGTGGCTCCAGGGCACTGCAGCTGTGAGGTGGGGGCAGGGCGCCTGTTGAGGGCACAGAGAGAGCCGGGGCTCCCTGCAGGGCACTGGTGTTCTCCGGGAGGAACCCTGAGCTGAGGGCACAGGCGAGGGATAGGGTTGAGCATCAGGGCTGCTGAGAGAGGGGCTGTGCAGGGCAGGTGAGGCAAAGCCCCAACTAGAGGTGGGGTGGGGGTGACTCCCTACAGCTCCAAGGCCCAGGGCCTGCATCCATGTAGAAGCCCCGAGGGAAACGAGAGGTTTGCACAGCAGCCAGCATGTGCCGTGTGCCCTGTACCTGTGAATGTCCCCACTGCCATCTCCTGTTGCCACTCTTCCGGCTTTCTGCCCAGCATGGCCACTCTGCATCTGTGGCCAGAGTCAGTGGCAGAGCCAGAATCTGACCAGCTCTACATTCACTCACCACCCAGCTACAGCAACATCTGCCCCTCTGATCTCTCCTAGAAAGAGCACCATGGCAGGCTCTACTTTCACCACTTCTTCCTGGTGCCATCCACCCCGTAGTGAAAGAACTCACCCAGGAGTGAAAGAACTAGGTACTCCTGTAGCCAGGTACCTGAAGCTCCGCCTGGGCTGGAAATTCTGGGTCTCTGTGGGCAGGAGAAGCACAAAGCTGGGGTGAGATGAACACTGAGTGACCCCTCAGAGGGGAACTGGGGGAGGGAGGGGAGAGAAGCAGATGTGAGAGGGGCCCAGGCAGCCTCCACAGGAGGCAGTGGGGGGAAAGGGGTCAGGCAGGCAGCAGGTCCCAGCAGGCCTGCCCAAGGCTGGAGACAAACCTGTTCTCCTCCCTGACACCCTAGGTGAAAGGCCCATGGCTCCTGGAACAACACAAGCCTCTGTCAACAATACCTTTGCTCTCACACTGCGGCTTGGAGCACCACAAAAGCCTACAAAGTCTCCTGCTCTGACCTGACCACATGTTCTGATTACCCTCTGCTGTCAGACGAGGGGCAGGCAGCTAGGACTGCTGTCAGCAGGACAGGCTGGCTTCTGCTGTGGCCAGGGTGTGGGGTGTATGGGGTTGGTCGCAGGGCCTCAGGGGTCTGCTTTTCTGCGGAAGCCCTTTACCCTGTGTCCTGGCTCTTATACTCGCTGGGGACAAGGGAGGGACCTCAAGGCATGAATGTGAATCCAGTTCAGAAATAACCAAACATGTGGGAATAAATGCATCTTTCTGACACCTCAGGCCAGCTGAACCTGAACAGTGGCAGGAAGCCTCAGTGGTCATCTCAACCATCTACCCTCTCATTTTGTAGATGGGGAAACTGAGGCCAGAGAAGGGAAGGTGCTGGGCAAGTTCAGATCTGAGCTGGGATCAGAACTCCCAGTTCCCACTGGAGGCAGCCACAGCCGAAGAACCCTTACTCTGGGCCATGCTAAGTAAGACCTCTCAGATCCTCATGGTCCCTCCCTGTGGTAGGGAACAATTATTACGACTGCTTTTCCTGTTTGGTTGCCTGCTGCCTCCCCACTGCCTAGAACAGTGCCTGGAAGAATGGGCACTCAGTTGTGGATACATTAATTAAATTCCTACGGTCTTATTTGTACTCATCTGTATTTTCTCATTTTCCTATTATTGTACACCACTTTCATATTAAAAAAACCCACCCCCCACCCCGCCACTTTTTACTTTCAGCAATAGCCTGCCAACCTCACAAGATTATTTAAAGAGCAAAATAAATACAAGAAAATGCTTTATGGACTAGAAAACAGTATACAGACGGGAAGGGTGACTCTAATGCTTGCCTTCCCACCCAAGGCACTGAGCCAATAACCAAATAACCAAGTTGAGTGCGGCCCCTTTCTTTTTTTTCTTTTTTTTAAATTTTATTGGGGAATATTGGAGAACCGTGTGTTTCTCCAGGGCCCATCAGCTCCAAGTCGTTGTCCTTCAATCTAGTTTTGGAAGGTGCAGCTCAGCTCCAAGTCCAGTCGTCGTTTTCAATCTTTAGTTGCAGGGGGTGTAACCCACCATCCCATGTGGGAATTGAACCCGCAACCTTGTTGTTGAGAGCTCATGTTCTAACCGATTGAGCCATCTGGCCGCCCTCTGGCAGCTCGTTGTCTTCAATCTAGTTGTGGAGGGTGCAGCTCACTGACCCATGTGAGAATTGAACCAGCAACCCTGTTGTTCAGAGCTCGCACTCTAACCAACTGAGCCATCCGGCCGCCCAGTGGGGCCCCCTTTCTTGACCACCACCTACTCCTTCCAGTTCTCATGGTCCTACTGCCCTGTCTTCCTGCCTTGGAGGCTGGGCTTGGGGGAGCGGGGTACAGAGGGAAGCTGACCAAGATCAGACAAACTAACAAGAGATAAAAAGTCGTTTTTCACCCAGGGGAAGGGAGAGAAACACACAGACACAAAGAGAAGTTGTAGGAAGCAGGACGGAGAAAGGCAGAAAGATAGGTATGGACATGGAGGACCAAAAAGAGGCAACTCTGGAGGTGGGAATGAACCCCAGTCCCAAAGCGAGGCCACCTCTGTAGGCAAACACACCTGACACTCCCCACTCTTAGCTGTGTCTGTCCTGTGTCTATCCTGGTTAAGATAAAGTTAGAAACATCAAAATGCCACATCCCTTTGAGCAGCAGCCATTGGCAGAACTCCATATGGCGGCAGCAACCAGGAGTTTGAACTAACAAAAGTTAGGAAAATAAAAATAAAAAGCTGGGAAATACTCCTGGAAAGCCATGTGGCACTGCTCAGGGCCAGTGGGTAGGGTGGGTGGGGTGGGGAGGACAGCAGGCACTTTAACAGGAGTGGGTGCTGCCCCTGCTCGGTGTGACAAGGTCACTTGTCTCATGAGAACAGCCAACTCTTTAGCGACAGTGAGCCTAAGATACAGCGACTGAGTCTGCTGTTTTAGACAGCTGGGCCCCTCTCCCACCCTGCAGTTTCTCCTAATGAGAGAGGGTATGATACAGCCAGCAGGGGCCAGAGGATGGAGCAGAGAGGGCACGTGTGTGTCATTTTTCTCATGCAGTCACCCACAGTGCTGCTGTTGGAGGGAAAGGGGGGTGGGCAGATGGCTGGCCCAAATCCTCACTTTGGGGGGGAGATCTCAGATGTTCACCCCACCCCTCGGGCATCCTGATGGGGAAGCCAGCGAAAGACCCTACTCACCTGAGTAACCCTTCTGCAAGGTGACTTTGCCTGCAGGAGGTGTGTGGGGTGCGGAGAGCAGCAGCTGGAACCCTGAGAGTGGGGAGGAGTGATGGTACCCACTCTGCAGGTTACTGGAAGGATAACGTAACTTGGTACTGGGAGTAGAACACTAGAGACGTGTAAGCCAGACCCCACTGGCTCAAGAGCTCAGGGGCAGCGGGTCCTGAGTTTAAAATCCATCTGATAAGGATTTTCTGAAAACCCACTGTGCCCAGTATAGGATATTATGTATGGCCTATGCCCCAGAAAAGTGCGTAGGGGAATGAAATAACATTAGGGGAGGGTGCACACCAATGCACCAAGTGGGGTCATGCGAGGAGGTGTCCATGGACAGACCCCAGGGTATTTTAGCTCTGAAGAGAGACAGCAAAGCAGGTTTACCTCTGAGTAGGTGGGCATTTGGGGCTTTTGTTTCAGAAAGAAGGCCCCCATCCAGCAGGCCTGAAGCCAGGGGGGCTGACCCAGCTTCAGGCCCTGGCCACACAGAGGCTGTTGTGTCTCTGGCCCTGGAAACCAGTGAAGCAGGTCCTGGCACTGGATTCCTTCTGCATCTTTCTTGTTGGAAACACCTGTACCCAGCCCAGTCAGAGAGCGGTGGATTTTAAAAAGTAAGGTTTCTCTGTGGATGGAATGAACATGATTCAGCACAAGCAGCAGACCAGGAATGGGAAGGCCAGGCTCTCCCAGCAGGCTGTGCTCCCCTCCCACCACCTTGGTGGAGGCCCTAAGCCACACCTCCCGGATGGGATCCCCGAGGTGCCCATGAAGGCCGGGCACCATGCCACTCCTCTCTCTCCAAGAACACCACCGCCTGGCAGGCTGCCAGGAACAGCCAAGCCCCAAGGACCTTGCTCCTAGGAATCCAACCACACAGAAGGCAAAAGTGCCAGATCTCACGACCACACTAAAGCACCTGGTGAATATACGCCCAGATGCACAACTATGGCTGAGGAGCCAAATGGTTTCTGAGGACACACTTTGACAATGGTGGCAGACACACATCTTCGCAGCTCACAGACTTACTACAGAATGACACAGGCCTGCGGGTGTTCAGTACCATGCCAGGGACAATAGTGGTGGTGGGGGCGTCACCCTCAGGAAGCACATGACGTAGTCTAACAAACAAAATGGACATGGGGGATAACTGCATGGATGGTTAAATGCCACCCAGTGTGACGGGACCTAAAAGGATCTCAGGGCCATGGGTTGGCATGGCCAGAAAGGTGGCCTTGGAAAGATAAGGAGCATTCAGTGGAAACAAGGAAATACATTCCAGGTGAAGGAAGACTAAGGCCAAGACCAAGGGAGGGGGCCTCCCTGCTTGGTGTCTGGTGGCCCTTCAACCTGTTTGCCTAAAGAGATTTTCATAGGTGGGGTGTCTGAGGAAAAAGGTGACCTTCAAAAGCTATTCTGTTCATCTTTCTGTCCTCAGATAGGAAAGACCTGCCCAGTCTCCAGGTTCCCAGGGAGCCTCCAAGTGCTCGTCCATTATCCAGCCCCCCCCCCTTGGGAAGCAAGTCACCCTAGGTCCCGGGGGGTTCTTGTTTTGTATTATGTGATGTGGCTCTTGCTCCCAGGTGTACAGTGAAGCCAGCCCTGCCATCCTGGCCACAGCCGACTGAACCAGGAATCCAAACCACACCATTGGGTGGGGCTGACAATGGACAGCTCTGCAGTACAGGGCAGTGCCAGACTGAGTGGCAGTATACCAACCCAATCAGACCCTCTTTATGGGAAAGCAGGAAGGCTGGTGCACAGAAGGAGGTGGGCCACTTTAGCTTGGTGTAGCCCAGGGAAATTGACCCTTTATTCTGTTGCATGAATATGAAGTTTGCTGACATCCCAGTCTGGAAATTTTGGGACTCAGAGAAACTGTTGGGCTGATGAAATGACACCCTACCTTCCACATAGCCTGACACTCACCCATCCTCTCTCCATGACTAAAGGTTACTTCTCCCCCAGGACTCCTTAAAGATGGCAAGCCTGATCCCAAGACTCAGGGAGGGACACATAAGGAAGGGTGAGGCCTGCAGGAACAGGGTCTGGGGAAGGGGAGAGGAGTGGCCTCTTTTACCCACAGCTGACTTTTACCCCCAGGGCACCCACTCCAGACAGTTTCTGAACTTGCAGTGAGCTTTTGACCCAGACTGAGCCCTGGCCAGGTAGACAGAATCCAAAAGCACCTTGGGCCTGGCCTGAGAGAGGATACCAAGACCTCGCCCATTGTCTGGCCAGACCCTAAAAAGGGCAGATTCTCCTGTTTCTTATCATCATCGCTGTGAGAATGTGTCTTGATTTGCAGAGCCAACACAATTTCATACTTTGTAGCATTTGCTCTGCCTGGTACCCCTGATACTTTGGGAAAGGAAGAAAAACAACTGAGAGGTTATCTGTGGGGTCAAAGCAGACTGGGGACCAGAAGGCAAACCTCTAACCCGATCCTTGGCCCAGGCTCTTCTCATGATTACGTTGCTCCTAAAGGGATGGGGATCACACTCTGCTCCTTCGAGGCAGCTTCCCGGCATCCTGCCTGCACCCCTGGCCACAGCTCAGGGCCGATAACGTTAAGCAAGGCCTCCTGATACTTCTCCAGCAAGTGACAAGCATGGACAGTCCTGTCCCTCAATCAGGGAACCTCCCCCCCCACACCACCTCACACAATCTTACCGTGTTTCCCCCAAAATAAGACCTAGCCAGACCATCAGCTCTAATGCATCTTTTGGAGCAAAAATTAATATAAGACCCGGTCTTATTTTACTATAAGACCGTGTATAATATAATATAATATAATATAATATAATATAATATAATATAATATAATATAATATAAATATAATACAATACAATACCGGGTCTTATATTAATTTTTGCTCCAAAAGACGCATTAGAGCTGATGGTCCGGCTAGGTCTTATTTTCGGGGAAACAGGGTAGATGCGAATGAGGGGCACTCAGAAGCAGCAGCATCAACAGCCACCCTGGATTGCCACACATGATTCCCTCAGTCCCTGTTTCCATATCCCAAGCCTGTAGCAAGTCACATAGCAGGGATGGTACCAGACTGGAGCATATTCTGAACTTGGGGTTTGTGAACCCTCTGAAATTCTTTCAAGAGTGTGTATGTTGGCACAGTTGGGAAGTGTGTCCATAGTTCTTTCATGGCCTCAAGAAACTCCAGGACTTGAGGTTAAGACCACAGAAATTGAAGAGCTCGGGTCCCCTCCAACCCTGGGACTCTGGACATACACAAATGCTGCAGCCATATACACATTATCAAACACAGGACAAAGTGCCATGCAAATGCCGGAGGCTGTTATTGTCTTGACTACTATTCCTCCCTGTCTGTTCCTCAACACCCACCCAGCAGGTTCAGGATGACATCACTACAGGACTGAGCACCCTGAGCTCTGCACTCGCCCCTGTCTGCCTACTGAGGTACCAAAGCCTCCCTGGTCTGACCCCTAGTGAGACCCTGGGTGTTTTCATGTCTCTTAGTGACTGCTTATTCCCTTTCTGAACACCACCACCTCCAGATTCGAGGAGGAAACTTGAAAGGAAAACATGATTTGGGAGAAAGGGCCACTTCCGTGCACAGCACAGACCCAGCTCAGCATTCCTCTAAACAGCCTCACGATCCTAGAAAACTGGCTCTGTTTTTCATAGACATGTAGACACCCAGTGCTCCCCTCCCACGCTGCCTAGGGCCCTGGTCTGTACATCCCAGGCAACAGGGCAGCTCTCCAGGCCCCTTTGGCAGGCCCATCACTGGCTCTGGAGAGGACCACAGAGCTTACCCACAGACAGAGGTCAAGGGAGCCAACACACCAGGAGCTGGTAGGCAAGTTATTCTGCTGCTTTCACAGAAAAAGGGGAAGTCTGATTAAACCCATCCTCCCCCATCAGCTCTCCCAGCCCTACCACTGAGAAGGTGTCAGGACACCAACAAGACCAATATTTCTCAGGAAATGCAGCCTGTCTCAAGGACCCTGTGGAGCCACAGGAACTTAATTGTTTTTCGAAAACCAGGGAGGAGGTCAGATTCAGGATGTGGAATCAGCCTCAGAGGGACTGGAGAACCCCAAGGTGTCTGCCTCCTGGGACTGGCCCTGGAGAATGCTGACTTCATTTTGTTTCTTTCCCCTCCAAAAAGGGCTTGTTTTGACCCCCACCTGACAGCCAATTCCACTCTTCTGTTTCCCCAGAAGCACCCAGCCCGGTGCTGGAGAACAGCACGTGATCAGTTGAATCTTCTTATTGTCTGGTGTGCAAATAGGATATGATGGTCTGAAAAATCCATTATTCTGTTTGAAAGCAAAAAGAGTTTCCACAGAGGCCATATGCTGATTTCCAATTTTTGAAAGACACAGAAATACACACCGCTAAAGTTAGGTGGTACGTAATGTCATCTTTCTTTGATGATTCAATTCAGAGAAGGCACCTGGGAACCCCAGCAGCACCTCAGGCCTCATTCTGGATGTTGTTTGGAAAAGCAACGCAAGAGCCGCTCCTCCACGCCCACCACCATCTTCCCAAGTCCCCAGGTCTCTGCTTCCATCTCCATGTGCAATGCACAACTTGGGAACACACACACCAGACATAAAGGAGGAAGTGCCGCAGAATCAGGATGGATGTGCACCCACCTCCCAGGAAGGTGCCCCTCCAGCTTCTTTCATCAGTGACAGGAAAACTTCAGAAAGGCCACCTGATATCCACTCCACCATCCGCAAGGACTCTACCACTAATGGGGTCAATCTAGCAAGAATATGGGCCCTGGACTCCCTCCGCACCTAAAGCCAGGTGAAGACAACCTATTTGGTGATGCAAAAGGTGCACCCTCCTGCCTCTATTCCACTCAACAAAATCCACGGACCAGGCTATCCCTATCTCAAAAAAAAAAAAAAAAAAAAAAAAAAAAAGGAAAGAAAAATAAGCCAAAGAGAGGTGGATGAGTGTCCGGCCCAGGGCAGCCCCAAAGAACAGGGAACCAGCCAGATCTGCAGTCAGTCGGTAACCAGTGGGACAGGGGCAGGCAGAGGGCAGAGTGCTGGCAGCCTCCTGAAGTTCCTGAAGCCAGGTAGTCAGTCACACAGGAAACCAATCCAGCTCCCCTCTCCGCTCTCTCCACTGTTCAGTAGGGGCTCATGGCTGAGCACACGTCAAAGTTATTCAGGGGAGATAAAACAGTGTCTTCCACCTGAAGTGCAATCTAGGATGCCTCCAGGTGAGCAAACGACCTAGGGACTGGCATCTCACCAGCCCCAGGGCTGTGCCCTTGGATTCGCCCAGAGAAGCTCACAACTGCGCATTCCTTGAGGACCCTTGGCGGGTATGCCTACCAGTGGGAAGAGAGGAAGAAAGCGCCCTGACTCAGACCAGGCATCCCTCCCAGCATCCCCTCCCAGCAACCATCCCTGGGACCAGCCTCCTCTGCCTGCGGGGGAGAGAAGCGGGAACATTATTCCAACAGGTCCCTGCAGCTGGGCCTCATCCGACCATCCTTCCTCCGCCCTGCCCTGAGGCCTCAGATTCCGTGGGAGCACCAAGGCACCTGCTGCCAGAGCGGGCTCCATCCCCGCGAGAGGGGGCCCTGGGCGGTGCCCCTCGTCGTTCCCGGGCCTTCTCGGGAAGGGGCGGGGCGCTCCCGGGGCCGGCGCGCCCCCCGCGTCCGCTCCCCGCGCTCACCTGGCGCAGGTGCTGCAGCAGCGTCCCCGCCTCCTCCCGCCGGCCCTGGCGCACCATCCGCAGCAGCTCCTGGACCATGCCGACGCGCCGGTGGTAGGGGGGCAGCCCCGCGCCGGCACCCGCGCGCCCCGCCTTGTCCCCGGCGCGTAGCAGCAGCGACGCCCAGAAGTCGGGCCGTTCGCGGCGGGGACCGGGCGCTGCGCCGGGGCTGGCTCTCTCCGCCAGGCTGCCCTTGGTCTGCCGGGTGCCCATGCCGCCACGATGCTGCGTTCTCGGCCGGCAGCCCGTCTGCCGGGCTGCAACTTTGGGGGAACTGTTGCGCGCGGGCGGCGCGGAGCGGGGACGGCGGCCCGCGCTCCCCTCGCTCCTCCCTCCGCGCTCCCCGGGCGCGCTCCCCCGGAGCTCGCCGCCAGCCCCGCCCCGCCCCGCCCCGCCCCGGGCTCGGCTCCGGCTCCCGCCCCTGCGCCCGCGCCCTGGCTCCGCGCCGCCGCGCGCTGTGTGCCTCTTTACCTCCCAGCCTCTTCCCTCCTCTCTCCTTGCTTCCCCTCCCCTCCCCTCCGCTTCCCGCCCCTCCTCTCCGGGCCGGGGGCCGCCGGGCGCCTCCAGCCGGCGTCGGCCCGGGCACCGCGCCCCCTGTCGGCCGCTGCACTGAGCCTCCCGGGGCCGTGGCGCGGTGGCGACGGGGGCGGACAGGCCCCAGTGGCTCTCGCTCACGTCCCCCACTGGGTTCCCCATAAGCTTCTACGGCCCTGCGCCAGGGTGAGGCCCGCGGGAGGTGAAGGGAGGAGGCCGGTGCACCCGGCGACATGGAGAAAGTTGGGAGCATGGGGAGGTCTCAGACTGAGTCGGGTTTCTCAAAGTGGGCTCCCTAAGCACCAGAGCCCAAGACGTCTGGATCGCTGGTTAAAAACGCAGACCCCCGGGCCTCGCCCCAGACCCACTGAATGCGAATCTTCGCGGTGGTACCCTGGGACCTGCATTTATAGCCAGTCTGATTCAGAGGTACACTCCTTTGACACCTGTGGGGGACGGGTGGTGGTGGTAGTTGGTGCTTGGACACAGAAACTATACGCAAGGTTGTGTGTTGTGTATGTACCCTTTTATGGAGAAAGTCCATCTGTTGCTTCCATCAGTCTCTCAGAGTCTAGACCATGAGTGTGTAAAGAACTGCTCTCCTTTGTTCTCACTCTCACACCTCTGGAGAAGGTTCCTGGGGGTAAGCCCAGTACAAAAAAAGCAGAGGCATGCCTGCAAGTAGGCCCAACTGCACCCTTTATTGGCCCCGCTCCCTCCTTGGCCACCTCTGCCAGGCCTAGCCCTTAAAGAACCAGAACTCCTGGGGTCTCATGGTGCTTGGAAAGCCAACCAGGGCCCTGCTAAAGATGGGGGGCCTTCCCCATCACAGACCACGGACTGCTCTGGTCTAAACCACAGGGCTGCAGGAGGGGCAGCAGTTGTGTGTGCTTGCCTCTGACCCAGGCCTTGGGTGCTCCTTTTGGGGAAAGGACAATGTGGGCTATAGGGGTAGGGGAGCCAGATCCCAAACCAGAAGGAGCACAAAGAACCCATCGTGTACTGACTGTTAAGCGTCAGGCAAGTGTCAGCTCTTTCCTCTGTCATGTTCGAATAAGAACGCTTCAGAAACTCCAAGCAGGGTACAGGTTTGCACCAAGAACTGTTCCTTTTCCTAAACTGAATAATCACTGGGTCTTCCCATAGGTGTGTTCTCTGTCAATCCCAAGTACCTGGAGGATGAGGCTTGTATCTCCCCCAACAGGCCCTCTTCCCTTTGGACATCCCACTTCCAAATGTCCATCTCTGCCGACAGAGAACACTCAGTCTTCCTGACAGCTGGCCTTACAGGGGTTATAGTGGCACCTTCTAAACTTGCCTGGATTCTTTGTGTGTAGAACATGTTTGTTGGCATCTCCAGAGAACCCAGGCTGGGAAGCAGTTTGGTGCCTTTCATCTCTGGCCTGCAGGATTACCAGGTAAAGTGACCATCAGGGAAGCTTGCTGATGAGGCCTCTCCTTAAGGACAGCAGACTCCACCCACGGCCTGAGCTAGTAGGTTGGCCTGCTTGAGGGTGTGTGGCTGGGGCAAATGCCATCCGAGTGGAAGAAGGCTCAGGCTAGTCCCTTACCTGGGATCTGAATATCATTCCTTTCCTCCTCTTCGGTGACCTGATTCCATCCTCTTCTCCTTGCTCTTAATTTTTTCCCAACATTTTCTGGCTTGTTCTCCTCAGTCTTTTTCATCTGTTTTGAAAGAAAACTTTCATTTGTCCCCATCTCCTCCAGTCACCAATGTGCCACCTCTCTCTTTCCTTTTCAGCTAAGTTTTTTTGAAATACCTTTTATTTATTGTCACATCTTCTTTACCTCCATTCATTCCTCACTCACTCCAGTTTGGCTTCTGGCCCTATTACATCATTGAAATGTCTCGCCAGTGACCTAAATTCAGTGGCCATTTTTAGTCTTCATCTTATTTGACTTTTAAGCAGCATCTGATCCTGTTGCCTACTCTGTTTTGATTCAAACTCTCTTGGCTTATAGGGAACTACTGTCCTTCAGGTTTCCTTCTTGGGGTCCTCTGGGAGTTCCTTTTCTTACCCCTATCCTTTACTTGTTGGTGTTACCAGGGTGTGACCCCAGAACTCTTCCGAGGCAGTGTTACTTATATTCCTGGCTTCACCTGCGACACGCACACTCTGATGACTCCAAGTCTCCCTTTTCAACTCATCAGCTAATAAGTTTACCTGTCACTGACTCTTGGATGCTGGCAGAAGACATGAGACTCCTGGGTCAGAAACATAGGACTTTATTACTCAGGTACACACACCATACAGCGTGAACATCAGCACGTGAAATCTGACAATTAAGTTCGAGAACTTGTTGCAACACTGTTGCTAACCTTTTTTTGATATCAGAGGGATTATTCATTATGAATTTGTACCAACCGGACAAACAGTTAACCAAGTTTACTACTGTGTTTCCCCGAAAATAAGACCTACCTGGACCATCAGTTCTAATACGTCTTTTGGAGCAAAAATTAATATAAGACCTGGTCTTATTTTACTATAATAGAAGACCAGGACCGGGTCTTATATTAATTTTTGCTCCAAAAGATGCATTAGAGCTGATGGTCTGGCTAGGTCTTATTTTCGGGGAAATGGTATTTGGAAGTGCTGAAAAGGCTGCATGAAAAAGTTAGACAATCTGAACTTTTTGCCAACAATTCATGGCTCTTGCATCACGACAATGCACCAGCTCACTCGTCACTGTCTGTGAGGGAGTTTTTAGCCAGTAAACAAATAACTCTATTGGAACACCCTCCCTACTCACTTGATCTGGCCCCCAGTGACTTCTTTCTTTACCTGAAGATAAAGGAAATATTGAAAGGAAGACATTTTGATGACATGCAGGACATCAAAGGTAATACGATGACAGCTCCGATGGCCATTCCAGAAAAAGAATTCCAGAATTGCTTTGAAGTGTAGACTAGGCCCTGGCATTGGTGCACAGCTTCCCAAGGGGAGTACTTCTAAGGTGACTGTAGTGATATTCAGCAATGAGGTATGCAGCACTTTTTCTAGGATGAGTTCACGAACTTAATTGTCAGACCTTTGTATTTGAATCAGTTCCTCTTGTCTCTGAGTCCCACAGGGGCAGCATGATGGGCCCAGATGGATGCTCCACATGCAGCAGGGTTGTGACACTGAGCTTAGGAATCTACTGCTTTTATAGGAAACAGTGAACAAGCCTGGAGGGAGACAGTATCTCATTGCTCACATATCCCAGAGAAGTGGCCCAGGTAAAAAGGGGTCAGGGTTTTGCTTTCTTGGCACACACAGCAAGATGTGAAGAAGTGAAAGTGGCCTGTGGAGCATTGTCTCTGTCAAAAGTGGGCATTGCATACTCAAAAATGGGTGCCTGCTTATAGAGCGCCTTCTGGGAGAAACGCTCTGGTCTCAGTATCTGCAGCTGGTCCACCAAGTCTGGTTAATGCTGCTAAGGACTGGAGCTCTCATCTGTGTGCAGTCACCATGTGCTCAGTCTCAGGCTGTGTCCTTTCTGTATATTATGTTGTCGTTCTTTCAACAACTGTGAAGTCGGTTTTATAATCACGATTTCACCGGTGAGGAAATGGGAATTTAGAGAGGGCAAGTGACTTGCTCAAAATCTCACAGATAGTAAGGGGCAGAACTCGGATTCACTCTTAGGTCTTTGTGACTTGAAAGCCTGTATTGTTAATATTACTCTACATCATTGATTCTACTGTTTAAATATTACATCGTACAGCCACTGCCTTTCTGAGGAGCTGTCATTTTGACCGCAGTCATTGCATTACAATAGCCTTTCCAACTTGTCTCCCTCCCCACCTCTAGTCTTGCCCCTTATAATGTGTCTTCCATGTAGCAATTGGAGTGATCGCTCTAAAAATGGAACACACACACACACACGCACATGCACACACACGTGCACACACACGCGCACACGCACACACTCCCCTCTTCAGTGAGTCCTATCACTTTTAGTCCAAACTACTTAACATGGCATTGATGTCCCCAGCTGCTACACGGTCCTCATGTCCTCCGCTTCAGTCACCATCCAGTGTTCCTTACACCTCTCCCAAGACCCCATACTTTGTGTTTTTGCACATACTCGTACTTCATTGTCTTCCTGGGGTGTCCTTCACCCCTTAACAGATGCTTACTCATCCTGTAAGACTCCGTTTAGGTGCCAAATCCTTCAGGAAACCTTCCCCGAATGCTCCCATGCCTTCTGCCATGTGACTGTAACACCCTGTGAATATGATAGAATATCTTGTACTATGTTCTACTGTTTCTTGGCACATGCTGTTCTTCTACCTGGAACATTCTTCTTCATCCCCTCATTGGTCAATCCCTCCTTGTCCTTTAGACTAAACTCAGATGTCGCTTCCTCAGGGATAGCCTCTGAGATTCCCTTGCCTCCCACTGGCTAAAGTTAGGTATCCATCTGGCGTGCTCCCCAGGTCTCACTGCCTGTGCCAGACACGGCTGTGATGGCCTATCATCACACAGGGGCAGGCGTCCAGCAGGACTGACAGAGCACAGTGCCTGACACATCAGAGGAGCTCAGAAAACACTTATTGAGAAAACGCACAACCACCTCCAATGTGTTAGCTTAGTGCTAGGGACCCAGTACACAGAGGGAGCTCAAGAAAAGGACTGAACAAACCAGACACTAAAATGCCGGTGGGATTTGTTGACAGGGAAACTACTGATGATCTTCAGAAAATCAGTTTACAGGGAATTAAGAAGCAAATGGGAGGCAAATAAGACAGTTGAGAGAGTTAATGTAGCTTGCTCTTTCACGACACTTGGTTGTGAATGGGACTGCTGGTTTTTGTTGTTTGTTTGTTTTGCATGGGAGAGAGATCATTTGATTAAGAGGTAATCATGGCGAGACAGAATTTTGGGTGTGAATCCATTGTCTACTTGCTGCAAGTAAATAAAACTAGTGACAAAAAAAGGTAATCATGGAATGTATCCTTTCAGTCATACTCTTTTAAGCGTGTAATTTTCGTAACATGGGAAACATTGGACTTTTCTCACCATCAAAGCTGGAATTAAGGAATTCTCATCATGATTTCTCTTTTTGTGTGTGTGTGTGGGAGGCACATCTCACGCAAAAGCGTGAACACCCAGTCATCACACTTATGATTTCTCTTTGAACACTCACTTCAGTTTCTGTTCATGTTGTAAGAATTTGAAGTATAATATGCCTAATGGAACTTAAAGATCATTCAGGTTATTAAATATTTAAATCAAAATATCAAATATATGGACCAAACAGTAAATATTTGTATCCAATATGTCAACCTCTTATTGCTGCAATAGGCATTACATTGATAATATTTAATCTTTTTCTTAATGAGCTTGCAAAAAATTATTATGATAGCCCATTTTGCAGAGGATAAAGCTGACGTTCAGAAACAAGTGAAGAATTTGGCCAGTGCCTTCTTGATAGTGATTGGAGAGCTGGGATTCAAAACCAAGTCTGCACTGGTTTAGAAAATACAGATGCTCGATATATACTTTAAACACTATTCTTTGAAAATGTTGTTGTCGTGTAGTTGCTGTTTGTGTTTGAATATGGGGAGAGGACTCAGGCAGGGACTCAGCTGCACAGAACGGGAAGGGCCCTGGGGACGTGGGTGGGAGGGGACCTAGAATGTAGCTGGAGGTGGTGAGCCTGAGACAAGCGTCAGGTAGACTCTGGCACGGATTTGGGAAAGGAGGAGGAAAGATGCAGACAAATTTGCAGATGTCAGAAAAATTGGAGGAGTTCTTGCCTTGTGGTCTTATTTTTTTAGTGTCATAGAAAGCTACCTGCTAAAATGCCAGGGGAGAAGGCAGGGCACAGGCTTGTGGAGAGAGGTGACAATAGCACTGCAGCTGAGGGGAGTGGGACAGAGAGCAGTCTGAGACAGACGGGAGGTCAGGCAGGATGGGTGTGTGGACAGCCTCCTGCTGAGGCAGGACACAAGGAGCTCTGAGGGCATCCTGTTTCCATGAGGTTTGCTGCAGCAGCTCCAGAATCAGAGCCAAGAAGTGGGGGATTAGAATGACCCCTGCTGGGATTTCTTGGGGCAAATAGGTGACAGTAGGTCCTAGAAGCAATGACCTGTGGAATATTATCAGGGAAGGCGGGGAAGCCATAAGGAGTCCAGGGATGGGATAAAATGTACTTCATCCAATGGTTCTCAAACTTGAGCAGGCATCAGAGTCCCCTGGAGGGCCAGTTGAAACACGTGTGCTGAGCGCCACCCTCAGTTTCTGATTCAGTAAATCGGGGGTATTTGCATTTCTAATGAGTTTACAGGGATCCTGAAGCTGCCAGTCGGGTCTGTTGGGGACCACAATTTGGAAGAACTAGGTAGGGCATGGGATGGAAGGGAGTAAGAGTTTCTCTCCTGAGGGCTCATTAAGGTTGCAAAGTGGACAGAACCATTTCTGGACCCGTTGGAATTTAGAGCATCACCAAAAGAACTGACCCTGAGGGAACACTGAAAGCACACACACACGCACACATACACACACTGTCATGCGGGAGACCCTGCTCGCTGCGCCATTTGTCATGCAGGGCGTCCGGCGGGGTCTCTGCTCCCGCTCCCCACATAATGCAGGATATGGTGAGGCCAAAAAGGAACACCCACGGAGCCATAGGTAGGGGAGTCATACCACTATATTCTCTCTGGCAGCACTATACTCTCACTGGAGGCTGGATCCACACTGTCCGCAAACCGCCATCCACACTTGCCAGCCCAACCGCCATCTTCTTGCTAGCCCCCATTCTTTCTCCTCTTTCTCTTCTCTCTCTGCTAGCGTAGTCACAGCAGTTATATTAGTGGCCAATGGCTCACTGGTTACAGCTGACGGCCAACTAGCCACAGCTGATGGCCATGCAATCACAGTTGATGGCCATTTACTACCTGAGCCAGCACCTGTCTATGTGAGGCTGAGAGCCTGGAAACTGCTTTCTGGGGCTCTGCCTCCCCCCCCCCACACACACACACACATGCACAGCAACAAGGGTCCCTGTCTCTTAGTTCATTTTCTTCTTGAAGGAAGACCCTCCCCCTTTCTAGGAGGCCTGTTAGCCTATTCTCTTAGCAGCTCTTCCAACACCTGGTACATTCTCTTGGCTACCAGGTAAATGCGTCAGAGTCCTTGAATGATGACATGGGGGATGAATGTCAACACCCACATTTTAGTCCGAAAGTTCATCTGTGTGACATTCCAAACATTGGACCAGTTCTTATCAGGAACCTTGAAGCCCTAGGATGCCTTGCCCAGGCCTTTGGTCAGGCCCGCAGATGAGAGACTGGCCTCTGAGGGGGGCAGGAGAACTAGCATCCAGGTCTCCACGAGTTCCAAGCTGTCTCCTTGCAAACAAAGCACCAGAAGGATACACCCTGGGACTCGTCTGCCGAGTGCCACTGAGACCTGTGTACAGGACTGACTTCATGCTTCTTTCCCTCGGTTTCTCCAATGATTCCTTTATCACTCCATACAGGGTTTGCTTTAACTTAGTTGCTTGTTTAGTTATGTAATAAGTGCCCATGGACTCACCATCCAAAACACAAAAGGAAGCCAAACCAGTCCCTTGGCAATAACTGACATTTCATTGTAGGGTTCCCTCCCACCCCGTCTCCCTGCCTCCTGAATCCTGTGTTCACCATTCCTTGCTTTCCTCTTTATGTTATTTTAAAATTGTTTACGGTGGAAAATTTCAAATATATGCAAAGCTGGAGAGACTAGTATAGTGAATCTGTATGTCTCTATGGTACAAATTTTAACTTTTCAAATCATGCCCAATCTTATTTTATTCAACCCCCCACCCATTTCCTCTGTTTCCACATTCTTTACACAGTTCTTTGCACTTACTTGTGTTCCTAAAGGGTATCAGGGTTTTTTTTGTGTGTGTGTTTTTTTTAACTTTTTTATTTATTTTAAGTGTGTTTTTTCCAGGACCCATCAGCTCCAAGTCAAGTAGTTGTTTCAATCTAGTTGTGGAGGGCACAGCTCACAGTGGCCCTTGTGGGGATTGAACCTGCAACCTTGTTAAGAGCACCACACTCTAACCAGCTGACCTAACTGGCTGCCCCAAGGGTATCAGTTTTTTATTTTGGTTGTCTTTATAAAATGGTATCTTGCTCTATGGAATTTTTTTCAGAGCTACTTTTTCCACTTAATATTGTATGAGTAAGAATCATCCTGGTTGCTGTACATCACTGTAGTTCATTCATTTCCACTGAGTAGAATAGTCCATTGTAGGAAAGTTTATTTCTCCCCTCTCCCACTGATGCCATTCAAGTTGTTTCTAGCCTTTTGTTAATGGGAAGAGTGCTCTTATGAATATTTTTGTATGTTCCTGCTTGTCTGGTATGGTTCTAGGAGTGGAAGGTTTAGCTTCACGAAAAATGCTGGGTTGTTTTCTACTGCATTACTGCCCACCCCCAGCATTGTACGAGAGGTCCTCTCCCCATCCATATTCTCTTCTCTCCAATAGGCTTATTAATTTTTCCAATTACTTTGCAATTAAAATGGAATCTTATTGGGGCCTTAATATGCGGTTCTTCAATAAGTGATGCCTTAGTCAGCTTACGCTGCCATGACAAAGACTAGGTTTTGGACTTGCTTGGGGCTGTCACCTCTTCCTTCTTTCCTATTTTTCCCTTTTGGAATGGCAGTGTTCTAAGCCACCTAGTCTGTGGCATTTTGTTATGGCAGCTGAGACAACTGATGAGTTGACTCTGTTTAGTGACCAATTTATTTTCTTTTCTGTTAAATGCCCGTTTACTCCTTCCATCCATTTTCTATCAGGTATTCATTTCCTATTGTTGCTGTAACAAATTACCACAAACTTAGTGGCTTAAAAGAACATAATTTTATTAACTTACAGTTCTGAAGGTGAGAAGTCCGAAATGGGTCTTACTGGATAAAATCAAGGTGTTGGCAGACCTGCGTTCCTTCTGAAGTTTCTAGGACAGAATCTGTTGCCTTCACTTTTCCAGCTTCTAGAGCAGGGGTGTCTAAACTGCGGCCCGCGGGCCAACTGCAGCCCGCAATCCATTTTTTATTGGCCCGCAGCAAATTCCAAAAATATGTTTAGTTTACTTAAATAAACCAGGTGAGGCAATATGTACTTCACCTCGAGTGAGTGGCCCGGCTGTTTATGTATTTTACCGCATATGGCCCTTGGTGAAAACCGTTGAAAAAAGTTTGAACACCCCTGTTCTAGTGTCATTCCTTTGCTTATGTTCCCCTTCCAACAATCACATCATTCTGACCTCTGTGATGTCATATCACCTCTCTCTCTCACCCTCCTTCCTGCCTCCCTCTTATAAGGACCCTTGTGATTACATTGGTCCCTCCCAGATACTCCAGGATAATCTAAATTAGTGTTCTGAGACCCAATGTCCCACATGGGAGGGATTTCCCCCATGCCAATAAACAATTCTTAGACACCAGCAGGGTGTCTGAGAATTCAACTCAATTTGACACCATCTGTCCAGAGATAGTTATGAGATTCCATAGGTTAAGGGTTCGGTTCTACAGGACTGCCCACAATCCTCGCACATACGTCAGACACCAGACACAAGCCCAGGTTACCTGTGCTTCTGACCAGCTGGCCACAGATTGAAAGTTCCAATGACTTCCTCCTTGGGTTCAATTAATTTGCTAGAATAGCTCACAAAACTCAGAGGAACATGTTACTTACTAGACCACCAGTTTATTATAAAAGGATATAACTCAGGAACAGCCAGATGGAAGAGAAGCATAGGGAAGGTATGGAGAAAGGGCAAGGAAGGAGCTTTCATGCCTCTCCAGGCCTGCTATTCTCCCCTCACATCACATGGGCACCAATCTAGAAGCTCGCCAAACCCCATCCTCTTGGGTTTTTTATGGAGGTTTCATTACATAGATGTGATTAATTAGGCCATTGGCCATTGATTCAACCTCCAGTTCACCTCTCCTCTGGGAGGCGAGGGTGGGAGGAAGTTGGGGGAGTGGGGGGATAGGGGCAGTGGGACTGAAAGTTCCAACGCTCTAATCACACGGTTGGTTCCATTGGCAACCAGCCCCCATCCTTAGGTGGGGTCCAGAAATCACCTCGTTCACATAACAAAAGACACCCTTTCTTCCCCTCTCAACACTTAGGAAATTCTAAGAGTTCCCAGAGCTGTGAGCCAGGAATTGTGGACTAAGACCTAATATAAGTCACAATATCGCATCTCCCCACCTCAAGATCCTTAACTTAATCATACCTGCAGTGTCCCTTTTGCCACGTGTGAATGAGAAGGGGCTACAGAGCAGACCTGACAAGCTCAGTGACTGAAGGTAACTACACAGGGTGATCTGATCATAAATTCCTAACTGGGCAGGTCATGGAGGCCAGCAAGTCCTGGGCATATAGCTTCCTTAGTAAAAGGTCAAGCTTTCCCTTAAGCGAGCCCAATCCATTGTTCCTTTGCATCCGCGTGCCTTGGAAATGTCAGAGTAATTTTCTTTTCCAGAAGCATAACCACAGGCACTGGAGTCATCACGAAACTCTTCATTGTTACCTTGTTGCCCGCATACCATCTCTATTTACTATAAATGTTAAATGTTAGCTATCCTGTGCCCACCAATGTAAAGGAAGTAGTATCCATTTTACTTTTTAGCCAATCCCAGAGATTTCCCCTCTTTGCTTTCTCCAGTCTCCTTAATGTACCACCAAGGGATTTCATGTAACCCTCCTTATGTTTTCTCCTTTGATTCTAACTGTATAAAAAGAACGGCACATCCTTGGGTGTCCCAGAGTCTGTAACTTGCTGTTTTCCTGATTCTAAGTCAGTGGTTCTCAAACTTGGGCATGCATTTGAACCACCTGGAGAGCTTCTTACAACACATTGCTGGGCCTCATTCCAGTTTCTGATTCAGTAGAGCTGGGTAGGGCCCAGAATTTGCATGCCTAATAAGTTCCCAGGTGATGCTAATGCTGCTGGTCCTTGGACCACTTTGAGACTCATGCTCTAAGCAAGTCACTGATTCTCTCTGAGTCTTTGTCTTTATCTGTAAAATTGCCCTTCTCTCCTGGTAGAAGCCAGCACACCTAGAATGGTAGATGTGATCATCAAATGAGATAAAGTATAGGAAAGCCCTTTGTAAAGAATAAAAAAGACACACAGAGGGAAATTATCAATGTAATGATGTTTAATAATCACTCTTCCCAGTGTGTTTCCTTCACAGTTTACATAGAATGTTCACATATAACACTAGCAGCTGATTGCTTAGGAGCAGTGGCTATTTTACTTCATTTACCCTGACCACAGAAATGTTAGGTAACCACTGGTGCTGGAAGGATGGATGCCTGTCTTGTCCTGCCTGGGAGAAACCTTTGGATTTACCCTTGTTGTTCATTGTTGTTCACTCCACAGACAGAGGCTTGATGATGCTTTGAGTGTATGTAGTTATTTTTGTCAACCATCAACTGCCCCCACTCCTCCCTAAGAAAGCTCTCCTGTGAGTCATCGGGAGGCCCGGGAGGAAACTGGCAGCTACTGGGCTACTCGGCTGGTATCTGGCTGTTGAGGGGAAGGAGGAGGAGTGATGTCTCCTTGGGCTTTCTTTGAAGAAAAATTCCATAGATTCGTAGACTCCTGGAAAGTTGGTCTCTAAAATATGTGTATATATATACATTTGGTGTGTATATTTTTATTGGTATTTCACTCATAGATTCAACAAATATGCGTTGAATATCTGCTAAGCAGCAGACATTACTTTAGGCTCTGAGGATACAGCAGTATACAAAAAAACAAAGTTCCCCCTTGCATGGAGTTTATGTGCTTGTAACATACACTGAAAGCCTACTATGTATCATGAAATTTATAGTCTGGTAGGGAAGACAGACTTGTAATCAAATAAATAAAGTTCAGTGTTATAGGGCCTTTGGGAAATAAAAATATGGTGGGGTACAGTGCATCACAAAGGAGGAAGAGTGTCCTGAAGAGAGTCTCAGTGGCCTGGATATTAAAGACGGGTGGCATTTTCCATGTTGACTAAGGGGAGGCATTCTGCAAAAGAAAGCATCATGCTGTAGCTTGGCACATTGGGTGCCTGCAAATAGATTCATAGAGTTAGAGTATAGGGTGCAAGGGATGGAGGGGAGGCTGGAAAGCTGGGCAGGGGCCTAGCCATGAAGGGCCTTAGGTGACAAGGATTTGGGGCTTAATCCTGCATTCAAGGTATTGAAGTGTTGAAAAGTTGTAGTCAGAGAGTGAATTGACCGTGTTCTGCTGTGGGAAGATTCTTCTAGAGGAGGTGTAGAGGTAGCTAATAGTGAGGAACTGGAGGCAAGGAGACAGAGATTGCACTAGTAGACAGAAAATGATGCAGCATTGTTGAATTATACCCTTGAAATCAGTGAATTTTATGGTATATAAGTTATTTCTTAATAAAACTGTTAATAGCTAAAACAACAACAACAACAACAACAATAATGATGGAGGCTGAAACCAAAGTAAGGGTGGTCAGGATGGAGAGATAGGGTCATAGAGACATGTTGAAGATGTAGAATTGACAGGACTTGGTTACAAGTTGAACGAGGGGGCAGGAAAATGCTGAGGGAAAGAGAAGAAGCTAGAGGAGCAAGAGTGTGGGGATAAAATGACTTCTGCGTATGTTGAGTTTGAGATGCACATTGTTAAAGTGCAGGAATGTGATCTCATTAGGCACAGATAGTTGAGAACGACCACATTTAGAAGTAACTGAACCCAAGTGAGTGGATAAGGTCACTGGGGATGAGAAGATGGACAAAAACAGATCAGTGGGGGTATTGTGTCGTTTCACATGCTGGAGGAGGAAGGGGAAACTTTGAAGAGAACCTTTGAAGAGAGGTAATGTCAAAGAGGAAGAAGGCAAACTGGGAAGAAGCAGGGTCTTCCCTGGATGACTGCACCAAGGGTGGAGAAAGTTCCAGAAAGGAAAAAGCAGTCAGTGGTGGCAGATGCTGCAGACAGGTCAACATGAGGACTTGGAACTTTGGATTTAAGAAAGTGAATTGCACCCCTGCCAATAAATAAATATTTATGAATGAATGGAAAAACTTGGGAGGTGAGACAATGAACATCATCTCCAAAGAGAGACCACTGTCATATCAATTTGTTCCTCTCTAATCTTGAGTCCTCTGTTTGTACCCGGAACCTCCATCTTCCAAGTTATCACTGAAATGAGTAAAAGGGTATCACAAAGTAGTGGGACATTACACTAGAAATGAGGAGAAAGCAGCTGTCTAGGTTTCAGAGACTTCAAGGAACTTCTGCAAGGAGTGATACAAGCAAGAATAAATTCAAAGAATTTCCTGCAGACAGTTAAACCAATATACACACAGAAAAAGTGGAATGGGCACTCAGCAAAAATTCCAGAACATTCTGCACTTTGGCAAAAGGCACACTCTGGCACACATCACAAGAAATGGCACACCGAGCACTATGCTGGACATGAGGAAAACTGAAGAGACTAGGAGAGACAAGATTCTGGTCTTCGGGGAGCTAGCATTCTAATAGAAGAGATGGGAAAATAATAAACCAATTAATTGCAGAATGTGATAAATGCTATAAATGAAATAAACAAGGATGAGCCAATAGAAACTGGAAAGGGATCACTTGAAATATATGATATCAGGTTATCTTGCTGAAAAATTTCCAACTTTAGTCACATAGTAAATTTCACGTGCCATCATAGTTTATGGTTGATCACATCTTGCCCAGTTAGAATTTTCTCCTGCCACATTTTGGACAACGCTGGCTGCCAATGGTAGGAGTGGTGAGGGGAGGGTTACGGGGAAAAGAATTCTGTGACAGGCTCCCTGAGGCTACACTATGATTCCCTGGCTCAGAGCAGCAGGGATTGGAGGCACAGATGGGTTACTGGGAAGGTGGAAGGAGAAGGTGAGCAAATCACAATTTAATAGGTAGTATGCGTGTACAGCGATTGTTTATGTCGAAGTAGTACCCATTCCTCTCTGCTGGTAACACATCCTCCTCCAGCCGCAGAAGGCATGCTCAACCCAAGTCCCTCCCAGAGGTTTTCAAGCTGGAGGCCCAGGGGACCCTCTCCCTCTGGCCAGGCATAAGGATACAAGCTCAAGAATGATGGATCCTTTTCTGTCCTGTGAAAAGGCTTAATTGCAGAAAGCAAAAATGAAGTCAGCACACCTAGAATGCTGGAGCAAGAGAGTCCTGCTGTTCCAGCTCTCCCTGTAGCTAGGTCCACCCTATTTCTTCTTGTGGTTTGATTATCTGAGCTTTTTCCCTTATTTTGCCTAAGCTCGTCGTGGTTGAGGTTCTGTTTGCAACTAAACTGCCCTAATTATTATGATGTCACTGAAGTCACACAAAGATAGAACGGTATCACAGCTTCCTCCTGGCGGTGAGGCTGTGCTGAGCAAAGCAAGGGCCCTTCACTAGTGGGCTTTGACATGTGCAGCCCTACCAATTAGAGGAGAGGGAACCCCAAACTCACCTCAGGGGCAAAGTTTCCTGCCATATTTACTTCATTCAGAGGTCTCAGCTCTGCACGGCTCCTAGGGCCAAAATGGACTTTTGGGGAATGGCTGTTAATTGGCTGGGATGAGCTAAACTATGTTGACAAAGAGACCCAAAGAAATTATTGGTTCAAACACCAAAGAACTTTATTTTGCATTCATATCACAGATTGTAGCAAGTTCTCTCAGTTGGTGGGTAGCTCTCCCCCATGTAGTGATTCAGGGAACCAGGATCCAACCTGTGGCTCTACCATAGCCTAGTTTTTATCTATGTCTTGCCAGCACAAAGGGAAAGATAATTCTCAGAAGCCTTGGCTGGTAGTGACACACTTCATTTCAGGTCACATTCTATTGGTGGGAACTAGTCATATGACACCAAATTGCAAAGTCAGTTGGAAACTGTAGTCTAGCCTTGTTCCTTACTGTATCCTCCTCCCATCATTACGAAAGTGGAGAATGATTTTGGTGGGCAGAAAAGTTTCTGAGAGGACTGAATGGTAGGCACTCAGGTGTTTGGTTCTAGCTCTAGACCAGGGTTTCTTAATCTTGACACTATTGACATTTTAGAATGGATAATTCTTTGGGGGTGGGAGGAAGGCTGCCCTGTGCACTGTAGGATGTTTAGCAACATCCCTCGCTTCTGCCCACCTGATGCCAGTAGCACCCCTTTCCTCACTCCCTTGGTCCCTGTCAAGACATCAAATATGTCTCCAGATGTTGCCAAACGTCCCTGGGGCACAAAATCACCCCTGATTGAGAACTATTACTCTAGATTATGAGAGCAGTGGTCAGAATCTTTAGTCAACCAGGGATGAGATGCATGAAATAACCTGCTCACACTTTGTCACTTGGGAAGCTCATGACTTTGCAGCTAGATTTTGCTCACAAGATTGAGACAGATTAGCTGAGGTGCTGACTTGAAGTTTCATGAGTGATATGAACTCCAGCCCACAGGTTCCCAGATACATGAGAGTAATTCTGAGGAGAGTCTGCAGGTGCTCATTGCAGCCAGAGTTGCATGCAAAGAAGTGCTCTGTTAAGTCTTTCCACTTCACTCGATACAACACTCAAACCTGCACTGGCTTGTTTGCAACCTTCTGAGTGATTTCGTGCTGATTCCCCGAAATTTCTCTGAGAAGTCAGATGTTTTGATTCCTTACCTAACATGAACCAGTGTTTTGTGAGCAAGTGGTGGATTCTTGTTCTGTATGGTCATGGTGAACTAGAGGGTGGGCAGGCCCCTAGGAAGGGTGTTTATTTGCAGGAAATGTGTTGTCTTGGAATAAACAGTGACAATTCCTTGCCGCCTGGTGGAAACTAGAAGTATTACTGTCCAGCAAAGCACCCAGATGCCAATAGCTTGCTTCATCTCTTAGAAACACAACAGCTGTTCAGACTTTATAGGAAACAGGTTTTCTGGCTGCCGCTGATGGGGGGTTTCTTCATATCCCATGGAGATCTTTGTGACAAGCTTCAGGGTTTGGATTGTAGTCCCTGACAATGAACTCTAGGTTTGTGTGTAGCTGCTGCATAGTATAAAGTACAGTTGACCCTTGAACAATGTGGGAATTAGGGCACTGACACCCCTGCACAGTCAAAAATACGAGTATAACTTTTGAATCCCTAAAAAGTTAACTAATAGCCCACTGTTGACTGGAAACCTTACCAGTATAATAAACAGCTGATTAACACATATTTTGTATGTTATATATAGATTATATACAGTAAAGTAAGTAAGCTAGAGAAAAGAAAGTGTTAAGAAAATTATAAGGAAGGGAAAATACATTTACAGTACTGCACATATTTATTGAAAAAAATCTGTGTATAAGTGGATCCACACAGTTCAAACCCATGTTGTTCAAGGGTCAACTGTATTAGTTTCCTGATTTACAGGGAATATACAAAGTTCTTGAACATTAAGTAAAATTGGTTACGTAAGTCTTTTTTTATTTGAAAGCTACTTTATTGAGATAAAATACAAGGTCAAAACCAATGAAGTTAAATTTGAAATCCTGCTGAGGAAAAGAAATAAAGAAATTCTCTCTGCTGCTGGAGTTGCACAAATAACAGGTTTATGTCCGACTGAGATTTGTGTGCAAATAACTAAGTACTCCGATTATGAGCAATTTGGGTCTGAATAAGCATTTGATGTCTCACAGACCCATGTGTATCATTCTCTCTGAGCAGGCCTGAAAACACTAGATTTTCTGGCTTCTTACCAGTTGCTATTTAGTCTGGAAACAACAATGAAAAATAAGATAACTATCCTGTGTTGCCAAATGATGGTTCTCGTGAGGCCCAGAAGCCCTCTGTGGTCTGGGATTTGCCTCCTTCTAGAGCCCCATCTGCTCCTGGCCAGGCCTCCTCTGTCACCTAGAGCCCAGCAGAACCAAGTGCATGGCCACAAATGTACCAGAACATGTCAGGCCCCAGGCATTGCTCATATTTTTCCCTCCCCAGCTCCCAAAGCTGATGACTATTTTGTCCAGGTTTCGGGATTCAGGTCACAAATTACAGTTTCCAGAAAAGATTGTTGACTTTCAGTGTGGCCTTTCAAGAAGAACTCGCCACTGGTTCCCCTGTGCCCTCATGTCATTGTTAGGTCTTTATCACCCAGAATACTTTATAGCAGTTTATTGCACACATTGTTTAGATGTCTGCCTCACCTCTGCTCTGAGGGCAGGGCCAGTGTTTCATTCTTCTTGGGAGAAATAAAAATTTATTGAACAAAGAATAAACAATAATAATGCAGATGCTATCATGTGACTCTACTTTTTAAAACTTGTGATAAAATACATATAACATAAAATTTACCACCTTAATAATTTTTAAGTGTGCAGTTCAGTAGTGTTATGTACGTTCACCTTGTTGTGCAACCATCACCACCATCCATCTCCAGAACTTTTTTCGTCTTGTAAAACTGAAACTCTACACCCATTAAACACCAACTCCTCATTCCCCCTCCTCCCATCCTCCAGCTCCTGGAAGCCTCCATTCTACTATCTGTCTCTATTCGGTGAAATTCATGACAGATCCATATTATGGGCACTTCATATAAGTGGAATCATATAATATTTGTCCCTTTTACTTTATTACTTTTAGCTTATTCCTCTCAGCATAGTGTCTTTCAAGGTTCATCCATGTTGCAACATGTGTCAAAATTCCTTCCTTTTTAAGGCTGAATAATAGTCCATTATATGGATACCCACATGCTGTTTGTCTATTCACCTGTTGATGGACACCTGGGTTGTTTCTACCTTTTGGCTATCACGAATAATGCTGCTGTAAACATGGGTGTACAAATACCTGTTCAAGTCCCTGCTTTCAATTCTCTGGGATGTGTACCCAGAAATGAAATTGCTGGACTACATTCTGTGTTTATTAATTCTTTGAGGAATGACATACTAGTTCAGGTTAGTATGTTGCACATCTTTAATGCTCATGATAGTTCTAGGAGGGAGGACAACTATTATTTCTTTCTCAACAAATGAGGAAATGAGGGCAGAGACAGTCAAGTTGCTCAATTTCGGAGAGCTAGCCAGTGGCAGAGCTGGGACTGAACTCACGATTCGCTTCCCAAACCCATGCTTATGAGCCCTGTGCCATATTTGCTTTCCTCCAAAAGGGTGGGTAAGGACCCACCAGGGTTTGGGGAAAAAGAACTTCCTACGTAAGAGGCATAGTACTTGTAGATGCACCATGGTTAGACGTGTGCAGCTTTACCCCAGTCAGTCACAGGCTTGGATACACACTTTTCAGTGTTGCATGTCCTAGAATGAGACGGGCTAATGAGCTCACATTCATGTTTGGTTATTACAAATTCACTGATTCAAACTCTCAAAACCAACTCGGTTGCTGTGCATTCCTCTTAAGTAATGCCTTAATGTGGAGGTCGTTTAAGTCTGGAATACATCTCTCTGATTTTGTAACTCAACGTCTCCTTTAGCGCTTCTAGGCATGCAGGAGAGAGTTGGTTCTTAATCTATTAAGTCATTCAGAAATAATCTACCCATAAAGAGCCTTCTCCACCTATCTCATTAAAGACCAGGCAGCTGATGAAACTATCTGGTGAACGGTGGGTTGTAAACACATATCCAGATACACCACTGTGTCAACAGACATGAAACTTCCCTTGCGTCGTAGACACTAGACGTAAGAGAAGAAAGGTGAGGGAACAGACGGAGAGTTCATGCTTTAAAGTAACTTCTCGGCTCCAAACATATAGCAATGACAGATAAAATACTGAAATGGAAAACCCAAAATAACTAGATAAACTCAAAGGTAAGATGAATACTTGAAGATAGAAAAATCAAGCAGAAATGTAACACTGTTCCACACAAGGCTCACTGCTGGAAGTGAGGGGCAGAATACGTCATGGGAAGAGGTTGGGAAAAAATAGATGATTGCTAATCTCCGCCTGCGGAAATGGCATTTCAGAAGCTGCGAGACGAGAGAGGTAGGAAGACCCAGATGAGCATCACAAGCCAGTCACCAGTTGGCTTGTTGCCTGACTCTGTGTAACTCTAACACCACCAGGGGGCAGGAGAGTCCCAAAATGTCATTGTAAGACCAGCTGAGCCACGGATCAGGTGGAAGCAATGCAAAGCCACTACGCAGTGAGGCCATACCAAGAAGGAAAAAAATGAAAATGAAAACTTTCCAAGAAAATAAAAAATTGGAATGTGAATCCGCTCCAAATTCACACTTTGGAACTGACTGATGAAGACTTCAAAATAAGTATGTGTGTCATGCTCAGAGACACAAGAAGGAATATCTTCTGTTTTTAAAAGGAGCAAGAAATTATTTAAAAAGCAATCAGAAACAAAGCAGGAACAAGTGATGTTTAAAAGAAACAATTCAAAAATCTTCAAATCTTGGAAATGAAAAATAGTCATTGAAATTTAAAAAATTACTCTACATTAAGGGATAAACTTGACCCTTTGACAGGCTCAAAGAGAAAATCAGTGAATTGAAACAGAGAGGGAAAAAAGGATAAGGAGATTAATTGTATCTACTTTTGGGGAAAATCAGCATGCTGACAGTATTTGGATTGTCACAATCCCCGTGGATGACTTCCTCCTCAGAAGACTGTTTGGCCACTGGTTGGGCCAAAGGGTGTTCTGGGTCACTTCCTACTGGAAGTTTCTCAGGGCTTTGGACCACCAGCCTTTCCATAGAACATCTCCCTTGGATTCATGCTAGTTTCTTGGATAAACTTAGACATACAGGAGGCCTCAGGAGGTGCAGATGCACAGTGAGGTGTCCACCTGGGAGTGAAGCAGGGCCTGGTTAGGACGCCCCATTGTAAAGGCCTTGCCGTGTCCCCAGCCTCACCTTTTCTTGACCTATAGCTTAGTAATAGATTGTCCCCCTGTGGCTTGAGCTTGGAATGTCCCCTGTCCCAGTTACCAGCTTTAGAAAATTACCCTGAAACTTATGATTAATACCCTTATGTTTATTGATCACAATCTCCATGGCCTCGCATTCTTTCCAGGCTACTCCCATCATTGTTCCTGGGTTGCTGACGCCAACGGAGAACCACCTTGCCAGAAGGAAAGCTCCATGCAGACCCTGGAACCATCATGTAGCCTCTGGAGGAACGCTCATATTTTCCCTTAAATACTCTAAGCTGGTCTGAGAACGTTAAGGCAGTTTTTGAAGGTGTTAACCTGCTGCCTTCTAGACCACTGGTGCTCTGACAATAAATGCTTGTTTGAAAGAGCCCAACTCCTGTGTGGGTCTATTGGCTGCGCAGAGCAGGCAGCACTAGCCCTGGACTTGTTTGCCCTCCAGTTGCAGGAGATCTGTGACATCTTTGGTCAGATGCATCTTCCGTGTGGGTCTGAGCAGACTGCTTGACCCACTTCTAATTTTTTTCTTTTTTTACATCAACACGTTATGTTGCCTCATTAGTCTTTTCCTAATCTTGTTGCTTCAACAGTTTATCTAGAGTAGCCTATGAAATTTCCAAAATTCATCTCTGTGAGAGAAAACCCTCCAGATATATGTGTGAAAAATAAGTTAACTTCTATTTCCTTCCTGCTCTTGGGTTCTCCCTCATACCAGGAAACATGGAAAGAGGAGCATTTAGTATATTATGGATTCCTACTGGGAATCAAAGTGTGAAAGCAGGTGTGGGTGCATGAGTGAACAACGTAATATAACCTATATATAATATATATTGAAGTTGAATGCTCAGAAGTTACTTGTAGTAATTGAAATGCATGCCCCAAAAGGTCATAAGACCACTTCTCTAAGCATTCCACTATCTGGTGGTTGTGTATTTTCTGGCCATGTATAAATCACTGTGGTCGATTAGAGCTGAAGTAGAATAATATTGTATGTCAACTATAATTAAATACACACACACACACACACACACACACACACACATGATTGTCAGACAATTAAGTTCGCAAACTCATCCTAAAAAAAGTGCTATATACCTCATTGCTGAATATCACTACAGCCACCTTTGAAATACTCCCCTTGGGAAGTTGTGCACCTATGTTAGTGCTTAGTCCACCCTTCAAAGCAATTTTCCAAAATTCATCTCTGTTGGAACTCTTTTTCTGGAATGGCCATCAGAGCTGTCGTCATATTACCCCTGATGTCCTGAATGTCAGCAAAATGTCTTCCTTTCAATATGTCCTTTATCTTTGGGTAAAGAAAGAAGTCATTGGGGGCCAGATCAGGTGAGTAGGGAGTGTTCCAATACAGTGATTTGTTTACTGGCTAAAAACTCCCTCACAGGGCAGCCGGTTAGCTCACTTGGTTAGAGTGCGGTGCTCTTAACAACAACGTTGCCGGTTCGATCCCCACATGGGCCACTGTGAACTGCGCCCTCCATAACTAGATTGAAACAACTACTTGACTTGCAGCTGATGGGTCCTGGAAAAACACACTTAAAAACAAATAAAAGTTAAAAAAACAAACAAAAACTGAAAAAACCTTCCTCGCAGACAGTGCCGTGTGAGCTGGTGCATTGTCGTGATGCAAAAGCCATGAATTGTTCGCAAAAAGTTCAGGTCGTCTAACTTTTTCATGCAGCCTTTTCAGCATTTCCAAATAGTGAACTTGGTTAACTGTTTGTCCAGTTGGTACAAATTCATAATGAATAATCCCTCTCATATCAAAAAAGGTTAGCAACATTGTTAAAACAATGTCATACCTCGTATATGTAGTTACGGGATGTGGAGTATAGCATAAGGATGGAGGGGGGTCATCACTTTGTGAGGACTGTAAATGTCCAACTATTATGTTGCTTTGTACACCTGAAGCTAAAAAAAAAAATAAAAAAAAATAGAACGTGTCTTTTTGTACTGTCTTCCTTCATATATCTCTTCTTCTAGCCCAACATGAAGGGCATGGTTCCACACAGGTATGTATTTCCTGAAAAAAATAGAGGCTGCGCAAAGCTGTGGGACAGTTGTTAACTACATCTTTGGATAGTTTCTCTGTTCATCTGCGTCCTTTATCATACCTTTTAATAAACTGGAAAATGTAAGTGTTGCCCTGAATTCTGTGAGCTGCTCTAGCAAATTAATCCAACCCATAAGGGATTGTTGGAACCTCTGATCTATAGCTGGTTGAGATTGGTGTCTGAAGTACGTGTGTTTGTTTGTGGGGAGCAGTCTAGTGAGAGTGAACCCTTAACCTGTGGAAACAGACACTCTCTCCAGGAAGATATTGTTAGAATTAGGTTAAATGTTAGGACACCCAGCTGGTGTCTCAGGGAATTGCTTGGCGTGGAGCAAAACCTCCACACATTTGGTGACCAGAAGTGAAGTGTTTTGTGTGAGTAGTAAAGGAGACACACAGGAAAGAAAGACATGGTAGGGAAGAACTGTGGTTTTCCCTACATAAGAGGTGGAAAACTGAGTTTTTACTTTATAATTACATACATAATTGATTAAATCGTTGGAAATTGGTAATTAAGTCAACCTCCAGTCCCTCTCCACTCTACAGCAGGGCTGAAAATCCCAATCCTTGGGGCAGCCCAGTGGCTCAGGCGTTTGGAACGCTGTGCTCCTAACGCCAAAGGCCTCCGGTTCGATTCCCACATGGGCCAGTGAGCTGCGCCCTCTACAGCAAAGATTGTGAACAATGGCTCTCCCTGGAGCTGGGCTGCCGTGAGCCACCAGAGGTCTGCATGAGCTGCCGTGAGTAGCCAACCAATGACCACGACCAACTGCCTTAGCCAGGTGGAGCGCAAGGTTCATAATACCAGCATGGGCCAGGGAGCTGCGCATACAACTAGACTGAGAAACAATGGCTTAAAAACTGGGAGGTGGGAGAGTGGGAGGGGAAAAAAAAAGAAAATTCCAATCCTCTAATCACATGGTCGCTTCCCCTGGAAACCAGCCCCCCATCCTTAGGGGCTTTCCAAAAGTCACCCCAAACTCAGGTGTTATTATGAATAATAAAAGACCCTCTTCTCATCTTTATCACTAACAAAACCCAAATATTATAATAAAGAATGCTCCTATTCCTCTTATCACTTAGGAAATTACAACTTTTAGGAGCTCTGATCAGGAGCTGGGGATAAAGCCCAAAATATATATTTATCATATATCAATATTACAGACATAGTGTATATTTATTTATTTATTTTTATTTATTTATTTTTTTAAACTTTTATTTATTTTAAGTGTGTTTTTTCCAGGACCCATCAACTCCAAGTCAAATAGTTGTTTCAATCTAGTTGTGGAGAGTGCAGCTCACAGTGGCCCATGTGGGTATCGAACCAGCAACCTTGTTGTTAAGAGCACCACACTCTAACCACCTGAGCTAACCAGCCACACCGACATTGTTTGTATTTAAGTTAGTATTGTTGCATCTGTCTGACAGCTCAACCAAAGTAACAACATTTCTGCTGACACTGGTAGCACTGAGGGCAGGAAAGGAAAAACCACCAGGATGTTAGAGAAGCAGGAAGGTGCTCCACTTCCAGGCTAGATTTTCTGTTCAAGGTAATATTCACAAATCCTGAAAATGAGGCTAAATTAAATTTCCAAATCAACAGCCAAATTAATTCCCTACTTTTTTACAATTTAACAGCAGCAAGCATTAGAGCAAATCTTTACTCACTCAATGTAAAGTATTTGAACTGTCGGCGGAAAAAAAATATCCTGCAAAAGAGAAAGGTTTTAAGAGTTTATTTGAGCCAAACTAATGACAATTGCCGGGAAGCCAAATCTCAATGGACTGAGAAAATGCCCACAAAATGGCAGTTTCTTTTATACATAGAATCAAAGGAGGAGGGTTACATCAAATCCACTGGTGGTAGATTAATGGGATGGGAGAAAGCAAAGCTAGGAAGTTTGTGGGGTTGGGTAAAAGTAAATTGGAGAGACAGGTACTTCTTTTACATAGGTGGGTACAGGACAGTTAATAGTTTGCTTTTTACAGCACATAGAGATGGTAATCAGAGGACAAGAATAACATTGAGGGATTCTGTAGTTTCCTGCTCTGGTCCGGAAAAAGTGATTACTCTGACAATTCCAAGAGCACATTATCTTAAATGCAAATTGGCAGGCTCACTTAAGGAAAAGATTGATCTTTGTCAAGGAAGCTACAGGCCAAGGATGTGACTACTGGCCATGACCCACTTTTAGTTAGAAATTTTATGTTCAGACCATGTGGTTATTTTCGGTCTCCTGAGCTTGTCAAGTTTAACATACGGTCCCTTTTTCCATCCTTAGAACAAGGCTGCTCCTTTGAACACTGCTGATTTTTATTTGCTTTTTAAAGTTATTGTAACAGTGGACTGCTTCTGCTTCTTTCCCTGACTCTACCTTAATTAACCTGCATTTCTATAGGTATGCTAATTGACTGGAGGAGTTCTGCCTGAGACTTGTGTAACTTCTGGACTGACCAATTGGGAATAAAGAGATTTGGAGAGGAATCAACATGGTGACGGTGGAGGATGTAGAGCTAGAGTGGGAGACTGAGACCAGCGGTCTGGAGCGGCCTCTCAAGAAGCCACAGAAACAGGACAGTGGTGCGGCGGGCTTGGAGAGAGTCACCGACTATGCGGAGATGGAGATCCAAAGTTCCAGTTGATGCCGTGCTAAGGGGTGTGACTGGCTGCCTGCCGCTTGCAAAAGTTAAAAATTGAGAGACATGGTTGCTGGAAGGGAAAGCAGGTTTATTAAGAAGGCCGGCTTTCCGGGAGGATGCTGGCCTCCTGTCCAAAGGTCATCTCTCCATTCCTAACCAGTCAGAAGGTTTAATAGGTACACAAGAAAAACAAAGGAAAGGGGGAGTTGGTCAGGCAGGTCTGAGGGCTGACATCCTTCCTGGGGCCTGGTCTGTTTTAAGATAATATTATCTCCGGACTCAGACTAGACCACGGAGGCCTGGGGCTTTATGTGTATTCCAGTGTCTGGGCGCCTGAGGATTAAGAAATTGCTCTTTCCAGGTTAGGATTTTGTTGATGAAATGGATTAATGAGGTATGGGTAGCCTTGAGAGAGGGAATAAAAGAGTTCTTCAGTTAATCAGCGAGGGCAGAAACAGGAAATAGCTGACTACTGTGTTTCCCTGAAAATAAGTCCTATCCAGACCATCAGCTCAAGTGCGTCTTTTGGAGCTAAAATTAATATAAGACCCGGTATACTATATTACATTATATCATATCATATCATATCATATTATATTAAAGACCCGGTCTTATATTATAATAAAATAAGACCAGGTCTTATACTAATTTTTGCTCCAAAAGATGCATTAGAGTGATTGTCCGGCTCGGTCTTATTTTCAGGGAAACATGGTATGTCAGGGCAGATCTAACTGAAAACTAGCTCGGTTTAATTACAAGTGGCTAGGTAGGTGGCTATGCAGTGAGTCAAACTGCAAACTAAGTCTAATTATGTTATTGATTTATCGAATTTCATCCTTACACAATCTGGAGACGGCTTTGTCCGTGATTGGAGACAGACGTTCCCGGGAGCAGAAAATTACACAGGAGTGGGAGAAGGAACTGGCAAAAGCCACCATCAAGAAAGAAGATCTGGAGCTGATAATGACAGAGATGGAGCTCTCATGAGCAGCAGCAGAGCGGAGCTGGAGGGGGCACATGGGCAGTGAGGTAGAGGCTCTTATTGCCCTAACCAACTGATTTGTGCTTATTCCAATAAAAATGTCTTTTTTGTTGTTGTTGCAGCTGTTTTAAAAAAAAGGGAGGGCGACCAGTTGGCTCAGTTGGTTAGAGCGCAGTGCTTATAACACCAAAGTCACCGGTTCGATTCCTACATGGGCCAGTGAGCTGCGCCCTCCACAACTAGATTGAAAACAACGACTTGGCTTGGAGCTGATGTTTCCTGGAAAAACACACTATTCCCCTACATTCCCCAATTAAAAAAATTTTTTTTTTTAAATAGAGAGAGAGAGAGAGATTTGGAGATTGCCCGCTCTTCCTTGGATCCCAACTCTTGCACTGCCCATTCTCCCTTCTCGACATAAAAGAAGTCTGAATTCTGGGCTCTCTTAAACTGGATTTGAGAAAACCAGAAATCTACCATCTTCTTATTATGGCACCAATTCGAAAAATAAAAACTTTCCTTATTGCAAACTCTAATCTACTGAATACTAAATATTTGATGCACCGAGCATACGGGCCTTGTGACTACAACATTATCTGAGACACTTTCCCAGAATGCCCTATGCTTGACTTGGTAAAGAGATTTTTACAGGTTTAAAGATATGTTTTTCTTTTAGAAGAGGAGTGATTTGTTGAACAATGATTCCACTCTACTTTAATTATCCAGGATATAACCATTTTCAAAATACAAAATTGCATTTTAAGCATTCTCTTTATTTTCTTACAGGTTTAGATTTCTGATACGTGAAAAATATCTACTTCATTGCACATCATAAATATGTTGTTACTTCTTAGACTCCATTTCTCTGACCTTCATAAGAAAAATACATGGAGGATAGGATAGCACGATGAGAAGGCTTAACCAAAGTTCAATATGAAAATAATTTCCTTTATTTTCCCTTAAATCTCATGGAACCCAGGATACAGCTTCATGCTCACTGTGTTATCATTTGCTGGAAACCTGCTGGTGACCCTGCCGCTCCTTCATTCACTGAAGACTTTTGCTCACAAACTCTCAATCCCAAATCTTAGCATCATGCTCAGTTAAGTCAGTATCAACAGTATAGAAAAAGCAATCCCTCATATTTGAAAATAAAACAAATGAACCTGTGTGTATTAGTTTCTTAAGACCACTGAAACAAACCATGACAAACTTGGTGGCATGAAACAACAGAAATGTATTCTCTCACGATTCTGGAGGCCAGAAATCCAAAATTAGTTTCACTGTGCCCAAATCAAGGCAGGGTCACGCTCCCTCCAGAGGCTCTAGGGAAATTCCTTGCCTCTTCCTGCTCCTGGTGGCTGTTGGCATTACATGGCTTGTGACTGCAACATTCCAATCTCTGCCCCCATGGTCACATTATCCTATTCTCTTCTGCCTTCCTCTTTTAACATATTTGTGACTGCATTTAAGGCCACCCAAATAATACAGGATAATCTCATCTCACAATCCTTAATTATTCATACCTGAAACATCCATTTTGCCATATAAAGTAACATTCACAGGTTCCAGGAAGTAGGACTTGGATATCTCTGGGGGCCATTATTTAGTATACCACACTGTATATCAAGTTTGTGTTACAACACTCGGACAGGAATTTTTCCGTTATGTTAACTTAACACATTAACTTAACTCTAGGTTATATTCTAAGGATAGAAATAATTTAAAAAGAAGTCTTAAACTTTTTAGTAATATTGTTTGTGGTAGCGTTATGGTTATTCTGGGACTTGTTTGTGTATTGTTTCATAAAGCATATTGGTATAATTGTTTGATAAAGCAAATTAATACTTATATTGGTATAATTAAGAACTTGGGTTTTCAATGTGGGAGAGTAGAAATATAGATGTCAGATTGATGAGTTAAGTAAAAATTCTGTTGTCCTGAATGGAAAAGGCCTAGAAATACTGTTCACCAGTGATGTATACCCCTAGCACCTAGATTGTGGTCTCTAAATACTAGTTCCCATTTAAAGGAACCAGGGCTTCTTTCTCTTTTTAATTTTATTGGGGAATATTGGGGTACATTGTGTTTCTCCAGGGCCCATCAGACCTAAGTGGTTGTCCTTCTATCTAGTTGTGCAGGGCATATCTCACTGGCCTATGTGAGAAACGAACCGGTAACCCTGTCGTTCAGAGCTCACTCTAATCAACTGAGCCATCTGGCTGCTCTGGAACCAGGACTTTTTGAAGAAATGGTTAAATCCAGGTCTGGGGCAGGAAATGTGCAACATGAACCTGGACACCTTGTCATTTCAGGAAACAAGTATTAGAGACAACAAGTTATGTAAAGAGCTCAGGAACCAACTTAAAAAGACTTCCACAAGTCAAAGGTGGGACAATTTGAGCATTAATAAAAATAACTGCAATGAATTTGAAATACATTAAATAGTTTAAATACATGAACTCATAATGGCACTTAAAAAGCAAGTAAGTTAACAAACAACTAAATAAACAAAAATGTCCTCATTGGTCATTTTCGAGTAGCCTAGGAAACAAATTTATTATTTTGAAAACTGTTTAAATAAAGAAATAAATCACACATTTATCACTTTCCTATATAAACTGTACCCCAGGGTAGCCCAATAGTTCATAAGGGGAAGTTTCTCTTTACAGAAATAATTCTATTTATAAATGAAGAAGGAATTAACAGATTTGGAATGTCACTACTTTGCAACCCTTAATGAATTGATGGATCTAGGTAATGATCACCAATAGTTGCTTATATCACAAAAAGAGAAATCCAGACATTATGTGTCTTCTGATAGAACACAAACCGCCTGTGAAGTATTTTTTCCAAAAAATTGAACTTGAATAGATCAAGCCTCTTGTGCTATCAGTTTATAGGAAACACATGGGCAGAAGAACATGTAAACTATCACCCCAATTAATCAGCAAAGTCCGGATTGTGGGAAACAGGACAAAAAACCTAATTTCTCCAAGAAATATATTGAAAGAAATTAAAATGTCAGAGGAAATTTTAGATTGAAAAGGAGACAAGTGACTATCAATTAACTCCAAAGTGTGCAACTTTCTTGCGTTCTGACTCAAATATGTGCTGCCAAAGCGAGCACGGGTTCTGACTCAAATAAACTGACTGTAAAAAATGCAAAAAATTTACCTCAAACAGGGCAATCTAAACACTGAATTTTTGATATTAAGGAATTTTTTTAATTAAATAAAGGTGTCACTGTTTATAAAGAGTCTCCATCTTTAGACATGTATACCGAAATGTTTACAGGTAAAGTAATATGACACTCAGATTTGTTTCAAAATAACGGGAGTGTGTCGGTAATGGAAGTGTGGTGGGCATTGGAAACGAGATAGGACGACTGTTGAAGCAGGTCGACAGGTCCTTGAGGATTCATTTGGAGACTAATGAGAAAGCTTCTGCAATCTTCTTCGAGGGAGATGAGGGTAGCTCCTATAATGGGGGCCAACGCGGTTACTTTTCCCGTCAACAATTCCCTCCATCCCTGAAAGCTGAGCTCCCTAAAGTAGCTCAGTTGGTGGTGTTCCTGTGTGCACCTAGAGCGCGGGGTGCACACCTTCCTTCCCTACAGCTCCGAACCGCCTCTCTTCCCCGCCACCAGAGGGCGCGTGCAGACGCTCGGGGCCGTGCGGGACGGAGCTACAAAGACCGGGAGGTGCGCTTGAGCAGTGGGGGCTGTAGACCACATTTCCCAGAAACGCTGGCGCGCCTAGGCCCCGCCCAGTGTCCCAGAATTCCTTCCAAGCTGGAAACGGCTTCTGTCTGGGTCTGTGAGGGATGCAGAGCTGGGCGTCCTGAAGCATCCTAGTCAGTTCAGTGTGTGGCAGCTTTTGCAGCCAAGGCCTTTGTGAGTGAGCTTTAGGTCCGAACCCCGCCCTGAGCTTGGTCCCTTGGCAGTCAGTTCTCTCTCAGCCAGATAGCGGGCCGTCCGAGCGGGGCATCACCCCGATACCTGGGTGGAATTGCAGCCCCTCAGAGGCAGGAGGAAGTTGAGCATCGATGAGGAGTGGGGGTTACGAGTGAAAAGTATTCATTTCCGAGAAGCTACCCTCCCTGCGGTCTTGTTTGAGCGATTGAAGTTAGGGAGCGGAAAGGGGTGTCCGAGTTACACTGCGTGTTAGGAACAAAGTGCCAACTTGCACCCACGTTTTCTTTCACCAGACTGGAAAACGAGTACATGATCACCAGCGACTAAAGGGGAAAACCTCTGAACCCGCTCAGAGAACTTAACAGCAATCCCCATCCCCCGCTGACCGCAAGCCTCCGCTCGGATGCCAGGAGGGAGGGTTAAAGGCGCCCGGGCTCGGGGTAGTCGGCGGAGGGAGCGTCCCTGCTCGTCCGAGCTCCCTCCGCAGCCTTGACCGCTCGCTTCCTCAACAATCTTCACTATCCTTCCCTTCTTAACCCGGACTTCTGGTTAGGTGCCTCTACACACCTTTACTTCCATGCGTCAAAGTTCTCCTTTTATTTCCTTCCTCCCTTCCTATGAGTGTTGCTGCTTTTATTAATTTGCTTGGTGTTTGGCTTGGCCGATAAGACCTAAACCGCCACCCCATTGTGTAGATGTAGTCAGCTAACTTCTATAAAGGGTTAATAGTAAATATTTTAGGCTTTGCCATTATAGCAGGAAAGCAGCCATAGATAAACGAATGAGTGTGGCTGTTCCAATAGAATTTTATTGATACTGAAATTGGAATTTCATGTTAGGAAATATTTTTTCAACCGTTTAAACCTCATGTATTATATACTCTAGTGTAAAATATGCTCAGAATGAGTATAGTACTCCTGGTGTAGCTTTTAATCAATACAGTGGAATGTGATCATTATTTTTCAACCTTAGGGTATAGATCTGATTTGGTATGACCTAAGATTTTTCTTCAGGAAAAGACCTACTCTGGATGCTTCCAACAGGCAACTTCATTTTGCTTCCTATCTTCTCTAAGCCAGAGCGAACTCTGAATTCTCAGAGGGAGAAGTCTACACTAGGAAGAGTGGCAAGATACCCAGTGAGCATCTCTACGTTTGTGCGGGGAATTACCAAGAATGCAAGATCTTAACTGTTCTATACCTGGGCCATTTCTCAGGCTGTGTTTACAGCATGGAAGTATACCAGGCAGTGTCTCCCTGGGACAAAGAGCATGCTTACTTACCATTCACTATAAAAGCAGTGATTCCCCCAAGCTCCGTGTTGCCTTCTTGTAAGGCAGCCCTGTGCTGAAATCCATCTAGGCCCACCTGTGTCAACCTCTTGTGACTAGGGTGGGGGGAGAGGGGGCAAGGATAATCAGCTTAAATGTGAAGTCTGGCTACTGCTTTTGCTGTGAATAAAAGTTCCTTGTCTATAACCCACGAGTCTCATGTCTTGTCAGCATCCATGAAGTAACAGGCTAGTTTCTTTTAAGTCAGGTAAAAACCCAGCTCTTTCACAGTTCCAGACAGACATGTAAAAATTTTTTTTTTCTGAGAGTGCAGTCTTGATTATTGTGTACAAGTTCCTGCAAGAGGCATTAATCAAACATTTATTGAGGGCCTACTTATTATGTGCCCGACGCTGTGCTTGGTATAGGAGATGGATGACAGTCTCTTCCTGCACATTCTTCAGTAGGAAAACAAGTCGTCCTTGATTCCTGTATCACATCCCAACCCAATTCATTAGCAAGTCCTACAACTACCTTCAAAATATCCCCAGCATTGGGTCACTTCTCACCACCTCTACTTTGACCACCGTTTGTTTCTCCTCTAAGCCACTGTAATTACTTCCTAACTGGTTTCCCTGCTTCTGCCCTTGCTCCACTTTAGAACATTAGAATTACTTGGGGAGTTGAATAACAATCTCCAGTCCCCACCACAAATGAAACAAATCAGCCTTCCAGGAGGAGGGCTGTGGCATTGGTAACTAAAAGCTCCCCAGGTCATTATAATGTGTAAACCAAGAATGAGGCCCACTGCTGTTGACAGTTAAGATCTGAAGGATTTTAAACAAACTGTGACATGGTCAAATGCACTACTCAATGTGTACAGCTGTATACGGTGGTCCTCATTAGAAGTTTTCAGATGACTTGGGCAAAAATGTGGAAGACATTGAAAGGGGTAAGATCAGGGGCAGACTGAACACTTACCAGTCTATGAAATAATCTAAACAAGAGCTGATTAAAAACCCTGAAATGGGGCCAGCTCAGTGGCTCAGGCAGTTGGAGCTCCATGCACCTAACTCCGAAGACTGCCGGTTCATGGGCCAGTGGGCTCTCAACCACAAGGTTGCTGGTTCGACTCCTGCAAGGGATGGTGGGCTGCGCCTCCTGCAACTAGCAACAGCAACTGGACCTGGAGCTGAACTGTGCCCTCCACAACTAAGACTGAAAGGACAACAACTTGACTTAGAAAAAAGTCCTGGAAGTACACACTGTTCCCCAATAAAATCCTGTTCCCCTTCCCCAATAAAATCTTAAAAAAAAAAAAAGCCTGAAACGAGGCAGAGGCAGTGGGGATAGGTAAGAATGAACTGGAATATAAGGGAGGTAAAAACCAACAGGACTAAAATAACTACTGGTGAAGAGAGTGGCTTCTTGCCTCCCTGTCAAGGTTATGGTGAATTGAACAAGAGGAGGTTTGGGGGTGAAAACAATTGTTTTAGATTAAACTGCTTAAGGTACTTAAGAGATACGTAGTTCCAGGTGATCACTATGTTTCTGAAACATGGGAAAGGTCTGGCGCAGAAGACCAAAATTGGAGGGGGAAGTGCATCCTTTGTTAGGCTATTTTCAAGATTTGAATTTAAGAAACTCGAAAGAACGGGAAACAAAAAACTTGCAATGCTCTAATCTCATGAAAATACGTAACTTTATAAAATTTTAGGTACATACTTTTTGTGCTCGGAATTTTCACTTAACATTTTACAGAAAAACTCAACTAAATGCCAGAACCATGGGTTCCCACCCTTATTGTCACTATATGGTGCATGTATATGACCTCAGGCAAGACACCAGCATCATGGGCAACAGTTTCCCCACCCACAGAGACCTCAGTGCTGCTTGCAACCTTACACACATATTTATACATATTACTACAGTGCACATGCTTGCCATTTTTAGTGGCTATAGTGTTCGAAGGGGCTAATAATTATAGGAAAATAAAGAGCCATGAGGAGAATAACAAATAGAGGACTAAGAGTACGTTTACAGGCACATATGCAAGTGAATTGGTACCAGAAGATATAGTCAAAGAATGAAACCTAATAGTCTTAATAACATTTTAAAGACCAAATAAAAGTTTAGCAAGGGAAACCAGTTCTTAGATTTGCATAAAAAAGGTCCTTAGAATTCAAATTCTGATCAGAAACCTGCCTTAAGGAATGTGATAGGAAAGGAGTGTCATTATCTTATACAGTAAATTATCAAGACATGTAATAGTTAAAACAAAACAAAGTAGGCGTTGTAGTACATTTAGTTGCTTTTAACTGCTCTCTGCTTAACTCACTTGCCAGACTCACCGACAATCTCCCTTCCTCTGTAAAATTTTCTGATGCCTTGGCACAGACCTCTTGTAGATAAGCCTGCGACTTTGTAGTGTACATAAACACTTCTATTCTCTCCAATTTAGTTGTATGCTTAACAAGTTAGCTGTTTGCTTTCAAAATAAGTTTGTCCCATTATGTAATTATCTCTCATTACATAATTAGATATTAGACAAGTAGAGTTGTCTTTATGAAAACTAGGTTGAATGGTTGGAGAGGCTCAAAGGCTACTTGCTAATCACACTCTTGTAGCAATGAGCATCCCTAGTGCCCACACCTTGATTTTGAAATAGTTGTCTATTAAAAAGAGCCAGGGATACATGGAGGAATGGCTCAGATCTGGGGCATTGAAAGTGCAAGGTGAACCTGAGATATCTTGTGTCAGAAGGCAATTAAGTGCCCGAATACTGGAGAGGAACGTCCATGGATGTAAGAACTACCTGAAAGGTTACAATTAGCCAAATCTGGGATAATTTGAGAAACAATGACCATAATTTACCATAATGCATTGAATCATTTGTCATCACTGCCAACTCCTTACTCTGAAAATTGGTGAAGAACTGAGCATGACCCTGACTCAAGTGCATTCCAGTTGATGAAGCAAAGCTCTTCCTTACAGAAGAATGCCAGTCAACAAATGAAGAAAGAATTATAGAAGTAGAAAACCACCATTTTGCAAATCTTGATGAAATAACTGATTCAGGCAAAGATCAATATCATTGAATAACAAAACCACCAGGTGAAAGTTTGCTGGTAACCAGGTTATCCATATGCTGCCAAGGTCTCAGTCCACAGATTATTTAACTAACAGGAAAATCATACCTCAATTGAGTAATCAAATTTTGCATCACTGATAGTGAGTCAACCAGACATTAGGTTGGTGCAAAAGTAATTGCGGTCTTTGCAATTATTTTTAAGCTTTTAAACAGCAATTACTTTTGCACCAACTTAATATTAATAAGGCTTTTGATGTGATTAATGACATACATCGGTAAAGTGTTAATGTTAATTAACAATGTTTAACTGGAATACATTAGGCCCTAACTGCTAATTTAAAGAAACTAGAGGAACAAGATAAACCACTGATTTGATTTAATAAACAAACTGATTGTAAACAATCAGTTAAATTCTGAATGTGATATATTCTACAACTGACTTGCTCCATTCAAAGAAAACGTCCTGGAAAAAACAATCAAAGGTGGGAGACTGTTCTAGACAGATGAAACAGACATAACAATCAAATACAACGTGTGAAACTTGACTGGATTAACAAGGAAAATTAAAACATGGGTTAAGCATTAGATATTAGGGAATCACTATTCATTTTTTGAGGTATGTAATGGTATTATGGTAATTTAAAAGGCTGTCACTTTTTATGAGATGCATGCTTAAGTATTTAGGGGTGAAATGTCATGTTTGTAAATTACTGTCCAATTGTTCAGAAAAATATGGCAAAATGTTAATTTTTAAATCTAAGTGGTAGATACAATTTGTTTTATTATTAACTTTTCTGTATATTTGAACATCTTCATAATAAAAAGTTGTGGAAAATAAGAATATCTGCTAAAAAATTTGAATTACATGTGGGCCAGATAACTGTAAAAATGGGAAAAATATACAAACATCTGGAATTCTCCACTATTATTATTCTATTATTTTATAAGGGCATCAATTGCTTCAGTGTATCAGTGGAAGACCTTATAAATGCATTATTTACATAAAACACATAAATGCAGGAAATACAAATGCAAAGAAAGGCTCTATGGACGACAATACTCCACACATTCGTTCCAGAGAAAAAAGTGTTATGCAAGGTATGAAGAGGCATTATAAATATTGCATCTTAAGTACAATGGTTATTTTTTAACCATATAACTATGGCGTGAGCATAATTTGAGTATTACGCAACCTGGACACAATTTGCTCTTTGTGAAGGGTAATTCCATGACATCAAAGTTAATGAATGTGAGGACAAGGGAAAGCAACAAATTCCTGAAGAAAACACTCCACAAGAAAGCCTTGAAGATGTCTTCCCTTCGGCACCTGTTTGTAGGATGTTTATATAAACAGTCAAATGAAGCCGCATGGTCAATACAAGCCTAAATTGATATTTATGATGCCAGAGTTTCTATCAATTTTTTCCTCATCTAGCCCAGGAAAACTTCCTGTGCAAAGAGATTTGATGATTTCTTAGGAATATCCCACTGTTAAGATTTAGAAATTCTGATTATTCATTTTTAAGTAGTTCCTATTACCCAATGACTGATATTTGTTAAGTATTTCTTTGCATGTATGCACAAAAAGTTATACTAATTTTATTCTGCATTCATTAATTCTTATTACTCAACTTATCTACTTATTTATTCATTAATTCAATGAATATATTGACCACCTACTATATGCAAGGCACTGAAGAAATAAGAGCAAGATGAAATCTCAGCTCTCACAATATTGTCCTATATTCTGATAGTGGAATGCTGCGATATTAAAAACAATAGTATTTTTACCTATTTCTATTTCCACCAGTTTTCCTTTTATGCTTTACAGGACTTTGACAAACTCAGTTATTATTGTTTAATGATTATTGCATCAGTGAACAGTTTCTGCATCCTTTTTCCAATGAAATTTTTCTGATATTTTAAGAGTAAACCCTATTTTACTTATATGTATGAAAAAGTACCAATTACAATTATTCCTTTAAAATCAGTCATTTCACTTTTAGTTTTTTCTCATAAACAGGCTGACTTTTGTTTTATTGAATTAGTCACTTTTCTTAGGTAATCCAAGTCCAGTAACATTTCACGTTTTAAGTTACCTATATATTCTTTCTTCATTGTTACGTCGTCTTCACCTTCATTTTTTCCCGATCCACTTTCTGCACTAAATTCGTATCTATTTTCCATTACTTACTTTTTCTAACACTGTTTAAATAGCTGCTTTTCAGTACTCCCTGGTCTTATGATACAGGGTTTGGCAACCCATTTGGCAGCTCATTCCGTGACACACTAGTTAAGCTCATGTCCTTACTTTATCTTTCATTACTTTAGAAAGCTTTCTGTTGCTTAATTCAGCTGTGATTTGCAGCACTACAGGAAGCCCTAAAAGGATCCAATTAGGAAGTTTGGGTCCTGAGCACAGTAGGCACTCAAGAAGCGTGTTTCAATGGAGGTAATGGACTTTCTACAGTAAAAGTCAAAGGGGAACCTTAAGTTATAAATTTAGGACTCAGGTGAAAAACATGAGAACTGTATATTTTCTCCTTCAGGATGACAGATGTCAAAACCTAGTGAAACTAAGGCTGTTTTAGAGATAAATTTAAGCTTGCGTGTTTAATTTTTGCCTATTTAAATCTGTACATGTTTAAGGGTTAGATACAGACATTAGTTTTTCTATCCTAACAGATCATCTTTTATTAGGGTTCTGTTCTTCAATATTTCAGTATTTAGAGGAAAGTATAATTAAACAGTGACCACATAGAAATCTTTTAATTTCAATTTTTTTTTCAAACCTACTGGTTCCTCATGGCAGTTATGGCATTAACAGGAAAAGGGAAGTAAAAAGAGGGAACCCTTTCCATACTACTTAAGGCTTCAAAGCTGGGAAGAACTAAAGGCCTGGAAGGCAGCTTTTCTTTTCTATTATCCCAGGATTTCTCTCTAGTGTGAAATCTCTACTCGATGGAAGCTTTCCCAAGTTACATTCATAAGGCCTCATTGAGAAGTATCTGAAATAGAGTAAGAGTTGGTAATTTACAGGTTTCTGACTACTCTTACTTTCACAGGGTTTCTTTCTGGAATGAATTAAACTGGTATCAAATAATATAATAATATGAAGTTTTCTTCTTAAATTTCACATTAAATTTAAATAGGTTATATCCACATTACTAATTCTGATACTTCTGCTCAGTGATATTTAACATATATTGCACTTCTTTTGAATAATATTTTAACATACGGAGTAGAAAATAAAATTTAAATGATTAAATTGTAATACCTAAATGAAGTCTCCCACATCCACTAATTTCGATGTTTGGCACCTGTATGAACTCGCTGATGCTGAATAAGGTTTGTACTCTGGGTGAAGGATTTACCACATATACGACATGCATAGGGCTTCTCTCCTGTGTGAATTCTCTGGTGTTGAATAAGGCATGTTCTCTGGCTAAAATTTTTATCACATTCATTACATTTATAGGGTCTTTCTCCAGTATGAGTTCTCTGATGTTGATTAAGTGATGAGGAATAAATAAAAGCTTTCCCACATTCGTTACATTTATAGGGTTTCTCTCCGGTATGAATCCTTTGATGCTGAGTAAGATTTGCACCCTGTCTATATGCTTTCCCACATATGTTGCACTTAAAAGGTTTTTCTCCATTATGAATCCTCTGATGTTGAGTAAGGTGTACACTCTGGCTGAATGCCTTCCCACACACACTGCATTTATATGGTTTCTCTCCAGTATGTGTTCTATGATGCTGAGTAAGGTTTGCACTCTGGCTGAAGGCTTTCCCACATATATTACATATATAAGATTTCTCTCCAGTGTGAGTAGTTTGATGTTGAATGAGAGTTGAGGAATGAGCAAAGGCTTTTCCACATTCATTACATTTATAACACTTTTCTCCAGAATGAATTCTCTGATGTCGAATAAGGTAAGTACTTTGACTAAATACTTTCCAACACTCATTGCATTTATATGGTTTCTTTCCAGTATGTATTTTTTGATGTTGAAGAAGGTGTGTACTCTGACTGAAAGTTTTCCCACATTCGTTGCATATATAAGGTTTTTCTCCAGTATGAACTCTCTGATGATTAATCAGTGATGAACTGTGGCTGAAGGTTTTACCGCATTCCAAGCATTTATATGGTTTCTCTCCAGTATGTGTCCTCTGATGTATAGTAAGGTGTGCACGCTGACTAAAGTCTTTCCCGCAGTCATCACACTTATAAGGTTTCTCTCCCGTATGAATTCTCTGATGTATAGTAAGGTGTGCTCTCTGGCTGAAGGCTTTACCACACTGGTGGCATTCGTAAGGTTTTTCTCCGGTATGCATTCTCTGATGTGCAATAAGAGATGAAATGTGCCTAAATTCTTTCCCACATTCTTCACATTCGTAAGATTTCTCTTTGGTATGGGTACTTTGGTGTTTCACGAGGGATGGGTTTTTCCTAAACTTTTTCCCACACACATTACATTTATAAGGCTTCTCTCCAGGATGAATTGTCCTATGTATAACACCATATGAGACATGATCGAAGGTTGCCCTGTCTTCATTATATATAGAAGTTTTATTATCTGACTGGGTATCAAACTGTATAATTAGGTTTGAATGCTTTTCAAAATTATTTCCATATATATCATATTTAAGAAGATACTCTTCTGTAGGGTCATCTTCTTGTGAAAGAACTGATCTCAAACTGAAATTTCTTTCATCAGTGGGAATTTCCCTGAAGGTATTTGTTGATTGCCTGTCTAATTTGTCATCACAGTCATATGGTTCTTCCAATTTGATAGTCTGGGTCCCACCCGTTGTGAGTTTGGAAATATTTTTAACTGGATTATGATCTTGGGCTTCTGTTTCCCATTCTGAAATAAAAAAGATATAAAAAGTTTTCCTCTATTTGGAGAAAGGAAACTGCCCAAACAGAAATAAAATAACGAACATGAATAAAATGCTTAAAAAGACCATGGCACTGACAACTTCATAATATGATCCTTAAAGTTTGGAAAAGGAGAATAAAAGGGCAGAAAGACAGAAGACTAAATTGAAAAAAAGAGAGGCTCCTCACTATTCAACATGGGCACAGAGTAAATAGGTTAGGTCAGGGGACAGAGCTAAGAGAAAACAGTGGATAAAATGGTGTGCGATAACTGAGGATGACTTCAATTGTATAATTATTGATAATTATATAAATTATGATTTATGTAATGGGTTCATAAAGTAGGGATGCTATCATTACTCCTTCTTCCAATCTACTCTGCATAATCCTACATAATATTCCAAAAGCAATTTCATGGAGTGCTTTCCATACCTAACACTATCTAGTAACTCTCCTGTAGCCTAAAACAATGGTTCTCAAAAGTAGTCCCCAGACTAGTGACATGAGCATCACTATCACCTAGAAATAAATTTTAAATTATTGGGCCCCCATCAGACATACTGAATCAGAAACTTTGAGAGTGATTCTGAACAATCTGGTTTTTAGCAAGCCCTCCAGGAGGTTTTGATACACACTGAAGTTTGAGGATCAGTGGTGTAAAAGAAAAAAAGTTAAAGAGAAAAAAGTTTAAAATAAATGCCACCTAGCATTCAATTCCCCCAAAATCTAGCCTTTTCTGTTCTACTACATTTTCACCATACCTCATCTTCAGCTTAACTTAAAGTTCAAAGTTATTCACATAACTTCAAAACACTTCCTCATAATCTTCTACAGGTGCCATGCTAATTTCAGACTCAGGCCTTCTCGTATACCTTCTCCATCTATTAAAAAAGCTCATATGAAGTACAGATGAAGTTGAATCATACGAAATTGTCTTTTTTGTAGATCAATATGGCTGGAACACTGACATGTCTTGGCACATCCTCAACAACTGAAGCTATTAAAAAGAAATCAGGCCACTTAGATGATCACAAAGGTTCGAGACAACCAAGAACTAGCGTAAGGTTGAACAATAAGGTTCCTCTTCTACACAAGGCCACTCCTTCAAGACTGGAAGAGGTAGCTGTTTTGCCTAATACATAGAAACAAACACAGCGAGCCATGCAAAATGAGGAAACAAAGAATATATTCCAAATGAAAGAACAAGAAAACAAAAACACCTGAGAAACAAACCTTAAGGAAATGGAGATAAATAATTTACCTGATAAGGAGTTCGAAGTATTGGTCATAAAGATGCTCACTGAACTTGGGAGAATGGATGAACATAGTGAGAACTTCAACAAAGAGATAGAAACTATAAAACAAGTCCCAGAGCTGAAGAATATAACAACTGAATTGAAAAATACACTAGAGGGGTTCAAAGCAGACTAGATGAAGCAGAAAAAAGGATCAGGAATCTTCAAGACAGGGCAATGGAATTCACCCAAACAGAGTAGCAAAAAGGAAAAATTAAAAGAAGTGAACATAACTTAAGAGACCTCTGGGACAACACTGAGCTGGATTAACATTTACATCATAGGGGTCCCAGAAGAAAAAGAGAAAGGGGCAGAAAATTTATTTAAGAAACAATGGCTGAAAATCTGGGTAAGGAATCTGACTTCCAGATCCAGTAAGCCGATAGAGTTACAAATAAGATGAACCCAATGAGATCCATATCAAGACACATTATAATTAAAATGTCAAAAGTTAAAGATAGAGAATTTTAAAAGCAGTGAGAGAAAAAGAACTTGTTATGCACAAGGGAACATCCCTAAGACTATCAGCAGATATTTCATCAGAAAGTTTGCAGGCCAGAAGGGCCTCATATATTTGCATCAAAGGAAAAAGCTCCCAAACAAGAGTACTTTATCTGGCAAAGTTATCATTCAGAATTAGAGAGATAAAGAGTTTTCCAGACAAGTAAAAGCTAAAGGAATTCACTAAACCACTCTTACAAGAAATGTCAAAGAGACTTCTTTAAGTTGAACAGAAAGAACACTAATTAGTAATAAGAAAACATACGAAAGTATAAATCTCACTGGTAAAGGTAAATATATAGTTAAGATAGTGGATTAATCACATATAAAGCTAGTATAAAGGTTAAAATACAAAGTAGTAAAAATAACTATAACTACAATCATTAAAAAGAATACACAAAATAAACAGATGTAAATGTGACATCAAAAACAAATGGGGGGGAGTAAAAATGTAGAGCTTTAGAATGTGTTGAAACTTAAGTTGTTAACAACATAAAACAGACTGTTATAAATATGGGTTGTTATATGTAAGCCTCATGATAACAACAAAGCAAAAAACCTATTAATAGATAAACAAAAGATAATGAGGAAGGACTCTAAGCATAACACTAATGAAAGTCATCAAAACACAAAGGAAGATAACAAGGGAAGGAACAGAGAACTATTAACAAAATGGCAATAAGTACATACCTATCAACATCACTTTAAATACAAATGGACTAAATTCTCCAATCAAAAGACATAGAGAGGTTGAATAGATAAAAAAACAAGACCCATCTATATGTCTATATGCTATCTACGAGATTCACTTCAAATGTAAGGACATATACAGGCTGAAAGTGAAGATATGGAAAAAGATGTTCCATGCAAATGGAACCAAAAGAAACCTGGGGTAGCTAAACTTGTAGCAGACAAAATATACTTTGAAATAAAGACTGTAGTGAAGACAAAGAATGGAATATAAAGAAATAAAAACAAAGACATAATGATAAAGGGAGCAATCCAACGAGAATATAACATTTATAAATACTTATGAACCCAAGAAACAACACCTAAATATGTAACAGACCTAAAGGGAGAGATAGAGAGCAATACAATAATAGTAAATGAAGTTAATACCCCACTTATGTCAATGGATAGAGCATCCAGACAGAAAATCAATAAGTAAACATTGGCATTAAACGATGTATTACAGCAGATGGACTTCATAGATATACCATGTTTCCCCAAAAATAAGCCAGACGATCGGCTCTAATGCGTCTTTTGGAGCAAAAATTAATACAAGACCCGGTCTTATATTATATCAGACTGGGTCTTATTATTACAGTAAAATAAGACCGGGTCTTGTATTAATTTTTGCTCCAAAAGACGCATTAGAGCTGATCGTCCGGCTAGGTCTTGCTTTCGGGGAAACACGGTACACAGAACATTCCATCCAAAAGCAGTGGAATACACATTCTTCTCAAGTACACATGGAACATTCTCCAGGACTGATCATATATTAGGCCACAAAACAAGTCTTAATAAATTTAAGAAAATTAAAATATCAAGTATCTTTTTCAATCATAATGGTATAAAACTAGAAATTAATTACAAGAAGAAACTAAAAAAAATCACAACTAGGTGGGGGTTACACAACATGCTAATGAACAACCAATGGGTTAACAAAGAAATCAAAGGAGATATCAAAAAACACTTTGAGACAAACAAAACCAGAAGCAACATAACTAAAATTTACAGGATGCAACAAAGCAGTTTGAAGAGGGAAGTTTATAGTGAGACAGGCTTACCTCAAAAAAAAAAACACACAAGAAAAATCTCAAATAAACAATCTAACTTTACACCTCAAGGAACTAAGAAAAGAAGAACAAATGAAGCCCAATGTTAGTAGAAGGAAGGAAATAACAGAGTGAAAATAAGTGAAATAGAGACTAAACAGATAACAGAAAAGATCAATGAAACTAAGAAATGGTTCTTTGAAAAGATAAACAAAATAGAGAAACCTGTATCTAGATTCACCAATGAAAAAAGAGGGCTCAAATAAATAACATCAGAAATAGAAGAGGAGACATTACAATTAATACTACAGAAATACAAGAGAACATAAGAAACTACTATGAGCAATTATATTCTAAGAAATTGTAGAATCTAGAAGAAATGGATAAATCCCTAGGAACATACAACATTCCAAGAATAAATCATGAAGAAACTGAAAATCTGAATAGATTGACTACTAGTAAGGAGATTGAATCAGTAATCAAAAACCTCCCAACAAACAAAAGTCCAGAATCAGACTGTTTCATTGGTGAATTCCAAAAAACTGAAGAGGAAGAAATACTTCCAAACACATTTTACGAAGCCAGCATTACCCTCATACCAAAATCAAACAAGGACACCATAAGAAAAGGAAATTACAGGACAATATCCCTGATGAACACAGATGCAAAAACCCTCAACAAAATATCAGCAAATAGAGTTCAACAGTACATTAAAGGGATCATACACCATCATCAACTGGGATTTATTACAGAGACACAAGGATGATTCAACATCTGCAAATCAATCAATGTGATACACTACATTAACAAAATGAAGGATAAAAATCACATATCATCTTGATAGACGCAAAAAAAGTATTTAACAAAATTATAAACACCCTCAACAAAGTGGCAACAGAGGGAACATACCTCAACATAATAAAGGCGATATATAACAAGCCCACAGCTAACATCAGACTTAATGGTGAAAAGCTGATAGCATTTCCTCTAAGATCAGGAACAAAACAAGGATGCCCACTCGCCACGCTTACTCAGCACAGTATTGGAAGTCATAGCCAGAGCAATAAAGTAAGAAAATGAAACAAAAGGCATCCAAATTGAAAAAAAAAAGAAGTAAAACTGTCACTATTTGCAAATGACATGACTTTATATATAGAAAACCATAAAGACTCTACCAAAAACGGTCAGAATAAACAAATTTAGTAAAGCTGAAGGATATAAAATCAATATAGAAAAATATGTTGTGTTTCTATACACTAACAATCAGAAAGAGAAATGAAGAAAACAATCCCATTTATAATTGCATGAAAAAGAATAAATTACCTAGGATTAAATTTAACCAAGGAGGTGAAAGACCTGTACACTGAAAACTATAAGACACTACTGAAAGAAATTGAAGACGACACAGTCTGTAGATTCAGTGCAACCCCTATCAAAATTCCAATGGAATTTTTCACAGAAATAGAACAAGCAATCCTAAAATTTGTATGGAATCACAAAAGACCCAAAATAGCCAAAGCAAACTTGAGAAAGAACAATATTAGATGCATCACGCTCCCTGATTTCAACTCTATTACAAAACAATAGTAATCAGAACAGTATGGTATTGGCATAAAAACACACACATAGATCAATGGAACAGAATAGAGTCCAGAAATAAACCCATGCATACACAATTAATCTACAATAATGGAGGCAGGAATATACAATGGGGGAAAGGACAGTCTTTTCAATAAGTGGTGTTGGGAAAACTGGACAGCCATATACAAAAGAATGCAACTAGACTACTATTTTATACCATATACAAAGATTTAACTCAAAATGGATTAGAGACTTGAATGTAAGACCTGAAACCATAAAACTTCTAGAAGAAAATTTGGCAATAAGCTTCTTGACATTGGTCTTGGCAATGATTTTTCTGGAACTGACTTCAAAAGCAAAGGAAACAGAAGCAAAAATAAACAAGTGGGACTACATCAAACTAAAAAGTTTCTGCATAGCAAAGGAAATCAACAAAATGATAAAACAAACTATTTTTTTTAGAGAGACTGGGAGAAAATATATGCAAATCATATATCCAACAAGGGGTTAATATCCAAGATATACAATGAACTCATACAACTCAATAGCAAAAATAATTAAAAGAAGAAACCAATCTGATTAAAAAATGGGCAGAGGACCCGAACAGACATTTTCCCACAGATATACAGATGGTCAAGACGCATGGGAAAAGATGCCCAACATCACTAACCATCAGGGAAATGCAAATCAAAACCATAACGAGGTATCACCTCTTACCTGTTAGAATGGTTATTATTAAAAAAGAAAAAAACAAACAAACCAAGAAATAACAAGTGTTAGTGAGGAAGTAGACTATTGATGGGAGTGTAAATCAGTGCAGCTACTATGGAAAACAGTATATAGGTTCCTCAAAAATTTAAAAATATAACTACCATATGATTGAGCAATTCCATTTCTGGACATTTATCCAAAGAAAATGAAAACACTAATTCAAAAACAATATATGTACCCCCATGTTCATGGCAGCATTATTTATCATAGCCAACATATGCAAACAACCTAAGTGTCCACCCATGAATGAATGGATAAAAATGTGGTATATACATATGGAATACTACTCAGCCATAAAAATAGAGAATCTTGTTATTTGCGACATGGATGGGCCTTGAGGGCATTATGCTAAGTGAAGTAAGTCTGACAGAGAAAGACAAATAATGTATGATTTCACTTATATGTGGAACCTAAAAAAAACACAAAAAAACAAAAACACAAATCAAAGAACAAAACCTAAGAACCAAGCTCAGAGATAGGAAGAACAGATTGGTGGTTGCCAGAGGGGAAGAGGTACGGGGTGGGCAAAATGGGAGAAGAGGATCAAAAGGTACAAACTTCCAGTTATAAATTAAGTCAGTCCTGGGGATATAATGTACAGTATGGTGACTATAGTTTATAATACTACAATGCCCATTTGAAAGTTGCTAAGAGAGTAAATCTTAAAAGTTGTTATCACAAAAAAATTTATAACTATGTATGGTTACAGATGGTAACCAGACTTATTGTGGTGAAATTTTGCAGCTTATATGAATATCAAATCATTATGTTTTACACCTGAAACTAATATAATGTTGTATCAATTACAACTCAATTTAAAAAACTTAATTAAAAAAATTGCCCAAATTTGGGACAATTGAGCATCAAAAACAAAGGAACCCCTCCCCCCCACAAAGTTACAATTAATGGACTAATAGCACATTGAATTTTTAAAAATCCCTTACTTAGTCCATATATATATGTATGTATATATACATACATATATATATGTACATACATATATATATACACCTATATACACACACACACACACACACACATATATATATATAAATATATATATATATATATATATATATATATATATACACACACAGAAAAATCGGGTAGGAGGAGGGACAACTATTCTTTACAGAAGAGTGCTACTAACCATTTAGAAGAGGTGGCTGAATTAGAAAATCATATTTTACAACTAGCAATGTAATAAAGCAACGACCATTAGTGGATGCTAAGAACCTTAACTAAAAGGTTATCAGGGAACAGAACAGTCATATGGCTTCTAAGTATCAGTCCACAGATTACTTACTAATTAGAAAGAAAAAAAAAAATGCACCTTTAAAATAGATCTGGTAGACAGTACCTTAACCAAACTGAGTATCAATAATGAGACACACTGATGTGTTTCCTGCGGAAAGGCAATGGAAAGTATATACCTATGAAGTATTCTTGGCAAAAATGTTTAATCTGAATCTAACCATGAGGAAACAATTAGACAAATCTAGATTGTGGGTCATTCTAAAAAAAAACCAACCCGGCCTGGATCCTTCAAAAAATGTCAATATCATGAACGATTAAAAAGAAAAAAGACTGGGGAACAGTTCTAGATTAAAAGGGACTAATACACAAGATAACCACGTGGAACACGTGATTCCTGGCTGGATCCTGGATTGGGGAGAAAAACATCTATAAAGGATATTTTTGGACACTTGGAGAAATCTGAGTATTTGACTATGTATTAGATAACATTATTGTATAAATGTTAAATATTTGGATTGAGAGAATGGTGGTGTACTTATGTAGGGGAATATTCATGTTCTTAGAAGACATATGTAGAAACATTTAGCGGTGAGATGTCATGATGCTTGCAACTAACTTACAAGTGATTCCAGTGCAAAAATGAAATATATGTGTGTGCGTGTAAAGAGATAAGGCAAAAGTGGACGGTAACTGGTGATTCCAGGTAAAAAATTCTGCAGGTTTGAAATCTTTCAAAATGAAGTTGTTGTGAAGGAAGAAAGAAATGGGAACCAAAAAGTTCATCAATAGGGAATATGAGACACAATAAAATTTGATGCAAGTGTTTAAAAAAAGATCAAGGAAGCTCTTTACATAATCATTTGGAACACTTATCAAGATATACTTTTAAGAAATAAAAGCAAAGTACAAATTGTGTATAGTATGTTACCATTTATATTAGAAGAGAAAAATGTTTTCACGTCGACTTTATATGCAAACAAAACAAAATAAACACCCAGAAGGATAAACTAGAAACAAGAGTAGTTGTGTGTTGAGATGTAGGAACTGAGTGAATGTGATATACATGTGGGAGAATTTTGTCTGGCTTTATATAAAATTTAAAAACATATTTTCTATATTGAATTTTTTTTTTTTATCTTGTGAATATATTACTTTTTTTAAATTAAAGTTTATTGGGGTGACAATTGCTAGTGAAGTTACATAGATTTCAGGTGTACAATTCTGTAATACATTATCTATATCTCACATTGTATGTTCACCACCCAGAGTCAGTTCTCTTTCCATCTCCACATATTAGACCCCATTTACCCTCTTCTAGAGCCCCCGCTACCCCTTTACCCTCTGGTAACCCCTAAACTATTGTCTATGTCTATGAGTTTTTGTTCCTTCATTTGTTTGTTTTGACCTTTTGCTGTTTTCAGTTTTATATACCACATATCAGCGAAATCATATAGTTCTCTACTTTTTCTGTCTGACTTATTCGCTTAGCAGTATTATCTTTTTAAATAATTACAAAATAAAAAAAGAATGAGTTAGAAAAGTGGAGGCATGGGGCTATAGGGTTTTGTCAGTAAACAGAATAAAAGAAGCTCAAAAAGAAGTTAAGGTTTGAAATTTAAGATTTTAGGAGACATTCATGCATGCTTAAATAAAGAGGGAGGGAACGATGGCACGAGAAAACTCCAGAAAAAGCTCTAAGGGATGGGACTCAAGGGTCATGGAGAAGGATAAAATGAGACATGGGGATGCTATAAAAATGATGTTTGGAAAATCTCTTCTTGAAGATGGCCTCTGTAAGGGAGTGATGCCAAACAGCTCAGTGTTCTTGACAGACTGGGATACCTTTGTGAAAAGTGATTTGGCCATATTTAGAAGTGTATCTCACCGTACCTAGGGTAACTTAGGCTCTTACGTGCAAAGATTCTCATTTGCCGGTTATTCTCTCACCTGGACTAGGTCCTTCTAAGATTTCTTTTATCACCATCCATGGTTCTTCCAATATGGGAATCACAGTTGGTCTGTACACTGTAAGTCCTGTTCAGGAGGAATATAGTGAGTTTTGTCCTGGAGATAAACATTTGTTCAAATTTTATTACTGACTTGTTATCCATGTGGACAGACTTCTCCAGGAAAACAATGGTTCATAGATGTGACCTAATGAATTAGGTCAATGTCCTTTCAGAGCTAGGTTAAAAATTTCCTGCCACCCTGGAGGATATGTGAATAGAGATAATGTTGTGAAGGAAGAAAGAAATGGGAACCAGAAAGGTACAGCCTTAGATGGTGGCCCTGAGAAGCTGCGCATCAGTTTTCAATTATCTTTCACTTCGAAAACTTTCATTTGAGAAAAGGGAATAGAACAAAGCCATTTCTGTGCCCAAATGGGATGAGTACACTCATCTCTAGGCCCCATTCTTAACAAAGTACTTTAGAGGTCCAACCCATTTTTAACAACGGAGGAAAGAAAAGATACTCTGGTAGTATGCTGGGAGGAATGGGTGTAGATGATGCTTACCTAGAGAAACCATGTTCCAATAGTTCTGTAATGTCACAGTCTTATACAATTCCTTCTGTACAGGACGCATTCGCTCCCAGTCCTCCTGGGTGATATCCACAGCCACATCTTTGAATGTCATTGATTCCTAAAACATCAAATATAACTTAATTTGGTTCAAGAACTAGTAGGAAGGGGATAGTGATTAACACCAGGTATTTGTGTGGTGGGGGCAATCATTGAATCCTGAACTTTAGTATGACCCTAAAGGTTATCTAGTCAAAACCTTCACCCAATGTATGGATAAGCAAACCTGATGGCCTTAAATGGAAGTTCGAAAATAAAGTAGAATTTATCATTGCCAATTGCCACCAGTGCATATATTTCTCAATCTAGAAAGAAAGCGTTTTGAACATAGATGACAGAGTTGAATGGTTTTGCTTTTCAAGCTTTGCCTTAAGAATAAATTTAGTGTGTTATAATTTGAACTTTTAAGATATTTTGTGCGCTCTATGATGAAATGCAGAACCCCTTTCTCCCACTGTTGCACTACTATACTTTTAGATTCTTGATTACTCTTACATGTTTTTCAAATAAACTTTAAGTTTCTTAAAAAGAATATATTGGGATTTTTGAAATCACAGTAAGTTTATAATTTAGGGAGAACTGACAGTTTTACAATATTCAAGGCTTCTTTCACATCCCACAGAATGACATAGGACACAAAGGTATTGCAAAATTTATACTATGCTTAGCCCTAGCTATTTTAAATTTTGGGGGGTAATACTGTGAATGGAATCTTTTATTTTCTCATCTATCTGATTTTTATGTATATGTAAGAGAGTGATTAACTTTTGTATGCTATTTTCTGTAAGTCATTTTACTCAAGTTTTTTATTATTGTTTCTAACAGTTTTACCTTTAAGTTTCTTAGTTTTTTTTCAGTTAAATATTCATATTACCTATAAGTAATAATTTTACACTGGTTACCAATGTCAGATCATTCATATTTTTACAGTAAACCTCTCTCTTAAGGTGGCCTGAGTTGCTCTTCCTTAAAATAACTGATTCATGATCAACAGTAACAACACATAATACTCGGCCTTTAATTACTTGTTAATGAGGAAAAATATTAGTAACTATTATTTATCCTACTGTGCTCTTATTGATTACTTACTGTAATCCAAGCTAACAAGCTTCATGTTTCATCCTCACAATGTAAGAGGAGTATTCTATTTATTAGAGTTGAATAACTCAGGCTCATAGTGATTAAATGTCTTGCTCCAAATTACAGGTTCAATGGCAGAACCAGGAACCAAACCTAGATCCATCTGGCTGTGCAGGTCAATCCTTTAACCTCAATGTGATATTGTTGTCTTAAAGTCGAAAAGCGAGGAAAGGCATATCAAAGGAAGGCAACAGATCTCATTTCCTACACAGGGCATTCACCTACCTTAACATGCCAAAGTGACTTAAGGAGAAAAACTGAGGCTTAGGTCCTTGATAGGACTTTTGGGGTCACGAAGTTAGACAGCCAGGATCGAAAATGTCCTCACACACTATGAAGGCATTTTTAAAATCACAGAAGAAACTAAAACTCACTTTGGTTACCAAGTCATTTAGCCACCCTGCCTGGAAAGCATGTCTTCCTTTGGGGTCTTCTTCTGGGGTCTCTTGGGAAAGGGCAGAGTTCTGAGGAGTAGCTAGGGAAGAGAGAGACCATGGTGGAGATTAGTCCTGTTTGAATAGCCTAGGAAACTCATCACCAAATAGATGTCTACACTTTCTTAAAGGGAGAAGTCAGAAGGAAACCAAACAAAGCTCCCCTACTTCAAAGAATCAGCAGGAAGAGACGATGACTTGTCCTAAGATGTCAGTACAGGCTTTAAAAACAAGTCTGCTCTGGGACTCTTAAGTATATGTACCAAATTCACAATTTTCTGCTAAATCCTCGTGACATAAATTTTATGAGTTGTCTCTTCACTTAATAAGGAAATGTTCTTTGGACACTTTTCTATTTATTTGAAAGTATGTTACTGCAAAATCAAATTCACAAAGCAAATGATTTATTGGCAGAATGGTTCAAACCTCTGCAGGTAAACTTCCTGAGGACTCACACGGGTAATTTGGTTGTGTCTTGGTCATTGTTTGATGACACATCTACTCTGGGTTTAGATAACGTGTTTGGTTCCAAGAAATCTAAAGGAGAATACCATACAGGATGGGGCTCATGTTGAAAACTGTTCTAACTCACTCAATGACCTCCGTTCTCCCAATTTCTTTTACAGGCTGTTCCCTGATGTGCTCTAACCACCCAGGATTCCTCCCCTCTCTGCTCTGTAATTCTCACCTTCCTCTTCCAGAATCTCAGTCAAATCCTCCACCAGTGTCACCACTTCCTCATTGCTCTCTGGGTACTGGGACTTCACCCAAGTCCTAACCTCCCCAGGCAGGATGGTCAGGAATTGCTCCAGCACCAGCAGCTCCAGAATTTGTTCCTTTGAGTGAATCTCGGGTCTCAGCCACTTACGGCAGAGTTCTCGGAGTTGATTCAATGCTTTTCGAGGACCAGCCAGGTCTGGGTATGAAAAATTCCTAAAATTCTGTCGACATGTCTCAGTGTCACGCAAGCGTCTTGAAGCAAAGACTTCCTTTTCAACACTGTGGAGTCTACTCTGAGCCTTGTCTGGCTTCCACATTAGATGGATTTGGGAGCGTGAAGAACTGGTTATCCTCTTGCTTGGGGCTGACATTGTTACAGAAAGGAGAGTCAATTTGACAATATCCTTTATTTCTGTAGTAGTGAGCCAACCGCTTGAAGTTTCATGCTAGAGCCACAAAGACATTCTATCTAGGGCTGCAGAGACCAGGGGCAGAAGAGAGTCAAGGTAGAGTTAGCAGCCTTAGTTACAAATTTTGAGCCCCGAACTTAGAGTGATGGTTAAGAGACCCTGAAACACAAGAACAGACCACATGGTCAAGAATTCCTGGTGCTCTCTGCTATACACAAACAGAAACAGACTACCCAGTGTGCACAGATAAATAAAGACTTTACCTTGGTCTCCCTCCCTTATATCCTTAAACTTGCAAGATAAATGCCACCTGCTGGGGGTGGGGGTGGGGGTTGGGACTGCCATAAAAAGGTGATGGTAGAAGCAAAGACTTGAATAATGACCAAAATAACAGATCAAACCTCCAACTTGTTGAAACAGAAATTAAACATTTTTTTACCGAAAAAAAAAAGAGAAAAGCTTCAGTATTTTAGTTACTGATGTTATAGAAGCTGTAATGACCGATTGACAAGAGACACTCTTATTACTTAGAACTGGTAGAATTTCTTAATAAAGCGCTCAAGGTTCCCAAAGGAAGAGTCAGGAAAAAAAAGGCGAGCCATTTACCTGCTTTGCATATTAATACCAGCCTATTCTAGCTTTTCTGTCTGAGGGCTGGGGAGACAAGCCGGTTGGACTGGAAAGAAATAGAAGAGGTTGGTGTGATTTGAAGCCCTTGAAGGGCTTGCTTCTAAAGGACACAATTCCTTATGAATAAATTTGAAACCACAATCCCCGAAGAAAACCTCAAACAGGCCTGACCTGGAGAGGTACCCGTAACACCTGTCCACGGATTCCAGCTCTGAGCTCTCAACGAGTCTTGTCACCAAAGCTAACTGTTTACCAAGCCCTGCAGAGCGGATGCGCCAGCCTCGCCTCCCCTCCCGTCACCTCCCCTTCCCAGCCGGTCTCCCTAACTCTTCTTCAGCTGTAGAGTCTCGGGCAGCGTGGGAGTCGGGACCCGGCGACGCGCTGGGCTGGGACTGGGCCCCCTGCTGCGACAAGGGCGCCCCCACATGGACCGGCTGAGGCTCCGGCCATGACCGCGCGGACACTCGCCCTCGGCGCCCGCGACATCATTACCTGTCGCTGGGACCTGGCGGACGCACAGCCAGAGCGGCCGGGAGGCCCCGGACAACAATGGCGGCGGGGGCTCAGGCGCCTGCGTGGCGGGCTTAGTCCCGCGCTGCAGAGGAGCCTCTGGATCCGCCACTTCCCTTCCCTGGAAAGCACAAAACGTGTCCCAGCCAGGAGACGCGCGTTCCAGCCGGGTCCTGAGAAGCGCGGCCCGGCAACCACTGCGCCTCGGTTTCGCCGCGACCTCGCCTCGGCGCCAGTGCGCATGTGCGCAAGGCGAACGCTGCGCGCCCGCTGAGCCAATCGGAAGCTGCTGCCCGGCCTTCCTTCGCTTCAGCCTCGTTCCTTGGATTTGTCTCCATGGTAACCTCCTCCGCCCATCACTTGGACTTGCTTGTTAACCTTCAAGGTTCTGAAGGAACTTGAAAAGTTTCCTTGGGCAGAGACAGGTCTGGTAGACCACTTAGAGGTTGGGGAGCTACCAACATTTGGGAAAGGAAAATGTGGATGGGAAGGGTTGGAGCCCCGTGTTAATTAACCAGAGTAAACCTGGTGCCAGAGTTCCTGGAGGGATAGACAGAGAAGATGTGGGTCTAAAAGCAGAAAGGCTCAAAGTGCTGTGAGTTCAGGCTTTCCTGTAAATAAACGTTCACTGTTAAAGGTTCTGATTCCCACCTCAGGAATCTGATTATGAGACTCTCAGACTGGAAAAAAGAACAACATCCAAAAGCATATTGTTTATAAGACTCAAAACAAATATACATAAAATGCTTGAAAATAAAAAGATAGAAAAACATATTCCAGTTGTTCCTGTTATTTACTGTTGTTTTGGCAAACTATCCTGAAACTTAATAGTTTTAAAGAACAACCTTTTTATTATGCTCATGGATTCTGTTGTTCAGGAATTTGGGATGGGAACAGTAGGCGTGGCTCTTCTTTGCTACATTGTGTCTGGAGCCGCAGTAGAAGTGATTTGATGGCAGGGAGGGCCCACTTCCAAGATTGCTTCTTCACTCACCTGTCTTGTGCGTGGGCTGAGATGGCTCAATCTTGATCTCAGCTTGGATTTGACCGGAGTGCCTACGTATAGCCTTTTCAGCATGAAGGACTAGGTGGTTGGATTTCTTACATGGTGGCACAGGGCTTCAAGGGTGGGTGTTCTAGTGAGCAAGAGAGAAGTTCCATGGCTGATTATGGCATAGCCTTGGAAGTCACATAGCATGACTTCCATCATATTCTTGGTCAAAGCAGTCACAAGTCTGTGTAGAATCAAGCAGGGGCAGATGTAGACCCCCACCTCTTGATGGGAGGAGTGTCAGAGAGTCTTAATATTACCACATCACACAAATTTGAACAAAAAGAAAGTTGTGTGATGTTGTGTGGGTAGTGTGATGGTTATGCCTAGGCTACAGGCTCCCACTATTCAATCAAATACTAATCCAGGCTTTATTGTAAAGGTATTTTGTAGATGTGGTTAAAGTCTGTAAACTGAGTTGAATTAAGGAGATTATCCGAGATAAATTGGGTGGGCCTGATTCAATCAGTCGAAACGCCTTAACAGCAGAATTGAGGATTTCTCGATGAAGACGAAACTGTGGACAAAGCTTCCAGCCTATGCTTCCCGACAGACTGCCCTATGGGTTTATTTTTGTTTTTGTTTTAAATCTCCCATTCGGTTGGTTGGATCTTTATTTATTTATTTTTAAAGATTTTTTTTTTTTTTTTTTTTAAATAGGAAAGGGGAAGAGGATTTTGTTGGGGAACAGTGTGTACTTCCGGGACTTTTCCTAGTCAAGTTGTTGTCCTTTCAATCTTAGTTGTGGAGGGCACAGCTCAGTTCCAGGTCCAGTCGCCGTTGTTAGTTGCAGGGGGCGCAGCCCACCATCCCCTTCAGGTCTGGGGTACCCATTCCCTCAGCTGCCTGATGGCTCACAACTAAATACCTCCCTGGGAATTGTCCTGGCTGAAGGGAGCTGCCTCTCATAGGTTATCTCTCCTCCCAGGGGCAGCCAGTCCACATCCAGTGGTGCTCACTGCAGGTGTTCAAAGACCTGGTCCCCTTGCCTCAACTTGCAACCTCACTAAAGGGCCATCCTGGCTTGTGTTCCCTGTAGAATCAATTGAGGCCTCTGCTGCAATTGCACAGCACTTCAACTTTTTCTTCTGCCTAATCTTCCTTACAGGTGTCATTTCTTTACAGGTATTTTTCTTTTTTTTTAAGGAAGGCAGCTCACAGTGGCCCATGTGGGGATCGAACCAGCAACCTTGGTGTTATTAGCACCACGCTCTAAACAACTGAGCTAACCAGACTCCCCTACAGGTATTTTTCTACAGAACACTATCCAATAACATTCCTGCCTGCAGTTCTGCACCTCAGAGTCTGTTTCCAGGGAATCTGCCCTGTGCGAGTTGGCACCGGCAGTGGTCCTAGGAGAGCAGACTCTAAAATGAGATTTTGGTTCTCATCACCTGTCAGCTTGCTGGCAATGAGGACCCTATTGTTTGCAATTGGTGGAGTACTGATAGCACATGTCAGGCTGTAGAAGCGTGGTCATTAAAACTGTCACCGATGTCACTGACAGCAAAATGTAAGAGCAGCGTGACTTCAGATAAGGTTGAATTTTCAACCCCAGAAAGATTGCTATGCCAAGGTCAGGACCGGTTTGGACAGGAGTAGAACCCTGAGACTCAGGATCGGTACATTTGGATTGATGCAGATAAACACCTCAAAACACCAATCTCCTGAATTCTCTGGACCTGCAAAAGTGGCCCGCTCCTCCCAGTCTTGCTTAAGGATGAGGCAGACAGAGGCCTCTACTTTGCAGTAAAATCTATGCCCCTTTCACAGTATACTTTCTTCCTCTTCTGATCACTAGATCAATAACTAGGGTCAAGTCACCACAGAACCCAACAGGGGAAATGCTGGGCCTGATAAGGGAGGGAAAGAATTATTCTCTGAAGTTGCTGCCGGCCCTAGTTGGTCTTTAGCTGCAGGAATCAGGAAAGTATAGTATATGGGTTTGGATCCTGAGGGTGCTAGAGCGAGGAGGACAGAAGATATAGTGAGTACTGGAGAGTTTATTATAGAAAAGGAGCACACTCCTGTGATAAAGATTTAAACACTCTGGCAAGGATGCCAGGAGATGGTGCTAACACACTGCTAGGATTTTGGAGAAATAGGTAACTTCATACTGAGCAGAAATGCCAGAATTGCTTGGCCAACGGCGAAAGAAGGGGTTAAAAAGTTCAGAGAAGTGGGGGCCTGGCCTGGTGGCTCAGGCAGTTAGAGCTCCATGCTCCTAACTCCGAAGGCTGCCATTTCGATTCCCACATGGGCCAGTGGGCTCTCAACCACAAGGTTGCCGGTTCGACTCCCGCAAGGGATGGTGGGCTGTGCCCCCTGCAACTAGCAACGGCAACTGGACCTGGAGCTGAGCTGCGCCCTCCACAACTAAGACTGAAAGGACAACAACTTGACTAGGAAAAAAGTCCTGGAAGTACACACTGTTCCCCAATAAAGTCCTGTTCCCCTTCCCCTCTCGCGTCCAGTGCAACACGGGCAGTGAGGGTGCGAGAAGGGGCGGTTTGGGTTAAGTTTTTAAGAAAGAAACAAACAGAGACTTAATGCAGTTAAGTCTCTCAGAAGGCCAGGGGTCTCTCAGTCTCAGAGGACTGGAGCCCAGAATAAGGCCGACTGGGGGTTTTGAATAGGTATACAAAAACAAGAGAAAGCAACCTTGTTTCTTACAAGGTCTCTGAAACTCACACATCATAACAGAAAAAATATTTATCTCAATCACCCTTTGTCAGTCAACAGCTGAAGCACAAGGTCCCACAATGTCTTAATTAAGGTATGTACCTTCTCAGGGTTAAGTCTCTCATTTTGTAACAGTTCCATTGAGCTAAGTGGAGAGAACTGATCTTTATAGTTTTTGTAACTTCTCTCACAAACAGGTGCCAGGGAAAAGGCAGAGCCGGCAACAGCTTTTCCCAGGCAGGGGGAAGGGGAGGCAAGGCCCCTTCCCATATTTTTCTAAGGCAGCTCATTGGGGGTCCCCAGTAGGTTCCGCCTGGCTTAGGTTGTATCTCCCGTGAGATATCTTACCCGTCTTTGGCTGCAAACCATCTTTTGGGGACCAGACAGAGAGACATGAGGTGTAAACATAAGGATGGAACAGAATCCCAGAAAGGCACAGTCTCACAGACTCTTCTTTCCTTAAGGAAAGACACGGGGGGACAGTTGGCTAGGCTGTTGTGTAACTACATTCCCCAATAAAATCTTAAAAAAAAAAAAAAAAAAGTTCAGAGAAGTGGGCACTCCAGAACAGGCAGAGTATGTAAGGCTGAAAAACGTTATCAGCTATGTTTCATTGGAAGGCTTGGAAGACCTTCTGTTGAGATACAGAATGTGCTGGTGGGAGGTGTTGCCAGCATATTGGGAAGCTCAGTGGTGGCTCTCCCTTGGGCGAGGCTGACAGTAGGGGATTGGTTGCAGAACTGGGCTTGCTGAGGACAGCACTTAACCTGCAGAAAGAAGGCAAGCTCGATGAGCATAACGAGTAGTGAGATCCAAGTGGAAGGGGCGGGAGGAGAGTAGAGGGAGTGCTTTATCTTCAGAGAGATATGGAGGCAATTCATAGAACGAGGTGTCTCTATAGGCACAACATATAGGCAGACAACACAGTGGTACTCCATCTGTACAATCAAATGAAATAAAGGATGGATGATTAAGAGGTTGTGGTTAATAAAATATCACAGTCTTTTGCTCCCCTTACAGACAGTTTTCAGACCCAGAACCAATTGACTGAAGAAGAAGCCAAAATGCTAGAAGGAAGGCCCCTGCAACGCCACATCAAGCATATGTGGTAATGATTTTCCAGCCCTCTCCCCAAAGGAACCTGTGGCGACACTGGGAAAAGGGGAGTACCCGCAGTTTTAAGGCTATACTGCAGCACCTGAAGCATCGTGATGACCCCTATGTTACAATGGAGGAATATAGGAGCCAGGCAATAAATGGAGTTCTGTCTCACAGCAGGTCAACAGGATTCACTGTCCCATCCAGTGGTAGTTTTCTAAGACCTTAAATGTACAATTGGAATAAATGTACTTGTAATCGGCAAGTCAAATCAGTTCCTTAGCCTGTAAGGTAAGAGCTACAAAATGGGAAAGGCCAAGTAAAATGCTCTAGAGTGGCCTCCCCATCCGGATAAGATGTAAATTAAAAAGAGCTTCACATCCCAGAGGAAATGCCCCTCTTAATGACCTAAAGGGTGCAGGGTGCTGGTCCTCATCATATCCCCATCTATCCAACAGTCAAGCCCCTCCAAAAAACAGATGGATCTTGGAGGATGACCGTGGATTACTATAAAAATCAAAGAAGTCACTTCATTTGCTTTGCTAGAACAGACTGAGACAGCACTAATACATGGCATTCAGCCATTGATCTGGCAATTGTGTCCATCGCCCAGATGAGCACGAGTGCCAGGCATGTGGGAGGCCTTGGTAAAACTTGATGAAAAACTACAGATGATGGAGATAAATCCTACAGAGTTTGAGGGGGCTGCCACAGCAGTACAATTTTTATAGGACTAGTGGTATGGGGCATGTCTGGAATTCACTCAGTGTAGAGGATGAATTATTGTATCTCACACTCCCAGCTCTTAAGAAGGAAGCACAATACCTGATAGGGCTCTTTGGGTTCTGAAAGTGGAATATTTCAACTTGGCAAACTGTTCCAACTCATCTGCTACGTGACATGGAGGCTGGTAGCTCTGAGTGGAGCAGGAAAAGTTTTGGCAGCACGTCTAGCTGCAGTACAAGCAGCCCTGCCCCTTGGGTTATATGACCCAGTGTTTGGGTGGAAAAAGAGACCACATGGTATTGATAAGCCCCACTGTGAGAATCACAACATAGACCCTTCGAGTGGTAGAACAAGGCCTTGTCATCTTCAGCAGAGAATTATACACCATCAAAAATCATCTACTGGCAAGACCTTGGGTCTGCTAAAGATCAAGCACCCGACTATGGGATGTGATGTAAATTGCCCATCGTGAACTGTGATCTGTCAGATGCTCCAAGTCATAAAGTTTGGTAGGTGTAACAGCAACTCTTAAAAAAGATGGAAGTGTATATCTGAGTTTGGCAATGGGTAATAGTCACAGATCCCAAGAGAAGGGGATCACACCATGCCACTGGGGTCACATAAAGTGGTACCAGGGTTGGTCAGGAGGTAGAGAGGAGCAGGAAACTGTAAGAGCCTTTCTTGTGGTTCCTATGGGAAGGAACAGGAGAGGCAGGGTACGTGGGTTTAGGATCGGCTAGTCTGAGTAACTTAGGCATGCTCTCTGGAATAGGAGCTGTTCCTACTTGTCTGGTGCTTGGCCCTGGAGTGATTAGGACAGGTGGTCAGTGGCTGGAGAGATAAAAAGGCGATTGGGGGTGTGGGCTCTGGACTGGTTAGTTTTCATTTGAAAAGCATGTTGTTCACTATCTGTAAGAGATGTTTACTATCTTTAGGAATTAGCTAACCCTGGGAGAGAAGGTCCCAGATGCCAAAGCAACAGAATACAGAATATTAAAGACATGATTGATACAGGGCATGAATAGGACCAAAGGCTGTAGGTAAGCTGTGCAGACCGGTGACCCAGACCTTCGTATAGTCCAACAAGGATGCACCAACACCCCTCCCTCAGTGCACACCTCTGACCCATGTGGTGGTGGCGCATTTATTACTAGGTAATTTATTACTAGGTGGTGCGTTTATTACTAGGTAATGAAGGAAAACAACTTGGTTCATGGATGAGTTGGCTCAAGATGTGGTGCTAAATGAAAATAGACTGCTCCTTATCATGCTCCAACGAGGGATGGCCTTGAAGGACATTGATGAGAAGATATTGCTCCAGTAGACAGAGCATCTGGTGATACACCTCATCATCCATTTCATATGGAAAGAGAAGTAGAAACAAGTAAGTATATACATGGACTCATGGACAATGAGGACTGGCTTGGATGGTTACTCAAGGGCCTAGAAGATTGAAAGATTGGTGATACGAGGTCGGGAGATGGGTGGTAGAGAGGGAAGTAGATGAATCTATAGGAGGGATTATGGAATGTGACAATCTTTGTATCACAAGTTAATGTTCAACAGAGATAATCTACTACAGAAGAGGCATTAAATCACCAAGTAGACAGGAAGACTTGTCCAGTTGTCCTCAGCAACTCTCTTTCATTAGTCACCCTAGTGCTGGCACAAGGCACTCATGAACAGAGTACCCATGGAAGAAGGAAGGGAGACTATGCATGGGCTGATTTGAACATCCAACCTACCAGCAAGAGAGAACAGTGCTGAACATCTGCCACAGCACCATCCCTTGAGAAGCCCATCAAGCCACTTGGTGGCAAGTTAATTATAAAGGATGCTTTCCACTTTGGAAGAGTCAGAGGTGGATCTTGACTAAAATCTTTATACTGCTGTGTTTCCCCGAAAATAAGACCTAACCGGAAAATAAGCCCTAGCGTGATTTTTCAGGATGACACCTCCTGAACATAAGCCCTAATACATCTTTTGGAGCAAAAATTAAAAAAGACCCGGTCTTATAAAAAGACGGTAGCAAAATGCCAATATCATAAACCGCAAAGAAAAGCTGTGAAAATATTCCAGGTTAAAGGAAGGAAAAGATACTTTGTAATTAAATGGCACAACTGACTATCGACTAGATCATGTAATTGAGGGGCAAAAAGGACATTTGAAAAATTACACAAGGGGCAGTAGAGTAGATGAAAGTATGACATCAAGTTGTTGCAGAAGTTGATAACAATACTGTGGTTATGAAAGACCGTATGTCCATTTTAAGGAAAATTCCTTGGAAGTATTTAGGAGGAAATAAATGGCCATATCATATGTGACCTAACTTCAAACAATTTACGGAAAAATATTATGTGTATGGTATGTGTGTTTATGTGTGCATCTACCTCCTGAGAAAGGAGATGGTACGCAGACACAAATAACAAAGGAAATGGAGAAAAATGTTAAAAATAGGTGCATCTGGGTACTAGTATTCTTTGTATTATCCTTATTCTTGCAAACTTTACACTGCATAATATCTTGTTAATGCGTTCCTAGATACTTCAATATGTTTTTCATTCTTTAACTTTTCCTGTGAAGGAATTTCAATCTTCTATCCAAAGAAAAAGTTATGGAATGAAAACAAAAATAGGAATCTAGAAACACATAAATAATATAGTGTATGTGCAAACACTTTATGGAGAAAGTGAGACAACAACTTTGAGAAACATTAATGATTATCTAAATAATGGAGAGTAAAGCCTGTATGGTAAAAATGTTAATGAGCCCTTTAGTTCAATAAAACAACTCAGAAATTACAGGTAACCCAAGTATAACACGGTTGTTAGGTTCCTAAAAAATGCCATGTTATGTGAATCCTTGTTACATGAAACAAAGAACTAGTATAAAAAAGGGGATTAGATTCTAAAAATTAAGAAAACATACTATTATATTTTTATAATTAAGAGAAATATCTTTATTAAAGCAATTTTCACCAAAAGTATAATATATTAATATGTATTAAATAATGTTTTCTTCGTCATCACTACTAAGCACCATTAACCAAGGGCGTTTTCTCTTTGACAAGATTTCTTCATCCTCTGAACTTAATACTCCACGAACAAAATGGATTTAAACTTCTAATAAATTCTAAAATTCTGCAGTCAAATCTGATACGACATCCTCACTCAAATGAAAAATTTCAAATGAGATATCTTTTGCTCTTAAAAGCTTTCATTACATTCTGTGTTATTTGGGGATTTCCCCAATTTCGAATGAGATATTTTTTGCTCTGAAAAGCTCTTATTATGCTCCATGTTGTTCGGGGGTTTCTCTAATTCTCAAACCGAGTTAGAGTGAAATCGTCTTCTAGGGTGCCGTGTTGTACGTGGGTTTCCCCCAATTCTTGAACTCTGTTAGAGTGAAACCGAGTTATAGACGTGCTGTGTTATACAGGGGATACCTGTATTATTAAAATCTCTTCACCCTCACACAAAGGCTGTGAGTAGAGGGCTTTAGGGGAGGACAGGGCAGTGTTTGTTCCAATGGATGTCTTCTGTCCCCTCACTCTGTAGTGCTTGTCTTCAGGGATTTTGTGTGCAAACTTAGTGGAGACTTCTTTGATGAAATTGGATGGAGGCCCGAGGAGAAATAGAGGCAGCATCAGCCCAACTCCCAGGAGCACCAGGACCCAAGGCCACCTCCAGAGGGGAAGCGAGAGACCAGGGAGGTGAGGATCCATGGGCACAAACTGTTGCCCAGCCTGTCCCACAGTAAAGAGACTGATTCAATCAATGCATTTTCTTCCGTTTCATAGGTTGAGAGTATTGGTCCCATTTATGGATGAGGAAATGGAGGCTCAGAGAGATAATGTGACTTAGCCAAGGCCACCAGTGAGTAGGGGCAGAGCTGGGCCTTGAACTGTGGGGTTCTCCCTCCAAGCATAACCCTGTTAGTTTTCTTTACCCCTACTCTACAAACACGGTGGCCTGGAACCTTTCTCACCTGGTCATCATGTCTTCAGCTGGAAAGGGAGTAAATTAATTGCACTAATTAAAAGAGGGTCAGAGAAGATGCTAGAATACTTAGATAGCAGGTTTTAAAAAGTCAAGGGAGCTCAGGAAAATTCCCATCTGTTATGATGGAAAATGGAACTACTCTAACTCCGGAAGTTGATGTACAAGCAAGGCTTCTCCGGTCCCCACTCCAGTCCTGCTCCTCCACTGCAGACCCAGGCAGCTATGTTACAATTTGTTCATTCATTCATCTGTGGACATCCATTGTATGGACACAGGCTTTACAGCTGTCCCTGTCAATGTAAACTGGGAAACAAAACTATGTTTTAATATGTTTTATCAACACCAACCTGGGAGCAGCGGGACGTTTTAACTGGACTGGCTAAGGCGGCAGCATTTATGCTTGTGCCAAATCCTCACCAATGACCTTTTATATTCTCACACCAACCCTGCAACACAGGTGGAATGATCCCCATTTTATACACGAGGCCCAGAGAGGTTGAGGACTTGCCCGAGGCCACACAGCAGTAGTGGTAGGGCCAGCAACCAGGCTCAGGGTGTCTGGAGCCATCATACCCATTCATCTGTGTGCAGCCACAGGGGCAGGGGGTGGGTGTTGGTTCCTGGGTAATCAGGATCCAGGGGCTACCAGATTCAACCTGAAACAGAAAAGGAGAAAAATTAAAATGTCTTAGTGCCCTCAGCACCTGTCTGCAGCCTCCCCAGCAGTCGTGGTGTTGAAAATGTTTTTTTCTAAGAAAGGCTGTATTGTGCTGCTTCATAAAGGCTAAGTTCTAAAGTCAGCTCAAATAGCAACACTTTACAGAAATAGCAACACTTTACAGAAAATCCCTCAAAGTGCCCACACCTGTGGAGAAGGATCTGCACTTTTAGCAGCTGCGGCTGCTGAGGGCCCAGCAGAGTCTTTCCCTACCCAGGCTCATTCCAGGGCATGGAGGGGTCTGAATAGCCTGTACCCGATGAAATTCTTTCTCTCTCTCTTTTTATTTTTGTTTGGAAAACTTTGACTCCTCCCTTATATAAACACATCTTGTGTCAAAATGTTAATAAAAGTGAGTAGGCGCAGAGCTGGGCCTTGAACTGTTCTGGATGGTCAACAGATCCAGTGATAATTTTTAAAAACTACCTGTATTGAGACATAATTGCCACACAATGAACTGCACATACTTAAAATCTACAATTTAACTATTGACATATGTGCACACCTGTGAAATCATCTCCACAATCGATAGTGAATGTATATATCCCTCACGCTCAAATGTTTCCTAGTGGTCTTTTTGCAGTCACTTTCTGTCCCCTCCTTTACCTCCCTTCTTGGCCAACCTCTCATCTGCTCTTTGTCACTCTTGATTAGCTCACATTTTCCAGAATTAAAAACAGATATAACCATGCAGTATGTACTATTTTCTGTCTAGCCTCTTTCACTCAGCATCATTATTTTGAGATTTATCTACGTGTTCCTTTGTCACTAGTTCCTATGTCACTAGGCCTAGCATGGCATTGCCCAGATATGTTACAATTTGTTCATTCATTCATCTGTTAATGGACATCTGCCTTATTTCCAATTTTTGTTTGAAATAAAGTTGCTATGGACATTCCTGAAAAATTCATTGTATGGACGCACAATTTCATTTCCCTTGGTTAACACCTAAGTCTGGAATTACCAGATCATATCATAGGTGTATGTTCAACTTTTGAAGACACTGCTAAACTGTTTCCGGAAGGGATTGTGTCATTTGGCATTCCCACCAACAGTGTATGAAATATCCACCTCCTCTGGCAAGGGTTCTTAATTCCTGTTATTGTATTTTCACCATTTTCTTATTTGTTTTTGCAGCGTGACAATGAGTAAAGGCTGTTTGCATTACATAAACGAAACTTAATTTGTCCTGGTGATAATTTAAAAAATGAAATGAAAAATAGAAACTACCCATTGTCATACCACTAATTATTTGTATGTATTTTCCTTTAGAATTTTTTCAGATATATGCACAAGAACACATACTTTACTTAGGAGCCACCATAAACAAACAATTATCCTACTGTTAGATATTTGTGTTGTTTCTATTTTTAAGTAAACATCTTCTTTTACATCCGGGTTGTAAAAATAATAGAAAGATTCTGTGCACCCTTTACCCAGTTTTCCCCAATAGCAACATTAGTTCAATAAGACAGCTGGGAGAGTGACATTGATACATTAACATCACTATGAGGAACTCACTGTCGTTTTGTAGCCACACTCACTTCCCTCCTGCTTCCACCCCCACTTTAACCCTCGCAATCACTATTTTGTTCTCCCATTTCTGTTTTTATCATTTCATGAATTCTACATAAATTGAATCGTATTTTATGTAATCTTTTGTGATTGGGTTTTTTTCCCCCTCAGGATAATTCTGAGATTCATCCAGGGTTTTGTTCCTGTCGTGTCAATTTTCATTTTTTTATTGCTGAGTAGTTTTCCATGGTATAGATGTAGCACAAATTGTTTATCCAATCACCTACAAATGGACACTTGGGCTGTTTACAGATTAATCTGGTAAAAAAAAAAAAAAGAATATGTATTTTTTGAACATTAACGTCTTTTCGCTGAATAATTCCCGGAAGTGTAATTGCTGCATTAAATGGTAGCTGCATATTCAGTTTTTGAGAAACTACCTAACTGTTTTCCACAGTGGCTGTAGTGTTTTATATTCCCACCAACAATGTGTGAGTGATCCAGATTTTGGTGTGGTGACTTTTTTTTTTCCATTCTGATGGATGTTTTGTGATATTTCACTGTAGTTTTAATTTGCATTTCCCTAAAGGCTAATGATGTTGAACATCTTTTCATTTGCTTATTGTATTCTGTATAACCTTTTCAAGAAAGCTCTCAAATCAATACCTTAATTTACACATTAAAGAATCAGAAAATGAGGGGCTAAACCCAAAGTTAGAAGAAATAGGAATTAATAAAGATTAAGTGGTTACAAATGAAATAGAAATAGGAAATCAGTAGATAGGATCCACAAATCAAAAGTTCGAAAAGATCAACAAAATTCACAAAACTTTACCTAGACTAACCAAGAAAAAAAGAGAGAAGAAAAAGTAATGAAATTCGAATTGAAAGTGAAGACATTACTATAGACTTTAAATAAAGAAAAAAGATTCTAAGAGAATACTGTGAAAAATGTATGTCCACAAATTAGATAGTCTAGATGAAATGAAAATTTCAGTTTCAGTGATTCAGCAGGCGGCCAGCAGGGGGCCACACAGCCACCAGAGTAAGCGTAAAACTCCGGGCGCTGAGGCTCCACGGCCACAAGAGGGCGCGCGATCCGCCTTTTCAGATCGCCAGAGAGCCGTGCGTGTTCCGCCCGCGGATTTTGCGGGGTAGGTCTCCCAGGAGGAAAACGCTTGGTGGCGGTGCCCCCATCGGCGGAGAAGGCGACTTTGTTCCCTGCTTGTTCAGGGACTTTTTTTTTTAACAGTGGACGTAGCAGCTTTCACTTTCTAAAATATTCCTGGGTGTTTCATTTTTCACGTTCTCATGTAATATTTATCAAGACTTATTTTACAATAGCCATTCATTGAGGCGTTTGAGCATCGTAACCATAACGTCAGGAAGTATTTTGTAAAATTCAGAGAAAGAAGAAAGGCAGACAGTGGTGAGAGGAATGGACAAAATATAGGTTCTTTCCAGTGCTATGTGATTCCGAAGTGAAAGGGGAAATGAGCACTCCTGTAGCATGCTTTCATTACAATTTTTAAGATTTCATTTTCCCTGTAACGTTGAAGTACTTGAAAACTGAAAAATTGCAAAGTAGGGGGTGTTAAAAAATCACATTATTTTAAGTTTATACCAAAAGAAAATTTATTATATATTTACTCTCATGGCTTTAATGGAAGCAAACTCATCAATAATATTCAAAATATACTTCTTACTGTATCTCATTTTCAGTTGAGATAATTGACATGTTATACAATTTCTCATGACCCAGTGATAATCTCAAATAATTGTTCATTAATATCAGCTTTCCCTCTTGCAGGACCCAGTTTATGACTGGTGGTGCTAAAACTTATATATCAAGTCCACTTTCTGATGTGCAAAAGAGTTCAGCAAAATTTATTAATTAGTGTTTGGAGATTGAAACATTATCTTTTAAATTTTAATACTGATGATTGTATTATCTAAGGAATTGACATTTAAACTGAGACTAAGCACTATGACTATGGAGTGGGAGTATTGTGTGGAAATTAACAGCTGATAATGGAGATAACAGTTACGCTTGATTGTGTAGTTTGAGAGGTTGGTCAAAGATTAATTACTGGATATCTCATGAAGCCATTATTTGAGATTGGAAACAAGAGGAAAAGTAATTTTTATTTGAGGTGGAAGTCCAAGGCTTCAGCGTGAATATATTTCATTTTAATTTCCTGTAACATACTCACATGCAAGTAGAGATTACACCTCAGGAATGAAATTTTTTTTTATTTTTAAAATTATAGTTGACATACAATGTTATATTAGTTTCAGGTGTACAACATAATGATTCAATATTTATATACCTTACGAAGTGACCACCACAATAAGTAGACACGAGTTTTCAGAGATTGTCACAATAGAGATAACAATGAAAGAAACGGAAGCAATTGAAGAAATGCAGAGATTTCCCTGACAGTGGATAGCCAAAGGAGAGCACAGGGGCTAGGACTGAGTCTTGGGATGTTTCAGCTAGTGCTTTTGAGGAGGACCTTGCAAAGGACACTGGCAAGAAGTATGTATAGTAGTTTGAAGATAGTCTGGAGCCTGAGATGTCAGAAGACCCTGGGAAAAAGAATCATCTCAAAAGGTGGTCATAGGCCTGTTATTCTGTTTCCAAGTAAGATGAAGACAGTCACTAGACGTATTTATGGAATGACCATGGTTATCACAGCAAGATTTATGTGTGAGGAGATTATACTAGAAAGTCAAAGGTTGGAGTTGCAAGGAAATGTAATTGAACATTCAGTTTCATTAAGAAGAGGAAGAAAGATGGGGCGGGAGCTGAAGAAAAAGTGCGCAGGAATTTTCTTTTCAAGATCAAAGATACTTAGTTTAAAATGAGAAGGCAGATGGAGGAGTGATGGAGGCAGATGGAGGAGTGATGGAGAGGTTGCTAATAACAGATTTAATTTATAAACAATATCATCAAGTTCTGAGGAATTTAGACATAAATTAGAAAATAGCTCTTAGCTTGGGGCAGATATGACTTCAGTTTTAATGAGGAGAGAAGGAGTAAAGAAAGCTATAATTGCAGGGATATTTGTAGATTTTATGGCAATGAACTATTTTGTCAACTTATTTCATCTGTGTAGTGAAAAAGTTAGGGGGAAGATGAGAATACATGAAATTCAAAATGCACGGAGAATGTTGGAAATATTCATGGAGCCTGTTGATTTAATGAGCTCGACAAGTGGGACTGCCTGCCTGATGTATTTGAAAGACACTGAGAGATTTGTGACTGTGTAGACCAGGATGAAGAGCCCAGGCCTGTGCTGTGTCAGATGCAGGTGTGGAACAGGCAGGCATTTGGGGTCTGGGAGTGGGGCTGAGATTGGCAGATGTTGTGAAAGGTGGGAAGGACATGAGAATTGTTGGTCTTGGTGTGTACACTAGTATCCCCTTATCCGTGGTTTCACTTTCCACAGTTTTGGTTACCCACAGTCAACCACAGTCTGAAAATATTAAGTGGAAAATTCCAGAAACAAACAATTCAGAAATTTTAAGTTGTGCACCATTTTGAGTAGCGTGATGCAATCTCTCGCCGTCCTCCTGCTCTGTCCCACCCGGGACATGAATCATCCCTTTGTCCAGTGTATCCATGTTGTATAAAATCCCCGCCTGTTAGTCGCTTAGTAGCCACCTTGGTTATCAGGTCAACTGTAGTGATATCGCAGTGCTTGTGTTCAAGTAATATTTATTTTACTTAATAATGGACCTAAAGCACAAGAGTAGTGAGTGATGTTGGCAATTCAGATATGCTGAAGAAAAGCTGTGAAGTGCTTCCATTAAGTGAAAACGTGAGTACAGTACAATAAGACATTTTGACAGAGACCACATTCACATAACTTTTATTATTATGATTATTTTTTCCCCCTTCTTCCACCTCTCCCCTCCCCACCCCACTCCAGTTCAAGCCGTTGTTTCTTAGTCTAGTTGTGTAGGACACAGCTCCCTGGCCCATGCTGGTATTATGAGCCTTGCGCTACTCCCAGTCGCCAGTTGTTGGTCAGCCGCTCACAGCAGCCCAGATACAGGGAGAGCTGTTGTTCACAGTCTTAGCTGTAGAGGGCGCTGCTCACTGGCCCATGTGGGAATTGAACCAGCAACCTCAGCATTAGGAGCATGGCGCTCCAACCACCTGAGCCACTGGGCCGGCCTCACCTAACTTTTATTATAATACATTCTTATAATTAATCTATTTTATTATTAGGTATTGTTAATCTCTTACTGTACCTAATTTATAAATTAAACTTTATCATAAGTATGATGTATAGGGAAAAAACATAATATAAATAGGGTTCAGTACTATCCTTGGTTTCAGGCATCCACTGGGGGTCTTGGCAGGTGTCTCTTGTGGATAAAGGGGGACCGCTGTGTATGTTAAAACTAGTAACTGTGAACTCAACTGGGCAGGAAAAATGAGGAGGGATGAGGTCTTATACATGAGAAATAGATTCTGTATACTGGGAGCTCCCATGTGGTAAGAGAATCAGGCATGGGGGTGAATGTGTGAATAAGCTGGAAGGAGGTGATGTTAAGAGGGAGGGATCCTAAAATAACTGGTCTGATAGGTAAAAATTCGGGTAATATAAACTAGTCCGATGTGTACCCCTGAGACAAACATGTAGGAATTTGAACTTCAGAGAAAGGCAGAGTAAGATTCTAATTCTAGCCATGTCCTAGTTTAGCCATATAATTCTGTTATATTGCTAATCTTCTCTGAACCATAGTTCCCCTTATTTGTAAATGGGCAGCTAATCCCTAACCAGCAGGTTTACTTTGAGGATTAGATGAACAAATGTATAAAATCCCCGGGAACATAGTTTGATTGAATACAATTTTCAGGGATTTTACTCCTCTTTGGTGCTCCTCAGATTCAAAGGGTTCAGTTAATCCTGCTTCTTATTATGGCACATTGTCATCATTTGCTGATGCAGTATATGTAATTCTTTTTTTTTTTTTAAAGGATTGACACCATTCCTTTTTTTTTTTTTTTTTTTTTTTAATTGGGGAAGGGGAACAGGACTTTATTGGGGAACAGTGTGTACTTCCAGGCCTTTTTTCCAAGTCAAGTTGTTGTCCTTTCAATCTTAGTTGTGGAGGGTGCCGTTCAGCTTCAAGTTGTTTCTTAGTTGTGGAGGGCGCAGCTCAGCTCCAGGTCCAATTGCCGTTTTCTAGTTGCAGGGGGCAACCTTGCGGGAGTCGGTCGAACCGGCAACCTTGTGGTTGAGAGGATGCATTCCAACCAACTGAGCCATCCGGAACTCAGCGGCAGCTCAACTCAAGGTGCCATGTTCAATCTTAGTTGCAGGGGGCGCTGCCCACCATCCCTTGTGGGAGTCGAGGAATTGAACTGGCAACCTTGATGGTGCTCCAAACAACTGAGCCATCCGGGAGGCAGCTCAGCTCAAGGTGCTGTGTTCAATCTTAGTTGCAGGGGGCAGAGCCCACCATCCCTTTCGGGACTCGAGGAGTTGAACCAGCAACCTTGTAGTTGAGAGCCCACTGGCCCATGTGGGAATCGAACCGGCAGCCTTAGGAGTTAGGAGCATGGAGCTCTAACCGCCTGAGCCACCGGGCCGGCCCAGTATATGTAATTCTTAACCACGTATTAGGAAGGACTCTAGTTTACAAATTCCTCACGTATATAAGCTATGAAATGCAGGATGTTACTGCTGATAATGGATATGGGGGCAGGTTTTCATCTACTGTTTACTACGGTATCAGATGGTGCCATCTTAATGTCCCCTGAAGCCCTTCTTCACTCTGTATTTTATGAGCTTGTTGTTCTTTGGAGATTCTGGACCATAACAGTAACACAATGGTCTGGCACACCTGCCGCTTTCCTGGGATTCTAGAGCAAGGCTTGCATTATGGGAGTCCCTGAATTATCTCACCTCATCCTGAAATAGATTCCACCACTGCTTGGGCAGAAATCTGAATTCATGGGGGGCAAAGCTGTGGGTCAGGACTGAGGGACTCACATTGTCTGACTGCCTCATGTGGAGGAGCCAAGATGATTGGTGTCAGTTACACTCAGAGGATCGGAGCAGCAGAGTGGGGAGGTGTGAGGCTCCTGAGTACTGGGGTGGATGTTACAGGGCCCGTGCTAGTGCGCCAAACCAGGAATACTTAAATCTGAGAAATTCAAGAATGGTTTCTTGGATCTGGAGACCAGAATCTATATGTGACATATGTCACTGTTTCCTAGAATTTAAGGTCAAGGAGGGTTTGGACGCACAATAGGGCAAATTCAAGCATGAAACTATGATTTTCATATCTGCAAAATGAGGATATTAATGTTTTTTATGAGCAGCAGTAGCCAGAGCCTTCTGAATGTTGACCCTAGAAAGGGGGACGGCTCCCCTAGGTGAAGGTTTGGGGATTCCTGACTGGTGTGTCTGGGAATTGCAGACAAGGTCTGACGGCTCATTTCTCCTTGCTCAGCTTTGCCAGCTTAGTGCTCAGACTGTCTTTGAGTGAGAATACAGGAAGACAGGTGGTGGTTGAGTTTCTGACAGTGAATCCCTAGGTCGGTAGAGACCTGTTCTTTCTCCTAAAATAACATTTCTGTTGTGGAAGAAGGGCACATTTCTCCTCTTGACTTTCGAAGTGGTTCACAGAGGTGTTCAAGCATTTGAGGTCCAGGTAAGTTTCCTCAGGACTCTCTGACACTTAGTGGGTCACAAATGACCAAAAAGTAGTCTCCTTCCCAACAATTACTCTGAGTTGTTCCAAGCTCTACTAGGGCTGTTTTGAAGAGAGGAAAGTTAAGAGTGTTGTCTTTTCCCCCCAGATCCAAGTTTAACTAAGTAACCAAGTTAGTGGACACAATGGGCTTAGGAATCTGGTGCACACAGGATATAGGGGTGAGTGTGAGGAAGCTCAAGGTCTAGTTGGAGAGATGACCTCTCAGCAGGTGCATCAATCAACCCAATGTCAGGTGCCGGCTGGGGTGAGACCTCTTCAGAGTCAAGGGGAGCACAAGAGAGGACAGCAGTGAGTCTCTAGGGTGCAGTCAGAGAGGGCAATGGTGAATTCTTTTACCAATTTTAAATTTATTAGTTTTAATAGAATGTACTTGATTTTTATGAAATTTTCAAAAGAAAAAAGAAATAAAAATTTCCTTAGCTATTGTGAATAATGCTGCAATGAAAATGGGAGTGCAGATATCTCTTCAAGATCTTGATTTAAATTCTTCTGGATGTATGCCCAGAAGTGGGTTTGCTGGATCATATGGTAATTCTATTTTTAATTTTTTTAGGAACCGCCATACTGTTTTGCACAATGGCTGCACCATTTTCCATTCCCTCCAACAGTGCACAAGGGTTCTAGTTTCTCTACATCCTCGTCAACACTTATTATTTTTTTTTTTGTCAATATCTACCCTGACAGGTGTGAGGTGATATCTCATTGTGGTTTTGATTTGCATTTCCCTGGTGATTAGTAATGTTGAGCATCTTTTCATGTACTGGTGGCCACCATATGTCTTTTTTTGAGAACTGTCTATTCAAGTCCTTTGCCCATTTAAAATTGGGTTATTTGGTTTCTTTTTGATATTGAGTTATAGGAGTTTTTAAAAAAATATTTTGGATGTTAATCCCTTCTCAGATAAATGGTTTGCAAATATTGTCTCCCATTTCATAGGCTGCCTTTTTACTCTTTTGATTGTTTCCTTTGCTGTGCGCAAATTTTTTAGTTTGATGTAGTCCCACTTGTTCATTCAAAATAGCTCAGATATGGAAACAACCCAAGTATCCAATGACAGATGAATGGATAAACAAAATATGATATGTGCATACAACAGAATATTATTCAGTCTAAAAAAGAAGGAAATCCTATCATTTGTGACAACATGGATGAATCTTGAGGAACTATTCTAAGTGAAATAGGCAAACAGAAAAAGACATATTGCATGATATCACTTATATGTATAATCATTTAGAAATAACAATTAAACTAATAGAAACAGAGAATAGAATGGTGGTTGCCTGGGGCTAAGGAGTGGGAAAAATAGGGAGAGGCTGATAAAAGGGTATGAATTTTCAATTATAATACGAATAAAGTCTGAAAATGTAATGCATAATATGGTGACTATATTGATAAGGCTGTATTGTATAACTGAAATGCTAAGAGCAGAACTCAAGTGTTCTCACAAAAAAGGTAAATATGTGAGGTCAATGCGTGTGTTAACACTATATTTTGTGTTGATACAATAATTTTATATATCTTACTGTGCATACTATAATTTTGTCAAATGACTTAAAATATCCTTTTACCCCTCTCTACAGTACAGATCTAGTCTACTTTTAATTACCAAGTATCTTTTACTTTCTTTAGTCTAGAGTATTTCCACAGCTTTTCTGTGTCAATGATGACGTGGGCATATTTTAATAACACATATCCTTCTTCCCCCATTTAAAGAAAGATTGCACAGTTTAGATTTATCTTATGTAGCTCATAATTAGATCCACTTTATTCATTTTCCGTTGAAAGATGACATGGATGATTCTATGTTGTTTTAAGGGTTAGATAATTGGAGGTGGAGGGTGGCAGGATATGCCCCCAAAATATGCCATTTTGGCATATTTTACCTAAGTCTCTTGAACAATAGCAGGTACAAGCAGGTGCACTCTGATGCCCCCTCCTGTTTCTTCCTAAAAGCAGGAGATAAAACTCCAGTGTAAAAGAACTCTCCATACTAGGAGGAAAGAATCATTTTTTTGTCAGCAGAGACAGGGAATCAAGACTGAGAGCATTCCGTGCAAACAGACCTTGTTAAAATAATTCTTATTGCCTTATAGCCTTCCCATATATTTAGTTACTTTTCCACAATTTCTGCTCTTTTTTTCAGCCTACTAAAACAGCATATAGGTTTTGCCACTTCTTTGGGTCTTAATTTCCTTATGAGAGTTCAAGTGTCATGTAAAACTTATATTAAATAAATTTGTATGCTTTTCTCCTGTTAATCTGTTTTACGAGGTCTGACAATTAGGTTCACAGCTTGACACCATGCGCGTACATTGACAGCACTGTACAAACAGCTCAGTAAGGTTTCATAACCTTGGTATATCAGTGTCTCACAGCTGTGTTCGTGTAGATGTGTGGTGGTGTCTTGCTGAGTGGCGTTCATTATTGTTGTTGCGTGTTTTTGTATGTTATTGAGAGAATGTCTGAGCTTGAATTAGAGTAATGAACAAACATTAAATTTCTTGTTAAACTTGGCAAGAGTGGAAGTGAAATCAGGGACATGTTAGTCCAAGTTTATGGGGATAATGCCATGAAGAAAATGGCAGCGTACAAATGGATTAAACGTTTTTCTGAGGAGCGAGAAAGCGTCACTGATGAAGAGAGGTCAGGGCGGCCAGTAATGAACAGAACTGATGAAAACATTGCAAAAATTTTTCCAAGTGTGTGTCAAAATAATTGGCTGACTGTAAGAAGCATAGCAGACCAAGTAAACATTGATAGCGATACAGTTAGAAAAATCTTAACTGAAAATCTTGGCATGAAAAAGGTGTGTGCAGAAATGGTCCCAAAGGAGCTCAGTGATGAACAAAAGCAAAGGAGAATCGAAGTTTGCCAAGACCTTTTGGAGAGGCAAGACGATGTTTGGGGCCATGTTATCACTGGTGATGAAACATGGGTGTATCAATACGACCCTGAAACAAAGTGTCAAAGTGCACAATGGAAGTCAGCCACGACCTCAAAAGTTCCGTCAGTCCAAATCAAGAGTCAAAATGATGTTGTTAACCTTTTTTGATATCAGAAGGATTATTCATTATGAATTTGTACTAACTGGACAGTTAACCTAGTTTACTATTTGGAAGTGCTGAAAAGGCTGCATGAAAAAGTTGGATGAAAACGACCTGAACTTTTCACCAATTCATGGCTCTTGCATCATGACAATGCACCTGCTCACATGGCACTGTCTGTGAGGGAATTTTTAGCCAGTAAACAAATAACTGTATTGGAACACCCTCCCTACTCATCTGATCTGGCCCACGATGTCTTCTTTCTTTACCCAAAGATAAAGGAAATATTGAAAGGAAGACATTTTGATGACATTCAGGACATCAAGGGTAATACAACAACAGCGCTGATGTCTATTCCAGAAAGAGTTCTGAAATTGCTTTGAAGGGTGGACTAGGTGCTGGCAACGGTGCATAGATTCCCAAAGGGAGTACTTTGAAGGTGACCGTAGGGATATTCAGCAATGAGGTATGTAGCAATTTTTCTCGGGTGAGTTCGTGAACTTAATTGTCAGACCTTGTATGTATAACTCTGACACCAGGTCTACTTCATTCATGTTTCTATCCTGTCAGCACTGGGTAATGAATGACAAAAGCTGACTGACATCAAGTAAGATTTTTTCATAGAAATGAAGTGTAAAAGGTAAACTTCACATTTACTTGGCTTTTCTTCTGCAAGCAATTTCCAGATTATGAAGCTTGGGCAGAGAATAACAGTCATAGTATCAGAGTTTAGATAAGAGGAAATAAATATCCTAGAGGAGACAGCCCTAAAGTTTGCACAAAAATTTCCCTCAACTTGTTAGCTGATTCCTAAGCTGTGCGTGGTGAAAATAAGAGAAGACTTATAAAAACCAGCACCTAAGAGGCTAAATAGATGAGCAAAGATTTTCAGCAGCTGCCTAGTACTGTAAAAACAGATTATAGTTTTAAGATCAAGCCCTACCAAGTTAGAGGGGCTTGGTAAACACTTTGGTAAACAACTTTCCGTTGAGAGTGCAAAAGAACCATGCTCTAGAAGTAAGGGCAAAACTGAAATAGACCAACTTTAACAGTCTAAAGTCAATCATAAATGGGACCAGAGTGATCCACTGGTATTTCCACTGTCTGCAAAAATAAAACTTGACCCTCCCTTCTTTAGAAGAAGCTATATGAGGTATCTCTAGAATTCTTTTCATCTATAATGTTGGGCATTAAATGAAATATTAGAAGGCATGCTAAAAAAAAAAAAAAAAGGATCAGCTGACCTAATAGCAAGAAAAATAATAAACATAGAAACTGACTCAGAAGTGATTCAGCTATTGAGGTTAACAGTCGATAATTTTAAAATAAATACTAATAAATTCAAGAAAAAAGAAAAAGAATGGAGAATTTCAGCAGACACCTAGAATCCACATAAAGATAGGACAAAAATTCCAGAAATAAAAAAATCTGACTACAATTAAGAATTTAAAAGGTGGGTTTAACAGCAGATTAAAAACAGCAGAATAGATATTGGTCAACAGATACTAGTAGAACGTATCCAATTTGATACACACAGAGGATAAAAAGGATGGAAAATACAGAAAATATTAAGCAATATCTGGAACATGGTGAAAGGTCTAATTTATATATAATTGGAATCCTAGAATGAAGGAGAAAATGGGGCAGAAGCAATACTTAAAGAGTATAGCTGAGAATTTCACTGAGAATTTCTCCACACTGGTGAAAGGCATCATAACACAGTCTGAAGAAGCTCTACAAATTATAAAAATGATTTAAAAACAAACAGAAAAATCCTCCAAACCTAGGCATATCACATTAAAACTTATGAAAACCAAGGGCAAAAATAAAAATCTTAAAAGCAGGTAGAAGAAAATAAAAACAAGACGAGAATCATACTTGACTTTTTAATAGAAACTCTGAAATCCAGAAGACAATGGAATGTTATTTCATTTTAGGTGATGAAAGAAAGTAACAATAAGAAAACCCAAAAGACCAGCCTAGAATCCTGATTCAAGTGAAAATATCCTTCCTAAAAGAAAACATCCTTCCTAAATTAATGCAAAATAAAGATATTTCAGACAAAATCTGACATAATCCCCTGGAATACTACAATAAATGCCAAAATGAATTAACCAGGCAGAAAGAAAATGATTCTAGCTGGAACAAGGAACTTCAGGAAAGAATGAGAACACTAGGATAGGCAAATATGTGAATAAATATAAATAAACATAGCTTAAAACAATAATAGATATCTTTTGGAGCTTAAAACATATGTAGAAATAAAATACTGGGGGTGCCAAAAAATGTATACACATTTAAAGAGATGTTATCTATGTATGACTTTTCGAAGTTGAATTGAATTATGGTAGCAATGTGTAGTATGACGTTTGCTTAAAAGGTGGCATTAATCAAATGAATGCTAGTGTCACCATGTGACAAGCAGGACAAAGAAAATGGTGGGAGCGCGGTTGTCATTTGGGTTGTCATTAGAGGAGTGCAAGACCATTTTGAAATGGTATTTGAAATTCAAGAACATTGTGGAAATACAACAACAATGGAGGCGTGAGTATGCAACAGAACCTCCAACTTAACACCCCTTGACTTCTACCTATGGGGAACATTAAAGGACGTGGTGTACTGTAGAAAACCGGCTACACTGGCGGTACTTCGGGAAGAAATTGAAACAGTATGCGCAGCAATACAAGTGGACACTTTGGTCAACGTTGCTCAAGCAGTAGTTTGCCATAATCAGAAGTGTCTGGTCGCTGATGGTAACCACTTTGAGCACCTCTTGTAATTGCAGATGTCAAATGTGACTTGTATTCATCTTTTGTTATCGGTATATATTGAGTATTATAATTTTAATACAGTTTTTTTTCTTTCTCAAAATGTGCATACATTTTTTTGGCACCCTCTGTATATGACAATGGAACAAAAGTTAAGGAGTATATGGAATTAAATTGTTAGTTATTTCATTGCTGTGAAATATTGAAATGTTAATTTCAAGAGCACAGCAATGAGCCAAAGATTCATAAAGAATTTTAAGGGCAATGATTTTCAAACATTTTAGTCTCAGGAAACCCTTACGATTTTAAAAATTACTGAGGAAACCAAAGAGCTTTTATTTAGGTAGGTTATAGCTATTGAATTTACTATATTTAAAATTAAAATGCAAAAAAATAAAATATTTATCTTAAAAAACAATGAACTACATGCTATTGAAAAAATATTTTTGATAAAAATAATATTTTCAAAACAAAAAATCAGTGCAAATAGTAGTATTACATTTTTGCAAATCTCTTTAATGTCTGACTATATTAGTTTGCGAGGGCTGCCATAACAAAATACCACAGACTAGGTGGCTTAAACAACATAAACTTACTTCTCACAGTTCTGGAGGTCAGAAACCCAAGATCTAGGTGACTGCAGGGTTGATTTCTCCTGAGGCCTCTCCCCTTGGCTTGCTGGTAGCCACCCTCTTGCTGCCTCTTCACATTGTTGTCTCTTTGTATGTGCACCTTTGGTGTCTCTCTGTGCATCCAAATCTCTTCTTCTGAAAAGGACACCAGTCAGATTGGATTAGAGCCCATGCTAACAGTCTCATTTGAACTTATCACCGCTCTAAAGGCCCTATCACCAGAGTCATATTTTGGGGTACTGGCAATTAGGGCTTCAACATATGAATGTGGGGAAAACACAGTTCAGTCAATAACAATATCTGAATAGAATATAGCTGAATTCTCAGATCTCTTTCATTAAGTTTTTTGCAACATCACGTCATGTAGTTTCTGAAAAATACCAATCTACTCTCATGAGAAAAATGAGAGTGAATGGGTAAATAATGTTTTAGAACTATTATGAAAATTGTTTTGAGAACCACTGCTCTAGGGTAACCACTGAAATAATACATGAGTATATAATTGAATAGAGTAGAAAATGAGATAATGAAAAATATCTGATGAATCCAAAGAAAAACCAGGAGAAATAAAAGAAGAAACAGATAAAACAAATAGAAAATAAATAACAAAATGACAGACTTACACCCAAACATATTAGTAATTATATTAAATATAAATAGATTAAACATTCCAATTAAAATACAAAGATTATCCGACTAGATAAAAATAAGACCCAAATATATACTGCTTACAACAGACACACTTTAAATACATGGACACAGGTTTAAAATAAAAAGAATGGAAAAAAGTTGTACCATGTATATTTGTTTTCTACTGCTGCATAACACATTAATGCAAGTAGTAGCTTAAAACAACTACTTATTAGTGTACTGCTCTGTAGATCAGAAGTCCAAGCATGTCGTTGCTGAATCTCTGCTTGGGTTTCAAACATCAAGGAGTCAGCTGGATTATCTGGAGACTGGAGAAGAATCTGCTTTTGAGTTCACTCAATCTGTTAGCAAAATTCAGTTCCTTGAAGTTATAGGACTGAGGTCCCTGTTTCTTTGCTGGCTGTCAGCCACAAAGTGCTCTCAGTTCCTAACTGATGCCCACATTCTTTGTCACATAGCCCCTATATCTTCAAAGCTAGCAATGAAGAATGTCACTCACACTGAATCCCCTCAATATGTCAAGTCTCTTTGACCTGAAAGAAGTCCATAATTTTAAAGGTCTGACTCAATTAGGTCAGGCCCACTGAGGGAAATTTCCTTATCTTTGAGGTGATTTGGGACCTTAATTACATCTGTAAAATCCCTTCACAAAAGCAGCTAGATTAGTGTTTGATGGAATAACTTCAAATTTCTTGCATACCAAGGGCTGAGAATTGAGGGCCCATTTAAGAATTCTGCTTAAAACACCATGTGTACACACTAACCAAAAGAAAATTGCTTGGGCTATATTAATATCAGAAAATTAGAATTTGTAACAGAAAATATTACTAAAGATAGAGAAGAATACTTAACATTAATAGTCAACTCAACAAGATATAGATATAACAATCCTAAATTTATATGCATTGAATAATATATTTCAAAATATTTAAATCAAACTGCTGGAAAAAGAAGAAAAAGGTAAATCCACAATCATACAAGTTGGAGATTTGAAGACCCCATTCTTAGTAGCTGGTAGAACAAGCAGAAAAATAAATCACTAAGAATATAGAAGATTTGAAGAATGCTACTAATGTGATCTAATTAATATTTATAGACTATAACATCTCACTGCAGAAATTTTGAGTGGAAATTCTTATTTCCACACAATTTTCATGTGAACATTGAGTATTTACCAAAATGCTGGGCCATAAAGTATCAACAAATTTCTAATGATTGAAATAATACAGTTTGTTCTTTGATCACAGTGGAAATTTTAAACTAAAAAACTGTAATAAATAAAGAGAAAACCCACATATTGTCTAAAATTAAGCAAAACATTTATAAATAAATCAAGGGTTAAGGTAGAAATGACAATGGCACTTAGAAAATATTTTTAATTGAATGATAATACAACATATTAAAATCTATGAACCAAAAAATTAACTAAAAAATGGATCATAGACCTACATATAAAATCTAAAATCATATAAATTCTAAAAGAAAACATAGGAGAAAATACTTAAGGACCTTAGGGTAAGTGAAGATTTCTTAGGACCCAAAAAATGTGCTCCATAAAAAAGAAATGTTAAACTGATATCCTTTAAAATAAAAACATCTTCTCTTCAAAAGACACCACTAAGAAAGTTGAAAGGAAAGCCAAAGGCTGGAAGAAAATATTTGCAACACATATATCTGACAAAGGACTTGTCTCTAGACTATATCATGATGGTGATGATGATTATAACAATAACCTAATTTAAATGGGCAAAAAATTTAAACAGATGCTTCACAAAAGAAAGACATAAATGGTCACTAAACACATGAAAATGTTCAATACCGTTCATCTTCAGAGAAATGAAAACTAAAACTATGAAATACTACTATACATGTTAGAAAAACTAAAATTAACGACTTATAATATCACGAGTTGGCAAGCCTAGGAGGAAAACTCATACATTGTTGGTGGGTTGCAAAATAGTACGAACACTTTGGAAAACAACTTGGCAGTTTCTAAAATTATAGGTTAACCATATGACCCAGAAATTCCAAACTTAGGTATTTATAAATGAAAATATGTCTGCACAAAATTTGTTCATGAATGTTAACAGCAAGTTTATTCATAATAGCCCCAAACTGGAAACAATCCAAATGTCCATCAATGGGTGAATGAATAAATTGTGGTATATTGATACATGGGAAGTCAACCATCAATAAAAGGGAATGAAGTACTAGGTAATACACACGTGAATGATCTCAGAATTGATGTTGAGTAAAAGAAGGTAGACACAAAACAGTATATAATTCCATTTACATGAAAATATAGAAAATAATATTTAATACATAGTGACAGAAAACAGATTAATGGTTTCTTGGAGTTAGAGGTGGTGAGAATTTTCTGGGAAAGGGTACAAGAAATTTTTTGGGTGATGAAAATATTCCTTATTTTAGTGGTGGTGATTTAGTGGTGATTTTAGTGGTGGTTATACAGATATGTAAATTTGCCAAAGTTTATTAAAATGTAAAGTTAAATTTGGTACAATTTATTATTGTGTCAATAAAGGTGACAAAAACCTCTATTGGATAAAACTAAATAGGTACTTATAGAGGAATTCAGAATGTTAAATACAAATATAAGCCAAAAAGAAAGGTTGAAAGTTAATTATCTAAGATTTCAAGAATATAGGAATAAAACAACATCAGTGAATCATATTCAAATAAAGTGAAAAGAAGGAAATAAAAGAGCATGAATCAATGAAAAAGAAATTAGCTGTATAGTAGTTGAGGTGGTTTCTTAAAAAGATTAATAAAGTATTAAATTCCTAGAAAGCCCAATCAAGAAAACAAAAAGAGGGCACACAAATTACCAATGCCAAGACTGAAAAGGGAACATCACTTGAGATCCTACAGATATTAAAATTTAAAGAGCAGATATTATGAATTATTTAAGAAAATAATTAAATATTTCAATAATATGATATGGACAAATTAAAAACTGACACAAGAGATAGAAAATCTCAATAGTCTTATGTTTATCAAAGTAATTAAATCTATAATTTAAAACTTTCCTACAAAGAAAATTCCTGGCTCAGATAGCTTTACTGGTGATTTTTACAGAAAACATTTATGAAAAACAATACTAACACCAGTAATACCAATCTTACACACACTCTTCCAGAGGACAAAAAAAGGAAGCAAATCTCAATTCATTTTATGAGCCCAGCATTATTCTAATACTAAACCTTTACAAACCTACTACATTTTGGGAAAGAAACATACAAGACAATATGGACACAGACATAAACTCCTACAGAAAAGTTTGAAAATCTAATTCAACAATATATTTAAAAGATACTGTATAATGAGCAGTTGGAATCTATTCCAGGAATACAAAGTTGCCTTAACATTCAAAAATCAATCCACACAGATGAACTTTGGGGACATTATGCTAAATGAAATAAGCCAGTCCCAACAAATGAATATTTATATGAGATACCTAAAGTAGTCAAACTCATAGAGACAAGAAGTAGAATGGTAGTTTCCAGGAGGTACGGGGAGGGGGATACGGAGAGTTATTGTTTAAGGGGTATTGAGTTTCAGCTTAGAGAGATGAGTTTTGGATATGGATGGTGGTGATGGTTGCACAACAATATGAATGTAATCATAACACTGAACTGTACACTTAAAAATGGTCAAGATGGTAAATTTTATGTTAAGTGCATTTTATCACAATTTTTAAAATTAAAAAAAATCTATCCATATAAATCAACCACATTAACAGACCATATGGTCATCTCAATAGTTGCAAAAATATGTATTTGATGAAATTCAACACCTGTCCATGAAAAAATATCTCAGCAAACTAGGATTTAAGGGGAATTTCATTGATCTGATAGAAATTATCTATAAACAAATTTATATCTCATTTCACACCTAATGGTAAAATGTTTAAGGTTTTCCTTTAGATTTAGGGAAAAAGGCAAAGATGTCCATAATCACTACACATGGAGGTCCTAGGCAGCATAATCAAGTTTTAAAAAATGCTATAACGATTAGAAAGAATGAAGTAAAAAGATGTTATTGCAGATGTGTACAGAGAAAGTCCAAAAGAATGAACACATTATTAAAATTAGCAAGTGAATTTAGCAAGGTCACTGGATATAAGGTCAGTTTAAAAAAATCTATTACATATAATATATACTATACATATTATAAATGTAATGTTATGTTATATATACTGTAACAATATACTATATGTACCAAAAATCACAAAAGATGATAGTATTTATAATAACATCTAAATATCAAATACATGGGACTAACCTAATAAAAATGCTCAAACTTTTACACTGAAAAAATATAAAAATTGCTGAAATTACAAGATATAAATGAAAAAGTGTAGCATGCTCATAGATTGGATATCTCAATATTGTTAAGGTGCCCATTCTCCCAAAATTATATAGCTGATGCAATGCCCATGAAAATCCCAAATTTTTGGCATACAGTAGTTGAAAAAAATCATTCAAAAAATATATGAAGATGCTAACGACCTAGAATTGCAGTGACAATTTTGAACGAGAACAAAATTAGAAGACATATACTGCCAGATGCTAAGACTTACCATGTTTCCCCGAAAATAAGACCTAGCTGGACAATCAGCTCTAATGCATCTTTAAATATAGAGCAAAAATTAATATAAGACCTGGTATTATATCATATTATTATATTATAGTACTACAAGTCTGTTTTCACTAAGAACCTTTTGTGTTCAATAGAACAATGAAACAGGATAATCTAGAAATACACCCTCACATAATATGATCATCTGATATAGCATAAGGGTACCACTGCAACCCAAGAGGGACGGGAGACGATGGTCTGTTCATTAAATGATGTTGAATAAATCGTGTATGTGAATGGAAAATATTTTGACCTTTACCCCACACCATACATAAAAATTAATTTCAGATTGTAGACCTAAAAGTAAAAACAGTAGATATGCAGAATAAAATGTAAGAAAAAAATCTTTATGACCTTGGGTTAAGAAAAGATTTCTTAAACTGGGCACATAAAGCACTTATAAAACAAATGACTAATTACTCTTCATCAAAATTAAAGACTTCAATTCATCAAAAAATTTATTTAGAGATAAAAGGCAAGCTGCAAGATAGGGAGATATTTGTAATGCAAGTATCTGAAAAATACCTTGTACACAGAATATTAAGGAACAAAAGAGTTTCCAATAAAAATATGGGCAAAAGTCTTGCACATGCAATTCTCAAGAGGATATTGAAAAGCTGATCAACACCTAAAAGGGGTCTCAACATTATTAGTCCCTAAGGAAATGGAAATTATACCTATGCTGAGATAACAAATTACACACTAGAACCAGGCTTTTGCACCTTACCACTCCTTTGAAACTGCTGTAGTAAAGGTGGCCTGTATCTTCAATGGACACTTTTCAGTTTTTAAGTCATTTGAACCTGCTGACCATGCTCCTCTTCTTGAAATGCTTGGCTCTGAGACAGGGATCGGAGGCTGGGTTTAGGTGTGGTGAGAGTTAGGCGGTAGAAAGGAATAGCCAATAGAGTTGACATCGTCAAGTCAACTGTTTGACAGCAGGGTTTAATTTTTCCCCCCAATTACAGTTGACATTCATTATTATGTTTCAGATGTACAGCATAGAGGTTAGACAACTATATAAGTTACTAGGTGATCCCAATAAATTTAGTACCCACATGACACATACATAACTGTAACAATATTAACTATATTTTCTATACTGTACTTTATATCCCTGTGACTATTTTGTAACAACAGCAGGGTTTTCTAAGGGTAGTATTTCAAGGTCTAACCCTCAAACTTTCCGATCAGGAAGTAGTACATTGTATCCAAAGAAGATGAGTCTCTTGGCAAGTTAATAAATTTCACTATCAAAATTCAATCAGAAGTGGTCATTTCAACGACAATGTCAAATTATTCATTTATGATGGGAGATAGCTCACATCATTCATCCAACATCTTCTTCCCAATGTTAAATAGATATTTGTCTATTGTATACATTGTAAGAGGGGTATTTTTCTTTCCTTCAGTCTCCATTGAAGCATAGCTCATCATGCCTTGTCCTTTTTGGATACCAGGTCCACGGTGTTAGAGCTTTCTAGTATCAGGTCCACAGCCTCTGGATTCCCACACTGAATCTAGGACTCTCTTAGTATTCCCAGAATTTCCACGCTTTCATTGTGGACTTGGGAGTTCCTGGCTATTTCCCCTCTCTATACTCCACAATGTTCTGTGAGGCTATACACAGAACTTTTTACCACGACCTTTACTTTTGCACCATGTTGAAAGTGGAACTTCTCTCTGAGGCTTGTGGTCTTCTCTATAACCTGGATACAAGTCTAGATATTCTTGGACACGTTTTCCAGCTATACGAAATTTCTATTATCTTTTCCAAATGAAACAGGGTGGGAGGAGTAAGGTGTTGGGTAACTTCTTTGGAATCAAGGCAGCATCAAAACTAATTCCCAAGTTCTTAGATCCATGACCGCCCTTCCCCCACCAATGCACATCCAGTGCCTAGGGTGATTCCTGGTATATAACAGGTGTCCAATAAATTAGCTTTTTCCTGTTTATGTAAATATTACATGCTTATTAGAAAGAAAAACTTAAAAGTACAGAAAAGCGCAGGAAAGTCAAAGAAACAAAAAATATCTGATACTTCCCCAACTCTGAAGTAACCATCGTTAATGCTTTGGAGACTATTTTCATTCACGGCTCTCAAAAGTTCACACAAATATATAGTTTTACATATAGTTTTATACCATACATGCTGCACTTACATTTTTATTTTTTCCCAGTCTTTTCCCCTACTTATCTCCCAACTTCTCTTCTTCTCCTCTCTTCAAATTAACCAATATTAACAGTATGGTGTATATTCTTCCATATTTGTTTCTGTGCTCATCTAATCACATAATACACATAAATACATAAGTGGGTTAACCATTTAACAAAAATGAAATATTGTACACATACCTACTTGTAATAAAGCAATTCCTTGTCATAAGTTGTGGAAAAACCTTGAAATCAACTAGTGTACATATAATTCATTTTAAAAATTACTCTCATACTATTCCATATACCAGGGTATATCACAATTCATCCAACCATTCACCTATTAATGGCCATTTATTTTGTCTCCAGTTGGGTTTCTTCTTTGCCTCTACAAACAATACTTCAATAAACATCCTTATTTCTGTTTATTCTTTGCATTGATGCTGTTAATTATATAGGACAGATTCCCAAAAGTGAGACTTCTGGGTCAAAACATTTAAAAAGTTTTATTTAAAAAATTAAATGTGTATTTCTGGACTGCTGGTGGAAATAAAAGTTGATATAACCTTTTGGTAAGAGTACATGGTTTCCCAAACCCCACTAACAAAAGATCTCTAAATTTGCTAATTTCATGAAGTGAAAGTTAGATCTGATTGGATGTTTTAATTTGCATTTCCCTGAGTTTTATTTAGATTCATAATATTTCACAGGTTAGTGATCATTTGGAGTTGCTTTTCTATCAATAGCTCTCCAGTCCAGATGGGTTAAAGACTTCAATGTAAAAAATAAAATGATCAAAATCTTAGAAACAGATTTAGGAGACTATGTATAAACTAGGGGTTAAGGAGACTCTTTTAACTAAAAGAGTAAATAAAGAATTTTAAAAAGAAAAGGTATACTTTACAATAAAAATTTTTTAAAAAAATGTGGTGACTTCTTTTACCATATAAAAAAAGTACAAAGACAAATGCTAGATTAAGAAAAACATCTGCAACGCACATGACAAATGATTAATACCTAAAATACATAAAGAGCACCTCCAGATTTATAAGACAGACAAATCAATAGAAAAATAGCCAAAAAATATATAGGCAATTCATTGAAAATAATTTGTTAAATGAATAATGTATGAAATCTGGATGAAAGTTTTCATTTGTACATTTCATTCTATCGTGAGTTTTCTTATAACTTCTAAGATTTAATATGATTAAATGCTTTTCCTCATACATGTTTATAGTGTCTTTTATGGTGTATTTTCTGGCAAATTGCTTCTGAAAGTCTTCCCACATTCATTAAATATACAGTTTATTCTTCTTCTTGTGGAGTAGACATCTGGATGATGATTTATTATTCTCTACATTAACTGAGGTTCTCTTTGATGTATTTTTTGATGTACAGTAAGGCTTGAGCTACTCCTGAAGGCTTTTCCACATTCACTACATTTATAGGGCTTTTCTCCAGTATGCATCCTCAGATGTACAGTAAAGTCTGAATTAGTTCTGAAGGCTTTTCCACATTCTTCACATTTATAGGGCTTCTCCCCAGTATGAATTCTCTGATGTAGAGTTAGCTGTGATAGAGTAATACAACCTTTTCCACATTCTTTACATGTATAGGGTTTTTCTCCAGTATGTGTTCTCCAATGCACTGTAAGGTATGAACCCCTCCTAAAGGCTTTTCCACAGACATCACATTTATAGGGTTTCTCTCCACTATGTATTTTCTGATGTTCTGTGACATGTACCATCTGACTAAATGCTTTCCCACAGTCATTACATTTAAATGGTTTCTCTCCAGTATGTGTTCTCTGATGGGTATTAAATCCTGAGTTACTTGTGAAAACTTTCCCACATTCATTACATTTATAGGGTTTTTCTCCAGTATGCCTTCTTTGATGCACAGTAAGCTGTGATGTATTAGTGAAAGCTTTCTCACATTCATTACATTTATATGGTTTTTCTCCAGTATGGGTCCTTTGATGTACAATAAGGTATGACTTAGTCCTGAAGGATTTTCCACAATCACAGCACTTATAGGGTTTCACTCCAGTATGAATTTTCTGATGCTCCTTGAGATTTACCATTTTGGTGAATGCTCTCTCACAGTCAGTACATTTATATGGTTTCTCTCCAGTATGAATCCTTTGATGTACAGTTAAGTGTGATTTTATTCTGAAAGATTCCCCACATTCATTACATAGATAAGGTTTCTCTTCAGTATGAATTCGTTGATGTATAATTAGAGATGAAGAACGCATGAAGGCCTTTCCACATTCATTACATTTATAAGGTTTCTCTCCTGTATGCATTCTGTGGTGTACAGTAAGGCATGAATAATTAATGAATGCTTTCCCACATTCATTACATTTATAGGGTTTTTCTCCTGTGTGAATTCTCTGATGTTCTGTGAAATTTGCTATACGATTGAATGCTTTCCCACATTCATTACATTCATAGGGTTTTTCCCCAGTATGAGTTCTTATATGTACAATAAGGCTTGAATTGCTTCTATAGGCTTTTCCACATTCATTACATCTAAAGGGTTTCTCTCCAGTATGAATTCTCTGATGAACGTTAAAAATTGTGGTATTCTTGAAGGATTTCCCACACTCATTGCATTTATATGGTTTCTCCTCAGTATGGGTCTTCTGATGTACACTAAGATAAGACTTATTCCTGAAGGCTTTCCCACAATCATTACATTTGTAGGGTTTCTCTCCATTGTGAGTTTCTTGATGTCGTGCAAGTTTTGATTTATCACTAAAAGCTTTTCCACATTCACTACACTTATAGGGCTTCTCTCCAGTTTGAATTCTCTGGTGCTGATTAAGGCGGGCACACTGGCTAAAAGATTTTCCACAGACATTGCATTGATAAGGTTTCTCCTTAGTATGAATTCTCTGATGTACCATAAGCGATGAAGAAGCAATAAAGGTCTTTCCACATTCGTTACATTTATAGGGTTTTTCTCCAGTGTGAATTTTTTTATGTTGACTAAGATATGAAGGCTGACTGAACATTTTCCCACATTCATTACATTCATAAGGTTTTTCTTTAGTGTGAGTTCTCTGATGTTGAATGAGTAATGACCTATAACGAAAGGCCTTTTCACAGGTACTACATTTATAGGGTTTTTCTTTATTATTGTTTTTTCCCCCTAAAGTAAGTTCTGAAGTAGGCCTTACAGCTCTGCTGCCTTCTGTATCCTTGCAATTTTTCTTCTCCAAATGCGTATCTGTATTCAAATTTAAATTCTCTGTGAAATTGTCCTCATGTGTTTGGCATTTTCTATGGGGTTCTTCTGTGATAACTCCTCGTTCTGGAAAAACGATAGACCCAAATCTAAAGCCTCTTTGACCAGTGGCAATTTTCTTGTGTATAACTATTCTCTGGCTCTGACTCTCCTGACTATTTTGCAGTCTTGATATCCTGTCATTCCATTTCCATAATCCTCCCATTCTGGAGTTCCATAGACCATTCTCTGCGAGTTTCTCTACTATAGTCTCCTGTAATAAATCTTCAGAGATATCCTCTATTACTATTGCATTCTTGGTTGCAGGTTTGGTCTCCAACTCTGGGGGGAAAAAGAAAAGTCAAATGAGCCCATGTCCTAAGTTGGGGAGCTCTCACTAAACTGAATACTGAAAAGGGAAACTTGGGTTGATAATAAATATGTGGTTTTAACTGCTTGCAAACTGGTCTTGTTTTCTAGGAAGAAAGAGGTAGAGTTAAGGGAGGCTGCTAGAGCAAAGAACGAAAGTAGTAAATTCAAGGAGTAGCTCCTCTATGAAAAAAAAAATCATTCATGGTAAAGCTCCTAGAATCTAAGTCTCTCAAATATTTCTTTTTTCATTCCGTTTAGTCAACTTGTTTAGAGAGCATTCTTCATAAGTTGTGACTACCTTGCTTCTCATTTACTCCACAAACCAGATATTTGCCCCCAACCATACTTTCTATCTTTCTATTTATTTTAATTCTTTGCTGACTAGCTAATTTTTCTTTCTTTTTAAATTTTTCATTCTTTTTTTTTTTTGGGGGGGGGAAGTGAGGGCATTCTCAAATTTCCCTGTCACAGTAGCTATTCAAGTCTTTGTTACATAACTTTTAAAAAAACTTTTAGGGAAAAGGACACTAACCTTTCAGAAAACAGGCTGAACTACAAACTAGTCAAAATTAATTTTTGTGGTTATTGATATTTCAAATAGTGATAATTATTAGAAATAGTTTTATAACCTTTTTATGTCTTGAGAACATTTCTGACAGTTTGTCAAAATTCATTTTTTGCATATGCAACTTAATATTTCACTTTTTAAAACCTTTTATGCTTTTATATTTCTAATTCATTTATAGGTAATTGTATCTAAATACTTAAAAAGAAATTAGATCAAAATCTTTTGTGGATAGAATGGTTTTATGACTTTAAAACTTATGGTATGGACGCACAGGGCTGGTCCAAGACTTGAATTCAGGGCCAACAAAGAAGAAAACCCTATAATGCAAGCATTAAAACTTAGCTCATTTAAATGCCTAGTTGAATCAAGGTGACTAAAGATTGTTAGAGCCTCATATCCTAGCAGCTCACCAAAAAACAAACATTAATCCTCTATGTAAAGAGACTACATAATCCAGAACCTCAAATTATTGTTATAGGTTTTCACATGCAGTGCCTGACAATGAAAAATATCAGGCATACAAAGACATAAAAATAATATGAGAAAAAACTCAAGAACAAAACATAATAAAAATAGATCTAAAAGGGATCCAAATAATTGAGGTCTTAGACATGAACTTTTAAAATAACCATGATTAATATATTGAAGAAAACAAGACAAGATTAATAATGTCACCAAATAATTGGAAAGTATAAAATAAGAACAAAATGGTAATTCTGGAAAATAAACAAATTAAGAACTAAGGATAGGCTAAAAGCAGATAAGGCATGTGAAAGTGTTAGCAAAATGGGAAATAGGTCAGTAGAATATATCTACACTGAAGCACAGAATGATGAAAAACTTGAAAACATTATTTTAAAAAGCATATGAGACACAAAGGATAGAATAAAAAAGTCTATCACAGGTGTAAACAAGAGCCCTAGAAGGCTAGAAGGAGAAGAGAGGATGGGATACAAGCAAATTCAAAGAAATAATGCCCAAGGATTTTTCAAAACAGATAAAAAAAATATCAAGTCACATGTTCTACAAACCAAATGAATTCTATGTAGGAGTAATACAAAGAAAACTATACAGTGGTAAAACTGTTGAAAATTAAATCTTTTAAAATTTTAAGGCACACAGTGGTAAAACTGTTGAAAATTAAATCTTTTAATTTTCAGCCAGCAGTGGCAAAAAAAGACATTTCCTTCAAGGAGTGAGAGATCAGAGGTTACAAATTACAGCCAAATCCGGCTCACTGTATGTTTTTGTATGGCCAGGAAGAATAGTTTTTGTATTTTAAAATGGGTGAAAAATATACCAAAAGAATAATGTATTGTGACACAGTAAAACTATATGAAATTCAAATTTCTGTGTCCATAAATGAAGGTTTAGCAAAACACAGCCATATTCTTTGTTTAAAATATTGTCCGTGGATGCTTTTGTGCTATAATGAAGAATTGAGTCATTGCTATAGAGACATTAAAGTCCTACAAAGCCTAAAATACCCACTTCTCACAAAAGGTTTGCTAACTCCTAAATCAGAGAGATGGCTGACTTCTCAACAGATTCTATGTAATAAGACAGAAAACAATGGAATGATACCACCAAAATGCTGAAAGAATATAAATGCCAACCTAAAATTCTAAATTTACCAAAAATATCATTTAAAAATAAAGGCTAAATATCCCATAGTCAACACATTTATAAACGTATCTCCATTCTTAACAACAACCATCTCATTTTGATTCATAACCTGAAGTTCAACATGATTAACTAAAGCTCATAAATGACAGATCCAGGTTTGAATCCAGGTGTTAAAAGTGAGAACTCTACCTTCATTATAATCCTTGTCATAATTGAGTATCACCATGGTTCCAGATACCTATGCTCACCAGGCCTCTTATTTCTTTAGTTCTGGTGGCTAGAATCCAGTTTCTTAATAGTCTCCAGCCTTCCTCCCTTAACTTCCCATGTGCTGAAGGTTCTTATTCAGTTTTCCTATCTCTTTTCCTTTTAGAGATGGGCCTTTTGCCTCCAAACACAGCTCAGTGGTTTAAAATATACCACCTAGTCAGACATCTTGCCTTGTAGAACTTCACTATTATGTCAGACTCTCAGAGGTAGACATTGTGTTCTTACTGGATTTTCCTGAGGCCTGTGCCCTTGGAATTACCCCTCTTTCAACTTATTTCCAGGTTGTGGTCCCGTCTCCTTTTCTCTGAAGCATAGTGACAAGAACACAGACTTAGTTATACATATTAATTTCCAAATACCAGTTGTGACAATAATTGTACGCATTTTACTGCTTTGAGCTTCAGTTTCTTGCTGTTAAACAGAGGTACATGTCTACTATATAGAGTTATTTTAAAGGTCACATTCAATGAAATTATATAAGTAAATTTCCTAGAAGAATGCCAGTAATAGATGTCTAATAAATTGTGACTGTTATTATCATTGTTACAATATAATTTTCTTAATGTATGGACCCAAGTTATTCGGGGAAAAATAAGTGTCCTTTGGCCAATGTGTTTTGTCATGCCTCCTTGAGATATGAGAAATACAAGCATATTAAAGGTATTGAGATATTTTTTAGTAAATTTACTAATATCCCACATAACACACAGAATAAACTTTGGGAAACCTTGTCCTCAGAGAAGTCATCCATTGTCTTCCATTTGCTCTTCTGAATATGGAACCCATGCCACAAGCACCAATATTCTATTAATTTATAGTGGCACTAGAAGTTACCATAAAATAAATGCCATGGGTCATACTAGTAAGATATGCCTGGTCAAAGTCAAGAACACTGACTAATGATGAAATGTCTAAAGCAAATATATCTTGACAAAAATTATTTCAATTTTAGAACACAACAAGTTAAAAGAATGAGGTTAAATAAAGACATATTTAGGCAAAAAGAAAAATGGAGAGAATATAACACAAGCAGATTGCAATAAAAGAAAACATTAAAGGGCATTCTTTAAGCAGAAAAAAAATAATTCTCGGTAGAAGCCCAGAAAAGCAGAGGAAAAAAAATGAAGAGAAAGGTCAGGTAAAAATATAGGTAAATCTTAATGAATATTGACTGCACATAACATTAATAATAATGTCTGATGAGATTTGACATATATAAACGGAATTAAAATATACAACTTCAGTAACATATAAATGAAATGAAGTCAAATGAAATAAGCTGTTCTAAGATACTTATATTGATTAGAAAGAGGGAAAATCTATATTATTTGTTTGTTAACCACTAAACAAATAATTTAAAATTTATAATTATCAAGTGATTATAGAGGGAAATAAAATAAATGATATATCTAAAGGAAGACATGCATGGGGAGGAAAAGAATACAGAACAGGCAAAATATTTTCATAGTTAGATGGTAGATTTAAATATTACATAACTGTATTATGTACAAATGGACTAAATATCCTAAAAGATACAGACTGTCAGATCAGTTAAAAAAAAAACCTAACAATATGCTTCTTACAAGAGAAATACAAAATAAGAGTACATATAAAAGATTACAGTGAACAGATGAAAAAAGATATACCATATATACAATAACTAAAAGAGTGATGCTATAGTAATATTAATATCAGGCAAAAGAGACTTTACAGCAAAAATCATTAACAGAAATTTAAAAAGACACTTCATAATGATAAAAGGTCGAATTTGTCAGAAAGATATAATAGTTCTAACTTTGTATTTACCTAATAATGCAGTTTCAAAACACATAAAGGAAAAAATTAAAGGAAATAAAATAAGAAAATCTACAGTCATACTGGGGGACTTAAATTTTTTTTTCTCAATAAGCGATAGAATTAGCGGACAATTAGTAAGTACATAGATTTTAGCAACATAATTAACAAATGACATCTAGAACTGCACTCAGTATCTATAGATCACACATTTTTCCAACTGCACACAAAATATTTATGAAAATTGGCCATGTGGTAAAGCACATTTTAAGAAATTTGCAAAGACTGAAATCGTACAGAATGTTTTTTCTGACTACAGTAGCATTTAAGGTGTAACAAGATTACTAGAAAACTCCCATACGGTAAAAAATTTTAAAAAATGCTTCTCTAATGAATGTCAACTATAATTTAATATATAGTACATATATATTATATATTATATATATTATATATATAATATGTAATGTTTATTATTATATATATTATATATATATATTATATAATATATGTAGGATCACAGGATGTGGAGCACAGCATAGGGAATAGAGTCAATGGAATTGTAACAGCTGTATATGATGTCAGAGGGGTAGTAGATTGGGGAAGGGTGGGTTATTACTTTGTGAGGGGTGTAAATGTGTAACTATTACATTGTTTTGTACACCTGAAACTAATAAAAAAAAAAGAAGGGAAAAATGCTTCTCAATAACCTGAGGGCCAAAGACATCACAATGGAAATTATCAAATACTTTGAACTCAATAATTATGAAGGTACTACATAAAAAAGGGGTGACATAGTCTTGATAGCTTTAAATACATTAGAAAAAAAGAATGGCTGAAAATCAATGATATAAGTATTCAACTTAAGAAGTTAGAAAAGATCAGCAAATTAAACCCTAAGAAGGTAAAAAATAGTGAAATAAGAAAGCAATGAAATAAATCAAACACACAATAGAAATGATAAAAATTATTCTTTAAAAGCCAAATGAGACTGATAAACCCTAGCAAGACTGATTAAAAGAGAGAAGACAAAAAATGAATATCAGAAATGAAAAGGGAGATATCACTTCAGAATCACATAGCCATTTAAAAGATAGAGGAGAACATGCCAAAAAATTTAAATTTTAGGTTAAATGGATCAATTCCTAGATAAATGTAATTTACTAAACTGAAACAAAAAGAAATAGGAAATACAAATAGTTCTATAACTACAAAAGGAATAGAAGCTGTAATTAAACACCTTCCACAATAAAAACTTCAGGTCAACATGGCTTCCCTGGTGAACTCCATGTACTAGAAAATGTATAACTTTCACTCTTCTCTCACAATTTTTTATTGTCCTCACAATAAGCTCATGGCCTTACTTTGGCTCATGGCCATAATATTTTACTGAGAATACAGAAGCTATCATAATAAAATGCCTCTATCACCAGTCAACCTATATCTGCCTGCACCCAACTTCTCCATCTTTCCTAATGTTATAATAGAGGAGGTGGCTTCCCTGCCTATCAAATGTAAATCCCTCCATTCCCATTCTAGATTTTAATTCCCTTTCACCTTCTCACACACTTTAGTTCTTCAGTGATCCCATCATTGTCTTGTTACATCAATTTCTCCCTCTCCTTTGGGGCATCATTCCCATCAGCACTCAAACATGTCATAAGAACTCCCATCTCAAAAATATAACAAAAGAATTTTTTCTTAATCCCGTACTTTCCTCTAGCTACTGCTCAATTTCTATTTCCCTCTTCATGGCAGGGAGGGAACCCTTCTCTAAACAGTCATCTAAAGCTATCTCCAATGTCTACTTTTCATTCACTCTTTAAAAAATATATAATATTTGATATATAAAAACAATACATATAACACATATGCAAGTTATGGATGACATCATAATAAAATGAATACTCAAATGAACTAGAATCCACTTATTTTTTTCCATCTCCACTATCACCCTAATCAAAATTACTACTGTCTCTTGCCTAGACTATTCTTAATTGATTACCTGACTTATGCCCTTAAATTCAATTTCCATAAACAGAGTTATGAGTTATTTCCTCAAATTCCTTGATTAAAATCTTTCAGTGCCTTCACACTCACTTTGATTAAAATCCAAACTCCTTACCACAGTCTACAAATCCCTGAAGAGGCAATCTCCTGTCTAATTCTCTAATCTTATTCTATACCAGTCTCCCTCTCATTTATGCTGCAGTCACAGCAGCTTCCTTCGATTTCTAGAACACATTGCATTCTTTTCTGTATCAAGTTATTTACCTGGAATGCTCTCTTTTGCTCTTCCCATGGCTGGCTTCTTCTGATTGATCAAATTGCAGCTTAAATGTCACGTCCTCAGAAAACCTCTCTGAGCACACTATCTGAAGGAGGCACCCTCATTCTCCCTCCCAATTACTCTTTCATATCCCCCAGTTTATCTCATAGCTAAAAGTTATTACAACCACTATTTAGCTTGTTTTTGTTTATTTACTTGTTATTTATCGATTTCTCAAAATTTAATCTTCATGAGGGCAGGGACCTGGTCCATCCATCTTACTTACAGGAAACCTAGTATTTAACTGCATATATAGCGGACTCCATTTTAAAACTAATCTGCCTGAATCCCTGACCCCTCTCCCCTTTCCCTCCGGGTGGAGTATGGAAAGTGTACATTGACTCTGGGTTATTTGTGAATGCTTCCTCCTGGGCAAGGTGCCCTCAATGTTATCTCACCCCCATACCAGAGTCCCCAGTATCTGGTCCCTTTCCCCTTGAACACCCCTGTATTCCTTCCAGAGGCCTAGGTCCACTTCTTAGGTGGGTATAAAATGGTGGTCTTGTGGGTGAATGGGGCAGGGATCCATTTTGTCCTGCTGCCACCCAGGACTGTGTTTCTGTAAGTAAGTTTCCTATTAAAACTCTTTAAACCAACCAGCTATACTTGTGGGCTTTGTTCTTTGGCCTCTTGGATTCTTTCACATTTGGGGGCTGCTTTCCATACACGGCCTTTTTAGGAAACACTAACCCAGTGCACAGTATACAGATGTCAATACATATTGATTAAATAAATACAGTATTTTGATTCACAACTTATCTCTTGTTTGTATTCTCAATTAGTTAAGAACCTGTAGGAAGGGAAGACGGTTCCCCCAAAGCTACAGCAGGCTTATAAATGAAGTTAAATAATGAATAAGTAGGTTTAGCTTAAAAAAAAATCAGAGCAGATTCTCAAGAAAACATTTTCAAGAAAATTAATGAAGGAAAGAGATGTCAGATAATGAACAATTTACACAAATGGTTTAAACAAAGAAAAAATACACATTTAACTGGAAAGAATAGAACTGAAGGGGATATTTTATGCATGTTTGAAATGAAAAAGGAATAAAGGAACAATTATGAAAATCATGAACCCAAGAAAGCAAAATAGGATGGCATGGAAATGAAAAGTAGAGGACAGAGAGAGGGGGAGAGGGAAAAAGAGAGGGAAATGGAGGGAGAAAGAGAGGGAAGGAAAGAGAGAGAGAAGGAGGTATATGTTAGAATCTTTTCCTTTGAGATAGCTTTGAGCAAAGATAATCCTTCCTGCCAAATATTTCAGATATTCTGCTTCATCCACAGAATAAATCCCATCCTCCTGGTTATTAACTCACCTGCATAGGGGATTCTTGAAATTTCTCTCACTACCACCCATGGTCCTTTTCCATCCTCCAAATGAGCTATCATGTCTGGTTTGGAAACTGCAAGCCCTGTTCAGAGAAAAATAAATGGGATTTGATTGTGCCTATGAGCAAGAACTACTGCCAAATTCAGTCTCATTTCTTTCTTTTTTTTTTAAATAATATTTTTTTGAACGATTTTATTGGGGAAAGGGAACAGGACTTTATTGGGGTACAGCGTGTACTTCCAGGACTTTTCTTTCCAAGTCAAGTTGTTGTCCTTTCAATCTTAGTTGTAGAGGGTGCTGTTCAGCTTCAAGTTGTTGTCTTTTTCAGTCTTAGTTGTGGGGGACACAGCTCAGCTCCAGGTCATTTGCTGTTGCTAGTTGCAGGGGGCGCAGCCTACTATCCCTTGTGGGAGTCGAACCTGCAACCTTGTGGTTGAGAGGATGCGCTCCAACCAACTGAGCTATCTGGGAGCTCAGCGGCAGCTCAGCTCAAGGTGCCATGTTCAATCTTAGTTGCAGGGGGCGCTGCCCACCATCCCTTGCGGGACTCGAGGAATCGAACTGGCAACCTTGTGGTTGAGAGCCCATGCTCCAACCAACTGAGCCATCTGGGAGGCAGCTCAGCTCAAGGTGCCCTGTTCAATCTTAGTTGCAGGGGGCTGAGCCCACCATCCCTTGCGGGATTCGGAGGAGTTGAACTGGCAACCTTGTGGTTGAGAGCCCACTGGCCCATGTGGGAATCGAACCCGCAGCCTTCGGAGTTAGGAGCACAGAGCTCCAACCGCCTGAGCCACTGGGCCTACCCTCAGTCTCATTTCTTAATCTCCTGTGCAGAGTAGCACTATAGGAAGTTCTAGAGATGCACTATTCAAGATAGTTGCCAATGGCCACATGTGGTATTTCCATTTGAATTTAGTTAAAATTATGTAAAATTTAAAATTCAGTTCTTCAATTGGACTAGCCAGATTTCAAATGCTCAATAGCCACAAGCGGCTAGTGCTTGCCATATGGGACAGCACAGACATAGAACATTCCCATCATAGCAGAACATTCTATTGTACAGTGGTGTCGTAGAGAATTACAACGGTATCTCCATGAAGCTCAACACTATGACCCCAAGTTTGCTGGGATAACAGATCATGGGAATAATCTGAGTTTTTTTAAAAAAGGAACATATTTGTTACTTTCTTTTTAGAGATACTGGTAACTTTCATTTATGGAAGTCACTAGGAAAAAACGTTCATCCTAAATCTGAGGGACTGTCAATAATCTCCAAGATTCCAATGAAATATGTATTTCTTACTGTACAACAGGTGGATCATGTAGTTAAGAGTGAGGAATAGCATAACTCCCAACAATATGCTAAGATTAAGAGATTTTAATGCCTAAACTCGAACCCAAAATTCAGTTGAGCACCCATGAGGCCCTCTATCTTCAGCCCACCTGGTCACATGGGCAGATACATGAACACAGACGCTATCCTTACCCAGGGAGACAAGATTCCTGTAATTCTCTAGCATCACATCCTTGTGCAGGTCCCTCTGTGGAGGGTCCATCAACCTCCATTCTTCCAACGTGAAGTCTACAGCCACATCTTTAAATGTCACTGATTCCTAAAATAAATAGACTGTGATCACCCAGGGAATATGCAGTTAGATCTACTAGGCAGAAGAATTTACAGAAAACGGGGGGAAAACTCCAGAAATCAGAATCACCCAATGACTGTGGAAGTCACCCAGTTGAAACCTTTAAAGGATGTATGAATCTCCCCAGTGACAAGAACTTAAAACCACAAGAGGAAGCCCATTCCATTTTTAGAGTTTGACATAACAGCAGGATATATTTTTAATACTAATTCAAATCTGGCTTTCTGTAACTTCTAAATATTGGTCCTACGATATTATGGAGTCAAACAGCATGGCTTCCTCCTTCTCTAGAAAGTCTTTAAAATGTTTGATAACAGCTAGTAGTTTCCACCCAAATCATCTTTTCTCCCTCAAAACCCTGGCCTATATATATGAGGTCGGACAATTAAGTTCGCGAACTCATCCTAGAAAAAAATGCTACGTACCTCATTGCTGAATATCACTATGGTCACCTTCAAAGTACTCTTCTTGGGAAGCTATGCACTGACACGTGCCTAGTCCACCCTTCAAAGCAATTTTGGAACTCTTCTTCTGAAATGGCCATGAGAGCTGTCATCGTATTACTCTTGATGTCCTGAATGTCATCAAAATGTCTTCCTTTCAATATTTCCTCTATCTTTGGGTAAAGAAAAAAGTCACTGGGGGCCAGATCAGGTGAGCAGGGAGGGTGTTCCAATACAGTTATTCATTTACTGGCTAAAAACTCACTCACAGACAGTGCCATGTGAGCTGGCGCATTGTCGTGATGCAAGAGCCATGAATTGTTGGCAAAAAGTTCAGGTCATCTAACTTTTTCACTCAGCCTTTTCAGTACTTCCAAATAGTAAATTTGGTTAACTGTTTGTCCAGTTGGTACAAATTCATAATGAATAATCCCTCTGATATCAAAAGAGGTTAGCAACATCTTTGCAACAAGTTCGTGAACTTAATTGTCGGACCGCGTACATTCGTCAATTATTTCTACATACTAGCAATGAACATTCCAGAAAGAAATTAAGAAAAAAATCCGTTTAAAGTAGCACCTTGCCCAAATAAACATAGCAATAAATTAACAAAAAAATGTGTAAGACTTATATACTAGAAACTACAAAACATCACTGAAAGAAACTAAAGAATACCTAAAAAAATGGGAATATTCCAAGATTCTTTTTCTTGGAAAACTTAATATTGTTAAGATAGCAATATTCCCCAAATTGATCGATAGATTCAACATAAGTCCTATAAAAATTACATCTGCCTTTTTTGCAGAGATAGCAGTGTTAAAAATAATTATTGAAATATTGGTTCTATTCAAATTCAAATTAAATCAAGTTCAATACTTATAAGCAGGACGCAGAGTTTAAGGAAGAGCCAGAGAGAATTAATCTTCTGCCAGAGACTCCCTCTGTCAGAATCACAAAAATAAACCATATGATTTATTCACCATGTCCAAAATTGTGGTATTTTCTAAGGTTCATGATTCAAAGTCTGAAATCATTAATATTTTATATTAAAGTCTAAACTGTCATATGTTAAAGGACAATTTTAAGAATCGTTGGTCCAGTAATAAACCTCAAAAAATTTATGTATTAGACTGACTCTCAGAATGTTATTTTCTCATAAAAACAAAAAGAAAAATCCAGTTTTATACAAAACATTTTTAGAATAAAACCAACTTTCAAAGTATAATTTTCAAAAACTTAAAAATTCTAAAAAAAAAAAGCAAGGGGCTGAACTTCTCCTACATAAAAATTAAAACAAACAAACCATAATTCTCCTAAAAGTATAATCAACACATGTCAAATATTTACTTAAGTCATTAATGAGAGATAAACAGCTTGACAAGTTGGTTCAAAGAGATAAAAGAAACATACCTATAGATAGTGGAGAAAGAATGCTGGAATAAGATTGCAAAAGTAGATAGAAACCTGGTGAATATCCTACAGGACAATAAAATTGTAACTTTTGTGATTATCTTTCTCCTAGTAGAAATAATTTGTTTTTTTCAGTCTTCTACAAGTTAACATGTAACTTCGAGGGTCTGGATATTAATCAATAGTAAATACTAAATCAAACAACATAACTTTCCCTGCTATGTCATATGATCCTGAGGCTGATTAGACAACGGTCTAATATGACACTGAAAGGACATATCTTTTGCCTTATTTCTAACTTTTGTATAATTTTTCTTAACACAATTCATACGTGTTTGTTTTGATATTTTTTGGGGAAAATCAGGTGGATTCTGTGTTCACAAATAAGTAAGTGAGCTTAACAAATATGATGAAATAAAACGATCTAAACAAATTAAACTCATCTTAATATTCCCACTGATGTTGATGTATTCTTGGTATTTTTAACGGTATGGGGTCTTACAGTGTGATGCAGGAATCAGACTATGTGATATATTAGGGCTGCCACCACTGAGAAATGAAATTTGTCAAATTGATGCTACCAGCCCTGGGTTTACCAGCGCTATCAAGCAAGATGGTATTCATTGTGAACTTGCAATGAACTGGGAGCTGAAGAATTAGAAACAGTAAGAAAGGAGCATTCTCTTTCTTCCCCTTATATACAATGGTAGGTATTACCTTTACCAATTCTGATTCTTCTACCTGAAGATGAAGATCTTCGTCTGGCTGGGAAACTTCAGGATTCTGAGGGACAGGATAAGATCACTCAGTGAGAGGCTGCCTATGCCTACCGCAGAGCCTCAACCAGCACCAGCAGTTGGCTGTGGATGTGGTGTATATGGGATGACCTTTTACTCTGTTATTTAGGCCTGAAATTAAGGTCCCATAGTAACTAACATCCAATCATGATCTCCTTTCCTCTTGTTTGAAATAATAACAAACTCACATAAGACTGAGAAAGACACAACTGCATAGTTTTTAAAGGAGGCGTTTAACAAAGAACCTATAAAAACAAAATAAACTATAATAAGGGGACTTCAAATGCTATATAATTCTTCTTTTTCATATGGGGATGAAATCTATTTATCAGATAGGTTCTATCTTGCTCAAGAACATATTCAAAACCTATTAACACCATCAGTTTTCTACAGATGAATCATTACAATGTAGCTACACGTCTCAGTAGCTACTCAGGAAATATTTTCAGGGTCCTCTCATAACACTGTTTTCTTCCAAACCTTAGAAACTACTCGTATATCCCTACAAGGGCCTGATTTTATAAATGAAATGAAATTTTTACTATACTGTCTAGTAGTACTTAACAATTTCAGATTTTGTGCCATTAAAAAAAATATGGATAATAAAACTATTTACTTAAATTTCATTGAGGAAAATGTTATCTTAATTTTCTCATCCCGAGTTCTTATCTAAAAAAAATAAATATTCACCGTCCAGAGAATTTATGATGATTTGAACGTCAACTTCTGATAATCAGGGATAGGTTTGATCAGGCCAATACTAGAGAGACACTTTGGATCTACTAACCAAGTGTAATATTTTGGTTTTTATCCTTTCAAGGGTATATTTTAAGGATTCTTTACATGTTACACATCCTGGCTACAAAGAATAGAAGATCACTACTACAGGTTATTATGGATCATTACTATTAGGTTGGTGCAAAAGTAATTGCGGTTTTTGCAATTATGTTTAATCTTTTAAACCGCAATTACTTTTGTACCAACCTAATATAATTAATTCTGTCTGTTGGCATTACCTTTTTTCTGAGTTCATTTTAAAAAATCACTGCTTAAACACAACTCTTATCACATTAATACCCATCTCAAACACACATGCACACATGCATATATACACTTAAATTTCTTCAGGGAAACATTAAAAGATTCAGCTTAAATACCTAATTTCCAGTCCTATCTTTCACAATTTTCCATCTTGAATCACTAGCTCACCCACTGTTCTGTGCCTAAACTCCTTCCTCACCTTAAGAACCTTCACAAATACTTTGACAATCTAAATCCCTTTTGTAATTGGGTGCCAGCTTACACCTAACTATCCTCTTAAGCTTTCCATGACCAATTTAGCCCATACTAATGTCCCGTTTCTTTCCTTACATAGCACTCACCATCTCTGTCATATTGCTAAGCAACTATCATCCACCTAAATAAATTATGTAACTATTTCTTTTATATGCCTTACCTCAATGAGACTGTAAGCTCCCTACAGCCATGCACTGTGTCTTAAACATCTTCTTCTCTCCATGTCATCTATTAAGCTTGATCACTTCTTAATGGGTAGAAAAGAGGAGATCACTGAGAGTGGGCACAGGGGAATGGTCCCTATGAATTAAGAGTATGAGTGTGTGTGTGTGTGTGTGTGTGTGTGTGTGTGTAAACATATTTTTTCCTCCAAATTTTCCTAAATGAAATTTTCTAGTTGAAAAATATTCCAGTTTACTACCCCATAAATAACCAAAATTTCCTGGGAACAATACAAATTTTAAAATACTAATCAAAAGTAAATTTCCCAGAGTGCCTATCATATCTAAAGATAGACCAGATATTTTTTGAAAGATTCTATGTCTTGAAATTTGGTTCAATATGTCAACCAAAAATAGTGAATTTTCCTATAGATTACAGCCTTTACTCACAAATCAAACAATTTGATTCAGTTACCAGAGGAGTGTGGGTAAGGTAGAGAAGTCACAAGACTTCAGGAAAAGACATGTTCTCAAACCAAGCCAACAGGTCAGAAATAAAGGAAACCCCAACTTACCAGAGGTCCAACTGAAGAAACCACAGCAGCCATTATCTGTTCCTCTTTGTTCATCTCTGTAGAAGGAGTGGAGTCCTACTACAAAGACATAGCTGAGAAAGAGAAATAAACCATGAAAATCAATCCTGCCGTGGCAATCTCAGACTCACCAAGTAGGAATCTTAACATACAAGTGAGCATGACTTCCCTAAGAACACAAGAGGGACCCCTAAGATCAGGGAGAGAAAAAAAAATTCTTGCTCCCAGAGATTGTGAAAATTTTAATAGTATTAAATGTAGTCACAGCTAGCAGGCCAGACATTGTACAAGGAGCTTTTAAAATACTTTCTCATTTGATCTTCATATCTACCCAATGAGAATTATACATATAGATAAGGAAATTGAGGATTAGAAAAATTACTTATCCAAGGCCACGCATGACTCCGAATCCGCCTAAATCCAATGCCCATACCTTTTCCACTAAATTAACTTGCTTTGTGATGTGAAAAGTTGATATAAGTGGAGCTATTTTAAAATGGAACCAGAGCAGCCATTCCAGAGGAAATGCCTTATACATCTTGCTCCTTGAGCCTTTGGAATGTTTGAACTGGGTAAAATAACCTTTGGCTGGACCATATCAACATTGTCTTATAAATACTTGTTTGTAAAACCAACAGGAAAAGCGGACATCCTGAACACAAGAACTGATGACTATGGACATTCTTTAGAATCAGTAACCAGCCACATATAGCTAAAAAGGAACTCAGCTTGTTACCAGGAGTTGCATGGCCCCTTAATTAGGGACTTTGTTATGCTTAAACATGGTGAATCTGCTCCTGCCTTGAACCAGCACCTTGCTTCCCATAAGATTCAGTATGGAGTTTTTGCTCGATAAACATAGCAGAATTTAATCTTATCTTACAGATTGTCAATCAGTAGCTCATCTGAAATATTTGCAGTAATGAACTACTGTCTTCTGAAAAATAAAAATTATGTAAAGCAAGGCTATTATAAATTCAAAGAACATTAGAGACACATGATTTAAATAGATATGCGTGTACTAAAACTTAACTTTATTGAAAGTTATTTTCAAGGACACTGTTCCTAGACTGGTCTCGTGGTGTCCGAGCTGCAGCGGCCGGAGAGGGGTGGCCGGAACTGCTTGAACATCCACATTTCAGCTTCTGTGCCTATCAAGAGTTCTAATTCACCATGGATAATCTATCACCAGAAGAAATTCAGTTGAGAGCTCACCAGGCTACTGATGAGTCTCTACAAAGCACAAGAAGAACCTTGGGTTTAGCCATTGAGTCTCAGGATGCAGGAATCAAGACTATTTACTACGCTGGATGAACAAGGGGAACAACTAAACTGCATAGAAGAAGGCATGGACTAAATAAATAAAGACACGAAAGAGACAGAGAAGACTTTAACAGAACTCAACAAGTGCTGTGGCCTTTGTGTCTGCCCATGTAATAGGACAAAGAACTTTGAGGCTGGTAAGGCCTATAAGGCAATGGGGAGATGGTGGAGACAACTCTTCTAGCAATGTAGTATCTAAGCAGCCAGACCGAGTGACAAATGGTCTGCCTCAGCAAGCAACCACAGGAGCAGCCAGCAGTGGATGCATTAATTGTACAATTAATGATGCCAGGGAAGATGAAATGGAAGAGAACCTGATTCAAGTAGGAAATATCCTAGGAAATCTGAAAAATACGGCCCTGGACATGGGCAATGGAATTGAGGCTTAAAATCGAAAAATAGAGAGGATCACAGAAAAGGCAGACACCAACAAAGATTGTATTGACAAGCCAATGGCAGAGCAGAGAAACTCACTGATAGCTAAAGTACTGCTGTACTTCTTCACCATGTATTCACTTGCCTAGCTTTTCCTTCAAAGTCATTGCCTTTTCAGAGTTTGAAATTTTGGTTCCACAGTCTTCTAATCTGATTATGTGGAAGAAGGGTGAGGAGTAACAATGCCCCTATTCAGATTTACCTCAAAGCAAGAATTATGTTTTAGATAGGAAAAAAGCTAGTTTCGATCTCAGGTAGTAAAATTGTTAGATTGCTTTGAGTTTCACGTAGATTTAGACTTTTAAAAAGTTAGAATTCTGTTTAACTAAAAGTGATTTGGAAAATTACACCTTTGTTTTGATTACTGAAAAAAAAAAGAAAGTTATTTTCAAGCATTCATGGAGCATTTGCTAAAAGTAATCATATGCCACAAAGACCACTGACCAAAGAAAATCTCAATCAAAAAGAAGAAATTGAATACACTACATTCTCTAATCATGATGCAGTAGAATTACAAATGTAAATGGAAGTGTGAAGGGAGGGAAAAAAAATAAACCCTCCTAAGTAGCTATTAAGGCAGAGAGAACGTTAAAATATAATTGCCAATGAATTAGAAAATAAGAGTATTACAGATTAAAAATGCATGGGTTTCAGCCAAAGCTTTAAAGAGATTAAATTTATACCCTTAATACTTTCAAGTAAAATATTTAAAAAGAATAAAGATATTAAACATTCAAATAAAGAAGAAAAATAATTAACAAGCAAGCCCTAAGGAAGAAATAACAAAGAAACTAATGAATAAGAAAACAAATAAAAACAGCTGTGAAAGGCAGGAGCTGATTCTCTAAATAATGAAATATACAAGTCACAGGTCAGTCAAAAAAGAGAAAATACCAATTAACCAAAAATAGAAATAAGAAAGGGCCTATAACAGATAAAACGTCTTAAAGCTGTATGCCAATAAAAATAAAATTTCCCAAAGGATAATTGTTTAAAAATTTTCTAAAACTGAATCAAACAGCAGAAAACTTAAGTAGGCCAATATAGCAGACTGCTAATTGCCTTCCAACATCCAGTGTCCCTTTCTATTTGACAGAGGCTGATCACAAAGCCACCCAGCTAGACATTTCTCAACCTCTTTGCAGGCGGGTGTGCCCATGTCCCTAAACTGCAACAAATGGGATCTGAATAAAAGAGATGGTATGCAACTTCCAGGTCACATCTCTAAAAGGAAGCTGTTTGCCTTACTGTTCCCTCTCTCCCATTGCAAAGTCCTGAAATGCACAATATGAGAGGGAACCAGCTTCCGTCACAAGGAGGATAAGACACCCTCGAGGCTGGTGGAGCAAAAAGATGGATAGAACCTGGGTTTCCAGATGACCTAATGGACCAGAGTTGTCTACCCCTACCTACCCTCATCACTGCCAGCCACCTACCGACTCAGACTTATTTATATGAGCGAGAAATTGTCTTTCTTGTTCAAACCACTTGGGACTCTGCTAAAGCTGCAAAATTAATTTCCTAACTAAGAGTGAGTGGTCATGAAAGAATAAATTAAAGGTATCAGGTAAGCAGGGTTTAGTTAAATCAAGAAAAAATGTGAATATCTTAACAATGTAGTTTATTCCATGACACTAGGGGGGTTTCACTAGACACAATGAAAAGATTTTGGTGTAAGAGAAATAATAAGTTTAGGGAAGAAAAAACACAGCGCAGTGTGGAGATAAGGCTTGGATAAAGAAAATAATCTGAGAGGATTCCTTATATTGAAGGTTCAAGGTTATTAATAAAAGAGGTTTTCCTTTATACCAGTGTTTCTCTACCTTTTTACAGACCATGGATTCCTTTGCAGAGCTTATGAAAATTATGGCTCTTCTCCCAGAAAACTCATACATATAATTACAGTGGTACCTTGGTTTTCGAACGTAATCTTTTCCGGAAGACCGTTCGAGTTCTGAAACGTTCGAAAAGAGCCGACAGACAGGCCTCATGTATCTCGCACTCAGCGGAAACCGCGTGACATGTTTGACTTCTGAGGCGTTTTCGAAAACTGAAGCATTTACTTCTGGGTTTACAGTGTTCGTAAACAAATGTTCGTCAACAGAGAAGTTCGAAAACCGAGGTACTACTGTAGAAGGGCCTCAAATCTGAGGATGCAAAAGCGCTCACAAGGCAAGCTTCTTAAAAAGGAAATTATGTGGCTCCATCCAAGACTTAAATCAGGGCCTCTAGGTGTGAAGCACAGAAATCTACATTTTCAACAAGTACCTTGAGAAATAGTTTTAAGATAACTCCTGAACCCCAAATTAAAGACCCTTCTTGGGGCGGCAGGTTGGCTCAGTTGGTTAGAGCACAGTGCTCATAACACCAAGGTCTCTGGTTCGATTCCCACATGGGCCAGTGAGCTGCGTCCTCCACAACTAGGTTGAAAACAATGACTTGACTTGGAGCTGATGGATCCTGAAAAAACACACTGTTCCCCAATATTCCCCAATAAAAACAAACGAACAAAAAACCCAAAAACTTACTTTCAGTATACAGGTGTTTACCTGAGTTCATGTGTATTGAGGGGTGACAGAGTATTGGGAGTTTTCCTAATTAACTTCTATGGAAAATACAATGTTTATCAAATGATAAGCAATAAACCATTAAAAAAAAGACCCTTCTTTACACACTTGAAAATCCTACTGAAATATTTTTACCAAGAGGATTCTAGAGCCCAGGCAAAGCAGTGGTCCTGCATTAGTTCCTTCAGCTGAATTTCTGCTTCACACTTGGTACTTCTTGAACTACTCTTCATCTCACAGTGCAGAAACAATACTTGTGCCAAGTTTAAATACAATTTAAAACAATAACTGAAACTGTTCTAACAAATATTAACAATGACTATATATCAACACCAATGGATCTTAACTTTTGGGGGATCCGTCTGAGAATCTGACCTTGTCCACAGAATAATGCACATGCATATATGATGCTGCACATTATTTCAGGGAGTTTGAAATCTGACCCCTCCCAAACCCAAACACTGACCTCCGACATTAAGAAGTCCATTTTTATAAGGTTGGAAAGAAAAGGCCTGGCTATAAGAAATAATAAAAAAAAACCTTTTTATCCAAAACAGAAAAGCAGACCTGCAGAGTGATTTAAGACTTTTTCAATTCCAAGGAATACAGTAATGGCTTTCTGCATCTTTAAAACTTATTAAGAATGATCTGAGTCACCTTTTCTTTTTAAATTTGTAAAGATTAATAAATTCCTCCTTGGTAATATGCCATGTAGATAATGCTAGACAAATATGTTTAACAACCAAACTTTAAATTAAACATTTAAAAAAAATGTTATAATCAGAATAAACAACGCGATTTAAAATTTAGTATATTCAGTTTGATCTCAATTGTGTAAAATAATGCAGAGAAAAAGACTGCAAGTGAGTAGGGCCAAACTATCCAGACCTCTGAGAACTGGGCCTATGATGTTTACCCTTTTTCTACTTTTCCATACTTTCCAAACCGACAATAAGTATCTATATATACATAGTAGTTTCCTACAGGAATAAAATTCCAGAGTGGCTGTCCACAGCCCCCAGCTTCTAATGTTGGTTTGGCTACTGTAGAAATGTGATTATAGGGAAGTCACTGAAGTACAATGAATCTGTTATTAGCAAATGAGGCATTTGCAAATTTGACATTATGCAGAGGATACCTAGGCCATTATTTCCCCAGTCATAATTTCTTAGGTATTTTTTCTGGGTGATGTGACTTTACCCAAGCCCTGTCCACCCAAGCCCTGTTCTCCCAAGCACTGCAGAAGAATTAAGGAGAAACTTCACTTGCGGTGGTTCCTAAACCATGTTCTTCCTGAGAACTTCAGTGCCATGGACCAGACAAGCATTTCCCAACCAAAGCAATGATACCATTGTCATGTCAGGGAGAGATGAGTGATCTAACAGTGATCATCTGAAATGCGGTCAAATGAGCCGGCAAGGAAAAGCCGCCTGGGTTACCCAAAGACAGGAGAACGTCCACCTGTCAAGTTACCAGATGGCCGGTTCAGAAGTCAGGATGGAGACTGTGCCTTTCTCTTTCCCTAACTGCCCTTCTCTGCCAACTTGGGGGGGGGTCCCCTCCTCCCTCCATCAAAGACGCGGGACCGGGAAGAAGGGGCAGGGCCGGTCGCTCCCCCAGCCCAGGCCCCGTGCCCGACGCTCCCGAACCCCAGCGCGGCGAGGCTGCCACGTCGGGTGCCGACCGCCTCCCGAGGCCGGCCTGGGGGCGACTGCGTAGAAGACGGGGCTGGAGACCCAGCCCCAATCGCCTCTCGGGGTGGGCGGGTCAGCTCAGGGACCGCGGAACTGGAGGGACCGGCCACGCCCCGGCCGCCGCGGGGAGCCAAGCGCCGAGGGAGGGGCGGCGGGAAAACGAGACCTGGCGCCGGGGATGAGTACCTGGCGGCCCAGCTGAGGACAACTGAGGGCACTCGCAGAGCAGGGCGGGAACGCTTCCAGCAATGGCGCCGGCTCGGCTGGGCCAGCGGCCAGCACGCCTGCACGCGTGCGCAACCGGGGCGTGGGAACTACAGTGCCCAGAGTCCTCCGCGCGGGAGCCTTTTCTTTTTCTTCTCTTTGTCTGCGTTTGTGAGGGAATTGGCTGTGTTTGTCGACAGTTTGGATGACCTGAAAATTCAAATTGAATAAACTTGTATTGAAAGACTACAACTGTGTGTAAAGCACTAACACTAGGCACTAGCGTCACAAAGAAGAATGACACAATCCTTGCCTCGGAATATTTCCCTTTAACTAAAGAAATAAAGCCATCGAGAGGTAGGCCTCCTGTAACTTAGTTAAAACCCCAGATGCCCGCCGCACAGTGGGTAGGTGTGTGTTCACGCCTTTGCATGTCTTTCATTCAAGTTCTTCACTGAAAAAATGCCTTTATTATATAGTTCCTGGGGTTTTGAACCAGAGCTTGCTTTCTTGGCTTATTCAAATAACACTAATATACAATGTAATTAATGTATTATATGATACAATTAATAAATGTGACTATATCACAATATAATATATGAATAACATCGATTATATATTAATAATGTTTATTAATATTATATAATTCTTATATGATTATTATTTTTAAAGCATGTTTTCTTTTGCCTCAATTCCATGGCTTTCATGCTCAACGGCCATATTATCCACGTCAGTCTGATAGATTCCTCAAGGGCTCTAGGGCAGCTACCCCAACAATGAGACTGTTAACATTTATACATAAAGTCACGTGTGCTCCAATGTTCATTGCAGCTTTCTTTACGGTGGCCAAGACATGGAAACAACCAAAACGTCCTTCGATAGATGAATGGATAAAGAAGTTGTGGTATATATACACAATGGAATACTATTCAGTGGTAAGAAAAGATGATATGGGAACATTTGTGACAACATGGATGGATCTTGAGAGTGTAATGCTGAGCGAAGTAAGTCAGACAGAAAAAGCAGAGAACCATGTGATTTCACTGATATGTGGTATATAAACCAAAAACAACAAAAGAAAAAGACAAACAAATGAGAAACAAAATATCATAGACACAGACAATAGTTTAGTGGTTACTCGAGGGTAAGGGGGGTGGGGGTGGGAGATGAGGGTAAGGGGGATCAGATATATGGTGATGGAAAGAGAACTGATTCTGGGTGGTGAACACACAATAGGATTTACAGATGATGTAATACAGAATTGTACACCTGAAATCTATGTAATTTTACTAACAATTGTCACCCCAATAAATTAAAAACACACACACACAGACACACAAAAACAAAAAAAAAACACCCAATGAGACTGTTTCCTCTCTAACCCATTCCTATTCTGTGTGCCTTGGATTGTCTGCTGCTTTGATCGTGTATGAGGCCCATACAGGCTCAGTCCCCTCCAGATGGGGATCTGCAGGGAAATATAAAGCTCAGTGAAACTGAACACAGGGCAAAACTGGGCTCTTGAGATGTCAAAGAGCCAATGGATAACTTTGGGCATAACCCAGTGACCTACGAACTATCAGAGGGGAAATGCAAGTGGAAAATCAAACTCCTGGAGATAACAAATACAATATCTGAAATGAAAAATATACTGGATTGGATTGGATTGGATTAAGAAGAGCAGATTAGACACTGAAAAAGAAAAGATTAGTGAAGTCAGAGACATACTCGTACAACGAGAAACTGTCCAAAATAAAACAGGAAGAAAAAAGATGGAGATGAACGGAGCACCAGTGAGTTATGGAACAATAGTAAGTAACCTAACTATGCATAATTAGAATTCCAGAAGGAGAGGAGAGAGTGAGGGAGTAGAAAAACACTTGAAGAAATAATGACTAAATATTTTCAAAATTTGATGAAACTTCTAAACCCACAGATCCAATGAAATGAAAAGACATGAAGAAAACCACACCAAGGGACATCATAATCAACTGATACAAATCAGCAATAAAGAACAATCTTAAAAAACAGAGGATCTAAGAAAATGTATGTACTGGGGAACAAAGAGAATTACTTCTTACAGAAAATAAAAAAAGTAAGCCAGAAGACAATGGAGCAACACTTTTAAAGTACTGAAAGAAAAAAAAACAGCCTATTAGACCAGAAATTTATACCATTCAAAATATTTTTATAAATGAAGGTGACCTTGTAGCAGGATAAGATGGAGTAAACACAATTTTCCCTATGCTTGCCACTAAGTACAGCTAAACCCCTCAATGTTATATATAAAACAAGTGTAAGAAGACTTAAAATCGGACAGAAGGCAGTCCAGGTAGGGACCTTGCAACTTGAGGAAAGATATAGTGGTGAGTCGCCTGGTGAGTCGCCTTGGGTTTCTTTGTCCTCATAATACCCTGGCCTGGGTGCTGGAGAAGCTGGCAACCTAAAAAAATGTTAATCAGTGCAGAGTTTTTAAAAGCCTCAAGAAAAGCCTGCCCTCTCCAGCCAAAGGACCAAGAAAAAGGCAGCCTAGTACAACAGAAAAATTTAAAGAAAATAACTACTTTAGCCAAACACTACAGACAAAACTGGTCCCACTTCATTCCCATCAGCAAAGGCTGAGTAAGGAATGTAGACTTCTGCCCTTATCTGAGTATAATGAGGTGCCCCTCTGTCCCTACAGGGGTGGTGTCAGAGAAGGCTGTGTAGGGAGCTGGGACTTTCATTCACATCTGGTAGTATTAAGCCTCCCCACACACAATGTCAGTGGCAGCCATTTGGAAGAAGCAATAGAATGCCTCTCCCTTCCTGACAAAGTATTGTCAGTGGTGGTGGTCTAGTGGGGAGCTGAAATTCTACCCCTGCCCAGGAGTAACAAGAAATTGTCCTCCCCAGAGCTGTCAATAAAGGCTGAGTAACCTGGACTCTGTCCCCACCAAACAATAACCAGGTGGTGGTGACCTTCCTTCTCTCATCAGAATGGTGTCAGAGAAGGCCTGCTAAAACATAAAATTTAAATAAAAATCAAGAGTATCATAAGATAATTCTCAAAGTGTTTCTAAGTTTGGCAAAAGATATAAATCTGCAGATTGAAGAAGCAAAGAAAATGCCAAGAAATCCAGTTTAAGCAGATAATCAAACTCCTGAGAACTAAAGATGAAGAATCCTGGAAGCAGGAAGAGAGAAAGGAGACCAAACCAGTAAAAGAAAAACAATTCAAATGATAGTGGATTTCTCATCAGAAACCATGGAAGCCAGGAGGTGGGACAACATTTTTCAAGTGCTGAAAGAAAGTGACTGTCAACCCAGGTTATGAGTTTTATCAATAGCAATGCAGCAAAAATTCTTCCTGTAATGTCTCTGCCTTTGTACTGTAATTTAAAGATACATGGGAACAAGAAAATACATTGCTTATATAAATTGTGCTAAAATTCTCCCTGGCGATGAACCAAAACTATTTGATGATAATATTCAATAATGTAAAGCAGGAAAACTGTAAGAGAAGCCAAAAGTGAAAAAACAAGAAGCAGCATGCGTTAAAATATATGATCTAGCCAATATATATACATATATATACACATATACATATATATATGCACATACACACACACACACATATATATATAAATATATAAATCCTTAGTATGCAGTGTGTAGTCAAGTGCTTTCTGATTACAATGGCAACAGAAATCCTGACCACAAGGCTGATGATTATGGACATTCTTTAGAATCAGTAACAAATCATGTATAGTTAAGGAGTAAACTGCCTTGTTAGCATCAATATAAATTTCCTTTCTTTCATTCATGTAATTATTTCCCTTTTCTCATAAACCCCTTGCCTTCACCCCATAGGTGGAACATAATTTGGGTTTCTGCCTGAATCTATGCCCCCCAGATGGCAATTCTTTTTTGATCCCAAATGAACACTTGTTGCCTATCATTTTGGCTTTTTATTTTTAGGTTAACACAAACAACTAAATATATCCCCAAAACATGGATGATCATTTTATATGTTTACTTAAGTACTCTTGGGAAAGGGGTTACATCAAATACTGAAACATCTGAAAAACTGGCTTTAATATAGTTTCTCCAGAAGTTGTTCCTCTCAGGAAGCTGCTTTTACTTTTTCTTCCTCCCAAATAAAATAACTTCCCTGCCCCAAATTTCATCAGGAAAGAAGGCTCTGCTGTCCTCATTCAATACTTCCTCTTTAACATTATCTACTTATATATAAGCCATTTAAGAAGGTGGGTGTTCAACGATTGACAACAAAAACAAAAACCTGGGACATCAATGCAGTTACCTAGTGTCCTTCAAACCTACTCTCGGTGACCTTCAATCGAATTTTCTATGTTACACTAAAAAGAGAGGAGCTGACATTCTGGTAGGTTGAGAGTTTAGTGGAAATAGTATCTTCATATACTTATAGTGGCAGTGTAAGGTGCTGCAACTATTTTGAAAGATAGGTTTAAATATGTCATAAAAATCACATGTTTAACAGGTATTTTTATTCCTGAGTCCCTATCTTCAGAAAACAATGGATGAAAATGACCAAAACATAGTAAGATGTATATGCACAAAGCTATCTATTAATATTTAATGAATCCATGCTATCCATTAGTGAAAAACTAGAATGAAGCAAAACATTCAACAGGATAATAAACAAATTTAAAGAATTAACTCAGAAATAATATTTATTAAGTAATTTTTAAATTTTCAATTACAGTTGATATACAATATTATATTAGTTTCAGGTGTACAACACAAGTAGTGATTAGACATTTATATAACTTACAAAGTGATCACCCTAATAAGTATAGTACCCATCTGACACCGTAAATAGTTATTATAATATTATTGACTATATTCCCTATGCTGTACTTTACATCCCCATGATTGTTTTTATAACTGGCAATTTGCACATCTTAATCCCTTCCCCCTTTTTTACCCAGTCTCCCAACTGTACCACACAATCACATTATTGACTATAGTTCTATGCTATATATTACATCCCAGGAATTGTTTTCTATCTGGAAATTTGAACCTTTTATTCTTCTTTATTTTTTCCCTCCTTTAAAATTTTTCAATTAGAGTTGCATTCAATATTATTTTATATTAATTTCAGGTGTACAGCATAGTGATTAGACATTTATATATAAATTATATAAATGATCAAGAAGTGATTCCCCTGACTAGTACCCATCTGGCACTATACATGGTTATTACCATATTATTGATTATATTCCCTATACTTTACATCCCCATGACTATTTTGTAACTACCAATTTGTATTTCTCAATCCCCTCACATTTTTCACCCTGCCCCCAACCTCCATCCCATTTAATACTCTGATAGATCTAGTGCCCATCTGTTATTACAATATTATTAATTATATTCCTTGTGCTATACACTACATCCCCTCTGTGTAACAACCAATTTGTACATCTTAATCCTTATGCCCAACTGCCCCTCCCATCTGGCAACCATCAATATGTTTTCTGTATCCATGAGTTTGTTTCTGTTTCATGTGTTTATTTTGCGCTTTAGATTCCACTTATAAGTGAAATCCCATGAAATTTGTCTTTCATTGTCTGACTTACTACTACACTCATCACAATACCCTCTAAGTCCAACCATGTTGTTGCAGATGGCAAGATTTCATTCTTTTTTACGGCTGAGTAGTATTCCATCGTACATATGTACCACCTCTTCTTTATCCATTCATCCATTCAGGCACACCCAGGTTGCCTTCATAACTTGGCTTATGTAAATAATGCTGCAATGAATATATGGATGCACATGTCCCTACAAAGTAGCATTTTGGGTTTGTTCAAATAAATACCCAGAAGTGGGATTACTAGGTCCCTCTTTGCCTCTTGTTATAGTCTTTGTTTTAAAGTCTACTTTGTCTGGTATAAATATGGCTACTCCAGCTTTTTGTTTGTGTGTTTGTTCCCATTTTCATGAAATATCTTTTTTCGTCCCTTTACTTACAGTCTCTGCGTGTCTTTCAATCTGAAGTGGACCTCTCTCTCAACATATAAGTTAGACATTTACACCACTCACAAAGTATAACCTCCCTCTCCAACTACCCTTCTGACATACAATATTATTCTACTTCAGCTTCAATTGTACAGCACAGTGGTCAGGCATCTACACAGCCTATGAAGTGATCCCCTTGAAAAGTCCAGTGCCCGTCTGGCACCTTACGTAATCTTTACATTATTGATTATACTTCCCATACTGTATTTCATATCCTCATGACTATATTGTGACTACTAATTTGCACTTTCTAATCCCTTCACCTTCTCCCATCCCCTCCCCATCCCATCTAGCAACCAACAGCTTTTTTTTCCTATATCTCTGAGTCTATTTCTGTTTTGTTTGCTCATTTATTCTGTTCTTTAGATTCCACATGGTATTTGTCTTCTCAGTCTGAGTATTTCACTTAGCATAATATTTTCAAGGTCCATCCATGTTGCAAATGGTTAGATTTCATTCTTTTTTATGGCTAAGTAATATTCCATTGTATAAATGTACCACAGTTTCTTTATCCAATTGTCTATCGATGGGCATTTTGGTTGTTTCCAAATCTTGGCTATTGTGAATAGCACTGCAATAAACATAGGGGTGCATATATTTTTTCAAACTAGTGTGGTGGATTTCTTTGGACAGATATCCACGAGTGGAATTGCTGGATCATATGGTTGTTCCATTTTCAATTTTTTGAGGTACTTCCATACTGTTTTCCATAGTGGCTGCACCAACCTGCAATCCCACTAACAGTGCACGAGGGTTCCCTCTTCTCCACATCCTCATCAACACTTGTTTGTTGACTTATTGATGATTGCCATTCTGACAGAAGTGAGGTGGTATCACACTGTGGTTTTTATTTGCATTTCTCTAATGATTAGTGACGTTGAGCAGTTTTTTCATATGTCTGTTGGCCATCTGTATGTCCTCTTTAGAGAAACGTCTCTTCATGTCCTCTGCCCATTTTGTAATAGGGTTGTTTGGTTTTTTGGTATTGAGTTGTATGAGTCTTTTTAAATAAATTTTGGATATTAACCACTTGACAGATGTATTATTGGCAAATATCTTCTCTGACTTGGTAGGATGCCTTTTTGTTTTATTGATGGTTTCCTTTGCTGTGAAAAAACTTTTTAGTTTGATGTAGTCCCACGTTTATTTTTCCTTTTGCTTCCCTTGCCTGAGGACATATATAAGTAAATATTACTAAGGGTAATGTCTGTGAATTTACTTCCTATATTTTCTTCTAGGAGTTTTATGGTTTTGAGTCTTAATTTAAGTCTTTAATCCATTTTGAATTTATTCTTGTATATGGTATAAGAAGGTGGTCTGGTTTCATTTTTTTTTTTTTTCATGTATCTGTCCAGTTGTCCCAGTCTATTTACCATTTATTAAATAGACTGTCTTTACCCTAATGTAAATTCTTGCTTCCATGGTCATAGATTAAATGATTATATAGGTATGGATTTATTTCTGGGCTCTCTCTTCTGTTCCATTGATCTATGTGTCTGTTTTTATACCAATACCATGCTGTTTTGATTACTATTGCCTTGTAGTATGATTTGATGTCAGGCAGCATGATACCTCCCACTTTGTTCTTATTGCTGAAGATTGTCGTGGCTATTTGGGGTCTTTTATAGTTCCATATAAATTTTAGGATTATTTGTTCTAGTTCTATGAAAAATGTTGTTGGTAATTTGATAGGGATTGCATTGAATTTATATATTGCCTTAGGTAATATGGACATTTTAACTATATTAATTCTTCCTATCCATGAGCATGGTATAGGTATCCATTTATTTGTGTCTTCTTTAATTTCTCTCTTCAATGTCTTATAATTTTCTGAGTATACGTCTTTTACTTCCTTGGTTAAACTTATTCCTAAGTGTTTTATTGTTTTTGAGGCAGTTGTAAATGAGATTTTTAAAAAAATTTCTCCTTCTGATAGTTTGTTATTGATGTATATAAATACAACTAATTTCTGAATATTAATTTTGTATCCTGCTACTTTACTAAATTCAATTATCAGTTCTAATAGTTTTTTGGTGGGATCTTTGGGTCTCTCTCTCAATATAGCATCATGTCATCTGCATATAATGACAATTTTACTTCCTCCTTTCCAATTTGAATGCCTTTTATTTCTTTTTCTTGCCTGATTGCTGTGGCTAGAACTTCCAGCACTATGTTAAATAAAAGTGGTGAACGTGGGCATCTTTGTCTTGTTCCTGATCTTAAGAGGAATGGTTTTAGCTTTTCCCCATTGAGTATGATGTTAGCTGTGGGTTTATTGTATATGGCCTTTATTATGTTGAGATATGATCCCTCTATTCCCACTTTGCTAAGAGTTTTTTTTTTTTAATCATAAATGGATGTTGGATTGAAGTGGATCTCTTGTAGGTAGCATATGTATGGGTCTTGTTTTCTTATCCATTCAGCCACCCTATGTCTTTTGATTGGAGTATTTAATCCATTTACATTTAAAGTAATTAGTGATACGTATGTAGCTATTGCCATTTTGTTATTCATATTTTTTATCTTTTTTTTCTTCCTAAAGAAATCCCTTTGATATTTCTTGTAATGCTGGTTTGGTGGTGATGAACTTGTTTAACTTTTTCTTGTCTACGAAGCTCTTTTAAAAAAATTTTTAAAAAGATCTTTATTAAAATATAACTACCATACAATACTGTTAATTTCAAGAGTACACAATAGTTATTCAACATTTATACACTTAAAGAAGTGATCACCATGATAAGTCCAGCAACCATCTGACACCATACAACACTATCACAATATTATTGACTATTCCATATGCTGTGTAGTACAGCCCCATGACTTATTTGTTTTATACCTGAAAATTTGAACCTTGTTCCCCTTCACCTTACTCCCTTTTTAATTTTTCAATCACAGTTGAGATTCACTAGTATTTTATATTAATTTCAAGTGTACAGCATAGTAGTTAGACATTTCTATAATTTAAGAAGTGATCCCCTGTCACTATGCTTAGTTATTGCATATGTGTGTCCCTTGTGTGGGTGTTTGTGCCCTCCTTTTGTAGTTGAGCCTTGATTGATGCTGGCACATCAGTGTGTGTGATTGACCCTCATGCTGTCTCGGTGTGAGGATTGGCCATGACCACAGCATATAAGCTGCTGTGTGGAGGCTGACCCCATGGAGTGGGATTTGCCCCAGTGGGCTTTGGTGTCTGCTGAGACTGCCTTTTGGATATGCCACATATGGGGCTAATCAAGTGGTGCTCTGAAGTCAGTCTCTATGTGTACTGGTTCTGGGGCCTCTGGGGAGGGGTTCCTGTGCAGGGTAAAGTCAGCTGCTGCCTGTGACCTGCTTGGGGCTACCTGATAGGAGCTCTAAGGCTGTCCATGGTTGGTGGTTGCCTGTGCTTAACCTGGAGGCACTGGGAGAGGTCACATTGTGAACCAAGGCTGGCTGCCACCACTACTGGTTCTAGGGCAGCTAATCAACAAGCCTAGGGCACCCTGAGGCCTGCCACTGCCTATAAGGATAACTGCTGAAAGAACATCTGGTATGTGAATTGGGTGAGGCAGGGTCTCAGGGAGTTAGCAGGGCGGGCCAGTGGTGTGCACCAGGCTAATGCAGATTCAGATTATACTGTGTGTGGGGAGCACTCAACACAAGAAAGTTGGCACCCACCCACTGGCTGCATGGGAGAAGGGCCCAACACAGGGACAATGGTGGCTGTCCCTTCAGCCCTCACCCTGAAGTCACACAACTCATTCTCTCCCTGTATGTCTCTGGTGCCTCCCAAGCTGCTGTCCCTCTGTCAAAGCCCAGGGTGAGTACCTGGGAGCAAGTGAGTCTGTGCACCAGCCATTTAAGAGGACGCTTGGGTTTCCTGTAGCCTTCTGTCTCACCCAGATGGACAGAATCCCTGCTGATTTCCACAGCCAGATATTGTGGGGGCTCCTCTTCCCTGTACCAGTGCTGCAGGCTGGGGAGCCTGGTATAGGCCTGTGACCCTTCACTTTTCAGGGGAGACCTCTGTGGATGAGATATGCCTTTTGATTCTCACCTGCCACATGCGGGTGTGGGGCAAGCCTGTTTTGTGTCTCTGCCTCTCCTACCAGTCTCCAGGTGGCTTTCTCTATATGTCCGTAGTTGTAGAGCTTTAGTTCAACTAGACTTCAGGTGATTCTCAATAATGGTTGTTCTGTGGTTTAATTGTAATTGATGTGGTCCTGAGAGGAGGTGAGACCCACATTTACCTCCTCCGCAATCTTGACTGGAAATCTCTGCATAGTTCTTTATCTCTCCTTCGATTCTAAATGATAACTTTGCTGGGTAGAGTAGTCTTGATCATAGGTCCTTGCTTTTCATCACACTGAATATTTTGTGCCAAATCTTCTGGCCTGCAAAGTTTCTGTTGAGAAATCAATTGACAGTCTTATTGGAGATGCCTTGTAGGTAACCAACTGCTTTTCTCCTGCTGTTTTTAAGATTCTGTTTTTGTCTTTAACCTTTGGCATTTTCATTATGATATGTCTTGGTGTGGGCCTTTTTGAGTTCATCTGTTGTGGGACTCAGCACTCTCTGGACTTGTATGCCTATTTTCTTAGCCAGGTTAGGGAAGTTTTCCATCATTATTTCTTTGGCTAGGTTCTCAGTTCCTTGCTCATTTTCTCCTTCTGGTACCCCGATGATGTGATTGCTGGTATGCTTGACTTTGTCCCAAAAGTCCCTTAAACTATTCTCATTTTTAAAATTCTTTTTTCTGTTCTGACTGAATGTTTTATGCTACCTTGTCTTCCATATCACTGATTTGATCCTCTTCTTCATCTAATCTGCTGCTGATTCCCTCTAGTGTAGTCTTTATTTCAGTTATTTTATTCTGTATTTCTAACTCGTTCTTTATTATGGTTGCTAGGTGCTTTTTACTGCTCACTGTCTCTTTGCTGAAGTTCTCACTAAATTCCTTGAGCATCCATATAACCCATGTTTTGAACTCTGTCTCTGATAAATTGCTTGACTCCCTTTCATTTAGTTCTTTTTCTGGAGTTTTCTCCTGTTCTTTCTTTTGTCTCCTCACTTTGGCTGTCTCTCTGTGTTTGATTCAATGTGTTAGGTAGATCTGCTATGTCTCCCAGTCTTGGCAGGGTGGCTTTATGTAGTAAGTTTCATGTGGGGCCCCATGTCTAAGTCTCCCTGATCACCTTATCCAGGTGCTCCAGAAGTGTTCCTTGTGTGGGTTGTGTGTGCCCTCCTGTTGTAGTTGAGCCTTGGTTGCTGTTTGCATGTCAATGGGAGAGATTGACCCTCGGGCTTATTGGTTGTGAGGACTGGCTGTGACTACAGTGGGGGAGCTGTGGTGCAAAGGCTGACCTACAGAGCAGGGTTTGCATTAGCAGGGCTCTGGTGCCTTCCCAGTCTTCCCTTTGGCTGTGTCATCCTTGGACATGGCTGGGTGATGCTCCCACCCAGTCTGAAGCTGGCCACTGGGCTTTCCAGCCCTGGGGCCTCCTGGGAGGGGACCTGCTGCAGGCCAAGTTGAGCTGCAGTTTGTGCCCTGCCCAGGGCAACCTGGCATGAGCCACAAAGCAATCCAAAGATGGCCACCACCCACGCTGTGCTTTGAGGTGCCTTTAGAGTCCAAGCCATGAATCAAGACTGGTTGTCACCAGTACCAGGCGTAGGGCCACTCAGCCAGAGGTACACGACATGCCAAAGGCAGATGCTGCTTGTTTGGGTTTTGTGAACCTTTCAGAGATTTTAGGAAAGTCCACAGCATGAGCCAAGGCAGGCCATTTATACAGAAAAGCCACTGGAAGCGGCTTGGGGGTGCCCAAAAATTAAGTGGGGTGGGGTCTCAGGGAATAAGCAGGGTGGGGCAGATGAAAGGTGATAGCCAGTTTGATGGAGATGCAGATACGGTGTCTGCCTGCTTCTGCATGCAGGGATGGGGAGGACTCAACAAAGAAACAATGGCTTCCTTCAGCTCCTTCATCTGGGAGAAAGCTGCCCCTCCAGCCCCCACCCTGATGCTAGACAATTCAGTTCCTCCCTGTAAGTTCCTGGTGCCTTTTGAGTTGCTGCCCCAGTGCTTGAGCTCAGAGCGAGTGAGTCCAGTCAGGAATAAGTCCGTGTGCAGGCCTCTTAAGAGGAGAACTTAAGACTGCAGCTGTTACTGTCTCACTAAGCCAAAATCTCTACTGGTTTTTATAGCCAGAAGTCATGGGGACTTCTCTCCCTGGCACTAGAACCCTGAGCTGGGGAGCCTGGTCTGGGATTGGGACCCCCTCGCTCTTCTGCAGCTGAGATATCCCTCCTGATTTTTAATGGTCACATGTGGTTGTGGGATCATCCCATTCCTTGTCTTTGCCTCTCCTACCAGTCTTGATGTGGCTTCTTCTTTATATCCTTAGTTATAGGACTTCTGTTCAGCTAGACTTCAGTTGGTTTCCCAGGTTAATTGTTCTATAATTTAGTTGTAATTTTAATGTGGTCAGGGAGGAGGCAAGCACAGCATTTACGTATCCTGCCATCTTGACTGGAACCCCCTACTTTGAGGTATCTTCTAAGAAATTGGACTCTATATCAGATGACTCCTCTTGTTGTCTTGCTGTCTGCTTAAGAAGTTCATGTTTCTAGGATTTTTCCAGAAAATGGGATACTCATAGCATTATTTATAAGTTTTGCTATTCTTGTCCCCTAAGATTTTTTCTGCTTTAGAAATTTGCTCAGATCAGATCTCTGTTGGGGAGAGGATGGGGGCTCAACCTATTCTCTGATGTATGACAGAAGTCAGAAACTGGTTTGTTTGTATGTGACTTCATACAACTCCAAGAAATGTCTCATATCCAACAAAAAGGGAAACAGTCTTATAAACCTGCACACGTGAGATTTTGTATGTTTACTTTTGACCTGTGGCTAAATTATATATTAATTGCATTGAATTATACTTGTGACAAACTTTTTGTTATCAACAATTGTGTTGCTCTGTAGTTAGCTTATACGTAATTTCCAAAGGACTTCAGTTAACTTTAAGACCTAGAACTGATAATAAAATGAATTAATTGTATTTTTTACCTCGAGCACATGCACACACTCATGCACATTGTTGATCTGTTGACTCAGCTCACTGACATGAAGCAGAAGCTGGACCTGCAGTTGCTTTGCCTTCCCCTGGGTTTTTCCTTTAGTTGCTCTGATTCCTGGGTTATAGCCTGTTTAACTCCATGACAAAGGATCCTGGCTTCGGCAGGACATCTCAGTCACCAAGGTCAGAGGCATCAAGAATGGACTCAGGGTTTCAGTCCATCTGTATGAGGTCCTGGCTTGTGCTCCTGGGGTCCCAGCCTGTTTGTGATCCTCCCTATTTACTGACTGTGGACTTCAAGCATCAGACATAGAGACAGCTTTGCAGAGGCGTTACTCAGCCCCACAGTTCCCAGAGCAGGTCTCTTTTCAGACAGTAACCAGGCCGCCCCAGGAGAGGATCCATGACTTTCTGGCTGACACAGATTTCCCATTACATCCAGGAAGGGTCATTGCTGGGATCCTGGGAATCATGTGCCTTGTCTTGATGGCCACAATGGTGACCATGATAGTCATAGTTATTCTCTCTATGCAATACTGGAACATAAAAATTATTTTCTGATAATGAGATCATAGAAAACAAGAAAGAAAACCCTGAAGTGAGAATTTGATGGCCTGTGCTTCTAAGAAATCTAATGTTTTACATAGATAATGAAGAATAAATTACTTTTCTGAAGTCTCCATCAATTGTTATGGATTAGACTCTTCTGTGAAAGCAGTTTCATTGATATGTGTGGATAACTAGCTCAACTTTCACCTAAAAGATTACAGATTGAGCTGACTATAAGCATAAATGTGTTAAATCAAATAGTGTGGATCTACAAAAGTATATACGTTTGTAAATATAAGCTCCATAGTTGAAATGTTTAAGTTTGGAGTCCTTTAGGTAACCACTTTTCATGAAATGGAAATAATATTAAGATTGCAAAGTCTTATTATAATTTACATTATTTGTCCTAGCAGCAAAAATGTATTCAAAAGCATTTATTGAAGTACAACATACGTACCAAAAAGCACAGAAATCACAACTCTACTACTCAATGACTTATCACAAAGTGAGTACACCTTTTGTGTACTCACTTAGTAACTGAAACACGATTCAAGAAAATAAAACAAAACTATCAATGCAGAAGCTCGTCTCCTGATAGTCTCCAACCACTACCTAATTCCATCTTGCCAAAGCTAACAATCATCTAGTTTTTAACACCACAGATTAGTATTGCCTGTTTTTATAAATTTGTGTATTTAGAACCATACAGTAAGAATTATTCTGTTATCTGGCTTCTTTTCCTTAGCATTGTATTTGTGACATTGATCCATGTGGTTTCAAGGAGTAACCCATTCATTTCCACTGATCTGTAGTATTCTTTGTATGAATAAACCACATTTACAAATTCTGCTGTTGAAGGACTTTTGGTTTATTTCCAGTTTGGTGCTATTAGCGATAATGCAACTATGGCCATTGTTGTTAGTTTCTTTTGGTGCACATGGAGATATTTTAGTTAAGTATGGACATGCAACTAAAATAGCTTGGTCATAGTGACTTCATAGGTTCAAACCTAATAAATGTCACTGAAATGTTTTCCAAAGACATTTGACCAATATGCAATTCAACCACCAGTTTAAGAGAGTTCTAATTGTGATATATCTTCTCTTCTTGTCTTGATGCCCACAGTAGAAACCATGATAGCTGTAGTTATTCCCTCTATGTAGTACTAGGAATTACTTGATTGTGTCATTCTTCTCATTTTAGCTGTTCTGGTTAGTAGGTGGTTGTATTTCACCTTGATTCATTTTGATTTTTAAATTATTAAAAGGCCTGAGCACATTTTTTATATGTTTATTAAAAATTTATATATGGGCCCAGCACATTTCCCTCATGCATACATTTTTAATAAACACATATAAAAATGTACTTATTACCATATGACCCAGCAATCCCTCTTCTGGATACCTATCCCAAAAATCTGAAAACATTTATCCATAAAGATATATGCACCCCTATGTTCATTGCAACATTATTCATGTTGGGCAAGACATGGAAACAACCAAAGTATCCTTCGATAGATGACTGGATAAGGAAGATGTGGTATAAATATACAGTGGAATATTACTGAGCCATAAGAAAAGATGAAATACTGCCACTTGCGACAAAATGGATTGATCTTTAGAATATCAAGCTAAGTGAAATATGTCAGAAAAAGTCAAGAACCGAATTATTTCACTTATATGTGGGATATAAAACTGAAAAAAAAAAAAAGGAAGGAAAGAAGAAAGGAAGGAAGGAAGGAAGGAAGGAAGGAAGGAAGGAAGGAAGGAAAGAAGGGAGGAAGAAAGGAAGAAAGAGAGAAAGAAAGAAAGAAAGAAAGGAAGGAAGGAAGGAAGGAAGGAAGGAAGGAAGGAAGGAAGGAAGGAAGGAAAGAAAGAAGGAAAGCAAGAAAGAAAAAAGACACATAGACACAGACAACAGTTTAGTGGTTACCAGAGGGAAAGGGGGTGAGATAGAAAAGGGTAAAATATACAGTGATGGAAGGAGATTTGGCTTTGGGTGGTGAACACACAATGCAATATACAGATGATGTACTGTAAAATTGTACACTTGAAACCTATATAATTTTATTAATGTAACCCCAATAAATTTAATTAAAAGGCTGTTAAAATTTATATACACTGCTTTTAAGGGTCTGTGTAATTTTTTTGCACATTTTCTACTGTTCTGTTGATCTTTCAAAATGATTTTGATGAATTTTGAAAAATAGATTGAGATTGTTCAGTTAAATGTGAAATGTCTTCTCTCATTCAAAAAACAGTATTAATGGATTTTCTTTAGATAATTAGGTAAGTTTTAAATAAGACAGCAAAAAGCCATTTAACATATTTGTATTATGTATACTTTTGCTCCCCTTTTTAATATGTTATAAAAATGGGTCTAACTTTGGGTCTTGTTAATCTACTGTTTTCTTAATTTTTTTTTGAATTTGGAAATAACCTGAAACTTACAGGAGCAATGTATTAGAAGTACAAAGGATACCCATGTTCCCTTTAGTCAGATTCACTTATTGTTAACATTTTATCTTTTCTGTTTTATCATCTGTTCTCTCTATACACATAGTTTTTTTCTGAATCATTTGAGAGTAAATTGCATACATTATAATTTTTTATCCCCAAATACTTCAATGTGCATTTCTCAATAAGGATATTATTTTACACAACCATGGTATAGTTATCAACTTCAGTAAACTTAACATTTGATGCAATACTTTTATCTACTATGCTGCTTGTATTCTAGTTTTGAAAAATTGAACCAATAATGACCTTTATAGTATTTTCCCTCTTCTACAGGATCCAGTCAAGGATCATATATTTAGTTGTCATGTTGTTCTAGTCCCTTTTAATCTGGAACAAGTATTCAGTCTTCCTTTGTCTTTTTTACATTAACATTTTGGAAGAATGCAGTCCTTTTGTTTTTAATAGTCCTCATTTTGAGGTTTGTTGAGTTTCCTTGTGATTAGATTCCAGTTATGCATTCCATAACATCACATAAGTTGTGTTGTGTCCTTCTTATGGTATCACATCTGGGACACACAATGGCCATATACCCCTTGTTCATTATATTAACTCTGATCATGTAATCAAGGTTTTTCCCATATAATATGTAATTATTTAAAATTATTACTCAGAGATTTTAATACTATGCAAATATCCTACTCCTCATCAAAATTTCCCCTCTTAGATTTATCATCCATTGATGATTCTTGCCTGAACCAATCTTTATTGTGATGGCTGCAAAATGATTTTCCAGCTTCACTTTTACCAGTTTGCATTGGGCATTCTGCTGTAAGAAAGGGCCCTCTGTTCTCCCTTGTTTATTTACTTCTTATTATCATGTGAGCTTATGCACTACTTATTGGTTTAATAATTCATTACTGTCTTAATTGTTTTGGTGCTCAGATTATCCCGGATTTGGTCAGTGAGGGCTACCTGAAGACAGCTTCTTTGCCTTTGTGACCTACTCTTATCATTTTTTTTTTTTTTTTTTTGAGTACTACCTTATTTTCTGGAATAAGATATCTCAGGCTTTTCTTATAACTGCCTTCCCTCAGACCTGGAATCAGCCATTTCTCTGAGGAACCCTGGTTCCTTTTACTGGAGAATGGTGTCAGAAATCAAGATCTGAGCTCATTGTGACTTGAGGGTTTGCTTCTAGCCCCTGTAAGTGGACAGAGCTAGGAAATACATGTATGTATATACATTTGTATATACAAGTATATGTATTTTTGCCATGTTAAGAAAATGTAAAAGGGATATGTGTGGCTGAGGTCATATTATGTTTGTGAGCTTTGATCATCTGTTAAATTGCTTTTGTGTAACAGAGTTTTTTTTATCACATATGTCTCAGTTAATTACTATGGTTAGCAAAGTTGTGATTAATACGAGTGGTTGAAAGACTATATTGGAACAATAGTGGCAACAAAACTGCAGAAAAGAGTTAACATAACAAGCCTGAGATTGCTATCTTTAGAAAGGCCTACTGATAAGGGTGGCCCATGGTTGGCATCTAGGAACTTTGGCTTTAGATGGGTCCCACCCAACATTCCCAGGAATGATAAGAGCTGTCACTGTGCCTAAACTATTGGTACAATGTGGTTTGTGCTAAACACCTGCTTTCCTTCTGGAAGTCTGTGGTTCGGGTATATGCTAGAGAGAAGGTGCCTCTGTGACCAGCACCTAATAAAAACCTTGGGTACTGAGATTCCAGTGAGCTTCCTTGGTAAACAACATTTCACATGTTATCACAACTCGTTGCTGGGGAAATTTAAGCATGTCCTGTACGGGGCTCCACTGGGAGGAGACTCTTGAAAACGCAGATCTTATTTTCTCCAAAATTTGCTCTGTGACCCTTTCCCTTTACTGATTTTTCTTTGTATCCTTTCACTGTAATAAATCACAGCCATGAGTGTGACAATATTTTGAGTCCTGTGAGTCCTTTTGGCCGATCAGTGAGCCTGGGGGTCATCTTGGAGACCCCCAAACGTGTATGTAAGGGAATGGGATGTTGCTTCAGTTTTTCAAGAGAAGGAGAGTAAGTTTGTCTTAAAGTAAAAAGTCTGGTTGTTCCAGGGTGTGAAAAAAGATAGTAGAAGACAAAACTAGAATACAAAACTAGAAGACAAAAGTAGAATACAGTAAGTTTTAGAATATTTGAGGGAAACTTTACTTGTGTTTCTTTTCCTTGTGTTTTGTAATAGGTGCAAATATTAAAAAGAAGAAATAAAACATGTTAATATTTTGACAAAAGTTGGCTTGATTTTGATGGGTTTATTCATTAAATGTGTGCAAAATATTTAATCTAAATATCATATTAATGTAACATTAGAATTTAGTTATAACTTTGCTTAAGTGATAGTCTGCTCTTAACAAGAGAAAGTAAAACTTGAAACTTTGACTTATTATTTACTGTTGTTTAGGGCCAGACACTGAAGTCATTTGCTGACTTGTAAAAAAACAACAACCAAAAAAATCCTGAAAGACTGCAAATAATTTATTTTTGGTAGAAAAGACAGTCCCAAAAGTTATGGTTTTATTGCCCTCTAGCAAGAACATTGACCAGTTTTCTATATAATTTAGCATTCTTTCCTTCACTGACTAAACATACACCAGTCTCTAATATCTATCTTTGAACCAGCCTTACTAGCCTGACAGTTCTCTCATTAACGAGTTCAATAAATCTTTGACACGTTTATATATTTATGAGTCATGTTTTTAACTTTTTAAAAATGATACTTTGACACATCTTGTCTCCTAGGTTGAAGAAAACAGCAAAATGTAATGCCTCATTTTCTGTACTGGATAATGTAAACTGCTCTTATGATAAAAATGTGATAAACAAAAATGTCTAGGAATTATATACCCTATGAAATAGTTATGTGTGTGTACCTGTATCTTTAAGAGCTTTTAACTATAGCTTTGAAACCTAGACAATATGAAGAAACCTATACAGAAGGGCGGGAAAAGAAGAAAGCTTAATCTAGAGCACCGTTGTCTCTTCCCTAAATTACTGCTGTATAACCTCTGAACTTGCTCCTGGCCATCAGTTTAGCTTGTTTCCAGTCCATTCTCGACACTGCAGTTATGGTGATAGCTTAAAAATGAAAATTTGATCATGCTACTCTCACTGGCTAAAAACTATTCAAACCCCCTCCTCCCATCCATATCCATATCCTTCAGGATCCAAATTGACTTACAAGGCCCTTCAGAATCTGCCCATTGATTCTCACCACTGCTACTCTTGCTCTCTAGGCTCGAGGTATAAAGAGCTATATCACACATAACACACCATCCTCCACCTCACACATTGCTCTTTTTGCCTAGAATATCATGCCCTCCCACTTAATCTCTTCACTGTGTATTTTTCCTTGGTATTCAGGTGTAATGGCATCTTTCTGGCTTTTTAAGATGCCAGCTACTCTGACCATGAAAAGCTGTGTTGGGTGGCCTTCTTGTGCATTTCTATAGTGTCTTATGCATTGCTGTATGAGCACTTACCGTACCATATGCAATTGCCTGTACTTGGCAGTATCTCTTAGCTACGAGCAGAGGCTGTGTTTTAGTTGCCATTTTCCCCCCAGCACCTAGTATATAGTGCCTCGCAGAGTAGTTGCTCAAAACTACTTGCTGAACAATTCCAGGTGGAGACAGGGAATGACCATGGAAGCAAGTTGCTGGGAGTGAAAAGAAGTGGTCATTAAAACTGAGGAGTTCTCACAAGAAAAAAAATTTGTAAATATGTATGGTGATGGATAATAACTAGATGTATTGTGGTGATCATTTCACAATATATACAATCATCGAATTATTATGTACACCTGAAACTAATATAATGGTATATGTCAATTATATTTCAATAAAAAAACCGAGGAGTTCAAATAATTGTATGATCAGGATGTTAGAGAAGTCACCCACACGGGCTCTGACATCACTCAGGATGATACTGAGAGTGGTGCCAAAGGAGAGGAAGCCGAAAAGCTCAGTGAATACAGAGGAGTGAGCAGGGAGTCAGTAGATGATGGGAACAAGGAAGAGAAGTGGTAGCATCAGGGGCATTAGCCTTAGAGAAGGTGTTTGTACATGAGGATTGATGAGGAAGGTTTTAAAATGGCAAGGAAAGGCTGCTGTGCCATCTCCTAAACATACAATGTATAGAGAGTGAGCTTCCTCTCCTGTGACGCTGTAAAGAAGACGGTATTTCCCCACTTGAGGATGGATGGGGGCATGTGACTGTTTTGGTGAATAAAATTGTGAGTGGAAGTGAAGCATGTCCACGCAAGACCCTCTAGATGCTTCCTTTCCTTCTAGCATGGTGAAAGTAATATTTGGGATGGTGACTGCTTCATCAGCTTGGGTCCCTCAGTGACTATGATCAGGAGAACCTTCCTGCCACCCCGTTGATAGGACACACAGACAAGCACCAAGAATCGGCATTCTAGTGAACAGGCCAAGGCAGACACGGCATTATAGTGGTTTGCTCATTTCACAATCCAGTTAAGTGATGAGGAAAATCTGGGACATCCTTCTCCAATCTCTGCAGGAGAAAAATAGCACACACGACCTCCTCTTTCTTATACATTTCTCTCTTCTCAGGACTCCTACTACATCAGGACACCTGGGAGTAGATGTGGCCCAACTCCCCCACCAGCAGGCACACCTCAGAGGATTTCCCTCTCCTACTCTCAATTATGTCTAACACAGATGACAGAATGGGACTCAAATTGAGTCAGTACACATCCATGGCTCTAAATGTAAAGGAGATGGAATGAAAGACTTAGAAACTAACCAAGGGGCTAGGATCCACTCAAATCTGTCTTGTTTCTATGGAGGGCATGAGGGATCTTTGTTTTAATGCGTATGTTCATGTGCACATGAAGCCCTTTGAAATAAGATCCCTGGAAATAAAGAGCCAAGTTCTTCAACCCTTTGGGCTACCATATACCTGAGGGAAACTACAACTCCTGAAGAGGGACAAATAAGTAGAGTCATTCACGTTCACACTGCTGCTTTTCTCGCTCTACTGCTGTTCGGCTCTGTAGTGTAGAAGGCAAAATGCCCTCATTCTGCACTATCTCAGTAAGTACAGTCTTTGTCCCTTGCCTGGGTACACATAGATCCTGGGATAGTACATTTTTTAAAAATTTCCTGCTCAGCATGCTTCTTTCCTTCCCTTCTGAGAGTACTCAATTCCCTTGGCTATAGTGATTGGTTCAAGGATGGGTATGGAATCCAAGTCATTCAATCAGAACCTACCCTGCAACTTCTAATGGCACCATGGACAATAAAATACTCTTTTCTCTGCAATCAACAGCTGTCAGGATAACTCAAGCCAAAAGCTGCCAATGACCACCCTTGCCATTCTGCCTGCTTCAAAGTGGAACCAATCTGGAGGAAAACAGCTACGACAGCCAGAGAATGATCTGATGACATCTTCTGAACATCTGAATGCTGTCATATCTGAAGCCATATCTAACCTTAAACTCTCTAATCACGATAACCCTTTTGTTTAAGTTTGCCTGAAATGGGTTTTCACAAATTAATAAGAGTCCTGGATAACCCAGTAGGTTTAAGTCACTACAACATGGGATGCATGGATCATAAGACTGGGAATTGAGTTGACTATACATAATCATGTTTTCGTTATGACAAAAGTAATGTTTAATAAGATTGTGGCTGCTCTGTATCACTTTGGGAAGATAACTATTGAGGAGCAGACTCCCTGCCAACTCAGTGGACAGGTAGCACAAGTTAGCATTAAGAATTGACACTGTCGTGAGAGGTATATGCCCTTTGTGTATATACCAGAGCATGACATTGAAGAGTAGAAAATTATCATTATAACTACAACATGCTGTATACTGTACAAAGCATTTTCATACGTGTCATCTCATAATCCCCACAGAAGCCCTGTTGTGTCCAGGTTGTGAACATTTTCTTAGGTTTTGGCCTTCTATCAATGTCACTGATGTTTGGAAAACATGTTTTGGGGGAAGGTGGGGAGGAGTAGGTTAGATAGGTTTATTTATGATGAAGTTTGCTATTGAATTGCACTAGTGTTTGCTTTATCCCCGCAGCATCCCTGGATTTTTAGGGAAGCAGCCCTTCCTCACTGCAGTGTAAGTTGTTTGAGTGGGATGGACATAATCCTCTCCTGCTCCAGGGTTTTACATGGAATCAGGCCTGATAATGAGAGCACCCCAACTCAAGGCAGTAAGCGGTTTGGTGACCAGCATGACTCGAGAAAAGCTGAGAAGCAGCATTTGGGATTTTGCTGGAGTGATTTCAAAAGAGGTATTCTCCTTGGGATTGTAAATGCTAAGAACCATACTAGCCTGGAATTTTGCCAGTAGATAGATTTGTCATCACTGGACGAGACTGATGAAAAGATAGCCGATACAGAGGAAAGCAGAGCAAAGACGAGGGTAAATAGTCCTTGATCTAGGAATGCTTGAGTGTCTAATTACACCCTTTAGATTCCTCAGATGTGTGAACTTCTCGACGTGATGATAATGTTTATGGATGAACTGGCAGGAGTGAGGTTGGGTGTGAGGTATGCACATTTTATGTTTAGTCAGCTCAACCTAAGGACAGATTATCTGGTTTCTGGATGAATAGAAGTTAAAAAATAGGAGGTGACATTGTGAAAAATGTAAAGAACAGTTCAAACATTTGATTTTTTTGAGGGCATTAATTGGAACTACAAGGCAATCCATAGGTGTCAAATTATACGTATTTCCACAGCGGAACACCTTTCCCCCTTGCCAATAACACCGAGGGTGAAAGACAGCTCATTTGGCTCTAGATCCCAAGACTGACTAGTTGGGGCCTACAAAAGAACTATGTAACGAAAGGGAGGAAGCAGGGACAAAGAGCTTCCAACTTAGGTAGGCCCTGATGTATTATGAAAAAAGTGAAAACTTATGAGAAAACAAAGATTAAGAGACTTTTAATATATGATTAAACTAGTTAATTGCCAACAATCTGAATAATGTTTGGTATTCTTATACTATAGTATTTACATTTTTGGGTGATATTAAATTATTCTCGCAAAACCCAGATGTAGTTTAAACTTTACACCAAATCAATTTTTTACCCTATGCTGCCTAGTTTTAACTGTACTTTTCATATGAAGCTCATTCTTCCCCAGGACTCCTGCTAAGTTAGGGGTGCCTGTACTTACAGGCCTGAGGACTTAGTACCATTTGGTAGAAACATCCTTCCTCTACTCTAACCTTCTCGCAGACACTTGGGCTGTGGAGGGTATTCCCAATCCATGTCTCCAGAAGTTGTGAAGCCCTGATGAACAATTAGAAATGTGATTGGTTTCTTGAATGATATGGAGATATATTATGGTTGGTCTTTCTTTACCTCTTAAAATATGCTTAAATTAGGAGAATTTAAAAGCAATTCATAAAAGTTCCTGACAATAAATAAACCACTTTATTGACAGTGGGCCAGTAAGAGCAGTCAAATTTAGTTTGCAGGTAACCAAAAACATTTAAAAAGGAGAATGCTAAGACTGCCAAGATTCATGTCAGTACAAACACATAGTCAGAATGAACACCAGGCATAAAACAACACACACAGTCAGAATGAACACCAGGCATAAAACAACAAATGCCGAAATGCCAAGGGCCAGAGTTCTCTGTTAAGCTAACTTAGAGCAAATCCTTCAACACTATGAGTACTTATACTGCAATTAGATTACAAACTTGAGTCTCTGGAACTATCAGATAGTCCTGGTGAACTGGTACTCAGAAGGAAAAAAAGCAAATTCCTCAAGGTCTCAAGGAGGCTGTGTAGGGAGAAGCACCAGAAGGAAGCTAGAAAGGGAAGCCCCTTCTCTATGATGACCTGGATAGGATGGTCACAGTTCTTAACTGGTAAATAGAAGGTATGGAAGATATGCTTATTCTTAATTTCTACTGATGGATGCTTAGCTACTTACTATAACCTGAATGTTTGTGCCCCCTCATCCATGTTAAAACCTAATCCCCACTGTGATGGTATTAGGAGGTGGGGCCTTTGGAAGGTGATTAGGTCATAAGGGCAGAGGTGCCTTGCCCTTTCACCATGTGAGGACACAGTGAAAAGATCGCTGTCTATGAACCAGGAAACAGGCCCTCATCAGACACTGAATCTGCCAAGTCTTTGATCTTGGACTTACCAGTCTCCAGAACTGTGAGATTGTTGAATGTTGTGTATAAGTCACTTAGTCTATGATATTTTGTTATAGCAGCCCAAATGGACTGACACCACTTCATTAAATTGTGTGTATATATGCGCACACAAGGGTGCACCCCCGCCCCCCACGAGACGCTATAGCACTTACTGTGTGCCAGGTCCTTTACTTTCATTATTATATTTAATCCTCACAACTTTATCAGAGAGGGATGACTTATTCCCATTTTACAGATAAAAAAACTGAGGTCCAGAGAATAAATAGCTTTTCAAGGTCACATACTTGCTAAGTGGACGTGGTAGAATTAAAACCCACCTTTAAAAAGCCCATGTTGATGTTGTTGTCAAATTTTAGCCCCCAAATGAATTTATTTTCACTCAAGCATTTGGCATATTGAGAAATAGCAAGCATTTTAGGCTTTTCAGGACATATACTCTCTGTTGCAACTACTTAACTCTGCCATTGTAGCACAAAACAGCCAAACACATGTATATGAATGAGTGTGGCTGAATTTCAAATAAACATTACTGATGGAAAATAGGCAGTGGACGGCCTTGGTCCGTGGGTCCAGGCCATAGTTTGTCAATACGTGCTGTAGACCACTATTTAGGTGATGAAAAGGGTTGAGTTCCCTTTCCTTTATTTTGTTCCTGTGTCAGCCATTCTCCTACCCTTACCTCTCACACCTTGAGCCTTCCCAACTACCTCAATCCCCTTCAATGTGTTTTTTAAATTTCTTTGCAAAACTATTCCCAGTCCTTTCAGGCCCATTTCCTATTGTTTTCCATCATTGCTAGATTTATACTGACCCATCCTTAATGATCTTGCTCTCCACCTACCACCACTTCTTTAAACTATTCTTATACTGTAATAATAGAACTAAAGTCTACAGAGAGGAAATGATAAGAAGTCACAGGAATAATGTGGAGGAGGCAAGACATGGACTGGTTGCTGAATGTTCATCAAGGATAGAATTTAGAAGAAAGAAATCTGTAACTACATTTTTCCCTCTACCTTTTCTATAATCTTCTTTTCACACAATATGTAAAATAACAATAAAGACTGACATTGGTATAGATTTATTTTTCTTTCTAAATATTTATTTGAACTTTTGCTTTTGTGTTCCCAATCCCATCCCTGATCTTTGGTCACCGATGTAACTTATGCCAATATATCATTGTGATTCCAAGCCTTTTCGATCTTCTTTAGGGTTCTGGGATATAGCAAAGACCAACCAACATATAGAGAGACAAGAACAACAAAAATGTGGGTAAACATGAAGGCCAGAAAAATGGCAACTTCTCCTTAGAGGGAAGCTGCTTATCCTCAAGTGAGTCACTGTCCTGTTAGCTATTTTCCATATCTGACAGGAAGGTATGTCCTTGTGCCTCACAGTTGCTTCAGTTCTTCTTGAATGACATCCTAAATATAACAATATATTGAACCCATCAACTACATCTCAGGTCATCTCTTTTTTCTCAAAGAGACAAAGCAGTTTACAGAAAGCAGAATAATGTAAAGAATTAAAATCTCCCTAATACTGTGATTATACAAAACCAAGGATTCAGTCAATGAATGCCAATTATAAGAAAAGAGAGACTTAAAAAAAAAAAAAAGAGGGACTTGATGAAAAACTACAGTTAAGATTTTGACCCATGCAACTTCAGGGTAACTTCCAAGGAAGTAGAAAAGGAAGTTCAACGTAGCCAAAGGGTAACAATTATCTAAATCTATGACCAGCATAATCCATGTGAACATAACTTAGAACCTGCTGTAAATACAGTCTGTTTATATTTACGTTCATCAAATTAGACAGTAGCCTCTATGGGGAGGGAGAAGATACGAAGCATATTTCAAGTCTTAGCTTTTAAGTATTTATAGCTAATCTAAATGAAATGACACTCTCAGGAGAAGTGACCATCTGTACATGTGCATCTCTACTTTGGATTCAAAGAGGAACAATTCTATGTCTTTGTGATAAGGACATGAGCCCTCTAAACTTACCAATAAGAACTTCCTTACAAAGTAAGAGCTTTTAAACAGGGCTTTGACGTGACAACGAAAAGGAGAAACTGGATTTCACAATGATTATATTGCTACCCACTCCCAAGGATTTCTTAAATTTTCACAAAAGGGTATCGGGAGGGGTTAGGGATCAAAATCTGAAATCTCTGGCTTTCACAATTATCAAATCAACGGATATAAGAAACATTTTGTTTATGGCTCAAAAATACGTACTATGCAAATAAAATTAGATGCATATGAAATTAGTCCTCAAGCAGCATTTAAGGGTCTTCCACCTAAACACGCAGGTATTTAACACAGTGATAAAACCAACTTACATTTCTTCACATTTACTAATTTTTTTAAGGTTGCTCTTCAGTGTGAATTCTCTGATGTCTGATGAGGGATGAACTGCACTTAAAGCTTTTCCCACATTCATTACATCTATAGGGTTTCTCTCCAGTATGAGTTCTCTGGTGTTGAATAAGAGCTGATGAATGAATAAAGGCTTTTCCACATTCGTTACATTTGTATGGTTTCTTTCCAATATGAATTCTTTGATGTTTAGCGAAATTTGAGCTCCGGCTGAAGGTCTTCCCACATTCATTACACTCATAGGGTTTCTCTCCAGTATGAATTCTTTGATGCTGAACAAGATGTGTGCTCTGACTAAATGTCTTTCCGCATTCACTACATTCATATGGCTTTTCTCCAGTATGAACTCTCTGATGTTTAGTAAGGGATGAGCAATGGCTAAAGGCTTTCCCACATTCCTGACATTTATAGGGTTTCTCTCCAGTATGAGTTCTTTGATGTTTAATAAGTGCTGATGAATGAATGAAAGCTTTATCACATTCATTACATTCATAAGGCTTCACTCCAGTATGAATCAGCTGATGCTGCACAAGATGTGTACTTCGATTAAATCCTTTCCCACACTCATTGCATTCATAAGGTCTCTCTCCAATGTGAATTCTCTGATGTATTTCAAGCGATGAGCTTTCTGTGAAGGCTTTCTTGCATTCACTGCACTCAAACAGAATTCTAGTATGAGTTCTCTGATGTTTAGTTAAATTAGCTCTGTGGCTAAAAGATTTCCCACATTCATTGCAACTATATGGTTTCTCTCCAGTATGGACTCTCTGGTGTCGAATAAGCACAGAATGATAAGTGAAGAGTTCACCACAGTCATTACATTTATGAGGTTTTTTCTCTTTATACGTTTTCTGTTTTTTCCTTAAGTTTGATTTCTGTTTCAATCTTTTTTCAAGTGTATGAAAGGCATAGGATCCTTTGGGAACTCTGTCTTGAGTGAGAACAGACTTCTGACTAAAGGTTTTCCAATATACACCATGCTCATGAGTTCTTTCTTCAGGGAGTGAATTCATGTAGGTGAACATTTCTCTCAAGTGTCTCTCCTGATTTCCTTGCTGATTCTCTAACCAATTTTCACATTCAAGAGTAGATTCCAAGTTGGTGTCATAGACACTATTCCCCGTCAGTCTGTCTATTATTGCAACCTTGCATGATTCCTCTTTGGAAAAATCTTGCATTGAAGTTGAATCTTTGCTCTCAGGTCCACTCTCCAAGTCTGAAAGAAATTGGAAATGCAAATTTCCTTTGTTTTCTGTGCTCAACAAAAAGGCAGTTCTGTAATAGGGAAGAGTTAATGAAGGTGAAAAAGCATGCCTTCAATGAGTAAGTGGATTTGACTCTTATGAGATGATTTGCAAAGAGAGACAAATGGAGGGAAATGCACAGCGTACGCAGAGAAAATGAATAGACTCTATCCAGGAGAGTCAATGGGGGAAATATGACCAGAGACACAGGAGAAGGAGAACCAATGCAGATGAAGCAATCTACCACCGGGTGAGTAGGAAATGAGCGTACTAAATCAGGGAGACACAACTTCTTATAGAAGACCTACTGCTATAATAAATATCCAGGCAGTTATCACTGTAGTGTTGAGGAAAGTTATAACTCCTAAGATTCCAGTCATCTAATCCTACTTACATCCAAATATTAATTTCATTTCCAGTTTAATCTTCCTTAAAAATGCTTTTATAATACAACCTTGATAAAAAATTTCCTATGATCTCCCATGGATATATTGGCAAATATATGAAATTATATATGCACAAGACTAATTGAAGCAGTGAAAACTGATAACATCTCAAATATCCTATTATAGAGAACCGATTAACTATGGTGTATACATACAATGGAGTACTATCCAACTTCTGAAAAAATGAGAAAGATCTCTACATATTCCTACAAAGTGATCTTTAGGATATATTAAATAATAATAAAAAAAACCCCGGCAAACTGCGAATGAGTGTATAGTTTGCTACTTTTGTGTAGAGAAAAAAGGGGAGATACAAATATATAGACATGTTTTATTCTACTTTCCAAAACCAAGATGGATAAATGAAATATTAATAAAAATGGTTACCTATAGGGAAAGTACCAGAATAGAGAAGGGCAGAAATGGAAACAGACTTTTCTAAATATATCTAATATAAACATTAGAATTTTTGTATCCCGTACAAAACTATGAAGCTAAAATAATTTAAAGAGTGTGGTTTAAAGGAATAAATAGATCAAACAGAAGAGCAAGTTCAGAATAAAGCAAGTATATATAGGAATTAAGGACAATATAAAGGTAATATTTCAGTCAGTGAACTAAAGATAATTTGTTTTTCCAACAAATGGTGCTATGGCTGATTAAGCATTTAGGAGAAACGTGTCCCTCATTCCATACAGCCAAATCAACTCTATTCACTCATCTATCTCCTCTTCTACCCATTTATTCAACAATTATCTATTGAATATCTACCATACACTAGGCTCTGTTCTAGACACTGGGGAAAAACAATTGCAGTTCCTAGGCACATGAGGGGAGAGAGAATTTAGTCTAACATTCACAAACACATATAAAATTGTACCTGCAGTAAGTGCTAAGAAATAAAAGGCAAATGATGCTCCGAAAGAATATAAGAAAGGGAATCTAGGGAAATGAGGTGAGGTTTCCCTGAGGTACATCACCGAACTGAAATGAAACTGGGGCTGGGATTTGGGTGTGTGTTTCAGGTAATATGTACAAAAGCACTAAAGTGAGTGTTCCAGGCAGAGGGAATGATATGCCTTGTGGTGAGAGGGACATTCAAGAAAAGCATAGTGGTTGAAAGGATGGATTATGGAATCAGAACACATGAATTTAATCCCAACTCTGCCACTTACTAGCTGTGTGACCTGGGGCAAGTTATTTACCTTTCTACTTCAGTTATCTGTAAGAAAGGGAAATAACAGTACCTACTTCATGAGTAATAATTAACACTTACCTTAAGCATTAAATGAGAATATTTATAAAGAACTTAAAACTCTGACACAGCCTAAATGCTACATAAGTGTTTGTTAAACACATAAAATATAAATTGATCTCAGGTTAGTATAGGTAGGTAGAGGCAGAGATCTCAAACAGTGGTCCATGGACCCCTGGGAGTCCGTAAGTTCAAAACTATTTTCAAACTAATATTTAGATATTATCTGAGTTTTTCATTGTCTTGACATTTGCACTGATGCTGCAAAAGTAATGGTGGTAAAACTGTCATGACTTAGCGTGAATCAGGACAATGACACCAAACTCACTAGTCATTATTGTGTTCTTCACCACCACGTATTCTCAGTTAAAAAAAAAAAAGCCTTGAAAATGTCTGCATGAACAGTAAACATTAATTTTATTAAATTTCAAACCTTGAATACACGCCTTTTTAACATTCTGGATTTATAAAACAGGAAATATTCATAAAGCAATTCTGGTTATAACACTCATGAGATCGTTTGAGTTGTGAGCTGAACTAGCCACTTTTTTCACAGACCACAGATTTTCTTGAAAGAATGACACAGATAATTATGTTATCCATGTTGGGCATTTGGCAGACACTTTCTTAAAAAATGAACAAAGTGAGACTGTCACTTCAAGAAAAACGACTGACTGTTTTTTATAAAATTTGAGCTTCCAGACAGAAATTAGAATTTTAGAAAACTTTTATCAACCATTGATAGCCTGATAGCTTCCTAATACTTAAAGAATTTTCTGACCAGGTCAGTGGTGGTATTAAAAACTGTCATTTAAAAAATATTGTATAATGTAATGTGTCAATATTTGTGTAACTCAGTGAACCAATATTTTCCAAAAGATCAATAGATTTGAATGTAAGAGTATGAAAAACTCATGGATGTGATTTCAGATGCCACATTGTTAATTAATTTTTAAGAAACAACCACTTGCCCAGTTTTGGTGTCAGATCAGAATAGCTATAAGTATCTGAAGAGGTAAAAAACACTCCTCTCTTTTCCAACTATATATTGGTGTGAATCTGGATTTTCTTCATACACGTCGACCAAAACAACACATCACAGCAAATAGCATTTAGAAGCAAGTGTGAGAATATAGTTGTCTTCTGTTAAGCCATATTTTCAAAGAGATTTGTAAAAATGTAAAACAATGCCATTCTTCTTAATATTTTTTTCTTAAAGAAGATGGTTGTTTCTATAAAAATTATGTTATTGGTATTAACATGTAATGGGTTTATAATTATTTTTAAATAAATTATCCAATAGTTTTAAATCTTTTTCAGTTTTAATTTCTATATAGTAAATATTGGTAGAAATAACTCACATAAACAAAAGCTGTTTAGGGTCCTCGATAATTTGGGGAGTAAATTAGGTACTGTGATGCCAAAACATTTAAGAACCGCTAAGCAGAGTACAAAAGTGGAGGGAGAGTACGTGTGAAATAAGGTTGGAATAAGTAAGTGACACCTTGTGCACGGTATTGAAAGCGTCCAAGATTCTGGTTGTTATTCTAAGAGCAATGGGAAGCCATTGAAATGTTTTAAACCAAGAGGTGACACCATCAGATTTGTATTTTGAAAACATCACTCTCACAATGTTATGAAGAACGGAATACATGGGAGCAAAGGTGGAATCAGGAGATTATCACTGTAGTCCAGGCAAACAAAACGATAATGCTAACAATGAAGAAATATTCAGAATGTAATTAGATAAACACAATGAAGGATTGGATAAAGGAAGAGATGGAAGTGTAAAGACTGGTCATAAATGTATGGCTTGTACAATTTGATAAGACAGTGAGTGTCATTAAGACAATTATTGGGAAAGGATCCTGTTGGGGCGATGGAGAATTTGGGCATGTATCAGGTATTCAGTATTAAATATGTTGTGTTGAGGTGCCTTTGATACAAGCAAATGGACACATCAAATAGTTACACAAATGTTCAGAACAAGAGCCCCAAGGAGAGGTCTAGGATGGAAACACAAATTTGGGATTCATCTAGATAAGAGATGATAATTTGGTTATTGAAATGGATGAGACTACTGACAAAAAAAGTAGAGGCTGCAAATAGGTGACCAGTTAGACAAATCTGACCCTCAGATATTTGTTTGATCCACACTATTTATACAAATTTTTTAGATTAATTGCCAAGAGTTAAAAATAGGGACATTTCACATGAAAATTCAAATTTTGGGTTTCTCTTAAAAAACAACTGGAAGCATACTGAGTGACAACCAATTAAGAGCAGAGGTTGGCAACTACAGCGCACTGCCTATTTTTCTAAATAGAATTGTATTGGAACCCAATCACACCCATTCATTTGTGAAATGTCCATGATTGCTTTAACCCTACCAAGACAGACCGAGTAGTGGCAGCAGAGATCGTATGTCCCACAAAGCCTCAATTATTTACTCTCTAGCCCTTTACATAAAAAGTTTGTCAGCCCTTGAACTAAAGCTAATGGAGTAATGACCCCTTTCAGCTGCGGCATGTGCTGTTCCAGTTTACTTATTTCACTCACTATATTACCTCCTGAATGCAGGCATTCAGATTTACGATTGCAGGTATATAGAGGGAAGGGAGATTCAAACCAAACCTTGAGCAATCCAAACGTTTAATTGTTCAGAAAAGAAAGTTGAGAAGATACAACCAGCGAAGTAAGAGGCAATTCCAAATGGATTAAGGATTTAAAGGAAATATTAAAAGACAGATATACTAGAAGAGAACAGAAGGAACTATTTCTATTATCTTTGAGAAAGAACTTTCTCAGCACTAATCAAAACACAGGAAATAAAAGATTGTAATACATTAAATTTGTACATTAAAAAGCATACCAAAACCAAAAGGCAAAAACTAGAAAAACATATCTGTAACATAACAAAGAATACCTCATACATGAAGAGTTCTTATAGATCACTAAGAAAATGGCAATATCTCCCCCCACCCATACACACAAAAAAGAGAAAGGTGGTGAATAGGTAAGTCACAAAAATAGACAGGCCTAGAAAGGGAAACAGACATATCCACATCACGGGAAGATTTTAAAACTCAATATTCAAAAGAACCAGATTATTAAAAAAAAGAGCATTAAGGGAAGATTTTCTTTATGCTATACATACTATAAAGTATAGTTAATTAAAACATATGGTATCGGAACACAGATAAATAAGTAAACCAGAGAGCCTAAAAACAGATCCAAGCATGTATTGGACCTGGGTTTATCACCGAGTTAGCATTACAAATCAGTGATAAAACTTATCTGTGATATTAGAAGTTAGAATAAGGTTACCCTTGGAAGGAGGGAGGTGCCTTAAAGAGATCACAAGGGTGCCTGTAGGGGTGCTAGTAAGGTCGTTTCTTAATCTGGGTGCTAGTTACATGAATGTTTTCAACTTATGAAAATTCATAGACCTGTACAGTTATATTTTCAGTTATTGTATATTGAAAAAAAGGAAGGAACAGCAGGAAATGAAGCAAAATATTAGCATGTGTTTGATCTTGGTGGTGGATACATAGGTGTTATTTTATTTCCTTGACTTTTATATGTATTTAAATTGCTAGATAATTTAAAATATTTTAAAATAAAAACACATAGGTACTTCCAATAGTCTTTCTTAAGCACTGAAAAGTGTCACTTCTTCACTGTCCTGTAGAGCTATTATTTCTGAAGCCTCCCATCTATCTGACTCACCTGAATGGCTGCTTTGGGGGGTTTTTCTCTCAAACATCAACGGTTCCCTTCCATTCTCCAAATTGTAGTTCTCAGGCTTGGAAACTGGAAGCCCTGCTCATTAAAAATTCAAAAAAGAAAAGGGACTTAGCTATTTGTGATGGGCACAAAGATCTACCCTAGAGCATAGTGCCAACCCTGATCCACCAAGAGGACCGGAAATTACAGGAAGATCTGAAGTGAAAGAAGACAGACCGCTCCATGAAGCTTAAAATATTTGCAGCAAGAGTCTGGGCCTGGCAAGGAGTTTTTATGCACTGGAAAACACAAATGTTTCTGCCTGTCAAAAAAGAAGAGTACTCTTTCTTTCCTGAGGAGTTTCCAGGGAGACACCATACGTCAATCCTTAGCTTAGGTAAGACTGGGAAAATGGGACCTCAGTGGCAGCATCACGAAGTTGGGACTGGGGAAACTAGAATTTTTGTCCTCTAATGATTTTCCTTTCTTCCTTCGTTAGTTGCTAGAACCGACTTTCTGAGGGAATTTATTACCTGAGGTTTGGGAAGGGCTTACATAGTTCCTGGTGCTCCTTATAAAAACACATATGCACATGTGCACATGTGTACACACACACAGGTGGGCATAGGGTACAAACTGGCCAGAGTGCCCTATCTCCCTGGCTCTAGCAATTGTTCAACACATGACCCTATTTGCTGAAACTCCACTGTCCTTTTTTCCTTACCTCTCTAACTAGAAGAATAATATGACCCTAGAGCTGCCAATGGCCATCTTTGCCACATGGGGGAGAATAAAGCCAATACATGGCAAAGCCAAGCCATGTGATTAAAAAAGAAATACAAGAAATTCCTGATCATATATTTGCTTCCTTGAATCAAGTTTTTCCCCCTGGGGAATGGAATCCAACACCTAAACTCTACCTAGACTCATCTGTCTTAATTAACAGAAGCCTTCCCCTTCAGGGGACGGACTCCAACACCGATACCTGAGGACTGTGGTGGAAACCCAGTGCAGCTGGGAGAAGGGAATGGAAAATAAAAAGAATATTTACCCCTGGAGGAAGGGTAGGGATACATACTAGGCCCAGCATTGTGAGTGAAGGAGGACAGAAATATTTGTGAAGTTCACACCTTCTAACCCAGGTTCACAATGCCCACCTAAGAGTTTGATCAGATCAAAGATACCCCATCCTTTTCTACCTCCCACCAACTCACTGACAGATTAACTCTTGCACAAACACAAGTAAATAACCTAATTAACTTACATCAAATTACATTTTGAAGGCATAGATGAGCAATCAATGCACATAGGACTTGGGCTATAGTACTTGACAGAAGCAAACATACGATGTAATAATCATATTCACCCTGGTGATAATTCTAAATCATGGTGTGGGGCAATAGAGTGTAAGTAAAACGCCAAAAGTCTTACTGCTGCTGGGAGGGGTAGCAATTTAGTTCCATCAAAAGACTGTGATTTAAGAAACACAACCAAGAGAGGAAGGAACTATAGACAAGAAGCACCAAAATTTATATATAACCGCGTTTCCCCGAAAATAAGACCTAGCCAGACCATTAGCTCTAATGCATCTTTTGGAGCAAAAATTAATTAAGACCCGGTATTATATTATACCCAGTATTATATTATATTATATTATATTATATTATATTATATTATATTATATCCGGTCTTATTTTAATATATATTAAATTATATTAACTTTTGCTCCAAAAGATGCATTAGAGCTAATGGTCCGGCTAGGTCTTATTTTTGGGGAAACATGGAAACACCATTCAAATTTTTGAGTCCTGAGCTGTACATATGAAAAGCACAACTTTAAGTTACCCAGTAGAACAAAACAGCTGGGGGGATAAAATGCTGCAGAGAGATTTTAGAAACTACAGATTTCTAGAGTTTGTACTTTATCCCATATCAATGTGGACAAGCTGTTACAATGTGGGCTTTTAGCTGAAAACCCATAAGGACACAAACTTCAAAGAAGACAAATACCTTAAAAGTAATTTCCCCTCCCAAGGAGTAAGGGCTGCACACCTTACTTAGGAGTAAGGGCAAAAATGAAATAGAACCATAGGAAAAATAATCAGGCAGGATCAAGGTGATCAAGTGCTACTCAGTTGCAGAAGGTAGTCAGGATAAAGTGAACTCTCTTTAGAAAACAGATAAATTTAATCACCTTACAATAAAGATTAAAAAAAAAGAAAAACCAGTGAAAAAAAAGATTCCCCCTCTTTAGACTAGTGTGAATTAGGTTTCTGTCACTTGAATCCAAGGAATCCCGATACAAAACATGCATAGACAGTTCACCATGAACCTAGAACTGAAACAGATTTTCTCTGGGCCCAAAGGGATTAATACTTTACAACTCCTAAATGGAAAAGTGAAGGCTTTGTTAAGCTATTTCACTTTCAATAAAGTAATGATTTCAGAGTCACAGGATGAGAACCCATCCTTACAAAGCGAGACCAGGTTCCTATAGTTCTCCAGCATCACGTCCCTCTGTGCAGGATCCAGCTTCCCCCACTCCTCTGGGGTAAAGTCCATGGCCACATCTTTGAATGTCACAGACGCCTAAGACACAAAACATACTTATGTTTACCATCTTTTGCTTGACAGCACCCTTTTCAGCCACCAGTGTCTGTTGTTCCTGGAGCAGAGCAGTTGAATATATTCAACAGGGAAAATGACAGTGATAAATGACAAGTATTCTAATAGTATTCGGATTCTGAACATTCTGTGTGAAGTCACTGAGTATCAGTTATGTGCTAGGCACGCTGTGCTAGGTGTAATATGAGAACCAAAAGAAATCTGACCATGGTTTCTCCATTGAGAGACTATCATTTTTCTGGGGAATAAATAGTTAAAACATGAACCAGTCAGTCAACAAAGTAGTTTGGCAAAGTAAACAAAATATAGGCAGAGGAGGAAAAAAGGCATGTCTGCATAACTCTCCTTGTGAGTCCTCAATAAAAACTTGAAGAATACATATAGCCAATCAGAAGATGAACTGAAATACAGACCTTGTGAACGGAGATGCCATGGAATGAAGAGACTGGCAGTAAAGCACCAAATCCAATAAAGCATGGAATTAATTTGAGACTAAAAGCATTAATTGAAAAATGATGGCAAATTAAGGGTACAGCTGTAACTCATATATGTTTAGTGTAAATATCATAGGATTAAGTTTATATAAGACAAAAATACAAAAGCTGTAAAGAGATAGTTACATATAAGTATTATATACCTTTTTAAGTAAGGCCATAGAGAATGGGAATAATATTCCAAGGTTGTTGAAATAAATATATATCAAATGCTGTCACTGGTAGGTAGAAAATACCTTCTATTTAAACATCATGAAACATTTGCAAAAGTAACAAAGTAAATTTAAATAAATTCCAAAACAGAGCAATAACTGATGATAGTTGAAAAAACTCATATCAAAATAATAATGAAATAAAATGCAAAACAAATGCAAATGGCTAAAACTGTACTCAGAGGAAATTTCATGGCTTTAAACACTTCCATTTCATTAAAAAAATAATGTAAATAAATGAACAAAACATACAAATCAAGTTAGAGAAAGAACAACAAACTAAGAAAAATAGGAAGAATTACAGGATAAAAGCAGAAATTAAGGTGAGGGTAAATGAAAAAAATAGGAGAGGTGGGAAATCTGAGTAAGGTCAATAGGTTATAGTACTACATACCAATGTTAATTTCCTAATTTGAGAAAATAAGAATAAAGTGAGGGAAAATGTTAACTTTTGGAGAATCTTAATGGAGAGTAAATAAGAAATCTTTCTATATTTGCAACATTTAAGTCTGAAATTATTTCAAAATAAAGTTTCCAAAAATGGAAATATATAATCTGAGACTTAAAAAAATACAAGAATCATTCCGGGGGTGGGGGGGTTGGGTGAAACGTAAAGATCACTAAGTACACAAAACATTTTGAGGAAAAATGACTGTATCCTACAATCTGCATATCCACAGCTAAACTGACACTCAATGGAAATTAACTTTCAGACCATGAGAAGAAAAAAAAAATTAGAACAAAAATGCAAAACACTGCACAAAAAGGCAGAAAAAATACAAAAGAAACGGAAAGCATAGTAAACAGAATTATAAAAATCACATGGCAAGAAAAATTTGAAACATACAAGTAATCATATTAATGTGAATTAGTTCATTTCCCTTAAAAAATTTATTTTAAAAGTCACATCCTGTTCACAAATAGGACATCCCCCCAAAATAACCCAAAGTTGGTGGGAGGGAGATGGAAGGAAATATAGTATATCACGTCTGAATACAGCAGTACAAGTTCAACAAAAACATATGGAAAAATATATATCAAACTGTTATCCTCAGTAGGTAGAAGTGGGGGACTGAATTTGGGGAGGGAAGTAATATTACTTTTATATTGATATATGTCTGTGTTGCTCACCTGTTACAATGAACAAGAATTAAACCTTTAATATTTTAAAAATCTAATAAGACAGAAAAATTGTCCAGGCAAATTCTAATAAGACAGTTACAATATTAGCATAAGATAAAAATCTCATGTAATGCAAAAAGGACAAAGAAAGTTTTTTAAAACTTTCCTAAAAGGTTGAATCTATCCCAAGACTAACAGTCTTGAGTTAAATACCAAAGTGTTGAAATATATAAAGCATTCATTCTTCTGGTACTTGTACTTTGATTTTCCTCAGACTGCTATGCCTGTGTAGTTCAGGTGGTATTAATTCCATCTCTGACTCAGAGGTGGTATGTGTATTTGTATGTGTATGTGCAGGTATATTCCATAGGTCTGCCCAATTAGAGAATTACACTTAGATCTGGACAATAACTGTTCCAGGAACGGGCCTAATCCCTGTTAAAGAGTTAATCCCTGGACTTCTGCAATAATTAGGAGGCAAGCTGCCCTTTGTCTCTGGTCCTCAACATGGGAAGATGTAAGCCTAGATTGGTAGGGCCAGCATTAGGATAACAATCTACTTGAGAGGAAAATCCATAGAGAAAAGAAAAGGTCAGTGAAATGGAAGGAATAGGTTTCTAATGTTTCTCACTTAGTCAATAAATATCTCTTTTTGCTTAAGTCAATTTAAGTTGAGCTTTTACCAGCTGCAACTTAAAGCTTCTTGACTTGACTAATAAAGTCTTCAATACCAATGTCAGGCAGTTGAGAAACAGTGAAGACAGACAAGTATATAAGGATCCTGAGAAGTTACTTTCACAAATGGTACCAATGTGCAATACATACTTTTTAGACTTGGGACCACAGTAGCAAAGAGAAAGGCCAGTGGAGGAATCTTTGGGTTGTGGTATGCCACACACATCATGGAGACCTCTTTTCTCCTACCCAACTTCTTTTAATAAAAACTTCAAACATACAAAAAGTTGAAAGACGAATACACTAATTACCCACATAGTACAACTACCACTTAAATTCAACAATTCTTAAGATGTGCCCTTGTACAGCGGATTGGAGAGTAAGTTACAGACACGGTAACATTTCACTTCTAAAATACTTCAGCATTCATCATCTTGGAGGGCTGCATTATAACTCTTTAAATTAAGCCTTCCATAGGCTTTCCTTTTCAAGCAGTTCTTTGAACTTTTGAATATTTATTATTTTCATAATTCACTTCAGCACTAAAGGTACGTTCTTAAATTCTTACTTAACAGTTATGCGTATATTGTTTCCCCTATAGAAACATAAATTTTAAGAGATATGCACCATATTTTCTTTCAAAATAATTTCCTGTTACCAAGCACAGAAATTAGTATAACAGGCTAAAGAAGGGTAATGTTCCTTACATGCCTGTTGCGTGACAATAAATAATAGGTGGAGAAGATACCTTGGGTTAGTAGAAAACATTTTCTACTGAGCCTATTAGTCACCCGAGTAGCCTTAGAATTAGAACTCATCTCTCCAGATGAGTGCCAGTGGACAAAGAAACTCCACATCAAAAAGAAGGGAGTGTGTCTGTACTCTGAGAAATAAGGTGGAATTTCAATCATCAGTAGAGACTCACACTCACCTGGGATCTGGCTGTGAGGCGCAGGGCTGCCACTTCTCCCTCTTCTGCGCTCTTCTCTTGTGAAAAGGAAGAATCCTGGGAAGACATGGCTAAAGGGAAGAAAGCATCAATGATGGGACTTAAGTCTATCTTGTGACTCAGATTTACAAGTCTAAAAATCCTTGCATCATACAAACGATGCTCCCACAAACACTGCAACTGAAGGGAGCCCAAACAACTCATGATCCTGGGATCATGGAGAATGTCCAGGAATGCTGCTACTTGGGGCTTAAATTCATTATTGCTATCATCATAACACCTACTGGTAGATGACATTCTCTAACCTAGAAATTAGAATAAATCAGTTTATTTCAAAGATTAATTACATTAAATATCAGAAAAATAGGCTCAGTTCTCAAAAATCACCCTACAAGCTTACTTAAAAAGTAGATTGCTGGATCTCACTTCCCAATAATTATCATTAGTTCAGTTTGGGGTGCAATCTAGAAATTTAATAAGCACCCCAGGGGTAATTCTGTCGTTGGAAGTCACAGACGTCACTTCAAGAACGATGGGTCGTCAGTCACTGACTTCTATGCTTGTTTTCTACTAGCATGTAAAACAAAAATATTTCCTCTATTGAAATCATAATATTATTGTGCAAAGTGAAACAACAGAAGTGGGAAAATATCTTTGCAAACCAAAAGCTAAATTCTCAGACTCACTGATGGAGACTAGGCATAATCATTTGGGAAGAACGTGTGAGAAAAAGTAATTGAGGCTTTGCTCATGCCTTAGAAGCTAACACTTCGCTGACATTTTGGGGGTGGCTTTAAAGGATCCACTGTGCACTCAGCTGGAGTGGAAAGAGGGGTGATGCCTACCAAGCCCTCCATTCTCACTCAAAGAGCCTATCCATCTCTCAGACAAAGGAGATGGACAGCGCTGTCTGCTGAGAGCCACCTCCCCAGAGGCAACTGATTTCCCTTCAGGAGGAAGAATTTGCCCTTCCACAACACAAGTTCAATACTTCAGCAGTTCTCACCTCTCTTCGCGGGCGTTTTGGCCAAATCTCTCTCCATGATCACCACCTCCTCCCGGTTCTGAAGATTCTGACACCCCACCCGCCAAATTCAGACTTCTCTCGACTGGATAGTGAGAAGCCCCCGGAGGCCTCCTGGTCCTCCTTCCTGCCTCCTCTCTGGGGGCTCTGCTGAAAGGCTTCGATCAGGTCCGGTCCGGTTTCTTCCTCACTCACGAGCCTTGCTCGGTCTTACGAGGTTGGCACCTGGAAACCCGGGGACAGAATCCCTGAGACTGGATCCTCAGATGCCTATTCTTGCTGCTTGGAACTGTCCCTTGGGGGACCGAGCAGCTGGAAGAGATGGAGATGGGGATGCCGCCGAGATACAAGGCGCGTAGACAAATCCCGCCACGCTCGGGAATCTCCCCGAAGATCCGCGACTGCCCCGCGCCCCGCCCGTGGCGTCCCGCCAGCACCACGCTCTCACCCGCGTTCCCGGGAGGCGGCAGCCGCTGGAGGGATTCAGGCCGGAGCGTAAAGGGATGGGGCTCATGGTCTGCCTTCGAGGCCCCTTTCACAAACGCACAACCCAACCCCGACTTGGCACAGATTGATGCCCCGGGGACTACCGCCGAAGCTGAGAAGAGAAAAACGGCACGAAAACGACCAACTCACCCCTCATCCCGGGCTTCACAAAGGCTACGAACTTCTCGGGCCAGCTCGGAGTCGCGCAGGCGTAGGAAGGAGTCCGGCAAAGCTGGCGGGTCTTCTCCAGCCCGGGAACTACGATTCCCAGAAGTCTCTGGGCGTTGCCAGACTGCGTTTCTCAGCAGACAGGAGCGTAAGTGGTGTAGCTGGGGAAAGCAAAGGAGCAGCAGTCTCTTTCCCTCTCGCGAGAGTATTGAGCTGCATCGCTTTGTCTGATACATCGCGCTGGAGAGAGCGCGAACGTCGGAGACTCCGAGAGAGGCAGTGCGGGTACCCGCGCTCGCCTGCACGTGGGACTGATCACAGAACTGTGCTTAGGGCTGCTGAGTTCAGCCTAAATTACTTTAATGTAAGATATGTGAGGAGTATATGACTTTTCCATAGTTTTCTCCTCCCCAAACTCTTTTACCTTCAAACAATGTGGATGCTATATTTCTAGAAACAGCGGGTTATACACACAAATCGTTGTCCATGCATCATAGACTACTTGAAATACTGAAAGTTCACATGTGTGAGATAGATGAAGAGATTCAACTGGTTTCAGCAAATTTGAGCAACAGGTTCTTTGCAGGCATAAAAATTAATTTAAATTTATCAAAAGAGGTTGTTCTCTCAAGTGAGCATGGTTTAGTCTATCATCCTGTTAGTGGACTAATCTACCCATCTCATATTCAAAATGTTTAAACTGCTTTTCCTCTTCTCAGTGAATGGTGTCACTGCCCACAAACCCATTTGCAAAAGCAAGAACCAGAATATCCTGAACTCTTCTCTCACTGCCTATTTATCACCAAGTCCTATTTATTGTATTTCTTAAATAACTCCGATTTGCCCATCTTTCTCTATTCCCACTAGTATTACCTTAGTAGTTCTGGCCACCACCATTTCACTAGGATTACAGTCAGCCTCCTAACTGATTTCCCTAACTCAAGTTTTCTTTTCCACCAATCTATTCTCCACACTTTTTGCCCAATGATCATTCATTCTAAAGCAAGAATATAACGTAGCTTTACTGCTTAAAATCCTTCAATGACTCAAAAGCTTTGAGGGAAGGTGATTTTTAGTTCCCACAAGATAGCACCCCGTATCCAGCTCCTATTATACAATGTGGCTCCCTTTCTCTGAGCCTCCTGATACTCACACCCTTGTGTAATGCCCCCCCCCCACCCTCCTTGAGTGTGGGTAGGACCAGTGACTCACTTTTAACAATAGAATACAACAAAGGTGACATATGATTCTAATGCTTGTCTTGCTAGGAGACTTCTTGCTGGCTTTGATGAAGCATGTGGTAATGTTGGGGAGGCCCACATGACAAACGGTGGGTAGCCTTCAGCCAACAGCCAGCAAGAGCCTAAACACTGTCAACAATCCACAGGTTGCTTGGGAGTAGATACCTTGATACCCAGCTGATACCTTGATAGCCTGCTGTAGAGGACCCAGTTAAGCTGTGCCCAGAGCCTCACCCACAATGCTGTGAGATAATAACTGTGTGCTTTTTTTGAGCCAAGTATTAGTAATATTGTTATGTAGAAAAAGATAAGTAATATAACATCCTAAGTTAAATGGCTAGCTCCTTTCGCCAAACCCAACCTGGAGATCCTCTGGAAAGGAAGAGATTGTTGGATTGAAAAACCATTGAAAAATTCATTTGAAAGTCTCTGGAAGACCCAGGGTGCTCGTATGTGTGTGCATGTGCGTGTGCACACACACTTGAGCATAGATTAGAAGGGAATTGTAGCAGTAGCGGGAGACTCCTAGAGGCCACAGGGGGACTGTGGAGAGTCCCTATAGGGAGTGGGGTGAGTTTTAGTATTTTATTTTGCTTGTTTCTGTCTACTCGCACATTGCCTTGGGTAAGTCTTGCCCACTCTTGCACTATTGCACACTGTAGTTTTAGAGGTGGGTTGAGAGAGGAGTGGATACTAATAGATACAAATAGATCCACTTCAAAGGGATTTATTCACTTCCTTCTCATGCTGATGTGCACTCATGCACGTGCACACACACACACACACACACACACACACACACACACACACTGAATCAGATGATTGCTGCAAAAAAGGTGTAGAGATAGAAAGTTTCCCTGAGGGATAAGATCACCTGATGAAAAGAGTGTGGTAAATGGGGAGTGGTCTTGCCCACATTTTACCACCAGAGATTCTCTGCTTTGAAAATAACTCATATACCGCTAAGTCCCTCCACCTCTCCCCACATACGAAGTCAGGCAATTAAGTTCACGAACTTGTTGCAACGATGTTGCTAAACTTTTTTGATATCAGAGGGATTATTCATCATGAATTTGTACCAACTGGTCAAACAGTTAACCAAGTTTACTATTTGGAAGTGCTGAAAAGGCTGTGTGGAAAAGTTAGATGATCTGAACTTTTTGCCAACAATTCATGGCTCTTGCATCACGACAATGCACCAGCTCACAGGCACGGTCTGTGAGGGAGTTTTTAGCCAGTAAACAAACAACTGTATTGGAACACCCTCCCTACTCACCTGATCTAACTCCCAGTGACTTCTTTCTTTACCTGAAGATAAAGGAAATATTGAAAGGAAGACATTTTGATGACATTCAGGACATCAAGTGTAATACGATGACAGCTCTGATGGCCATTCCAGGAAAAGAGTTTTAAAATTGCTTTGAAGGGTGGACTAGGCACTGGCATCGGTGCATAGCTTCCCAAGGGGAGCACTTCGAAGGTGACCATAGTGATATTCAGCAATGAGGGATGTAGCACTTTTTCTAGGGTGAGCTCATGAACTTAATTGTCTGAGCTCATACATTTTTTAGTTTTAAATTCTTCACTTGGCTCTTTTAATAGCCTTTTTTGGCTAAGATTTTCTATTTTTAATTTGTTTTGAGAGAATTTGTAATTCTTAATAGAACCATTGTTTGAAATGATGGCTACTTTAAACCCTTGTCTGATGATCCCTACATCTGATTCTTCCCAGTATTGGCATTATTTTCTAGATTGTGATTTTGCTGGTTCTTGGCATAACAGGTGATTTGGGATTGATTCCTGGATGTTTTTCCTATTATGTTAGGAGACTCCAAGTCCTATTGAAATCTTATGTTTTAGAACACAGTCAACCTATTTAGGTGTAACATACACGTTTTGGCCTACTACTGTGGGCTATGGTTTCAATGCTAATTTAATTTTTAGAGCCTTTGTAACACTATTTTGGTCTGCTTGGTTTATCTGGTGCTGCCGGGGCACCCACTTGTCCCTGCTAGTGCTGCCTGAATGAGTGAAAGGAGCTTCCCCAGTTTGGGCCAAGGTGGGGAAATAAATCTCCAATCTGTGGAGAAGAAGAGTGCTTCCCTTTAAGTGGAGGGATTCCCCCCCTGCATTACTACTACCTAACCACCTGGTGTCTCTAGGTGTGTATGCGTTGCGGGTGGGGCATAGAGATTCCTACATCGGGCTGGGACAGAATGCACTTCCTGCGCCAGGTGATCGTTGTGGAGGGATGCCCCTGCTGGTGCCATCTGGAGCCTGGTTTCTTTCCGGGGGTGAGAGGGGTTCTCAGGCATGAGGGCACAAAAAGACTTCTCTAACAGATTAATTGTAGTGTCAGGGTCCCCCTGTCAGTGCCACTTCTAGTCAGTGCCATTTCACCCCCACCTCAATTCTAAGTGAGAGAGTGGGAGTCTCAAGTCCAAGGGATAAGAGGCTTCCTTGGCTGCATGATTCTTGTGGCAGAATCCCCCTTGCAGGTGATGCTTACTCACCTGTTGTTCTGGATGCGGGGAGGAGATTCTCAGGCTGATGGGGAAGGAGCATAATTCTCCTAGCAGCTTACTGTCAAGATATATACAATACAGGGGGCGGCCGCATGGCTCACTTGGTTAGAGCGTGAGCTCTGAACAACAGGGTTGCTGGTTCGATTCCTGCATGGGCCAGTGAGCTGCACCCTCCACAGCAAGATTGAAGGACAATGACTTGGAGCTGATGGGCCTTGGAGAAACACACTGTTCCCCACTATTCCTTAATAAAAAATAAAAGATATACAAAATACAATCAATCCCCCTGCCAGTGCTTACTTGGTGTTATTGATGGAGACCCCTATTCAGTCTCAGGGAGGAATTAGTCTACCTGGTCCACCTTCTAATGCTAGATTTGGGGGTCATAAGATGTTGTGCCACCATGCTGTTCCACCAGTATCTGAAGATTTCTTTTTCTCCCTAGTTTACTTTCCTCTTTCCATTTGTCAGACTTATTTGTTATTTATACCATTAGATAGTGAACTTAGCAGGAAGGAACAGGGCGAAATAAGTCTGTGTCCTCTATGGACCCATTTATACTTAAAAAAGGAATGAGAGATCAAGAAGATATAATGACTGACAGATAAAACAATAATTATAGTAGGAAAGTTTTACATAATCATCTGAGAAACTGATGTATCAAGCACACAAGAGGAAGAAAAGCTATCAGCTTTGTAATAAAAGCTTAAGATGCTCCAGATAATCTAAACACAACTTGAAATGCAACAAATAGAGAATATACATTATATTCTAGTACACATACCTTATTCAGAAAAATCAACCACATGCTAAAACACAGAAATGACCCAATAAATTTAAAATAAATATCATATATCTGTCACAAAATATGTTATAGGTTATTGAAATATAATGCAAGCTACATTATTTTTACTTAAAATTTTCAAGTAGCCATATTTTTAAGTTTTTTAAAAGAGGTGAAATTCATTAAATAAATATATTTATTTAACCCAACATATCCAATGTATTTTTATTTTAACTTATAATCGATATCAAACTTATTAACAAGACACTACATTTTCGCACTAAGTCTTAAAATCTGTTGTGTGTTTTACACTGAGAGTGCTTCTCAATTCAGACTAGGCACCTTTCAAGTATCCACATAGGGCTATTGGCTACCATATTGTACAACACAGATCTATGCTCTTTGACTATATGCAATAAAATAGGAATAAAAAATGAAAAGAGAGCCAAAAATCTCTATTTATGAATATTCAAAGCAAAAGAAAACACACTATCAAATAAAGTTTGGATTAAAGAGAAAATAATGATATATAATAATTAGAATTGAATCAAAATGAAAAACAATCATTCAAAATTTTTAGGACACACTAAAAAAGTACTTAGAGGGAAAATTATAATTTAAAAAAAATTAGAGGGCCTGCCCAGTGGCTCAGGCGGTTGGAGCTCTGTGCTCCTAATGCCGAAGGCTGCCAGTTCGATTCTGACATGGGCTAGTGCCAGATGGTTCAGCTGGTTGGAGCGCAGGCTCCCAACCACAAGTGGCCAGTTCGACTCCTCAACTCCCACAAGGGATGGTGGGTCTGTGCCCCCTGCAACTAACAATGGCAACTGGACCTGGAGCTGAGCTGCGCCCTCCACAACTAAGATTGCAAGGACAAAAACTTGACTTGGAAAAAAGTCCTGGAAGTACACGCTGTTCCCCAATAAAGCCCTGTTCCCTATCCTCCCAGCCCCCCAAAAAATTGGAAAAAATGACTTCAGTAGTCCACTCAAGGAGCTAAAAAGAAAATATTAAGCAAAACACATAAGAAATATAGAAATGATAAAGGGTCAAAACCAATGAAGTAGTGTATACTAAAACCAACAGAAAAAATTATCAAAACCAAACACTAGTTCAATGAATAGAGTAATAAGATAAACAACCTTCAAGTGAAAATGATGAATTTTAAAAAGAGAACAGATGAATATGCATACAAAATACAAATTGAATAAGAAGAGAAAATAGAGAAACAGCAGATTGTTAAAAATGAATATGTTGAAAACATAAAGGACATAAATTTAGGAAAATATAAAATGAAAATAAAAAGGTACAAAATGAAATTGAAAGCTTCAATAGATTAATTACCATAAAAGAAATTGAAATAAGAGACAACACTCTTAGGAATGTGAGAAGGTCTTCAGTCAGAGCTCACAACTCTATCAACATCAGAGAACTTACACTGGAGAGAAACCTTGTACCTGTAAAGACCATGGGAAAGCCTTCAGCCAGAATTCATCCCTTATGCAGCATCACGGGGTTCCTACTGGAGAGATACCATTGGAATGTGATGAGTGCGGGAAAGGCTTCAGTAGAAGTGCCCATCTTACTCAGCATCAGAAGATTCACACCAGAGAGAAACCTTGTGAGTATAATGAATGCAGGAGAGCTTTCAGGTGCAGTTCAGCCCTCATTAGGCATCACAGACTTCACAGTGGAGAATCACTCTGAATGTGTGGCCAAATTCATTCAGACTCTTCACTCACTTTGTTAGATACCAAAGAATCATACTTTCACAGGTTGCTACAGTTGTGTTACAATTTTTATTTTATGAAATGAAAATGCCCTCCCCCATTTATTCCTGCAAAATATTAGCTGCCAGAATATCACAAATCCAAGTGAAGAAACACTGATTTGAAATCTGGAATAGCACAAGAGACTCTAAACATCAATCTTTATATGTGTATGTACGTATGTATTTTTATCCATACCTGAAAATGGCTAATGTCATCATGAAATGATTTTTTAAACCCTGGCCCCAGGAATAGGCTATTTTAACATAGCAAGGAATTCCAGTTGTTCAGAATTGAGCTTGTTTCCCCTTCTTGTATTGACTGGAGAAGTGCCATGTCCAAACTAAATAGAGGAACTCATGGTTGGTTATATACTCTAACAGCACCTTCCTATAAATCTGTGCCCTAATATATAGTGTATCCCAGCATATACCTTACTGTAGACAGCTATTGTCTACTTTACCTTGTCCCAGTTTTTTTGTGATCATCCCACAGAGGCAATATGGCATGTCTCCCAGCTAATAGGCTAGTTGTTGAGACTGATGACACTTCAGACACCAAGAAAATTTGAAAGTATTATTCATACAGAGAACTTCTGAGAAGAGCAGGGTAGGTGCAAGCCAGTCTGGGATGGTGAGAGCAGAAAGCAGGTTAGGCCTTTTTAGTGGCTAGGGCATGGGGCTAGAGAAGTTTCCACGCATGGGCTTGTGGGATTCAAGCTTGCAGGATTCCAGCCACAGTACTAAGAGCCCAGGAAGTATACACATATTTCCTTATCTAAAGTGCCAAATACATGGGATTGGGGAAGGGGAGAAGCTCAAATGCTATCAATGGCCAGACATCAAAAATGGAATCAGACTATTTATCCATTTTCCCAGAAAATCTTTGTTCACTTATCTCAAAATGATTTTTTAATGCTACTTTTTTTTTTCTGTTGAAGAATCTATTCTGCTCTTATCACCTCCCCCTTCTCTTGGTTCGCAACCTCCTTGGTTAATCTGAAACATGACCCAGTACGAAGAGGGTAGGGAGAGACTGAAAAAAGAGGCAGCCACTCCAGATTGGTCGGTGGCAGTTTTAATGAGCAAGGAAACTTAGGAGGCTTATCTTGGGCAACTGCAAGATGAGTGATTTTCTGCACCTGCCCACTAAATATTAAAAGTTTATATAGAAGGCTTAACTGTGTCCAGTTCAGTATTCCATCCAGATAGTCTCAACAGCACATTTCTATCTCAAGGTTGTATCCTTGGGATAGCTTCTGGGAATGGGGAAAGCAAGTGGAACACACATTCCAAGGACGGGGAGGGGGTGGGAAGGCCTATTGCCTGGGCCCAGCTGAGGACCAACTGGTGGTCATGTCTTCTCGATGACCTCCCCCAACACCTTCCTAGAATCTTCTTTCTTTACTCTTTTCCCAAGGCTGAAGTGATAGCTATCACTTCTCAGAAAGTACACATTATTTACCTTGGAAACTGACAGTCTTACGTGGTATATATTGTTTCATGCAACCCTGGACAGGAGAGTTGGGGAAAGATTGAGCCAATACTTTTAGAAAACACTTTAGAAAAAAATATAGCCTATGAATTTGTATCAAATTACCATCAGATTAATTTACTTGGGGTTGTCTGATGAAAATTCCTGTATATGGCCTTAAGAAATTTTATGTGTACTTAATGAAGCCAGGTATTATTTATTGATCATACTGTGAATATATATATATATATATATATATATATATATATATATATATATATATGTAGTTTTTCTGTCTTTCAAGTCATCCTAAGCTTAAACTGATTTTAAGGGCCTTTTTTAGGTTTCTATGGATTATTTCTTCTTACTTTTTTCTCTGTTGTAGGCATTTCTCAGTTACCCAAGAAGATTATTGTATAGGATTGGAGTCTCTTGACTTTCCCATATCATTCCAGATTTACTAGTCAGAACTTGAGATTCCCTTCTTTTTATTTTTCTTACTAAAAGGGATACTCTGAACTCTTCCTGATCACTGATTTTTCTTACCCCTCTCTTCTATTTAAAGAACTTCACAGTGTTAGCTGCTATGTACAGCTTAAAGTTTACAGGGCTAGAGTTTGAGAGCTGAAAAGCACAACTGAAGGTAGAGAAGAAAGGAATTTTGTTCTGAAAATTAGCTGTAAAATCAAATATTCTGAAGGAATGGTGACATCTGGAAATAATTTTTGATGTACCTGAAATCCTTAGTAACTTTTTGAAATTGAAAGGGGGGAAAAGGAGTCATCTTGTTAGTGTCTGTCAGAATCAGACCTCTTAAAATAATATTTATTAACAACTTAAGTAAAAAAGTCTTTCATGGGGCCGGCCCGGTGGCTCAGGCGGTTAGAGCTCCATGCTCCTAACTCCGAAGGCTGCCGGTTCGATTCCCACATGGGCCAGTGGGCTCTTAACCATAAGGCTGCCGGTTCAAGTCCTCGAGTCCCGCAAGGGGTGGTGGGCAGCGCCCCCTGCAACTAAGATTGAACAGTGCACCTTGAGCTGAGCTGCCGCTGAGCTCCACCTCTCAACCACAAGGTTGCCGGTTCAACTCCCACAAGGGATGGTGGGCTGTGACCCCTGCAACTAGAAAACGGCAACTGGACCTGGAGCTGAGCTGCGCCCTCCACAACTAAGACTGAAAGGACAACAACTTGAAGCTGAACAGCACCCTCCACAACTAAGATTGAAAGGACAACAACTTGACTTGGAAAAAATGCCTGGAAGTACACACTGTTCCCCAATAAAGTCCTGTTCCCCTTCCCCAATAAAAAAATCTTAAAAAAAAAAAAAGTCTTTCACAAACTTTGTCTTCCCTGAAGTCAGTGTTTTTTGTAGATATCTTTGCCCTTCCTCCCAAGGCCTCATCTGTGATGACCTAGTTTAGAATTAAAAACTCAGGACAGGTGTCCTTGAACAAAAGGCCTGTTTTAGAATATGAGGATTGCATGAATTGGTGGATTGTATTATAGTGAATTGTTTTAATTTTATTGTAGTCTAAATATAGTTTGGATCCTGAATATTAAAATTTCTAAGACATAGTGATAAGATATTTGAAATCAGAACAGTTCCAGAAATTTTACGACTCTTGGACTCATAGAGCTTATTATGTTTGTTTTAATCTGAGTCTTTACTAGTAGGATTTATGCTTTTACTCTTTTCTTGGATGTTTCTAACAGGATCCTCTTTTAAAAGCTGTCCACGCACACCCACTCCTGTTTGAGAATATAATCCCTCTCCCTTTACTACTTAATCTAAAACTATGGCAAGATTTTGGGGATAGTGGTGTTGAATTCTGGAGTTTGATTTAAGGCTTTAGATAATACTTTTTATTTATTTTTGCATTTTCATCTCTTTTTGGAAGGTAATCTGGATTCTTTAGTTTTTAAATAGCGCAAATCAAAATTTCTAATTTATATGGTTAAAACTGCTTATGCTTGACTGACTTGTGTTCAGTGAAGGGAAAATTACATGTTACATCTCAAATTTCTCCAAGAAGATTGCATAGCTTCCACTGTTATGATGAGCTCATTGTAGGTGACCCTGGGCTTGATGTGAGGATTGCAGGAAGAGATCTTTGTTGGTTAAAGCAGGGCTTTCTGCCTTTTCTGAGAGGGAATAAATACTTTTTTTTTTTTTTTAAATCAAGAGGCAGTTGTCACATTATCAGTCTTCAGTTGCAACTTAGTCTCCTTCAGGAACTTTAAGTGTCACTGCTTTCCTAACTACCATAGTTGAAAATAATCTCCTCTTCTGAAAACTCATGTCACTCATTATTTATATCCCTCATATATGCCTATAAAACATAATTTTCATTTGATTTCAGTATCTGGTTTTATCCCCAACTTTAACATAATTCTCCCTACGAGGAAAGTATTTTGGTGAGATCTTTTATTGTTGATTTTAAACAAAATAATACTTTCATATCATTTAAAACATTCATATAAAATAGAGTTTTCTCATGAAGTCATCCCTTTAGTGCCTTTGATACACATCACATATTAGGGGATTTCTGGATGTGTTTTGTTAAGAGTCATGTATACAAAATGTAGTGGCTTGAGATAAACATCTTGGGGAAAATCATATCATACATACATTTTACTTAATAAGAATTCAACCATATGCACCAAGATCCCCCTCCAAAAATCCCAACAGATAAATTAGTGACAATAAAAATGCTATAAAATTCTATTTTGCATATCTGTTTAACATTCTATTATTTACTTATACATTTATACATACAAACACATAACAGTGTGTGTTATCAGAGTTATACACAAAACCATGTAGCCATATTTTAAGGGCAAAGTAAGAGATTTATAAGGGCAATATCAATAATACCCTATTTTCACCTTATGTGCTGACTATAGAAGCTAACTTTGTGTAAGAGTTTGACTCCAAGAAATCCAGAGGCACAGCCAAAACATTTGTGTCCTAGTTTTATTACTCTCTTTGAATGTTTTTGCTTTGTTTGCTAGGTTGATTATAGTAGACGATATGCTAATTCATCCTAGTAGGAAGATTGCTATGATACAGCAACATGGATTATTGAGAAACACTTCTGGTTAATTCAGGGCGAAAAAATCTTGTTTCCCAAAATAAACTTGGCCTTAGGTATATGGATAATTGCCTCAGTGTATAAAGCAAACCTAGTTTAAATTTCTTTTTATGTAAATGCAAGAAAGAAGAGTTACCTGATTTTCATCCTTATCCTAGAAATGCAATTTGAGAAGTAGGCATTGATATTCCATGTCTTTCATGTTTATGAGCGTGAAGTAAGGCAGAAGTCAGTGTACAGACTGCCTTTTATTTTTTAGTTCTCCAAACCATTTTCAGAAGATTTACCTGACATAACAAAAGCAACAATAGCTAATATCTATTTATAGGCATTTATTATGTGCTAGACACTGTTCAGGCACCTTTATCTGCATCTACTCATTCATTCCTCGCAACAATGCTCTCAGGTAGGCATTCTTATTCCTATTTTCTAGGCAACCAAGGCTCAGAAAATTTGTCACTGGCCTACTGGTAAGCAATGTGGAGATGAGATTTAAACCCCAGTAGTCCAGCTTGAAAGTCCCTGTTCTTAACCTTTTTGCTATACTGCCTCTTTGCATGTGTGCATGGCTCTGAGATAAGTGTTGAGGGCTGCTGAGCTTGCGGAGCACTGGGGCATGTGGTAACTTAATGGACCTACCTGCTAGGGTCTATGGGAGCCTAAGAGACCAATGGGGACTATAGACGTCAGAACTTGCTTTCCTCCATGTTAGACAATCTGGAAATTCTTGGGGAAGGCGATATGCCAAGAATAAAGGGCTTCTATATTGACTTGGAGGTAAAGCTCTGAGAGCAGTCTTCACATTCTCCGGATAATGCCTACTTAGGGAATTGCTAAAAATATAATAAGGTACTAAATAGCATACTAGAAAGTCAGAGTGGTTTTACTTTGGTAGAACAACCCAAATTTACCTACCATTCCCTTTTAGAGAGGCCAGCATTTTTTTGCAGCTCCCACATAGTCCTTAAGATTCATGATTGTGACAGGGCCAGAGTCCTCTGAGACAAAGGACAGATTTGGGGCTGATGGTCCTTCCTGAAGAGGACTTTCTGAAGTGTGCCTCTGCCTCCTTTGTACCTGATGACATTGTAAGAAGCACACATGAGAAGGAATTCAGAAGCTTTTCTTTGGAGTAAATTCAAGAAGCCAGAAGAGAGTTAGAGGAAATTAGAATAATAGCAAATTCTTGAGATTTGTTTCCTTTTATTTTTTTTGTCCTTTTAGGAGTATGGAATGTACTTTCTGAGATGCTTTGAAATTATTCCTCTTAATCCAGTACTGTGTGGATTTAGTCATTACCTCTTGTTTACAATGAGGGATTGAGGTCTCCAATATTGGGGGAGAGGGCTGGAAAGTCACAGACGAGTTAGGGGATTTGGAGTCTTTCTTCCAAAGCTTTTCCGAGTAAGACTGCCCTTTAATGCCTTGGTTCGCTCCTTCATTGCGAGCATATTTGCCTTTTCCCTCACAAAAGGCTTTTTGCTTTGTAAGTTCTCCAAGGTGTCCGACTTCGCTGCTGCTTTGTAGGGTATTCTTTTGTTTATATCCTTAGCTCGCTTTTCTCATGGACTCGGAAAAAAGAGATGCAAGTGGTTATTTTTCACTTTTGAAATAGTCCTCTTGTTTTTCTTCCAGGGAATGCTCACATTCACTTCGTTTGTCAGCATTTTTCTTGTTCCTGGTTCGGAACCCAACTTCGCTCGCTGTAACTTCTTATTCATGAATAGGATTGGATTTGGGCATGAATTGGGCAAAGGACTTGAAAACCTTTACCTATTACTACAGCCCTTCTCGCTTAGGTGATAAAGACACAGAAATGAGTCACCTTTGCCAGCCTCTCTTCTCTTGGCCCAAGCCCTCTTTGAGATTGGGTTTATTGCGCAAGGAAGGACGCTGAAGAGTTGTTATGGAGACCAAACGCAGTCTGTGGGGGAAGGGGGCGGAGTGAGGAGGCGCCACCGCTGCTGATTGGCTAGGGAGCCATCCCGTTGCTTCCCGGGGAGACGGCCTCCTCTGGTGAAGAGCGAGAGGTTCCTGTCTGCGCTGGCGAAGTGCCTCGGGGCCCGGAGCTGTCGCCCCGGGGTCGGGCCGGGCGTGCACCTGTGGGTGGTTGCGGGTAGCCGGTCCTCTAATCCCGAGCGGAGCTACGGGTAATCGTCGACCCGAGGGCCGGAACTGACTTCCTTGCGGCCCCACATGCGGGCCCTGCGGCTCCTTCCCGAACCCTCCAGCGAGGCAGCCCCGAGGCGCCAAGGCCTCGTTACTGTACAGCCAACTTCAAGTCCCGGCTGCGGTTACTCGGACCAGCGCGGAGACGCCAGGCAGGGAGGATGGGCTGTGGCCCGCCGGCTGGTGGGGCGGCCCAGCCTTGCGGTGTCTATCGCGGGAACCCGGACACGCGAGGGTCCGGCCCCGGGCAGCACTTTCCAGGCGTGAGAGATTCACTGCCTGATCGCTGTCGGTCCAGGGAAGAAGATGGAGTGCGTTTTCCTCATTAAATCAGGGCGGGAGTGGTTGATTCCAGAGAGGTGGCACCTTAGGATTCATAGCTTGGGGCCCGCTACAGAGCGCGCCGGACCTTCTCCGTCCACAGCTGTTTGCTTTGGAGCCTACACAGGAACAAATCCTAGACAATATTGTCCTGGCCATGGAGGCTCCCTTTGGAGGTGTCTGAAATCCAAGTGCAGGAATTTCTAACAAGGTGGGCTGGGTGCAGTGCTGGTCACTACTTGCCTCCTTTTCCTGTTCAGCGCTCCGCGTTTGTATAGAGGAGCGCTGCTGCCAGTGTTCCCCAAGTGTGGGTGCAGTTCTTCCCTAATTTTGGAGACTCTTTGCCCAGATGAGTGCTATAGAATTAGATGCTATTTCGTTCCTCTCCACCAAGGCATTTAACTTCTCAGAAAGAATAAAGATGGGAACCTTTTTTGTCCCCTCCCCCAACTTTTTTTTGAAAAATATATAGGTTGATTCTTTTAGACATTTGGAATATGATCAGTAGGACTGGGAAATGTTTCCATATATTTTATTTTATTTTATTTTTTATTTTTTAGATTTTATTGGGGAAGGGGGACAGGACTTTATTGGGGAACAGTGTGTACTTCCAGGACTTTTTTCCAAGTCAAGTTGTTGCCCTTTCAATCTTAGTTGTGGAGGGTACCGTTCAGCTTCAAGTTGCTGTCTTTCAGTCTTAGTTGTGGAGGGCGCAGCTCAGCTCCAGGTCCAGTTGCCATTGCTAGTTGCAGGGGGCGCAGCCCACCATCCCTTGTGGGAGTCGAACTGGCAACCTTGTGGTCGAGAGGATGAGCTCCAACCAACTGAGTCATCCGGGAGGCAGCTCAGCTCAAGGTGCCGTGTTCAATCTTAGTTTCAGGGGGTGCTGCCCACCATCCCTTGCGGGACTCGAGGAATTGAACTGGCAACCTTGTGGTTGAGAGCCCACTGGCCCATGTGGGAATCAAACCGGCAGCCTTCGGAGTTAGGAGCATGGAGTTCTAACCACCTGAGCCACTGGGCTGGCCCTCCATATATTTTTGATATGCAAAATGTCAAATATTTTATTCTGTAGTGTGAATTAATGTTCTCTAATTTTTTAATTTCAAACCTTCCCTCTCAAACTTCCTTGAAAGAACTAAAATGATTTATATAAACATTAGGAATTTTCTAATAGAAACATTGAACTAGGTTTAAGGAATGTTTCAAAAGGAGAAGCGCTCACCGTGAACTTCAAGACTAATATATTAAATGTCTAACTTTATAAAACACTGTACATTTAAGGAGTTACTGTTTGAGAAAATGGCCCTAGTTCCCCCCCCCCCCCCCCCCGGGGTGTGTGTGTGTGGTGAGAAGGATAAATCAATGTGAGGAACCACCCGTTTGCCTTCTCCAAAGCTGGTGTTGCTCCCTTGGCATTGGGGCAGAAAATGGAAGGGTTGCTGGTGACTTACAGGGTGATCTTGGTGGGCAGAGCAGGCAACCATGAGGGTGGGGGGACCAGTACTGGATGGGAAGAGTGTTTTCATCTCTTATTGTTCAGAGAGGACAGAAATAGCTCTGATAATATCAATGGTAAGTTTCTTTCACTTTATTTAGACACTGAAGGACAAACTTCCTAATTTTTTAAGTAAGTACAAAATAAAACAAGCTTAATTCCCATTTAAAACAGGTTTCAACCTAGGGAATAAGTGCAAAAATGCAGCATCTCCAGTGCAGATACGTTCTTCAGTGCAGATGTGCAGCGTCTCTCAGGCACATGTGGAACTCTATATCCAGTGGTACACTGGTAAATTTTCAACAGCAGTCGTGTGGGGGTGAATCCCTGATTTGCAGCATTTGTCATTTTCTATCATGTGAATATTCCCATAGTGGCTGATTCCAAGCTACCAACTGCACTGAACTTAGAGTTGGGAAGAAATGGACAGTGAGGGGACCTTTCTTTTTTTCCCTTTTTTAAATTAAAGTTTCAGGTGTATAAAGCAACATAATAGACATTTAAACCCCTCATAAAGTGATAATCCACCCCCAAGCTACTACCCCTCTGACATCTTATATAGCTGTCGACTATCTTCTATATCTTCTATATACCATCGACTATCTTCCTTATGTTGTACGCCACGTTGCGTGACTATACATAACTATATATTTAGTTAGAGTTGACATTCAATATTATTCTACTTCAGCTCTTCAGGTGTATAGCGCATTGGTCAGGCATCTACACAGTCTATGACATGATCCCCCTGATGAGTCCAGTGCCCATCTGGCACCTTACATGATCTTTACAACATTGTTGATTATATTCCCCACACTGTATTAACTATCAATTTATATTTCTTAATGCCTTCACCTTTCACCCTGCTCCCAACCCCATTCCCATCTATCAGCCTGATAGATCTAGTACCTATCTGGCATCATACCTAGTTATTACAATATTGTTGACTATATTCCTTATGCTATAACCTGCATCCCCATGACTACCCAATTTGTATAACATCTAATTTGTTCTTAATCCCTTCCTGTTTCATCCATCCTTAACCTCCCATCTTAAAGAAGTCCCTCTGAGAGTCCTTGTAATACTCTTGTTTATTGGTGATTAACTCCTTCAGCCTTTTCTTGTCTGGGAAGCTCCTTATCTGTCCTTCAATTCTAAATGACAGCCTTGCTGTGTAGCGCAATCTTGGTTGTATGTCATTGCTTTTGATCACTTGGGATATTTTATGCCACTCCTTTCTTGCCTGCAAAGTTTCTATTGAGAAATCAGCTGACAGTCTAATGGGGGCTCCCTTGTAAGTAACTAACTGCTTTTCTCTTGCTGCTTTTAAGATTCTCTCTTTGTATTTAACCTTCGGCATTTTAATTATGTGTCTTGGTGTTGGCCTCTTTGGGTTTACCTTGTTTGGGACTCTCTGTGCTTCCTGGGCTTGTATGTCCATTTCCTTCACCAGGTTAAGGAAGGTTTCTGTCATTATTTCTTCAAAGAGGTTTCCAATTCCTTACTCTCTCTCTCTACTGGTATCCGTATAATGAGAATGTTGGTACGCTAGAATTGTCCCGGAGGCCCATTAAACTCTCCTCAAATATTTGGATTCTTTTTTCTTTTTGCTGTTCTGGTTGGGTGTTTTTGGCTATTTTATCTTCTACGTCGCTGGCTGGATCTTCTGCTTCATCGAATCTACTGTTGGTTTCCTGTAATATATTCTTCATTTCCATTATTGTATCCTTTATTTCTGACTGGTTCTTTTTTATGATTTCCATCTCCATTTTTATAAGATCATGGAGCATTCTTATAACCAGTGTTTGGAACTCTGCGTCTAGTAGATTGCTTATCTCCATTTCGCTGAGTTCTTTTTCTGGAGCTTTGTTCTGTTCTTTCATTTGGGACATGTTTCTTTGTGTCCCATTTTGGCTGCCTCCCTGTGTTTGTTTCTATATGTTAGGCAAGGCTGCTATGTCTTCTGGTCTTAGTAGAGTGGCCTTCTGTAGTAGGGGTGCTGTGGAGTTCAGTGGTGCAGTCTTTCTGGTCACCTGAGCCAAGCACTCCAGGTGCATCCCTTGTGTGGGTTGTGTGTGCCCTCCTCTCGTATTTGAGCCTTGGTTGATAATTGCACATCAATGTGAGGGAGTGACCCTTGGGCTCACTCGTTGTGAGAACTGGCCTTGACTACAGTGGAAGAGTTGTTGTGCAGTGGCTGACCCTACAGAGCAGGATCTGCCTCAGCAGGACTCTGGTGCCTGCCCAGTCCACCCCTTGGGTGTGTTGTACTTGAAGGCGGCTGGGTGATGCTCCAGCTCAGTTTGAAGCTGGCCACTGGAGGTGCCAGCACCAGGACCACTTTGGAGGAGATCCACAGTAAGTCTACTTCAGCCACCACCTGTGCCCATCTGGGGCTACCTAGTGGAAGCCAGAAAGAAATCTGCAAATGGAAGTGCCTTGAGAGACCAAGCTGTAAACCAAGGCCGGCTGCCACTAATACCAGCTTACGGCTGCCCAGAGGGACAGGACACACTCAAGCCAGATGCTGCTTCTCTGGGTTCTGTGAACCTTTGAGAGACCCTAGGAAAGTCTGCAGCTTGAGCTAAGGCAGGCGATCTGCACGAAAAAGCCTCTGGAAGATGCCTGGGTTTGCTGGAAAGTTGGGCAGAGCCAGGTCTCAAATCACCAGGGCGAGGTGAACAAATGGTGGAGACTCAGAAATGGCAGCCACCTGTGCTTGCGTGCTGGGAAGGGGAGGGCTCAACAAAGAAACAATGGCCTCTACCAGCTCCCCTGTTCAGGAGAAAGCTGCCTCTCCAGCCCTCGTCCCAAGCCAGACAACTCAATTCCCACCATTTGTCCCTGCTGCCTTTCTAGCTGCTGCCCCAGTGCTGGAGCTCAGAGCGAGTGATTCCACTGGTGGGTCAGTCCACACGCAATCCCATTAAGAGGAGCACCTGCAAGTGCAGCTGCATTAAGTCTCACTCAGCCACAATCTCCACTGGTTTTCATAACCAAAAATTATGGGGACTTCTCTCCCCATCACTGGAACACTGGGCTGGGGTGGGGCTGATATCTCTTGCTCCTTTAAGGGGTAGAGGGACCCCCACAGCCAAAACAGCCCTCTTGATCTTTAATGATCACACGCAGGTGTGGGACAAGCCCGTGCCCCGTCTCTGACATTCCTTCCAGTCTGGAGGTGGCTTCTTCTGCAGGTCCTTAGTTGAAAGGCTTCAGTTCAGCTTGATTTTAGGAGATTCTCAATGATGGTTGTTTTGTAGATTAGTTGTAATTTTGATGTGGTTGTGAGATGTAGTCACACAACAGCCTAGCCAACTGTTCCCCCATGTCTTTCCTTAAGGAAAGAAGAGTCTGTGAGACTGTGCCTTTCTGGGATTCTGTTCCATCCTTGGGTTTACACCTTCTGTCTCTCTGTATGGTCCCCAAAAGATGGTTTGCAGCCAAAGACGGGTAAGATATCTCACGGGAGATACAACCTAAGCCAGGCGGAACCGAGTGGGAACCCCCAATGAGCTGCCTTAGAAAAATATGGGAAGGGGCCTTGCCTCCCCTTCCCCCTGCCTGGGAAACGCTGTTGCCGGCTCTGGCTTTTCCCTGGCACCTGTTTGTGGGAGAAGTCATGAGGACAACAAAGATCAGTTCTCTCCACTTATCTCAACGGAGCTGTTACAATATGAGAGACTTGACCCTGAGAGGGTACATACCTTAATTAAGACATTGTGGGACCTTGTGCTTCAGCTGTTGACTGACAAAGGGTGATTGGAATAAACGTTTTTCTGTTATGATGTATGAGTCTCACAGACCATGTAAGAAACAATGTTACTTTCTTGTTTTTGTATACATATCAATAAAAACCTTCAGTCGGCCTTATTCTGGGCTCCAGTCCTCTGAGACTGAGAGACCCCTGGCCTTCGGAGAGATTTAACTGCATTAAGTCTCAATGATGGTTGTTTTGTAGATTAGTTGTAATTTTGATATGGTTGTGAGAGAAGGTAAACACAGCATTTACCTACTGCGCCATCTTGGTTGTCTCCAGGGGACCTTTCTTAAGAAACTTAGAGTTGGGATGAAATGGGAACTACTGGGGGGAACTTTCTTAAGAAAAATAGATATCCTGTCAATTCCTTCTACTTATCATAAGGAAAAAGGGTATCATTTCATAGGCATTTTAAGTACCTTGAAATTTTCCTGAGGGTCTCCATAAGCCGTACTCCCAAAGATTACTTTTTAACTCCAACCGATCCAGTTAGCAGGATCGCTGTTAAAGGATTCCTAGGAGTGACATTCTAACCATAGTCTATGTGAATGGTGTTCCCTGGAGTTACAGGGAGGACAGCCTCAAAGAAAAGTATTGGAAAGACTTTTGGGGACTGTTTGGGTTCCACATTTAGAAAAAACTGTGAAGATAAGGACTGGTTAGAAATGCATAAGAACACTTTAGGAAAGATGCAGAGAAGTCTTCTGTTCAAGAGACAGGTGTCAGGCAACTGACAAGTTGCCCTCATAAAAACCCCTAAATTGGACAACTGTCAGGAACGTAATTTCAACATTAAGTGTAAAATCAAATACTGCTGCTTAGGTCCTAAATATGAGGAAGTGCTCAGCCATTATACATTATGTTTATTATGTATAATGTATCAGCCATTATATATATATGTGTGTGTACAGTTCTCAGCCATTATATATATATAATATAATATATATTACACACACACACACACACGGTGCCAAAACATACAGCTATATCTGTATCTATACCTAGATATAGATACAAAACTCATACTAGAGAGAAGCCATATAATACAGTGAGTAATGGAAGAACCTTCAGTAGTCAGTGAAACCTGATTTGATATAAGATAATCCATACTAGAAAGATACCCTCTGAATACCTTAAATATGGAAGAATTTTGGCTGTGACATACATCTCCTCACTGTAACATGCACACCAGAGAGACATATGTGAATGCAGCAAATGGGGCAAATCCTTTGGTCATAGCTGTACCCTCATTATCAGATGATCGATGAAAAAAAATCTTACAAATGCTGTGAATCTGAGAGAACCTGTCACCATTGAGCTTTTATTCTACATCTGGGAATTCACCCTGGGGAGGTCACATAAATGCAGCAAAGCCTTCTATCTTCACTTAATTAGCATCAGCAGTGCGCATACTATGCATGATATATTGTCACGCAGGGCAGCCTGCGGGGTCTCAACGCAGGATGTGGTTAGGTCAAAAAGGAACACCCACGGAGCCATAGGTAGGGGAGTCATACCACTATAGTCTCACTGGAGGCTGGATTCACATGACATGCGACCTGCTGTCTGCTTTTCTGCCAACCGACCGACTCCCCTCGCTAGCTGCAATCCGCCGTGCTAACTGCAATTCTCACTTGCTAGCTCAGCCACCATCATCTTGCTAGCCCCCATTTGCTGCTAGCTTAGCCACAGCAGTTATATTAGTGGCCAATGGCTCACTGGTTACAGCTGATGGCCAACTAGCCACAGCTGATGGCCATCCAATCACTGTTGATGGCCATCTACTACCTGAGCCAGCACCTTTCCACTTGAGGCCGAGAGCCTGGAAACTGCTCTCTGGGGCTCTGTCCCCACATATATTATTAATATAGTGAAAGTGGAAAGACAATATTCATTCATATATTATTGACATCAAATCATGCACACTGGCAAAACAACAACAACAACAAAACCCAAAGCACTAGAAATACAACAAATATGAAACCATGGCTTAGAATTCTATGCTTACTCAGCATCACTATTTTTATAGGACCCCAATCCTGGAATTGAAATAAATATATAAGTAAAAAAACTTCAGTAACACCAAACTAGTTGTATACAGGATAATCCTTATTGGAGAAAATACTTATATTGTAATAGGTATGGCAAAGGCTGTAGTGGATCATTTCTAATCATCTCTAATCATAGATCTTAGAACTGAAAGAGAACTTCCAATATTTAGTGTAGGCCTTTTATTTTACAAACAAGGAATAGAGATCTGCGGTTTGTTTTGGGTAGTCAATAGCAGAGCTGAATGTCCATGGACTTCCCCTCTCTCCCCAGAACACCCCTTAGCTGTGTGTAGACTATAGAGGAATAATACTGGGAGTACAATGGCCAGAAGCATCCTTCCGCATGGGGGAAATCAGCAGGCTGAATGGGGTCCAGGAAGGAACCGGCTAACTATTCAGTGACAGTTACTGACTAGAGAATGGTGATGAGGCCACAACATAAGAGTGCTATGAATTCCTGCCGTAGGCCTGGGAGTGGAGTGTGGTGTACGAGTGCCATGATCTTCCAGAAGCAGTTAGAGACTCGCTGGATAAAAATAGAATTTCTTGTTACTGAATTGAAACCTCAGAATATCGCAAAACTGTGAAAAGATTTCTGTGCAACCATGGGTTGGAGACCACTCATTCCAGCTGACAGAACTTCTCTCATAAATATTTTCCTAGTGTGATATTTTTGTGAGTGAATGAATTAACACATTTTGTTTATTTACTTTGCACTCACAAGACTTTATTTTCTTAGATCAGTGGTCTCAACCAAGGTCATTTTTTCCCCCCAAGGGACTATTGTCAATATCTGGAGACATTTTTGGTTGTCACAACTTGGGGAGAGGGTGTAACTGGCATGAAGATGATAGAAGCAATGGATACTGCGAAACATCCTACAATGCATGGGACAAACTCCCACAACAAAGAATTATCTCACCCAAAATGGCAATAGTGCTGACGTTGAGAAACCCTTAGGCAAGTTACCATATTATGTGACCACTAGGTGGCAGTCATGCCTGCTGTTGAGATGTTAAGATCAAAGAAGTTCACTACAAGAAGAGCAGTTGATCGGAATAGCCAATGACTCTCATCTTACACACACACACACAAACACACACACACGCACATACACAAATTGTTTTTAAATTACAAAAATGAAATATTCTTTGCAACAGATTCAAATAATATAGAAGTGTATAAAGCAAAAAAAAAAAATGAGTTCCTTTGTTCCCCCTTCAAGTCCCACCCTTTATAATTAGCAGTTGATATGGATCTGTCCAGATTTTTATTTATGTGTATATGTATATACATGTATATGTATAGGAGAAGTATCATACTGTTTCTTTTGTTTTGCAACTCACTTTTAATTCCCAACATTGTACTGTGGATATCTCTACAAGTAACTTAGAACTACCTCATTTTTTAAATGGATGCATAGTGTTATAATGTATGGATGTGCTATATTTATACATGTTCTTACTGATGGACATTTGAATTATTTCCTTTTTTTTCTTATACAAACAATTCTGTAGTCGTGGCATTATTTCTGTAGGATAGATTCCTGGAAATGTGAGAGCTGGGTCACAGTGTATGTACATTTAGAATCTTGATATATTGGCAGTACTAATTTGTACTCTTAACACTGCAGGAAAGTACCTATTTTCCCATACTCTTGACTAATTGGATACTGTCAATATTTTACTATATTTTGTTCTTAATGAGGTTGAATATCTTTTCATATGTTTATATTTTCATCTGATGAATATCTTTTCATATGTTTAACAGTCCATGAATTGCCTATTCATTTCCTTTTCCCATTTTTATATTGGCTTACTTTATTTTTTATCAATTTTAAGTAGCTCTTTATGTATTTTTGTTATTAGTGCTTTGTCTAAAGTTTGTTTTTTGAATAAGGTGTGAGTTAGGGATAAAACAATATTTTCTCAAAAGGTAGTCAATTGAACTAATAACATTTATTAAATAACTCCTTTCTTTCTTACTATAATGAAATGCATATGTACATAGGTCTATTTTTGGATTCTGTTCTATTTTTGGATTCTATTCTGTTCTGACAGTTTCACGGTGTTTTATTCATTGTAGCTTTGTTACTGGTAAAGAAGGATGGAAAGAATGATAGGCAGTGTACTAGAGGCGCAAAAGCCTAGTGGTAGGAGAAAATATGGTGAGGAATTCAAAGAAGACCAGAGGCTAAAGAAGGAATGAGGGCAAGAGAAAGCTGGGGAATAATGTTGGAGCGTAGGTGGGCTCCGATCATACAAGACTCTGCAGGCCATTTTAAAATTTGTCTTTATTCTTAGAGCTATGGAGCCATGGAAGGATTTTAACCAGAGGAATAACATGATAAGATTTATATTTTATATACTGTATTTTGCTGTGTTTAATGCACACTCACATTTTTGGCCCTAACTTTCAGGGAAAAAAAATCTTCTGTTTTAATTTTTTAATTCGAATTTGTATTAGTTTACATTTTGGTGCTTGTTTTTTGTATTATAAAGGAATTTTAGCATTTATTTTTTAAACATATTATGATACAAGAAATTTTATGTAACAATTAATTACAAAACACAAGAACAGATACAAGGTATAAGAAATTTTATGTATCGGTAACAAACGTACGATATTTATACATCATAGAAGGCCAAGAATTCTTCCTTGTGGCAAGTTCGTCATAAGTTTAACAAAACCAATTATCGTGTTCCAGGGTATTATTTTGCTTATAGATATCGTTATTGATTTCTAGAGTTACTCTTTTAACTCATAAGCATATATAATAAAATAATTAAAAATATTTATATAGATACGGAATTAGTCCTACTCATGTATAATGCGCATCCTTATTTTTTCCTTCACGAATTTGGGCAAAAAATTACACATTATACAAAGCAAAATATGGTAACTTTCTCTGGGCTTCAGTTTCCAGCCATGAGTGATTGGTACCAGACTAGCCCTCCCACCATAAACTTCTCTAAAACATGACAAAACATATGAGATAGCTATTTTCAGGCAGTGAATGACAGGCAGCACAAAACTAATGATCTCTGACCAAAAGAAAAACTCATGAGTTGAGCCACATTGTCACCCAATTTTTTGTCTTGGAACAGTTTCCTAACCATTACACAGACAGCTAGAGCAGCTAGAAACTGTGGGGTGAAGTACAGAGATAAGAGAATTGTGTAAAGAGAGGGCCCCAGAAGTAAATGCAGAGGTCCCCTGCAAGTCTAAGGCTGAGAGAAACTGATCATGATCTGGGTGAAATAGTCCAAAGTTTACAAGATAACAGCTACTATGAGTGTGAAAGTGGAACAGAGATACTAGAAGTCAAGTAATGCTGAAGGAAGAGAAGTTCTTAGACATTAGAGTTCTGGCCCTGACAGAGCAGAGTGGGAGTTATCACCTTATTAACACCCCTATCGTCTAACTGGCCCAAAAGAAAGGCTTTAGGAGCAAGAATCACACCCGAGAATAAGACCTCTGGATTCCCCAGATCAAAGTTTAAAACCAAGTCCTGACAAGGTCTGCATGGGAGGCAGCATTTAGAGAGTAACTTCTGTGTAGTTAAAGGGGGCTTGGGAAACATAAGTCCAGCAACCATCTGACACTGTAAAATGTTACCACAATATTGTCGATTGTGAATATTCCCCATTCTATACATTACATCCTTATGACTTATTTGTTTTATACCTGGAAATTTGAGCCTCTTATTCCCCTTCATCTTTTTTCTCTTTTTTAAAATTTTACTATTACAGTTGACATTCAATATTATTTTATATTAATTTCAGGTGTACAGCATAGTGGTTAGACATTTATATAATTTAAGAAGTGATATGGGGACCAGATCAGGTGAGTAGGGAGGGTGTTCCAATACAGTTATTTGTTTACTGGCTAAAAACTCCCTCACAGACAGTGCCATGTGAGCTGGTGCTTTGTTGTGATGCAAGAGCCATGAACTGTTGGTGAAAAGTTCAGGTCGTCTAACTTTTTCACGCAGCCTTTTCAGCATTTCCAAATAGTAAAGTTGGTTAACAGTTTGTCCAGTTGGTACAAATTCATAATGAATAATTTCTCTGATATCGAAAAAGGTTAGCAACATTGTTGCAGTGAGTTCGGGAACTTAATGGTCAGACCTTGTATTTACAAATTATATACCTGATAAATAACTTTTATCCAAAATATAAGATCAAAGGACTCTTAAAACCCAGATAACAAAGCAATGTAATTTAAAAATAGGCAAAAATCTGACCAAACACTTTACCCAAAAGTTATACAAATGGCCAATAAGCATATGAAAAGATGCTCAACATCATTTTTCATTAGAGAAATGCAAATGAAAACAACAATGAGATACTGTTACACATCTATTAAAATGGTTAAAATCCAAAAAACTGAGAATACTATTTCTGGTGTGATGTGGAGTAACAAGAAGTTATGTTTCCTCCACCCAAACGGGGGTAAAGAAATACAGAGCATTCTTCAACCACCTGGTTTTCGACAATGTGGTAATTTGAAATCGAAACCATTTGAGCAAATGGGTGTGTCCCAGGGGAGGAGAACTAAGACGGAGCTTCAGTGGCTCCTGAGACAGAAGCATCTTCCTGCAGGGAGGGAACTTTGGTGAGTCACAGAGTATATTGTTTATAGAGAAAAAGACCCATTGTCCTTTGATCTGGCCACAAACATTCCCTGGAGGAAGGGGTAGGTTTTGGACCTAGAATGAAAATGTTTTTCCTCCCTTTGTTCAGGGATCTAGGTCAGTAGTCCTTAGTTATTATTTAAAAAATAAGTAAATAAATAAGAGGAGCCAATTCCAAGACTGCTGGAGGAGTTACCCAAGGCAGTGCGGTAACTCACATTGTAATAGAAACTGTGGATCCATCCGGTTAGCATCCTGGGCTCTGAGTCTGGCTCCTGGGTTACTGTCCCAGCTGGTTCAGAACCCAGCATCTTTGGGCAAGATACTTAACCCCGATAAGCCTCAGTTTTCTCATCTACTAAATAAGAACAGTAATAGTGATGGGGAAACTGACTTTAAAATGGTTCCCTGCCACGTGGAACTGACCTAAAATGGTGGCGCCGTGAAAAGAGAAGTCCCCAGCCTAAGCCCCAGCCAACTTCCGCATAACCCCCTCCAAGCCACACCTTGAGCCAATCACCAGATGACACCTACCCCTTCCCCAACTCAAGGAAGTCCCCAACCCATAAAAACCTGCTCAAAACCTTGCTAGGGGCTCAGTATTTTGGGAAGGATCCCGCTGAGCCCACCTGTGAAATAAAGCTGACTCTCCTAACTCTCTGAGTGCTGCTTAGGTTCTTTCTGACCTTGGATTCTACAACATTTGGTTCCCTGACCAGGAATGCAACTGCGCTGGCCCCTTGAGCCACCGGTTTGGGCAGAGGAGGGCCGCAGAGTGCGGGGAGAGCAAGACAGGGCTAGGCGCCCTGCTGGATACTAGCCCCTTATCGGAGGCACTGTTTGCAAAAATCTTCTCCCATTCAGTTGGTGGCCTCTTTATTTTGTCAATGGTTTCTTTTGCTGTGCAGAAGCTTTTAAGTTTCATATAGTCCCATTCGTTTATTTTAGCTTTTACTTCCATTGCCTTTGGAGTCAAGTTCATAAAATGCTCTTTGAACCCAAGGTCCATAAGTTTAGTACCTATGTTTTCTTCTATGCAGTTTATTGTGTCAGGTCTTATGCTTAAGTCTTTGATCCATTTTGAATTAACTTTGGTACATGGTGACAAATAGCAGTCCAGTTTCATTCTTTTGCACGTGGCTATCCAATTCTCCCAGCACCATTTATTGAAGAGGCTGTCTTTGCTCCATTGTATGTTTTAGCTTCTTTGTCAAAATTATCTGTCCATATTTATGTGGTTTTATTTCTGGGTTCTCAATTCTATTCCATTGGTCTATGTGTCTGTTTTTCTGCCAATACCATGCTGTTTTGATTATTGTAGCCCTGTAGTACAAGCCAAAGTCAGGAAGTGTGATACCTCCATTATTGTTCTTTTTCTTAAGATTGCTTTGGCTATTCGGGGTCTTTTGTGGTTCCAAACAAATCTGATGATTTTTGTTCTATTTCTTTAAAATATGCCATTGGGATTTTGATGGGGATTGCATTGAATCTGTATATTGCTTTGGGTAATATGGCCATTTTAACTATGTTGATTCTTCCAATCCATGAGCACGGAATGTCTTTCCATTTCTTTGTGTCTTCTTCAATTTCTTTCAAAAATGTCTTATAGTTTTCAGCATATAGGTCTTTCACATCCTTGGTTAAGTTTATTCCTAGGTATTTTATTCTTTTTGCTGCAATTGCAAAAGGAATTGTTTTTTGTATTTCTTTTTCTGAGATTTCATTGTTAGTATATAGGAAGGCAATGGACTTTTGTGCGTTGATTTTGTAGCCAGCAACTTTACTGTATTCGTTGATTGTTTCTAATAGCTTTTTGGTGGAGTCTTTAGGGTTTTCTATATATAGCATCATGTCATCTGCAAAGAGTGATAATTTAACTTCTTCATTCCCAATTTGGATGCCTTTTATTTCTTTCTCTTGCCTGATTGCTCTGGCAAGGACTTCCAACACTATGTTGAAAAGCAGAGGTGATAGGGGACATCCCTGTCGTGTTCCTGAATGTAGAGCAAAGGGCTTCAGTTTTTCTCCATTAATTATGAGATTAGCAGAGGGCTTGTCATATATGGCCTTTATTATGTTAAGGTATTTTCCTTCTATACCCATTTTATTAAGTGTTTTAATCATAAATGGATGTTGTATCTTGTCAAATGCTTTTTCTGCATCAATTGATATAATCATATGATTTTTGTCCTTTATTTTGTTTATGTGATGTATCACATTGATGGATTTTCGTATGTTGAACCATCCTTGTGCCCGAGGATGAACCCCACTTGGTCGTGATGAATAATCTTTTTAATGCATTGTTGTATTCGATTTGCTAGAATTTTATTTAGGATTTTTGCATCGGTATTCATTAGAGATATTGGTCTGTAGTTTTCTTTTTGTGCTGTCCTTACCAGGTTTTGGTATCAGGGTAATGTTGGCCTCATAAAATGAGTTAGGGAGTACTGTCTCTTCTTCAATTTTTGGAAGAGTTTGTGCAGAATTGGTATTAGATCCTCTTTGAAGGTTTGGTAGAATTCACTAGTGAAGCCATCTGGTCCCGGACTTTTGCTTTTGGGAAGGTTTTGGATGACTGATTCAATTTAGTTACTGGTGATCGGTCTGTTTAGATTTTCCAGTTCTTCATGGTTCAGCCTTGGAAGGCTATATGTTTCTAAGAACTTGTCCATTTCTTCTAGGTTGTTGAATTTGGTGGCATATAGTCCTTCATAGTATTCTTGGATGATCCTTTGTATTTCTGTGGTGTCCGTGATAACTTCCCTTTTACGTTTCTGATTTTGTTAATCAGTGTCTTCTCTCTTTTATCTTAGTAAGTCTAGCCAAGGGTTTGTCAATTTTGTTAATCTTTTCAAAGAACCAGCTCTTTGTCACATTAATTTTTTCTATTGTCTTTTTGTTCTCTATTTCATTTAGTTCTGCTCTAATTTTTGTTATTTCCTTTCTTCTGCTGACCTTGGGTTTTACTTGTTCTTCTTTTTCTAGTTCTTTAAGGTGTAACATGAGGTTATTTATTTGGGAGTTTTCTTGTTTCTTGAGATAGGCCTGTAATGAGATAAATTTCCCTCTTAAAACTGCTTTTGCTGCATCCCAAAAATTTTGGTAGGATGTATTTTCATTGTCATTTGTTTCTATGTATCTTTTGATCTCTCCTCTAATTTCTTCTTTGACCCAGTCCTTCTTTAAAAGTATGTTGTTTAATCTCCATGTATTTGTGTTTTTTCCCCTTTCTTTTTACAGTTGATATCCAATTTCAAAGCCTTGTGATCAGAGAATATGCATGGTATGATTTCAATCTTCTTAAATTTGTTGAGACTGATTTTATGTCCCAATATATGGTCTATCCTTGAGAATGTTCCATGTACACTAGAAAAGAATGTATAGTCTGATGTTTTAGGATGAAGTGCTCTATAAATGTCAATTATGTCCATTTCATCTAATGTGTCATTTAGGGCTACTATTTCGTTATTTATTTTCTGTTTGGATGATCTATCCATAGCTGTCAATGATGTATTTAAGTCCCCTAGTATAATTGTGTTTTGGTCAATTTCTCCCTTTAGTTCTGTTAGTAGTTGCTTGGTGTATTTCGGTGCTCCCTGATTGGGGGCATAAATATTGATGACTGTTATGTCTTCTTGTTGTACAGCCCCTTCACCATTATGAAATGTCCATCTTTGTCTCTTGTTATCTTTTTCACCTTGAAGTCTGTTTCATCTGATATCATTATGGCTACACCTGATTTTCTCTGGGTACCATTTGCTTGGAGTGTCAATTTCCACCCTTTCACTTTGAGTCTCTGCTTGTCCTTGTAGCTGAGATGTGTCTCTTGGAGACAGCATATGGTTGGGTTTAGTTTTTGATCCAATCTGCTACTCTGTGCCTTTTTATTGGTGAGTTCAGTCCATTTACATTTAGGGTGATTATTGATATGTGAGGATTTCCTCTCATTCTATCTTTAGTTTTCTGGTAAGGCTGTGTCTCCATTGTTTCTTTGCCTTTTTGTTGTTGTCTATTATTTCTGTGTGGTGGTATTCTATGATGTTTCCCTCTGTTTCTTCTTTTATTTCAGTATATATTTCAATTCTGGATTTATTTTGAGTGGTTACCCTTAAGTTTATGTAAAAGAAAGTTTGATATTTAGAGTATTCCATTTTCTTCAGCACGCTTACTTTCTCCATTCCCATATTCGGTTCAGGCCTTTACTCTCCCCTTTTTGAGTTTTGGTTGCCACAAATTGTCCCTGTTGATGGTGGTCGAATAGCCTCCTTTAGTATTTCTTGTAGTGCAGGTCGTGTATTAGAAAATTCCCTCAGCTTCTGTATGTCTGGAAAGGTCTTTATTCCTCCTTCATATCTAAAGGATATCTTTGCTGGATATATTATTCTTGGCTCATGATTTCTCTCTTTCAATAGTTTGAATATTTGGTTCCACTCCCTCCTGGCTTGTAGAGTTTCTGCTGAAAAATCTGATGATAATCTAATGGGCTTTCCTTTGTAAGTTACCGTCTTCTTTTCCCTGGCTGCCTTGAGGATTCTTTCTTTGTCGTTGATTTTAGACAGCTTCAATACAATGTGCCTTGGAGAAGGCCTGTTGGGATTGAGGTAACTAGGTGTTCTATTTGCTTCTTGGATTCGAGGGTCCAGTTCTGTCCACAAATTTGGGAAGTTCTCATCGACAATTTGTTTGAATATATTCTCTGTTCCTTCTCTCTTTCTTCTCCTTCTGGTATGCCCATTATTCTTATATTGCTCTTTCTGATGGAGTCAGAAAGTTCTTGTAGAGTTCTTTCATTTCTTTTAAGTCTCAAGTCTCTTTCTTCTTCCATCTGTGTCATTTCCAGGTTTCTATCTTCGATGTCACTGATTCTTTCCTCCATCTGGTCAACTCTACTACCTAAGCTGGTTATTTCATTCTTAATTTCTTCTATTGAGTTCTTAATCTCCAGAAATTCTATTTGGTTCTTTTTAAGATTTCAATCTCTTTCCTAAAATGCTCATGCTGTTCTTTGATTGTGTTTCTGAGTTCATTTAACTGCCTCTCTTTGTTTTCTTGTATCTCGTTGAGTTTTTTCAGAACTGCAATCTTGAATTCTCTGTCATTTAAGTCACATAGTTCTGTATCTTTAAGTGCCTTCTCTGTAGATTTTTCACTTTCTTTTTGAGCTATCTTGTTGCCTTGGTTATTCATGGCATATACTGGTTTACTATATCTCTTCCTAGACATCTACAGGAGTGACTTCTGCAACAGGTTGATAGAAAGCGGTCTTTCTTTTGTTTTCCAGTACTTGTTGGTAGAATGTTTTATTATTTCTCCAACTGCAATTTATTTTTCTTCTCCCACACAGTATTGCTATGTTTCCTCTGCACTATTCCTATTTCTCACACAATGGGGGATTCCCTGGGAGACGGGCTTCTTCTGTTAATAGTTTGTCTAGGTCACAGGGCGCAGTGTCCCGGTGGGTATGCGGAGAGCTTTTGATGTTCCAAAGCTCTTCCAGCTCCTGATTCAGAGCCCGTATGTTTCAGCAGTTCTGTTTACTCCTGCAGGGATCCGCCCAGATAGGTGGGGTCAGGGGCGGGGTGAGTTGTGAGAGGTGGCCCAGAACAATGGCGGCGACCACCACCACAGCCGGTGCTGCTTCCACAGCTCCCTCCCCTTTGCCGGAACTAGTTGGGCTGTGAATTTGTGTCCGCGGTCCACAGTTCTCAAAACAGCAAATTTTCTGTTGTTTTGATCTGACACTGCTACTGTTTCGCTTCTAGCACCGGACAGGTGTGGGCGGGGTGAGCTCTGGGAGGGGAGGGAGGGGGCGGCCAGTCTCAGTGCCTAAGGCTCTGTTCTCTGCTCGGCAGTGCGGGCTTAAACCACCGTTTTCAGCCTTTTTCCCTCAGTCTTTTCTCCGAGGTCTCTGCCGTGAGCGTTGGGTTCAGCCATGTTATATGCTGCCCCCTCAGCCCTGTGGAGCCCTGGCGGAGCCCTAGCAGTCTGATCTCCCGCAGCTGCGGTGGTTCCGGGAAGCCGCGAGCTCGGCGCACTGAGCTAGGTCTGCGTCCTGCGCCCGCGCGTCTCCGTCTCCGCGCACTTCTCCCTTTCCTCCTCCCTCCACTCGCGCGAATCTCCCACCTGTAGGTGATTTCAGTCGGTAGTGGGCCTCTTCGTGTTGCCTGTCTGCTGTGCAGGGAGTCCTTTGTGGAGTTTTTGTTGTTCGATTCTTTGTAAATTCCAGGGGAGCTTTACAGAGGCTCACCTCACACCGCCATTTTTCCGGAAAAATCCCTCAATATTATTTTATATTAATTTCAGGTGTACAGCACAGTGGTTAGACATTTATATAATTTAAGAAGTGATCTGGGGACCAGATCAGGTGAGTAGGGAGGGTGTTCCAATACAGTTATTTGTTTACTGGCTAAAAACTCCCTCACAGACAGTGCCATGTGAACTAGTGTATTGTGATGCAAGAGCCATGAACTGTTGGTGAAAAGTTCAGGTCGTCTAACTTTTTCACGCAGCCTTTTCAGCACTTTCAAATAGTAAAGTTGGTTAACAGTTTGTCCAGTTGGTACAAATTCATAATGAATAATCTCTCTGATATAAAAAAAGGTTAGCAACATTGTTGCAGTGAGTTCGGGAACTTAATTGTCAGACCTTGTATTTACAAATCATATATCTGATAAATAACTTTTATCCAAAATATAAGATCAAAGGACTCTTAAAACCCAGATAACAAAGCAATGTAATTTAAAAATAGGCAAAAATCTGACCGAACACTTTACCCAAAAGTTATACAAATGGCCAATAAGCATATGAAAAGATGCTCAACATCATTTTTCATTAGAGAAATACAAATGAAAACAACAATGAGATACTGTTACACATCTATTAAAATGGTTAAAATCCAAAAAACTGAGAATACTATTTCTGGTGTGATGTGGAGTAACAAGAAGTTATTATGTTTCCCCCACCCAAACGGGGGTAAAGAAATACAGAGCATTCTTCAACCATCTGGTTTTCGACAATGTGGTAATTTGAAATGGAAACCATTTGAGCAAATGGGTGTGTCCCAGGGGAGGAGAACTAAGACCGGAGCTTCAGTGGCTCCTGAGACAAGCATCTTCCTGCAGGGAGGGGACTTTGTGAGTCACAGAGTATATTGTTTATAGAGAAAAAGACCCATTGTCCTCTGATCTGGCCACAAACATTCCCTGGAGGAAGGGGTAGGTTTTGGACCTAGAATGAAAATGTTTTTCCTCCCTTTGTTCAGGGATCTAGGTCAGTAGTCCTTAGTTATTATTTAAAAAATAAGTAAATAAATAAGAGGAGCCAATTCCAAGACTGCTGGAGGAGTTACCCAAGGCAGTGTGGTAACTCACATTGTAATAGAAACTGTGGATCCATCCGGTTAGCATCCTGGGCTCTGAGTCTGGCTCCTGGGTTACTGTCCCAGCTGGTTCAGAACCCAGCATCTTTGGGCAAGATACTTAACCCCGATAAGCCTCAGTTTTCTCATCTACTAAATAAGAACAGTAATGGTGATGGGGAAACTGACTTTAAAATGGTTCCCTGCCACGTGGAACTGAGCTAAAATGGTGGCCCCAGCGGAGAGAGAAGTCCCCAGACTAAGCCCCAGCCAACTTCCGCATAACCCCCTCCAAGCCACACCTTGAGCCAATCACCAGATGACACCTACCCCTTCCCCAACTCAAGGAAGTTCCCAACCCATAAAAACCTGCTCAAAACCTTGCTAGGGGCTCAGTCTTTTGGGAAGGATCCCGCTGAGCCCATCGGCGTAATAAAGCTGACTCTCCTAACTCTCTGAGTGCCGCTTGGGTTCTTTCCGGTCTTGGATTCTGCAACAATAGCACCTCTCCCTTTGGATTGTTGTGAAGATTTGCCCATATGATACATGTAAAGCCTTCCCACAGGTATTGACATTAGTATTATGAACATGATATGCCTTTGAGTTCCATCAAACTTGACATGCAGAGATGTGTCAGCCAGCTCAGGGCTGTATGTTTTCTGGATTGCATTGAATTTTGTTTTTGTGCTGTCCATGCTAGCTCATGGTCCAGTTTTACCATCCTCTGCTTGAGCTGATGAAGGAAAGTTCTGGGGCTTTGGGCAGCTTCATCTTCTTGCAGAGGCCCCATTTCTCCTCTCTCCTTGGGAAAACCCTTCGTCCCTGTCTGGGTAGTGCCTGGCTGCGCTTCTCCAGGGCATCAGCCCTGGTTCTCTGTGTAGACTACACACAGGCACCTGTTCGGCCCAGAGGCCATTGAATCCCAAACTCTGCAGCCCAGAGGCCCATTTCTGTTTTCCTCATCTCTTAATAAGACTTCGTCTAACTTTGGGCTGCCTGGCACGTTTTTTGGGAGTTGCTGGGTTTTGGTAATTTTCACGTCACACATTGATCAGAAACAGTTCTTTCAGCAATTCATACATGCACACATTCACAGACCATGGGTAAGGTTTTTGGGCTTATTTTGGGGTGCTTACAATCATCTTTTGTCCCAACAGTGGCCTGTGCAACCCGCTTCTCCTCATTACTCTGCTCCACGGGAGTCATGCACCCAAAGTCAGTATGCTGAGTCTACCACACATGGAACCATCCCTACTCTGTCCTTTTTTTTTTTTCTATCACATGCTCATACTTGCTGAGTCCGAGTTGCCTTATTTGTAAATGTTGAGAACGAGGAGGGTGGAGGGGATGATTTTCCAAGATTCCTTTCAACTCTGAAGGTGTGTACCTCACTATTAAACCTGCGACGTCCCTCACCTTGGCCCTGTAATGTGTCTGCCCACCTGGCTGCTCCCCACCCATAAGCCTGTTTCCCCACATCCTACCCCACTGTCATTTGCCTGGTGTGAGCTGTTGCATGCCTGCTGCTCTCCGTGTGCTGCTGGTGACCACACCCTGGCTAGCCTAGGCTGACATAAGGTAATTTTATGAAGGTGAATAAGGCTCTGGAATGTGTGGTATCCCAGCAAATAGCTAGATTGGCAGTTTTGACTGGGGGCTGGGCAGCTGTCTGACTTCCAGAAAACTGGCAGTATCAAAGCAACAGTTGGCTTGGGGCCTCTGGGGTGAGCCAAACTTGGAACCCATCTCCTATCTTCAGGGCAAGAGATAACATTTGTTACATAGTTTTTTTTGGTGTTTTTTTGTTTTGTTACATAGTTTCAAAGATTTATTTCATTTGTTTTGAGTAGGTTATTTTTCCATTTTAGGCCTCACTCATAAAGATAACTAGAGTTTAATTTCTGTAATTACTTTGGGTTTTATTATACCATAGTTCTTAGAGTTCTTATGGAGGTTGATATGGAGTTTCAACAGAGCACAGATCAATGAATGTGTGAACTATGAGCCCCATAAAAATGTCATGCCCTTGGGTCTGGATTTCATTAAGAACAATTGGAGAGTGTGGTTAAATTCCTGAGCTCTCTATTTCCCAGGCAATAGGTTCCTGGGTGGTCCAGTTGCTAATTCTGGCCCTGCAAGCCTGGGTGGTTAGAGAGAAGAAGTGATCAAGGGTGTACCATGGTCACACCTCATTGGCAAACAGAAGGGAACGTGAGATCCACCCAGGCCTATACTTTCTATGCTTAGGGAGGAAGTGACCCCTAGTGCACTTCCTTAGTTGGAGGATGTCCATAGCTAAAGGTACAGTTGAAGATAATTCTGGCCTGTGTTCTCCACCCAGCAGAAGGAGTCTGTCAGGCACTGTGGTCAGTGCTGGGCAAGCTGGACCCTATTAGAGGTTGCAATCTCATCTTCTGAACAATGTGTATGTTCCCCATCTTTGTGAAGAGAAGGCATGTGCAACACCCTAGGGTGGCCCCTCCTTCCTGAGTAGACCAATTACTACCCCCCAAAGAGATGGGAGGCTATGGGAGAGGTGCGGGTGGTACAACCATCATCTCCTGAGACTAGCAGCAATGATCCTGTGAGTCTGTAACCTCTGTTCTCCTCTCCTTCAATTTGTTCTCTTGTTTTGCTAGCAATAATTAATGACCAGAACACTTCAAGAGGTGGTCATCTTATTTTAGGAGGGCTGGGAAGCAGTTAGTTGATGGCAACCCCAGGCCCAATAATCCACTGGGACCTCACCCCCCAGGGAAACCAGGAGAAAATTCTGGGCTGGTTTCTGGAAGAGTGATGAAACTTCCAGCTCTGTGGTTCTCAGCTTTTGTGACCTTTTTGTGATCTTACTAGAAAATTGCAAAGTGAATTTGGAGGACTGGCTTAGATGTAACGTCCAGATAACTCTATCCCCCACTATTATCACCATAGTTTCATGAAAGGTTAGACTTTTAATTCCAGAAGAGGGTGAAGGGCACAGTCTCAATAAAGTACAATCCCTTAAAATGATCAAATTCAGTTTATGATTAATTTATTATATTACTCTTATTTTTCTCAGTCAGATGGCCTGATTTTAATTTGTTTCTACAGGCTGATGGACAAGTGTTATTATGTGAATCACAGCTCTGCAACGCTCAATAGAGACACAAATGAAAAAAAATCTAATGAGATTTTTGAAGAGATGCACTGAAAGCTATTTGCTTAGGAGAAAAAGTTGGGGAGCTTCTTTAGCCAGAAACAACCAAATAGAGTCTTTGGGTTAAGAAAGCTTTTCTTCAATTCTTACAGATGTCTCAAGGTAATGGCCTTATACTCATAAACTAGAAGGGGATCTGTTGGCATTTATTGTCAATGTACCTCTTAGGGACTTTGTGGGATTATTTGTCACAAAGTCAACTGGATGACAAAGTAATAATTAGCTTCCTACATATCAATTATCTACCACACGGCTTAGTAGAATCTGAGTCCTCAAAATTCTTGGAAGAAAAACCCCCTCACTTCTGGAAAAGAAGACCAAACCACAACTTGACCTTAATATTCCTGGTGGCAAGTTTGATTCAGGAAAGATTACCTAGGTGAAATTACATTTATTTTGTGAAGAGAGAGACACTTCATTTTATACAAGGCTGAGTGTTTGGGGTTGGTTAGGATGAAATCAGTGGTGTCTGATTAATACCGTGGGTGAGCCTTACTCTGGCAGACCATCTCTTGGCCTGAGCTGACCTCAGTGCATTGTTGGCATAGAATAAGTCACTGCTATGGAGACCAAGCAGCAGACTGTAGAATGCCCATAGGACCTGATGGTCAGAGCTGAACTGAACAGAGTCAGGAATTGGAGGAAAATGGCAGCCAGACCTTCAGTGTCACTTCTTGCTGCTGGAGTTGTCAAGCAGGACTCCACCTAAGTGACTGTGGAAGGCAGATGGCTTCTATCAGAGCTCCAGCTCCTCATAGGAGCATGGAACAGGAAATCGCAATGTATTAGAAATTGTCAAACTTACAGGGCCTTATACAGACCAGAGGAGCCTCTAGGAGCAAGTGAACTGTATGAGTCATTCCTCATTCACTTAGCAAATCAGTAGCTCAAATGATGGATGCTAGATAAACAGTGGAAAATGGAATGACAAGGTGAGTGGTCAGTAGGGGTGGTCACTGGGGAGGGACATTGAAGCTGAGACCTGTAGATCTGAGTTGGACCAGCATGTTGGGACAGAATAAAAAAAATTTTTTTAAACATTTAAAAAAAAAAAATTTTATTGGGTAATATTGGGGGACAGTGTGTTTCTTCAGGGCCCATCAGCTCCAAGTTGTTGTCCTTTAATCCAGTCGTGGAGGGCGCAGCTCAGATCCAAGTCCAGTTGCAGTTTTCAATCTTTAGTTGCAGAGGGAGCAGCCCATCATCCCTTGTGGGAATTGGACCGGCAACCTTGTTGTTGAGAGTTCGCGCTCCACAAACTGAGCCATCCGGCTGCCCCGAAAAATTGTTTTAAAGATGGGAGATACTAGAGTATGTTTGCATGTTGATGGAAGCCATCTGGTGGAGAAGGACAGAGTAAATGCGCAAAAGCATCACTGAAGGAGCAGAGTCCCCAATAAAGTAATGGGGGGGGGGGAGGAGTCCAGCTCACATGAGGAGGGACTAGACTTTAATAGTTCTAGAGACATTGCTTTCATTGCAGCAGGAAGGAAAGAGGAGGATAGGCTACAGATGCTGGCACCTTTGTAGATCTGGTCATAGGAATATTAGGGAATTCCTAATTAGTGGCTTCTTTTTCACTATAAAGCATGAGTCAAGATCCTCTGCACAGAGGGGAGGCAGGAAGAAGTAAGAGGGTTGAGGAGGGAGGAGCACAGTCTTTGGGGAGGGAAGAGAGGAACACAGCAGGATGGTTGTGCAATGCCAGGGTCCCACTGGCAGGTAATGATCTTGAACTTATAGAGGCACTCCTCTGTGTGATTGGTGGTTTTGCTCCAATAACCCTTACTTTTAGGTGCAGGCTCAGGGAAGGTGGATAATTGGAGTTATTGAGGGTTCTGGGGTTGTCACGAGAAGTTGATAGAAGGCAAAGGACCTGAGGGCAGCTACAAGAGAATGATGTTTGTGGTAGACCCTGGAGTCTAAAAAAGCTAAGAAGAAAATGAAGACAGGAGGAGAAAGATAACAAAGAGGAAATGGTGGGGAGCAGTAGATGAGAGGCCCGAGGAAGCTGAGGCATTTTTTCCCTAGGGCTTTTAAGCCAGTGGGCTTAAATATAAAATTGAAAATAAGCCAGTGGGGTATAGTAAGAGAGTAGGACTATCATTTCCTGATTTGGGAGACAGATTTCTGGTGAATTCAAAATCCATGTGTGAGGAAGGAAATTCTGCTACATGGATGAAACTTGAGGATATAACTGAGTGAAATAAGCTACACAAAAAAGGACAAATGCTATATGATTCCACTCATGTGAGGTGCTTAGAATAGTCACATTCATAGAGACAGAAAGCAAAATGGTGGTCGCCAGGGGCTGGGGGGAGGGCATGGGGATTTAGTGTTTATTGGGGGCAGAATTTTAGTTTTGAAAGATGAAATTTCGATCTGGAGATGGATTGCGATGATAGTCGCACAACAGAGTGAATGCTACTGAACTGTACACTTAAACATGGGTAAGACGGTAAATTTTATATTGTGTATTTTACCACATTAAACAAAAAGAAAAAACCAAAAGTAACCAGGCATGACCCTAGGGAGGGTGGCTGAAGTAAAGAACCTCAGCTATGAAGTGGTGAAGGAAGAATTCAGAGGTGGAAATTGAGAATGAGGGCAGAGCTGGGGTGGAGAGGGAGGGAGGCTGCGATGCAGGAGCTTCAGTCTCCCATGAGTAAGGGGCATGACTGGGAGGCTGGTAGAAGACAGCTCAGAGGAGAGGAGGGGGTGGTATTGCTGGGTAGAATGAGCATCACTGAAGCTGGTCTGGCAGGATGGCTGGGAGGTGGCTGGCGGTCTGGATGTTGAGATGGAGTGTGAGGAGGACCCCCACCCCACCTTGGCTCTGAGATACATAACCAGTGAGAGAAGGAACAGTGCTAGTTGAGAGATAGTGGGAGAAATGGAGTCTTTGGGGAAAACCAAATTTCAGTTAAGGCAAGGAGACAAGAGGAACTGGCTAAGAGGAGACTGAAGATATTGGACGTCCTAGGGCACATTGGGAGGAAAGGAGTGGTGGTGGTCGTGGTTGTGGAGCACTTGTTTCAATAGGAATTTGAGTATAGGAAACACACAGGGCGTGAGCCCCAACCTCCTGGTGCTGAAGTGTGGAACAGAGGTTTGAGGCATGGTGAGATGCACTGCAGTTCCTGGAAGGAGGTCATATGAGCACGGTGCCCTTTCCCACTCAGCTCAGATATGAATTAGACATAGCACAGTTACCCAGAGCCAAACCAGGAATTTATTTACCAGCCCTGACTTAGACCAACCTGTTCATTTTATGGACAAAACTGAGGTTAAGAGAGGACAAATGATTTTCCCAGGCTAGCCTGGGATTGGAAATTCAGATTTCTTGTTTTCCACTCAGCTGTGGAATGTCAGCTGGCTCAAGGGCTTCAATGGGGCACTAGAGAAGGGCTGAGCATGCCCATGAGCTGCTCTCCAGGTGTGGCCGGGAAACAATTCACAAAAGGAGAGTGTGGGAAAGAGATGGGGAGGGAAAGAATGGGAGATGAGTGAGAAGCCACAAGGAAAGCCAGGCTAAATCCGTTCCCTCTAATTGGCACTTGAAGCTGTGGAACGGGTCAGGCAGACAACCGCCTTCCCCTCCTCCTCCCCAGAAAGATCAAAGTCTCTGTTCAGCTTCCAGCATCAGGTCATTCTGAAAGGAAAGCAACCCTGTCTTAATATTGGACAAAGTCCTAAGGCCTGTCTGGGCAACTGGCAGAAGCCAGTTCCTTTTCTTCCTGGTGGGAGACCTAAAAACCAAGAAATGAAATATGAAGAAATGTCTCTGGAGGGATCTTCAGCAGTGGAAGAGAGTAGTCAGGACAGGGATACTTAGGAAACTTGACATGCATTGCTGAAAAAGGCTGCTTTTAGGTAATCATGATATGCATATTCTGTGCATGATTGAAAAGAAAAAGATTTTTATAGTCTTCTCTGCCCCCAATTCTGAGCAGCCTCTGGATTTCTTGGATTTATGAAATATCCTAGTCACTGACAGGAAACATCCCTTGGTTTATCTGGATTAATCCAGAGCCTGCGGAACTTATTGCAGGGGTGGAGAGCAATGCGGAATGAAAAATTTTGATCCTAGGGGTGAGCTGGACCAGGGACCCCACCCCTATTCTCTCTCTATTCCATTTGTTTTCCAAATCCATATGAGTATATCTGAAGAAATCCTGGGGGAAAGCTGTAGAGTCTCTCTAGGATACAGAATTGGGGTCCATGGGTTCTTTGGTGCTCATATGGCAAATACTAAGTACACTGTGTATCCCTATCCAGTGGGGATGCCTATCTTCTAAGAGGCTAGATACTTCCTGTTTCATCCTTTGGCCATGTGTAATGGGCTGAATTGTGTCTTCCCTTCCACCCCAATCCATAAATTGAAGTCCTAATGCCTTAGTACCTCATAATTTGACTGTATTTGGAGACAGGGACTTTAAAGAAATCATTAAGGTAAAATGAGATCATTAGGGTGGGCCCTAATCCAATATGACTGATGGCCTTATAAGAATGGGTGAGTAGGACACAGGCGTATACAGATGGAAGACCATGTGAGGATATAGGGTGAAGATGGCCATCGAAAAGCCAAGCAGAAAGGCCTCAGGAGAAACCAACCATGCCAACACCTTGATCTTGGGACTTCTAGCTTTCAGAATTGTGAGAAAATAAATTCCTGTTGTTTAAACTGCGAAAAGTTGACATAAGTTGAAGTCATTTAAAAATAGAGCTAGGGCAGCCTTGCATGTGTCTTTCTCCTCCAACCTTTGGAATGTTTGAACTGGGAAAAATAATCTTTGGACTGGGCCAAACCAACACTGTATTTCAAACAATCGTTTGCAAGATAACAGGAAAGCAGGCATCCTAACTATTGGATTGAAAAATAAGGACTTTCTTTAGAATTAGCATCACCATATATAGCTAAAGAATAACTTAGCTTATTTGCACCTTCAGAAATTCCTTCCCTCTATTCATGTAAGTATTCCCCTTCCCTTTTCTCATAAAAACACCTTGACTTCACCCCCCAATCAAAAAGCTATTTGGGTTTGAAGGGGTTCAGAACGGGCCTCCCCAAGCTATGCCACTTTGGCATATGAGTTCTTTTGAGCTGAAAGCACTTAAGATCCTGCAGTCTCACAAGAAACTTTGATCTCCCTTAAACAATTTGAATTTGGGACCTTGCGTTATGACCAGAGAGAACTTTTCATGACCTATTTATAGGGCAGGGCAAACTACTAATTACTGAACATCTGTTCTTTTTATCCTACAATGACCTTTCTCCCTTCTGAAGCCCCAAGGTGCCTTACCTCATCCTTAGCTCAGAATACCATATATACCTCATTTTCCCTTTCGGTCCCCAAATCTCTCATGTATGTGGGGGCTCTGACTCTCCCATGTATGTGGGGTTCCCGTATTTGGTTATTTTCTCTTGTTAATCTGTTTCATGTCTATCTGATTATTAGACCAGTCAGAAGAACCTAGAAGGATAGAAGAAATTTTCTTCCTCCCTCCCCTCTGCCCCAGGTTTCTGCTTGAATCAGTGCTTCCTAATTAGCTATTCCTTTTTATCTCAAATAAATGCTTGTTGCCTTTTGATTTGGGCTTTTATTCTTAGGTTAACAAAACCAACCAGTCAGTGTATTTTGTTATGGCAGCCCAAGCAAACTCATATTCATGTCCAGGAGCACGTTATTAAGTGGGAAAAAGGGCTATTTCTTGGCATACACCCCTTTCTAGGAACCGCAGGGCAGGATGTGTAGCCTGGGAGGGCTGTTTGAATGGAGCTATATAAGGAAGGAGACAAGCTCTTCCCCCGACCCTGTTGATCCACACTGAATACCCGTCTGAAGTCTGTCTCCTGGAATATGCAAGACGGTGAAATAGAAAAGGTCAGATTCAGAAACACGTATCGTGTTTCTAGCTGCCTCCTGTCCAATTCTATGAGACATGTATCCAAGTCCTTACATTTTTGGATCCCTTTGAAAAATGAAAACAAAGAACTTAGCCTGTCAAACACTGTAAAACAACATAGGCTTTTTGGAACAAAGCTCAGGAATCTCTAGTCCTTTCCAAAGCAGCCCAGACACACGTGGTCTTCGGCTGAGCCAATGGGGGAGGAATGATTCACATAAGAACAGAAGTTTAGGGCGGACCCGAGGAAGGGCTCGAGTGTGTGTGGAGACATCCTGAGCAGCCAGCTGTCCTGAGCCTAAGTAATCTAGCTGTCGTGTCGTCACTGCAGCTGGTGGCTGTCCAATTCCTGAGCCAAGCAATGATTAACGGAGCTTCCTCTGGGAGGGCGGAAACAGTTAAAATCTTGCAGCTGCAATCATCTAGGCGTGGTTCTCTGGTCTGATTTGGGCTGCGCAGATCCTGGGCCAAGGAGCAGAGGAAGGACAGCTCAGGCGGCAGAGCCTTCCAAATGGCTGAGTTGGATCTGATGCCTTCAGGGCCACTGCCCGAGATCTCTGCTCACTCTCTGGCCACTCTCAGCGCAGACTCTGGCTCAGCCAGTCCGGCAGAAGAAGAGGACAAGGGCTCCCTGGGGAGCCCCCAGAGGGAGATCGAGGCACAGGGGGCGCCTGGTGGCGAGGGAGAGGAGGAGATCCTGTGTGACTTCTGCCTTGGGGCCAGCAGAGTGAGGGCAGTGAAGTCCTGCCTGACCTGCATGGTGAATTACTGTGAGGAGCACCTGCGGCCGCACCAGGAGAACAGCAAACTGCACAGTCACCAGCTGACCGAGCCGGTGAAGGACCGGGACCTGCGCACCTGCCCTGCCCACCACAGCCCGCTGGTCGCCTTCTGCCACCCCGACCGGCAGTGCATCTGCCAGCAGTGTGGCCAGGGTGAGCACAGGGGCCACAGCTCAGTCTCCCTAGATGCCGCCCGCAGGGACAAGGAGGCAAGTGCTGGGGTCCATCCGGCAGAGGGAGGTGGGAGACGGTGTGCCCAGGGAGAGGCCCGGCCACTGCCGGAGCTCCTAAAGGGGCTGACTTCACTGCTGCGGTCTGAGTTCACCTGAAAAGGACTTGACCCTTAGTACCTGGCTGTTCCTCCAGCATAAATATCTATTACACTTGGCTTTGGAAACTGAAGTCGGTCACCATGTCCCCATCGTGGTCCCATTAGCTCTCTGTTATCTCTGCCTGTGTCTGTCTCCTCGTGCTGGCTAGTTCCCTGCTATTTCTCCTGTAGCTGTGGTGATTGACATGTGTCTGAGTGTGGGGCGCAGAAACTGTGGGGCTTGGGGCAATGATGCTTCCCTCTGGCAGGATCTGTGTGGCAATTATTAACAACAAAGTGTAAACCTTGGCAGAAATTCAAGAGAAAAGAATCAAACCTTTCCCGTAATTTATTTTCTTCCTTCTACCCCAAACAAGAGACCAGTAGAAAGTGCCCCTCTGGAGGTACTCAGTGTGAAATCCAAGAGCTTGAAAAGCTCTAAGATAACAGAGAACTGGAAACTTACCTCCAGATACAATTTCAAGGATGGCTTAACTTAGGGAAAAAATAAAAGTTCCTCATCAGATAGAGGTATCAGGAGAGACTGAAAAACACCATGCTCATAGCTTGTAATTTTAGTCCCATCAGATAGGGACACTGTTTCTAGAACAACCAGCCCTAGAGCTGAGAGCCTAGAGAAGTTCTTGTGAATGGATTTAGCAACTTTATATGCTTTGTTTCTCATACTTTGACTTTCCATGAGCACCTTTTTTTTTGTCCTCACTGGGGTAGTGCAGTTGACTTTTGTCCCACATTCCTTATATTCACACTCCTGGCAGCTCCCTGTTTTGCACTGCACACAGCGGCAGGCCCACTCTTGGCTTAGTGGTCCTGCGCAGCGAAAGAAAGAGGTTTCTGGGAGGCGTAGTTTACTTGCCAGGGCCCCTTCTCTACGCCCTTTCTTAGACATAGATTTTAACCAGTTTTAACCAGTGTTAGTGGGAATTTTTCTGGAAAGCTGTGTATTCCAGAGGCCAATGAGTCATCGTTTCCACTTGCCAGTGTCAGGGAATGTCCCTCATTTCCCTACTTTCACAACTATGAAGAGGTTCTGTATTAACAGATAGATAGATCAAAGGAAAGATCTCTGTATAATTGAGGAAATTAGTCTTCATTGTGCATTGCTGTCCGTGGATTTCCTAATCCAGTCCTCAAATAACCCTATGAGGTGGTAAGCTTTTTATTTCCACCACATTTGACCAAACTCATGCAGACAACTAAGTCATGGAGTGAGGAATGGAAGCTTCTGGGAAGCCACCCCACTGGAGGAACAAAAGGGAAGGAACCCAAAATCACAATATTACAACCTTACTTTTTTTCCCACCCAAATCCTACCAAACATTTGGTAGAGATATTAAGACAAAGTGTACTGCTTTTCCCTTTGGGTATTAATAGCTGAATTTCATTATACTTAACTGGAAACGTGATGCATGTACATGTTGAAAACCAATCTCCACCAAAAATTGCAGTAGATTATACCAGGAAAAGGTCTCTCTCCCATTTTGGGTCCTCTATCTCTCTCCTCAGAGGCAAACACTACCATCCACACTTTTTTGTTGTGTTTCAGAAATGTTCTGTGCATAAACTGATGCATTACCGAGACTTAGGGTAATTGTAATTCTGAGCAAGAAGAGTTGTGTAGAGCATGTGCGGAACCCCAAATCCAGATGTGCTAGGAAAGAGCTGGTAAGGCAAAATAAGGACAACTGGGTAAGGGTTCCAGGGCAGTTTTTGGTGCTGGAAAGCAATCATGGTTGTAAGTACAATGTAACAGCCCCAGTCCCCAGATTTTTGGTGATGGCTCCAATTCACAACCTCTACTTTCTGGTCTGCCTAAGAGAGTTCTTGTCCTTTCCATCCTGTGTCCTTGTTTTCAGCTCTAAGAAAAAGTTTACTCTGTAAGTGGCAGCAACACCCTAGGTGGCACTGCCAAATCTTAGGAGCAAAAGATTTCTTGCATGGAGCCCAAGAGAGCAGCCCAAAAGACGCAGTAACCGCCACCAGGATTATTCTGAGTTTTATTAGATGTAACTAAGGCTCCCGAAGCCTCATACTCCCTTCAGCTGGCCCAAGTTTGCTGGCATAACTTGCTGAAGGTCACTTTGGATCCTGTTAAGGGCTAATTACTCAAGCAGGCATGTTGTGCATAGTAAACTGCAAATGGCAGGGTCAGCCATGAGGACACAAAGCAGCCGAGCTCCTGCATTGGGTCCGCAGAGCAACTTATTTCTTAGCTAACCAAGTGAGTCCTTTCGGAAGGACTCTAGCTACTCCAGGCGGCAAAAACTCTGGATTTTGGGAGTCCTGGGTGTTCTTTGATTATTTGTTCTATTCTGCCGGGCTCTTCCTAATGGGGACCCCAACTTTTCCCTTTGCTGTAGGCCAGCTTCCCCAGGCCCCTTTGCTTCTAAGAGCAGCTGGTCTTACCTCCTTTCACTTTCTGCGAATCTCAGGCTTGCTGATGTGGAAATGAAACTGTGTGCATGCATGTGCTGTAAAATGTGCACTCCTTTGACTGTTTTCCTCTTTGTTCTGGCCCACGAAATGCACATGGTTCTTTCTTGTTCTTCCTTAAGTTTATCAAACATTATGGAGTGTTTCCTATGGTCTAAGTGTGAGGCTACGCTATGCATCCTCAGCGAGTGTGGACTTTAATCAGGAAGCCAAAGCACATTCCATGGCTCGCTGTAGTGCCAAAGGGCTGGGGCAACACACTGCCACATGATCGAAGAGGGGAGTGGTCCAGGGGCGGGGGCAGGTGAGGTCAGGGCAGGGTTCTTGGCGGAGAGATGACTGAGCCGGGCTCCGTCTCAAATCTTAAAATCTGTTAGTGACAGAGCATTACATTCAACATCAGCATTGGTTCTAGAAAGTTCAAACCTGGATGCTGCCTCTCAGAAAGTCTCCATGTAGAGCAGGAGCCAAGTTTCTGAGGGACACAAGCATTTTGTGCATCTGGGTGCGGCGGGGAGTTAACCAGCATTATTTATAGCCCGTTTGCTGGTATCCAGAAGATGGATGATTCAAGGCCACTCAGGAAAGGAATTTCTTCTAGAAATTCTGAGGAATGTCTTGGACTCAGTATTATGTAAATTATTTTTTCTTAAACATTCTACCAGGTTGTATGTCTTCCAAGAGCCTAGAGAGAGTCTTACTTAACTGGACTGGCATGTAGTAGGTTCTGACCAATTGACGGAAGTATGAAGTCAGGGGCAAACCAAATGCCAATACTCCAGAAAGGCCAGCATCTCATGGTTGGAAATACAAAGGAACTATTGCCACCTGGAAGTTTCTTTTATCTTCTCACGCTCTCTGCTCCTCCTATCTGCATTCCTAACCCGATCCCTGGCCACCAAGCTCCACGTTGCCACCTTTGCTCTGTAGATAGAAGCAAGAACAATTCTGTAGACCTATTCTGTGGCCCTGCACCACAGGAGATACTAAATGATTTGACAAAGATCGTATAGCCAGCAATGGCAGGTCTTCAGACCCCAAATACGGTGTTTTTTGCACAAAATTTGCCATTACCTTGCTGAAGTTGTACCCTTCAACTAGGGCTGTGTACGCTCATTGGCACCACTGTCCTGCTTTGGTGCATGGCCCACCCTGGCCTGCGAGGTGTGTATGGCTGGCATCTTGGGAAAGCCTGAAACCAGAGTCTGAGGCACCCCATCATTTTCTAGGAACAGGAATAACTGGAGATACTGGTATCCCAAAGTGGCCCCACCTTTTTGTGGTGAACAGAAGAGACTTCCAGTTGGGTGACTCACTCAGCGAGGCCTCCATTAGGTACTTAGGAGTGCTTTGCTCTTTTTACAGCAATCTGCAGACAGTGGAGAGAAATCTCTCACTGGAGACTCGCTGAGGGCCTCCCTGTGGCTCTGGACATGCTGGGGTTGATGGCTGTACCACATTCTCATGTCCATGCATGTTGCCAGGGTGTTCTATTGTGTTGCCACCACCTTTAAACAAGCAGTTTATGTCCTCCCCTCCCCCAACAGGTCACTGTGTAAGTCTTTTCGACACATTAAGACTCCACGATTGTCCCCAAATGGGCCAGAACCCCTCCCCTCCCACTCCCTTTCCTCACTCCTGGGCATTGAGTCTCAGGTCTCAGGTCTCAGGAGTGGGAGGTCCCTGGGGTTCCCTCAGAGCCTGAGTAAATGTTACCTGCCTTCTGCAGAGTGTCCTTGTGAGGCGAGTCCCCTGCCTGCCAAGGCTTCCCTCACTGGGAGGCTGGGAATTCCCTCAGGCTTCAGCGGGAGAAGGGTGAGACACGTCATTTATACCCTCTGAGTTCTATTAGAGCATAATGACTCATGGCTTTGAATACAGACATAACCTATTAAAAGCAGTTAAAGCTTTTGTTTTGCCGTCTCCTGCCCTTGTGGAAGCAGGCAAGTTTTCAGACGCTTAGGTTTCATGCCTTGGCATACTTTTTGGCAGAAAGTGTTTAAGGAGTCCCAGGAGGTGACCGTGAAGCTGGGCAGTGGGTTCTCAGGCAGGCACTTGCCTCAGCTGGGAGAGTTCACTATGCCTGCCTGCTTCCAGAACTGAACAAGAGTGTGTGAAGGAAAGCAGGCATGGCAGCAATAAGAATAAGACTAATGGTGACGATGATGGCAGCGCTGACATCATTGGAGCCCTTACAATGCACCAGCTACTGTACAAAGTTCTTATTTACATATGCTATCTCGTTCACCCCTCGCAATAACCCTAAAAATTAAGCACTTTATTTACCCCATTTCACAGGTGAAGAAATGGAAGTCTGGAGATGTTAAATAGGTTTTTCCAAAGTCTCAGCTGCTAAGTAGAAAACTGGGATCCCCACTACCTGCTCCAAGCCCGTGTTCCTTGTTAGGTTATTCTGGGTCAGATGGCCTGGGCTCAACTCGATTGTTGAACTGTGTGAACTTGGACGGGTGGCTTGATTTTATTATCTTAAATGGAGATAATGATGTGTGTGTGCTCAGCATAATATGAGGTAATCCATATAAATGCTTGAAATGATGACCGGCACAATGTATGTGCTCCCTATATTTTAGCCAATTCATGCTGAGTTCAGCCCCAGAAGGTGCTGGCACACAGATGACCATCTGCGTCTCCATTTAGTGCACTCTAGGCCAGCTTCTGAGAGCAGCTTTCAAGGTCAAACTCTCCTTTCCATGGAAGAAGGTGGAGAGTGCTGTTGCTCTTGGGACCTTCTGTGAGCCCTGGGCTTAACGCTGTCTTTTCCTTTTCTTAGGCTGAGCTTCGGGCCACCCAGTTAGACTTGGAGCGGAAACTCAAGTTGAATGAGAGCGCCATCGCCAGGCTCCAAGCCAACCATAAATCGGTTTTGGTAAGGCTGGTTTGGGTCACCTGCCAGGCTTCAGCACACCTGGCTGCTGCTGTGGGCTCAGCCAGGCCCATCAGGATTGTAGGACACAGGGCAGCGGGCCCAGCCTCCACGTCCATAGGCTCCTTGGGGTTTCTCAGCAACTAAGAATTGTAGGTATAGATACAGCTGGCTACACCACTGGGTGGCCAAACCTTGCTGTTGGGATTTGCTAGAACATTAGTTTAAGGCTCAAGACTGACAAGTGAATTACTTTTTCATAATATAGAGTAGAAGCAGGACTAGTCCTGTAATAACAGCATCCTTATTTTTACATTTACATTTTTTTTGACCAAGAGAAGGGGTGTGGGGGAGTATAAGGGGGTGTTTAAATAGAGCTCTAGGTATTATGCATAATTTTGGCCTCTTCCATCATGGGAGGGTGTTCTGCATGTGAGTCTCGCTAGTCCTATGTCCTGGCAGCCAGAAAAGAGTTGAGAACTGCTGGATTAGTGGATGATACTTGTTAAGGCCAATGGTGTGCCAGGCTACTAAGTTTTAGTCTGTTGGGGTTCATGACCACTTTACAGATAAACTCTAAATAGACTCCAACAGTCCCGTAAATGCTTCTCATTAGTGGCAAGCCAATAACCACCACTCAGAAGAGAATGCCATAGACAGTGAGTGAGCAGCAGCATTTTGCATACCAAGAATGATTCTGTCCATCCGTCCGTCCATCCATCCATCCATATCTAATACATGTATCCATTTCAACTTAATTTCCTCAGTACATCGATGGGCATGTGTACCATCTTTAACCTCTTTAAACTATTATCTTCGGTACTTTGATATGTTTGTGGCTCCTCCTTCCATAGTCCTTATTTGTCATCATTTGAGCAGTAAGTTATGTCCTTCACATATTCCATTTACATGAAAGTAAGAAGCATTTGTCCATGGGCAGGTTTAGGAATGAGAGGCTGCATGTGACAGCAGAAGAGTCAATCTACTAGCATCATTTGAGGCTTGCTGTCTCCCGCATTCCTCAGAAGGGCCTCGGTGAAGGAGGGTGGATTTGGACCCTGAAGTATACTTTAGGCTCTTGGCTTTCAGCCCCATGGTATCATGCTTCTCTAAGGCACCTACATGTTGTCATTATAGGGAGTAAATGGATTCCACTCTTTTCCCATAACCAAACCAACATTGTCTTACAAACAACTGTTTGCAAAGCTAACAGGAAAGCAGACAATCTGACCACAAGACTGATGACAATGGACTCTTTCTGAAGATAGAATCAGCAACCAGCCATGTATAGCTAAAGAGTAACTCAGCTTGTTAGCACCAATAGAAATTTATTTCTTCTATTCATGTAATTATTCTCTTCCTTGTCTCATAAAAAACCTTTGCCCTCATCCTGTGATTGGGACACTATTTGGGTTTCTGCCTGAATCAGCTCTCCCCAAACTGCAATTCTTTTTGATTACCAATAAATGCTTGTTGCCTCTGAGAAAAGAGGGAAGATAGGGAATATATAAAATGGAGTCACTTTAACCAAGATGCTAAAATTATGAAGGCAGAAGCATGAGGAAAGACTCTACTCTTTTCTAACTAGCCCAGGAACTTAAAATTTTTGAACTTTCCAGCCCTGTGTCAATGCCTGGATATACATCTGGACAGACATCCGACCTCCAGATAACCCTCTGATGACCCCCTGAATGACTCACATATCCAAACTACCTGACATCCACCTGACACCCATTATCCTGACACACCCACCGGTGTGACCAGACCTCCTGGACCCATCTTCTAGACCACCATCATCCAGACAGCATCCTTGCCTGGTAGAGACACCATAAGCTTAGATGTGCTTTTGGCTCTCATGGCCTCAGTGGGCACTTTAACAAGACATAATGAAATGCTAAGGAAGTTAATTCATGCTACTGATTTGTACAAAGAAGCCAAATTATTCATTTACCACTATAAATATGGCTATCAAGTGCACTGAATACATGCACTGCCCTGGTAGGAAAACTAATCAGAACCTTGAATAGCAGCTTGACTGGCAGAGCTGGGAGAGGTCTCAGACATCACGTAATTCACTCTCTCATCCAATGGATGAGATTGTTAATGATGGGTAAATAAGTTCTCACAAGCTGGAGAGTAAATCTTTATTCTAGGAACCCAGAATTCCTACGAGAATAAAAGCTTCCTTTTACTATAGAATATTGCTCCCTAATTTACAGGTTTCTTAGGTTTACATTCCTGTGTGCTAAGCTTTAATAAGGTTGGATGCCTTGCTAACAGTGCCCTCCCCCGCCCCCGCCCCCGGCCAGGTGTCGGTGTCAGAGGTGAAGACGGTGGCTGAGGAGCAGTTTGGGGAACTCCTTGCTGCCATGAGGAAGGCCCAGGACGATGTGATGCGGTTCTTGGAGGAGAAGGAGCAAGCTGCTCTGAGCCAGGCCAATGGCATCAAGACCCACCTGGAGCACAGGAGTGCGGAGATGGAGAAGAGCAAGCAGGAGCTGGAGAGGATTGCTGCCATCAGCAACACTGTCCTGTTTCTGGAGGTACAGGTGGTCGGGGGCGGGGCAGCTGGGCCGTGGAGCTGGAGGCATCTACACAACTCAGCCTGGGAACTAACTGGCAGATGTGGCAGTGGAACTGCTCTTTGATACATAGGGGCACAGGGAGCTGTGGGGACAGAGAGAAGCAGGTCTTGATTCAGCAGAGTCCGGGAATACAGGAAGGGGAGGGAAGACTTCCCAGAGCGGGAGGCTGGAATCAGGTCATGGAAGATGAGTAATGCTCCCGGAGAGGGAACAGTATATGCGCAGGCAGAGAGGTCTGAGAAAACACAACTGATTTGGGGAACTAGGTGCTTTCATAAACGACGGATGATGAGGCTGGCAGGGCCAGGCAGACGTCTGGCTATGAGGGAAGTTTGTTCTTCATCAGGAAGTCACAGAAGCCATTGGGGGGCATCAGATGGGGGAGTGATGAGCTCAGATCAGTGTGCTTTAGAAACCTCTCACACAGTGATAAGGAGGCTTGCTTGTCAGGGTTGAGACTGGAGACCTGCTGCCTTTCGAAGAGGGCTAATGTGTGCTGGGGTGATTGAGAAAGGCCCAGCAGTGGAGACAAGACTTTGCATCACAATGTGCCATTATACACTAAGGCCCATATCAGAGCTAGGCCTGAGCACATGTGGTCTTGCAGGGAAGGAACACTGGGTTGGGCATAAATTCTGTCATCCTGGATCTGTCACCAAATAGTGTCGTTTTTAGCAAGTCACTTAACCTCTTTGGGTCTCAAGTTCCTCATTTATCAATCAGTTCAGAGTAAGTGATTGCAAGACTCCTTCAAATCTAATATTCCTAAATACTAGTAATTTTTCTCAGTTGCATTTTTGAAAAAATTCTCTTCCAGTTACAATATTGAATATTTATTTCCAAACATAAATATTCATTGTGGAAAACAATTGGAAAATACAGAAAAACATGAAGGAAAACAATCACCCTTTCTCCCATCACCCAAAGACAGCCATAGTTAACCTTGTAATGAGTGAGAGAAAGAAAAGTAGGCAAAAATACTGATAGAATGTCACTTTACCAGTTCCTTTGCTTTTCAATATCAAAACACAAAGAAAATGGGAATAAAAATTTGGCTTTCCAGGTCATAGTTTCCCCAAAGAGTATATAAATTTCTCTTTATTTTTGTTTTTCCTTTTATAACTTTAACATGAAAAGTGTAACATAAACAAAATACATTTTAGAATAAATTAACTTATTTATTTTGATTAAAAATAACTTCCTTTCCCCCAAATTGTTAGGCTGTTGAAATGACAACATGCATTGAATAACCTAGCCTTCCCCCACTGATTTAAAACACTATTTTTAGCATGGGTGGTACAAAATCTATATACAGTATTGAAATGTTTATCAACCTTTCTCTCTATCAACTGTCTGGTTTGTACTTTTCCTTCTTTTCCAACTGATCTATCAAACCCTTTTGGTACAATGGTGTTCATCACCAAGTTTTATGCTGTATCCATTCTGCTCGATGCTTCAACTGCATTTGAATTTTGATAATGTGTTATATCTGAAAGCAACCTTTCCTGATCACCACATTGTTTGGAACTGTAGCGGCTTAAGGTGATTATCTATGTGGAGACACTTTTCAAACTCTAAATCACAGCATAAGAATCAGAGAAAATCGTGTATTGGATTGAATTGACAAGGAAAAGGCAGCCAGCATTCCTGTCTGAGGACATGGTTGTGAATCTTCTGAGAGCTGCACCAGGTCCTCCATTCCCTATTGTGGCTTGTGTTTAAATGATTTTTTAAAAAGTCCTGAGGGTATGAGTGTAGCAGGAATGTTATCTCCATTTGGGCTGTTGGCATAAAATGTGTTTTTGTTCTTTGGTTTCCAGTTTGGGCTGTGTATTGGAGCTGCTCGTGCCATCTGGTCTCTTCCTTTTTAAAAGCCCACATTCTCAGTTTAAAAAATAAATGCTTTCTGTGTTGTTAGACCCTGGGCTGGACACATTACATACTTTCTTTGTGAAGTGCACATTACCATTGAACCATTTTATAGATGTAGAAAGTGATGAATGAGGCGAGCGCCCCAGTTTAAGAAATACAGAAACCAAGCCAATGTTTCCTTTCCTGTAGGAGTACTGCAAGTTTAAGGACATCGAGGACAGCTCCTTCCCTAGTATTTATATAGGACTTAAGGATAAGCTCTCGGGCATCCGCAAGGTCATCACGGACTCCACTGTGCACTTAATCCAGTTGCTACAGAACTACAAGGAAAAGATTCAGGAGTTCGCCAAGGAAGGTGAAAATTTTTCTGTGGGCTGTGGTATGTGTGTCTCTCATAGTGGTTGATGGGGAAGGTGAGAGAGAGAGAGAGAGAGAGAGAGAGAGAGAGAGAGAGAGAGACAGGGGAGGGAGGGCGAAATCAAGGGGAATGTCTCATTTTCAAAGCCATTCTTTGGCTAGACCATGTTACTAATGGACACTTATTTTGATTTCATTTGATAATTGAGACCCAGAGAAGGCTAGTTAGTCACATCATGCAATTGGCTGACATGTCTACGACCAGCTTCTTAGATTGCTAATATCTGTGCTTTTAAGTGAAATCCAAGTCAGTTTGAGATCATTTTCAGCCTATTTTGCTTCATCCACCAGAGAAAGTGTAGTCCATTGAGTGTGGTTCTCTGAGACATGACTAGGCTCCAGCCCCTTCTTCCCCCAGAAGCCCAAGGAAGAGTGGCTGGGAAGGCCTGCTTCTTAAATTCTCCTGACCACCTGGACAGGTGTGCATTCACAACTCTCTGATTTTCTAGAGGAGTATAACATCAGAACTCAAGTGTCTACCTCTGAGCGCAAGTATTGGACCTCAAAACCTGAGCCCAGCACCAGGCAGCAGTTCCTCCAATGTAAGTTGTAAACAGCTTTCCCTTCCTCACTATTGATGTGAGTATAATGCTTTGCTGAAGCAAGAATGCCGTCTCTCACATAGGTTTCAGGTTCTTGCAATCTCAGTTCAATCCTTAAATAATACATTTTTTTAAATTTAAATTTTTTTTAACTTTTCATTTTGAAACAATTTCAAACTTACAAAAACATTGCAAAGATAGGACAAAGAATTCCCACATGTCTTTCATCCCACTTCTCCAAACGTTAACGCTTTACATAACTACAGTACACTTATCAAAACCAGGAAATGAACATTGCTGCAATGTTATTAACTAATCTACAGAACTTATTCAAGTTTCACAAGTGTTCCAGCCAATGTCCTTTTTCTAGCTCAGAGTCTGATCCAGGATCGCAAATACTTTCATGCCTCCTTAGTCTCCCCCAATCTGGGTCCAGTCTCTTAGTCTTTCTTTGTCTTTTGTGACCTTGGCATGTTTGAAGATCCTGGCTAGTTGCCAAATGGCTCACTATTGTCTGGCTTGCCAGAATTGCATAACCCATTGTCCTGTCATATGTGGTATATACCATATGTGGTATTGACCTGGTCAATTAGCACTGTTAAAAACACTGCATTTCCAATCAATACTGCATTATGGTTAACAAGCTGGTGAGGTTTCATCTCCTAGTAGAGGAAGGACTGCATCTGTGTATTTAAGGCTCATTTTTATGACATTTGGCTAATTCATCTTTTTGGAACATGCCATTGAATCCTGCTTCTGCTTGTTTTCTGGGAGTGACCACTAGCTGACTAACTCCTGGACCTCCTTTTTCTCTGGTTATTATGTGTAGCATCAGGTTTGGATGCCAATCTCCTATTCCTGCCACAGCTGCTATTTTTCCCAGGACCTCTTGGTTTCCACACAATTTTCTTTACTCTTTCCTGCTTCCTGACAGAAGCACATCTGTATTTTACAGACAGATATAATTAATACAAGAAGCCAAACACCCTTCATTCTTCACATTAAAAATGACACATACCCTATTATAACCTATTTTCTTTTGCATTATGAATGTCTTTTTGTACACACGATATTAACCTTTTCTCTTTGAGTATTGTTATGAACATTTAACATTTTATAGACTCAGACTGTTTCACTTTTCCAAGTTCTGGAGCTCAAATTGCCAATGTGACCGGTTGGGGTTGCTTGTACACTGGCCGTTTTCATTAACATTCTACCCTTGACATTCTTAAATGTATCATTGCTTTCTAGCAGAATGTTCCTATTCTGGTTTTCTTGTCCCAAGACATAAAATCACCTACCCTCCTGGGAGTCTTAGAGGAATATTACTGTTCAAAATCTGGGTGCTAAGAATTGCAAAGGAGTTGGTGATGGGTAAAAGTGCTGCTGCAGATAATGTGGGGGCCACTTTTAGTAACAGCTGAAGACTATATACACCTTTGAGGTCCTTAGTTCACACTCATGTTTCCTTTTAACTTTTTGAACTGCTGTGTCCTTTTCTTCCAGGATGTGGTCTCATTGACTACTAAGAATTTCTCTTGCCAAAGGTGTATGGAAAGCTCTGGGTTAAACTAAGATAATTTTTTAAATTAATGGATTTTTAAATAGCCTTTAATATGCTAATTCATTTGCAAAGTGTATACTGAGCACCTTCTCTGGGCTAGAACCCCAGGATAGAGTCCCACATAAAATGTGGATCTTATAGAGAAGAAGGAGGGCAAGCATGAAACAAACACACAACTAGATTATTGTACATTTGATGAGTAGCATGAAGTATAAAAAGTCAGGGTGTTCTGAGAGTCAGTGCTGGGGAGGCAACAGATTCAGGTAGGGGTCAGAGAGAGCCTCTTTGAGGACGTGCTCTGTCAGCTGCAGCCTGAAAGGATCAGTAGGAATCACCCAGAGTTAGGTTGGAGCGGTGACCCCATTGTAGAGGGAATGGTCTGTGCTAAAGCCCTGAAGTGGGTTCAGTGTTAGGTGGAGCTGAGGTCAGGATGCTGAAGTATGCTGATCAAACCGGAGCGGGCAGGAGACAAGGCTGGAGACACAGGCAAGGGCCAGGCGTGCGGCACCATGCAGGCTGGGGCAAGGGGTCACTACTTTATCTTAAGAGCAAGGGGCACCATCAAAGGCTATAACCTGGGCAAGATTCACCTTAGCCTATACCCTGAAACCAGCACTGTGGCCCTGTCATGGGGAAGGTGTACGAAGCAGGGGAGGGCCACATGACCAGCAAGGAGTCTACTGCCCTACTTTGGGCGAGACTTGGTGGTGGCTTAGATGGGGGGTGATGCAGTGTGCTGGAGAGAAGTGGGTGGGAGCCATAGGGCTTCCTGCTGCCTGTGTGTGTGTGAGGAGGAGCAAGGTGGGGGTGAGGATGAGGGCAAAACAATGTTGAAAATAACTTTAGTGTGATTTGAGCAACTGGGTGTACTATTATTATCTGGGAGGAGCTATTATTTTCTGGGAGTGGGAAAAGAAGATGTGTGGGGCACTGTTTGAGAGTCCACCCGGCTAAATATTGCTCAAATATTAAAAAAAATAAAGAATGGATCAATTGTGGGTACGCGAGTGCCTATTCCCCCAAACCCTTGCCAACATTGGGTAGAATGGTGCTTGGCTTTCACTACATATTTGTGAATGAATGAATGAGCGAATCGATGGATTTTATTTCTTTTCTTTTTTATTTATTTATTTATTTTTTTATTGGGGAAGGGGTATAGGACTTTATTGGGGAACAGTGTGTACCTCCAGGCCTTTTTTCCAAGTCAAGTTGTTGTCCTTTCAATCTTAGTTGTGGAGGGCGCAGCTCAGCTCCAGGTCCAGTTGCCGTTGCTAGTTGCAGGGGACACAGCCCACCATCCCTTGCGGGAGTCGAACCGGCAACCTTGTGGCTGAGAGGATGCGCTCCAACCAACTGAGCCATCTGGGAGCTCAGCAGCAGCTCAGCTCAAGGTTCAATCTTAGTTGCAGGGGGTGCTGCCCACCATCCCTTGTGGCACTCGAGGAATCGAACTGGCAACCTTGTGGTTGAGAGCCCACTGGCCCATGTGGGAATCGAACCGGCAGCCTTCGGAGTTAGGAGCATGGAGCTCTAACCATCGGAGCCACCAGGCCGGCCCGGATTTTATTTCTTGATTCAGTCCCGCAAATAACATCTTAATTGCCAAGCAATTTGAGCTTCATCAAGAAAGGAAGTGGAGTGACTTGTTAAAAGGGGTCTGGGACCACTTACAACGTGTGTGGGGGTTTCCTACAATAACTCAGTTCTAACAATATCTACCTGTAGATAGCATCAGATCCCACAGGTTAAGGGCTCATTCCCACAAGACTTCTCTCATCCCACTTCAGATGGCAATGACAAGTAGCAGGACCCCAGGCTACCCACAACTTCTGTCCTACTTGGCTACCAATCAGAGGTTCCCACGACCCCCTCCTCAGGTTCAATAAATTTGCTAGAGCAGCTCACAGAACTGAGGGAAACATTTATGTTTGCCAGTTTGTTAATGGATATGATAAAGGATACAGATGAATAACAAGATAAAAAAGTACATAGGGCGAGGTCTCGGAGCACCCCAAGCATAGGAGCAGGGGTGCATCACCATCACCTCTTGGTGTCGATGTGTTCACCCACCTGAAAGCTCTTTGAACCCCCAACTAATGGGAGTTTTATGGAGTTTCCTTATGTAGGCACAATTAATTATTAACTGCATTTCCAGCCTCTCTCTCCTCTCTAGAGAACTGGGGGTGAAGCTGAAAATTCCAAGCTTCTAGTCATAGCTTGGTCTTCCTGGTGACCAGCCCTCATCCAGGAGCCATCCAGGAGCCCACCCAAGTTGCCGCATTAGAACAAAAGATGCTCTAGTCACCCAAGAAATTACAAGGGTTTCAGGAGCCCTGTGTCAGGAACTGGGATCAAAGACCAAATATCAGAATATGCTCCTAGTGTTCTTATCGCTTAGGAAATTACAAGGGTGTCAGGAGCTTTGTGTCAGGGATGGGGGGAGGGGCAGGGAGAGGGACCAAGCATGTATTCCTTATTATAAATCACAATATCGCATTGTGTTCTCTGTTTTCTGGTTTTCACCCACCTCTTTTGCAGGAGGAACAGCAGCCTGGGTAAACAGAGAACAGGGAGATGGGTATTTTCTCATACTTTGGAGGCTGGTCAGGTTTGAAGTGTTCTGTCTCAATTAGCTGTTGGTTTCTGACTTCCTCTCTCTGACTTCTGTATCTTTTCAGATGCTTGTGACATCACCTTTGACCCTGACACAGCACACAGGTATCTGCGGCTGCAGGAGGACAATCGCAAGGTCACCAACACTACGCCGTGGGAGCATCCCTACCCGGATCTCCCCAGCAGGTTCGTGCACTGGCGGCAGGTGCTGTCCCAACAGAGCCTGTATCTGCACAGATACTATTTCGAGGTAGAGCTGCTTGGGGCAGGCACCTACGTTGGCCTGACATACAAAGGCATCGACAGGAAAGGGGAGGAGCGCAATGGTTGCATTTCCGGAAACAACTTCTCCTGGAGCCTCCACTGGAACGGAAAGGAGTTCACTGCCTGGCACAGTGACACGGAGACCCCGCTCAAGGCCAACCCTTTCCGGAGGCTGGGGATCTACGTCAACTTCCCGGGGGGGATCCTCTCCTTCTATGGCGTGGAGCCTGACGCCATGACTCTGGTTCACAAGTTTGACTGCAAGTTTTCAGAGCCAGTGTACCCTGCCTTCTGGCTTTCCAAGAAGGAAAACAGCATCCGGATTGTGGATCTGGGCGAGGAACCTCAGAAACCAGCGGCGACTTCAGTGGAGACTGCTCCGTAGGCTCCAGGATCTATTTTCCAGACTTTTGTTAACCACAATGATTGGGCAGCAGCTTTCATTTTAAGGGTGACTTGGGAGCAGAAATCTCTGCCAGTGGTAACTGGCTCCAGAAATCATGTGAGCCTGTGGATGAGAATGGTCTCTGGCTTCTCCCTTTTGCTCCATTCTGTGCTGCTCTTTGTGTTTGCAGTCATGTTCAGGTGCCTAAGTCCCCGTCATTATCTTTGAATGATACTCTTCTGTCTGCTCAGGTGAACAGCACACTGTGCCCAGAATTGGTAACCAGCAATCTTCAGAGATCAAAAAGATCACAGAGTAATTTTAATAAATTGCTAACTTTATTGAACATTTCCTATGTCCCAGACACTGTTCTGAGTGCTTCCTGTGTATCAACTCACGTGACCCTCATACAGCCCATGGGTAGATGCTCATATCATCCCCAGTTTGCAGATGGGGAAACTGTGGTCCATGGGGTTAGTTAACTTACTCAAGGTCACTGTGGTCATACGGTGAGTGGGTGACAGAGCTGGGATTCAAACTGGGAGGGCTGACATTGAACTTTTAACATCTATACCATGCTGCCCTCCTCATTAGATCGTGGGTGTTGTGTATAAGGGCATAAACAACATGATGAATGGCACGCATGGAAACAGAGCATCTTAAACCTGCTTCTTAGAGTTTCGAAATCTCTTTGTACTTCCCACATCTGACGGGGCCATGCAGCTGTGCAGCAGCAGAAAACTCACCTGTTTTTTGGACATCCAGGGATATAAGAAATGTGTTAGTGGAGTCCAAGTCTTAGCCCCCATGACCTCTAGGAAGGGTCTCATTCCTATCTTCTGAAGTCACCTGATTTCTCTGATGTCTCATTCAAAGGACAGTTCTTCAGGTTGTTGAGGGTGGTTCTCACGCATATCCTCCCAGGAAGTTTTTCACACTGTATTTCCCACTTTTTTTGTTTTCACACTGTATTTGCCACTTTTCTTCATAATTTCCAGAACTTTCACCCTTGCCCCCCCATCATTTCATCTTCCTTTCAACAGATGCTCCGTAAGAATGTTCATCGAGCCTTTAGACAAACGACAAACTGTCTTTAAATGAGTTTCTGAGAACATGACCTGAAGTCCCTATCAGAAATATAACTTGTGGTTCTTTTTGTGTGACTTTTGTCAAGACAAATTTGTTTACACAGACCGATGCTCCCCCCAGAAAATAGATGGGTGAAAACCAGAAAACAGAGAACATAAATGTGATATTATGATTTATAATAAGAAATACATGCTTGGTCTCTGCCCCCCAGTTCCTGGCACAAAGCCCCTGAAACCCTTGTAATTTCCTAAATGATAAGAATAGTGGGAGCATCTTTTGTTCTAATATTTGTCTTGCCTTTGACCAGTCTGATGTTTCTGTCTCAAGAGTTTATTACTTCAGTGTCACTTGACTTGTTTCCAGAGACCCTGTCCTATTATTTGTATCTGGGGATATATACAGTGTAGGACTTGAATTTTTTATTGGAGTTTTAAAAATTTGAATTTTATTGAATTTTAAATTTGATCACATTATTGCTGCTTGCTGAAATGGTTTTTATTCGTGATTCTATTTCCAATATATTAGCTCTCCTTCCTAGCCTAGTGTCATGGACAGAATTGTTAACCTTTTCTTCTTAAGTCTTGATCTTGTTGATATATATTCTGTGTCCCTGAAAATAAGACTTAAGTCAGACAATCAGCTCTAATGTGTCTTTTGGGGCAAAAATTAATATAAGACCCGAGCTTAGTAAAATAAGACCAGGGCTTGTGTTAATTTTTGCTCCAAAAGATGCATTAGAGCTGATTGTCCAGCTATGTCTTATTTTTGGGGAAACACGGTATATATATATATATATATATATATATATATATATATATATATATATATATTAGGGTAGGGTCAAATACAAAATCTTATAGCACTTAGTCAATACGCTCTGGGTTTAGTTATTCAATAAGTTATGCATCGGTAAAACGGAACAATAATGGAGCCTACCTTTTTTGCCCCTTTATTCACTGGACCCACAGAAGGACTTTTTCAGTGACAGAGATCAAGATAAGCTATGTCTACATTTCCTTGCTGTTCTTGTCGAACAATGCTCTCAAAAGAGAAAATGAGATTAGCTTGGTCTGCTTTGTTTTTGTTGAGTCCCTGTGGGTTATTGGTGCTTGTCACTTTCTTTTCTAAATGCTCACAAACTATTTGATAAACCATTTTAGAGTTCTGCTGTAGGTTAACATCAGGTTAACTAGTCGGTTGTTTTCAGAATCTACCTTATTTTTCTTTTTAAAAATCAAAACAATTTTCTGCTTCCCATCTTCTACCATTCTCCCTAATTTCTCTAAGATTAATGCCTGGTTTTCAGTCACATTGGTAAATTGTGTCTGTGTCATGAGATGTATTTTGTTTAGGCCCGAATACTTGACTCGTATAAAAGGATCCCTTTGGGTACCTCCTTACTTGTTGTGAATTTTGTTTCCTTGTCAGTTCTTTTTGTCTGTTTTCAGTTTCAAGACCTTTCCTCTTGATATAAAAGATCAAAGCAAAATTGAGAATTAGGCAATTCTGTCATTGCCTCAACTGATAGGCATATCTTTTTTCTTGGTCTGAAAACTGAAAATTGCCTAAAAACAAGCAAAAGAATTTAAAAAAGAGAACAAAGGCCAATTTTATATTCTCTGCCATTTCCCCCAACCTGTTTGTGTGTCACTCTTCTGTATTTACCCACTTTTACTTCCTCTTCCATTGTGTAGACTCATTTTGGAAAAAAGAAAAAAAATCTAAACTCATTGAGAGTTCCTTTTGGTGCCAGATTATTTTGTTCCATTACCAGACCATTTGTGATTGTAGAGTCAGAATGCGATTTTAGCCACTACATAATTTATTCTTGTGTCAACTTTTTGAAATCCAAGGGCATGTGACATTCTCTTCTAGGAATCTTACTAATTCTGAATGAATTCCCACATTTCCCCAAGAATCACGATAAAATGAGGAAATATAAATATTGGCTCAGTCACAGAGCCCTTATCTCTTCACCTTGGTTCAGAATGTTTTTGGAATGACCGTCCTCAAATAAAATCGAACCAATGTATGCAGCGTTTATAACATGCAAGCCACTGTGCTAGTTGCTAAGACACAGTCATTTAGAAGACAATTAGCTGTGTATTTTGGTCACAAGAAGTTGATTAAAATCGAAGTGAAAAGTGTTCGTGTGTTAAGAACTAAGTAGGAATATACTATGTAAGACAATTACAGATGAGGTGGTATGTGAAACCAGGACTTTTTTATATTCTGGTGCAAGCTTCTAATTGAACGTTTTCTCAGCCATCTTCAGTGACTGAGTTCCATTTTGTGTCATTACTAACCTACTCCCTGATTGCTCCCCATTTCTATAACCAACTGCCCCCGTTCCAGGGCCACCACTCCAGCCTCATTAGCCTCAACAGAAGATGGAAGGAAAAGTAGTGTGTATATTTCCTGCTTCTGTTAGCTCCCTCCGATTTGGGCACTGACTCCTCTCCCTCCGCACCTGTTATGAGACATCATGGTGGGGGGCGGGGCACACGAGTTCTTGCAGGGAGGTTCACTGTACCCTGAGTATCTGATATCCACATGCAGGGCACATACTGTGGATGGCTCGGGTAGAGTGATTGGCTGTCCAGAATTTGCTGGAATATATTTAGTCTTGATTTCTATTTCTGGTTTGCTCTGTAGTCTTGTAGAGAAAATTCTACCACCTCTCTGAAGGAAGTAGGCCAGGTACTAGAAAGAAAGAGGCAGAACAGGTCATCTAACAAGGGCGCAGGGTTGGCATAGCAGTGATCAGTCATTTGAGGTTAAATTATTTCCTCCAAATTAATGATTTACATAGTGACCCTAAGGATTACCTGAAAAGAGAGGGTGTGTGTGTGTGTGTGTGTCTCATATACAAGTGAAAAAAAATTCTTAAAAAAGTCTACCAAGCTGCAATAGCAATTTGGTGTTTGCAGCCTTTTCAAATTATAATGTACTCTCCAGAAGTTTACAAAAAACTCTTATCATTCTTTCTTCCATTCCAGCCATGCCTCTCAGATCCTTCTTCTCTTCTTCGTGTTCTTCGTTTTTTGTTTCAGTCAGTTTAAAGCTTAATTTTGAAATTAAAGTTTATTTTCCCATAGGATGCTCCAGGTTTTATGCTGTGATATTAAGGTAGTGTGATTGGATTTGTGTGTCTGGTGGCTAGCCTCTGCCCTGCCACACTGGCCCTTACCACTGGAAGTGCTGGTAGGGCCCTGGGAAGCCTGGGTGGGCTGGCAGGTGTGGTCATGGGGTTGCCTTAGGTGTTCAGGGTGCAGAAGTCCACTCAGGTGGGATCCTGGTCAGTTTATCCAGCACTCTCTGGGGGAAGACCGGATGCCTGGTTCTGTGCAATGAGCTTATTTGTCCGCTTAGTTGGTTAAATCAATTTAGAGTGGAACAACAATCCGAAAAATATGGGGTCTGCTTGTTGGCAAATTTGCTTACTCTTGAATGACCAGTGTTTCCATCTGGTAATATTATTCATTTCATTGTTCTTATCTATCCTTCAATTTAGTGTCCCCTTTTCTTTTTGTCAAATAAATTCTGTGCTTACCTCCGTGGTTAATGGTTAATACTGGTCAGGGCCAGGATCCTACTCTGTATCCCAGTTGGATGGATGGGCACAAGGCTGCCAGGTAAACATTCTTCTTTTTCTTTTTTTCTCATTTTGTCTCCATCTTCTCCTTTTTTCTTCTTCTTCCTCCTCCTCCTCCTCCTCCTCCTCCTCCTCCTCCTCCTCCTCCTTCCCCTTCCCCTTCCCCTTCCCCCCTCCTCTTTCCTTTCTCATTTCTCCTGTTTATGCTGTACTTGACCTGCTCCTCAAACTGGCCACTGGAACTCTGGGGTTTCTTGGTCCCCATCTCAGGTAAGTGAACTTCCAGCTTCACTCCAGGCCGCCAAGTCCTATTTCCACTGGAATATATTATTTGTCGCTCTAGTTTCCATCATTTCAGCCTTCAACTTGGGCATTCCACCAGTGGTATTTAGATGTCTCAATCATTCTGGGTTTCAGTTTCCCCATCTATAAAATGGGGGCATTAGACTCCCCACATGTCTCAGAATCATTCAGCCCTAAAGCCTGGCTCTTTTCTTATTCACACAACATTGGTGGTCACATTTGTACCTTTAACCAGCACATCATGTTTTCATCATTGATAAACGTATAGTTAGAGCCCATATTAAGTGACTAAAGCTACTGTGACATAGTTTCTAAGGCCTATATAAAAAACAAACCAGACAAGTGTCACATAGAAGCCCTCACTATCTCTTGTAACTCTTTAAGCACAAATAAGAATGTATGATAGCATATTCAGCTGGTCAGACATAGCAGAGGTTCTGCGTTCTCTTTCCTTCTTCAAATCTAGCTCTGGCTACCAACTTCCTTTGCTGAAGTTTTGCTGAGGTCCTCAGGTATCCTCTAAAATGCTTAGATGTTTTTTTTCATTTTAAAGATTAATGAGAAGTAGAAAGAGCTTTAGAATTTGGAGTAGTACCATTTTTGGGTACCATTTCCCATTTTGTATCTCTTTAATCTTTGGATTGAAGATTCAAAGCCCTGTGAGATAAATAATATTTTCTCTATTCCGTGGAACAAAGGTGAAAAAGGTTGTGGCTATGAGAGGTTAAATAACTCAGTCAAGGACACTCAGTGATGATAAGTTTTGAAAGAATTAAGTATTGGGTTTATTTCTAAAATGAAGTCATGTTCACAGATTTTGAGGCACGAGCATGGCTTATATCAGTGGTTCTCAAAGTGTGGTTTCCTGAGCATCAGCAGCAGCAGCAGCACCAGACAACTTATTAGAAATGCAAATTATTGGGCTGATTCCAAAACTGATTCCAAAACTCCTGGGGTGGGGTCCAGCATCTGTTTTCACAAGGCCTCCCGGGATTCTGATGCACACTTAGGTTTGAGAACAACTGGTTTTACAACTATTCTCTTAACCCTGTTCTGCTCTTCCACTAGCAAGTGCTGCCAGTTTTAGTACAAGCAGGAAAATGTTTTTGGCTGCCCGTTTCCTTGGGGTTTCAGTTGTTTCAACGAGGGTGAGAACTTTCTGTCCTCTCTTGGTTCTCCCCTCTGGATAATAAAACATTTCTAGCCAATGCCCTCATTTCCCACCTGCTTTTTTTTAAAACCAAAGGGCAAATTGGCAATCTGGAAACTCACTGATTTTTCATGAACAAAGACTACTCATTTCACATGGTCCACAAATGTAATACCATATGATGGGAAGGTGATGGCTAAAACATGACAATATTCCCATGTTCCGTAATGCTAACAATACAGTAGTCTCCCTTTATCCACAGTTTTGCTTTCTGCAGTTTCAGTTACCTTCAGTCAACCATGGTCCAAAAATATGAAATGGAAAATTTCAGAAATAAACAATTCATGAGTTTTAAATCAGGCACCCAAGTAGCGTGATGAAATCTCATGCTGTCTTGCTTCTTCCCTACCGGGACATGAATTACCCTTGTTACCAACATCTCCACACTGTAAGTGTCACTTAGTAGCCATCTTGGTTATTAGAGAGCCATCTTGTTTATTGAGAAAGAGAGAGAGAGGCCACACTCACATAACTTATATTGTTATAATTGTTCTATTTTATTATTAGGTGTTGTTAATCTCTTACGGTGCCTAATTTACAAATTAAACTTTATTGCAGGTATGTATGTATAGGGAAAAACACAGTATTACAAGGTTTGGTGCTATCCATGGTTTCAGGCATCCGCTGGAGGTCTTGGAATGTATCTCCCATGGATAAGAGGGTGGGGACTACTTTACTTGTATAACTCTTCATACATTATAAAGCGCTTTTTCAAATACATCTGTGCATGTGACCCTGACACCTGCCTATGAGCTAGGTTGAATTGTGGTCTCCATTTTATGGAAGGAGAGCAGGCTGAAAGCAGAAAATGAATTACCCAAGGGTCTGTAGCTGCACTGTAGCACAACCTGGCTTTGTTCCACACCCTCCTACTCTGGACCCTGAGCCCTTTCCCAACTTCCTGCTGGCTGACCCAAGGCAGGTAGCTTTAGGTGGGAACCGGGAGAACCTCAGGAGCAGTGTCAGTCAGGCAGCAGAGCTAGGTAGGGGGAAGAAGCAGCTGTGCCTGCTGGGTTCTCTAAATCAAGTGAGAGGGCAGGAAAAGGAAGTGGAGATTGGGCGGTATGGGAAGAGGGTTTAGTCATAATCATGAAAAAGTGGAGTAATAGAGGGCAGAAAGGAAAGCTAGGGGGCTGGCCTTCAGGCTGCTGGTGGCCTGGATATTTGAGAAATTTCTAGATGTAATTCTCAGCCCCAAAGGCTTCCTTCGAGGAATGTATTCCTGTCCTGGGTCTTACTCTGAGGAGACGTATTTGCCTGCCTGCCTTTTTGGGTACCATCGGTGTTACTTCCCCACCACTGGCTTATTCCATTTGGTCATTTCATCCTGTCCTCCATCAAGGCCACTTTCTAAACTCAAACACCAGATCCCAAGTAGCTTCTGCTTTTCTACTTCCCTGCCTGATACTGTGTGTGTGTGTGTGTGTGTGTGTGTGTGTGTAGTGGCGGTGAGTAGAATGGAAAGGCAGCAGAAGTAACTGCCACGCTCACCTACTTTGATTAATGTAAGTAATGTATTGAAACAGTCACACTACAACACCCTTCAGGGTAGGGAGGATCCCGTACCATCTACAGATAAGGAAATGAGGGCTCGGAGAGCCTGGAGTAGCTTGTTCTATAGCACACCACTGGGAGGAAGCAGCGGTGGGATTCCACCTAGTCTCTCTGACTCCCAAGCTTGTGCCCATCTGCTGGGCCACAGTTGGCCCCTAAGCATGGAATAAAGGCTGACTTGGGTGGGTAAAACTGTTTCCTTGATGTATGTCAGCTTCACAGATTAAAATGCTAATTTATTTGGACCTTTAAACATTTTTAGTTTGTAGCACTTATGGGGGTAAAGTGTCCTCACCCTTACATACCCACACACTCTGCTTTGGGTCTCCTTCCTCTTGGCCACCCTCCTTTGTCTGGTATTTCTGATAGATGAGATGCTAATCTGCTCTTGCCTTTCAGATATCTCTTCGGATAGAAAAGGTTGAGTTGTTAGAACTGTTCTCCTCCCCAGCCTGATTCCTGTCCCCAACCTGACCCGTGTACAAGACTGCCATTACAAACCAACCCTGGCAGTGATTTCCAATACCTTTCTGTAGCAATGCCAGGTCTCCAGACGTGGGCACTGGAAAAGCTCATAGTATTGCAAATCTTCTGGTTTAATCTGGGGTAACAACAACAACAACAACAACAACAACAATAGCAGTAGCACCGATCTCACACATTTGGTCTAATCCCTGATGGTAGCTATAATTTTTATTACCTGCCTTCAACTCTGCCACTCTCATCAATAAGGTGGAGAAACTGAGGCTCGGAGAGGCCAGGTAGCTTACTCAGATGATATAGTTGCTAAGTACCAGAATCAGTGTTTAAACCTAGTCTTGTCTGAAGCACAATGGTCTCCGTGTGCTTTTGAAACTCTCTTTTCAAAAGCCCAACATTTTAAAAGGCTACAGTGATGAGCTGGGTGGCTACTGTTAGGCAGGGAGTCTGTTATAGTAATTTTTTCTGACTTAGCAGAGTATCTTTATTAGTTATTCAGAAAAATGTCAAACCTGTAAAAAGCTGAAAGGATAGAACAATGAGGTCATATACTCCTCACCCACATCCACCAATTATTAGCATTTTGTTACACGTACTCTTTCTCTCTCTGTGTGTATATACATACACACATGAACACACCAGTATATGTGTTTTGTGTGTGTGTGTGTTTATATGTTTTTAGTGGAACCTTTTGAGAATTATTTGCAGACACTCATCCTGGATATGTCAGCCTTTATAGTGATTTTCAAACTGTTCTGTAGACTCTAGGTTCCCTGGAGAAGCTGCTAATCTAAATGTTGTGGATTTTGAAGCTGATATAAGACAGTATTTGTCATCTTTAACTTCAGGTTGAAAGGTTTTGTCTTTATCAGAATAGCCCCATTGTTCTCAATAATTGCTTCGCTAGCAAGTGAACTTTTGAACTTAATGACATAAATTTGTACTAACATAATATCACTTTTTTTTATGTTACATATTAAGGTTTTACAGAAGATATACTTTACAAACAGGACTTCACTATTAAAAATGTTTGTAAAGTCCGGAGCCCTCGGTCTGTTTCTGGGTCCTAACTGACAGCAGAAGCTTTCTGTGGGGGAGCCCCTGGTGGCCACGTGACGCATAGGTTGGCTCTAATGGCCTAAATCATCACTCCTGAATGGATCATACGCCAGGGCTAACAGGCAAAAATCTCAGGAAGTAGGTAAGCCATTTTCATGTCACTTTTTAAAAAGACTACACACATACACACTGATTATTTTTTTACGTGCATCTCAATGTGTGGACATTGTAGTGGACATTGACTGTTTTGCTGCCCAGAGCAGTGATCTCAACGACAGTAGTCTCAATGTGATGACAATGGGACAACAGCATTTATTGAGGGCTAAACCCACACCAGACAGTCGTCTTAGTGTTTTGCATATAATAGCTCATTTAATCCTCACCAAGACTCTACTAAGTAGGAACTATTGTTGTCTCAATTTTACAGATGAGGAAACTGAAGCAGAGCGGATTAAGTAATCTACCTGTGTGCACAGAGCTACCGTAGTAAGCAGCTGGGCTGGGGTTCAAACCTAGGTGTCTGGCACAGACCCCACACTCTTCACTGCTAAGCTGTACTGGCTCCCAGATCCATGGGTGGGTGTGTGATTGAGGTTGAAAATCCCCAAATATATTTTTAAGCCCAGTGAAAATTTTCCCCCTCAGGAGTGCTTCCTTGGCATTCTGAAGCAGTTAAATAACTTATATTTGTATTAAACATTTTTGTTTTTACTTTGATGATGAGTTAAGAAAATGAAAGTAAACACATTCAGCATCATTGCATAACCACCTTATAACCAAACCAAACAGTTATAAACATGAGAAGTTATATCTAATTTTGTATTCATGAATATTTCAAAGTCATTAATAATAACAACACTTGAAGCTCAACACCAGGCTTTACAATACTTTTTTTCCTTTAGAAGTGGTCTATATATTACTCAAATTTATCTAATACTACTTTATTGTTCTAGAAATGAGATGACCAGCTCTTTCAGAATATACACCAACTGCCTCCACATAGGTAGTGCCAGGTTTAGGAGATTTACGGTAAAGCCATGTTTCCTAGGAGGTCAGTACAAAAAGCCAGACTTCTACCGGCAGTTTCTGGGAGAGATAAGGTTTCCATCCATCCCAGTGGTATCTTTTTTTTTTTTCTGGGAGATGTTTGTAATAGAAAAGGCTCAATTAGGATATTTATCAGCTTCTCCTGCTCTTCTGGTGTTTGGTGGAGTTGACCACGGGCAAGGATAAAATGAGCTGGTCGTCTCAGGATCATGGAAAACCTGGAATCAAGGCTGAAGAATGCCCCCTATTTTTGTTGTGAGAAGGGAAACAATTCTGTCTTTGTGTGCCAGAGGTGTGAAACATGTATCTTGGCTTGGAATATCTTTTCTACCAAAGAGTGGTTCCAAAGGATCAACGAGATATCGCAGAGGAGGTTTCTAGTTAGCATCCTAGAGCAGTTAGATAGCTTATACTTGTTACACTATTTTCAGAATATCCTTCAGACCACACAGGGGAAGGATTTCATCTATAAAAGGTGCCGGATCAACCTCAGCAAGGAGGAGAAAATTGTGAAGTCTTCCTTTAACCAGATGTTGGATAAAACAGTGGAACAGAAGATGAGGGAGATGTTGCACTGGTTTGGGAATAGCACCCACCGAACTAAGGTAAATTACACGCTCTTGCTGCTGCAGATGTGCAACCCCAACTTACTGCTCACTGCTGCCGATGTCATCAGAGCCCTGTTTCAGAGAGAGTGGAACAAAATTTCAGGTAAACAAGGCCACAGGTAGAGACCAGAGGGCCCCAAAGACCAGGAAGCTAGGCTTCCGGAGCCTGTAAAGGAACCAGAGCTGTGGAGAAGCTTAGGTAGATGGGGATTTTCCAGAAGGCAAGGTAGAGTTCTTTGTCCTGACACCTGATCCTGTTTACCGAAGGAGAAATTGCTGAAAGTGACTTCCCTGTAGCAAATTGTCAAATGACAAATGCAGAAGGGTGTACAGAACTTTGAACTGGCAGGCATTTAAAGTGGATTTTTGTTCACCTTTGGACTAGAAATGGCTGGTCTGTGTCTCTGTTACTTAAGGCTGATGTGGTTCCTGCATCAGTGGGCTAGGAATTGGACTGGGCTTGACAGGATGTAAGGTGGAAACTAGTGAATTGTTTTGTGCTTCACCTTGGAGTGCACAGAAACCAGAGCAACAGGTCAAAACTTAAGGCTTTTTTTTTTTTTTTTTTCTCATTCATTCTACCATATTTCTTGCTTGTGTATAAAATCCAGCGTTGAAGTGGAGTTTATCCAAAGCTGGAGATAAGACCAGTGTAGTTGTTCTCAAATTTTAGCTTGTATCAGAATTCCCAGTAGGGTTTACACACACACACACACACACACACACACACACACACACACACACAGATGGCTGGGCTCCCTCAGAGCTCCTGATTCAGCAGGTCTGACAAGTTGCATTTCTAACAAGTTCCCCTCATGCTGCTGGTCTGTGGACCTCACTTTGAGAGAGCCATTGATCTAGGGGGTTGATGAGAAGATCTTGGAAATGTTTGGCTAGCTCAATCAGGGAAGCAAAAACAAAACAAAACAAAACAAAACCAGGAATGAGGCAAGAGATAGAAGATTCCAGAGGGGTCTGGAAGTGGAAGGCCCAGCATGGGGAAGTACAGGTTTAGTTGGGGTGGAAGAAGGCTGAGAGGGAACGGTCAGATGGAGGAGTTTCAGAGTTTGAGCTCTTTAAGACTAGGAATTTCCAATGTTTGTGAAGACCTGATTGATAGTTATAGTTGTAGACTAATGGAATCCAAAAGAATTTTGAAGCTAGATGACATAGAGGGCAATTAGATTTTGACGTATGCCACTTGACTTCTTTGGTGTATCAGGGAAGTAAGAGTGATAATCTGGAATGAAGAGTAGTGAAAAAAATCCAGTCCAGCTCCTTATTTTATAGGTAAGGAAGCCAAAGTTCAGGGAATCTGAGTGACATGGCCTCTGTCACCCAGCAAGGGGGTTGAAAACTGAGAGCCCCTTCTGAGCATCACCCACTGTGTAATGCTACCCCCACCACAGGGGAGGGCAGACTACAGCAGGCCTGGCATGTACATGCACTATTCAGTGGTTCTTTCTCAAAGGCTTTCATCACTCTCTATAGGAATCAGCTACTTCTATTGGAGTCAAATCCAGTTACATGTTGTGCAACTTTCCCCTTTTTCAGGGGGGTTTTATCTCTTAAAAACTTAAATGTTCTATTTTGACTAAAGGGCTGTTATTCATATCATTGAAGAATTAAGCCAGAGCTTCAGAAAAGCAGTCCCTCTTCCAGCTCCTGCCCACAGCTCTCTCATGCTCTCTCCTGGTATACAGAACTCTGATCAATTTTGCATTGTAGGTGAGCTGGCAAAACCTAATAAGGGCCTTTCCGTGATTTTTGCATAGAAACTCAGCGGCCCCAAATAAAAACAGACATAACTGGCCTGTCTATTTTGTGTAGATTTACAAGAAGCAAGTAGAAACGAAACCATTTCTGTCCACACACCTGCTTAAAGAGCAACCTTATCCTGCTTGTTTGTTTATCAGGTCCCGACGAAGACTCCAATCAGGTGTTCTTCTTCCCTGAGAAAGACTACGACCCCCAATCTGAGACCTCACATCTCTCCTGGGCAGCCAGAACCAAAGTGACATCCTTCCCTTTGTCCAAAGATTCAGGAAAAGAAAGCTTGCTTGAAAATGTGGGGACAGCATCTAATACTGGTAAGTCAGGTCGTAATGAGGAGACCAATAGATACGAGATTGGGAGTGGAGTTGGAGGGGCAGAGAGGGCAATAGCATCTCAGGGATGACAAACTTGGGGAATTAACATTCATCCTTTACCTATGATTTGTTGGGCCCTCTGATATTTATTCCCTCATTTAATCCCACATCCGGGAAGGGGAGAAGCAAGGATTAAAATCAGTCAGGATGATTCTAAAGTCCGTGTTTTCACCCCTTCAGCGTGGTGCCCCTGAGAGAAATCTGCAAATAGAGATCAGAAGGAAACTCTCAGAGCTTCTTCGGAAGTCTCTCTCCGACAAAGGCCACAGCCCCTTGTTGAGCCCCTGACCTCGGGCATGGTGGGCACCTCTAGAATTCAACCCACTCTTTTTGAAAAATTCAGTGGCTATTTTTGCAACATGGGATTCAGTTTTGAGGAGGAAATAAAAGCAGTGGGGAATTTGGGCCCTGACCTCAAGGCCCGCCTAAGTTGTTTTTCAAAGTAGATACATGAAGCAATTATAGGACATACAACACATAGGTTTTAAAACCTTTTGTATGGAAAATTTCAAATTTTCAAAGTAGATAAAATAGTATAAAAACCACTCACATAACCATCACCCAGCTTCAATAATGATCAATACCTTACCAATCTTATTTCATCCATTGACTTTTTAAAAAAATAGTTTATAATGCTTTCTGGTGCGATTTAAAGAAAATTCCAGAAACCATGCCATTTCACCCAAGCAGGGCAAACTTTGAGACTATAGACAGCTCCTTGAGCTGGGAAGGCTGAAAAGGACTTGTATGTTTGATTGGGGGGAGAGGGAGGTTCTACTTTCAGTTTTGGAGAAGAAAAGACACAAACCCAGTAGCCTGTGGGCAGACCCTGGTGAGTTTTACTGGGCTGGGGTTGCCTGAGACAACCCAATCATGAATCTTTCTCTGGCTTCGTTCTAGAGGGACAATGGAAGCCTCCACGCCAGTGTGTTCCTGAGATGAATAGGCTGTTTTCTGGAAAAGCAGAGTGGCCCAAAGCCAGCAGCGCCCCCTCCGATCTGTTGGTTGACCTGGATACCTTCAGAGACCTGTCTTCTGGACTCAGCAAATACCGGGACTTCATCCGTCACTTGCCCATCCACCTCTCCAAGTATATTCTAAGTATGCTGTGTGTCTGGGGGGATTTTTCAAGAGACCACTCATTGCAAACCCATTTGAAGGTTCCCAGGTCTATCTTTTCTGTCTTCAGGTATGCTGGATAAAAACACCCTGAACAGATGTGTCTCTGTGAGCCAGCACTGGGCCACACTGGCACAGCAAGTCAAGACAGACCTGTCGATGCATACATTTATTCAGAGCCATGTTGCCTTATTGCAGGTACTTCCTGTCTGGGAGGGAATGATCTAGAGACTGGCCTCATTTCCCTGTGGAGGTTGGCTGACTGTGAGTCTTTCAGTCTACTTGGTAGACCCTTAGCTGGCCTCCTGCTCCACGGCTGCGGCTTCATAGGCTGCAGCAGTCACTTCCTTTTTGTGTGTGGACTTCCTGTTAATCACCATTTACTGTCCCATTGTCAGTGCATCTAGCAGGGGCAATATGTATAGAAACCTCTCAGGAAGAAAGAGGCAGAGCCTTTCTGAAACCTCACAAAGCAGGAAATTTTCCCCCCTGAAAGCTGTATTTTGGTTTATGCAGTGAGAAAGCCATGAGTATGTTTCTGGGTCAGCCTCAGAAGGTTCACGGATGTTTATAAGGCCACAAGTTTATTCTTAAGTTAGAAGGCAATTTCCCCCTATAGTAACCATCTCTGGCATTTTTACTTCTGTTTCTTGCCTGAAGCCTCACCCTAAATCATGGATTCTTGGTAGCTTGAGTTTTTCCCAGCAGAGATAGATGAGAGAACATGAGAAGCAGCAACATTGGGAGGCAGGCCATACTCTGGGGATTTGGGAACTGCTAACCATCTCTTGCTGGTCTCGCGACTGACCTTTGGTATTATTATCCTCCTTAAGCCTGTCGGCACACACTCGGGACTAACTGGCCAGGCCAGGCTTACCCATCTTTCAGATATTGCCAACACTCATTTTCCCCCTCCTCTTGGAGAGTAGGAACGAAGAGCAGCCCTTTTCTGTTTTTTTTTCCCCCAGGGGTCCTACACATGGGGAATAGATCCTAATTACGCCAGCAAGCTTTTTATTCCAGTTCCTAAAATGACAGATGATGGAAAGCGCATGCGTGTGAAAAATCAGAAATGGAAACTGAGAATGAAGGTGGGTTCTGATGGCACTGGGGGCCAGTAACAGCATGTTACGTTCTTATGGGCCATTACAGGCTGAAGTGCAGGCTCAGGCCTCACATAAGGATATAGGAACTGGGAGGATATAGGATATAGCATATGGATATATGATATGGGTGCCAACATTCCCTAAGGGAGACCAGAGTTCTGTGCTATGTGTCCTTAAGCGAGTCATTTCCTTTCTTCAAGCCTTAAATTCCTCATCTGTTAAATGAGTGGATTGATTTGCGTATCCTGTCAGGGTTCTTCCTTACTTCAAGTCTCATGATTGTGTTCTAGGTCCATGGCACCAAGTCATCTGGTGGAAAGCTCAGAACCAAGAGCAATGTCAGTGATAGCTGGGATTTTCCTCAATACCTATCAGTCCATTCACCTGGAAGTTGCAAGAGTTTGTGGCTCTGGAATGAGAAGGACGTGAAGGAGGGCCAGGGCCAGTCCAGAATGTCCAGGGTCCAGAATGAATTAAGCTTTCTCACCTTTCACTTCCAGATTCATTCTGATTCTAGGATGGAAGGAGAGAGTTACTTAACAATGGACCTCCTTACCGAATCTTGGGCAATAATGAAGAAGAGTAGATGGAAGATTCTGGGCTCTATGTTCTGCCTATCCAGGCATGGTTCATTCCTAAAACCATTAGATTCCTACTCTCTCCTCTGCTCAAGGGCCCTCTATTTTGAAACATATTCCATGGGCCCCAAAAGAATACTTAATGAGAGGTGGTCGGAATGTAGCTTTCCATAAGGAAACTGTGTAGTATAAATTATAATTTGAGAAATAGAAGCATCTGGAGAGACCATCCAGTTTATGTTTCTGTAGAGGCCAGACAAGTCCCACAAATGAGGGAGGTGGGTGGTGTGAACAGCAAAGGACGGCGGGACTGTGATGAACTAGGCGATGATGAACTTCCCATCTGAAGGGGCCAGTTGCTGTTCAGCTACAGCTAGTTGTTGCCATGGCAGACTGTGGACCTCAACTTCACAGACCATCTCTGCTCTCAAGAGAAGTTAGAAATCTGAATCATCATGTGACATCTCTTTGCTTTTCATAAATGCTGGCAGCCAATTAAAAGTATTAAAAAAATATATGGGCCTGGGAAAAGGCATTTATTTACCTCACTAGACCTGCAATTTTTAAAAAATCTTTGAGTTGGCCCATTCACTCATTTTATAGGTGAAGAAACTGAGGCACAGAGAGTTTCAGGTCTCTTAGCCAGCTGAGTGACAGAGATGCAAGTTAAATGCTGACCTGTTCTTTCCAAACCTGTTGCTCTGTTAAGTATGACAAAACTAACACCCTTCTTCTTTAGGAGATATGACTAGTAATTGCCTGACAAAAAAGGACTACCTAGACAGTGTTTAATATTTTAGAAAATGTATAATTTAAGAGAGAGAAACAGATAAAATAATATGGAGACCAGAAGAGAACACGTGAAGTAGCAAGACTAAGCAATTAAGGGGTCTGCTAGGAAAAGGTGGAGGTAACTTTTTCTGAGGGGTGCTGATTGCAATGGGTACTGAGCTCAGTGTTCCAGGTACAGTGCCAAGGGCTTTGTATACATCGTGTACTTGGTCTTCACCATAGGTCGGGTAGATAGTATTGCTCTCCACTTATGGATGTGGAAATGAAGGCCGTGATGCTAGAAAACTTGCCCAGGTTCTCAGAGCTGGTCAGTGGCAAAACTAGGATTTGAATCCAAGTCTTTTTCCTCCCAGACTCTACCATGTAGCTCCTCAGGCTCTCAAAACTTAAAAGATGAGCAAGAGCCAAGGAATTCCAGCCTGGGCTGAGAAACCATGAAAGCCTCCTTTAATCCAAGGCAGGATATTAGACCTGCTTGGACATTGGAGGGGAGGCAGTTTGACAGATTCTTCTGGGGAGAGACTTCAAGGTAGATGTCATTACGGGTTAGAGATTAAGAAGGAGAGTGAGCTGAGGAAAGTGGACACCCTGGAGAAGAGTCTACAGGCATGGAGAAGGCTAAGGTTTGGAAGGAGACTTTGGAAGTCCCCAGGAGGACTCCCAGATGCAAACATGATGGTGTGGTCTTCTTTGCTTTCATGATAAACTCACCCTGCTTTTTCATTTTCTGGTAGTGTGATTATTATTTGCTGCTGTTGGAGGGTGAAAAGTATGGGTGGGAAGAAGAGTGGAACTGGGAGTCCAGTTGAGTCATCTATGCCAGAATCTAGCATGCCTGGCCTGCCATAGCTGCTCAGAAAGTGTGTGATGAAGGGAGGGAGGGAGGGAGGGAGGGAGGGAGGGAGGAAGGTAGGAAGGAAGGAAGGAAGGAAGGAAGGAAGGAAGGAAGGAAAGATTGACAAGGGAAGGCAAGCACCACTGCTGAGCCTTGATAAAATTTATTTCTCTTGTCTGAGGCTCAGATACCCTGTCTGTAAAATGATGAGAATACTTTGTGGGGCAGCTTTAAGGAGAAATTAAGGTTGCAGGTGTATGACAACTTTGAAGCACAAATGCACAGAGTGTGTGGCAGTAATTTCATGTATGGCTTGAGTTCCCACGAGTACGCTTTGTAACTGTCAGGTATATACAATATAAATATGAAACCCCCACTTCCATGAAATGGTTGGTCAAAGGGCACCTGTGACTTTATTTGTGAGCATACCCTTTGTGAGCTCATTTATTATAAAAGTTGTGCTATCAGCAACATTGAAAGTTCATGGAATCAGAATACATAGAAAAAACAAAGAGGTGAAAGGATAATTAGGACCCTGGACTCAACATTTTCTAACTCACGGATTACTTTAATACCTGCTAATTGGCCCCACCCCATCACCACATGGCAGCAGCCACAGCCTGAAGAAGAATCCATGGGCCCTTGCGCCCTGGCCAGGGAGACTCTAGGGCTTGCATGGGTCAAGTTGTTGATGTACTTTGACTCCAGGTGTTCTCTTGTTAGAATGACTACAACCTGTGGACTGCATACTTGAACCAGGAAACCCAGCAGGTCCTGATGGAGGAGAGAAATGTCTTCTGTGGGTCTTACAACATCCGCATTCTCTCTGACACGTAGGTACTGGGGTCCAAGTCCAGGTCTTCGGGGACCCTTGAATTACCCACTCTGGCATCTTAGAATTCCTATGACCCTTGTTCACTTGGAAAGGCAATCTTTCCTCTCCTCAAACTCTAACTCCACACTAACATGAGATCCCATTTGGAGAATAGGTGCTTGATTTTTGCACCATTCTCAGCAGTGTGTGGAGGACACTTTCCCCTCATAAATTTTGGGTATAGAGACCAACAGCTTTTTGCACAATTTATATGCATGGAATCTTTCTTTTTTGAAATACCTTTATTGTTTTATTCTAATTTTAGAAGTAATATATGCTTAGTGGGAAAAAATGCACCAAATGCCAGAAAACGAACAGAGAAAAGCAAAGATCTCCTATAATCTTGTCACCTAGAGATAACCATCAGTAATGTTGATGTCTATCCTAGAATTTTTTTCTTTGCATGCATAAATAGGTATTTTAAATAGAAATAGTGTTATGGCATATGTATTTCTTTTTTTTTTTTTTGGCGTATGTATTTCTGTAACCCATTTCAGCAAGATACTGTGGATATCTTTCCATGTTAAATATAAAAATAGTATTTATGATAACTGCATAGTGTGATGACATCATTTGGATATACTATTAGAAGACCCTTTAATAATCAACTTTCTGCCATAGTTTAGGCCTAGGACTTCTGTGGGGACAGAGCCAGGAGTGTAGTTTCCAGGCTCTCGCCCTCACATGGAAAGGTACTCATTTGGGTAGTAAATGGCCATCAACTGTGATTGGATGGCCATCAGCAGTAACCAGTGAGCCATTGGCCACTAATATAATTGCCATGGCTATGCTAGCAGAAAATGGGGGCTAGCAAGAAGATGGTGGCTGACCTAGCAAGCAGCAGAGTGTGGATTGCGGATTGCAGAGAGGCAGATTGCAGTAAGCAAGTGAGGTTGGTTGGCAGAGAAGTGGACGGCACGTTGCGAACAGTGTGGCTCCTGCTTCCTGTGTCTCCAACCCAGCCGCCAGCGAGACTATAATGGTATGACTCCCCTATCTATGGCTCTGTGGGCATTCCTTTTTGGCCTCACCATTTCCTGTGTTCTTATGTGGGGAGCGGGACCAGAGACCCCGCATTGCACCCTGCATGACAACTTCACTCTTCATTTATAAGGTTTTGTGAAGGCCATTGCTATTTTATTTTTGGCTGTGAGTAGTACTGACAAATTTCATCTTGACCAATCAGTAAGGAGAAGAGAGAGCACATAGGGGAAAGGCAGAGTTGAGTTTTTTTTTTTTTTTTAAAGATTTGATTGGGGAAGGGGAACAGGACTTTATTGGGGAACAGTGTGTACTTCCAGGCTTTTTTTTCCAAGTCAAGTTGTTGTCCTTTCAATCTCAGTTGTGGAGGGTGCTGTTCACCTTCAAGTTGTTGTTCTTTCAGTCTTAGTTGTGGAGGGCACAGCTCAGCTCCAGGTCCAGGTGCCGTTGCTAGTTGCAGGGGGTACAGCCCACCATCCCTTGAGGGAGTTAAACCGACAACCTTGTGGTTGAGAGGACGCGCTCCAACAAACTGAGCCATCTGGGAGCTCAGTGGCAGCTCAGCTCAAGGTGCCATGTTGAATTTTAGTTGCAGGGGGCACTGCCCACCATCCCTTGTGGGAGTCGAGGAATTGAATTGGCAACCTTGTGGTTGAGAGTCCGCGCTCCAACCAACTGAGCCATCCGGGAGGCAGCTCAGCTCAAGGTGCCATGTTCAACCTTAGTTGCAGGGGGCGGAGCCCACCATCCCTTGCGGGACTCGAGGAGTTGAACTGGCAACCTTGTGGTTGAGAGCCCACTGGCCCATGTGGGAATCAAACCGGCAGCGTTTGGAGTTAGGAGCATGGAGCTCTAACCGCCTGAGCCACCGGGCCGGCCCCGAGTTGAGTTTTTTTTTAATTGCAAATAAATTTTTTTTTAATTAGTTTCAGGTGAGTAAAGTTGAGTTTTTATGAACAGTATGGTGATAAATGCTCTTGAGAAGAGATGATGACTGGTTGAACTCAACATATAACAAATAGAATGAGGATTAAATTGCTCCTTGTGTTTAGAGTGACTATACATCTCTGTTTACTGAAACAATCCCACTTCACTCTGTGGTCTTGGAGTAATCAATAATAGTGTCCTCTTTCACAATTAAAAACTGTTTAGACAATAAATAATTTGGCCATCCTGCTCATATTTTATCTATTTGCTAATAATTTTATGACTGGAAAATTAATTCAACTCACCCTGTTTTATTTGACTACAAGCTCATTGAGGGCAAGGTCCATATCTTACTTATCTTTGTAGTTCTTATGGTTCCTATTAGCACAAGACTTTGAATCTCTATATGCTCATTGGATATTGGTTAAGGAAAACAACAACAACAACAACAAAACGGTGGGATATGCAGTGGATATAGGGCTTCCTAACTGTGTTCCTCTGAGGTTTTCAATGAAAAAAAAAGTTTTCTGTGGTCAAATAATTTGGGAAGTGCTGCATACTCTGTTCTCTGTCTTGGGGATTTATCATACATTAGCATATATATATATATATATATATATTAGTTTTGACTTTTGTCTTTAGGTTTTAAATTTACCTGAAATGTATGAGGTAGGGAACCATCAGGGCCCTTTAATACTAGGCTTTACCTTCTGCTATTTCCCCTGTGGGAAGGCTCTGAATTTTCCATTATACCTGCAGGTGAAAGCCACCTTGCTAAGTGAGTTCCAGGCAAGACACTAACTCTTCTTTAATGGATCATCCTTTTCCCCTGCAACTCAGGCGGGACGTAAATAGAATCATACACTATTCTGGGGGAGATTTGGTAGCTGTGTCATCCAATCGGAAGATCCAGCTTCTGGACATCGTACAAGTACGTGAGGTGCCTATCAAGTTCCAAGGCCATGCTGGGAGTGTCCGTGCTCTTTTCCTGTGTGAGGATGAAAACTTTCTCCTGAGTGGGAGTTACGACCTGAGTATCAGGTGAGTGGTCCAAAGACGTTGTGGTCCACACTGCACTCAGGGCCTAAAGTCAGCTTGTGGAAGAAGTACACATGCTTTTTCCTTTTTGTATTTATTGAAAAGTTATCCTAAATGATACTGACTTCTAGAATAAGCTACAACATTTTTCTTTTTTGGCAAGGTAAAAACCAAGAATTTGTATGTTTAAACTTTGAATGAAAGAGATTTATAACAATTACTAGATCTATTTTCTAGTTGAAGACCGTGAATCAGAAAGTATCTTTTTTTAGCAATATTAGCTGAAGGCATAATTTATATTTCTTTTTATAGATTCCTTCAGGGGAAAATAGTTTTTGTGGCTATGACATACGTTATAGAAGCAAAATAGTGTTTAAAATGTATATGAACATATATTTTTGAACAATATAATAAAAACCCACGTACTCATTACTCAGGCCAAGAAATAGAACATCATTCTCTAAATCCCACCATGTTCCTTTCCCTTATTGCTTCTTTCTTCCTCCCAACCAGAGGTAACGTTATCCTAATTTTTATAGTAATTATTCCTTTGTATTTTTTTTATTCCTTTGTATTTTTAAATAGATTTCTTTATAGTTTTGCTACCTATTTATCTCCAAATATATTTATTACTTTCGTCCATTTTTGAACTTAACATAAATGGAATTGTGTTTTAAAAATTAATCTGTACCTGATTCTTGCATTGAAATATGATTTTGAGATTCATCCATATGATCTAGATAGCAGTAATGACTTTACTTTCACTGAGATATAGTATTTTATTGAACAATTATATCATAACTCATTTATTTATTCTTCTGTTAATGGATATAAAGATTGTTTCCAGTTGTTTTTATTGTTATTATTATTGTTTCAGTGAGTGCTCCTATAGATGCTCTTGAATTTGTCTCCTGATGCATATGTACATGAGATAAAAAAAGTTTTTTTTTATTTTTTATTGAGACACAATTGACATATAAGGTTTTAGTTTTACTACGTGTACAACATAATGATTTGATAGATGATTACCACAATAAGTTTAGTTATATCCATCATGACACCTAGTTACATTTTGTGTGTGTGTGATGAGAACTTTTAAGATCTACTTTCTTAGCAACTTTCAAATATGTGACACAGTATGTTAACTGTAGTGCATGAGCTTTTTTTTGTTTGTTTGTTTTTGTTTTAAGGTATATTCTCAGTAGTGGAATTTCTAGGCAGGAGTACTAAATTGTTTTCCAAAGTGGTTGTATTTACTTACACTCCCATTGGCAGGGTATGTGAAGATCCCTTTTCATGAATCCTCACCAACACTTAGTATTGCCAGTGTTAAACATTTTGCCAACCTGATGGGTATTAAATAAATCCTCATTGTAGTTTCAGTTTTAACATCCTTGATTACTAGTGAGATTAAGCATCTTTTCTTATGTGTAATGGGGTTCTTCAGAGAAATAGAACCGGTAGGATATATATTGGGGGTACCAAAAAAATGCAAACACATTTTAAGAGATGTTATCTATGTATTATTTTTCAAAGTTGAATTGAATTATGATGGCAATCTGTAGTATGACATTCGCTCAAAAGATGGCGTTAATCAAATGAATGCTAGCATCACCATGCAACAGGCAGGACAGTCAAAGAAAATGGCAGAAGCACAGTTGTCGTTTGAGGAGCACAAGACCATTTTGAAGTGGTATTTGAAATTCGAGAATGTGAAAGTACAACAATGGAGGCATGAGTATGCAACAGCATCTCCAACACGCCTAACAATGGCACGCATTCATGATAAGTTTGAGGTGCATGGAACTGTGTGTGATGCGCATAAGGGACGATCCAGGAGGCCCAGCACAGCAACGAGTCCTGCTTCTTCTGCTGTGGTGTTGGGACAGTTTACAGGCTCGCCACAGAAGTCTACCCAACAATGTTCGCTATAATCAGAAGTGTCTGGACGCTGATGGTAACCAGTCTGAGCACCTCTTGTAATTGCAGAAGTCAAACGTGACTTGTATTCATCTTTCATTACCAGTATATATTGAGTATAAGAATTTTAATACAGTTTTTTCCTTTCTTAAAATGTGCACACATTTTTTGGCACTCTCTGTATATATATAGTATTATATATAATATTATGTATATTGTATATATTATGTAATATTATATATGTGAGGTGTGATCACAAAATACAGTGAATGTTTAAATTAAAAAAATGTATTACAGTAAAAGACACATTGCCATTAATCCCTCTCAAAATACTCCCCCTCACTTTGAACACACTTAGTTCTTGTCACTTTCTGACAGTTCTGGAAGTCCTCTTTCATGAGTGTCTTTACTTCATCATCCAACATGACAATGCTCCATGTCACACATTGCTCTGATACAGCAATTTCTGTCAAGTCAAAACATTACAGTGTGTCCTCATCCACCTTATTCACTGGATCTGGCACCGTGTGACTGCAGGCTCTTCCTCAAAGTCAAAATGACAATGAAAGGAAAATGTTTTGAATCAATTCAGGACATCAAGGCAGCCATGACAGTGCAACTAAAGACACTAATGAAAGAGGACTTCCAGAGCTGCTTCAGAAAGTGGCAAGAATGATGGGTAAGTGTGTTTGAAGCGAGGGGTGTTGTCACACAGCAGTCTAGCCGACAGTCCCCCGTGTCTTTCCTTGAGGAAAGAAAAGTCTGTGAGACTGTGCCTTTTTGGGACTTTGCTTATCTCAATGTTTTACACCTTATGTCTCTCTGTCTGGTCCCCAAAAGATGGTTTGCAGCCAAAGACGGGTAAGCTAGCTCATGTGAGATACAACCTAAGCCAGGTGGAACCGAGTGGGGACCCCCAATGAGCTGCCTTAGAAAATCAAAGAAGGAGCCTTGCCTCCCCTTCTTCCCTGCCTGGGAAAAGCCATTGCTGACTCTGGCTTTCCTCTCTCACCTGATTGTGAGAGAACTCATGAGGGCAATAAAGATCAGCTCTCTCCACTTATCTCAAAGGAACTGTCAAAACATGAGAGACTTGCCCTCCAGGGAGGTGCATACCTCACCTAAGTCATCACAAGACTTTCTGCTCCGGCTGCTTGGGGACAAAGATAATTGGTTTGATTCAGTTTTGTGACATGATGTATGAGATTCACAGACAGTGGAAAAGATAATGCTACTTCCTTGTATGATTATCAATAAAAGCCACCATTTGGCCCGATTTGGGTCTCCAGTCTCTGGTAACTACGAGACCACTGGCCTTCTGAGATTTAACTGCATTAAGTCTCTGTTTCTTTCTTTCTTAAAACCTAACTCAACGCTGCCCCTTCTGGCACCCTCACTGCTCATGTTGCGCTGGATGTGACAGAGGGGGAGTATTTTGAGGGGGATGAATGGCAGTGTCTTTTACTGTAATAATATTTTTTATTTAATTAAACATTCACCATGTCTTTTGATCACACCTCATTAATAAATAAGGAAGTTAAAATTGAAACTACAACGAGGATTTATTTAATACCCAATAAACAGGCTCATGAAATTATGGAGCCTGGAAAGTACAAAAATATGCAGTGAGGGCTAGCAAGCTGGAGACCCAGGAAAGTTGAGGGTGCAGATGAAGTCTACAGGCCATCTGCTGGAGAATTCCCTCTTGCTAGGGGACGCCAGTCTTTTTGTTGTATTCGGGTCTTTAACTGATTAGATGAGACCATCCACATTGTGGAGCAAAATCTGCCTTACTCCCATTTCACCAATTTAAATGTTAATCTCATCCAAAAACACCCTCCAACTTGACACGTAAAATTAACCATCACAATACGTTTTTGAGCCATTTGTGCTTCCTCTTCTATGAAATTCCTGTTCAGTTGTTGTTGTTGTTGTTTGGCCCATTTTCCTGTTGATTCATTTATTCTTTAATTATTGATTTATAGAAGTTATTTGTATTTTCTGGATACCAATTCTTTGTTTATTTTTGTGTTATAAATTTGTTCTTCCAATTTAAGACTCATCTTTTCACTGTGGTGTCTTTTGATGAACAGAAACCCTTAACTTTAATGTAGTTGACTTTGTCAACTTGATATGTTTAAGAAATCATTCCCTACCTTAAAATTATCAGGGCATTCTCTGTAGTGTTATTTAAAAAGGTTTTTTGAAAATAATTTGCCTTTCCTCTTTAGGTCTTAAATCTACCTAAAACTAGTTTTGTTATATGAGGTAAGGGTCCAATTCCTTTATTTATTTATTTTTCCTTTCTTCATTTGGGTATCCAGTTACCTAAGTACCATTTATGGAAAAGACTGTCCTTTCCCCAGCTGGTCTGTGCTATTTGCTTTGTGATAAGATAAGTGTCCACATGTTTCAATTTCTGTGTTCTCTATTATATTTCATTTGTCTGTTTGACAGTTGTTGGTCAATACCATATTGTCTCAATTACTTTAGTTTTTAGAGTCTTTATATCTGGTAGGACAAATTTCCCCATCTCATTCTTCTTTTCAGATGTTTTGATTGTTCTTGGGCTATTGTACTTGCATTTAAATATTTTTTGTGTGGGGGGGGGAAGGGAGAGGTTTGTTTTCATTCTTTTTTGGACCTCAGGTACAGAAGACTGAGTAGCTTACACTTCTCTGTTCATGCCTTGTTATTATTATTATTATTGGTTTGTACAGGCTCCATTCCTGTTTTATTTATCTATTTATTAATTCTTTTTTATCTCTAGTCTTCACTCCTATTTACTTCCCCCATGGGTTACCATCTAATCTTTTTTTAATGTGCTTTTTATTTGTGTGTGTCCTTTTAAAATGTGTATTGATATATTTTGTACAATTATAAAAATTCTCATCCATGGTGTTATTTTAAACTTTTCTTGGTTTCTAACTTTTGTGCCTCATCTTATGTTTCAAAGATTATCCATGTTACCCTCTAGTCAGTTGATTTTAACTATTGTAGATCTGCACATATACATTTTATCTGCTGGCTTCCCCATGGATGAACACTAACTTGACTCCAAATAATGCTGCATTGAGTGGTATCGTTGTCCCTTCACGGACATTGTGAGATTTTTTAGGGATATGTACGAAGGAGTGGGCTTGCTGAGATATAAAGTGGGCAGTACCTAATTTGACTAAGTAGTACCTAATAAGTTTGCTTATTAACTTTTGGGGCTTCTTCTTTTTAAAATTGCCTGATTATGTCCTTTGCCCATTTTTCTATTAGAGCTACTCAGATTTTCTTAATAATTTGCAGTTCCATATTTTCTTCTCTGTGTTAGTCCCTTGTCAATTTTAAAATTACACATATCATTTCCTATTCTTTTATCAATTTATTAACTTTGTTCATAGTGTCCTTTGTTGAATAAAAATTCTTAATATTGATATAATAAAATTGATCACTTTATCAATATTTTTGGCTTTGTGTTTGTGATTCTTCCCAACTATAGGTCACAAAGATATTTTAAAATATTTTCTTCTATTAACTTCATAGCATTACCTTTGCATTAAGTTCTTTATTCTATTTGAAGTTCAACTTTGTATGTGATATTAGGTAGAATTTCCATTTAATTAATTTTGTTTTAAATAAAATGAGCAGTTTTTCCCACAGCAACCACTAAATAACCTGCCATTTCCCCCCATTGATTTATGGTGCCATCTTTATCATATGACAATTTCCCATATATACATGAGAATGTCTCTGTGAGCTCTCTATTCTAGACCATTGGTTTATTAATTTTTTTCCATCAAAACCACCTTTAAAAATTTTTAAAGACAATTTTTATAGAGACATTTTAGGTTCACAGCAAAATTGAGAGGACTGTACCCCTAGCCCCCGTGCATACATAGCTTCTTCCATTATCAACATCCCCCAGCAGAGTAGGACAATGTTACAATTGATGAACCTGCACTGACACATCATAATCACCCAAAGTTCATAGTTTATCTTAGGGTTCACTCTTGGTGTTGTATATTTTATGAATTTGGACAAATATATAATGACACGGATCCATCATTATAGTATCATACAGAGTATTTTAACTGCCCTAAAAATCCTCTGTGTTCTGCTTATTCATCCTTCCTTCTTATCCCAACACCTGGCAACCACTGATCTTTTTCGTCTCTATAGCTTTGCCTTTTCCAGAATGTCAAACAGTTGGAATCATAAAGTACGTAAACTTTTCAGATTGGCTTCTTTCACTTAGTAATATGCATTTAAATTTCCTCTATGTCTTTTCATAGCTTGATAGATTATTTCTCTTTCACACTGAATAATATTCCATTGTCTGGATGTACCACGTTTATTTATTCATTCACCTACGGGGGAACATCTTGGTTGCTTCTGAGTTGTGGCAATTATGAATATAGAACTGCTATAAACATCTGTGCGCAGGTGTTTGTGTGGACATGTTTTCACTGCCTTTGGGTAAATAACAAGGAGCATGACTGATGGATCATGTGGTAAAGGTGTGTTTAGTTTTATAAGAAACCACCACTTGTCTCCCAATGTGGCTGCACCATTCTGCATCCTCATCAACAATGAACGATAGTTCCTGAGGCTCCACATCCTCACCAGCATTTGGAATTGTTAGTGTTCTGGATTTTGGCCATTCTAATAGGTGTGTATCTCATTGTTTTAATTTGCATTTCTCTGATGACCCATGATGTGAAGCATCTTTTCATGTGCTTATTTGCCATCTGTATATCTTCTTTGGTGAGGTGTCTGTTAACATATTTTGCTCATTTTTTTAATTGAGTTGTTTGTTTTCTTATTTTTGAGTTTTAAGAGATTTTTGTATATTTTGGATAACAGTCCTTTATCAGATATGTCTTTTGCAAAATTTTGCTTCCAGTCTGTGTCTTGTCTTCTCATTTCCTTGACATTGTTTTTTGCAGAGCAGATAGTTTTAATTTTAATGCAGTCCAGGCTATCAAATATCTCTTTCACAGATCAGCCTTTGGTGGTGTAGCTAAAAAGTCATTGCCATACCCAAGGTCATCTAGTTTTCTCCTGTGCTATCTTTTAGGAATTTTAGTTTGGTTTTACATTTATGTTGATGATCCATTTTGAGTTAATTTTTGTGAAGCATGTAAGATTTGTGTCTAAATTAATTTTTTCGCATGTGGATGTCCAGTTGTTCCAACATCATTTGTCAAAAAGATTATCTTTGCTTCACTGTATTACCTTTGCAATCATTTGACTATATTTATGTGGGTCTATTCCTGGGCTCTTGATTTTGTTCTATTGATCTATTTGTTTATTCTTTCACCAAAACCACACTCTCAAATTACTGTAGCTTTATAATAAATCTGGAAGTCAGGTAGTATGAGTCCTCCGACTTTGTTCCTCTCCTTCGATATTGTGTTGGCAATTTTGGGTCTTATGTCTCTCTATACAAACTTTTGAATATGTCTGTCCATATCCACAAAATAACTCACTGGGATTTTGATTGGGACCACCCTGTTTTATACATTTTTATTTGTTTTGTTTTTAGTTATGTATTTGGAGACTGTTTTAATTAATATATGATTGAGGGGCAAGTTCTACTCTTCACTTTCCATTTTTATGTAACTTAGCTATAGTATACATTTTTTTTGAGTTTTTAGAGTAAGTTTATCGACTTAAAAAACCTAACTGGACTTGATTGGGGTTGCAGTGAATTTATAGACTAATTTGTGCAACATATTTATTTCTTTGTTTTTGCTTAGAGCTTTAAAATTTTCTACAAATCTTGTGTACTCTTATTTAATACCTATAGGATTTATAATTTTATTGCTGTCGTGAATGGTGTCTTATTTTTGCTTATATTCTCAAATTGGTTAATGCTGGTATGGAGAAATGATGTCGAGTTTTGTAGGTTGGTTTTGTATTCTGCAACTTACCTAACTTCTATTATTAATTCTAAAAGTATGTGTGTTGATTTGGTTTTTCTATGTAGGTGATCTTATCAACTGAAAACAATGACAATATACTATCTTTTTTTCTAATACTTATAGTATTTTTAAAATTTTCTTTCACTCTAACTTTGCCTAGGCCTTCTAGTTAAGCAACAGCAGTGAGAGCCACCATCTGTATCTTGTTCTCCCTTTTTGAAGGGAGTATATCTATAGTTTCTTCATTAAGCATAATGCTTGCTGTTATGACTTCAGTTTATAAGTTTACTAAGCCAAGGAATTTCCTTCTATTTCTATTTTTCTAAAAATATTTATCAAATACCTTTTCTGCATAAATTAAGAAAAACAACCTGGACATGTGATCGACCGTGTTGATAGAAACAGAAATTCAAAACATGCTTTTTTTTCAGACCATTGGGACATCGTTAAACACACAGTGGGTGCATGGTAGTCTCTAACAAACAGGTAAGGCCATAGGACATTTGGGAATAATTGAAGAAAAAGCTTAACAAATTGAAAGAAAAACATAAAAACACATTTATTAATCATTTATTATGTACCAAATCTAACAACTCTATGAAGTAAGTCCCATTATCACCCCCAGTTTGCAGATGAGGAAACTGAGGTACTGAGTGGTTCACATAGCTAATAAGTGATGGACCTGAGATTAGACCTTAGGCATCCTGGCTCCAGAGCCCACTATCTTAACATTATACTTTGCCCTTTCACAAAAGCAATCTGGCTGTAGTGGAAGTCTATATTAATGATAATTGAGAGATCTCAGGCAAGTTTGCTTATTAAAAAAACAGTGTGACTCATACATGTTTCCATATATCTCTTAGATATGCTTTAGAAATATACATAAAAATATTTTGGATTTACGTGGTTGTGGTAAATTGTTTTGTTGTTCTTGTTTAAAGATCACCTCTACCATTGAATCAGTGCCATGAATTCTCGGCCTGGTGGTCATTCCAGGGAGCTTTGCACCTGATATCAATGAATATTAATCAAGCATTTTCTATATGTTGGTCACGTTCTAACGTTACATTCATTAATGCAGGGTTTCTCAACATCGGCACTATTGATATTTGGGGCTGGAAAATTCATGGTGTGGGGGGCTGTACTTTGCACTGTAGGATGTTTAGCAGCGTCCTTGGATTCTGCACACTAGGTACTGTAGCACCTCTGTCCCTGCTTGTGACAACCAAAAATGTCTCCAGACATTGTCAAACGTCCTCTGGGGGTGGAAATCACCCTGGGTTCACTATCACTATAGTCGTGTATTTAATTCTTCACAAAAATCCTACGTTGTAACTATGATTATCATTTCCATTTTATCAATGAGAAAATGTAGCTTACACAGAAATTAATGAACTTTCCCAAAGTGACACCTAATACGTAGGTGCTGCAACTGGGATTCAAGCCCAGCTTCTGAGCTTAACTGTGAAACTTTGCCACCTTCTAACTACTTGTTGATCTAAAGGAACTCGAAACAGTATGATCCTTTGTGCCCTCAGAAAATCTCAAAAACAATGTTTTTGGCCTGATTTCTGCAGATACTGGGATCTGAAAAGCGGGGCGTGCATACGCATCTTCAATGGCCATCAGGGGACAATCACTTGCATGGATTTGTGTAAGAACAGGCTCGTGTCTGGAGCAAGAGATTGCCAGGTGAAAGGTGAGAAAGAAATGCCCTGGACTTTCTACGAGTTTCCCCAAATCGATCGGATGCCAAAATACACGTTTTTCTCATTTTTATACCATGTTTCCCCGAAAATAAGACCTACCCTGAAAATAAGCCCCAGTGAAGATCGTCAGCCAGATGGACGCATTTAGTACATTATGACGATGTTCCAGAAGAAGATGACATAAGTGTATTTGAATAAATGTAGATTATTGTACATGAAAAAATAAGACATCCCCTGAAAATATGCTCTAATGCATCTTTTGGAGCAAAAATTAACATGAGACCCGGTCTTATTTTCAGGGAAATACGGTAGGCAGTCATTTACTCTTTTATTCATCCATCCACTCATCCACATATCTATTGATCCATTCTTCGACAACTATTTGTTGAATACTTACACCATATAGACACTGTGCTAGGAGTTAAGGGAAAAAAATGAATATGATATGGTCCTTTTGATAAGGTTTTTTATTTTGTCAAGAGGCTCATAGTCTCCTAATGTAGATAAACATCTAAATACATAATGGGGGATATAATAAATATGTGAATAATAATAGCTGCCATTTATTGAGTACTAACTTTGTGACTGTGACAGGTGCTTTATGTATATTGTCTTATTTAACCCTCACAAGAACCCTGTGAAATGGATGTAGATGAGGAATCTGAAACTCAGAGAGAAAAACAACTTGCCTCCAAATCAAGCTGCTAAGTGGTAGAGTGGGGATTTGAACTCAGAGCTGTTTGACTCTAAATTGGGCTCCTAACCAACATGCAGAGTTGTAAGGGACCCCAGAAGTAAAAGGGAGAGCAACACCAATGGGGTGCTATTTGAGTGTGGTCTTGACGATGAGGAGCTCTACAGGTGGAGGGCGAGTGGAGGACATTCCAAGGAGAAGGAACGGCAGAGGTAAATTCACAGAAGCTTGAAGAAAATGGGGAATTCAGGGAATTGCCCCTTGCTTGGTATGACTGGACAGCAGCACGTGGTGTTGGAGATAAGGAAGTTTGTGGCCAGATTATCAAGGGCCTTCTGCACCATTGTGGGAAATTAACTTTATCCTGTAGGACGTGGGAAGCTATAAATGCATTGTAAGCTGAGTGTTGACATGATCATATGTGTTTGAGAAAGGTAACTCTAGGGATAGTGTAGAAGGATTTTGAGGGGGGTGACTAAGTGGAGACAGGGGACAAGTTAAGACACTACTCAGTCTAGAGAATTGTAGTGTTTTCATACTATCGGAGAACAGGCAGGTGTGAAAAAACTGAGATGGATGTGAGTTTACATCAGATGGCACAGACTCACAGAAGGGAGACTTCTAGAGGGAGAATTGACAGGACTTCACCACCAATTGGATATCAAAAGTGAGAAAGACAGAGGGCAAGTGATGAGGCCAGACTTTTAACCTCAGGCCACTCGGTATATGGATGTGCCACTAATGGAATATAGGAGCTACAGGGGAACAGCAGGGTAGAGGGAGGAATGGAAGAGGAGGTGTGGCTTCAATTTGGGACATGTTGAGTGTGGTAGGCAGAATAATGGCCAAAAAAAGATATTCACGTCTTGATCCCTAGAACCTGCGACTATACTACGTTGCATGGCAAAAGGGACTTTGCAGATGTGATTAAATTAAGGACCTTAAAATGGGGACATTATCCTGGGTTATCAATGTGAGCTCATGGGTAATCACATGGATTCCTAAAAACAGAAACTTTCTTGTCTGTGGTCAAAGGGAGACGTGATTGCGGAAGAATGGTCAGAGAGACGCAAAGTTGCTGGCTTGAAGATGGAGGAAGGGGGACATGAGCCAAGGAGTGTGGGTGATCCCTAGAAGGTGGAAAAGGCAAGGAAATGGACCCCCGCCCCCAGAGTATCCATAAAGGAACACAGTCTTGCTAACACCTTGATTTTAGCCTTGTGACGTTATGTTGGACTTCCATAAGATAATACATTTGTGTTGTTTCCAGCCACTAAGCTTGTGGAAATTTGTCACAGAAGTAATAGAAAGCTAATACATTGAAGTACGGGATTCTCAAAGATATCCAGGTGAGGATTGAAAGAGGAAGATACAGGCAGTGGCTATACCGGTCTGGAGCTCCAAGTATGTCGATTTGGTGGTTATCAATTATAATGAAAGGTGGAAGCCCCAGGTATGGATGAAATTTCCCTTGCAAATCTGGAGGAAAGAGTGAAAAGAGAAGAGAAGTAAGGGACCCAGGAAGCCAGAGCTTGTTAGGGGTAGGTGGAGGAAAAAGGTGTAGAAAATGGAGAAGAGAGTGGTGTTACATACGGAAACACTCAGACCTGCTTAAAATACTCCCTACCTCTTTACCCTCCTCAACCTGAACGAAAGTCTCGGTGCCATGATTGCTTTGAGGAGTAGAGCAGAAAGGATGAAAGGATGAGGGTCTGAAGATAGAAGAGCAGACAAGGCCTCCAACCTTGAGAGTCCTCTGGGGCCACAGGCAGGGCTGGAACTAGGGCAAGGGGAGTCAAAAGTGATGCATGAAATACATGATGAAAAATATATCAAAAGACCGCTCTTATCCTAATCCTGGCCCTGGCCACCAGCCTGCCTGCTTCCCCTGGGCTCTTCCCACCTACCTGGGTTACCAAAATAGAGGGAAAAAGAGACAATTGGAGACCTGAAAGGTAACTCCCCACTTTAAATTCTTTAAACCAGTGTAACTTGCCAATGAATCTTTTAATTCATCTTTCAATTTTCACATTGCTAATTTGATGAGAGGGCCAGTATATATGTACAGATGTGTGTGGGGGGGAGCATACTTAGATAGGGTTAATCTAGCGTGCATGGTTAACAGAATGGCCTCTGGATCCTGAGTCCCTGGGTTAAATTCCAACTGAATCTTTTTACCACCTGTGCAATCTTGAGCAGGTTACTGACCTTTCTATGCCTCAGTTTCCGCATCTGTATACTGTGGAATATTAATAGCACTTGTCTTGTGAAGATGAATTAATACATGTCAAGCACTTTGAATATTGCCTGGCTTATTGTTAGTGCGATATAAGTATGAGCTGCAGCTATTCTGTTTTAGGTTATATGTTCTGTTGCCTGGGAGGTAATTTGGGGGCTGAAGAAGCTGACTTTAATGTTCTCATCCTTGAATTTGTGGTGCCCATTTTCAGTTTTCGCCTTTGAGCTCCATTCTCCCAACTACCCATTTACTCTATCCACCCAACTTACAGTACACCAGGCAGTTGCTCTAGAACCATCTATGTAGAAGCAGCCCTAAACCTGCTCCCAGCTGTGATAAGCTCTCAATTGGTAAAAATCCAAGTCAGATTCAGAAATATTTAAAAGTGCATATGAAGATAGACAGTTTTCTTTTGGGGATAGAAGGTGTAAGTCAGGAGAATAGCATCTGGGAAGAACAACGCCGTGAAACATGCCGTGATTTTCCTGAAATCTACTCCATAGCAAACATGTTTCATGCTTGAAGAGGAGTGTTTTTGGAGATGAGCTGTGCAGCACTTGGACCCCCAGGCTAAGTTCTGGGGTCAGAGCCAAGGTCTAGGCATTGCTGACTCTCCCAAAGGCCATGGTCAGGGAGCTCTGTGCGGCAGGTACCTGGAGCTGTTGGTGAGCCTGCAGGGCTGCTGGGCCAGGCGAAGGCCTACTGGGGTCTGACATGATGAGCTCTGCTAGTTGTAGCTTCTGTGACAAGGTGTGGAACCCCACTGTAACCTGACTTCATCCCCCTCCTCCTCCTCATCCCAACCTCTCTCTCTACCTCTGCCTTCCAGCATGGGATGTAGAGACAGGGAAGTGCCTGAAGACCTTTAAACACAAAGACCCCATCTTGGCCACCAGGATCAATGACACCTACATTGTGAGCAGCTGTGAGCGAGGGATAGTCAAAGTGTGGCACATTGTCATGGCTCAGCTTGTAAAGGTAAGGGAGGTGGGCAGTGGAGGGAATGGGGCACTGGTGGTGATGGATTGGAGGAGACTGATGATTTCCCCCCATGTAGTCCCCCAGACCACCCCAGAGCAGAAGGGGAAGCCCCCCTGCTCCCCCATAAGGTGGTCATTCTGAGTTGGTGGAGGGTCAGGGCCCATGTGACTCATGTTGTCATGGAGGTGGTAGTGGAAGACTGTACTCTGATGCGGCATGATATATATGGGCTCAGGATGTTTCAACATTGTAGAGATAAAGCACCTTTTTCTTTTCTAGAATATTCTACTCCAATTCTGGCATGGGGTAAGGGGCTGAACAAAGTCACAATGGTTTTTCTCCTTACTCTCTGATGAGAACATGGACTGTCTTGAAAGTGATCAAATGTTCCCACACACAAAATGTTCTTGTTCGATTTGAAACCACTTGGCCCTAGTGGGTAATGGTGAGATAGCATTTATGCCAGGAGCACAAGATCATAGTGAGAAGCTGTTGGCCTTGCTGGTGGATTTTCTCCCTACCAATCCTGTCACTTAATCTAACCAATTTTGTAGGCACGGGGATGCCCCAGGTGCCCACTGGATCCTGGTAAGGAGCTGGGAACGGTACACTTGACCCTTTACTTTCTGGCAGCAGAGAATGCTGAATTCTGCCCCTCTCTGGTACTCCAGGAAGATGGGGCTTGCCTCAGCCACAGAACCACCGGGAGCAAGTCCTCTCCCTGATCGCATTCTTCCTTCATTGGGAAGAGAGCTCTGGAGAGACGGAGGCCTGGACTCCACAGGCCTTCTTAGTGCAGTCACCTTAGTTAAGTACCAAGTGAGTAGTAATCATGGATTGGTGGAGTGTGGCGCTGGAATTCATCTAAAGAAGCCTCCAGCTTTGGCCCTTGAAGGAGTCACAGTCTGAGATGAAGATGGGTTGAAATCAGAGGCATCTTTCCTTGCAGACTCTCAGTGGCCACGAGGGAGCTGTGAAGTGTCTGTGCTTTGACCGGTGGCATCTCCTCTCGGGAAGTACTGACGGCCTGGTCATGGCCTGGAGCATGGTGGGAAAGTATGAGCGATGCCTCATGGCCTTCAAGCATCCAAAGTACGTGGCAGGAAAGCCTTATCTGATGAATGGAGTGCTCTCTTCTTTATGCGTCCCAGCCTAGACTTCGATTTGGGGCAGATCATTTCCTTCTGCTGTCTACTGACCTTTTGTTCCCATTGCTCCTCACCCTTTTCTGTTTCCCTCCTCTACCTGTTACCCATTTCACCCCACCACCCTCTGTTTGGCTAGTCCCTCTCCCACCCTCACTTGTTTTTATTAAGAAATAACAATAATAGATGTGAATTTTGAGAAGTGTTTGAAATGTTATACTTATGATACATGTGATATATCTGTTACCTACCAAACCTATGAATGTTCGCGGAACTATCCCAACTAATGCCAAATCCACTAAAATTAAAATTCTTGGAATTGGTCTTTACCACAGGGAATCCTGTGTTCACAGAAGCTTAAAATGATCCAAGAGACAAAGGTTTAAAAATAACTAAGGGGTTAAAGAAGGTGCTTACTTAAAGCCTGTGGGCTAGATTCTATTCCAGGATAGCAAATGGATTTCATTTTACAATTCCAATCCCAATTTAGTGGTGGTGGCTGCTTGGAGCCATTTGAGAAGCAGTCTGAGGTCACCTCTGGGTTATTTGGAAAGGGTATTTTGGTCAGTTAATGGTTTTACTATGGCCACAGGTTTTACAGGCTGCTCTCTGCCACTCTGTACTACATGAATAATTCTTCTTACTCTGAGTGCAGTACAAACAGTTCCAGGGAGGGAAATTGATTAAAAGAGTTAATGGATCTTCCAGGGGATCTATCAGGGGATAGTTATTTAGTAAAATATGGCCCTAGATTTCCTTATACCCTCATAAGAACCTCTTGAACAGGCACACTGGCTTTGTGGGAGGTGAAAGGGGCACTCCCACAAAGCCAGTGTGCCTGTTCAAGAGGTTCTTATGAGGGTATAAGGAAATATATTATATATTTTATATATAATATATAATATGTAATATATATATAATAATTATAAAATACATATACATATATATAATCTCCAAATCGGGGTACCAAAAAATGTATACACATGACTTGTACTCATCTTTTGTTATTGGTATATATTGAGTATTACAATTTTAGTACAGTTTTTTTCCTTTCTTAGATGTGTATACACATTTTTGGCATCCTCTGTATATGGTCTGTCTGTGGCATATGACTGCATTATGGATGAGTGGGTGCTGGGTAGGGCCTGTGTTCAGTGATTTATCCAACCCTTAAGCGACTATCAGTAAGTCCCATCGCATGTCATATGTATTATCCAAACTTTTATTCAAATTTCCTTTCTGCCCTCTTTTCTCCTCTCATTCTTGGATTCCTATTATGCATATGTTGATGTTTGATGATGTCACACAGGTTTCTGAAGTTCTATCCATTTTTCTTTATTCTTTTTCCTTTCTGTTCTTTAGACTGGATAATCTCAATTGATCTCTCTTCAAGTACTTTGTTCATCTGCCTCCTTGAATTTGCTGTTAAGCCCCTCTGGTAAATTTTCATTGTTCAACTCCAGAATTTCAATTTGGATCCTTTTATAATTTCTAACTTTATTGATATTCTCTATTTGGTAATACTTTCCATTAGCGATTTGTACATATCAAAATAGATGATTTCAAGTCTTTATCTAGAAAGCTCAACCACTGGGCTTCCTTGGGGACAGTCTCTATTGATTACTTTTTCCCTGCATATGGGCCATACTCTCTAGTATCTTTTTATGCTTTATAATGTTTTGTTGAAAACTGGAATTTGAATATTTCATTTTTTATTATTAAATTTATTGGGGTAACGTTGGTTTAATAACATTATATAAAAATCATATACACAAATTTATAATACAACATATATTATGTGCTCACCACCCGAAGGTGATGGTCTCCTTCCATCACCTTGTATTTGATCCCCTTTACCCTCTTCATCCTCCCCCTCCCCCTTTCCCCTCTGGTAACCACCATTCTCTTGTCTGTATCTATGAGGTTTTTTTTTGTTTGGTTGTTTGTTTATTCACTTGTTGCTTTTTCTTTTTAAGATTTTTATTATTGAGGAAGGGGAACAGGACTTTATTGGCGAACAGTGTGTACTTCCAGGACTTTTTCCAAGTCAAGTTGTTGTCCTTTCAATCTTAGTTGTGAAGGGTGCAGTTCAGCTCCAGGTTTTTGTTATATATTCCCACATATGAGTGAAATTATGTGGTTCTTGTCCTTTTCTGCCTGACTTATTTCACTTAGCACAATACTCTTAAGATCCAATCATTTGTTGTTGCAAATCACAATATTTCATCGTTTTAATGGGTGAGTAGTATTTCATTTCATATATATACCACATCTTCTTTATGCAATCATCTGTTGAAGGACAACTGGGTTGTTTCCATGCCTTGGCTATTGTAAATAATGCTGCAGTGAACATATGGGTACATATATCTTTATGAAATAGTGTTTTCAGATTTTGGGGGTAGATACCCAGAAGAGGGATTACTGGGTCATATGGTAGCTCCATTTCTAAATTTTTGAGAAATCTTCATACTGTTTTCCATAGTGGCTGCACCAATTTACATTCCTCCCAGCAGTGCACAAGGGATCCCTTTGCTCCACATCCTCTCCAATACTTGTTATTTCTTGTCTTATTGATAGTAGCCATTCTAATGAGTGTGAGGTGATATCTCATTGTGATTTTGATATGCATTTCCCTTACACCTAGTGATGTTGAGCATTTTTTCATGTACCTTTTGGCCATCTATATGTCTTCTGTGGAAAAGTGTCCAGTCAGGTTCTCTGCCCATTTTAAAAATTGGATTGTTTATTTTTTCTCGTTGAGTTATATGAGTTCTTTATAAATTTTTGATATTAGCCCCTTATTGGAGGTATCATTTACAAATATCTTCTTCCATTTGGTTGGTTGTCTGTCTTGTTGATGGTTTCTTCAGCTGTGCAGAAGCTTTTATTTTTGCCCTGACTGCCCTTGCCTTTGGGGTCAAGTTTTCAAAGTCCCCTCTGAGACCAAGGTTCATAAGTTTAGTGCGTATGTTTTCTTCTATGATTCTTATTGTTTCAGGTCTTATATTTAAGTCTGTAATCAATTTTGAGTTAATTTTTGTGTATGGTGCCAGATAGCAGGCTAGTTTCATTCTTTTGCATGTGGTTTTCCCAACACCATTTATTGAAAAGGCTTCCCTTTCTTCATTGTATGTTTTGGCTTCTTTGTTGAAAATTAGTTGCTCATATATGTATAGGTTTATCTCTGGCCTCTCAGTTCTTTTCCAGTGGTCTATGTGTCTGTTTTTCTGACAATACCATACTGTTTTGATTATTATAGCTCTGTAGTATACTTTGAAGTCAGGGATTGTGATACTTCTGGCTTTGTTCCTTTTTCCCCCCTAAGGATTGCTTTCACTATTTGGGGGTCTTTTGTGGTTCCACACAAATTTGAGGATTTTTTTGTTCTATTTCTGTGAGAAATGCTGGGATTTTGATAGAGCTTGCATTAAGTCTATATACTGCTTTAAGTAATGTGATCATTTTAACAATGTTAATTCTTCTAATTTACAAACATGGACTATCTTTCCATTTCTTTATGTCTTCTTCAGTTCTTTCAACAATGTCTCATAGTTTTCAGCATACATGTCCTTCACTTCTTTTGTTAAGTTTATTTCCAGGTGTTTTATTCTTTTTGCTGGGATGTAAATGGGATTGTTTTCTTCATTTCTCTTTCTGATATTTCATTGTTATTATATAGGAATGCAACAGATTCTTGTATATTGATTTTGTATCCTGAAACTTTCCTATGTTTACTTATTGTTTCTAAGAGTTTTTTTTTGTGTGGAGTCTTTATGTTTTTCTATATATAGAACCATGTCATTTGCAAAGAGTGGTAGTTTTACTTTTTTATTTCCAATTTGAAAGCCTTTGATTTCTTTTGCGTGCCTGATTGCTCTGGCTAGAACTTCCCATACTGTGTTGAATAACAGTGGTGAGAGTGGGCATCTTTGTCTTGTTCCTGATATTAGAAGAAAAGGTTTCAGCTTTTTATCACTAAGCATGATACTAGGTGTGGGTTTGTTATACATAGCCTTCATTATGTTGAGATATGTTCCTTCTATACCTACTTTGTTGAGAGTTTTTATTATAAATGGGTGTTGCATCTTATCAAATGCTTTTTTCCCCTCTATTGATTTGATGATATGATTTTTATCTTTTATTTTGTTAATGTGGTGTATCACCTTGATTGCTTTACAGATATTAAACCATCCTTGCATTCCCACTTGATTATGATGTATTGTTCTTTTAATGTATTGTTGTATTCAATTTGCCAGTGTTTTGTTTAGGACTTTTGCATGTATGTTCATCAGAGATATTGTCCTGTAATTTCCTTTTTTGTGTGTTTTCCTTGCCTGGTTTTGGTATCGGGGTAATGTTGGCCTTGTAAAACAAGTTAGGAAGTATTCCCTCTTCTTCCAATTTGAATATTTTAATATGACCACTCTGGAAATCAAATCTCTCTCATCCCCAGAGTTTGTTTTTGTTGTTGCTTATTGTAGTTTTTAGTGTTTGTTTGTTTGGTGTGTCTGCATTCTTTGTGTTGTTTGGCTACTGAAGTCCCTGTTTTATTACCTTGGTGGTACACTAGTGACTGGAAAATGATTTACTTGAATACCTGGGAATATCTCCCATTCTTTGTCAAGGGATTATGTATGCCTATCGAGGGAAGCCTTCAACACTCAGCCAGGCAGGTTACAACTCTGCCTTAGCTATTACTTCCTGTTTGTGCAGAACATCAAGGTTAGCCAAGAGTGAGAGCTTAGGGGTATTTCAGTTTTTCCCAAGCAGATGCACAGCCATGTATGTGGCCATACAGAGTTCCAGGAATATGTATGAGCTTTTAAAAGTCCTGTGGACATTTTATTCCCCAGACTTTTCTTCAAAGATTTTTGGTTAGTGTATTGTTTGCTTCAACAGATATCTATTGCCTTAGGCAGCAGTGATGAAAATATTTGCCTATAAATGTTTTCAACAAATCCTACCTAGGTAACAGCTTTAGCTCTTGGTGAGTTTCTAGTAAGGTGAAATAAATACAAGTTTTTCTGAGTCACTCTCCCAGGAAACCACCAGACAGGTCAAATAATTCATTGTGAATGAGGTCTGTTCTGTTTTCTCCAGTACCAGGAATTCAGGCTGTTATTTTCACGGCCAGCACTGGGCTGGGAGTTAAGAAAGGGACTAGGCTTCTTGGTGAGACTAAGCCATTTTTCTTGTCTAAGTGCTTCCTGGGTTGCTGCAAGCCTTTGATTATTTTCCAGAGTTCCTAAAAAGTTGACAGTTTTTTTTGCCATTTTTTTCATTGCTTTTATGGAAGGGCAGAATTTTGGAGTTCCTGTTTCTACCATTTTCAATGGCATCACTCTCTGCAGTGTCTTTTAATAAAGAAGGAACAAAGAAGAAGACAAATGACATTTTTAGGGCAGAGATAAAACCTGAAAGGAAACTAGTCTCTGCTAGGATCATAATAACCACTACTAAGTCAGGTACTGGGCTGTTTTTGAAATATCTTCATTAATTTAATCAGGACAGCAATTCCCTGAGGCAGAAATCACTATCCCTTTTTCATAGAAAAGAAAACTGAAGACTGAGAGGTTAAGTTACTTTCTCAAGGTTACATAGCCAATAAGTGGTAGAATCAGGTTTTTATCCCAGGTTCTGATCTCACAGCCTATGCTTTTTGCCACTGGGCTATAATGATATAGGCTGAACTACAAGATGTCAGAGGAATGAACCTAAAAAAAGTGCAGACCCAGCTCAGCAAGATCAAAAGAGATAAAGATAGAGGCAAACCCTTTCATCACAAGGCATGTTTCCTAGTGTTGGATTCCCCTATAGATGGACTATGATGCACTTAGGATACCAAGAAAATTGTTGTATTTACATCTTAGAAAAGAACTAGAACTTCGTTGGACTTTCTTATACTTAATGTATACTGTATTATACAGATCTATCTATCTGTCTGTCTATCAATCATCTATCAATCAATCAATCAATCAATCAATCATCTATCTATCTATCATCTACCACATGAAGAGGGATTCGAGCCCCATTGGCCTCTTCGCTGTTCTTTGAATATGCTAAGTATGCTCCCGCCTTTCAAGGACTTTGTTATTTCTTTTTTGCTAGTGGTTGGATCCTTGAAAAATCTTAATCTGGCCCTTGGATCTGACCAAAGCTAAGGCCAAATGGTATGGGATGGGGATGGGTGTCATTCTTTTAACACACTGTAGCAGTGATCATACTTTGAAACACAAGCCAACACTCACTTTTCCAACAAATATTTATTGAGGGCCTGCTATGGGCTAGGCCCTGTGCTGGGCATGCACAGATGAATAAGACCTGGGTTGTGCCCAACAGACTGTCAGTATGCCTAAAATTTGTGTATGTGTGTGTGTATGGGTGGGTAGACCGAGACAAGAGATGGTTTTATGGAGAAAGTAGCACATGAGCTAGTCCATGGATGAAATTAGATGGGTAGAGATGGCAGGGATTGGTGGACTTGCTTTGCGTATAAGATCAAATGAATTGGTGAGATCAAATTCAACTTTTCAGTATCATTAACAGGAATGGGATAATTACACTTCTCAGAATTGAATACTCCACATACCTGGAGTCCCACTTGGACCCGGCTGTTGTAGGGAGGTTTTTGTTAAAGGCATCTGTCTATCTCCTGGGTCCTTTCTATTTTCTTGCTGGTCATCACAAAAGGGAAACAACACATCTTGTACCTGGGAACAATTTTGTCCTGAAAGAATGAAAGCCACCAATTTAAGACCCAGAAGAAACTGTTCAAATGCCAGGTTTTTGCTTCATATAAAGATAGTCATTTTCCCTTTTGTTATGTTTTTTTTTTCTTTAATAATACTATTTGAAAAGGAATCAAAACGTTAAATAATTCTCAGCATGACTTTTGTAGAAGTCAGTAGCTAGGAATCAAACTGTAACAGAAAAGCATGATTATTTGGTAGAACCCCCGCCCACCCAACCCCCCAACTGTGGCATAAGCCTTTGTATTTTGCCACCTTGTGGCACTGTGACCACATTGCAGGAAAAGTACCTGCAGAATGGGAAGAGTGCAGCCATGTCTTGAGGGTTAGTGGTTTACATCCAGAATTATAAAATGATGGCAAACATCATTTCAGGGACAGTTATGACCACTGCCTCCCAACAATGCACGAAATACCCGGAACTACAGAAAACCTAGGCAGTTTACCAGAGATGGTTACCACCTGTTCCCCTGTTCCCTTCCAGGGAGGTGCTGCACGTGGCTCTTCTCTTCCTCCGAGTCATCAGTGCCTGTGCTGATGGCAAGATCCGCATTTACAATTTCCTAAATGGCAACTGTCTGAAGGTGATGAAAATCAATGGCAGAGGTGATCCTGTGCTGTCCTTCTTTATTCAGGGCAACAGGTGGGTGGTAGGTGTGAAGGTGGGAGCTGTGAGCACTTCTGTTTGGATGACTTTTTTTCTCTGGCATACCAGCCCTGGATTTGCTGGCAGTAGGAGAGAGTGGGTAAAACTGGGCTCCCTTCCAGTTTTGGCTGGAGGAGAGTAATAGTCTTATGAGGGACTAATCGGACTTTGCACCCAACTTAGCAATCAGGGTTCACATTACTCTTCATTTGTTCTGAATGCCCGGGCAAATCATGCAGTGAGTGCACATAGCTTTGCTGCAGGGACCCCAGTTCAGCAAACCTGCAAACCTGGCCCTGCTTGCTTCCTGAGCATGCATTCTGCTGTCTAAGAGCTCCACCAGCTGTTTCTAATGCTTCACTTCTGAGGCAGAGACCTCCAGGAGGGTGGGAGATGGCAGTATCAGGGGGTCCGGTGTCCAGTGGGGGCCGTACTGAGCAGGTGAGTTTCTAGAAACCAGAACCATGATTAAGCTAATTGTGTATTTTACTACGTTTGTTATATGCTACGTTCAGGGTGATATTATGTGGAAATATCCAAATATCTTTTAAATTCTACCACAGGTTCACTTGAGGCACCAGTTAATCTCCTGAACCATATTGCCTTCCCTTTAATAAAACTTTGCTAATACTATTTCCCATCTTAAAGAGGTTGGGCTGGTAATAAGTCTCATTAAATAAACACTTTTCAGTTGCAAGGTAATAGTGTTGTTAAAAAAAGAATCACCTCTGACTTTTTCTCATTCATGATATCTGAAGGGAGAAAATTTCCTTTGGATTGAGTACAAATAAGTCTAATTGCAGTGATTCCCTAAATTTTAACCAAGACAAGTCACTCTTTTAGAGATTTGCACGAACAGTTAAGGTCTTAAAATTGTAGCCCTTTGGAGCAGAAATGAACCTCCACATAGTCTTTCTGTCTTTTGTTTATGGTTATAGGAGACCTAGGCAGAGCGGGGAAAGCAGCTTACTCTGTGAATACTGTGAACAACAGAAACCAATGGGTGTGTGGGGACAGTTCTCGGGGGGCCCATGTTTGAAACTCCTTTCCTACCAGGGCATAAAAGTGGAAATTAAGGAAGATGGAAATCATCCTGCTTTATAAAGTACAAATGTTCTGTCGAAATGTAGAGCACGCACAGAGACCTTGGAGTGATGGAGTGAAGGAGAGTGGACTGGAGGGTCAGTGAGGGAGGGAAGCCCTCCCCATCAAAGAGTTTTCCACATCCCTATCACAGCAATAGAAACATGACGTTTGGATGCTGTGCTTTAAAAAAGTGAATTTCAAGACCTCTGTGTGCCGAGTACCTAAGCCTTCTGCTTTGGGCATCCTTAGGTACTTGGCACTCACTCCAAGAACAGCAGTTCATTTAAAAATATTTCAACTCGAGAAACAATGTAATCAGAACATATGTGCCCTGTTCACATGTAGTTTTTAAGAAAAACAGCCACAGAGTTGATAAGCCCAGCTGCATGTCATGCTGTCGTCACTCTAGACCCTCCAAGAACCCACACCACACCTACAGGAATCTCCTGGGGAAATTCCCTTGACCTCAGGCTTGGACAGGACGGTAGTTGCAGTGCATGTTTGGAGGCTCAGCAGTGGCAGCCTCCGTGCTCCTTTACTGGGCAATCTTATCGTTTTGGTTCCAGGATGTTGATCAACACGGAGAGCAATATTCTCATGTTCCAGTTTGAGAATATAAACTGGCAGTACTCCCTGGAACGGCCCAAGCCAAAGAAGAATAAGGATAAAGAGGAGGACAGGGAAGAAAACAACCTCACAGAAGTCCTCTCCAAGTCTAGCACTCAGGTTTACAGCCTGGGGGACTCCATATCCAGTAAACAAATGGTGGCCCCAAAGTCCCTGTTAACTAAACTTCACAGGTCCCGTGTTCTCCTGAAGTCAGCCAGGTTACTGACAGGTAAGAGAGCTGACTTCTGTGTGGGATATTTTCGTCAATGGTTTCATGATGATATAAATCCCTACCTTTAAGGGAGGTATGAGCCATTCTCTTTGATTAGCCAATTTGTTAGACAGCTCAAGGGAACCTCCTGATTTTCAAGGCCTAAGTTTTCAGACTTATTAGAATCTTTGTATAGCAGCTAACATTATCCCTTAATAATTGTCACTAAAACAAAAAAGAAGTAACTAACACCCTCCGGCCATGCCCCTGAATCAAACATATAATACATAATTATTTTCTTAGGACAGAGAGGAGATATTATTATACTGCAGAAAAATGTTCTATGCAGGATGTATTATCTTTAGACCCCCAATTGATAACATGCATACCTGGAAAATATTAGTTATAAAGATACGTCTGTGTGTGTATGTGTGTATGTATGTATGTAGGTGTGTGGGGGAGTGGCATGGCTCATGCCATTTTTAAGGCATACAAAGAATAAATTATGTGGAGGCTAGCGTAGCCAGACTCCTCTCTTTTACCTGCCCTATGTTTGGCATGTGAAATTGGACCCACAGATCAATAGATCGCCTCCCAGCATATTACACTATGAATGGTCAGCTAAGAGGACCACGAGTTTTAGATAATGCTTAGAGCTTAACAATCAGTAGGAAAAGTGGGTAGGAGGAGAGTAAGGAGGGGATCTAATCTTCTAGGTGGCTACCTGGTTTCATACAGTAAACAATAAGGTGATGGTTTGGGTGAAAACCAGTCAAATGATCAGCAATGCCCTCATTATTCAGACCTAACTGAATTATATAATTACTATGGTTTCCTCCTCGATCTTAATTTAGCAGTGTCAACAGAGGCACCGCAAAGTGAAGGAAAGTCAAGACCACCCGGAAGAGATGGCAAGAAGAGAGCGAGTCCTGTTTCTAAAGAGGCAAATGGTATGGAAGATGGGCAGAAGAGTTTGGAGGCAAAATCCCTCGTAGGAGATAAGATGGTGATACTTTATTCTGAATCAGTCTCAAGATCCAACATGTGTCTCTTCTCCTCTCTCTCTCTCTCTCTCTCTCTCTCTCTCTCTTTGTTCAGTCTAGTTTTTCAGCAGGTCAATAACTTTATCTTTTGAGAATTCAGAAGGGATAAAATACCTGGCTTTTCCTAAGAGTGATTGGTTTTCCTTAATTGTCTCCTTACTTACTTGAGGCTACAGAATGAGAACCTTTGTAAGAACTAAGTTTCCAATTTGGGGCTCACAGCCTACCTCCCTTCCCTGCTATTTAGCCTCCTCACTTCTTGGACTGTTCTGTCATCAATTTGAGTAATGGACACAACAGAAGAGAGAAGAGGCAGTTATGATTGATTTCAGAGGGCATTTTAGGGGATTTCATGAGGGAGGAGATAGATTTGGGGGTGGGTGCTATGTATGTGAGATAAGGAGATAAGGGAGAACGATGGGGAAGAGGCTTTTAAGAAGAGTTACTGGACATCACAAATGGTATGTCCTTTGTTGTTTTTGAGAGACTTTGGTAAAGATTTAAAAGGTCTTTCAAATAGTTTTGGCTAATATAATAGTGTTTCTTTGAATCAAACTCCCTGCAGAGACTAGCCTCAAGGTGAGGGTAAATTTTTAGTGGGCATCCTTGTATGTACCTACCAGTATATCTGTGTACCTGTGTAGGTATACGTGTAGGGTAAAGTCCTATGGGTGGCGTTGTGGAGCCAAAGGATAACTGCATTTAAAAAATAGAAAGATATTGCCATGGTCGTCTTGTAAAAATTATGTATCAATTTATCATCCCACCAAGAATGCATGAGAGCTCCCACTGCACTCATGCCAACACTGGGTGTTATCCATCGTTTTTCACTTGCTTGTATGATACGTAGAAATGATATTTGCATTACTTTAAGGATGATAACTAACAAACTAAATGTCTATCAGTGGGCAGTGACTAAGTAGATAAGGAAAAATCCATACTATGCAATGTTATACAACAGCTAAAAGTTGTATTATGAGGATCGACATATATTGACTTGGAAAGAGGTCCAGAATATATTATGATACAAAAAAAAGACAAGTTAATGAACAATGAGCCATCACAATTCTTTTTTATAAAAGGAAAAACACTGTGTTTTGTCACACATGTACACACACACGTGGAGAATGGTTTATTCAGGGATTGAGAGTGGGGAAGATTTTGACATCTTCATTTCATTTAGTTTTATATGTTTTAATAAAATATTATTTAATTAACAAAGTAAAAGTTGGAGAGAAATTTGAAGTTTCATTCCAGCCTAGTATGTCCATACACAAACATCTTGGGATAAAACTATGTGGTCAGAGAAAATTGTATGCTTAACACATGGTTGCATTTTATAGACTGGTATAGTTTGGGGTACAGATGTTGACTTGCTAGGTCAGACTAGACAAATAATTTCTACTTTTCATGACTCAGTTATTCCTTTTGTAAAATGAGAATAATGCTTTCAGTGCATCTGTGAGGTATTGTAAAAACGGAAAGGCCCAAATGAAAGCGATGTTTACGTAACACATTTGCTCATCTATGAAGACATCCTTGTTAACTCGAGGTCTTAGGCACCTTGGAGGTCTTGACCATAATGTAATATGACAGAATGAATCTCCGGTGCTTGTCAGCAACTTTTGGACCCACTGCTGTTCAGAATATTTTGGGAACTTCTGTTCAGAACTACCTTTTGCTCATGCTACGATATTTTGCATTTCCCAGGGGTGACATATTTTCTTTTTGAAGAGAGTTTTGATTTTGGGAAATGTCCAAAGATCATCTCGAGTCAAATTTGATTAATAAGGTGGAGATCAAATTTTGAGATACAATTTTTGTTTAAAAATAGAGGTATGTTACTATAAATTTATAAGGCCTATTGTGTGTGAATCATAAATGAGGTATGTTTTCAAAAATGTGTGGAACACTGGGATTACATATGTTCCCTCCAACATATGCATATTTATAGGTTAATACACATTGCACACAAGTACTAGCATATTTGTTAAAAACTTGTGTTGAATATGTCATAATTTCTGGTATCACAGATGCTTTTTGCCCACATGATGGCATATCCATTGGGCAACAAAGACCTCAGTTTGCATAACAGATAGAGTGGATTTCATTTTCATGTGTAAGTACTTAATGTTTTTCATGCAACACTGATTTGTTGATTTCGTTCTTTCTTTTTTGAAAAACCAGATGATATGGCAAAAGTACAAAAACAAGGACAACTGGAAAATCTTGGAGACTTGACCAGTTACTACTCAAAGAAAAAGTCCTGGCAAATCCCTATGTCTCCAGACCGGTTTCTCCTTACCGTTAATGCTTTGCAGCAAGCCCATAATTCAGGGGAGTTTGCCTATCCCCATAGGCCCCAGACCCAAGTCACTGATGTCAGGGCACCTTCAATTTCACACCCAAGGAAGGTCCTGAGCTTCAGAGGAAAAGCAGCAGTCCAACGTGCAGTTGATCGGTTGAGAGTCAGCAACCCTCCCATAGATGTGAAAGAAATCAATATTCCCCTTGAAATCCAGAAACTGCAGCCTAACTTGAAGAACTCTTTGCAAAGTTCTCGGGTCCAGTCCACCATACCCCAGCCTATGATTATCCGCTCCAGGTTCTCTGGCAACTTCATGGGTAAAGACCCACCAACCAGTTCAATTGATGGGACAGTGCGTAACTTCAGCCCCTTAACCAGCATGCACGTCATTAAACCGAACCGCATGCTGGCTCCGCCAGTGAGCGTGACAACCCAGTCTGTCAAGAAAGAACAGCCTCGTTTCTTCAAAGCTCTCAATCCTTTTAGATTGAACACTGAGTTCATGTTGTTGACAGTGAAAGAGGAGAAAGAGTATGGCCAAGCCAAGATGAAAGAATATCAGTCCAGAATGTCCCTGGGAATGGTCAATCCAGAAAAAGCCCGCAAAGCTGCATGGATCAGGAAGATCAAAGGCCTATCTATAGATAATTTCATGAAACAAGGGAAAACAGCAGCCCCTGAACTTGGTCCAAACATATTTATCTGAACCAGCCTTGGGAAATTACAATGGCTTACAATAAACAGAAAACCAAGTGGATGTTGGTGTTTGGCCTTTTATTTTTATTTATTTATTTTTACTGTTCCCTGGCAATTAATGTAGGGATTCTTAATTATCTTCCTATAAGCCAAAGAACTGATATTATCAAAGTAAGAAAACAGAGGGAGGCTGGGAGAGATTGGCATTTGTATCTCCACTGAAAACCATTCAATGAGACTTATGGAAGCCCAACTTCATTGATGGGTGGTGGGAGATGGAGAAGTGATTATTGGAAATTAAATACCACTCATCACTACCAATTTAGTGATATTATTTTTACAGCAAATGAACTGATGGCTTTGTATCAGAATAATGCATTGGTATTTTTGCTTGGAAGCCTGATGAAGCTCAGTGAGTTCAGTTAAGAAACTAAAAGGAGAAGCCCTCAATGGGGTTGACCTATTGCATTTGAGAACACTATGAGTTCATTTCCTTATCAGGACTAATTCCTGTGGAAGAGAATTAAACATTTTTACCCTTTCTATGAAAGGGACCACTTATACTGAGTGTGGTGAGGTTTCTGCTTAAACCTTCTGTAGACGGTGTTAGGGTCCAGGCAGGTCATTTAGAAGAGTGCAGCTTACCATGAGGGATATGGCCCATTGGAGAGCTCAAGGCCTGTGCAAAGGGGAAAGTGGCTCAGCATGGCCTTGGCTGCTGTGAGAGAATAGGAAATATATATTGGCCTCTGCCCCTGGTTCCTGGCACAGAGCTCCTGAAACCCTTGTCAATTACTGAGTGATAACAGCACTAGGAGCATCCCTTGTTCTAATGAGGTGACTCTGGGTGGCTCCTGGGTGGGGGCTGGTCACTAGAAGGACCACCCCATGATTAGAAGCTTGGAATTTTCAGCTCAACTCCCCACTTCGTTAGAGAGGAAAGTGGCTGGAAATGGAGTTAATGATTGATCATGCCTATATGAGGAAGCTCCATAAAAATCCCCATAAAAGGGGGTTCCAAGAGCTTCCAGGTTGGTGAACACATCCACATACTGTGAGGGTGATACACCCCAACTCTGGGGACAGAAACTCCTGTGCTCAGGACCCTCCCAGTCCTTGCCCAATGTATCTCTTTATCTGCCTGTTTATTTGTATCCTTTATCATAGCCTTCAATAAACTGGTAAATGTGTTTCCCTCAGTTCTGTAAGCTGCTCTAGCAAATTAATTAAACCCGAGGAGGGGGTAGCTGGGATCTCCAATCTATAGCCAGTTGATCAAAAGCACAGGTGATAACCTGATCTTGTGACTCGCACCTGAGTGTGTGTGTGTGTGTGTGTGCGCGCGCGTGCGCGTGTGTCTTGTAGAACTGAGCCCTTAACCTGTGTGATCTGATGCTATCTCCAGGTGGACAGTGTCAGAATTAAATTGTAGGGCACTCAGCTGGTGTTGCTGTCGCAGAGAATTGCTTGGTATGGAGAAAAACCTCCACACATTTGGTGACCAGAAGTGAAGTGTTTTATGTGAGTAGTAAAGACACATAAGAAAGAAACACAGTAAGGAAAATCTGACTTTTTTTTCCTATGCAGGAAGTAAACTAAATTGAGAGTTTCCTATATAGATGGTAGTGAATTCAAATAGAATGCAAAACAAAACCAACAAAAACCAAACCCCACAACCCACACACTGGATGGGCTACCAAAACATGTAGTCTAGATGCAAAGGCCACCTCTTCACAGCCTCAGCTTTTCACTTCCAAGTGCAGGAATATAATTGTTTGCCAAGCTTTCTCTTCTTTGAGATTTAAAAAAAAAAAATTAGATTAGGTTAAAAGTAGCACTGGCAAATAGCATGTGAAAATAGTGATTTAAATAGAATCCCCTCAATTAAGGAAATGTGCCAATACACATTATTCTGTGAGCCTTCCATAGCAGTTTGACTAGGCCGTGCAGATAGGATGCTGTTATAACCAGTTTCTAAGATGACCCTGAATTTCAGGTCTTTCATATGGGCAAGATCACACCATTGGCGTAGTAATAATAAGTAATAAATAGTAATAAGAATACCATCTCCTATTTACGAGGTACTTACCATGTATGATACTATCATCCCCATTTTACAACTGAGGAAAGACTGACACAAAGGTTAGTTAGATGACAGGTGAGTGGAGGAGCCAGGGCTCAAACCCAGAAGCTCAAACTCCAGGGCCCATGTTCTTCTCACCTTCTCTGTTCCTTACTGTTTCGTGGTGTCTGTTTTCCTCCCATAATTAAACCCTCTTTTGTTTACTCAAGTGCTGCTGGTTTGCTCTTAAAAACTTTTTACCCCTTTGCAGGAGCACATTAATTTTTTTCAATTGCTTCTAAAATTTAAGGTACAAATATAACACTATACAGGAAAACATATTGTAAGACAAACAAAATGCACCATAGAATAATAAAACCCCGCCCCCAACCCCGCCTTCAGGACATGGATGCTGGTGAGAATGACACCTCTTTAGGTAGCAACAATATCTCCACGTGACAAAGCACAAAGCTCGCACCCTAAAGCCAACTGCAGAACTGGGCTCCTTTCCCAGCGGGTATTTTGCTCCTGCTTGGACCAGTCCCCGCCCCAGTCCTTGCATCCAGCTCCGCCCCCTGGCTGCCCCGCCCACTTTCTGGCTCCGCCCATCCGCCCTCCCGGGTACCTCAGACCACGCACTCGCCGGGCCCCCTGGCCGTCCCGCCCCGCCGTCGCCCCGCCCACTCTCTCGCTGTGTCCGGGATCTCGCCCCTCTGGCATACGCGTCGGCACTTGCTCCTCCCGCAAGGCGCCTGGAAGTGGAAGTGGGGACGAGCTGAGGCTCGTACTTTGGCTCTTTCTGGCTTTTGGTGACCAGGCCGCGTCATTTCCAGTCCCCGCCCGGCGGCTGCCGCGCTGACGTGGTTCCCGGAAGTGGGGCTGGCGCAGGGCCGCCATGTTGCAGCAGGTAAGGGGCTGTGGCGCGGGGTGAGGGTGGGGGTTCGGCTTGGAGGATGGGTGGGGAGAGAGTCGAGCGTCCCGGGGCTGTTGTGTATGCGCCCCGGCTCGCTCCCCGATTCCGAGAGGAGAAGGGAGAGGGAAGGGATAGGAGACGGACGGCCCTGGACCGTCGTCCGGGGGCGCCGCTGGGCTCTGAATCCTCGGGGGGCGGGTGACCCCGACTGCGTTGAGGGGGAACAGCTTCCGGGTGTGGAGAAGCGCGTTGTCGACAGACGCGGGAGGCTGCGTGGCGCCGGTGCCGGGCTGCAGAAACGCTCGTGTGAAGTTGCCGTGGTCTTTTAAACTATTCGCGGACAGGCGAGCGTGAGGGGGACAAGCCTGGCCCCTCGGGGTGCGCTGCGATCCTGTCGTAATAGGAGACACCACCCGGGCTTTGTGTTCAAGTTTCCGTCGCCAAACGAACAGTGAATTGGTGATGGTTAATGGTTGGTTTGTGTCGATGACCGCATCTGTGCCCATAGAGTTAATTACAGTCCAAAAATGTACAACTAGAGATTAGCAAGAATAATTTAATCTCTATTAAAACTGCTGTTTATAGTGCAGGTTTACTTAAATGATCATGGGTACTTTTTTCTTATTGAGGGGTTACTATGGCCCTGGGATAGGGCTGTGAACAGTACATATTTCTTGCCCTGAATTGCTGGTGACTTGGAGGATGCTGGGGGATGGGAGCTTGTCGAGGAGTTGAGGTGGTGAGACGTAATAAGTTACATAACAAGATTTTCAGATAATGATAACAAAGATAAGATGACGTAATAGTAAGTATCCGTTAATAGGACAACCTTAGGATTTATGGTCAGAAAAGACCACCCTGTGGAGGTGACTTGAGTGAACAAAGTCCAGTGATGGTTAAATTTCTGAACTTGCACCCAGCCTGAAGGAGGCTGGGAAAAAGCACACAACCCTACTGACTGTTCCCACTTTAAGTTGTGACCATGAACCTCAAGTAAGCCCTTCATACTGGCAGGCAGTCATCACTACGTTTCCACTGTTCTCTCATTGTCCCAGCCTCCTAGGCCGCTACTAAAATGTCTCTATCTTCAAACTGCCAACGTTTCTTCCTTACCTTCTGTCAGCTTGTTTCACTGAGAAAATGGAAGCCATCAGAAGAGAATTATCATACCCCTTGCCATCTGCATCTTTGCCCTAATTCCCACACAGCCTCCCTTTTATTATAATTGAACTGTCTGTGTTCCATTCTCAGGCTGTGCCCTCTTCTAGTGCACTGGTTTCCATCCCTTCTTGCCTGCTGGAAGGAATTATTGGTCCAGCAATTCTCCCTTCTCTCTTGGATCATTCCCTCCCCCCCCTTTTAAAAGCGTGGTTACCACAGCATACAAACATGCTTTACTTGCTCCTATCTTAAATAAAAACTCAACTCCATATGCCCTTTCAGCTATCACTCCATTCTTTGCTTCATAAGAGATTTATCTACACTTGAGTCTTAATTCTGCTATTCTCTCTTCTATCCATTCTAGTCAGGCTTTCTCCCTCCTTCCCCTGCCATACTGAAACTGCTCTTACTGAGATCACTGATGATGACCTGTTAAAAATACAGTGGTCACTTTTCGGTTTTCCTCTTACTTGTTAGCAGCATTTGACACAGTTAATTGGATCCTCCTCCTGGAAACACTTTCCTCACTTGGCTTCCAGGGTACCACCCTCTCCTGGGTCTGCTTGTACTCCTTAGCACCCCCCCATTGCTTATTCCTTCTCAACTTTCTGACCTGCAAATATTGGGGTGCCTAGCATCTGCCTTTGGCATCTTCATCCTTTTAGCTGCTAAGGGCAAGAACTTTGGAATCTTCTTTGACTCCTTTTCTCTTACCCCCACTTTTAATCTATCAGTAATTCTTGTCAGTTGTACCTTAAAATGTATTTGGAATCTGGGTACTTTTCACTCCCTCCACTGCATCCACCTTAGACCAAACCATTACTGCTTGGCTTCGTTACTGGATTAGTCTCCTGACCAGCTTTGTGCCTTTATCTTTCTCTCTTCCCCCCCTTACCTGTTCTTTACAAATTAATGCAGTAGTCAGAATTTTCCTTTTAACATGAGTCAGAATGTGTTAGTCCTATGCTCAGAACACTAATGGTTCCCCGTCTTACTCAAATTTTTTTTTTTAAGTTCTTAATACTAGCAGCTTGAACTTGGTGTCCAAAACCAAATTCCTGATTTCACCCTGAAATGTGTTTTGCCCACAGTCTTCCCCATCTCAGTAAATGCAACTCCAGAGTGCAAAGCTATTTGTCCTTTTTCCTGTTTCTGGCTGTACCACTAAAATAAGTGAGAAGAAGCCAGTTTTTCAAAGAGCAGGGCAAGAGAAAAGTGTTCTAGATAGAATGAACCACAAGTGGGCACAAATTTGGCATGTTTAAGGAACTGAAAAGGAGGCTAGTCTGGCAGGGGCTTAGTTACTGTATAGGTTTCCTATTGCTGCTGTAGCAAATTATCATAAACTTAGTTGCTTAATACAAATTTATTATCTGAAAGTTCTGGTGATCAGAAGTCCAAAATGAGTCTTCAGGGGCTAAAATCAAGGTGTTGGCTAGCCTATGTTTCTTCTGGAGGCTCAAGGGGAGAGCCGGTGTGCTTGCCATTTCCAGCTTCTAGCGGCTGTCTGCATTCCTTAGCTCATAGTTCCTAACTCCATCTTCAAAGGCAGCAGCATAATGTCTTCATATTTCTCTTTCTCTGATCTCTACTTCCATTGTCTCATCACCTTCTCTGACCTCCCATGTTCTTACAAGGACCATTGTGATTACATCATTGGGGCCACCTGGATAATCTAGGATAACTACCCCATCTCAAGATCCTTAATTTAATCACTTCTGCAAAATTCTTTTTGCCAAGTAAATTTACATATTCACAAGATTCAGGGATTAGAACCTGATCTTTGGTGGAGTGAGAGGAGCCATTATTGGGCCTAACAGTTAATGGAGGGGGATGGCCTGAGACAAGGTGGGCAGGGGCCAGATTGTGGTATGTCATGATAAGGAGTCTGTTTTTCAGTCAAAGTGCTGTGGGTTTTAAGTGGGGGAATGATATGATCTAATGTGAAAAGGTCACCTTGGCTGCTGGATGGAGATTGGAGTATTGGGATGAAGAGCGGAAGGCCTCAGCTTTTCATTCCATAGCATCATACAGTAGATCTCAGTTCTTCACTGCCATTATTGTCATCTAGAGAGCTTTAAAAAATCCAGATGCCCAGATCTCACCCCAGACCAATTACATCTGAACCTCAGGGTGGGACCCAGGTATCAGGTTTTTTTGTTTTGTTTTGTTTTGTTTTTTAAATAGCACCGTAGGTAATTTCAGCCTGCAGTCAAGGTTGAGAAGCACTGGTCTCGGATCTGAATCCATTTTACATTTTAGCTTTAGTTTCTACTCCACTTTTATGCTTCACTTACTCAGTGGGCTCCTTGGCTGTTATACATTGTGTGTTCTCACTTCTGTTCCTCTAGTTAACGCACTAGAGTGAGCAGGAGGTTTACTTGCTCTGTCAAGGCCCAGCTGATAAAATCTCCTTCAGGAAGCTTCTCCACAGCCTCTTCCTTACCTGTTTGCACTTACATTTTTCCTGGCACTGATCACAGTCTGACACGTATTACAGGTGACTGCCTCCTTTGTGTTCTCTCATGCCTTCAACAAATGCTTTATCTCCTGGCCTGGCACTCTGCTTGACACTAGGATTTATTACAGTGTAATGATGGACCTTGCCCTCCAGTAGCTCAGAGTCTGGATGGAGTAGGGTAGACTTGCAGTAAGAATATCCTGAGATAATTGTTCAAATGGAGATTTGTTCAAGTGCTGTGGGAACAGGAAATGGTATGCCTGGGGATTTCCAGGAAAGTTGCTCAGCTATGTCAGTATTTGAGCTGAAATTTGAAAGATGATTTGGTGTTTGCCTGATGGTGAACTATGTCGGGGACAGGGAAGGGAAGAACTTTTTGGTGAGAGACAACATGAAAGGCAGATGGAGGGGAGAGAGCAGTGTTTTCAGAACATGTAGTAACAGTATTGCTGTAATATTCAGTGGGAGGAAGTGTCAGAAGGTAAGTAGGGGGCGTCACATCATGAGCTCTCCCATGCTGTGTGTGACGGAGTTAGGTTTTATCCTGTGCATGTAGGGGCACCAAAGGAAGACGGGCAGGCGAGTGACATGGCAGGATATCCATGTTGGGAGGATTACTCAGTGGATACGAGAGGCTGGAGTAGAGTTGGGGTGAGACTAGAGATGAAAGCAGGGAGGCTGGTGAGTTGCTGGCACTAGTGAGGGTATAAAGAGCAGATTCACTGTGATTGAGCTGAAGGTGAATTGTAGTGAGTTGAGGTGTGAACCATTCTTAGAAGCCTAAAGTTATGGAAGGAAGAAACGCTCTGGGAAGAAAAGTAGAAGATAGAAGGGGAGATTCAAGATCAGGGTTTTTAAAAAATCTTTTCCGTGCTATAAAGGACACCTGAAGAAGTTTATATGCTGATTAGAAAGATCCAGTAGAAAGCTTTGAAGATACAAGAAAGTGTAAATAAAGGGAAAATTGACGGAAGAAGTCCCCAAAGAGGCAGGAAAAGAAGTGATTCTGAGCACAAATAATTGGCTTTGCTTTGGATAAAAAGAGAAAGAATTGTGAGAAGGGATCGGGGAAACAAGGATGCAGTCAGGTGATGCTGTGAAGGCGCCAGCAACATTTGGGTTTTCCCTGGTAGCCTCAGCGTTCTCTGACTTAACGTCATTTGCACACTGGTGCTTTTCTCCCACGGTGGTTTTTCTCAGCGGCTTGGGAAGGGATGGAGACAGCAGGGACTTGGATTACCATGTGGGGGTTTTGCCAGGTGATCGGGGGTGGGGTGACGGAACTGTGCATGCCCTTTTCATAGGTGATCAATTCCAGGTGGCTGTGACCATGTCTTAATCTTGTCTTCCATTTTGGTAGCGTGCTGCCTTGCACGTAGCAGGCATGCTCACTGAATGTCATTCTGCTTCATGGATATTTAATTTTCCTATTAGGACAGTAATGATGACACTGAAGATGTTGCCCTGTTTGATACAGAAGAGGAAACAGCTAATAGACCAAAAAAATCCAAAATCAGGTATGAGAATAAATTTTAACAGTTGTGTTAGTCCAGTTCTGTTCTGTCCATAGATTGGTGCCAGCTGATGGGATTCAAGGCAGAGTGGTCATGATGTACTTGTGAATATTGTGTATCACTAGTGTGACCTTTAGTCTGAGACAGGTGACATTTCATATTTTCTTTGGAAATAACTGGCATATGGAATTTTACTCGACACTTGACTTTTCAAATCTACAGATCCAATTATGTGAACACTGGTGTGTTAATTCTAGCTACTGTTTATAAGAATTTACCATTTCTTTGTAATAGTTTCTATAGATACATTATACTTTGATTTATTATGCAAATTTCAGAATTGCATCTTTTTGTATAAACTAACATGAAAATATCAAGCCAAACATATTTCTATTCCAAGTTTAGTTCTCTCTAAAGAAATTCATTTAATGAAATCAAATTCTACCTAAACCTTGAAAACATACTGAGAGACACCAGTCACAAAAGACCACGTACTGTACAATTTCATTTATGCGAAATGTTCAGAATAGGCAAATTTATAGAGACAAATAGTACATTAATGGTTGCCTAGGACTGGAGAGGGGTGGGGTTGGGGTAAATGCGGAGTGACTGTCAAAGGGTACAGGGTTTCCTTTGTGGGTAATGAAAAAGTTCTAAAATTGATTGTGGTGATGGTTGCACAATTCTGTGAATATACCCCAAACCATTGAATTATATGCTTTAAATAGGTGAATTGTGTGGTATATGGATCACATCTCAATAAAACTCTTAAATATCAACATTGATGAGTACTTTGTCATAATGCCTAAAGTGACTTCTGAGGGCCTAGAAATTGTTTTTTAATGATTTTTAGATGTATGAAAATAGGATTCAATCCTAAGACTGTGGTTTCCTTATTTCTCCAAGCTTGGTAAAGTTTCCTGTTATGTATGAGGTATGATAAAAAAATAAGGTGAATGTTTAAATAAAATGTATTATAGTAAAAGACACATTGACATTAATCCCTCTCAAAATACTTCCCCTAGCTTCTAACACACTTATCCCATCGTTTATTGCCACTTTCTGAAGCAGTTCTGGAAGTCCTCTTACGTGAGTGTCTTTAGTTGCGCTGTCGTTGCTGCCTCGATGTTCTGAATCGATTCAAAATGTTTTCCTTTGGGAAACATTGATCATTTTGACTTTGGGGAAGAGCCAGGAGTTGCATGGTGCCAGATCTAGTGAATAAGGTGGATGAGGACACACCGTAATGTTTTTATTTGACAGAAATTGCTGTACCAGAAGTGATGTGTGACATGGAGCCTTTTGTTGTGATCACAAAATACAGTGAATGCTGCTGCCGAGTGCCATCCAACGGAAAGGCAGGGATCTTCAATACAGGAAGTGGTGCATCCAACTTTAGTAAAGTGTGTGACAAGTTTCAACTTGTTGGGTGCAGTCAGTCAGGTGTGAGCTATGGTTGACAGAGATGTGTTTTAAAGTGTGCTGTAAATCATCCTCCATTATGACAATGCTCTGTGTCACACATCGCTCTGGTACGGCAACTTCTGTCAAATAAAAACGTTACAGTGTCCTCATCCACCTTAATCACTGGATCTGGCACCGTGCAACTTCTGGCTTTTCCTCAAAGTCAAAATGACTATGAAAGGTAACTGTTTTGAATCGATTCAAGACTTCAAGGCAGCCATGATGGCACAACTAAAGACACTCGTGAAAGAGAACTTCCAGATCTGCTTTAGAAAGTGGCAAGAATGATGGAATAAGTGTATGCAAAGCGATGGGTATTTTGAGGGGGATTGATGGCAAATGTGCCTTTTACTGTAATAATTTTTTTTAGTTAAACATTCATCATATTGTTTGATCACACCTTGTATTTTGTGAAAGTATATTCAATGAGGTGTTAAAATCATGTTTACATAGTGTATTTGCTGTGACAATAGGGCCCAGTCAAATAATGGCACTTACGAAAAAAGAGAGGTAGGTGGTTTGCTTCTTACTCAACTCATGTCTTTTGCTTTGACCAAACTGCATGATTACGCTATGGCTGAAGCATTTTTCATCTACATCCACAGTACCTGTGTAAAATATAATTGCATTTCTTGTTATGTTTTGGTTTTCAGACACCCAGTGGCATCATTTTTCCATTTATTCTTTCGAGTCAGTGCAATTATAGTCTACCTTCTCTGTGAATTTTTCAGCCGCAGCTTTATTGCCTGTATGGTGACAATTATCTTGTTGTTGTCATGTGACTTTTGGGCTGTCAAGGTAGGTTTGATTGTTTATATTTTGAAATCATATTTAATATGATGAGATTGAATGATGTATTAAACAATAAACAAAATGACACTTAGCATTTTGGATTGGTGCTAATACATCTTTTTGTTACCTTAGGCCTCATCTGGGTTAAAGTGCCAGGTGTATCAGATCACATATTGGTTATTATACTACTCACTTGTGTGTGCCTTATGTCAGCCTATCTCAGCTTTAAAATTAAACAAATAAAATGTGACTAGCAGCTACAGACCCTACATACTGCTTCTAATCCATACCACTGATTTTGCTTCAGCGTCACCTCCAGCTGTGTTTTGTGTTTCTAGATAAGACCCCAAGATAGTTTGTTCACAAATAGTTAAGGAGTACCCACCATTTGTGAAGGCTCCTATGTGAGTTCTAGGGCAGTATTTCTCAACCTGGGCCAGTTTTGCCCCCTAGGAAACGTTTGTCAATGTCTGAAGACATTTTTGGTTATCATAACTGGGGTGGGGAAAGTATGCTATTGGCATGTAGTGGCTAGAGGCCAAGGATGTTGCTAAAGATCTTAAGATACACAGATAAGACAGCCCCCACAACAAAGAATAATTAGCCCAAAATGTCAGTAGTGCTGAAGTTGAGAAACCCTTTTATAGGGGATCGAAAGGAGTGTAAGAAATGTTTTCAAACTCAAAGACAATGATGAGTAGAGGGATGAATAGATAGATAGATAGAGATAGAGATAGAGATAGATAGGTACATAGATAGGTGGACATGTGATGAAGTAACTGTCAGAATGTTAACTGTAGTCTCTAGGTGGTAGGTATATGGATGTTCACTCTAAAACTTGACTCTTCTGTTTTAAATTTTCATAGTATAATACAATGATGGGAAAAAGTCAAAGGCCCCTCCCCCCAAAAAAAAGCAAAAGCTAATTTTGGAATTTCAGAGACACATATATTAATTAAAAGAACAGTTAAGATGTTACAAGTCTGTTCACAGTCACCAACCCAGCCATTTTTAGACCTTTGATTCTTACAGATAACAGAAGTGATTGGCTTGGTGGTAGCCAGTTTCCATAGATCACAAAATGCTGAGAGTGAAGAATACAAAGGTCTCTTATCTTTAGGCTTTTATTTTGTAGTCTTTGGCTTGTTTTTCTTTGAATTTCTTCTGTTGCTTTATGCTCTAAAGTGTTTACCATATCCTGATCACAGTTTTGTTTTGAGGAATGTTTTCTTTTTGTTAATATAATTTCTGTTTAGCCAGATAGAACATGGCCTTCGGTCAGTTCTTCTTGGTAGTTTCCAAACTCTTATAATTAAATAATGAAATCCTTCTGGGTTTAGGGTTTTAAAAAATGTGGCCAAAAAATATATCTTCTGATAAACTGGTCTTTTTTTTTTTTTTTTTAAACAACAGCTTAAAAAATGTCACCCTTAAAGTCAAGATGGGGATATTATTAAATGAACTTGGGAAAGGGGGTAAGCAGTGATCCGAACCCAGTTAGAACAGAGATATGACATAATTATTATAGATCTCAATGCTGCTCTTCCATCAGTGTTTCCTTTCCAGGGCCTATTATTTTTACTTGAACAAACCAAAAATACATGAGTTGCTTTCTTCCTACCCCATATCCAGTTAATCACCAAGTCCCATAAATCCATAGATTTTACTTTTTTCCTTAGGATTTCCATGCTTACTTTTTTCTACCTGGAATGTTTTCATTTGCACATAACCTTAACACAGGGATTCCTTTTGGTGCCGTGGACTTCTTTCACAGTCTCATGAAGCTGAGTTATCAAGAGAAGAGATACAATTATTTAAAAAAGAGATAAATAAAAAGAGAAAATTATTTTTAAAAATTAAAAAATGGGGCTTTTGTTTTATCCTTACTCTGACAAATAGAGTAAAAAAAGGTTAAATAACAGTTTTAAAACTTTAATGGTAATTGTTAGTAAAATTTAAAATAAGTTGTGTGTGTTCCACCACATTGGAGAAGATAGGAGGAACTAAAACATAGTTCATACAGTCAGAGAAGGAAACAAAGCGCATGTCAAGGAAGCTTAAATATCACAAGGCATAGTACAAGGTGATAGAAGTAGTAGCAAATTGTTTATAGCAGTAAATGTAATTTGATTAAAGTCTCTTTAAAGATAAGAATTGTAAGATTGGGTCAAAAATCAAAAGTCCAGTCAAAAATTTCTAACTAAAATTATGACATTAAAAAAAGTACAAAAAGGCAAAGATAGCATCAGACCAATTCACACAAAAAGAAACTTGGCATTGTAATATCATTATTAGACAAAATAGAAATGAGAGTAACAGCACTCAGAAACAAAAAAGGTCATCTTATGAATCACACAGTAAGGCTCATTCACAGACTGACATTACATCAAATTATGTGTGGTGAAAAACTGTTAGACGCTAGGAGAAGATAGAGGGAACATTATTGTGATAGGAGTTCACGCGCCACTGTCTTTGACAGATCAAAGCAACAAAAAATAAGTTAAGGTCTAAAGGATCTGATTGGAATAACAGGGTCACTTTTAGTAGCTATATTTGGAACTTTGTTGTCTAGGGATAATTTAATACCTTCTTGTTACGTTCCTGTGCAACATTTAACAAAAATTGATTAAATATCACAACAAAGAAAGTTGAAATAAATTGCTCAAAGCAGCTACATTTTCTAGTCCAGTGCAACAAAATTAGAAATTAATATAAAATGGTTGTCAAAATTGGAGTTAAAAAGAAAAAGCCAACCTGCTAAATATCTTGGCTTAAAAAGAAAACAAAAACTGTAAATATGGGATTATTTATACCTAATGCCACTGATCATCTACACACAAACTTTTGGAAAGTGTCTAAAGCTGAATTCAGAGGACAAATAATAGACTAAAGGCTTTTATTATTAGAGGTCTGGAAGTTTCAAAAACAAACAGTAAGCTTGAGAGAAATTATGAAAACAAACTAATATTGATAAAAGCAGAAAGTAAAGAATTGGGAAATGGAGGCGTTTGAAATATTCTAAGAGCTGTTATTTAAAAATGCCAGTAAAATAGACCTCTGGCTCGTCTCGGTCTTTGCCAGCTCTTTTTTTTTTTTTTTACTTAGCCTTTAAAGTGTTAGCATTTCTACAAAATTAATTTTGGTCTTTAAAGTTCTTCCTTCTGTATTCCTTTTCTAAGCAGTGCGATCTGTGCTTCTGGTTTCAGTTGCTTATCTTTAAGCCAGGCTGATTTCCAGATCTTTATCTCCAGTCCAGGTTTGTCCTCACAGCTCCAGACCTATCCATCTGTCTTCTTGACATTTTCACTTGGCTGTCTTGAAGACTTCTCAAATCAACATGTGTAAAATATCCTTATCATCTTCCGGCCCCAGAATGCTGCTCTTCCATCAGTGTTTCCTTTCCAGGGCCTATTTTTTTACTTGAGCAAACCAAAAATACATGAGTTGCTTTCTTCTTACCCCATATCCAGTTAATCACCAAGTCCCATAAATCTATAGATTTCACTTTCTTCCTTAGGGCTTCCATGCCTGCTTTTCTACCTGGAATGTTTTCATTTGCACATAACCTTAACACGAGGATTCCTTTTTTTGCCACGGACTCCTTTCACAGTCTCATGAAGTTGAGAATAATGTTTTTAAATACATAAAAGAAAATATGTAAGATTACAAAGAAAGTCACTTATATTAAAATATGAAGACATGAAAAAGACAAATTTCTGATTTAGTGATATGTACTTTGTTAATGCATTAAATAGCAAGATCTAGCAGCAGGTCTCATTACTTTGAAAGCATTGATGAGTATAAACAATATTTTGTGATATCTGCAACAAGTATAGTTATGAAAAATAACTGGTTTTTATTGTATCACAGGTAACTGTTATTTAATAAACTGTTATTTAATAACAGTATCACAGGTACTGTTATTTCTACTGTGGTTGTCTACATTCATAATTTAAAGATATTTAGGCAGAAGTTAGTGAAAATATAGAAATGATTCTTCCTCCGCACCCAAGTTCACAGAACCACTGAATTTATTAGTGGACACCACTAATTAAAAATACCTGCATTATCAATTCCTACTTACCCTTTAAATTTCATTCCTTATGTTGATTCCTCAGAGAGACATTTTCTGATTCCTGACTAGATCATATTTCCATATTAGACTCTTAAGATGTCCCACACCCCCCCCTCAGTACTTATCACGGTTGGTAATGGTACCCATGCACATTGGTTGGCTGCCTCTCTTCCCCACAACACTTGAAGCTCCATGAGAACAGGGAATGTATATGCGATCACCATTTCATCACCAGCACATAGTAAGTGCTCAATAAATACTTGTTGAGTAAATAAACATTAGGAAAGCTATCAAAGTAATTTGTTACATTAATAAGAAAAAAGAGCTTGGTACATTTGAGGTACTAAGTCCAATACCTGTAACCATTGTCTTAGACATTTGGGCTACTATAACAATACCATAGGCTGGTGGCTTATAAACTATAGGAATTTATTTCCCAAGTTCTGGAGGCTGGAAATGTAAGATGAGGGTTCCATCATGGTTGGCTTCTGGTGAGGACCCTCTTCCAGGTTCCAGACTGCCGAACCCTCCTTGTATCCTCACGTGGTGGAAGCGGAGAGAGGTTGAAAGCTCTCTCTTGCTTCTTGTAAGGGCATTGATCCCATTTGTGAGTGCTTCAGTCTCATGACCTCGTCTAATCCTAATTACCTCCCAAAGGCCCCCTCTCCTAATAGCACGTGGTGGTGGGTAGAATTTCAACATATAAATTTTGGGGGAGATACAAACATTCAGTCCATAACAACCATTTAGAGATACACAGTTGTAAAATATATGTAGCTACAGTCAGGATATAGATAGGAAAAATAGGTCACAGTAGCTAAATAGCAAGGGGTTTAGGAACACATTAGGGAACTGGAGAAAGGACAAGAGTTCATGAGGGAAAAGAGAAGGGTAATGTTATGGATATGCTTACCCTGTCACCTCCACCTCTGCTGGTCCTGCCATTGCCATTTGGTTTGATCTTTTGTCCAAACCTAGTACGTAATAATAGGTCTTTAACTAGATATTATGGACATTAAGCTGATGCTGTTCTGTTTGTGAAATGTTACACTAAGATGTGACCTTATGGTAGATCTTTAAATAATGTTTTTAAAATTGTGTGTGTGTGTGTATTAATCTTTACCAGAATGTCACAGGTAGACTAATGGTTGGCCTACGTTGGTGGAATCATATTGATGAAGATGGAAACAGCCATTGGGTGTTTGAATCCAGGAAGGTAAACTGCCTCTAACCTCCGCCCCCCTTTTTTTTGAGTGTCTTCAATAAAATTATGTGTAGATTACATTTGACTATTTAAGGATGAAGTATTCAAGATTAAAAGTACTACCCCAAGTCACTGGGTGTGTCAACACTAAACCAGATGCCCTTCTAAAACTTACAACATTTTTCTGGCTACTTCAGACTAGAAACAGGTATGAACAGGAAAGAATCCTCAGAGAGTGGACTTTGGGTCAGACTTTATACAGTGTGCTAAATTGCCTCTGAGGGGCTGCCGATGAAGGATCTCTTTCTGATGACCTTCAGCCTTATGTTACCTGGCCTCATATGACAAGCTTCCAGCTTGTTCTGTCCTTCCTCCCATGGTCCTCTTCTATTCGGGGGCAGGAAAAAGAAAGAGAAGGATTGCAACTGGATAGAACATCTGAATTGATCAGAGCAGTCTATTTTTAAATTACGCCTTCAGGAGCCCTAGGGGGGCACTGGTCTAGGGTTAGCTGCTTATCTGTAGTGAACATTCAGTTTCCCTGTGGAAATCCATTTGGGAGGCAGAGCACAAAATTTTTGGAGCCATTAATGATGAAATTGCTTGTCTTCTTCTTGAAAGGGCCTTGACAGGTACTTCTTAGAAAGCAGCATTGTACTCAGTGAGCCCATATTCCTTTATTTTATAAAATCTACCTTGGAAACAGCTCATCACCCTTTTAAATTCCTGGGTTTTGCTAAGTCATTGTGTAGAATCCCTTAATTCCATTCCTTTCTCTGGTCCCTGACTTGACCTTGTAGGATGACTATAGCTTTGATTTCCTTGATCCTCACCTAGGAGGAATCATTCAGAGCTTCCTTATGAATAAGCAGTGTAAGTGCAAGAAGAATTGAATAGAAGCCTGTCAGAGATCACCCTTACACTGTCCACACTGCCCTGAAAATGCAAAATTCTTGATTTGAAACAAAGTATATTAAAACCAGTTCCTAAAATTATAATAGTGGTAGATCTACTAACTTTTTTAGGGAGGGGTGGGTTCTAACTTAGGACTTGGGTTGTCTGTATTAATTTATTTGAATTGAGGGTAAGTTGTTTTTCATTAAAAATGCTAAACTTTTTATTGATATTGGTTATTAAATTCATATTCTTTTGTAGGCGTCCTCTCAAGAGAATAATCCTATTTCAGAGGCCGAATCAAGAATCTTTTGGTTAGGACTTGTCACCTGTCCGGTGCTGTGGGTCATCTTTGCCTTCAGTGCGCTCTTCTCCTTCAGAGTGAAGTGGTTGGTGAGTATAAATGTGGAGCTACTGAGCAACCCATTAAGATGCCTAATGGGTGATCATAATAAGCAGCCATCAGTGTCAACGTTAGAGACTTATCTTGAATAGGCAGCTTCATTATGTATTTCCCAAGTTTGGTTTGGTTTCCCAACTCTACTTTTTAAGTACTGCAAGCAGAGTCCTGTTACAGACCCCGTTTCACCAGTTCCCCAAGCCCCTAGCAGAATTTTGACTTCGCCTACCTTGTATAGAGATTACCTTATTTATCACATTATTGTCTTGTTGGGTGGGGATGTTCAGTAAACTCCAAACAAGTTGAGCTTAGCTTGTAACTAACAGAGTGGTCCTTTTGAAAGTATTGGTTGGTAACCTGTTCTGTCTGTCCATTGCTTATGTAGTAAATCTTCCCAAAACTTAGTGGCCTAAAACATCTACAGACATTTTATGATCTCGCAGTTTCCCTGGTTCAGGAGCTTAGAAGGGGCTTGTGTGGAGGTTCTGGCTGGGATCTTACGCAGTTGCAGCTAGAGAACTGCCACTGGGGCTGGTGTGGCTTGCTGGGGGCTGGTAAGGCATCTCCTCTCTCTTTATGAGGTTCCATGGCCTCCCACGTGGTCTCAACACATGGCTAGTTTGGGCTTCATCCTAACTGATGGCTTCATGGCAGTTAGACTGCTTACTTGGAGGGTCATAGCTCCAGGTCACAATCTGAATTACCTTTTACAACTGTATTAGTTTCCTCGGGCTACCATAACAAAGTACCACAGACTGGATGGCAGAAACAACAAACATTTATTTTTTCATAGTTCTGGAGCCTGGAAGTTTCAGATCAAGGTGTTGGCAGAGTTGGTTTCTTCTGAGACTTCACTCCTTGGCTTGTGGGTGGTCATTTTCATCCTGTGTCTTCACGTGGTCTTCCCTCTGTACATGTGGGTGTCCTCATTTCCTTTCCTTATGAGACCATCAATCATATTGGATTAAGGCCCACCCTAGTAACCTCATTTTATTATAATTACCTCCTTAAAAACCCCATCTCTAAATGCAGTCACATTCTGGGATAGTGGGGTTAAGACTTCAACATACGAACTTTTGGGGGACACAGTTCAGCCCATAATAACAACCTAGCTTCAGAAGTCACTGTGTCCGCCTGTCCACCTTCAGGGGAATGGGAATTAGGCTCTACACCTTAATTGTGGGGGGAGGGTAAGAAAGTTCTAGAAGAGCATGTGGAACAGGATATACTGTTGCTACCATCTTTGAAAAATATAATCTGTTACTTGACCCAAACTGAGTCTTATTCTTTTAATTATTGAGTTTGTCTTACTTAACTGTTGATATCAGATATATTTTGGCCTTAATGCTTTTTATCCCTATTTTTAATACTTCCTTATCTCTGTTTTGCTATATAGGTTCTCTTTTTCTTTGTGCACACAAATAAATACTTTCCCTTTTGCAATTTGAAAGGTATATTTGTTTAGTTTTTCTAGTAATCTTTATTGCATGTTTGTATCATACCCTGTTTCATGAATCAGGAAATGTATTTAATAATATCTATTGATTTCCTGCTGTGAAAGATGGTCAAGTTAATACACATGCTTTCTCCCACCTTTCCTCCCTGCATTTTCGTTGGATTTTTGTTGGTTATACAGTTGACCTTTGACCATCATGGGGGTTAGGGGTACTGACCCTCCTGCAGTCCAAAATCTGTGTAGAACTTTCGACTCTCCAAAAACTTTACTACGTAATCTTATTTTAGTTATTTTAAGCAATGTACTTAAACCTGTTTATTGACTTCAGACTCTGCTTAGAAAGGAAATGAAATAAATACTCTTATACTCTCCTTTGTTTCTTCCCTGTTTTATCACCTGAGTTTTGTTTGTTCCAATATTATTTTTGTTGTCAAGGTTCATAACACCTTTTGAAATGCTATTTTTTACTGGTTGTTCAGTCTTTGATATACAGTATTTTAAAGTATATTGATTCAGTCTTTTTATTGAAGCTTTTTCTTTTATTTCCTGGTTGGCTGTATTTCATTGTTGGGTGATTTTTTAAAAAACCTTGTAGGTGTTATTTTCCTTTTGCTCTAAGAATATGAGCCTGTTGACTTTATTCTTGCGTGATGACTTGGCTAGGTTAATATTCTTGGGTCACAGCTTTCTCTCAGCATTTAGAAGACATTACTTCATCATTTTCTGTTTGGAATTCTGTAGAGAAATCTGATCCATGTAAGTGAGTGAATCATTTTTCTCCCTGGACAAATAATTTTATTATTCTTGAAGTTTTAAAATATAACCAGAATGTCTTTGTGTTTATCTTTTTCTATATTAATAATTTTTCTGGAAACTGTGTTCCCCTCTAATATGCAGGCACAGGTTTTGCTTTGGATCAGGAAAATTATCTTCTGTTAAGTCTTTAAATTTATTTATGTTCTATTTTTTTTTTTTTTGGCTTCTCTAATTCTGAGGTATCATTTATCTCTGTGTTGGGTCATTTTAATCCATTCTCATCTACCATCTTTAATTGCTTTGATCGCTCATCTTTTCCTTTCTATTTATTTATTCAGAAAATAATTTTAAGAGTCTGCCATATGCAAGAGCTGCTTGACGCACTGGGGATAATGTTAGGGGCTGATATAACTGCTCCGATAGAGCTTACATTCTAGTGGATCAGAGTGTAGACATTCAGTAAATAAGATGGCGGACGGGTGGGGCAGGGGCAGGCATTCAAATTCGAAAGGTAATGGTACAAGGTAAGTGGAGAGTGCCAAGGGGAAGAACAGCGAGTTACTTTAGATTGGGTGGTGAGCAAAGGCCTCTCTCTGTATTTTCTTAGCTCTGCCAGCTTCATTTTCATCTCCTGTTGTGTTATTTTACTTTCATTCTCTTTGAATTCTTATCTCTAGGTTCTTCCACAGGGTGAAGTATTCCCAGGAATGCTTTTATTTTGGTGGACTGTATTTCTTTCAGAATAGATTCTTCACCTATCTTTTGCATATTCTGTTCCTTTCTTATTTTCATTTTTTGCTATAGTTTTGCATAGATGCCTTTTTCCTTTTCCCCTCCGTTTTCCTCCTGCTTATGGTGGCAGCTCTGTCCATACCTCTTTACGCTGGTTTACTCTGGGTGAATTCCCCTTGACTGCCTTCCCTGTTACCTTGAGATAGTCTTTGGTGGCCTGAAGGCGCAGGTGTGGGGAGGAGAATGTAGCCAAGCCTCTGGCTGCCTTGGCTGGCTTGTTGGGGTTTTGCCTTTTATGTTGTGAAGTTCCTCTTTCCTGGTTGGGTGTGTACTTCTCTGGTTCTGCCCTCCTGCATTAGGTCATTCCTGAGGACCTGGAGTTAGCAGCCATCTGGCAGAGACAGTCCAGTCTTTCTTTAGCAGTGCTTCCTCTCCCCTAAAACAGCAGGGAAGGTTGTGTGAAAGGTGGTTTGGGCTCCTGTGTTAAGACCACAGGGTGGGAAGGTGACATCACCCAGGCTCTCCATGATTCTCTTTCCACCCTCTGTTCTCCCATAGTCATCAGCTTGATGACTGGGTGTGCTTGCTGTCCTCCTCCTACCCCATCAGGAAGGCATTGCCATCAAGCTGTTGGGATTTTCCTGCTTTTGTTGGGTCTTTATTGGTGGTGGTGGTGGGCGGGAGCTTCTGCTCTCCTGTCTGTTTCTGTATTTCTCCTTAGGGCTGTCTATATCCTCTGGCCTTCTCAGTTGGTAGGGGTGGTGATTATTAGTGAAATTTCTCTTAGAGCTTCTTTGTAGAGTTAGGAGCTGTGCAGTGACACCAGCTGGCTCCTTCTCTGATGACCTGACCTTTTTAAATATTGGTATCAGCTTATTTGCCTTTTTTTAAAAAATCTGTTTGCTATTTATATATTGGAAGGGGGGTCTTGATGCACAGCTTCACTACAGCGTTGTAAACCAGAAGGCTGCTTGTTTTAACTTATAGATAAATCCATTTTACAGTTTGTTGCCATTGAATAACATTGATGCTCAGTCTGCACTCAGCTCCTCCTGGCCTGTTTGGTGCGTGAATACCCAGGAGTGCATGGGAAGTTGAAGGAAATTTATTTACGTGAAGACATAGTTCTATGTTTATTTAGCTAACCAGCAATCTTATATAATTCTAATGTATTTATTTCTGTGAAACATACATTTAGAACAGAAAGTACAACTCTACTTCCTTTACTAGGGATTTGAACCTGTTCCTTAATTAAACATTTGAATTCTCTAACTTAGAATCAGCTGTATAGCGTGTTAAGGAGAGTCTATCTGGATTGGAAAAAGATAATTCTGCTTAGCTGTCTAGCTTTTTACAGGTGTAAATGTTTCTCAGGTAATTCTTTTAATGGTACATGAGCTAATGAGTTGTTTTTTAAAGAACTGGTTGGCAAACTATGGCCTGTAGGCCAGATCCAGCCCAACACCTGTTTTTATAAATTTTTATTGGAACACAGCCTTGCCTGTTTGTTTACATATTGTCTGTGTCTGCTTTTGGGTTTGAATGGCAGAGCTGAGTATTTGCAACAGAGACCACATGGCCCACAAAGCCTAAAATGTTTATTGTCTGACCCTTTACAGAAAAACTGCCAACCCCTGTTCTAGAATATTTAACCATGGGATCCCCTCATGTTGTCCTAATTAACTTTATTTCCGTAATATTTAAAGAGTAGGCTGGAGTTTCTTATTCTCAATCCTTAATGGTCTTAGTGGGGTCCCCTATAGGATCCCTGATATGACCACAAGGAACCTCTCTGCCGTGCATTTCCTCCTAATGCCCCATCCCCCACCAGTGCCCTGCCTGTCACAGAAGACAAACACCTGTTGATTGCTGCCTGGAGGCACTGGTTTGCTTTCTCAGAAACCTGTTGACACATTAGCATAGAGCAGAGATTCACCTCTGCATGCTCTCAGTTTATTGAACTTGATCTATTTCTTGACCATTCTTTTGTAATTCTTAAAGGAATAATTAACATTTGAGCCTCTTCTGAGTCTCTCTTTTTTTCTATCTTTACTCACCCATGGAAAATACTAGAATGATCCTCCCACTGAATCCCCAGGGGCTAGCATGGTGCCTGGCATATAGCATGTGTTTAGTAAGTATTTGTCAGGTGGCTGATGTACCTTGTGCAGAACATATGTTGCATAGGTCTATTCTGGCAAGTGAAGGAGTCTTATTGGCATAGCCTACTTTGCAGAGCGTCCTTTTCTCTTTCCCGTGGTAGTCTCCCTTGTCTCATTTATGGCATAGAGAAAGCTGAGTCGATTTTACCCCCGTGATCGCTGATGATTTTTCTCTTTCCCAGGCAGTGGTTACCATGGGTGTGGTTCTACAAGGTGCCAACCTATATGGCTACATCCGGTGCAAAGTGGGCAGCAGAAAGAATTTAACCAGCATGGCTACATCTTATCTTGGAAAGCAGTTTTTAAGACAGGTAAGTGTTTTCTGGATGTGAGAGTAATTTTGATGTGGTCAGCAACTAATGCAATGATTTCTAACTCTTGTAGAATTTCATTTTTATTAGATACTTAAAAAAAGTTTTTTAAGGCACTTGCTTAGTTATGAGATGATGGTGATAAAGTTATTTTAGTTAATCTTTGGAGGCTTTTAGGACATCCTAGAAATGTATTGTCAGTGTCCTGAAATTATTTTAAAACCAGACAGATAAACTACCATTGATAATTACTTATTTTTTAAAAATTACCTTAAGTTCAGTTGCTTTCCATTAATTCTGGGACTCTGTTTTGAAGAATGATAGTATATGGTTTTAGGGTGTATAGTAAGGACAAGTAGAAACAAAATAAGACTCTCTAATTAAAGATCATTTAAAAGTACTCAGATTTTTTTTTAAAGAACATACAGGTTTTACTACATTTCACCAATATGAAGATTTAAATTAGGGTTTTCAGTGGGATAAGTAATAGTCATAGGCAAATAGTTATTGGGAAAAATTGATTAGTCTTTGTTTCTGTGTAGTAGGTTGGGCAAGTTGTACTGGACAGTGAGTGGTTCTCGAGCTTGAACATGCATCAGAATCACCTTGAAGGCGAAAACAGATTGCTGGGTCCCACTCCCACAGTTCTTGTTCACTGGGTCTAGGGTGGGGGGGTCTCATGTCTCACAAGTTCCCAGGGGGTCCTGATGCTACTGGTCCTAGTATTGTGTTTAGATAACTAAAGCTCTGGGAGATTAAGTGACTACTCAAGGATATACAGCTAATAAATGGTACAAAACTACGGTTCAACCTAGCTCTCCTTTTGAATTCATTGTTCGTTCCATTCTACTGTACAGTTTTCCCTGTACAAAAGATAAAACATAGACAAAAGGAGTATTCTTGTGGGGACGTGATTCTGCTCCTGACTGAGGGTTTTTGCTGTGGTCCACCTTATGGTAGTTGTCACATGTGTACTTAATAGTTTTCTCCTTAGGATTCTCAGTGTTTCTCAAATGGGGATGGACACTGAATACAGGAGAAGTTGAATGTTGAGCCTGACAACATGGATGGGGTTAGTTAGGCTTATGTGGCCCCCAGTGAAGCTCTGCTAAAATGGGACTGGCTGGCTGGACATTTGGGTGGTTCCATTGATTTACTTCTCCAGCATGTTTGTAATTTTTAACATAATTGGGCAATTGAATGTAAGTTAGTGTAGTATAGAGCTGAATGTTTCCCTGATGCTTTGAAGTCTGCTACGTTAAGTAAAATAGCTTTTCATATTAAGGTGTTCTTACTCTTTTGCAGAACACGGGGGGTGATCAGACTTCCTGAAGAGAGTGAAAGCCTGTGTGTTCTGTTACATTGGGGAACAACTGAAGAGATTCTTGACTCTGAACCTTCTAGAACTCAGTACATGTTGCAGAGAGGAGTGTTGGGTTTGTTTTTCCATTTTAAAATTTACTTAAGGAATAAAAGGAAGATTTTTATTTCGTATTTTTTATTTTCTTTCTAGCATTTGGGGTTTGAAGGTATGACATTGCTAGAAACATTGTCAGAATTTGGTTCCTGGGTATATAATGTGTATGCACAGTCATGTAGTATCCATATAGCCCAAATTAATGAAAGTGTTTGTGTTCGTGTACACACGTAATGGAGACCTTTGCATTTTGATCCATAGAACATAGAAGGGTGTTCTTAAACTATCTCAAAACTATGTGTGTTTATATATTATTTCTGTAGATTATTTTCAGAAGAAGGTTTTTACTTCCCTGGTAACAGTGAGCACTTTGGCTTATGTGTAAGTTAGAAATAATTTTTTATTTTACAACTTAATATATACTTCATGATGAAACTTCTTATCCTAGGCATTCACAGGCAGGTGAAAACCAAATTTGGGTCAGTGGGTGAACTAGTTTCTAAAATTTTGTTCATCTTTGTTTGTAACAAGTCACGTATTTAAGGTTCAATTAATATAAATGGATTTTCATAGTTTATGTTTAAGGGATACCTAGAGATTGTTGCTGTTCTATTTATTTTTTTGGAAAAGGAAGCTGGGCTTGGCTTTGGAACTTCCTAGAAGAGCATTAATGGTCGTTGGCCTAATGAAATCTATCTTTTTTCCTGGAAAGACTAGTATTCTTATGTCTTAGTGAGAATAATCATTTAAGTACTTGGCATAATAAATATCTAAAAGACATTTTATTTTATGAATCTATTTTTTTTTCTTGCTTTAATGGGAGTATTGTAAATCATGCTTTTGTATTAATGGTATTTCCTAAAAAGCAATATATGTAATAATTACAAACTATTATAGACATCTGTAAATTCTGTTGTAGGTACACTGTAAACTTTATTGGAGTCTTAATCAACAGATTATTTTGTGAATGTATTTATACATTGTTAAAAATTTTTTAAAGATGTTTTGTTTAATTAAATAAGTGTCTTTTTGGAGTGATAGCTTTGAAGGTGCATAACTTTATATTTGTATAAAACTCTACTGTTTACAAAGCACTTTGACGTGTGTAATCTCATTTGATCCTCACGATAAATCTGTTTTGTGTGATGCCTGTTTACAGGTGGTGAAACGGAACTTCAGGCTATTGAGTAACTTGCCCAAGGAAACATATGTTACAGGAAGACCCATCAGGATAGTTTACTGTTTTTAGAGGAAATATTTGTCTTTAATGTCTTTTCCTTTCTTAAGAATTACTAATTTATTAAGTCATTAATAAGTGCTTGTTTGCCATTTTACTTATGCTTATCTGGTGAGGAAAGTTGATGCTGCAAAAAGACATGTTATTATTTTGAAAGCTCTAACCTGAATCTTTAGAGTTGAGAGTCTTAACAGGGTGTCCCTATACACATTGGTATAGGTTTTGATGTAACTATGTTATTTGAACCCACAATCCTAAAAATCAGATATTAATTGAATTTTAGAATATGCATGTGGCAGGATTTACCACTTACCTTCCAATATCCATTTTTTTCTTCTACATGTTTCCCACTTATTAGCTGGGACACAGCAACAAAAACAGCTTTTCCCAGATTTTCTTGCTGCATCTTGGTGTGGCCATGTGACTGAGTTCTGGTGAGTGGGTACACTTCTAGGAAGTATTCCTAAAAGGAGAGGCATACCCATCCCCTCCACTTTTTACCTTCCTGCTAGCTGAAATGTAGACACCATAGAGGAGCTTGAGCCAGCCATTTTGGAATGGGGCAGAAGCTTCATTTTGTGAATCTCAGAGAAGGAAGGTAGAGATTGCGTTCCTTCTCATGGGATAGCAGCCTTGAACTGCCTATCTAAATTTTTAAGTGAGAAACAAACTTCTTTCTTGGTTAAGTGTTATTGTTTCGGCTTTTCTGTTGCTATAGCCTAACTGAATTCTTATCAGTACAGTGTATTTTTAGCATCCCCTGTAATTCTTTCCATTATATAGTATTTTAAGATATATAATAAGTCGGTAAATACATATTCAGCTGTGCTAACTTTTGCCATAGTGCAGTGAAATTTCATACTAGTGGAACTTTCTTCTAAGTCTTGGGTCAACACTTAATATCTATAATAAATAAAGCAGAGGTGCTCTAGTGGAAACAGATTAGAGGGTCTGGAATCACCCTCTCAGCCCTATCGATCGATTTCCAAGGAGTCTCCTGAGCCACTGTTTGCAAACCACTGCTAGGAAAGGTGAAACCAAAGTCTATTCCTGGTTTTGAAGAACACAGTTTCAAATTGTATGTTAAATATACTTTTCAATTCAAAATAAAATCCAAAGAGTATCTCATTCTTGTAAGAAGCAGGAAACACTCCTTAAAACCTTTATATTGTTCTAAGGAAGAAAGGAAGAAGCGTATATCATTTCCTAAAGGAGTTTAATTTAGTGCCAAGAAAAATTATAATCTTATATACAGAGGGTACCATTAAAATGTAGACATTTTAAGAAAGGAAAACTATTAAAATTGTAATATTCAATATATACCGATCACAAAGATGAATACAAGTCACATTTGACTTTTGCAATTACAAGAGGTGCTCAAAGTGGTTACCATCAGTGTAATTTTAATAGTTTTTTTCTTTCTTAAAATATGTATACATTTTTTTTGGCATCCTCTGTATATAGTTTGAGCAGTTTTTTGTCCAGTTCGTTGTAATATTAAAGGCTTAACATAAACCTCCATTTTTTAGTTCATCAGTTATCTGTGTAACTGTTAATTTCCTCTATTAGTAATTTGTTCAAATGCAAGTAACAAAACCCTGTAAATAATAGTGGCTTAAACAGCAATAAAAAAAGGGTTTGTGTATTTTTCAACAAAGAGTCTGAAAGTAGGCAATTACTACTTTCAGTTACTAAACAATTCCTTAGAAAGCTGATTTTGGTCCCTATGGTCATTACCTCAGGGTTACAAGATGACTGTCCTAGCTGAAGATGACTCTTATTTTTTTTTTTAAATTTATTGGGGTAACATTGTTTAATAAAATTGCATAGGTTTCAAGTGTACAATTCTATACCTTGTTTCCCTGAAAATAAGACTTAGCCGGACATTCAGCTCTAATGCATCTTTTGGAGCGAAAATTAATATAAGACCACGTCTTATATAAGACCCGATCTTATATTATAGTAAAATAAGACCGGGTCTTATATTAATTTTTGCTCCAAAAGACGAGTTAGAGTTGATGGTCCTATTTTCGGGGAAACACGGTAATACATCTATATGTTGCATTGTGTGCTCACCACCCGAAATCAAATCTCTCACCATATGTCTGACCCCCTTTACCATTTTCTATCTCCCTCTTACCCCCTTTCCCTCTAGTAACCACTATACTGTTATGATTCATTTATTTTTAATGACGATAGAAGAATGGAGGCTCTGGTTGCATCTGTTTCCTTGTATCAAAAGCAAAAACTTTCTCATAAATCACAGGAGACTTTTGCTGTTTCTTGTATCTCACTAGCCAAATGGTGTCACCCAGGAAGAAGTCAGGGAAAGTAGGTTATTAAGGTAGGCACATTGCTGTATTGAATAAAAGGGATTTTGTTAGTAGGGAAAAAAGAGAAAGGGACGTTGGGTACACACCTAGTGCCTCCCACATGCTTCTCGTGGGGCTTTCCGTAGAGAACACCAGTGGCTGTGGTGGCTAACACTTTTGGCTTCATTTCTACAGTCAATAAATAGCCTTTGATCTAGATAGGTTTTTAACGCCAACTTTTGATGCAAAGCACAGCTTGGTAAGATAGTTCTGTGAGGGCATAGGCTGATGTACTCTTAAGTATGTATCCTTACTTTAATGTGATTGGAAGGTTGGATTTAGACTATTCAGAGTAGTGGTTCTCATGGGGATGGCGCCACCCCCAAGGAAGGGTGTTGTATAATTTGGAGAGGAGGGATTGGTTAACATAATGACTGATTATTTTAGTGGGTGGAGCCTAGGGATGCCAGGCACTTGCAGAGCATAGGATAGGATCAAAATTTGTCCTGCATTGTTAATAGCTTTCATATGTCCCATGAATAAATAGTTATGTACATGAAAATCCTGTTTATACTGAGAAAGGAAAAGCACCCCGTGACAGCTGTCAGCTGGAAGCAGGCCTGGCCCTAATAGCTAGGCTGTGTTGTTGTCCTGTCGGGCATAATTTGATATAACACCAACATCTGACAAGGCCACTGAGCTTGAGAAAGCAAGACACAAATAAGGATACTCTGTGGTCATGATGGTGCATAGAAACAAGACTGCGCAAACCACACAAAATGACCAAGCATCCCCCTCTCCTGGCCTACATGAGGGACTGCTGCTGCTTTACTAAAGACAGCTTTAGAGCCCTCTGTTCTCCCTGCCTGCTAGATTAAAATTATTAAGATACCACTCACAGACTTGCTTTACTTTCTGAAAGCACCCAATCCAGACTAAAACTGTGATTCATGGAACCCTTTTTGAAATCACCTAACAGGCCCAAATTCTATAATAAGCCTTCCTAGCACCCTTATACTGAGACACCCTATGGTGTGTGGTCTTCCTTGCGCCAAAAGCACTAACAGACTCAACTTCATTCAACCATAGGTCTGTTCCTCATGGTCTCTAGCTGGTGAGCATTGATAATTATCTGAGCTTAGATTTTTAGTCCCATTTTACATATAAAAACTCCATTTTACATTTTTTTTGTTGTCGCAGATTTGCAATACTTGACGTATCCAAAAATGTAACTATCACGTGAGGGGAGGCTGTACTCTTTGTTTAGCACTTTACCAAAAGTTTTTCACTATTTTGAAAACTGTTGCTAGTGGCAACATTACTCATGGCATTTGAGTTGCAAGTTAGAACTGCTGCAGCTGCATTAGCCACGTTCCCAGCAATTATATGTATGTGTGCAAGCATCTGACTAGTTTATTGTGTCTTCAGAGTTGTGGCCATTTATGTTGATATTAAATTATACATTTCCATAAGTTGCTTTATTTTATTTCTCCTTTATATTATAGGTAGACATACAGATTTTTAAAATGCTTGAGGTAAGTTACATTGTCCATCCATCTATAAGTTTTTTTTTTCTGTCTGACTTATTTTTTATTTGTATTTATTTTTTATTAGTTTCAGGTGTACAAAACAATGTAATAGACATTTATCATTTATACCCCTCACAAAGTGATAACCCGCCTCCCACAATCTACTACCCTCTGACATCGCATACAGCCGTTACATTTCCACTCTCTATTCCTAATGCTGTACTCCACTTCTTGTGACCATATATATATATATATATATATATATATATATATATATATATATATATATATATATATATATATATATATATATATATATATATATAAAATTATAGTTGACATTCATTATTATTCAGCTACAGTTTTCAGGTATACAGTGCTGTGATCAGGCATCTACGCCATCCCTGAAGTGGTCTCCCTAATAAGACAAGTGTCCATCGGATACCCTACAAAATCTTTACAACAGTATTGATTATATTCCCCAAACTCACTTTCATATCCCTGTGGCATTCTTGTGGTTACCGATTGTGCTTTCTAATTCCCTCACTTTCTCCCTCATCCCCACCATTTCTCCCATCTAGCAACTCTCAGTTTTTCCTCTATTTCTCTCAGACTTTCTGATTAGTTTGTTCGTTTATTCTTTTCTTTAGATTCCACGTATAAGTGAGATCATAAGATATTTGTCTTTCTCTGTCAAGTCAGACAAAGACTTCACTTAGCATAATGTTCTCTAGGTCTATCCATATTGTTGCAAATGGTAAAATTTCATTCTTCTTTATGGCTGAGTAATACTCCATTGTATAAATGTACCACAGTTTCTTAATCCAGTCATCTACCGATGGGCATTTCGGTTGTTTCCATGTCTTGACTATTGTGTATAGTGCTGCAATAAACATAGGAGTGCATAAATTTTTTCGAATTCGAGTTTTGGATTTCTCTGGATAGATATCTAGGAGTGGAATTGCTAGGTCATAAGGTAATTCCAGTTTCAGTTTTTTGAGATACCTCCATGCTGATTTCCATAGTGGCTGCACCAATCTGCAATCCCACCAGCAGTGTGCAAGCCTTCCCTTTTCTCCACATCTGCGCCAGCACTTGTTGTATGTTGATTTATTGATGATAACCATTTTGATTGGGGTGAAGTGGTATTTCATTGTGGTTTTTATTTGCATTTCTCTAATGATTAGTGAGGTTGAGCATTTTTTCATATGTATGTTTGCCATCTGTATGTCCTCTTTAGAAAAATGTCTTTTCATGTCCTCTGCCCATTTTTTAATTGGGTTGTTTGTTTTTTTGGAGTTGAGTGAGTTTTTTAATAAATATTGGATATTAACCCCTCATCGGATATATATTGACAAATATCTTCTCCCATTCAGTAGGATCCCTTTTTGTTTTATTGATGGTTTCCTTTCTGTGAAAAAACTTTTTAGTTTGATGTAATCCTATATGTTTATTTTTTCTCTTACTTCCTTTGCTCGAGGGGTTATATTAGTAAAAATATTACTCTGGGTAATGTCTGTAAACTTTCTTTCTATAGTTTCTTCTAGGAGTTTTATGGTTTCAGATCTTACATTTAAGTCTTTAAGCCATTTTGAATTTATTCTTGTATATGGTGTAAGGAGGTGGCCCAGCTTCATTTTTTTTTCATGTGTCCAGGTTTCCAAGCACCATTAATTGAGTAGACTGTCTTTACCCTTTTTCTTGTTTCTTTAGGTAGGCCCACAATGCTATGAATTTCCCTCTTAGGACTGTTTTTGCTGCATCCCATAGATTTTGTGTCATTGTGTTTTCATTTTCATTTGTCTCAAGATATCTTTTGATTTCTTCCTTGATCTCATTGTTGACCCATTTATTATTTAGTAACATGTTATTCAGCCTCCATGTATTTGCGTGTCTTCCAGTTTTTTTCCTGTAGTTGATTTCTAATTTCATAGCACCGTGATCAGAGAAGGCAATTACTATGATTTTCAGTTTTCTTAAATTTATCGAGACTTCTTTTGTGGCCTAACATGTGGTTTGTCTTGGAAAATGTTCCATATGCACTTGAGAAGAACGTGTATTCTGCAGCTTTGGGGTGAAATGCTCTGAAAATATCCATTAAATCCAACAGGTCCAATTGTGTCAGTTAAGGCTGCTGTATCCCTATTTATTTTCCGTTGGAAGAACTGTCCCATGTTGTCAGAGGTGTGTTGAAGTCCCCTACTATGATAGTGTTACTGTTGATCTGTCTTTATGTCAGTCAGTATCTGTTTTATTATTTAGGTGCTCCTATGTTGGGTGCATTGATAGATGTTTAGTAGGGTTACGTCCTCTTGTTGGATGGATCCCTTTATTATTATGCAGTGCCCATCTTTGTCTTTTAATATATTTTTCATTTTAAAGTCTGTTTTGTCAGAGAGTATTGTTACTCCAGCTTTTTTCTCATTGCCATTCGCATGAAATATCGTACTCCAACCCTTCACTTTCAGCCTGTGTGTGTCTTTCGATCTGAGTTGAGTCTCTTGTATACAGCATATGCAAGGGTCTTGCTTTCTTATCCACTCAGCCACGCTATGCCTTTTGACTGGAGCATTTAATCCATTTCCATTTAAAGTGATTATTTATAGGTATATAGTTATTGCCATTTTGTTACTTGTTGTTAGATTGTTTTCATCTTTCTTCTGTTTACAGAAACTGTTTTAATATTTCCTGCAGTGCTGGCTTGGTGGTAATGAATTCCTTTAGCTTATTTTCTGGGGAGCTCTTTATCTCTCCTTCAATTTTAAATGATAACCTTGCTGGATAAAGCAGTCTAGGTTTTAGGCCTTTGTTTTTCATCACTTTGAATACCTCCTGCCACTCCCTTCTGGCCTGCAAAGTTTCTGTAGAAAAGTCATTTGATAGTCTTATAGGAGTTCCCTTGTATGTAACCTGCTGTCTTTCTCTTGCTGCTTTCAGGATTCTCTCTTTGTCTTTAATCTTTGTCGTTTAACTATAATTTGTCTTGATGTGGAACCGTTTGGGTTCATCCTGGTTGGAACTCTCTGCATTTCCTGGGCTTGTATGTCGGTTTCCTTTACCAGGTTAGGGAAGTTTTCGGTTATTATTACTTCAAATATGTTCTTGATCCCTTGCTCCCTCTCTTCACCTCCTGGTATTCCTATGATGTGCATATTGTTGTGCTTGATGTTATCCCAGAGGTCTCGTAAACCATTTTCATTGCTTTTTATCCTTTTTTTTTCTTTTTGTTGTTCCGCTTGGGTGATCTCTGCTAACTTGTCTTCTAAGTCGCTGATTCGATCCTCTGCTTCATCTAACCTGCTGGTAATTCCTTCAAGTGTGTTCTTTATTTCAGTTATTGTATTCTTTAGTTCTAACTGGTTGTTCTTTATGATTTCTACATCCTTTATGTTGTCACTAAGCTCCGTCAACAATCTTATTATCAGTGTTCTGAACTCTGTCTCTGATAGGTTGGTTACCTCTATTTCATTTGGTTCCAATTCTGGAGGTTTTTTCCATTATTTGGGACATGTTTCTTTGTTTCCCCATTCTGGCTGACTCTCTGTGTTTTTGCTTCGATGTATTAGGTAGATCCCCTAGGGTTCTTGGTCTTTGCTGGGTTATCTTATGTAGTGTGTGTCCTTTATGTTTGTCCTGCACCACTTCCCTATTCTGTGCGTGTGCTCCAAAGGTGACCCTTGTGTTGTGTATATTGTCCTGTTAAAGTTGATCTTTAATTGCTTTTGGCTTGTGAGTAGGTGGGATTGACTCCTAGGCTGACTAGTTGTGAGACTTGGCTCTGCCCACAGTGGATGATCTGCTGCGTGAGGGTTGACCGCTCAAATGAGGCTTGGCCCCTATGGGCTCTTGTGCTTGTAGAGAATTCCCACTGGGTGTGTCACTTGTAGGTTAAACCCAGTAATACTCTGGTTTGGTCTGGAGTTGGCCTCTGGGTGTGTTGAATTTTGTGCCTCTTGGTCTGGGCCCTGGTGGGGCAATTTCAGAACAAAGCAAATCACCAAGCACAACAACAACAACAACAAAGAAAACAAATACACTCGTGTAAAAATAACCAATAACCCACACTCAACACAGGCAAAAATATCAAAAATACAAAAATAAATAAATGAAGCAGTCTTGGCTCAAGCCCACCAAGCAATCTCCAGGTTGTCCTCTGCTGTACAAAGGGTCCTCTGCATCTTGTGGAGGCAGAGCCGGCCACCTGGGGCCCAGAGTGACCCTGCACTGCAGTTCTAGATGAGTGGGTCTATGGGGTGTGGATGGTAGTTTTTACAAAGTCAGTGCAGTTTCTGCTCTTACCTGCACAGATGTGTGCTGAGAGTACCACAGCCAGCCCTGTGCCCAAGTCTTCTGAGTCTTAGGGCACTTCTTCCATTGAGGGTGTGGAGGGCACAAGATTTCTGAATAGCTGAAAGCCCAGAGCTGCCTCTGCCACCTGCTGGTGGCCCCTGGGTGTGTCTCTGCAGTTGTAATTGTCCTGCCCTAGGCAGGCCAGAAAAGGTGGGTGCTAGGGATAGAGGAGTCTTCTGTCCCCAGCCCAGCAGTGTCACACACTTCCTACTGTCTTCCTAGGTCACAGCTACAAACTGGGTCTTCCCAGATACTGAGCGCTACAGCTCCTCTGTAAACTGACAGTACTCCTCAGGGGGCCAGCTTGAGTCTCTGGAATGGTGGGGGGTATGATTGCTGTGGAGAGTGGGGGGAGGGGCCCAGGTATGGCGTTCACTTCTTTGTCTTACCTAGGGCCCATCTGGAGGTCTCAGCTGAGGTTACTGCCAGAAATGCTGGATACACTGCTCTCTGGGCAGGAGAGATCAGCTGTGGGATGCAGGGAAAGAGCCCACCTCCTGGTTCTTGTGATCTCTGTTCTGTCCTGGGGCCCCCTGTGTCTCTGCAGCCGCGGATGTGGGCCTCATCTCCACACCGCTCCCTTCCCTCCTCCCTTGCTCGCCCGGTTTGCCCACCTTCAAGTAATCCTCGTATGAGTCTGTTAGCTGTTCTGTGTGATGAGCAGAGAGTCCTTTGATGGGTTATAGATGTTCAATTTGTGGTAAGTTCTGGAGGAGAACTCAAGAAGACCACCTCGCTGCCGCCATTCCTATGATGTCGATCTGTAAGTTTTCAGAATAATAAAAGGTATTTAAAAACATTTTGTAATAAAAAGTGGCTGTGGTCTGAAGATATGAGAAATACCGGTTTGCAGTTATTGGTGGACAGTATGTTCCTTAGACTCTCTTCACTCAGGTGGAGCTGGAAAGCAGGTATATTTGAGCTTGTACTCTGGTGTTCTGACATTCTGTGTTTTTCCTGAAAGTGGATGCCATAGACTGGAAACTAGTGCTGACATTCTGCTATGAAATTTGAGAAGCCAGGCAATTTTCTCATTTGGATGCTATATCATAGGTGGAATGTCTGATGTTCTAAGTGAATTCACTATTACTGCTTGGATTAATTTAAGAGAAATCCTTGTATCTCACTTTCTACTAAAAGACATCCTAGAGAAACATTTTGAGAATGGTGGAATAAGGATCTCCAATGATCTGATCCTCCATAAAAGCAATGAGAACACTGGAAGAAATTGTCAAAATCAACTTTTTAATACTCCAGAAGTTAACCAAAGAATTGCAACAATCTGAGGAATACATATTCAAGAAAAATGATTCAATCTAAGAACAATAAACTTTGTGGTGTTTTAACTTGTCCTGATCAATCTAAAAACAATAAACTATGTGGTGTTTTAACTTGTCCTGATCCCACCCTTTTCTCCTCAGCTCTGATAGCCTTGAAAACCAGCAAAATTGGACCACAGTAGCTTGAAAACCAGCAGCCTAGCAGCCACTGAAATAGTTTAGAATTCCCCCAAATAGGTTTGAAGTTATGCAAGAAGCCCATCCTCAGATAAGTATCACTATTTGATTTAGTGATAAAAGCAGCTACATGAGAGTAGCAGCTAAAGTAGCAGCTCCCTAGAAAAGTCCCAGTCATAATGCTTATCTTTATTTAACCTGACTCAGTGAGAAAAGTCCTATTCCCAGGTTATTTGTTGGAAACAATCAGTGGCAATTGTTTAAATAGTACAGCTGCCCAATATGGTGATACCAGTTGAGGTAAATGAGATTGGTAAAAAAAAAAAAATAAATAAAAATTGGGAAGTGAGATGTCTATAGGAGGCTTTAGAAAGCCCCCAACATATTCTGGGGGATGTAGAAAGCCTCATGCATGTGCAGGGTTTGCTTGCCCTGGAAAACACCTGAAGACCCTGATCTCAATTCTGGGTGGCCTTGAGGCTCTGCATAAACAGGAAATAAAGGGTCAGGCAGAGTTAGAAACTGTTGGAGTCATGAGCCCTTCAGCAAAGGGTGGGAGACTTATTGTTTCAGCCACTTAAGCAAATTCCCATCTAATTAATTGAATTTTAAGTTGAAGACTAAGCTGAGTAGAGATTTTAGTGGTTACACATGACAAAGAATAGCCTTTACAGAATTAGTCAAGGAGTCATTTAAAAAAACAACACAGAAACACCTGCAAAACACCAACCTTAAAGGGAGGGGCAACAAATCTGATTGCCAGGGTTGCCATCTTATGTTTTTAAATTGTCTAGTTCTCAACAAAAAGTTGTGAGATGTGCAAAGAAACAAGTATGGCTCATATAGAGGGGGGAGAAAACAGAAACCACCCCTGATGAAGCCCAGACACTTAAAGCCCAGAGTTTAAATCAACTGTCTTAAATATGTTCTAAGAGCTAAAGTAAACCATGAACAAAAAAACTAAAAGAAATTAGGAAAATGATTTATGAGCAAAATGAGAATATCATAAAAATGATAAAAAGGAGCCAAATAGAAATTTTGGAACTGAAAAGTACATAACTGGCATGAAAAAATTACTAGAGGAGTTCAACAGATTTGAGTCAAATGAGAAAATCAGAAAACTAGAAAATAGGACAGTTGTAATTATCCAGTTTGGGGAGCAGAAAGAGAAAAGAATGAAGAAGAGTGAACACAGCCTAAGGGACCTGTGGGACATCATCAAACATACCAACATACATGTTGTGGGAGTCCCAGAAGGAGAAGGGAGAAAGGATCAGAAAGACTATTTGAAGAATTAACGTCTGGAAACTTTCCAAATTTAGTAAAAGACTTGGAAAAAAGATAACATTAATTTACACATCCAAGAAACTCAACACATTCTAAGTAGGACAAACTCAAAGGGATCCACATCTAAACACATCAAAGTAAAAATGTCAAAAGCCATTGACAGAGAATATTGAAAGCGGCAAGAGAAAACAACCCATCACATATAAAGGATGCTCAATAAGATTAAAAGTTTGCTTCTCATCAGAAACCATGAGGTCAGGAAGCTGTAAGATGACACATTCGATATAGACTCAAAGGCAAAATGTTAAAAGAGTTAAAGAAGGATATTGATAAAAGTGTTAATCCCTCAGTAAGACATAACAATTATAAACATGTGTACTAGACAACAGAGCCCCAAAATGCATGAAGCAAAATTGAGAATTGAAGGGAGAAATAAGTCAATTATTACTGATGATTCACTATTACGTTTTAGTGATTAAGTGAGGTAATATATGTAAAATATTCAGCATAGTCCTTGACACATGATAATTTGAAAGAAAAACTTATTTAGAAAGAACTTAATTGCTTTGCTAGTGAAAGGTGGTGTGGTCAGGAAATCTAACAATAGTAGTTGGAGACTTCAGTATCTCACTTTTAATAATGAATAGCTGAACTAGGCAGAATAAGGAAATAGAGGATTCAACAGCACTATAAACCAACAGATCTAACACATCTATGAAGAACTCCACCCAATAATAGCAGAATATTATTTTACTCAAGTTCATATGGAACATATTTGAGGGTAGACTATATGTTAGGCCATAAAACAGTCTTCAGTAAGTCCACAAAGCTTAAAACTGTACAAAGTATGTTTTCTGACCACAATGGAATGAAGTTAGAAATCAACAACAGGAGGAAATTTGGGGAAGTAACAAATATGTGGAAATAACACACTGTGAAATAACCAAGGCTCAAAGAAGAAATCACAAGGAAAATTAGAAAACACTTTTGAGATTCATGAACATGAAAACAGAGCATACCAAAACTTCTGGGATGCAGCCATAACAGTGGTTAGAGGGAAATTTATAACTATAAATCCCTATTAAAAAACAAAACCCTCATTTATTGTGCATGGGAATGCAAAATGGTACAGCCATGTTGGAAGACAGTTTGGTGGGTTCTTACATAATTAAACATACTCTTAACCATACTCGTATAATCTAGCAATTACACCCCTTCATATTTATTCCAATAAAATGAAAATGTCCACACAAAAACCTTCACACAAATGTTTACAGCAGCCTTATTCATAATTGTCCCAAACTGGAAGCAACCAAGATGTCCTCCAATAGGTGAATGAATAAATTGTGGTACCTCCAGACAATGCAATATTTATTCAGCACTGAAAAGAAATAAGCTATTAAGCCATGAAAAGACATGGAGGAAACTTAAATGCATATTACTAAGTGAAAGAAGCTAATCTGAAAAAGCTACATATTGTATAATTTCAACTATATGCCATTCTGGAAAAGGCAAAACTATGGAGACAGTAACATTTACCAGTGGTTGGTAAGAATTGGGGTTGGGGGAAGGATGAACAGGCAGAGTACAGCGGATTTTTAGGTCAGTGAAAATATTCTGTATGATACTATAATGATGGATACATGTCATTATATATTTGTCCAAACTCAATAAAATACACAACACCAAGAGCAAACTCTAAGGTAAACTGTGGACTTAGTGTGATTATGATGTGTCAATGGAGGGTCACTGGTTGTAACACACGTGGGGAATGATGATAAAGGGGGCGATGATGCATGTGTAGGGAGTGTATCTTTGTATCTTCATCTCAATTTTTCCGTAAATCTAAAACTTCTCTGAAAAGTAGTCTTAAAATAATCACCAAAAGAGATCTCCAGTCAGTAGTCTAATCTTCCACCTTAGGAAACTAGAAAAACAAGAGCAAAGTCAACCCCAAGTAAACAGAAGGAAAAGGCTGACTAGGACAATAAGACTAAAATTACTAAAATCAGGAATGAAAGGGGGCATCACTACTGAGAAAAAGCACTCCTTACTGAATACATCTATAAAGTGAACTGTCCCAGTAGAATATAAACCATTTTATACCTATGTGTAGTGTTAATATTCTGTAATACAATCATTCAAAGACTGTGCTTTCTCCAAAAAGTGCTTTACATGACTTACTTCATCCTCACAACATTCTTAGAATCCAGGAGGTGTTACGTGTAGGAAAATGTAATCATGAAAAACTGTTTCGGTCAGGCTGGATCATGGATCCATTTCTACATCTTGGTTTTGACATTGAACAAGCCACTTACCCCGTTTTTAAAGATGAGTTAGTAAGCTGAGAGTCATAAATAAGATTACCTACCCCCCTTTTTGGGGGATTCATAAGGATTAAATGAGATAGATAATTCATGTAAAATAACCAGCATAGTCCCAAGCACATGGTAAGCACTCGATAATGGTAACTTATTCAGAAAAGGAGACAGAGTTGCTTAGCTAGTTAAAGGTAGAGCCATCAGGAAATCTAACCCTAGTTGAGTGGCTTCTCTTTTAATTTAGATTCACAGCCAATATAGGGCACAGAGAATTCAAATGGAGCAAAGCAGTCGCAGGAAAGAATGCTGATTCGTTTTTATTTTTTATTTTGCTTACAACAAGTTAAAGATCATTAGATTATAGGTCGGTAACTTGCTATAGTGTTTATTTATATTTAAAACATCCTATTATGTTTTTCAGAGAGCTGTTGAAATCCAACAATAGTATGGGTCAGCCTTCATACTTGTAAACATTTCTTGTAGGATGTTGCCTTTCCTTGCGTGCCCTTTTCCTCTTTGCTTGTAACTTGCATATCGTCCACAAGATGGCAATACACTAACATAAAATATTAGTGAAACATCCATACAGCAACACCTAGTAATTACTTGGTCTAATGGGAAATGATGGTTTTCCTGGAAAATTAGCCTCCAAGTAATGAGTTAGGGCTAAATCCATGTTTCCTGTTGTGCAATTAATTAAAATCAGTGCTGATGAATGAGCAGATGCTGAATGAATAAGTAGAATAATGTATAGTACCTATAATGTATCAGACACTGAGATAAGTACTACAGAGGAGAGGTGTAGGAACTATGATATGTGCCTGCCTTCCTCATATGGTCAAACACCCCCACCCCCACTGACCAAATGAGAACTCTGAGGATTAGAGGGTCAGTAGCTTTCCAGGGTCATATAACTAGAGAGAGGTGAAGCCAGGACTTGCAATGGTGGGGGAAGAAGACGACTTTGAATTTAAGATATGTTGGATTTGAAGCCAAGGTTTACATCCAAGTACCAGAATGTGACGGAAACCTGGGCCGAAGGTATAAATTTGAGAGGCATCTCTGCAGAACAGTTGAAGCTGTAACATTGTATGGGGTTGTCTATGCAAAATGTCTGTTAAAGAACCACAGTGGAAGTGTAATCCCCAAGGAGCAAGGTGACAGGGCAGGGGGTTAAGGGTACACGCGCTAGAGGCGGACAGACCTGAGTGTAAATCCTGCCTTCATATTTCCTGGCTGTGTGTTCTTGGGTGAGATACTGAACCTCTTTGACCTTTGCAATGACCCTATGAAGGAGATACTATCTCAATTTACAGATGGGGAAACTGAGGCTTCGAGAATGTAGGAATTGACCCAATTCCTAGATGTATCACGGTGCATCTACTACATGATGGATCCAAGATTCAAATTTGGAGAGTCCCACTTAGGCTTACACTGCTAAGTACCCCATACAATGCTTCCCCAGTCGTAGTACTTAGGACACTGCCTAGTGATTCCTTGTGAGTGTGTGAGTCTCCTTTGAGCAGTCAGGGTTCTCCAGAGAAACAGAACCAGTAGAAGAGAGAAATTTCTCTCTCTCTCTCTCTCTCTCTCTCTCTCTCTCTCTCTCTCTCTCAGCCAGTAGGATATATTTCTTGAAGTAAATCTCTTTATATATGTATTTATATACCTAGTATGCATACACACACATACACAGATTTATTTCAAGGAGTTGGCTTATGCGACTGTGGGAGGTGGCCAGTCCTGTTCAGTAGGGTGGGACCGCAGGCTGGGACTCCGGCAGGAGCTCATGTTGCCGTCTCTAGGCTGACTTTCTTTTTCCCCAGGGAACTCTCAGTTTTGATCTTAAGGCCTTTTAGCTAATTGGCTTAGACCCACCTGCATTATCTAGGGTAATCATTTTTACTTAAAGTCAACAGCTGTAGATGTTAACCACATCCACAAAATACCTGCCCAACAACACTGAGATTACTGTTTGGTTAAATAACGGGATAGTATAGTCTAGCCAAGTTGACACATAAAACTAACCGTCACATTCCTCCACGTGTCTGTGACCGTGGGCAGCCTAGCTTTCTTGTTTGCCTTTATATTCCCAGGGCATGGCCCAATGCCAGACACTGAGTGGCACTCAGACATTTATTGTACCCACCCTCTGTCAGTCCAGAGAACATGAACACATGCATCTTGTTTTCAACTGCAGACCTGGGCTAGGCTGCAGACTTTCAGTGTTCTTGAATCACATTACTTTCCTTGGGGCCCCCGGATGGAGTAGCAGGCGATGAAGGAGCAACGAGCAGTCATTGCCAGCTGGGGCCATGGGCAGGGCTGCCACCCAACAGCTGAGTAGGGGCCCTTGTAGGACATGGTGCAGATGCTGCCTTTGTTTTTAGGTTTCTTCTGGCCCCTGTTTCTAGCTCTGGATGCTATTTGCAACTGTGCCTCTTGGGATGTAGTCACAAAGGTTTTCAAGAAGCAAAACATGCTAAGGTTAGGAAAGAGTGAATAACTGTGGATCTGTGAGTGCCTGCGGTCACTGAAAGACCAGCCCTAAAAAGACAGAGACGGGAGAATGGATGCCACCCTCCAGTGAAAGCATCTACCAGTAATTAGACTCAAAATGGACTCCCTTGGAGCCTTATTGAGCACCTGATTCTACACCTCTTTCCACTTCAAAGAAAATGGTGTCACTTGCTAAGTGATGAGAATTGGAAAACATCTTGGAACACTCACCTATCTTTCTTCCCCCTCTCCTCTCTCTAGCTGCCTCCTAGAATTCTGCCTTTCACCCCTTTGTTAGATTTATCTACATAAATACCGTGTTTCCCCCAAAATAAGACCTAACCAGAAAATAAGCCCTGGCATGATTTTTCAGGATGACATCCCCTGAACATAAGCCCTAATATGTTTCTTGGAGCAAAAATTAATATAAGACCCAGTCTTATTTTGGGGGAAACACGGTAGCCTGGCAACAACCAAACACTCTTCTTGATACCCAGGACAGAGGTAGACTTATGGCAGATGTTCAAAGACTTGTTTAATAACACAGGAGTGGGACAGGTAGAATACTTGCTAGGACTGAATTGTGTCCTCACAACCTTCTCGCCTCCATTCATAAGTCGAGGCCCTAACCACCAATGTGACTGTTTGGAGATAAGGCTTTCAGGAGGTAATTAAGGTTAAAGGAAGTCATAAGGATGGGGTCCTAATCTGAAAGGATTGGTGGCATTATAAAAACAGGAAGAGAGAGATCTCGCTCTCCACGTGCACACACAGAGAGAGGACATGTGAGGACCCAGAGAGAAGGTGGGCTGTCTGTAAGCCAACAAGAGAGATTTCATTAGGAACTGAATTGACTAGTACTTTGATCTGGGACTTCCAGGCTCCAGAATTGTGAGAAAGAAATGTCTGTTGTTTAAGCCCTCCGTGGTATTTTGTAATGGCCCAAGCTGACTAATACAATACTAATCATAGTGAATTGTATTATTTTAAAGCTTGTGTAATAGAGGATGTAAAATGAGCCAGAGAAGTGTAAAGGAAGGAAAAACTATTTTTCATGAAGTCTTTTTCAATTCCAGGAAGAAACTAGGGAAAGGGCATTCTAAATCAAAGCAATCCTGGTGCACATGTGTGGAGAGTAGCAAGCAGGTATGTATACACACACGCACACACACGTACACCAGTCTGTGCTACAACCATGGAGGCATCTGGTTCTTCTCTAAATGTGCCAGGCTTCCTTCAGTAGTATTTTGTAATGTGTATAAGATATTTTTTAAATATTCTGGCTATTTATCCTTTGTCTGTAACATGTATTGAAAAATATCTTTTTCCAGTTTATAACTTCACTTTTAACTTTGGGAGTTTTTCTATCACAAGTTTTTTTTTTCCTTTTTCTTTTTTAATGTAGTCCAATTTACCCACTTTACCCACCTTTCCTTTTATGACTTGAGTTTTAAGTATTCATTTAAAACACTCTCAAGCAGTGCATAATGATGCTCTCTATTTTCTTATAAAATGGTAAAATGTTACTTTTCATATTTAGCTTTTTAAAGAATCCAGAATTTATTTTGGTGTACAATGTGAGGTGGGGATCTCACTTCATATTTCCCCATATAGACAGCCAGTTGTCTCAGCACCTTTTACTGAATAGTTCAGATTTTTCTCACTGATTTTTTTTTTTTTTTTAAGGAGGGCGCAGCTCACAGTGGCCCATGCGGGGACTGAACGGGCAACCTTGGTGTTATTAGCACCACGCTCTAACCAACTGAGCTAGCCGGCCACCCCCTCTCACTGATTTGTAATGCCACTCTGTCAGATACCAAGTTTGCCTTGTGCAAAGGTCTATTTTTCTTATTTATTTGGAAGGGTGCTTTGTATATTCTGGATACTAATCCTTTGCCATTGATATACGTTGCAAATGTTTTGTTTTATTTTGAAATTCTGATGAAGTTTTTAAATTTTAGTGTTGAAATTATCAAATTTTTATAGTTTCTTTCGTTTTCTTTTTTAATACTTTTTATTTTATTAGTTTCAGTTGTAATATAGTTTCTTTCTTATTTTCATATTTTGGAATCCCTTTCTTTCCCTAAGGATATAAAGATATTCTCCTAAAAGTTTCATAACTTTGTCTTTTACATTTATGTCATTAAGCCCATAAAATTAGCTTTTTGTATGGTGTGAGGCAGAGATCAGAAGTAAATTGTATTATTTGCTTACAATTTTTCCTTTCCTCCCGGCGCTTGCCATGGTTTATTGTAGGCAGAATATACTCTACTTTCCCACTATCTTTGAACATAACCATGTGACTTGCTTTGGTGAATGGAAGGTGCACAGATATAATGTGCTGTGTTGGTTAGCTTACCCTCTTTTTTTGTTTTTTAAACTTTTATTTATTTAAGTGTTTTCCCAGGACCCATCAGCTCCAGGTCAAGTGGTTGTTTCCATCTAGTTGTGGAGGGCGAAGCTCACAGTGGCCCATGTGGGGACTGAACCGGCCACCTTGTTGGTTTTACTGCGCTCTAACCAACCAAGCTAACCAGTTGCCCCTACCTTACCCTCTTGAATTCCTTACCTGCAACATAGAAGTGCATGTCCCAGGTAGCCACTGCTTATTCAGCCTGGTTCAGAGAATGAGACGTGTAGAGCAGACCTGAATCTGAACCACAGCTGACTACAGACGTGTGCGAGAAATAAATGTTGTGTGTTTAAATGTTTGTTGTAAGCCACTGAGATATTGGGGGATGTTTTTATATAGCATCATTTTAGCAACATGGCTGACTAACACAAGATTTAATTTCTTTTTATTTTCAATATGGATAACCAATTATTGAAATGTTCATCCTTTCCACATTGATCTCCAGTACAAACTCTGTCATTCAGTAAGTTTCTGTATGTATGTGGGTCTGTTTCTGAGTTCTCTTTTTAGTTCCATTTCTCTGTTTGAATATCCCTGTACCAATACCACACTAACTTAATTAATACAGATTTATATATAATAATTACTAATCTTATAAGGAACATTCCCCCAAACTGGTTCTTATTCTTTAGGCGTATTATGGGGATTTTTTTTGTCCTTTTCCAATATAAATTTTAGGGTCAACTTGTTAAGTACAAAGAACCCTATTGAGATTTTCATGAGAACTTTACTGAGACTACATATCCATTGAGAGAATTCCCATCTTTGCAATATTGAGTTTTTGACCCATGAACATTGGGTTTCCCTTTATTCTTTCATTTCTTTCAATAAAGTTTTTATAATTTTCTCCATAAAGAACATTTATATGCTTGTTAGCTTTACTGTTAGTGTACTTTTAATTTTTTGTTGCTATCATAAATGTTATCTTTTACAATCACATTTTTTTAAATGTTTGTTTTAAGTTTACATACTGTAGGATTTTTGTGTAGATACTTTGGGATTTTTATGTGGACAATCATACAAACTGCAAATAAAGACAAATTTGTTTATTTCCAATATTTATTTATTTATTTATGCCTTAATACACTGGCTGGGAACTACAATATAATGTTGCAAAGATGAGGTGATTGCAAGCACCCCTGCTTATTCCCAGTATTAAAGGAAATGCTTTCAACCTTTAAATATATTTGTTGTATGATTTTTGTAAATGCCATTTATCAAGATAAGAAAGTTTCTGTCTCTAGATTTTGTCATGAATGTAATTGTAAGTGATAAATGTTATCAAATATGTTTTTCTGCCTTCACACGAAGGTCATTTTGTTTTTTTCTTTTAGTGATGAGTTATAGTAAATCATTCTCCAGTGTCAAACTAACCTTACATTTGTGGGATAAATCCAGTGTGTTTGTGATGCCTTACCATTTTTATGTGTAGCTGAATTGAGTTTGCTTCTATATTTTAAAATATTTTTCATCTATGTTTATGAGTGAGATTGGTCTGAAATTGTTCTTTTTCAAACTGTCCTGTGAGTTTTGATATGAAGGGTGTGGTTGCCTTGTAAAGTGAGTTGGCAGACAGTCCCTCTTACCCTAATATCACAGACTCCTTTGTGTAACATTGGAAATATTGTTTATTTAAAGATTGGTACTGGAGCAACTGCTTGAGCCTGGTGTTTATTTTTTAGGAAGGTATCAAGGGTATATTAGCCTCATAAAATCAACTTGGGAGGATTTCTTCTTTTTCTTTCCTCTGGAACAAGTTGTGCAAACTGTGGATCATGTGTTCCTTGAATGTTTGCTAGAACCTGCTTGTCAAACTGTAGGCATGGTGATTGTGTGTGTGGGTGTGTGTGTGTTAAATTCCTGATTTAATTAGTTTTATTGTTATTGTATGTTCAGGCTTTCTATTTTTCTAAGTCTTCTTGGTTTTTTATATACTTTTGCCCAGTTTTAAAGCATGGGGGTGCAACATGATTAGGCTAGAGTTTTAGAAAGATCTTTTGGTCAGGTAAAGTCACAGTCACTAGACAGCACACATTTTCCCATGTAAACTTTGCTATTACATGTATGTTTAGGAGGTTGGGACTTAGAGGCATGAGCTCTGCATCTTATTTGGTCCCGCCCTCTAAGTACTTAGGCCTACCTTGTTGGATGTGTGCTTGATCACCTTTCGCCTTGCTAATCTCTTTGAGCCTGGTTTCCTCATCTGAAAAATGAGGATAATAATACCTACCTGGTAGACTTGTGAGGATTGAATGACAATATAAGTGCAAGTGCCTGGTGGTACATAGATATGGATTCAGACATAAAAGAATCTTTGGAGAACTTCTGGACCAGGCATTCTTACATATTGCTGGTGGGACTCTAAATTGGACAGGTCTCTAAAAAGGCTCAGAAATAACTTTCAAAATCACAAATGCATAGAAAAAAAATATACGTTGTGGGGACTTCCACTTCTAACCCTGCAGTGGTAGCAAGTACTAGACATCACCAAGTATAGTAAACAATTAGAAAACTGGACAAGATACATAAAATAATTTTTTTTCAGGCATTGCACAACAGGTGGTGCATGATGGTGATGCCTGAGGAAGGAAATAAATGAAATGAGCCCAATAATCACTCTGGCTTTCTGCCTGCAGGCAATTGGATTGAGAAGGAGGAACTCAAAGAGAGCCTGGCAGCCTCTCTGAAGTGAGGAGATCAAAGGTGATCCAAAGAAGCCAGTGCAGGATAAGTTAGGTGATCCAGAACCTGGCCACCTGGAAAACAAGTCCTAGGGCTGTTTTATTGGGAGGAAGAAAGACTCAAGGGGGGGCCTGCAAAGTGTCCTCAGAGGTTAGAAAGACCATCACATTGAACAGTTATTCATGTTCTGTGTGACCCTGGAAGACAGAATTAGGACAGTGGGATGACAATTAGAGGTAGAGGCTTTTGGCTCAGCCCGAGGAAACACTTTCTAGCAGTCATGGTTAATCAGGGTGGGGTGGCTGCCAAGCCTGGCTGGGCTGACAAAGGGACTGAACAAGCATTCTGGGCTATTGCCGAAGGTGTTCCTGCAGCGGGCCAGGGACTGAACCCAATGCCATCCAGGGCCCATTGTCAACATTTTTTATAGTTTGGATTTTATTGCTTGGCTTTTGTAAGAGGCAAGTGACACCAACTGGCTATATTTTTAAAGCATGTTGAGAAAACGAAAAGTCCCTGGAAACCCCCACCACATAAAAAAAAATTAGAGTATATAAGGTTTTAAAACAGCAATTTTCCCGACACATCATTTGTGTGTATATTTTTATTTGATTTCTCATCTCTGTGTGCCTTTTCTTGAAGGCAAGACCATGTCTTATCTGCATTTTCATGTCCCCCTGTAGTAAATCAATTGGATACCAGGTGCTTCCTCAGTACCTGACTGAATAGGTAACAGTTTGGCTTGAAGAAAATTGGCAAATATGCATCGCATCGCGTGTGCTGCTCTTCCTGCTGTACCTTGGCAGACATCACTAGTCGACCACAGAGCACTTTTACATTGAGCTCAGTCTTAGCCATGGTTCTACACAATCACTTCTAATTAATTACAATTAATACTGACAGTGTTTAACTATTTGCCATCCTGGGCCTGGAGGAATGCTTAGGATTCTCTAAGGTACAGTAACAAGCTGTCCAGGTCCTGGTCTGTGTTTTTGACCAGCAGCTGGGGAACCCAGCTGTCACCTGCTTTCTAGATGTAGGGGTTATGTGGTCACAACCTGCATGCTGATGGTTTGGCTGAGCACCAAGGGGGACATTTTTGGGACACTGAATGCTAGGCATACCTTCTGGATCATGTAAATGAAAAGCTTTTGAGCTTAGATGTGATGTTGACGTAGTGTACAGGGTTGCAACCATATAGGGTAGGAGTTGAGACTTGATCACATCTCTGAACCCCTTAGTTTTGGGTAGAGCCTGATGCTATGCTGGTTCCACCTTCTGACTCTTAGTGCCTGCAGGGTCCTCTGGGAGTGACTGGGGATACTCTTCCTGACTGAGGGTTATCTTCAGCCTAACTCGTGGTGTGGTGGCAAGAGAAAGGGTGTGAGGCTCAGCTCTGAGCTTACATTCTGTCTCTGCCCCTTACCAGTTGAGGGGCACGTTGCTTACCTCCACTGAACCTGGCTTCCTTCTCTTCAAGGAGGGGATGGCAATATCCCCCTCAAACAATTGTTTAGATATTCAATGAGACAACCTAGGTAATGGGTCAGGTATTAAAAACTACTAGCACTTACATGTTTTCTGTGTGCCATGCACTGCTCTAAGCCCTTTGTATTAATTCATTTAATGTTCATAACAACTCTATGAAGTAGGTGCTGTAAGTGTCACCTTAATTTGATAAGATGAGGAAACTGAGACACAGAGCAGTTGATTCTACCCAGAGTCACACAGCGAGTACTGAGTAGAGTCAGGATTCAGATCCAGGAAGTCTGACCCCAGCTTGTACTCTTTTCTTTCTTTTTTTTTTTTTAAATTTATTGGGGTGACAATTGTTAGTAAAATTACATAGATTTCAGGTGTACAATTCTGTATTACATCATCTATAAATCCCATTGTGTGTTCACCACCCAGAGTCAGTTCTCCTTCCATCACCATATATTTGATTCCCCTTACCCTCATCTCCCATCCCCCACACCCCTTTACCCGCTGGTAACCACTAAACTATTGTCTGTGTCTATGAGTTTCTGTTTCTCATTTGTTTGTCTTGTTCTTTTGTTGTTTTTGGTTTATATACCACATATCAGTGAAATCACATAGTTCTCTGCTTTTTCTGTCTGACTTATTTCGCTCAGCATTATACTCTCAAGATCCATCCATGTTGTCACAAATGTTCCTATATCATCTTTTCTTACGGCCGAATAGTATTCCTTTGTGTATATATACCACTACTTCTTTATCCATTCATCTATCGAAGGACATTTTGGTTGTTTCCATGTCTTGGCCACCGTAAACAAAGCTGCAATGAACATTGGAGCACACGTGTCTTTATGTATAAATGTTTTCAGATTTTTTTGGTGGATACCCAGGAGAGGGATTGCTGGGTCATATGGTAATACTATTCATAATTTTTTGAGGAACCTCCACACTGCCTTCCATAGCGGCTGCACCAGTCTGCATTCCCACCAACAGTATATGAGGGTTCCTTTTTCTCCACAGCCTCTCCAACACTTGTTACTATTTGTCTTGTTGATGATACAGCTTGTACTCTTAACTACTCTGCTGTGCATGTTGTAGAGGCCAGTCCCTGTTTCATCTGCATAACCATGGACACATATTTATCGGCTTCCTGCTCCATGCAAGAAACTATATAGATGCCGGGGAGGATACAAATGTTAATAAGATACATTTAGGAATGAAAGATACATTTAGGAATAGATGTGAAATCAAGTAGGATATAGAAAACTTATAATTGGTGTGGCAAGCTGTGACAGGGGACAAAAATCTAAATAGTCAGCAGGCAATGAATGTCCCATGGAAGTGACTGGCACTCATTATCCTGGAAATCTCTGTGGGTAAATTATTAAATAGGCACTAATTTACACAGTGGCCTCTTTCGAGTTTGCTGGGCAGGAACTGACTCCCTGGGGCTTGGTGAGCACCGGGTGGACAGATACCATCACGTTTCTGAACTTGCTTACCTGGGGTGAGATGCTGTGCCTGGGCACTTCCCCAGGCAGCATGGAACATGCTGCCTGAGTGAGGCGGGCAAGCCGGCTCTTCTTTCAGTGGTATGCAGCCATGGCCTCTTGCCTGAATTTCATGTCTAGATCTGCAATATGGCCTGTTGGATATTTATGCCGACTAGAGAGGTCTGCATCACCGCAAACGCAGCTTTTCTGGCATCAATCTCATTGTTCTGTTGCTCACTGTTATGGACAACATTATGTCCCCCTCAAACTTCATGTGTTGGAGTCCTAACCCCAGCGCCTCAGAATGTGACTGCATTTGAAGATAGAGTCTTTAAAGAGTTAATTAATTTAAAATGAGGTCATTAGGATGGCCCTAACCCAATATGACCTTCTAAGGAGACAGACACAAACAGAGAGAAGACCATGTGAGGACATAGGGAGAAGCTGGCCATCTACAAGCCAAGTAGAGAGGCCTCAGGAGAAACCAACCCTACCGACACCTTGACCTCAGACTTCTCCAGAAGTGTGAGAAAATAAATTTTTGTTATATGAGCCACCCAGTTTCTGGTACTTTGTTATAACAGCCTGAGCAGAGTTGTACACTAACCATCTCCAGCTCACCTCTCACACCAGTTACCAAAACCCTTAGATTTCCTTCACAATGATCACGGGCACCTTTTCTCTGTTCTTGCTGTTGCTTCTGGGCTGGTACTCTGCTGTGGGTGGCCCGGACCTCACTGTGACTGTAATTTGTCTTGCTCATGTCCACCGTCCCCCTGGGAGACAATGAGAGACCCCAGAGCAAGGGAGACACATGATGAAAGCTGGATTTTAGGATAATTACAGTCTCAATTCCTTGGTGTGGTGTTCAGAGACTTGACTTCTGTTACCTGGTCTTGCTAGATACTGGTTTTTCATAAATAAAAACAATTTAAAAAGACTCCATTTTCACTCTCCTCTGAATCCAAATGACTTTGGTGACTTTCAGCATAAAATTTACACCTAACGTAGCTCATATCTCATTGCTCATGTCTAAGCCTTCTGCAGAGGCACACAGCCCTCCTGAATGGAGAGATGATACTCTCTGGGCAGCAAGTCCTCCACGGTGCCTGGCATGCTGCCTCCTTCACCTGGGAGCTTGTCCTGGGCCCGGTTTCCCCGGAGCTGACACTGAGATAAAGATTCTCATACAAGGGGTGTACTCCTGGTTCCAGGGGAGACACCTACAGGAGTGGGGGAAGCAGGGTAGGACGGTGTGATTTTAGGCCAAGTCCCATGGAGGTAACGTCAGCCAGATTCTGCAAGGGGAACTCTGGAACGTAACTTAGGCCTTTGTAAGTTATGAGTTTGTCTGTGGGAGCGAAGGACAAGGGAACTGGGCTTTCCTCCGTCCTGTCCATTAACCATTGGCTAAGGGCCACACTCCACCATTTCTGGCTTATTCTGGCAGAGTGGCTTCAGCAGCCCAAGGGCAGCCCTCCAGAAAAGAGCTGCAGCCATGAGCTGTTGGAAGGAAAAAGCCCACTGAAGCCGAGAAAAGGATGCAACTACATAGAAAGAGTTCCGAGGGGATCTGGGTGAGGCACAAACAGTGTCCCCTGCAGCTGCGTGGACATATCTGCCCTTTGATCCATCTGAGAGCAGGGCTCACTACTGGAACCCCATTCCTCAGCCCTGCTTTTGTATATGTCCTGCAGCTTTTTGTTGCATGTGTATTTCTGGAAGCAGCCGTTGTGCAACACAGTAGAGACCGCACATGTGGAATAAGGTGAACCGTTTCAAAATGACAGGATTTTGGGTGTTATTTGATGGGTTTCGCCTTTGACCATAATAGTTTACACTGAGAAACTCTCAGTTTCACCATAAATTGCCTGCATGGCTCTCTCCCATGTTGATGTCAGCTCATCTATTTTCCAGTCAGTTGGAATTTTGTGCTATTTCCAATTTTTTCCTTTCCTTCATGTTCTCTGTCTGTATTACACATAGTTTAGCTTTTTCATATCATTCTTAAAAGTAATAAATGTTAGAGAGCGCATAAAGTTCTTTGAGCAAGTAAGAAAATTGTTAGACATGTATACAGATTTTACAAACATTTGAATGTCTGGGACTAAGTTGAGAAGAGGTGATATACGAGGTCTGACAATTAAGTTCGCGAACTTGTTGCAACACCATTGCTAACATTTTTTTATATATATATATCAGAGGGATTATTCATTATGAATTTGTACCAACTGGACAAACAGTTAACCAAGTTTACTATTTGGAAGTGCTGAAAACGCTGAGTGAAAAAGTTAGATGACCTGAACTTTTCACCAACAATTCATGGCTCTTGCATCACGACAATGCACCAGCTCACACGGCACTGTCTGTGAGGGAGTTTTTAGCCAGTAAACAAATAATTGTATTGGAACACCTCCCACCCGCTCACCTGATCTGGCCCTCAATGACTTCTTTCTTTACTTGAATATAAAGGAAATATTGAAAGGAAAACATTTTGATGACATTCAGAACATCAAGAGTAATACGACGACAGCTCTGATGGCCATTCCAGAAAAAGAGTTCCAAAATTGCTTTGAAGGGTGGACTAGGTTCTGGTGTTGGTGCATAGCTTCCCAAGGGGAGTACTTCGAAGGTGACTGTGGTGATACTCAGCAATGAGTTATGCAGCAGTTTTTCTAGGATGAGTTCACGAACTTAATTGTCAGATCTCTTATTTAGTTATATGTTCCAGAAATTTTAAGACTTGTTTTTCAAGATTAAGTAAATCAATGCTTAGAAACATTGCAATACTTTGAAAGTGTCCCTCCTTACTCGTCACTTGCCTTGTCAATACTTATGTTACACAGTTTTCTTATGAACACATAATTTCTGTCTGTTGTGAAAACCACAGCCAGCTGAAATGTGGTGAAGAACACCTCTGCCCTTCTGATAGATAGAGTGATGGTTGAAGGCACAGGTTTTGGAGTCAGACCACTGGGGGCTGAGTCTTGTCTCCAGGTTTACTGGCTCTGTCCATCATCTTGGACAAGTCACTTGATGGCTCTAAGCCTCAATTTTATGATTATAAAAAATGGGCAACAATAGGGTCAATAGTCAGGGTGTCCTAAAAGCCCCCATCAACCTGCATAGACTCCTCCGGACTCTCATGCCCTCAGAGCCATCCATGCCTGTGACTGAGAGCGTCCTGGCCTCCATGGCCGCCGCCAACACCCCAACAGTCATCCTGGCACAGTGAAGATTGGTATCAGGTCATTTAGTTAGCTGGCCAAGAACAGGAAGCCTGGGTTCAAGTTCACCACTTCCTGGTTGTGTGAACTCGTGTCAGGCTAGAGGAACACGGCTGGGGAGATGGGAGACCAAGTGCCAGCAATGGCTAGAGGAGGCCAGCAGCCCCACCCCAGCCAAAGCAAAAGATTTCATCCAGGTCTATAATGACCTCCAGGAGAATACAGTGTCAAGTCTACCCTCAACTGGCTTGGACAGACTGATCACTCTGGACAGAGCACTGTGGACAGTGGCAGCTTCAGCACTGGCCTGTCACATGCATTTCTCTGGGCCAAGCTTGCATCCTGACTGCCCCACACCTCTCACTCCAGACAGGTTAGCCATACCTGACACATAGTGTCTCAGACACATAGTTCCTCGGACACACCTGGACACCCGGCACCCTGCCTGCTCTGTCCTGCCCTGCTCTGGGCCATCTGCATGAAGAAAGGACTGGGTGAGATGGCTTGCAGGCTCTGGTGGGCAATCTACCATCTTCTACCATCGGACCAAATGCTTAGGTACGTTTCCTCTGGTTTCAGCTGGGGTGTGAAGACCACCTTGTTATTGTAGAGAGTTGACAATGGAAGGTGGGAATTAAGAATTATGTGCACTTCTGAGTCTTTCATGCAACTAGACTTTGGACAGTCTGCTTTATATCTCCTAAAATCTATTTAGTCATAGACAACTATTGCCACTCTGTCAAGATTCTGATCACCATGCTCATTTGAGAAGAGTGAGATTGCTAACTGAAACAAAATTGAATGGAATAAATGAGTAAATAAAGAAAATGTATCAATGCTTTAATAGTAATTATGAAGCTCTGCTAGAGAGGCACATAGCTTCTCCAAGTACAGCTAGTTAAAGAGAATGAATTGGTCCTAGGTGTTTCATTATGGAAGGATGGCTATGATACAGAGTTAATTGAAAAAGCCAGGCACAGAGTCATGTGCATAGAATAACTTCATTTTTATTACAAAATTTAAAAATAGAAACACTCTTCCATGTATGTGCCCATCTATTTGTAAGAGCACAGAAAAAGATGAGCAAAGACCCATACCAAATTGTTAACCTTAATTAGTTTAGAAATGTGGGACTATAGGTAGAGTAGGAAAAGATTAATACTTTTTTTTTTTACCAGTAAGATCTTCAAATTTTTAAAAAAAAATTTATTGGGGTGACAATTGTTAGTAAAATTACATAGTTTTCAGGTGTACAATTCTGTATTACATCATCTATAAATCCCATTGTGTGTTCACCACCCAGAGTCAGTTTTCCTTCCATCACCATATATTTGATCCCCCTTACCCTCATCTCCCATCCCCCACCCCCTTACCCTCTAGTAACCACTAAACTATTGTCTGTGTCTATGAGTTTTTGTTTCACACTTGTTTGTCTTGTTCTTTTGCTGTTTTTGGTTTATATACCACGTATCAGTGAAATCATATGGTTCTCTGCTTTTTCTGTCTGACTTATTTCGCTTAGCATTATACTCTCAAGATCCATCCATGTTGTCACAAATGTTCCTATATCATCTTTTCTTACTGCCGAATAGTATTCCATTGTGTATATATACCACAACTTCTTTATCCATTCATCTATCGAAGGACGTTTTGGTTGTTTCCATGTCTTGGCCACCATAAACAAAGCTGCAGTGAACATTGGAGCACACTTGTCTTTATGTATAGATGTTCTCAGATGTTTTGGGTAGATACCCAGGAGAGGGATTGCTGGGTCATACGGTAATTCTATTCATAATTTTTTGAGGAACCTCCACACTGCCTTCCATAACGGCTGCACCAGTCTGCATTCCCACCAAGAGTGTATGAGGGTTCCTTTTTCTCCACAGCCTCTCCAACACTTGTTACTATTTGTCTTGTTGATGATAGCCATTCTGACTGGGGTGAGGTGATATCTCATTGTGTTTTTTATTTGTATTTCTCTGATGATTAATGATGTTGAGCATTTTTTCATATGTCTATTTGCCATTTGTATGTCCTCTTTGGAGAAATGTCTCTTCAGGTCCTCTGCCCATTTTTCAATTGGGTTGTTTGTTTTCTTGTTGTTGAGTTTCATGAGTTCCTGGTATATTTTGGATATTAGCCCCTTATTGGAGGCACTGTTTGCAAAAATCTTCTCCCATTCAGTTGGTTGCCTCTTTATTTTGTCTATGGTTTCTTTTGCTGTGCAGAAGCTTTTAAGTTTCATATAGTCCTATTCATTTATTTTAGCTTTACTTCCATTTCCTTTGGAGTCAAATTCATAAAATGTTCTTGGAACCCAAGGTCCATAAGTTTAGTACCTATGTTTTCTTCCATGCAGTTTATTGTGTCAGGTCTTATGCTTAAGTCTTTGATCCATTTTGAATTAATTTTGGTACATGGTGACAGATAGCAGTCCAGTTTCATTATTTTGCACGTGGCTATCCAATTCTCCCAGCACCATTTATTGAAGAGGCTGTTTTTCCTCCATTGTATGTTTTTAGCTTCTTTGTCAAAAATTATCTGTCCATATTTATGTGGTTTTATTTCTGGGTTCTCAATTCTATTCCATTGGTCTATGTGTCTGTTTTTCTGCCAATACCATGCTATTTTGATTATTGTAGCCCTGTAGTGCAAGCTAAAGTCAGGAAGTGTGATACCTCCAGTATTGTTCTTTTTTCCTAGGATTGCTTTGGTTATTAGGGGTCTTTTGTGGTTCCAAACAAATCTGATGATTTTTTGTTCTATTTCTTTAAAAAATGCCATTGGGATTTTGATGGGGATTGCATTAAATCTGTATATTGCTTTGGGTAGTATGGCCATTTTAACTATGTTGATTCTTCCAATCCATGAGCATGGAATGTCTTTCCATCTCTTTGTGTCTTCTTCAATTTCTTTCAAAAATGTCTTATAGTTTTCAGCATATAGGTCCTTCCCATCCTTGGTTAAGTTTATTCCTAGGTATTTTATTCTTTTTGCTGCAATTGCAAAAGGAATTCTTTTTTGTATTTCTTTTTCTGAGATTTCATTGTTAGTATATAGGAATTCAATGGACTTTTGTACATTGATTTTGTAGCCAGCAACTTTACTGTATTCGTTGATTGTTTCTAACCGCTTTTTGGTGGAGTCTTTAGGGTTTTCTCTATATAGCATCATGTGATCTGCAAAGAGTGATAATTTAACTTCTTCATTCCCAATTTGGATGCCTTTTATTTCTTTCTCTTGCCTGATTGCTCTGGCAAGGACTTTCAATACTATGTTGAAAAGCAGAGGTAATGGGGGTGAGCCCTGTCGTGTTCCTGAACATAGAGCAAAGGGCTTCAGTTTTTCACCATTAATTATGAGATTAGCTGAGGGCTTGTCATAGATGGCCTTTATTATGTTAAGGTATTTTCCTTCTATACCTATTTTATTAAATGTTTTAATCATAAATGGATGTTGTATCTTGTCAAATGCTTTTTCTGCATCAATTGATATAATCATATGATTTTTGTCCTTTATTTTGTTTATGTGATGTATCACATTGATGGATTTGCGGTTGTTGGACCATCCTTGTGCCCCGGGAGGAGAGCCAAGGAGAGTAGAGGAGCAGAGTCGAGGAGAGTGGAGGAGAGTCATCGGTCGGTTGGCAGAAAAATGGACAGTAGGTCGCACGTCCGGTGAGCCCAGCCTCCAGTGAGACCACAGTGGTATGATTCCCCTACCTATGGCTCCGTGGGTGTTCCTTTTTGGCCTCACCATATCCTGCGTTCTTATGTGGGGAGCGGGACCAGAGAACCCGCAGGCTGCCCCACACGACAAATGGCGCAGTGAGCAGGGTATGGTGTCGGCTGAAACTCTCCGGAATGTACTGGAGCAGTTTACACGTATAAAAGCTCAGCTTCGTAAGCAGAGTACGGTGCCGGCCAACACCTACCGAAGCATGGTGGAGCGGTTTGTGCGTGTGAGAGCCCAGCTTTGCAATGCCCATGAGGAGCGACACCGGGAACGGGAGGCGCGGTCAGCCTGGGAGACTCAAGCCTCCAGCTGGCACATCACCCTCTTGGCCATGGACGGCATTGCCTTCATTTTGGTGATCTGCTGCGGCCTTAAGCTCCGAGAGTTGTGGACATCTTACAAGGAGGCCTCCACCCACTCAGACACCTGGCGTGGCGAGCAAGATTCTGACCAGGTAGGAATGGCGTCTGACTCTGGGCAGGAGGATGTATGGCCCCCACACAGTGTATGGTGTCCAATGGCCACTGTTCTCAGGAGTTGGACCCCCAAGGAGGGGTGGGAGGACATGGACACATGGCTCTCCGGCCAGTGTGGAGAGGGCCCTGCAGGCTCTGGCTGAGCGGTTGCCGGAGGAGGAGAAGGCTACAGCCAGCCGCTTGGGCTGGATGTTCCTCACGGCCTTGAGTCTCAACACGGAAAATGCGCTTAATGAAATGGCCCAGGTGCTGGACCAGGTGTCCCGGTTGGAAGCGCTGGAAGCCCGGGTCCGCCTGTTAGAACAGGGGCCCCAAGGTGGAGACTCTGAGGCAGAGGCGGAGGAAGCAAGTGGAGACAATGTAGCTCCCAACCCCCAAGCCCGGCCAATCTTGAAGCAAAGGGTAAAATGTGAACAACCTTTGGGCCCCGGGGGCGTTGCTGCCGGCAACCCAGCTGTGACTGAGTTCACGACCTACACCCCTTACACTCTCACTGAGTTGCAGGAGCTGGGGAGGCAGTACAGACAGCGCCCTGGAGAGCCAGTCTCGGCTTGGCTATTACGTTTATGGGATGAGGGAGCAGACAGCATTCTCTGCTCCCCAGGCGAGATGGAAAAGCTAGCCTTCGTGACAGTGCATCCATCCTTGCGACAAAGGTTACAGAACTGCCATAGGTTGGCCCACGACCAGGGCAACCATTCTCTAATGGCGTGGCTCACTGCTGCGGTACGCACAGTATGGGGACAGGCTGGCGAGCTGCCAGACACTGTGAGTCAATGGCAGTCATATACAGAACTTACGCAAATAATCCGGGAAATGGGTATGAGACATGCTATTTTTAACCTCAACATGCAGGGCCCAGATGACGAACTTTTTACTGCCAGCATGAGAGATCTGGTTTTGGATACTGCACCTGTGAGTGCTTTTGGATCCTTGGTTGCTATTCTTACACCGTATGTAGGGCGATGATTCATGATGATCCATGAAGTTACAACTGCCATGGCCACCCTAGGGGATATTGAAAGCCGGAGGCGAAGGAAGTTAAGACAGGAGGTCTGCACAGTTAAGACCTGGAAACCCAAACCAAAGGTAAAGGGGCGAGGTCACAGGCCTCAGAGAGTAACTAACACGCGCATAGATGTGGTGTGATCTCGTGGCAGCAGGGGTCGATAGGAAGAAAATAGACCGACAACCCAATGCACTCCTGTTGGAACTTTGGAAACAGTTGTGTCCGGAACAGCAATTCTGGAGAAGCATAAAGGAGGAGTCTGGGAAAGCGCGACCCGTGTCCCTCTAGGACTTCATGCAGCCGCTTGAGGCCGACTCCTTTCAGCTTGATTAGGGGTGGTGCCAAGGTACCCGGTCAGAGGGGACGAGCAGGGACCAGAGGCCCCATGTGGAACTGTCCATACATTGGTCCCCTTCTAATGTGCAGAGGGTTTTGGCTCTAGTTGACACTGGCGCAGACTGCAGTCTCGTTTATGGGAACCCAGAACTGTTCCCTGAACCAGCAATCTGCATTGATGGCTACGGGGGAAAAACTGTGACTGTGAAAGCCGTTTCCTTACCACTGGGTATAGGAAGGCTTCCCCCTCGTGCCTACAAGGTTTCTGTCTCCCCCGTTCCAGAGTATATTCTGGGGGTGGACGTGCTACATGGCCTCAGCTTACAGACGTCGGTAGGAGAGTTCCGTCTCCGGATCCGGGTGGTGAAAGCGGTGACACGCGGGCATGCTCACCACCCTCCTCAAGTGTTGCCACAGCCCTGGCACGTGGTTACAGTGTGACAGTACCGCCTGCCAGGAGGACAGGAGGAGATTGGTCGTACAACATTGGAATTGGAGAAGGCACATATTGTGAGGCCAACGCACAGTCCCTTTAACTCCCCAGTATGGCCTGTCAAGAAGCCAGATGGGACCTGGCGAATGACCGTGGACTATAGGGAGTTAAATAAGGTGACGCCACCTTTGCACACTGCAGTGCCTTCAATTCACGATTTGATGGATCGTCTGACTGTCCGCCTGGGAACATATCACTATGTAGTGGACTTGGCCAATGCTTTTTTTCTCCATTGACATTGCACCCGAGTGTCAAGAGCAGTTTGCTTTTACTTGGGATGGGCGGCACTGGACTTTTCAAGTCCTTCCGCAAGGATACTTGCACAGCCCCACTATTTGCCATGGGCTCGTAGCCCAGGATTTGGCACAGTGGGACCACCCGTCCTCTGTGGCCTTGTTTCATTATGTTGATGACATTCTGTTAACCTCAGATTCTCTTTCTGATTTAGAGCAAGCAGCTCCCTCTCTTCTCCGCCACCTGAAGTCACGCGGCTGAGCGGTGAATGAGGATAAGGTCCAAGGCCCTGGCATATCCGTCAAGTTTTTGAGTGTTGTGTGGTCGGGTAAGACAAAGGTTATACCTGAGGCAATCATTGATAAGATACAAGCCTTTCCCCGGCCGACCAACGTCTCCCAACTGCAGACATATTTGGGTCTGCTAGGATATTGGCGGGTGTTTGTACCCCATTTAGCACAAATGGCAAGGCCCTTGTACAATATGATAAAAAAGGGGGCCTCATGGGATTGGACAGAGGCTATAGAGCAAGCCTTCGTTGCCATGAAACGGGCAGTGCAGCAGGCACAGGCTCTGCAAGTAGTGGACTCCGGCTGCCCATTTGAACTTGATGTTCACGTAACCCAAGAGGGGTACGGATGGGGCCTCTGGCAACGGCAGGAGCGTCTCCAGTTGCCAGTGGGATTTTGGTCCCAATTATGAAAAGGAGCGGAGGTCCGCTACTCTCTAATAGAGAAACAGCTGGCTGCGGTGTATGCAGCCCTAGTGGCCACAGAAGCCATCACAGGAACGGCACGGGTGTTGGTTCGAACAACTTATCCCGTCCAGGGGTGGGTCCGTACGTGGACCCAGGGACCCAAAACGGGGCTGGCACAGACCGCCACCCTCGCCAAGTGGGGTGCCTACTTGGAGCAATGTAGCACCCTTAGTTCAAGCCCTTTGAGCACAGAGCTACAACAGGTCCTGGGGCCTGTGGAGCTTGTAGCTCAGGCTGAGCCAAGCGCTCTGCGTAGAGGGGAGGACTTGGAGCCCTTGCCCTACAAAGAAGGACAGTCCCCAATACCTGAGGATGCCTGGTTTACCAAAGGTTCTAGCCGAGGGGCTGCAGCTGTTTGTACAGCTATTGGTGCGCAGCCCAAAACAGACACCATTTGGTTTGATACTGGGATGGGCCAGAGTAGCCAGTGGGCTGAATTATGGGCTGTGTGGATGGTAATCAGCCACGTGCCTGGGCCCCTAGTTATTTGCACTGACAGCTGGGCGGTGTTCCGGGGCCTAACCTTGTGGCTCCCTACGTGGAAACACCAAAACTGGTTGGTGGGACACTGTCCACTGTGGGGTCAGGCCATGTGGCAGGACCTCTGGGACCTAGGGCAGAGAAAGGAGGTGACCCTAATGCATGTCACAGGTCACTCCCCCTTAGTGTCCCCAGGTAATGATGAAGCAGATGCCCTAGCATGGGTCTGATGGTTAGAAAGGGCTCCTGCCACTGATGTGGCCCATTGGCTGCATAGGAAATTGCAGCACGCTGGAAGCCGAACCATGTGGCAGGTGAGCAGACGCTGGGGTCTGCCTTTGAAATGGCAGGAGATAGCAGATGCCTGCTATGCCTGTGCCGTCTGTGCCCAGGACAGCCCCCAACGATGGAAGCTCTCCTGGGAGACACAGCAGAATGCGCAATGATATAAAGTAGTGATCTACATTTTAACATGCAACAGAAAGTGAATTAAAAATCATAAACATGTCATAATGCAGTGGATTAAAAGAAATTCTCAGCAGAGAATTTTCTGGAAACAAAAAGCTGTAATTCAAATTAATGACAACTGTTTATCAAGAAAAAAAAGAACGTTTATATTGTTTTACTTGCTATACTGAGTGCAATGATATTTTTAATAATTAAAAAAACCCAGTAAAATGAAGAGAAAAAACTTAGGTTAGATGCCACCTCTTCCAGGAAGCCTCTCTGATGCTCCTCAGGCTTTCTCTTTGCTCTCATAGCACAACTTTTGTGCCTCTATTATTATAACTCCTGCACTGAGTTGCAGTAATCTGTTGATTCTTATGCTCCTTTAGGCCAGGATGTATGTCTTATTAATATCCACATCCCTGGCATCCAGCACATGTCTGGCACATAATAGGTGCTCAGTGAATGGATGCTGAATGGACGTGCTACAGAATGAATTATGTCTCCCCCCGAAATTCATATGTTCAATCCCCAACTACCAGTGTGAAAGTTTGGAGATGGGGCTTTTGGGAGATGATGAGGTTTATATGGAGTTATGAGGGTAGGGCCCTCAGGATGGGATTAGTGCCCTGATAAACAAGAGTCTCTCTCTCTCTCTCTCTCTGTCTTTCCCCGCCGCTCCCCCGTGTGTGTGCGTGCGCGCGTCTCTTTTCTCTCTCTCTCTGTCATATGAGGACACAGCAAGTAGGTGACCATCCACAAGCCAGGAAGAGAGCCCTCACCAGAAATGGACCATACTGTCACCATGATCTTGGACTTCAGTCTCCAGAACTGTGAGAACATGGATGTCTATTGTTTGAGCCACTCAGTCTCTGGTATTCTGTTATGGCAGCCTAGATGACTAACATAGGATGGATACAAAGCCTGCTCCAACCTAAAGAGAGAAGACTCTTTAGCTTTAAACAGTATATTTGCTGCCAGATTGACGGTCCATATTCAACTTTAGAGTCCAACCTCTGCTCCTAAGCCATAAGCCCAAGGCAAGAGGCTGCACCCCATGGATGGCGAAAGGAAAGTTCTCTTGGCACTGTGCAAGGCTGCTTCTCAATGCTGCAGTTTTCTGGTTAGTGACAGACTCTGGGTTTCTGGGCCTCCCTCATGCTCTGCCCCTGGATTCAGAGCCCATGAGAAATCACAGAGGGCACTCTCTCCTTCTGGCTCTTTCTGTTTTATGATGAGATCCAGGCAATGATTTAACTGTTTCAGTTTTCAGTGCCATAAACTTTTGCCTTTCCTATGTCCCCAAATGTAGTTCAGTGTGAGTTAGGGAAAGGTCGCATGACGGTGGTGGTGATACACATTTAACCTGTTTCAGACTGCTATAAATCTCTTGCTCACGCCTCACTGGGATAAGGCAGGTCATACCCAGAACTAGCATTTGGCAGATTCTAGCTCCTGGTTGAAAAGCACCCTTTGTCCTGCTGGTTGATGAAGAAAGAAAATCCTCAACTATTAGTCAGAAGGAAAAGAGAAAGCATTTTACCTTGTTGCTTTGAAAATGTAAGTTGAGACATTTAAAGTTATAAATCTTGGACCTCTGGACAGAATCATAGGGCCGGAAGGCCCCTTAGTCCATGGTGTTCACTGAGGTTTGAAGCCCCTCTCTATTTCTCATTATTTCCAGTAGTGAAAATCCAAATAAAGAAAATGCATAACTATTTTTAAGATGAAATGCCCAATTGTTTTCACATAGAAAGGTTTTTAAAGCATAGTTTAAAACTCAGTCCACTCTTGGAGTATTTTTAGTCTCTTGAGAATGTTCCAGATCGCTGACTCAGTAAGCCCAGGCTCTTAAAAATGCGTGTTTTTAAACTCTACAATGTAACATTGTCTAAGCTCCCTGCCATTTGAGTCTGAGTGTTCAGTCTGAAGTCTGCCTTGGTTTCCTAGGGGCTATTCTCAGCCTTTCTGAGCATCCAACACCCCCTAACTCAAATCTGATGATAGGGCAAGTTCTTAGCATAGCACAGGGAAAAGGGGACCAGTGGTGGCATGTGAAAGAACAGAGAGTTACTGTGTTCGTGGCAGTCAGAGCCAAAAGGGCTCTTGAGCTCCTGAAAATTAGTATCTTCACTTTGCAGATGAATAAATGAAATTCCAGGGAGGGGAGGGCATTTGCCTGAGGTCTCACACAGCCCTTTGCTTTCCCCTCCTTCAGCCACCCCCATGCAGGGGCGTAGATGGTTTGCTTCACTCTTGTTTAGCTGTAGCTCCTAATCCAGGCACCTTCCTTTGATCTGTTTAGGTTTGGTCATGGTAGTAGAATTGGTTTGCTAACATGCAATGAATATTTTAGGAGTTGGTAGGCAGGGAGTGTCACCAGTATTTCCAAATATGAACTATATTGCATTAATAAAACTATCTCAATGATCTTTTATGGGCTATTTAAAAATGTATATATATATATATATATATATATATATCTATATATATATATATCTATATATATATATATCTATATATACATATATATACACATATATGTATATATATGTGTGTGTGTGTGCGTATATATATATATATATATATATATATATATATCCACACAAAAGGTTACAAAAAATGTATACACGTTTTAAGAAAGGAAAAACCTGTATTAAAATTACACTGATGGGAACCACGTTGAGCACCCCTTGTAATTGCAGTAGTTAAGTGTGACTTGTATTCATCTTTTGTTATCGGTATACATTGAGTTTACAACTTTTATACAGTTTTTTCTTTTCTTAAAATGTGTATAGGGCCAGCCCGGTGGCTCAGGTGGTTGGAGCTCCGTGCTCCTAACTCCGAAGGCTGCTGGTTCGATTCCCACATGGGCCAGTGGGCTCTCAACCACAAGGTTGCCGGTTCAACTCCTCGAGTCCCGCAAGGGATGGTGGGCTCCGCCCCCTGCAACTAGCAACGGCAACTGTACCTGGAGCTGAGCTGCACCCTCCACAACTAAGATTGAAAGGACAACTACTTGACTTGGAAAAAAGTCCTGGAAGTACACACTGTTCCCCAATAAAGTCCTGTTCCCCTTCCCTGTAAAATCTCAAAAAAAACACACACCAAAAAACCACCACAAAACGTGTATACATTTTTGGGGTGGGCGGGTGGCTCGGTTGGAGTGTGATCTCTGAACAACAGGGTTGGCTGTTCGATTCCCACGTGGGCCAGTGAGCTGCACCCTCCACGGCTGGATTGAGGACAACGAGCTGCTGCTGAGTTTCTGGAGGGGTGGCTGGATGGCTCAGTTGATTGGAGCGTGGGCTCTCAACAACAGGGTTGCTGGTTTGGTGGGCTGCGCCCTCTGCAAATAAAGATTGAGAACAGTGACTGGACTTGGAGCTGAGCTGCGCCCTCCACAACTGGATTAAAGGACATGACTTGGAGCTGATGGGCCCTGGAGAAACACACTGTTCCCCAATTTAAAAAAAATTTGTTTTAAAAAGAAAAAATTAAAATTTCTTAAAAAAAATTTGTGTATACATTTTTTTGGCACCCTCTGTATATAATGTTTATCCAATAATCAATATGCACAGCAGAGGGAACACTCCCAATAGTTTCAGATTGTAGCAACACAAATTACTTCCCACCTAGGGGTTGGGTACCACCAGATAGGACCACATAATCTCCTTTTTATGAACCCCTAAGCATTGCAAGGGTTGTGTGGGTGCTGTCATAGTAACTAGTCCCAGCAAATTCCCCCTGGAGCCCCTGGAGTCTCCTTTGAGCCCTGTCAGGGAGATTCCCTTTGGTATCCCAGGAAGACAGACAAAGCCTGGTTTTAAAAGAAGGACCTCAGATCTCATGATTTCTAGCCCACTGAGGGAGAATGCCAGGACAAGTATGTAGCCTGATTTCAAGAAACTTTGGCAAAGATTTTACAAATGAGATCCATCACCCTGCCCAATATGCCTCCCCCAGTGTCTTCCTAACTCTAGCCCCTTCACCACCCTAACAACCCAAAACCCAAGAAAAGCAGAAGAGAAGGCTTGGGTGGTTTGTCTTTCCTGGCTCTTCTAATAATCATTGTTTAAGTCAGTGGCTCTCAAAGTGGGATTCCGAGACCAGCAGCAGCTGCAGCACCTGGGAAGTCATCAGAAATGCAGATTCTGGTAGCCCACCCTGTGCTAGGGAATCAACAACTCTGAGGATGAGGACCAGCGGTCTGTGTTTTAACAAGTGGTCAGTGATGCTCATACTATAGTTTGAGAACCACTGCTCTAAATAACCACCAGTGAACCCATGGTTTCCAGCTCCTTGAGTCTTCTTTGCACTTCTATAATTTAAATCTGATATTAAGCTTTAAAGATATCAGACTGCCCAACTTTTACATATTTGATCTTGTAAGTAAATTATTTTTCCAGAGTCACATAATACCGTTGAAGGGGAAATGAAGAGTATGACAGTGGTGTTCTCGAGCTCAAGTGGAGACCAGGGAAGCCCCTTTTCTACACTCAGGGCTGCTCTGATTTGGAAGACTTTTCTGATTAGAACAAAGAGAAATGGGAAAATGGGACCAATTAAAAAACCCTCTATCATCCAGTTTAGTAACTGTGCAGGAATCTAAAATTGTTGGACTAACAGAAACTTTGTTGGTACTTTATATTTTCTGGTGATTCCAATTTTTCAAGACCTCAAACCAGTTCCTTTGGACTCCTAGAAACTGTGGAAACTTGTAGGATGATTTTCTAACTGGAAGTTACGATGTGGCATTCTCTGAAGGCTTCCTGTCGGTGAGGCACATTTATGCCTTGAGAGCAGGACTCTGTGTGTGTTATGGTGATACACTGGAGTGAAATAGCATGTTGTTTTGGTTGCAGCGAGCACTTTCAAATCTGTAATGTCATTGTCTGCCCATAACAACCTCTCACATTTGTCTGGCTCTGCAGTTTTCAAAGCTCTTTGACATTCGGTCTTGTATTTTATTCTAGAAAACACTTCAAATGTAGACTGGGTACCTGTGATTAAACTTTGTGATCCTGTTTCCTTAGTTATAAAATGCAGGAAGTGGCTTGTCTCAGGTCATGTGACCCGTGGGTGGCTGCCTCTCTCATTATCCTTAAAATAAAAAGGGCTGGTGGCACTGGCTTTTCATTTTTTAAGGAAATATGAAAAGAGCTGGCATGTAGTTAGCACTTGGTAAATTCCAGTTGTTACAAACTTCTTGTTATCATTCAGTACAGGGAATCTCAGAGGGAGTAACATCCGGGCCATCACACAGCCGGAACTCTGGCTGACATGACTGGGCCCTTCGCCCCAAACTTTTCCCCTGAACCACAGGGAGCAGACACATGCTGATGCTTGAGGAGGGCTTCAAAAATTTCAGTTCGAATCTTCGCTCCCTCCATTCTCATCTTTGTCAGCCTTCAGCCCTTGCTCTCTTCCACTTTCTCCTCCCCTGGAAATTCTAAGCTAGAACCTCCAACAAAGCACACAAAAATATTTACTGAACACGGACTGCATTCAAAACATGTCCGAGGCACAGGGTGATACAGATACAAATTGGGCATGACATTTCATTAGTTCTAAGTAGCACTTAAAAAACTCAGCATCTCTGAAATCAGGGTACGTCTTACAATCTCTAGTCTAGCGACAGGTTCTTTTCTTTGTTAGAGATGCATAATATCATGGATTTTTCTTTTTTTAAATCCATGGCATTGGTTTACAACTTAACTTAGGTTTATGGAAATACAGTTGTTTCTCCTCTCAAGGAGTTTAAAATGTTTCTTCAGGATAAAAGTTGCAGGGGGAGGGGAGAGAGAGAGAGAGAGAGAGAGAGAGAGAGAGAGAGAGAGAGAGCGCACTAACCACATACCAGCTTGAACACACTTAAGTGCTAACTAACAGAGTGCAGTGTGAGCAAAGGAAGGAGCACTTAGTTCTAACTGGGAGCGCCAGAGGTTTTCTCTGAGGAGAGGGAATCTGAACTAGGTCCTGAAGGACGAGTGGAATTTTAATAGACAGAGAAAAGGTGGAAGGGCACTTCACCCTCCAAGAACAGTATAAGCAAAGGCCAAGAGACTTGCAAAAGTGCAGCTGATGTGAGCCACCTATTGGAAGGAAGTGTGTGGCAGCGGTGGGAGTTGATGTTGTTGTGGCCGACAGTTAACGTTAGGAAATAGTTCCCAGCTAGTTGTACCCAGCAGCTGCCCCACGTCACCCAAGTGCATCCCTGGTGTTGGGCTGCCCACCCCCACCCCCACCTTCCACCAGGAACCAGATGACCACCCCAATCCAGCAACTAAAGGGTTAATGCCAGCTCAGCCATGAGCCTTCAGGTCCCTTCGGATGATGGGTGGGTGCCAGGCCCTCCGTGCAGTCAGAGGTTGTGAAGAACACTCTGGCTGGAAAGAGAGCTGCGCTGGGGGCTGACGAAGCAGGAAAAACCACCTGGAGCCAGATCAGAGGATGATGGACAGGAGCTCTGGGCAGGGCTGTGGTCACCAAACCTTTAACATGACGCACCTCCGTGTTTGAGCATGCACCCCAAAGCTGTGCACTTATTTCTAAATGTTTACAGTTACTACTGCACTCCTGTGTAAGATCTAAAACATACACAAAAATAGAAGTTAAAAAGTGAGATAAAAACAAATAGAGGGGCTGGCCTGGTGGCTCAGGCAGTTGGAGCTCCTAACTCTGAAGGTTGATGCTAACTCCGAAGGCTGCCGGTTCGATTCCCACATGGGCCAGTGGGCTCTTAACTACAAGGTTGCCAGTTCAATTCCTCGAGTCCCGCAAGGGATGGTGGGCAGCACCCCCTGCAACTAAGATAGAACACGGCACCTTGAGCTGAGCTGCCATTGAGCTACTGGATTGCTCAGTTGTTTGGAGCGTGTCCTCTCAACCACAAGGTTGCCGGTTCGACTCCCGCAAGGGATGGTGGGCTGCGCCCCCTGCAACTAGCAATGGCAACTGGACCTAGAGCTGAGCTGTGCCCTCCACAACTAAGATTGAAAGGACAGCAACTTGACTTGGAAAAAAGGCCTGGAAGTACACACTGTTCCCCAATAAAGTCCTATTCCCCTTCCCCAATAAAATCTTTAAAAAAACAAAAACAAAAACAAACAAACAAACAAACAAAAATAGAAATTGAAGTTAGAGCATCTTCTGACCAGACACTTGTCTCAGCGTCCACCTGGGTGAGTGCACCGCACTTGCCAGGGTGCAGTCTAGACAACAGAGAAGCTGGGGCTGGGCAGTGCATTTACTCTTCACATTAGAAAGAGGCAGGAGGAACTCAGAGGAGAAAATGGCTGTAAAACACATGACGAAGAAGTAGGTCCAGAAATACCAAAAATATTTTTAAAGATTATGATGATACCTTGCCCTGTACCCATTTTTAAGCTATTATTGGGTCATTTTCCCGGTCCCAAAGCAACACGGTACAATGTAGGTGCATGTGTTACTAAGGTGATGGAGCTCTGCATGTGGCGAGAAGCAACAGGGAGGCCACAGGCAGGGGAACGAGGCCTGTGAGCCCCCTGGAAAGAGCAGCTGTAAGCTGGGAGCCCAATCTCCTGAGGAACGGAGGGGAGCTCCTGGCCAGGTCCGAGCAGGGCATATAGGCAACTACAGAGCCTGACCCGTTGTGGCTGGGGCACTTACATGGGGTCCGAGTGGACATCAGTGGCCTGTGATGTCTGTCCATTCTTTCCAGAGGCTTTGGGAAGGGGACAAAGACCACAGCTGCGCAGAGCTCTCTGCCAACATCCTCTCTTCCCACCTCCAAATGAGGGGCAAGTGGAGGGCTGCTACAGGAGGTGGAAAAGATCAAAGTGCATCAGGGTCAGGGTGAGGACATGGAGCCAGGCCCCGCATAACCCCTTAACTCAGAGACACCTAGGACCCAACAGAGGCGATCCCTAAGGGAGAGATGCAGTCAGCCTGAGAGACAAGTGCTAGTGGCCTCTGGGTGGATCCAACTGGTCAGACATAGATATTTACTAAGGCCCTGAACCTGTCGATTTCTGAAAATAGTTCTCCTCTCTGCTGGTAACCAACACTTAACGAGCATTTACAATATGATGGTCACTGTGCTAACATCTTCATGTATTCATTCATTTAGTCCTTATACCAACATTAGACCCAAGGGAGTGGTTTTATTTTTCTCTCCACCTTACAGATAAAAAAGTGGAAGCACAGAGAGGAGACAGGGCTAGCCCACGTCATCCAGGGAAGAAGGAAGTAGCTGTGCTGGGATTGGGACCCAGAGTGTCCTGATGGAGAACCTGTGCCCCAACTACCACACCTCACTGCCCAGGATTGGTGGGAGTTGGCACATGGTTGGCACATGCCCCACAGCCTCAAGCCCCACCAACAAACTCTCACCCCTACCCAGTGGCTCATCCAAAGTCATGCACCTTGGACCAAAGATTTCCAGGCATCTTGGAAAAACACTTAGTCCTGATAAAGCAACTGACATGTTTGTTTTTTCTTTGTTTCATTGGACATGTTGGCTTTAAATATTAAAGAAAAAAACCAGGTCTGAGTCCATAGCTCCATATCTGTCTTTATTACCACTACTCTGCAGTGCTGCCAACACACATGCAGTCAATGTGTAATCAGTACGTAACTGGGGGCCCGCATGGCCCAGTGTATGCATGATGCTGACTCAAAGAAACAGGAGTCTTAACTCCTCCCCGCAACAAGCAGCTGAAGGGAATTCCGATTTTCAGTCCCTGAGGAAACCACTAAAAGTGGGGTTGGGGAAGAAAATACATTCTTAATGTATAACAAATCGCCTTAAAAATTTCTTCTGTCTCATTGAAACAGTTCTCAGTATCTTCCACATTTCTGCCTTCTGATCTCCAAAACTGCTCTATCTCCCACTCTCAGCTCTTCCACATAAACACGGTTCAGCCCCTCTTTTTTATGTTCTCACCCAAGTAACCCTTGGCCTTGTCCAGAAACAAAACCCCACGACTGCTCCTCCAGTCCTGCGTCTCTTTACCTTTTCTGTCCACATTCTCTGTTACCAAAGTGCAGGGATAAGCTGGCAAAGGTAAGTCACAAGGAAGAAAGGGTGTGAACACCCACAGGTTAAACAGTTCTGTCCATGTCGAAAGTGCATGAAAAAAAGCCCTGTATGGGATGCTTCACGCTACTCAAGCCTGAGCCCTGGTTCCTGGGCAGGCTGGGGAGGGAGAGCCCAGGGTTGGTGATGTTTCAGGATGCTCAGTCAGGCTTGATGTGACAGGGACAGGACCACATTCGGATGAAATACACACACGGCCAGGGCTGCACGCTCTGCTTTCTGGAAGACTGGGCCCTTTATCCCTTTCCCTGAAAGTTATCATCTAGGTTTTTGTGCTACTCACCCAACCCCAGGTTGTGCTTGGCTCCCTGGCACAGGGACTTCATTCATGGGCTTCCCCAAATCCTCCCCATCCCTTCCTGTTCCCACTCTCAATGGACTTTGAACCCGCTTCTTGCACAGCGCTGCCATAATTCACCATCTTGAAAAAGTTTCCTTCTGTTTGATTAGAATGTCAGTGGTCTATAGGCTAGCCCTGAAAATCCTCATGGTAGTTTTTCCCTCCGACAATAACAGGACCATTTATTTCCACTTGCTTCATTTACTTTAAATTTCCCTCCTCCTCTACCTATTAGATTTCACCAAGCCACAGACTTACTAGTTAAGTTGCAGGCAGTCTTCTCTTGGCTCATTTTTTTTAAACACAAGATTGGATGCAAAAATCCCCACCCTTCAAAGGATTCGACTTTAGAAACAACCCAGCTGGGCTCCAGACTGGGATAAAAAAAAAAAAAAAGTTTAAGTAGAGCATAAGATAGAACAGAATGAGACAGAAGGTTGTCCAAACGCTCCCGTAAATCTCTAGTCCTCTTCACCAGTCATTTGTAAGGACTGAAGGGTTCTAATTTATGTAATCTTTTGCCCAAAGGGCTTTTCATCAGATAAACTGAATTCTTCCACCCAGGACTTATGAATTGAGCTTTTTACCGGAAACCTCCAGCCCCACCCTAAAATCCTCCTCCTCTTCGCCGAGCGTCAGGCTATTGCCAACAGGTGGCGCCATCCTGCCTGTTTTCTCTCCGGAGCCTTTTGGGCGAGGGGTGAGATGGAGAGAGAGGCCCAATGGCAGAACTGCTGAGCCTGGGCCAAGATTTCTTCTGGCATCTGGAATTCATTAGCAACAGCCCACAAATTTGAATCTCATCTCCTCAGAAGCGAGTGAAAGAGAGAGAAGGAGAGAGAAAGAGGGAGAGAGAGAGAGAGAGACTGAAATACGAGGGAGGAGAAGAGGGCCAGAGAAGACACAGCACAGCAGGGGCCTCATTACTGGGAAGGGTGGCTTCTGCCTCCAGCACATCCGCTCTGGATGGACAAGGCACACCGCCTGGAGGAAGGAAGCCGTGAGCCAGAGGGTTCTAAACAAAGGATGGCATGAGTGGATCCCCAGAGCACTGGGCCTGCCATTCCTTCTTTTAAGGGCATGCTGTCCGTCCTGTGTGGAGGAGACAAAGAGGGAAGGGGTGGAGACCTGCCACCTTCCTCCTTTGCATGTGACTTGGTCAATTTATAGAATGACATACCCTTACTTTGTGGGTGACGGTCCAATTCCAGAAAATGTTTTTCCATCATTCCTCCCCCAGTTTAATTTCATCTTTTATTTTTTTCTGGGCCTTCATGATGAAAACAGTTGATTAATTTCACTACTTAGTGCCTAAGTGCTGGCAAATGAGGTCCAGATACCACTCTGGGTGGGAAAAGAGGTTGGACGGGGAAGGACATTGGAGGAAGATGGGGGGACGGGCCAGCTGGACTCCCCCTTCGGACTGTGCCTTAGTGTGATATTTCTCAGGTGTGGGGAGTGAGGTGTGGTTCTCCCTCCTACCCCTGAGGTCAGAGAGGCCTTTGTGGCTAAGGTGGAGAGGAGCTGGGCCAATCTGTGTACAGCTCTGCCCACTGAGGGGTTACACCTCTCCTCAGGTAAATAGCAGTCCCTGAACCTGACCATTTGATACCTTTCCATCTAAACTACCGTATTTTAGCATATATAATGCACACCCACGTTTTGGCCCAAACTTTCAGGAAAAAAAAAATCTTTTGTTTTAATTTTTTAATTCAAATTTTTATTTGTTTACGTTTAGGTACTTGTTTTTAGTATTATAAAGGAATTTTAGCATTTATTTTATAACATATGCTACAAGAGATTTTATGTAACAAATAATGACAAAACACAAAACAGATAAAAGTACAAGAAATTTTATGTACTGATAACAAATTTATGATATTTACTCAGCATAGAAGGCCAAGAACTCTTCCTTGTTGCAAGTTCGTCATAAATTCAACAAAACTGATTATCGTGTTCCAGGGTATTATTTTGCATATGGATATCGTTATTGATTTCTAGAGCTACACTTTTAACTCATAAACATAAATAAAATAATTAAAAACATTGATATACTCATGTATAATGCACATCCTTATTTTTCCCTCTCAAATTTGAGCAAAAAAGTGTACATTATACAAAATTTGAGCAAAAAAGTGCACATTATACACGGCAAAATACGGCACATTGTTTCCATCTCAAGCCCACACAGCTGGCTGCCCATGGTGGACAGCTTTATCATTCTCTCCCTTCTCCTGAAGGCTGTGTTTTGGTGGAATTGTGTGGAAGAAAGCGTTCAGAGCTGTGAGGTAGATCCATCAGGCCAGGCTAAGCTGATTTCTTCTTATAAGGCCCCCCTTTCTGCCCTGCCTTCCCTAGGGGACTCCCTGAGGAAGGGTTATTAGTAGTAGCAAGTCATGGGGCTTCTGACTGGAGGCATTCTGCAGCCAGACCCACAAATGTGATGTTCCCTTCTCTATCCAGTGACACACTGGATGAAATAGAAACTGTTTTTAATAGGTTGTCAAATCAGCTCACGATTAGGGAGGTAGGCATTGTGGATATGGAATTAAATAATCCCCGTGGTCAGAATGAACTCCAAGAGGACTAGAGGACAGAAGAAAAGGGTGTAGTGATCATAGTGAATCCCAAGTTGAAATGAATCAATGGGATAAGACAGTGATAACTAGGGAGAGACGCTGGGAAAACCCTGACAGAAATGCTTCTGCTACCTGGGCCTTATCACTGTTATTAGAGGACGCTCAAGTCTTGGTCTAAGAAATTTAGGGGAAATATGTATTATAGGCTAAACAAGTTATAAGCTCCTTAAGGACAGAAATTGTGTCTTCCACATTTTTTTGCCTCTCCCACAAGGTTAAAAAATTAATAATTGCATATAGCCTTAAGATATAAGGTTTTCTCACATGATAATTTTTCAACAAATTCTTATTAAAACAATGAATGAATAAATTATAGACTAAAAATAATTTTGCAAGTTCAAAGGCGTCAAATAATTAAGAGTCTGCTATCATAGTAGTCATATATCATAGGGTCTGGATTGTCAGACCTTCCATGACTATGTCTCCTCACTTCCCCTCTTCCTTCTCTTTCCACTTAGCCCACCTCTCCTTGGCTTATGTTACTTTTCTCACTGATGAGGCAGAGTGAGGTGAAAATAGCTGAGATCTGGAGTCAAGTGATTCCTAGGTTTGAAGCCCAGCTCAGCCACAGACTGGCTCTGTGAATTTGACCAAGTCACTTACATTCGTTGCTGTGGTATGATTATCTGTACAACGGGGACAGGGAGAGGGCTCTCCCAGGACTGTGATAGAGTTAAATGGGAGTATGTGAGTGATAGAGCCTTGAAAAGTGTTCTAGGGTGGGCTGACGATATTCCCCGTGCCTTGTAGGACTTAACGCTTCCTACCCACTCAGATTGTATCCAATACAAATTGGTTAAAACAAATGATAACCTGCTGGGTTGAGAGGTGGGACAGTTAAAACAATCAAAATCAGAGCAGAAAAGAGATATATCTCCTTCCTTCCTAAAGCGGGGCCCTCATCCGGGATGGATCCCTGAACAAGATGGGAGCTCTGGCCTCAGAGATTTTCCTCAGGAGGAGAGTCAACAGCCGACAGATCAAGGAAGCTCTGTGACCGGCTAGTGTGGTCTCTGTGACATTCACAGGCGCCCTGGAATTGGCAGAGGTGGGCCTCTCTTCTGTGTAGGCAGACCCTGGCATGCCTGAGTCTCTCGGTGTAAATTACCACCCACATATCTTCAGAGGAAGATCTGTCCACCCACTTTGAAAAAGGACTCACCAGTTTTGAGGTGAAGAGACACAGCTACTCAGAAATTTCCTTAGGAGTTCAGGTCATCACATTTCTAAGCTCATGTTACTTCTTCCAGAGTTCACTTCTTCCTATTGGCTGAGTCTGGAGGATCCTGCCTATTGCAGGAGCTGCCACACCCCACACCCTGGGTGACATTTGAGCAGCCCATGACCATTCGGTGGGGCCATCTTATTCCTAATTGTCATCCCGAGCTTAATCAAGGAGACGCACCAGCATGAAAGGGGCTCCCATAGGCAATGGGCACTACCTGGGTGCTCTGAATCCTTGGCTCTGCTTCCTGAAAGAGCTCCAACAGCCTGACTGCAGGCTCGGCCTCACTTTCTTTATCCCCTATTCCCCTGGGACCTACCTTCTGGCCATAGTCCTGTCCCTGGCTACCTCCACTCTCAGTATACTCTCTACTTCATGCCAGCCCCAGCCTTGCTGCTCTCCTGCTCTCTCTCGGAAGGCCTGCAAAGAGCTGGGAGTTAATCTCTCATTTTCCCTCTGGCTGAGAGCATAGCTTCTGGAGCGACTGCTTGAGGTCAAGTCTCATCCCTGCTGCTGTGTGATTTAGGGTAGGTTACATAATCTCTCTGAGCTCGCTTTCCTCAGATGAAAAATGAGGATAATAAATAGCACCAACTTCTTTGGGTTGTTTGTTGGATTACATGAGTTAATGCATGTAAATTGCTTGGTTAGTGCTGGACACAGGGTAAGTGCTCAGTAGTATTAGCTATTATTAACATCTTCCTATGTTACCCCAAATTTGGCTCTCCTGGGTGAGTGCTGTTCTGTGGGAAAGGGAAGTGGGAAGGCAACAGGGTTAGTGCCCCAGACCAATGGTTTCCAAAATGGGAAGCCTGTACCCCCCAGGGTACTAAGTAACTCTTTGGGGATCAGGAGAGAGTAGAGAGACTTGAACTTCTATGTCAGAGTCTGCTATGTGTTCACCAAACCCCACTGCCTTTTCCTCCCAGTTACAAGCTAGACTACATTTCCCAGCCTCCCTTGCAATTAGCTGGGACGACAGGACTGCATTGGGACTAGTGGAATCAGGGCAGCCATGATATCTTGAAGCTGCCCCTTCCTGGTCTAGTTCATAACCTCTCCACTGTGCAATGCTCAAGGCTCCCTCTCTTTCTGTCTGCTGGTTAAATGAAGAAGACCCCAAGGTCCTGGAGGAGGGAATAGCCACAAGATGGAAGGATCCTGAGTCCTCAAGTGAATGTAAGGAGCAGAGCTCCATTGACCAACCAACACTGGACTCTGACATGAACAAGAAATAAACTTTTATTTAAAAACATTTATTGGGGTGACAATTGTTAGTAAAATTACATAGATTTCAGCTGTACAATTCTGCATTATATCATCTATAAATCCCATTGTGTGTTTACCACCCAGAGTCAGTTCTCCTTCCATCACCATATATCTGATCCCCCTTACCCTCATCTACCACTCCCCACCCCCCTTACCCTCTGGTAACCACAAAACTATTGTCTGTGTCTATGAGTTTTTGTTTCTCATTTGTTTGTCTTGTTCTTTTGTTGTTTTTGGTTTATATACCACATATCAGTGAAATCATATGGTTCTCTGCTTTTTCTGTCTGACTTATTTCGCTTAGCATTATACTCTCAAGATCCATCCATGTTGTCACAAATGTTCCTATATCATCTTTTCTTACCGCCGAATAGTATTCCATTGTGTATATATACCACAACTTCTTTATCCATTCATCTATCGAAGGACATTTTGGTTGTTTCCATGCTTGGCCACCATAAACAAAGCTGCAATGAACATTGGAACACACGTGTCTTTATGTATAGATGTTCTCAGATGTTTTGGGTAGATACCCAGGAGAGGGATTGCTGGGTCATATGGTAATACTATTTGTAATTTTTTGAGGAACCTCCACACTGCCTTCCATAACGGCTGCACCAGTCTGCATTCCCACCAACAGTGTATGAGGGTTTCTTTTTCTCCACAACCTCTCCAACACTTGTTACTATTTGTCTTGTTGATGATAGCCATTCTGACTGGGGTGAGGTGATATCTCGTTGTGGTTTTTATTTGCATTTCTCTGATGATTAGTGATGTTGAGCATTTTTTCATATGTCTATTTGCCATTTGTATGTCCTCTTTGGAGAAATGTCTCTTCAGGTCCTCTGCCCATTTTTCAATTGGGTTTTTTTGTTGTTGTTGTTGTTGAGTTTCATGAGTTCCTGGTATATTTTGGATATTAGCCCCTTATCGGAGGCACTGTTTGCAAAAATCTTCTCCCATTCAGTTGGTGGCCTCTTTATTTTGTCGATGGTTTCTTTTGCTGTGCAGAAGCTTTTAAGTTTCATATAGTCCCATTCGTTTATTTTAGCTTTTACTTCCATTGCCTTTGGAGTCAAATTCATAAAATGCTCTTTGAACCCAAGGTCCATAAGTTTAGTACCTATGTTTTCTTCTATGCAGTTTATTGTGTCAGGTCTTATGCTTAAGTCTTTGATCCATTTTGAATTAATTTTGGTACATGGTGACAGATAGCAGTACAGTTTCATTCTTTTGCACGTGGCTATCCAGTTCTCCCAGCACCATTTATTGAAGAGGCTGTCTTTCCTCTATTGTATGTTTTTAGCTTCTTTGTCAAAAATTATCTGTCCATATTTATGTGGTTTTATTTCTGGGTTCTCAGTTCTGTTCCATTGGTCTATGTGTCTGTTTTTCTGCCAATACCATGCTGTTTTGATTATTGTGGCCCTGTAGTACAAGCCAAAGTCAGGGAGTGTGATACCTCCAGTATTGTTCTTTTTTCTTAAGATTGCTTTGGCTATTCGGGGTCTTTTGTGGTTCCAAACAAATCTGATGATTTTTTGTTCTACTTCTTTAAAAAATGCCATTGGGATTTTGATGGGGATTGCATTAAATCTGTATATTGCTTTGGGTAGTATGGCCATTTTAACTATTTTGATTCTTCCAATTCATGAGCACGGAATGTCTTTCCATCTCTTTGTGTCTTCTTCAATTTCTTTAAAAAATGTCTTATGGTTTTCAGCATATAGGTCCTTCACATCCTTGGTTAAGTTTATTCCTAGGTATTTTATTCTTTTTGCTGCAATTGCAAAAGGAATTGTTTTTTATATTTCTTTTTCTGAGATTTCATTGTTAGTATATAGGAATGCAATGGACTTTTGTACGTTGATTTTGTATCCAGCAACTTTACTGTATTCGTTGATTGTTTCTAACAGCTTTTTGGTGGAGTCTTTAGGGTTTTCTCTATATAGCATCATGTCATCTGCAAAGAGTGATAATTTAACTTTTTCATTCCCAATTTGGATGCCTTTTATTTCTTTCTCTTGCCTGATTGCTCTGGCAAGGACTTCCAACACTATGTTGAAAAGTAGAGGTGATAGGGGACAGCCCTGTCGTGTTCCTGAACATAGAGCAAAGGGCTTCAGTTTGTCACCGTTAATTATGAGATTAGCTGAGGGCTTGTCATAGATGGCCTTTATTATGTTAAGGTATTTTCCTTCTATACCTACTTCATTAAGTGTTTTAATCATAAATGGATGTTGTATCTTGTCAAATGCTTTTTCTGCATCAATTGATATAATCATATGATTTTTGTCCTTTATTTTGTTTATGTGATGTATCACATTGATGGATTTGTGGATGTTGGACCATCCTTGTGCTCCGGGGATGAACCCCACTTGGTTGTGATGAATAATCTTTTTAATGCATTGTTGTATTTGATTTGCTAGAATTTTGTTTAGGATTTTTGCATCTGTATTCATCAGAGATATTGGTCTGTAGTTTTCTTTTTTTTATGTTAAGAAATAAACTTAATTGTGTCAAACCACTGAAATTTGGGGGGTATTTTGTTAAAGTGATTAGCCTTATACTAAGTCAACTGCTATTAAAATTTATTTAAAATAATATAATCTTTTAAAATTTTCTATCTTTCGTGTACATGTTTCAATATATATAACATATCGATGTAATAGTACATCTATAATTTAATGATCAAACTTTTTAATGATAGGTGATCAAAACATTTGGAAATCACTGCTCCAGACTATTGGGATCTTTCTCAGTCAGGGCCAGTGCCCTTCTTGGCACTTGGGAGTCTCTTGTTCCCTTCCCAGCTTCCAGGTCACACTGTTATGTTTTACTTCCTTACTGTGACCTGCTGTCATCCTGGAGGAAGTCAGTATGGAAAAAAAGAAACCCACAAAAACAACTCAACATTTTTTTTTTTTTTGGTGTTTGTTTTTAAAGTGTTAGCACTGGATAAAAGCAGTCTGCACTAGGAATTAGAGGACCAGGGTTTTATTTCCAATACTTAACTTGGTAACAAAAATTAGGGCATGTCACCTCTGGGTCTCTGAGCCCTCATCTACAGAATGAAGTCAGCAGACTGGATAATTTTGGAAGCATTTCTCAGCTCTAACATTTGATGAGCTGGAACTTTGATGAGCTTTGTAGTCTGTTGTTTATGTGCTTGATTTTGGTGTAAGCTTTAAAGGATGAATTTGAAAATGATTGCGATTATATACTTAAGTCCTCTCCCACGCACCAAGGGTTAACCTGCTGCCTTCTGGGGATTTGCGTCTGTATGGAAATTCCAAGACAGGACTTTGAAATTGTTTTCTTCTATTGAGAGAATCCACAGGCTCCTTAGAACTCTAACTTCTTTTTTGTTGTTGTTGTTAACTTTTATTTCATAATCGTAAACTTAACTCTGCATCCCAGCTAAACTTGGAGGGAGACAAGGAAAATATGAAACCCAGTGAACTGCAGCAGCAGCACAAAGATTATAGGGTGTTCTGAGCAGATGGGGATGAGGGGTGCTCTCTGGAGCTACAGAAGGAATGGTCTGGTGGTTAAGATAAAACAAGTGAAAATTATTGGCGTTGTCCACAGTTGGCAATGGTGATCTTCTTGTTCATCTTGCCATTCCTGGGCCCAAAGTGCTCCACGGCTTCCACAATATTCATTCCCTCTTTCATCTTGCCGAAGACCACATGCTTGCCATCCAACCACATGGGCAGGGGGCATCTGTCTACCTGCCCCCCCTCCTGACAGCGCAGATGAAAAACTGGGAACCGTTTGTGTTGGGTCCAGCATTTGCCATGACACGATACCAGGACCCGTATGCTTCAGGATGAAATTCTCATCATCAAACTTCTCCCCATAGATGGACTTGCCGCTAGTGCCATTATGGCGTGTGAGGTCACCACCCTGGCACATAAATCCCGGAATAATTCTGTGAAAGCAGGAACCTTTTTAACCACATCCTTTCTCTCCAGTGCTCAGAGTGTGAACATTTTCTGCTGTCTTTGGAACTTGAAGGAGACGCAGCCCAAGGGCGCACTGTCAACAACGATGGTAGCGGGCAGCTCCCTGCAGTGGCCTCTGGAAGGCAGAACTCTAACATCTTGTAAGTATCTCCTCTTTTCTGTTCCTGGCCTTTCCCCTGGTTTCTGTAGAGGAAATTCTAGTGTTTTTGAAGCCCCCAATGCCCAAGTGATCTGCTCCAAGGAAATGTCCTATGACAGATGTTTTTTCTCAGGGCTCTCTGAATGTCTCAGTGGCCAGAACATTCCTAGCACAGGCATTGAGCGTGTGTGGTAGTTAGGATGAAAGCCAAGGCAAGAACAGCTGTACCCAGGTTTGGGTTTTGAATTGTATGATGTCGGTGCCTCAGGAGTAAGTGTTCCCTCTTCTGAGCCTTGCACCCTCTACGCGATAGAAATCTACACCTTCCTCTGAGCTTCCATATTTCCGCTAAGTTCATGAGTGCAGGGGGCTCAAATTTTCAAACTTTGTGCTTGGCATTGTAAGAAAGGGAGCTCTGTTTATTATAATCATTATTAACATTAGTAGCATCATTAGATTCTAAATTCTGAAGTTCAATTCCACGCAAGAGTAGAAAATGACCTTTCTGATTTAGAAAATGACCCACTTAATCACAGCAGGAATTTCCTGTTCTCTTTTCTTTTCTTTTTAATAATAATATTAATAATAATTTGCTTAAATTCAAATCTAGCGTTCTCCTACCTTTCTTATCTTTCCAGAAAGGTATGAGTCCGTTCACCCGTTAGCTAACACAGGCAGGGGACAGTGGGGAGAAGCATCAGTCTGGGGGATGTTGCAGTCTGCACTGGGTACCACTGATACATCCTTGTAGCTATATCCCCATGGCTATGATGTCTCATAGTTCTATGGCAGGTGCTTTGGCATCCCGCCCTCAAACCGCAGGGCTGCTGGCTCCCAGCCCTCTACCTGCCCCCCTCCAAGCATGTGGCTGCTCCCCTGACCCCAGGGGTGTGTGGGACTCTATGAGGAGCTCAGTTGCCTGGGGACCCCATGTAGGAAGATCTACTCCACTCTCCTGGTGACCACATTCCTGTCGGGAATGGAAATATTCTCACTTAAGAGGAGATTAGAAACTCCCATTGGTTTGGAGAGGAAGATGAAGGGGAAGGAAATAGTTAAGTTCCCTTAGAAGGACTCCTGCCCTCTCCCCACAAGGTTAACTTCAAAGAGTGGTATAGTTGGGGATAAAAGAGCCCCCATTGGGTTTGGAAATCCAGTAACAGAGAGCTCCCCTAACGCTTGCTGTTTGGGCCCTGGCATTCGCTCCTAGTAGGAATGTAGCTTTTGCCTTGAAAATTCATCCTCAACTTATGGGTGAGATACATCACCCTCATAAACCACTTGAGTTCCTGCAAATGGCCTTTCTTGACATAATTTTTATGAAGGCAAAAGAATTTTAACTTAAATACTCCTTTCAAAACCTCAAGAAAGCAACTTTCCCCGAGTGCCTGCATTCTGCAGGAGGGAAAAGGAGAATCTTGAACTTTGGCTCATTTGTTTCATAAGACAAGCTTCAAAGATAAACTTCCAGTGACCCTAAGTGGACCATATTCACAGTTTTCATGATTTACTTCAACATGGAGTCAAGACGGGAGGAACTTTGCTGGCCTAGTCTCTGCTGATCAAGCAGGTGTATGTAGGATGGCTGCACACATCTGCTTCTTCCTCGTACGGAGGCTGAGGTGCTTTGTGAACATCATGAATCAGAAAATCACCATTATCCTAACAACAACTCTTTTTCTATAGAGTGGATTTTTCAAGAAAAGACAAAACAAGTTTTCAAGTTCTTCATTCCCCTCCCCTCCCCTCCCCTTCTCACCCACCTTTCCCCACCCCTTCCCTCCCAGGCCCTCCCTTTCCCTTTCCTCCTCTCCTATCTTTCCCTTTACCTATCCATAGAGCTGATTCATATTCTGCACATTAGTGGTTTAGACCAGAGTTTCTCAACTTCAGCACTACTGACATTTTGGGCCGGATATTCCTCTGTTGTGGGAACTCTTTACTTTGCAGGATTTTAGCAGCATCCTGGCTTTTCTACACATAGATGCTAGGAGCACTGCCTCCTCACCCACCCTCCCCAGCTCTAACAACCAAAATTATTTCCAGATATTGCCAAATGTCCCCTGGGTGGGGGGATGCAAAATTGACCCCAGCTGAGAATTACTACTAGTTTAGACAAATTGCAAATGAAAATATCTGCTGTCACACTCAGTAGTAATTTCCCTTACACATTGGTATTAGTATCATCTGATAAAGGAATTTATTGTTAAATTAAAAGGAAAGCATGTGCTTTTATTCTAAGCCAACATTTGTCATGATCTTTAACTCTTCCTCCCCTGCCTCCCAGTACTGAGAAATAGTGTGAAATGTTTTTGCTACTCGATTGTAACTTAGAATGATGACTCTACATTTTGGTCTCTCCTTCACCATTAGTAACAGAATTCGTTTTTTTTTTTTTCTTGAAAACCATGACTGCACTTGTTGTACAAAAAATTAATTGATTTACCTGCGATTGATTTAATAGAGTTTCTTAACTGACAATTCACTGAAGATAGGAATGGATCATTGTTCCAATGCAATTCACTTTTAAGATATAAATTGCCATAGTTCCTATTGATGTTTTTTTGGCATTGTGTAGGAAATTAGTGAATTTGGAGATTGACTAGTTACAGTATTTATAAATTCTCAGTCAAATTTCCCATTGAGACCATGCTTATTAATAAATGCTTATTATGTTATTCTAAGATATGCTCTATGTTTCTATCACATTATTCTGAGTATACTCTGTGTCACTGCTTTCATCACTACTTTTATCCCACAGTGAATTGCTTTTGAACCCTTGACCCATTTTGTGGTTCGGGGCTATACCATGAGACAATGGTAACAAAACAAAAAAGAAACCTAAATAAACATCGTAAGAAATAACCTGCCAATAATGAGAAAATATTAGTTGAGATAAATCATACCTTATCAATTGAAAGTTAGCCAAGATGTGTAACCTATTGTAGTCTGTGTAACTTGTACCCAAACTTTAGGTTTAGCAATTTAGGTTGTAAGAACTACTAGGAACATACACTTAATTTTATCTTGAATGATTGGTTTCCTTACATCTTCCCAGAAAAGCACCTTATCATTCCCATCCTCAGCTTCCTATCAGGTGCCTCCAGGGGCATTGCTGATTTTCAATACCCATTTTAGAAAAGCTGAGTTCATGTCAACAATGTTAATTTTGTGGAGAATCACAGAGCTCAAGAGGACAGCACTTCATTCTTGTTGCTTCAGATGCAAGGGTTCCTTCTCCAGGAGAGACAACAAGCTCCCTGCAGGCAGGGGCAGCTTTTGTGATTCTGCCCACTGCCCCCACCACAGGGCTCTGGCTGGCGAATCACGAGAAGCTCTTGACACAAGGGTGAGGCTGCATGTTGCTGCTGTTTCTGGTCTGGCTGCCTGAGACCGGAGAATCACTTTCCCCAGACGGTGAAGCCCAGAGTTGAAATGCAGACAGACAAGTCCACCATGCCCAAGCCCTGTGGTGTTTGCGCTACCCACATCCATTCTTTTGACAAAGCCCGGAGCTCTTAGGGTGCAGGACAGCTCAGCAGTGGAAGCTGGCCCCTAGCATTGCCTCTGGCAGCCCCCACGGGCAGGCTGTGCGCCCCATGCCCTGCTCACTGGTGCCAGAAGGGCACATGGCTGTCCTCTCCCCGTAAGCAGGTCTCCCTCTCCCAGCTGATTAGCTTCTAAGCAAGAACTGGGCTTGGGTGAAATAGTCTGCTCCCTCCTGTAAAAGGTCTCTAAGAACACATCTGTCTGCAGTTCCCTCAGCCCCTTTAGCTGTCTGATTGCACCTCCACGCCCATTTCTCTTTGGGAGTTTGAGGGCCCATTTGCAGCGGGCTTCACATTGCTGTTTCTTTGAATGACCTCCCTATAGTGACCGCCACAGAGGGGGCAGGATCGTGATTGATGGGTTTCCATTTCTACCACCAGTAGGTCTGGGCAAACGTGGCTGTGAAAAATTGCGGTTGGAGAACTGTTTTATATTACCTCCATTTTTGAAAAATCTTATAAAAGAGTGTAGAGTGTTGGTGAGGAGGATGGTTTAGCTGTGGTTCTGGGGGAAGAACTTGTTGGGAGACCTGGGAGCATTATTATTATTGCTATTGTTGTTATTATTATGCTAATATTTATTGCACAGTTACAATTGCCAGACATAGTATGTGTAGTCTCATTCCTCAAAATCTTACTGCTATCCCCATTTAACAGTTGAGGAAACTGAGACCCGAGAGGTTGAGTGGCTTGCCCAAAGTCATGAGCTATGAAGTTGAGACACCTGGCTTCAGGAACTTGGTAAGATGCTGAAGTCATGGTCTCCCTACTTGGAAAATCAAGGGTAGATTGATTGACTTCCAAGAACTTTTTTTGCTCTAACACATATTCCCTTATGTCATAATCTCTGAAAGTCCCTTAGGCCGCCTAAGAAATGTGTGGAGTGGAATCTTCTAGTCATGCTTCTTCCCTTCTCCAGTTCTCACCAGGGCTTATTCCATCCCCTGAAGGGAATTTTGTGTAATTTACTGTTAGTTCTGCTCCTATTAGAAATCCACTTGGATCTTTCACTTACACTAAGGAGTGTGTGAATGATAACAGCTTAAAGTATTTATTTTCCATCTGGTAACGGAATGGCACACAGTAACCAGGAGGCATAAAGGTCCTAATATCATTCCAGTTCTAAAAGTCTGTTTTCCCAATATCGTTCCACCCTACCGCTCACCTCTAACTGGTACAGCAAGGAATTAAGGCTCCAAGAGGGGCTTTGACCAGGATTGTCAGTAGTTTGCAGGCCTGGACCAGAATTCAGGTTTCTGGATCCTCCGCTGGGAAATCACACGGAGGGATGAGTAACATGAAGCCGCTCCCCCCTGGAATGTTGAGATTCCTGGCGCAGGGTGATACAAGGGGCTTGGAACATTCCAGAGGAAACAAATGCAAGATGAGCAGAGAAACCAAGACCTGTTAACACCAGACTCGCAGTACGTGAATGAGGGGGTGGGAAACTTACCAGGGGTGGTGGCTGCCCAGGTCAGAGGACACTAACAGGAAACTCTGACTCCCAGGGTCCCCAGGATGGGAGGAAGTGCTGGCTTTGCCTCTGGGCTGCACTGCTGCGAGGGCTCCATGCTTCAAAAGAGAGTCAGCCCAAGGTGACTCAAACTTCCTGAGAATCCTCTTATCTCAGCCAGCACAGCTATCTGGTGCCTTCCCTTGCCTGAGATGTCACCCATTCAGGGCCACTCCCGCCCTCAGCCAGATCAGTGACCCCTCATTGCTTTGCAGGGAGGGTCCCAGGATTGGCTTCATGACGACGGCTCCGATGACTGTCTCTCTAGGATTTCTGTTTGCTTCCTCTTCCCTATATTCAGAGGCTCCTGCAAGTCCAGGAAGAATTGACTCATTCTCCCCATGAGCTCCTTGCCTGCAGGAGGAAGAGCTGGTCACCATCGCCATAGTGACCATTTTTCCAAACTAAATCACGACTAGAGGCCTGGATGGAGAGAGAGTACTGCTGGGACACGAGGACCATGTGTTTTAAATTGGCCTCATGATTGGGCTGTCTGGATATGGATTGCCCATAGGGAGGTGGTGTAGGGTGGGTGCAAATCACACTCAACTATCTCCACCTGAGTCACCAATGTTTTACCCAGATAGAGGATTACTGCCTACCTCCTCAGACCACATTGGAAGAGACCAGCAAGAGGGGCGATAATCCCATCGGATCCCATTTTCTTGTTGATGGGGTTATAGACCATGGAGTTGTACACACATGAAGGTACTGTATTGTCATCACACTGTTTTGAAAAAAAGTTTTCAGCAGATGTGTACCCTGAGGGCTATTCCTTTTAAGTTGACCTTTAGTCTTAGAGCTACGAGGGATGTCTAAGATCTTTTCATTTTAGAATTTGAGGAAATAGAGTCTCAGAAGAGTTCAGTGATTGACCCAAAACCTCATAATATTAGTGACACTCTTAGACTCAAATGAGAGAATTGTTTCCAATTCCTAGTCTAGTGCGTTTTCCAGCAGATCAACCCTCCTTCCACAGAGTGGGCAGTTTTTATTTTCTAAATAGCTCCTTTTCCAACTAATAAGTTGGTGTAAGATGTCAGGCTCAATATGACAAGATCATAGTCAGGCCAGGTTAATTCCATAGCCCAGATCATCTGATTTAAAAATAGACCTTTTTCTACAAATGGTCAACAGGTACACAAAAAAGTGCTCCACATTACTAACCATTAGGAAAATGCAAATCAGAACCAGAATGGAATATCACCTCACATCTGTTAGAATGGCTATTACAGAAACAAAAACAAATAAACAATCCCCCTCCCAAGAAATAACAAGTACTAGAGAGGATGTGGAGAAAAGGGAACCCTTGTGCACTATTGCTGGGAATGTAAATTGGTGTAACCACTACGGAAAACAATATGGAAGTTCCTCAAAAAAAATTAAAGATAGAACTACCATGTGATCCAGCAATCCCACTTCTGGGTACTTATCCAAAGAAAACAAACAAACGAAAAACTAACTTGAAAAGATATATGCATCCTCATGATGTTCACTGCATTTTATTTACAAGATATGGGAATAACCTGAGTGTCCACTGGCGATGAGTGGATAAAGAGAATGTTTACACACACACACACACACACACACACAGAAATATTATTCAGCGATAAAAAGAAGGAAAGCTTGCGATTTGCAACAATGTGGATGGACCTGGAGTGCATTATGCTAAGTGAAATAAGTCAGACAGAGAAAGGCAAATACTGTGTGATCTCACTTATATGTGGAATCTAAAAACAAGAGAACTCATAGATATAGGGAACAGATTGGTGGTTGCCAGACACAGAGGGTTGGGGTGGGGGAAATGGGTGAGAATTGTGAAAAGGTGCAAACTTCCAGGTATAAGATAAATATATCCAGGGGATGAAATATACAGCTTGGTGACTCAAGTTAACAATATTGAATTATATATTTGAAAGTTGTTAAAAGAACAGATCTTCAAAGTGCTGATCACAAGAAAAAAATATTGTAACTATGTGAGGCGATGGATGTTAACTAAACATTGCGGTGATCATTTTGCAATAATACATATATCAAATCATTATGTTGTACACCTGAAACTAATACAATGTCATATATCAATTATGACTCAATAAAAATGGATGGGGGGAGCCCTTCTAAGAAATTTCAAACATGAAGAATTAGAATACTACCATGTTTCCCCGAAAATAAGACCTAACCGGAAAACAAGCCCTAGCATGATTTTTCAGGATGACATCCTCTGAACATAAGCCTTAATACATCTTTTGAAGCAAAAATTAATATAAGCCCTGGTCTTATTTTCGGGAAACATGGTAAGTAGAAGATATCCGGGACATTCCCCGCTCCGTTGCCAGAGACACTGAGAAGGGAATTGAAAGGATGCATATGTGGGGTTGCTCTCCAGCCTGCTTCCAGGCTATTTGGCACATGAAGGGAGGTCCACCTGCCTCCAGAGAATTGGTTCCAGGAACACAAATACTCCCAGAGCCCAGTGCCATATTGCCCTTGGGAAAACCCCAGTAAGGGAGGCCCCACTGATACCTCGAGGGGCTTACAGTCTGGTGTCGGAGACAGGCATTTAAGCAACTTTTTAGAGCTCAAGCAACAACAATGACATAAGCTATATCATATAAATAAAGTTCTGTGGAAACACAGGGGAGTAAGACGCAAAGTTAGGAGATGGGGGAAGGCTTCACAGGTAGGGCTTTGTTGAACTGGGTTCTGGAGTGAGCACGGTCCCTGCAGGAGGAGAGGGTTGAGGATTCCAGCAGCATCATCTTGAGAAGCATGAGATGCTTCTGGATTGCCAGGAGTCCTGTTTGCCTAGGGCAGTGCTCCTGACTTGTTCCATGGAACGCTAATCCTTGGAGACCAGCCACCAGGAAAGGCTTCCTGGGTCAAGTATGTCAGGGAGCATTGCCTGCTATATGACCTTTGTGGAGTTCCACCCACCACACACAGAAGTAAACTGAAGGCTCTTAGCAAAACAAAACAAGACAAGACAAAACAAAACAAGGCACACCCTGTTTAACTGTTTTTAAGCAAAGGAACCCCCTCTTTTTGTTTCAGAAAACATTTACTTTCTTTTTGGGGAACCAGAGCCACATAGGACTCATTTTGGCCGAAGGTAGGGAGGGGATATGGAGTTTGGCTTTTAAAAAAGCTGAGATCTGTTAAGGAGTTTAGGATTTCATCCTGTGGGCTGTGGAGAGCAGTGGCAGGACTTCTTTTCCTTGTATAACAGCCCCCCTTCCCCCCTACATACAAGTAATGCCTGGTCATTGTAGAAAACTTGCAGGAAAAAAAACTCAGAAAAAAATCTGGAGGTATGCATAAGGCAGCATACAGCTACAACCATTTATTCACTGAAGATACATTTATTTATTTACTGCCTTCTGGCTGCTAAGCTCTGGTCTATATCTTGTGGATTCAGCAGTGAACAAAACCAATGCAAATTCCCAGTCTCATGGGAGCTTACCTTCCAGTCGGGACACAGGCAATAAACAACATGGGTAAATAGATAGTAGGCTGGATGGTGAGAAAGGTAACGGAGAAAAAGGCAGCAGGAACATGGTAAAGAGATGCACTGCCACCACAGGCAGGTGTAGGCTGACTAGAAAGGCCTGTTGGCAAGGTGACAGGGTGACGTTCAAATGACGACCTGACAGGTGAGGGAGTGAAGTGTGCAGATGAATGGAGGAAGGAGGAATAGCAGGTGCAGAGGACTGAGTCAGGAGTGTGCCTGTTTGAGGAACAGCAGGAGGATGGGGCAGGAGAGTAAGAGTAGAGATCAGAGGTTAGACAGACAGTGTGAGCTAGACGGGGCGGGGGGAAGGGGGGACCTGAGTGGCCAGGCTTCTGTCTGCATGAGGTGGGGACCCATGGCAAGGCTTTTAAATAGCCACGTGGAGAGGCAATTTATGGACCATACAATTCACCCACTTAAATTGTACCATTCAATGGTTTTTAGGATATTTAGCACGATGTGACCGTCATCACTATGGAACCCCTTCCCTGTCAGCACTGACTCCTCATTCTTCCCTCCCTCAACCCTTGGCAACCATCAGTCTATTTTCTGTCTCTATGGATTTGTGGCCATAGCATATAAATGGAACACGTAATATGGGATCTTTTGTGACTGGCTGTCTTTCACTTAGCGTAATATTTTTAAGGTTCATCCATGGTGTAGCACATAGCCACACTTCAGTCATTTTTATTTCTCAACAATATTCCATCGTATGGCTACACCCCCTTTTGCGTATCCATTCGTCTGTTGACGGACATCTCCATTGTTTTCCACATCAGGGTTCGAGCAGAGGAGAGGTGGGACCTGACTGTAATGAGACTGATCTGGTTGCTGTGTGAAGGGGCTGAAGGTGGGCAAGTGTGTCGCCTGGGAGGCCGTTGGAGCCTGACGCAATGCAGTTCCTGACGGGTTTTGGAACAGGGTACAGCGGTGGAGGCGGTAAGGAGTGATGTGCTGGAGAACCCCAGGGCGCCATTCTGTATTTTCTTTACCATCTCCACTCACTAAGTGATCTCACTTGGTGTCATGGTTTACGTGTCTTCTAGATCCGAATACTTCCAACTTCAAATCTCCAGCCCACACTCCCTCTGGCTGCTTGCTTGACATCGCGATTTGTTAGCTCTTAACACGCATCTCGAACTCGACACTTTAAAAACTGAGCTCCTGGTCCCCCCACCCCAAATGTGCTCTCTCTGCACACTTTTATATTTCAGTTGATTGCAAGTTCATCCTGTCAGTCGCTCAAGTCAAAAACCTTGAAGTCATCTTTGATTCCTGTCTTTAGCTCATCCTGTATCCAATCTGTCAGGAAAACCTGTTGATTCTACCTTCAGTATATACCTAGAATGAAGCCACTACCATCTCTTGCTTGAATGCCAGCAATCGTTAGCTGGTTTCCTTCCTTCCATTTTTTCTCAACGGACTAGAGGGATGCTTTTAAAATGCAAGCCAGGTTGTGCTACTCCTCTATTCAAAACCCAGCATCAGTTCCCCGTTTCCCTGAAGAAAAGTCCAGGTCCACATACTGGTCTACAGGACCGTGTGAAATCTGGCCTTCTGGCAGCTAGGACCTCATCTCTTCCTTCTTTCTCCCTCAGGGTCTCCGCCTGGTCTCTTTGCTGTTCCTTGAACTTTACAAGCACTTCCCTACCTCAAGGCATTTACACTGGCTCTTTCCTCTCCCTGGAAAGCTCTTTCTCCTGATAGCCACATGGCTATTCCCTTCCCTCCTCCAAATCTTTGTTTAAATGTCACTATCAACGACGCATGCCCTGGCTGTCCATTTAGTATAAAAAACTGGGCACTCCCTTACCTTGGTTTACATTTCCTTTTCTCCTAGAACTTGACAATTCCTTTAGTGTCTGATATAATTTACTTGTTACGTTTGTATTTTATTCACTATTTCCTCCTGTTAGAACATAAGCTTCAGGGAGTCAGTGATCTTAGTCTGTTTTGTTCACAGCAGCGAGTTCAGTGTCTGGCACATAATAGTAACTCATGAAATATATTTTGAATGAATCAATACACTTATCATGTGGATATTTATATAAATGCCACCACACAGCATATTAGACATTTAATTTATTTACTCAACAATATTCATTAAACACATGTTCAATCCCAGGTATTGGATTAAACCTTGAGATGTGACTTGTTCCTCACTGCCTTTGAAAAGGAAATTTGCTTATGATATTAACTCTATCAGAATGGAAAGGTTTGGTTTTAAAGATGACTCATCAGAATTTGCAGAGTCAAGTTTTCAATGGGATAGAGACCAAACGCCTCCCCCAAACCCACAGATCCCTGAATACACTTTCCTGTTCTTTCTGCTACAGCCACACTCTCCTCTTTGGGTCCCTGGACCTTACCACACTCTCTCCTGTCCCAGGGTTTCTGCCTGCCTTCTTGCCATTTCCCCTTTGATGCCACAAAAGGCACTTTAAGGGAAACAAGTTCATAATCAAACTCACCAACTTCTGGTTCTGCAAGAGACTCTGTTAAGAGAATGAACCACAGACTAGGTGAAAAATATTTGCAAAAGACATCTGATAAAATTTTTTTATCCAAAATACAAAAACCTTCTTAAAATGAACAGTAAGAAAACAAACAAGTCAATTAAAAAGTGGCCAAAAGTTCTGAAGAGACACTGCACCAAAGACAATATACAGATGGCAAATATGCTTGTGGAAAAATGCTCAACATCATATGTTATCAGGGAATTGGAAGTTCAAACAACAATGAGATACACACCCATTAGAATAGCTAAAATCCAAAATAGGAACAACGCTAAATGCTGATGAAGATTTGGAGCAACAGGAACTCTCATTCATTGCTGGTGAAAATGCAAAATGGTACATCCACTTGGCAAGACAGTTTGGTAGTTTCTTAAATAACAAATCATGCTGTTCCCATACAATCCAGGAATTATGCTCCTTGGTATTTACCCAAATGAGTTTAAGACTATGTCACACAAAATTGTACATATGAATGTTCATAGCAGTTTTATTCATAATTGCCACAACTTGGAAGCAGCCAACATATCCTTCAGTAGGTGAATGGATAAACTGTGGCATGTCGAGACAATGGAATAATATTCAGCACTAAGAGGAATGAGCTACCATGTCATGAAAAAACACGGAGGAACGTTAAATGTCTATTGTTCAGTGAGGAAGCCCATCTGAAAAGGCTACATATTGTATGATTCAAATTACCTGATATTCTAGAAAAAGCAAAATTATGGAGACAGTAAAAAGATCAGTGATTGCTAGGAGTTTGAGGGGAGAGACGGATGGATGAATAGATGAAGCACAGGGGACATTTAAGGCAGTGAAACTATTCTGTGTGTTACTGCGATGGTGGATACGTGACATTATACATTATAGTTATAGACTATACAACATAAAGAGTGAATTCTAATGTAAACTGTGGGCCTCAGTTAATAATCATGTTTTAATATTGATTCATCCATTGTAACAAATGTACTGTACCAGTGTAAGATATTAACGATGGAACAATGTGGGACAGGCTGTGTGTGGGAACCCTCTGTACTTTCTTCTCAAATGTTCTGTACAACAGAAACTGCTATAAAAAAATAAAGTTTATTCATTAAAAGAACAACAAAAACTCACCAACTAACTTCTCCATAAAACCAGATCCTCTTCCAGCGTGCCCTATCGCAATCAATGATTCCATCAAATATCCAATTATACAAGCCAGAAATCCAGGAGTTGACCCTGATACCCTCTCACACTCAATTCTGCATCTAATTAATCAGAAAGGTCTGCCCCTTTGACCTAAACAGTTCTGAATTTGTTCTTTCCTTCATCCTCTCCCATCACCATCCTGGTTCATCAGCCATCACGAGGACCACAATAGCCTTCCCATTGCTCTACGACCTTCCACCTTGAACCTTCCATTCTTTTCCATATTACATCTATAATGAATTCAAAACACAAATATGCAATCACTCCACCCATATATAACTCTCTGTTTAATACTGTAATGCCTTTTTATTGTTCTTAGGATGAAGACAAACCTTCTTCATGTGGCTTCTCTTCCACATCTGTCCCTGCCAACTTTTCCAGGCTCATTTCCCACTCCACCCCCTTGTGTATTTCAGGCATGCCAAGGGTCACTCGTTTTCACTACTAACTTTTGTACAGTCCGTTCCTTCTCCTGGAATGATGCCTCCTCCTTTGTCTTCACTGAGTGCATTCTACTCAGTACTTTAAATTTCAGTTGAATTATCACTTGTCTGCAATTATCATTTATCAGAAGTCTTCCCTGCCCTCCCCACCCTCCACACTGGGTCCAATCTTCACATTTATGCTCCATGCAACGTGAAATTGTATGCTTATTTGTGATTGATTGATGCCAAACTGTAGGCTGTACAAACTGTAAGTGAGGATAAGCCATGAGCGACCTGAGGTAGAATTGAGCATGTTTTTGCTGACCTCTGCTTCTAATGCTTGTACACAGTGCTCAAAAAATATTTGTTCATGAGTGAATACATAAATGAATGAAAATGTCACACATGATTTTGAAGGTGGTGAATATCCACTGAAGCCTTCACCAGTGGCCACCATCTTTGCCTTTGGTCTAAAGCAAACAAAGAGACTGTGTCTCTTTTGCTTGGGGAGGAGGGATCCATTTGAATGATTCAGAATTTCAGAGGTTGCTGCACAGGTTGAAGCTGTTATTTCAGAATTTTGCCTTTCCTGAAAGCTCACCGACTCATCTGCAAATATTCACTCCATCCGTGATCTCATTTAGGGAGGGAGCATTTTGGGTTTAAACACACTTGGCTGTTGAAGAACCCTGATTGCAAAATCGGGTGACTTCATGTTCTTCTTTTTTCCCCCTTGGAGTAAGTACATTTCTCTTTACACTGGGGCAGCCTGGCAAGGAGTGCCCTGAAGGAACAGAAACAGTACTTAAGAGACATCCAGTTTTAGTTCCATAAAAGGACCATTGTAACAGGGGTTGTGCATGTCCATTTTTAAAAAAATCAATTTTCTGTGTGTCTATCGCAGAATGTCACATCACCAGGCATTATGTCCTTCAGTATGGCTGGTGTTATTTATTATCACCTTCGTGGAGTTCAGAGATCCATCTGCCTCTTTTCCTGCTGAGTACATTTTACATAGCATTTGGGAATCCCATAATCCCCATGAGCTTTCAGAGGTAGCTGGAAGTCAGTTGGTAGATCTACTTGTTCTAATTTATTCATTCAACAAGCATTCAGAGCCCATAACATGTCAGACACTGAATTTACCACAGTGATTTCCTGGGCTTTAAATGACTTATTCTTCCTCCTACCAGAGTGTAAGCTCCAGGAAGACAGGGATCTTTGTCTATTTTGCTCACTGATGTATCTCAAGTACCTAGAATAATGCCTTGTACTCAATAAATACTTGTTGATTGAATGGATGCCTAAATCCTTCATGATAAAATGCAGTCTAAATACTTTCCTAAGTTTTGCCTGCTTACCATTCAACATCCATTCCCCCCCCCCCCTTTTTCTGATTAGAGCCCTGTTTATTTCCATGAGATTTCAGGCTGGGCACTGGATAATTCCCCTGAAGGGAGTTGGGCTCTCAGGATAATGGAAATTATCTCTGTTCTGTCCCAGGAAATGGGAGTTCAGAGTGACTCCTCACCCAGGGTTGAACAAATTTGTCAATGGCCCTGGGAATCTCAAAGGCTCTCTCTGGAATGGGGCGAGGTAAGGCAGGAAAAGACTGTGGCTCCACAGTACACCTGGATTTGGATCTCAGTCTGGCTGCTTCACAGTTGTATTGTTTGCAGATCAATCCTACTGGACTCAGTTTTCTCAGGTAGGAACATTGAAAAATACCAATTTTATGGGATTGTTTAGGAGGACTTTGTGGGGTTTGAGTGGGTACAAGCAGGGGGCTTCTGAGAACTGATGCCCCAGAGCAGCTATCCTTCCTGGAGTCGCTGCCTCATCATGTTCTCAGGTGGGACTCCGATTGCAGCAGCTCAATCTATTGAGGCTTCAAAAGGTTTGCCCATTGTTAAATAAAAACTAATTTGAAGTTGATTCAAATGTTCAGTGATATGTTACGGAATTGGTTAAACCTATCCAAATTTCAGGACTCAAATTCTGGCTCTGTCACTCTCTAGTTGTGTGTTCTAGCAAATTACTTACCCTTTTCATGTCTCACGTTCTTAATCTATAAAATGGGAGAAATACTGGTACATATCAAATAAAGTTGTTAGTTACAGAGTCAGCACTCATAAAATGTTTAGAGCAGAGCCTGCCATATGATATTCAATAAATGTTAGCTATAATTATTAATCCCCCCCCCTTAGAAATAGCTTATTTCTAAGAGTGGCTTTCAGCTGGGGAGGATGGGTAGAGGATCATATCAGAATCATGATATTTAATTTATGTTATTTATTTATTTGAAATTTCAAATAACATTAAAGGAAGGAATTATATTTTAATTTTTCAAAAGAAGGATTAGGTTAAAAAAACCTGCCCTGCTACATGATAAGATTGGGCTTGTCCATGCGTTACTTAGCTCTTGCTTCATATAGTAGTGAGTGTATTCTATGTCAAATATTTTTTTGCGTGTAAATGGAACTATTCTCCATAACCAGTCTGGCTTAGCAACTTGTAAAGGAGAAGCTGATAGCAAAACTCCTATGTTTGCATTGCCCGTGGGCAGTTTATGAACATTTCAAAGTCTGTTCTTCAATTTGATACTCAAAGCATCTTAACAAAATGACTGGAGCTGGTGTTATTATGATATCTCTTTTATAATGAAGAAATTGTGCTCTTAGAGAAGGACAGGGGCCTTCCTAAAGTTCCTGGGTTAATAAAAAGCAGAACCTAAACCCTTCCAATTGTGCCACAGGTGTTTGGAATCATAATATTTACTGCCTGGGGATTATAGGTGTTCAGCAGCCCTGGGAGAAGTATGTTAGGAAGAGATTGCTGCTGTGCTGGGTCCGTAGGCAGAGACATGTTTCCAGGACGTGTGTGGGCATGCAGCATCCTGTAATCTAGGGTGGAAAAGGAAATGGAAAAGTATCAAGTTTGTCTTCCTATAGAAAACCCAGCATTTTCTGGCACCCATCCATTTCAAAGGAATTTTGCAATAAAGTAGCAATTGATCAGCAGTTATTTCCTGGACACTCTCTGTAGAGGACTTGGAAGTATGCACAGGGTCTGTTGGAGGTCCAGAGAGCCACAGGTCACTCACTTCAGGGCTCCTAGAATTGTGAAAAGCATAAATGAGAAAACAACCTTCCAAACTCATTGTGATATTTTTGACGCTTTCATGGAAAAAATAATGCTTTCATGCTCCACATTATATGTCATCAGGGAATTATAAATTAAAACCACAATGAGAAAACACTACACACCCATTAGAATAGCCAAAATTCAGAACACTGATGACACCAAATGCTGGCAAGGAACTTTCATATATCACTATTGGGAAGGCAAAATGGTACACCCACCATTTTGGAAGAGAGTTTGGCAGTTTTTTACAAAATTGAACATACTATATGGTCTAACATTTATGCTCCCTGGTATTTATCCAAATGAACTGAATCTTATGTCCACACAAAAATCTGCACATGAATGTTTAGAGCAGTTTTATTCATAAATGCCAAAACTTGGAAGCAACCAAGATATTTTTCAGTAGGTGAATGAATACATAAACTGTGGTACATCCAGACAATGGAATATTATTCAGCATTGAAAAGAAATGAAGTCATGAAATGACACGGAGTAACTGTACATTCATATTACTAAGTGAAAGAAGTCAATCCTAAAAGACCATATACTATACAATTCCAACTATATGATATTATGGAAAAGGCAAAAATATGGGGACAATAAAAAGATCAGTGGTTGCCAGGGAATAGGAGAATGAGATGAACAGGTAGAGCCCAGGGGATTTTTGGGGCAGTGAGAATACTCTGCCCTAAATTATGATATAGTGATGGACATGCCGTTATACATTTGTTCAAACCCATAGAATATACAACACCAAAAGTGAACCCTAAGGTAGACTACGGACTTTGGGTGATTATTATGTATTAATGTAAGTTCATCCTTGGTAAAAATAATGTACCATTATGATGAGTGATATTGATAATGGGAGAGACTATGTTCGTGTAGGGTTAGGGGGCATCTGGGAAATCTCTGTATCACCCTCTCAATTTTGTTTAAACCAGAAACTGCTCTAAAAAAAAAAAAAAAAAAAAGGTACAGTGCAATATAATCACACTATTTTAAATTAATTGTAGGATTTTAAAAAATAATAATTCAATAATGCTCAGCAGGAGGTGTGCCAGTGACATTGTCAGCCCTTTGTGCCTTGAAGGTAGTGGTAACAGTTGCTACCCTTAAGAATCCATTGAAATACTCTAGTAAACAAACACGTGAAGAACCAACAATATTACAATGAGTTAAGTATGAATGGTGTACTAGGGGAATTCCAAAGAAGGAGATATTGGCTTTGCCTGGTGGGACCAGAGAAGGCTGCATAGGAGCCTAGTCTTGAAGGATGAGTAGAGCTTTGCAAAGTAGAGAAGAGACAGAGGGCATTCTGGGTGGAGGGAATGGCATGAACATGTCTGATGTAGCTGGGAATTGTCAGTATTCTGAAGTGTAATCCACAGTGTTCCACTGAGACCACTGCTTGGCTCATAGAGAAATCCTCAAAAGGTTTTGTTTAGTTCTTATGGGGCAAGATTTTGCTTTTGCCTTCAACCCCTTATGAGGTATTTGAGTCCCTCTTCCATCTTGGTTCTAGGGGCTGTCAAATGGTAGATGTCCATAGTTGATGGGTCAGTGAGCGTTTATAGTTTAGGTCAGCTTGGCACAGAGTCCCTTCCTCTTGGAGCTCCAGGAGTCTTGTTTCAGAGAATCTTCTCTTTCTCCCGTCTCTCTTCTTATTCCCTCTACCAGCACCCTGTGTATCTCCAGATTTTTTCCTGGGAGCGTGAACTCATAGCAATAGTTGCCAATGGTAAATTGAATTAAGTGTGTGGATCTCTTGCAAAATAAATTATGTAAAGTGTTCCAAAGATAAAAGAAATCCCTATGGGTTTGTCTGTTATTCTGGATAACTATATTGCAGCACTCTTTCTTGAGTTGAAAGTAGAGGGTTGACTGGGTAAAATATGTCTTGTGCTCCAATATGTTAACACAATCCAAAGCTGGGAGTTTTGGTGCACACCTAAGAGAAGTAGCAGACAACCCAAACAATCTGGGACATGAGAACTCGCAAGAAAGTGCTCAAGGAGCTTGTGTAAGGAGCACTTGTATATATGGCTTGGTGTTTACTACTCTCTCTTTGTTGTTTTCCATCTTCTTAGCAACTTAGTAACTATCATGATTTGTTGATAGATCTTTCACTCTCTCGGGTTGCTAGTCTTGGAAGGAAGAAAAAGAAGAAAATCAATATGTCTAAATCCATCTATCTATCATCTATCTATCAGATATCTATCTACCTAGCTAGTTATCTAATCTATTTTAATCTGTTATTTATTTAACTGTATCTTCTATCTATTCTATCATCTAATCTTTGGCATATATTTTGAAAGATAATCAGCAGATATTTATCTTTTTAAAAACAGCTTTATTGAGATATAATTCACATTTCATGCAATTCACCAATTTAAATTGTACAACTCAATGGTTTTTAGTATATTAACAGAGTTGTGAAGCCATCACCACAGTAAACTTTTAGGCATTTTCATCACCCCAATAAGAAACTCCACAGCCTTTAGCTGTCACCTCCCCAAATGTCCCATCCTCATCCATCCCCTGGCAACCACTACTCTACTTTTTATCTCTATGGATTTGTCTATTCTGGATATTTAATATTAATGGACTCATATAACATGCTGTCTTTTTTTCATTGGCTACTTGTCAACCCTGAGAAAGAAGATACCTACTAAGAAGGACTTCTTGTGGCTAATTTAAAAACAGAGCCTAGCAGCCATTTCTAAATGGGCCTCTCTTGCAAACCATGCTTCAGGAATAAGTCTGCACTAAGCTGCCTGCCTCCTGCGTTGAACTGCTTGCCTGTACTGTGTTCCTGACATCTGAGCCAACCCTTATAAAAGAGTTCCCGGAATGCTTTTTCAACCAACAGAACTGAGACTTTTCCCATCAAATCAGAGCTGTGCAGCTATATTTACCATTAGCATTTTCTCTGACCAATCAGAGCAGCTCCATCCTGACCAATCAGAAGAGTGCTTTTTGGACCAACCAAACTGTGAGGATTTGGAGTCCTCATTTGCTTGAGGACTGCCATTCAGGGACTAGGTGCAAGGACTTCTGTGTATATAATTCAGCTCCCCTTAGGCTCAGTGTTATGCAGGGGGTCATGCTGGGTCTCAGCTCCCTCTCCCCACATAAGAACGCAGGACATGGTGAGGCCAAAAAGGAACACCCACGGTGTCATAGATAGGGGAGTCATACCACTATATTCTCGCTGGCGGCTGGGTTGGAGACACAGGAAGCAGGAGCCACACTGTCTGCAACCCGCGGTCCTAACTGCAATCCGCGCTTGCCAGCCACCATCTTCTTGCTAGCCCCCATTTTCTGCTAGCGTAGCCACAGCAGTTATATTAGTGGCCAATGGCTCACTGGTTACAGCTGACGGCCAACTAGCCACAGCTGATGGCCATCCAATCACAGTTGTTGGCCATTTATTACCTGAGCCAGCACGTTTCCATGTGAGGCCGAGAGCACTCCTGGCCCTGTCCCCACACTCGGAGAGTACACTTTCCCTTTCCACTGATGACTGAAGGCTGCATTTCCCTGGCTGGAGCTGAAACTCTGAAAATGTCTCACCAGAACTGACCGGAGTAAAGCAGAACTGTCTAGCTGGAGAGGGGCCTCACCCAAGGGCCATCTTGCCCCTGGAACACGTGGCCCCTGTGACGCCTTGCAGCCTGCTCTTTCATAATTGATCTGTAACACTATTGAGCTGTTCCGCAGCCTTGTTTTTCTCACAACTGTGCTGTATCACAGTTGAGCTATTTGCACTGAATAAAGTTTCCTTTTTCACCACACTGCAAATTGGGGATTCCTGCTGGTGTCAACAACCATTGAGGACTTGAGTCCTTGATGCTGTTCTGAAACCAACACCAGTGGTGCCTGTAGACCCCCTTAGACTTGAATTGTCTTCCTCGCAGCGCCTGAGGGTATCCAGACACTACTTTCACTTAGTCTAAAATTTTTAAGGTTTATCTACATAGTAGCTATTTTTCTTTAAAAAAAACACACACACTTTTTTTTTTTTTTTTAAATTGGGAGAATATGGGAGAACAGTGTGTTTTCCCAGGGCCCATCAGCTCCAAGTCAAGTCGTTGTCCTTCAATCTAGTTGTGGAGGACACAGCTCAGCTACAAATCCAGTTGCTGTTTTCCGTCTTAGTTGCAGGGCGTGTAGCCCACCATCCAATGCGGGAATTGAACCAGCTACCATTGTTGTTAAGAGTTTGGGCTCTAAACAACTGAGCCATCTGGCCACCCCTCCGGCAGCTCAGCAGCAGCTCATTGTCTTCAATCTAGCTGTGGAGGGTGCAGCTCACTGGCCCATGTGGGAATCAAACCGGCAACCCTGTTGTTAAGAGCTTGTACTCTAACCAACTGAGCCATCCAGCCACCCCAGTAGCTATTTTTCTTGAGAAAAACTTGTGGGTCAGGTGAAACATAGTGAAAATGACTCCATGTTATTGCCTTTATGGAAATAGGGAAGCAAACTTTGCATGTTGTAGTTGCCCAATAAAGTATTGTTAAAGTCATTTTTCTTTATTTAAACTAAGGTTCCAGGCACTGAATGTCCCAATAGGATGGGGACACAAATCCTGTCTTCCAAAATAGAGTGCTGGTTAAGCAGGTGGGTTCTGGAGCCAGACTGCCTAGGTTGAAATCCTAGGTCTGCCCACCCACCCTTCTGCTAGTTGTATGGCCTTGATCAGGTTATTCAATCTCTTTCAGAGTCAGTTTTCTCATCGAAAAAATGGGGATTAAAAACTACCTAACTTCTAGGGTGGCTACGAGAACCAAGTGAGATCATTGGCGTAAAGCTCTTGGTATATTGCCTGGCTCCTGATGAGCCCTCAATAAAGGATGGCAATGATTATCATTATTTTTTCAAAGAGCTATACAGTGGTACCTTGGTTTTCAAACGTAATCCACGAGTTCTGAAACGTTTGAAAACAGCTGACAGCTGGGCCTCAGGATCTTGCACTCAGTGGAAGCCATGTGACATGTTTGACTTCTAAGTTGTGTTTGAAAACCGAAGCATTTACTTCTGGTTTATGGTGTTCACAAACCAAAATGTTCATCAATGGAGACGTTCGAAAACTGAGGTACCACTGTAGTCCTGTAGGCGTATGAATGATTATAGTGCAATATAATTGTGTCAGAAGACATACGATCAAAGGGCCATGAGGTGCAATGAAGGAAAAAATCAATTCTATGCGGGATGGGTAGCAGGGGAGGGGAGGGGAGGCTTTTTTTTTTTTTTTGCAGGATTGCAACCTGGAGCCGAGATCTAGACCATGTATACACATATATATTTGGGGGCTGCTGTTGTGCTTTAAAAGATTTTCAAATTCAATTCTGTTAGGAGGGCAGTCACCTCTACCTCTCCTTAATGATTTGAACTAATTTGTACTTGAATTGGGCTCATTTGACATTTATGTCCCTAAACTGTTGCTCAAGGCCCTTAAGTTCTGTGCCCCACCTTGGAAGATGTCCTTTGACCTGGAATTTAAAGTTTCGTTCTGAATTAGCCAGACAGGAAGCAAAAGGGTACAGGGAGAGGGTTGTGGGATTTCTTATTTACTTAGTTATTTACTTACTTACTTTACTTACTTAGTACACAAAATTACTATACGATTAGTGTCTCTTCCCCATGCTTCCTTTTAAAAATGAGTTTTTCTATAATGAATAAGTCATACAAGCCTATGTTAAAACCAACTAGACAAAACGAGAACCAAGTTTCCCATCTCTGGCCTGTGCTCTTCCTTTCCCTCCTCAGATGCGGTTGGAATTTCAGATTTTTTTTTAGCATTCCAGAGACCAATCATCTATGCATATTCAAACATTAAAATGTGTATTTCTCTCTCTCATCCATCTTATGAGAACAGTCTTTGAAAATATTTTTAATAAAACATGAAAACAAAAACCACAAAATATAAAAACAAGGCTCAGAACCAAGTGGTTTTGTTTTTGTTTTCACTTCAATTACAGAATTTTCTCAAGTGTACACATGAACAGAGAGGCAAGTACAATGAACCCTCACATACCCATCACCCACCTTCATTTATCCACTCTTACACATTTTTTCCCCACTTATAACTTACTTTCTTTAGTTTTGCTTACTTTCCCTTGGGGTTATGGTATTTTAAAGGCCTTGCCATTTTTACATAAGTATTTATTGTGATTATTGTACATACAGACTTGCCTCATTAATTTAAATAGAAACATAGAATTTCCATTACGAATAACACTTGCATCACAGGGATACAAGGAGAACAGAGAGAGCAGGGGATTGAAAACCTATTTGAAGAAATAATGACTGAAAGCTTCCTTAACTTGGTGAAGGAAATGGATTTACAAGCTCAGGAAGCACAGAGAGTCCCAAATGAGATGAACCTAAAGAGGCCAACATGAAGACATATCATAATTGAGATGCCAAAGGGAGAATCTTAAAAGCAGCAAGAGAAAAGCAGTTAGTTACTGTCGTGCGGGAGACCCTGCTTGCTGCGCCATTTGTCGTGCGGGGAGTCATGCGGGGAGTCATGCGGGGTCTCAGCTCCCGCTCCCTGCACAAGAACACAGGTGTCGTGCGGGGCGGCCTGCGGGGTCTCTGGTCCCACTCCCCATATAAGAATGCAGGATGTGGCCAGGCCCAAAAGGAACACCCACGGAGCCATAGATAGGGGAGTCATACCACTCTATTCTCGCTGGTGGCTGGGTTGGAGACACAGGAAATAGGAGCCACACAATTCTCAACCCTCACTGTGCCGCTTGCAGGCTCAGCCACCATCTCCTTGCTAGCCCCCATTTTCCTGCTAGCATAGCCATAGCAGTTATATTAGTGGCCAATGGCTCACTGGTTACAGCTGACAGCCAACTAGCCACAGCTGATGGCCATCCAATCACAGTTGATGGCCATTTACTACCTGAGCCAACACCTTTCTATGTGAGGCCGAGAGCCTGGAAACTGCTTTCTGGGGCTCAGTCCCCACACTCCACCCCTACAGGCTCTCGCCTCACAATCTACGCGAAAAGCATCTTCTGCGAGGGGCCCTGTGCGAGGAGCCGGGAGGTGAATGCAATATCCTGGGCACAGCTAGGCTCTCTGGGCACAGCCATGGTTTCTCAGGGCACCACCAGTGCTTCTGGGCACAGCCAGACTTCCTGGGCTTCTTAGGGTACCACTAGTTTCCCTGGGCACAGCCAGGGTTTCTCAGGGCACTGCCACTCTCTCTCTGGGCCTCTCAGGGTACCGTGCTGGAACAACAGCAACTCACAGTCAAGGTGCTTACATATTCTCGATGGTGGCCAGTCAAGACACAAAGCAAATATCCCCCAGTTCCACTACATGGTGGTATGCTCCCAAACAAACAGTCAAGCTGTCCATTAAATTAGGGATGGAAGGCAATTCCCCATAGTCCATAGTCATTCACCAGGGCTGTCCTGGGGGTGAGGGATGACCTGGACCTCACCTTCATTTCCCATGGAGGACTCAGCAAGCATTTCTTCCTGGGACTACAAGTCCTGCATCCGGGCTGCCTGAGCAGGAACTTCCCGGCCCACAGGGCTGCAACGACCTTTGCTTTCTCCAGCCTGTGCTGGTTGGGGAACCGTCCACATCTTTCCACCTCTCCACGGGGGTCCATCTCTCCAGCAGCTGCTCCTCTTGGTCTTCCAGAGACTGAGTGTTCATGCACACAAACTGCTCCACCGTCCTTTTGAGAACTTTGGCCGGCACCACATCCTGCTGACTACGCCATGTGTCGTGCGGGGCGTCCTGCAGGGTCTCTGCTCCCGCTCCCCACAAGAGAACGCAGGATATGGTGAGGCCAAAAAGGAACACCCACGGAGCCAGAAGTAGGGGAGTCATACTAGTATATTCTCGCTGGTGGCACTATAGTCTCACTGGAGGCTGGATCCACACTGTCCACAACCCGCCATTCTAACTGCATTCCGCGCTTGCCAGCCCAGCCACCATCTTCTTGCTAGCCCCCATTTTCTGCTAGCACAGCCACAGCAGTTATATTAGTGGCCAATGGCTCACTGGTTACAGCTGATGGCCAACTAGCCACAGCTGATGGCCATGCAATCACAGTTGATGGCCATTTACTACCTGAGCCAGCACCTGTCTATGTGAGGCCGAGAGCCTGGAAACTACTTTCTGGGGCTCTGCCCCCACACTCCACCCCTACAGGCTCTCGCCTCACAATCTACGTGACAAGCATCTTCTGCGAGGGTCCCTGTGGGCTCTGTCCCCACAGTTACCTACAAGGGAGCTCCCATAAGACTATAGCTGATTTCTCAACAGAAACTTTGCAGGCCAGAGGAATTGGCACAAACATTCACAGTGATGAAAAGCAAGGACCTACAACCAAGATTACTCATCCAGGAAGCTATCATTTAGAATCGAAGGACAGATAAAGAGTTTCCCAGGCAAAAAAAAGCTAAAGGAGTTCATCACCACCAAAACAGTACTGCAAGAAATGTTAAAGGGACTTTTTTAAGGAGAAGAAGGGAAACAAAATAAAAAATATGAAAAGGAAATGGCGATAATTACGAGGTCCAGCAATTAAGTTCACGAACTCATCCTAAAAAAAGTGCTACTTACCTCATTGCTGAATATCACTACCATCACCTTTGAAGTACTCCCCTTGGGAAGCTATGCACTAACACCAGTGCCTAGTCCACCCTTCAAAGCAATTTTGGAACTCTTTTTCTGGAATGGCCATCAGAGCTGTCGTCATATTACCTTTGGTTTGCTGATTGTCATCAAAATGTCTTCCTTTCAACATTTCCTTTATCTTTGGGTAAATAAAGAAGTCATTGGGTGCCAGATCAGGTGAGTAGGGAGTGTGTTCCAATACAGTTATTTGTTTACTGGCTAAAAACTCCCTCACAGACAGTGTCATGTGAACTGGTGCATCGTCGTGACGCAAGAGCCATGAATTGTTGGCAAAAAGTTCAGGTCGCTCTAACTTTTTCATTCAGCCTTTTCAGCACTTCCAAATAGTAAACTTGAATAATCCCTCTGATATCAAAAAATGTTAGCAACATCATTGTAACAAAGTTCGTGAACTTAATTGTCAGACTTCATATGTACTTATCAATAATCACTTTAAATATAAATATATGAAATGCTCCAGAAGACATAGGGTGGTGAATGGGTAAGAAAACAAGACCCATACATATGCTGCCTACAAGAGACCTACTTCAGATTGAAAGACACACATAGACTGAATAAAAAGAAATGGAAAAAAGATATTTCATGCCAATAGAAATGAAAAAAATACCTGGGGTAGCAATACTTATATCAGACAAAATAGACATTAAAAGAAAGGCTATTACAAGAGACAAAGAAGGACATTTCATAATGATAAAGGGATCAATCCAACAACAGGATATAATGCTTGTAAACACCCAACATAGGAGCACCTAAATATATAAAGCAAATATTGACAAGTGAATTCAGTAAAGCAGCAGGATATAAAATTAACATTCAGAAATTGGTTGTATTTTTATACACCAATAACAGACTATTGGGAAGAGAAATTAAGAAAACAATCCCATTTACAATTGCATAAAAGAATACCTAGGAATGAATTTAACCGAGAGGGTAAAACACTTGTACTAGGAAAATTATGACATTGAAAGAGATACACTTAAATGGAAACATATATTGTACTCATAGATAGGAAAAATTAACATCATTAAAATGTCCATTCTCCAAAGCAATCTATAGATTCAATGCAATCCCTATCAAAATACCAATGACATTTTTAATAGGACTAGAACAAATAATCCTAAAATTTATATGGAATGGCAAAAGACCTCGAATAGCCACAGCAATCTTGAGAAAGAAGAACAAAATTGGAGGTATTGTGCTATCTGATATCAAACTGTACTACAAGGCTATAGTAATCAAAACAGCATGTCACTGGCGTAAAAACAGACACACAGATCAATGGAACAAAATAGAGAGTTCAGAAATAAACCCCTACGTATACGGTCATTTAATCTATGACAAAGCAGGAAAGAATATTCAATGGGTTAAAGACAGTCTATTCAATAAATGGTGTTGGGAAAACTGGACAAATACATGCAAAAAATGAAATTGGACCGCCTGCCTATACCTATACAAGAATGAACTAAAAAATGGATTAAAGATTTAAATGTAAGACCCAAAACCATAAAACTCCTAGAAGAAAATATACACAGTAAACTCTTTGACATTGCTCTTAGAGATATATTTTTTTATCTATCTCCTCAGGCAAGGGAAACAAAAGAAAAAAAAGAAACAAATGGGACTACATCAAACTAAAAAGTTTTTTGCACAGCAAAAGAAACCTTCAACAAAAAGACAATCTCCTGAATGGGAGAAGATATTCGCCAATGATACATTCGATAAGAGTTTAATATCCAAAATATATAAAGAAATCATACAACTTAGCACCAAAAAACTCCCAAACAATCCAATTAAAAAACGACAGAAGACCTGAATGGAGATTTCTTCAAAGAGGACATACACATGGCCAATAGATATATGAAAAGATGCTCAACATCACTAATCATCAGAGAAATGCAAATTGAAGCCACAATGAGATACCACCTCCTACCTGTCAGGATGGCTATCATTAATAAATCAATAAACAACAAGTGTTGGGGAGGATGTGGAGAAAAGGGAACCCTCAAGCACTGTTGGTGGGATTTCAAATTGGTGCAGCCACTATGGAAAACAGTATGGAAATTCCTCAAAAATTAATAATAAAACTACCATATCACCCAGCAATCCCACTTCTGGGTATTTATTGGAAGAAATCCCAACACTAATTCGAAAAGATGTATGCATCCCTATGTTCACTGCAGCATTATTTACAACAGCCAAGACGTGGAAGCAACCTAAGTGTCCATTGATAGATGACTGGACAAAGAAGAATTGGTACATATGTACAACGGAATATTACTTGGCCACAAAAAAGAATGAAATCTTCCCATTTGTGACAATGTGGATGGATTTAGAGGGTATTATGCTGAGTGAAGTAAGTCAGACAAAGACAAATACCATATGATTTCACTTATATGTGGAATCTAAAAAACAAAATAAATGAATTACAAAACAGAAACAAATTCATAGATACAGAGAACAAACTGATGGTTGCCAGATGGCAGGATGGTTGGTGAGTTGGATGAAAAAGGTGAAGGGAGTAAGAAGTATAAATTAGCAGTTACAAAATAGTTACAGGGATGTAATGTACAGCATGGGGAATATAGACAATAATGCTGTAATAATTATGTGTGATATTAAGTGGGTACTAGACTTATCGTGCGATCACTTCATAAGTTATATAAGTATCTAACCACTATGCTGTACATCTGAAACCAACATAAGATTGAATGTCAAATGTAACTGAAAAATAAAAAAAATAAAAAGAATTTCCATTATGTGGATACTCCATATTTTAATCAGTCTCCGCTTGATCAGCATTTAGTTAGTCTCCAGACTCTTGGCATTGTAAGTGATGTCACTGGATGCATTCAGCTTTAAGCCGTTATGTTACTATTTAAGGCATCCATTCTCCTGCCTGGGGAGTAGAATTAAAATGGCAGAATTGGTATTTCCCACCAATAGCTCCAAGATCTGTACACATTTCAGTGGAGAAGACATTGTTTTGCATTTTGTCTCCACCTCCCCAGTCCCAAAATGTGTTTTATCAGCTAGGATTAGGTTCAACTGTAAGTGTGAGAAAATCCCAAACAGTGGCTTAAACCAGATAGAATTTCATTTCTTTCTCATGTATAAACCTGGCTGTTGGAGAGGCAGAATGGGAGTGGCCCTCCACAGTGCCAAGAATCTGAGCTCTTTATCATGTTGTTCTGCTGTATGTGGCTTCCATTCCCAAAATCATCATATGGTACAAAATGGCTGATCTAGCACCAGCCATCATGTCTGTATTCCAGGCAGCAAGAAAGAGGAAAGGAAAGGATAAAGACACCCTCTCTCTTTTTAGGGATGTTTCCTGAGAGTTGCACATACCACTTCCATTTACAATTCATGGGCCAGAACTTAGTCTCATGGCCATGTAATTGCAAGGGTAGTTGGGAAATGCTATCTCTCTTTGGGATGGATGTGAACTCAGCTACAAATCAGATATAAGCATTGCACTGCTACTGGGAACAAGGTGCTGTGGGAGCTAACAATATGTCTGAAAGGAGGTCAGAGAAGGCTTCCTAGAGGAGGTGATGCTGGAGCTTGCCTACGACAGGCAAGGTTTGCTTTTTATGAGATTTTAAAAAGATAAGCTACGAATTAAAGGTAAATTCGGTTAAAAATTGATATTGTTTTCAAACCTTTCTCATTTTCTCAGAAATTCTGTATAAAGTCCTTAGCAAGAGTCACTGGCCTAACTCAGGAATTATCTCACATTCTCTTCTGCAATTTGTCCTTGTCATTCCTCCATCAGAAAGTAAGATCTATTTTGCCACCCTCTTGAATGCGGGCAAACGCTGTGATTCCTTTGACCAATAGGATATGGCAGAAGTGACACTGTGCTAGTTCTAAGGGTAGCCCTTAACTGGCCTTGTGATTTCCACTTCTTGCCTCTTGAGAGCCCGACACCATGACTACCCTGAGACCACTCTGCTGGTGAGAAGCCCAAACCACAAGGAGAAGCCTGGAGGATGAGACACCATGGGGAGAGACAGAGGAAGTAAAGGGGAGGGAGGGAGGGAGGGAGGAAGAGCGACCAGGGAGCATCAGGACATCAGGTATGTAATGAAGTCATCTGGGAAATGGACTCTCCAGTCCAGCTGTCTTGGCTCATTCCACATGGATCAGAGATGAACCACCCAGCTGAACCCTTCTTGGATTTCCAGGCCCACAAAAGCTTACACGAAATAAATGTGGTTTGCAGCACAGTAACGGATCTCTGGCAATATGCGTTGGGAAGCTATGTTATGGGGTATGCAGGGCTGTCCCTGGGAGGGGCTCTGCATGAAGGAGAACCTCTGAGGAGGGGTGAGGATGTGACCAAAGAGAGCTGTGGGGGTGAGGCTCTGTGCAGCTTCCTGTAACCATTCTCCACCCAAGGAAGAGAAATTGCTCTTAGAGAAACTGCTTATCTCATGTTCCAGATGAACCCAGAACAGCTTGTCACAAAAGCAGCAAGGAAGCTATCAAAGACTTCTAGGGTCATGTCCAAAGGACTCAGGAGCCAGCTTGAAAGGGTTCTGGCTGGCTAGAGAGGGAAGAATTGGAGCATTTATACGACTAAGAGCTGCAATGGATTGAAACACTTCAAAAATATTTAAATTCATAAGTTCATTACAAAAACCAGTAACTTTTGTCAATTTTGGAGCATGCAAAGCAGTTTTTTATTATTTTGAAAACTAATAAGTGAGGGGGAAAAAATCCAGGGTTTGTCGTGCTTTTCCTGTGAACTGCACCTCAGTATAACCAAAGAGTTGACAAGTGTTCCATTAAAGAAGTATTCTGGATATAAAATGAAGAAGAAATGATGGGATTAGAATATTATCAATTTGAAGGTGGTAATGAAATAACTTTTCTAGTCAATAATCATCCACAGCTGATAACATCACAAAAGGAGAGACAACCGGACATCACGAACTTACTGATATTTACAACACCATCTATGGGAAAGCAGAACTGACCTGGTTAAGGCTTTAGATCTTATGGCCAATTTACAGGGGGCAGAAGAACTAGTTAAAGGACACAGTAGACGTAATCAGCACTGTTTAGACTGTGGGAAACTCAGTTTCTTCTTTAAATAAGGAAACAAAACGAGAGTGGGAAGGGGAATCTGTAAAATAAAGGGACTTCAGAGGTCTCTCAATGAATTGCAACGTGAGGACCTCACTTAGGTTTACCATGACCCCTCATGGCTTTTGTGCTACTCAGGGCGTCCTTTTAGCTTTGGCTCCTGCTGCCGAGTGCCAGCTCTTTCTTTCCCTCCTACTTATGTTCCTCAGATAACTGGATGGCCCCTGGTCCTCTTTTTGTTCCAGACCATGCCACAGGTCAGAGACCAGGCAATGGACTGCCTGTTTTGATCTTATGTCTATCTTCTACCGGTTCAACTGAAGGTGCAGGGCCATAGGGGACCCTGCTAGGAAGGAGTCACATGTGCTGATGTTTATAAACACCCTGGAAGGCAACTTGGGGACCTAGAGGGAGAACTGATAAACTTCTGACCAAAAGCATTGATTTTACCCTTTAATTTTCATAGAAAATCTGAGTGTGCTGTATGCCAAAGGGACACCTCTGAGTCCATTTAGCCTGTGATTTGGGGAGGGAGATGGGGAAAAAGTAGGTCATGTAGAAGAGGTCAGAGCTGGGGGTCTGGGCAAGCCCAATGTGGGTTTTGAGTGGGTTCTCACATTGAATTCATGCAGAGAGCTGCCTGGGCTTTTCCTTCATAGTGGCGGGCAACTACCTTGACTTCTCTGTGCCTCAGTTTCTTCATCTGTAAAATGGGGATTAAAGTAGAACCTACCTATAAGGTCCACATAGAAAACTTTGAACATTGGATTAGTTAGTGCATGACAAGGTGAGAACAGTATCTGGCACTGGGTACATGCAAGGGTGACCTAGAGCCAGCTCTGGATCCCCCGGGTGCCTTAACTCACCTGCCCTGAATGAAGGGAAGGGGGCATGCTCAGGCCCTGCCTGTTTGGAGGTCACAGGGAGTGCCAGTGAAGAGGCTGTTGGTGCACTGAGGGAACCCGGAAGTCCTGGGGTGTCTCAGAGCTGGGAGGCACAGAGGCTCGCATTGCACACTCGCGCAGCTCGTCCCTCTCACAGCCCATAGAAGCTGGTGGGTGAGCCCAGAGGCAGATCGTGCTGACTCGTGGGGAATTTGCTGCCCACAGAGGAGGGAAAAATGCACCTCCCTAAAGCCAACAAAGCCAGGCAAGTGGGAGGAAAACAACTCGGGCTGTAGATTTTCTTTTCGAGGCTTGGAGTCTCTCCATGAACAACATAGACACAGACGTGATTAGCATGGCCTCCTGCAGCCCCGTCTGTGTGCTGGCAGGTGGCGGGGCTGATGTCACTCCCAAATGTCACTCCAGGTCTTTAACCAGTCGGTCTAAGGGTCTGGGTCTGGCTCGCAGCTGGGCCCTGGCCCCTGTCACCTGCAGCCTATAAGCAGCTCAAAGAGTCCCTTCAGCTAAGGAGGGCTTTAAGGGTCCTGTCTTTGGAGGTTCTTGTGAAACCGTGAGGTAGGTCAGCTGCCATCCCCCACACTTCAAAGCTCTCCCAGCCCCTGGCCTGTGCACATAAACATATCCACAGTCTTCCTGACACTTGCCAGAGAGAGGACAGAACCTTCTCAGACTTCATCTCCTCCCTTGCTCATGCATGCCCTCTCCGGCCCTTGTTTGGAGTGTCCTTCATGAGACCCGAAAAGAGGCTAGAGGCATGGGAGTTACAGAGTGGGAGAGGACTCAAAGGGAACGTGGGACTGGACTTGCAGTGGATCTGGAGTCTGGAGAGAAGGGAGGATGAGAGGACTGAGGAAGGCTTTTGGAGAGGAACAGCAGTGACGAAGGGTCTGAATGAGGCTCTTGCTCAGGCAGTAGGAAAGTTGGGTACGTGGTAGGGAACATTTAGGGTGAGTTTTCCTGCCACTTAGTGATAATGCTGCAACAAAGAGATAGAGCTTTTGCCGTCCAGTCCTGGCCTTTTTCCAGCATGTGCCTCTCTCTCCAGATTCCAGAGAACCCTGAAGAAGATGAGACAATGGGAAGTGCTCGCTTTGGTTGCCGAGAGGCCAAGGGAATTTATGTTCCTGGCTGGACAGGGTGTGGGCAGAGACTGGAGTGGTGGGGGACAGAGAACATGGACACTGGGAGAAACATTACCGAGGAATTACCAGTAGGGCACGATGATTCTGTAATAGAGAAGTCCAGTCTGGCTCCAGGATTCTGTCCAGCGGTTACACGGCCATACTTCCCAGCCTGCTCTGTGCTGGTCCTCCTCAATTCTTGGAGCATTTTTCAGAGTTGGGGGTCACAGGTGAGATTAGAAAGTGCACACGTGCCCCCTTGCAAACATGGGACAGGTCACTGGACTGGAGGGGGAGGGGCTGATTCCAAATAGCTTTTTGGTGTCAACAGTTCTCTCTCCTGTTCATCCAAAGAGCATCCTGTTTCAGAAGGATACTGAAAAGAGCTTGTTAGAAAGCCAAATTCTTGTGCCACATCCCTGGTCTACTAAATTAGAAAATCTGGGGTGGGACCCAGAAAACTGGGTCTTATTAGGCTCTCTAGATGATTGTGGAAGTCAACCACCGATTACACCCATCTCTGTACCCGGCCAGGTCTAGTGCAGAATAAATATTTGTTGAAATGAAATGAACTCAAGTATCTCATTTGCTCCTCCAGTATCAGAGATTTCAAATGCGATCATGCACATGTAAGGCCAGCACATAGTAGGACTTCACTATAGTGGCAGGTAGGATTGTTCCAACACTAGGGTCTGAGGACTGCATGCTTGGATCGGGCTGGGCTCACAGCAGGAAGAGAACAAGGTTAGAAGATTCAAGGGTGGGGGCATGGCAACTGCTGATGTCACAATGCCCCCATTTACCCCTGACTTCAGGCTCCTGGACCAGATGTGGGTGGCAGAGAGAGGATGCCTGACAGCAGTAAAGAGAGGACAAAGGGGAAGTGGGATTGAGTCTCTGGGACATTTCCAGACCAAACATAAGCACCAGGCAGGAGAACCACGAAGATACTGAAGGAAGCATGGGGGAGCTCAGAAACCTCTCAGGTAGGCCTGGGTGGGGTGCTATTTCACATACAGGAACACCAGGTGTCCCCAAGAGGAGAGTCCAGGGGGAAGGTAAAACTGCAGGGACCCAACTATCAGGAGGCCGTGCCCTTCACAGGAGCCTGTGCTTGTTGAGGGTTGCCAGAGTCTCCGGTATTTTCCTTCAGTGGTTCTAATTCTGGTCGCACACCCCCCTGGGACTCTAAAACATAGCGATGTCAAACCTCATAGCCTGGATTCTGCTTAATTGTCTGCAGAGGGCTCAGTTTTTAAAAATGGTCAGGTGATTCTCCAGTGCCGTCAGGGAGACAACTCTATTTAAACAGGAAGACAAACCAAAACAAACGTGCACACACTCTACCCAAGCTTCCTCCTGGGTGGTGGGGGGCAGGGCACCGCGTTGAGTTTCCTCCACAGATGCCTGGCATCTGGACAGAGCTCAGCAGCAAGGAAATGTGAAGCTAGGACTGGTAAGTGCCTTTACTATGCAGAACCTATAGAAACCTCTAGGGAAGATCACTAACAGCCACAAGGAACAGCAGACTTTTAAAAAAGTAATAATGAATATTCATGTCACTTATTTAAGGGACATGAAAGGTATAAAGAAGAACAATTGGCAAATCTTATGATCAATGAAGGCACTGCAGGGTAGATGCGGGGAGAGGAGAGGAAACTCTCCTTTCTACAGAGGAGGAAGTGCTCCCCTTCCTGTCTCTGCCCAGCCCCCAGGCACCATCCCAGGGTGGCACTTCTGGCAGCCAGAGACCCCAGAGGCCACTCTGTCTGAGTTGGCAGCTCTGGTTTTACACTTGCTTGAGCTACATCAAGCCAGTATGAGAGAAGCAGAAAGGCAAAGAAGGGCAAGGACATGGGGAGCCAGGCTTTCTGGGTTCAAATTCAGGCTCTGCCCAGTGTCAGGGAGCGGACCTTCTGGGTCCCAAGGTCACAGTCTTCCTCCAGACCTCCTGACAAGCACTTCCCTCCCTTTCTCAGCTGACGTTATTTCAGGGATGTCTTCCAAATGCTTACAGCTGGGACTTGAGCAAAATGTGGAGATGGCTTCCTCCCCAGTCATGGAATGGTTAGGCCTGGAACATGTGGATCTTCCCTAGGTGTGGCAATTGTAGCATTCTCACTTTGCTTTCCTGGTTCTGCCAGCATTAGAGGTCTGGAGTCATCAGGCTGAGCAATGGGTAGCACTGGGGTTTTCTCCTCAGCTCCTCTAATCAAACTGAGAGCCTGTTGGCTGCTTTATTGCATGGGTTAGCGTGTGTGTCTCTGTGTGTGTTTCTGATGTGTCTGTGTGTGCCTGTGTATTTGTATGTTGGTGTGTGTCTATGTCTGTCTGTGCATGTGTTTGTGTGTGTGTGTCTCTCCATATGTGTACCTATGTGTATGTATGTTCATGTGCTTGTGTGTATATGTATCTGGGTATGTCTGAGTGTCTCTGTGTGGGCATGTTTGTGTGTATATTCCTATGTGTATTTCTGCGTCTGTGTGTCTCTGTGTGTGTCCGTATGCCTGTGTGGCTGTCTCTATGTGTGTGTATATGTGTTTCTGTGCCAGTGTGTGCATATGTTTATGAGTGTGTGTATTTCTGTGTGTACCCATGAGTGCATGTGTGTTTGGTCTGTGCTTGTGTGCTGTGTCTGTGTGTGTGCATGTGTCTGTGTGTCTCTCTGTGCTTGTGTGCGTGTCTCTGTGTGTGTGTGTCTGTGTGTGTGTGTGTACGTGTGTGCCAGCACACTCACACTTTCTAGAGCACCCTGATGGCTGGGCCTTCTGTTCCTTCCTGTCCAGTGACTGTCAGGGCTCTGAGGATGCACACCAGGCTGCCGGGCCTTGGGGAGCGAGGAAAAGAGCAACAGCTGGTACAGGCCCCTCCCTGGGGAATTTTGGCAGAGAAAAGGAGAAAAATAGAAGTCAGGAAGCTTGGGGTCAAGGGAAGAATTTTTCAGAAGAGGGGATTCTTGGGAATGTTTGAAAGCAGAAAGGGAGGGGACAATGGAGATGGACATTTGGAAACACTGGAGAAGAGGCAGGGAGTGAGGCTGGATGGGAGAGGCATGACGAGGGTGGAGAGCAGAAAATGGATGTCAGCACAACTGCTCTCCATCCCAGGACTTGTTACCAAGCTTGGACCATGGTCTTCAGCCGTGCTCATGTCCCTCTCCATGCCCATCCCTACCCCCAGGCCCATCTCCTCTCCCTCCCCTGCCAGTCCCCACCCCCACGCCCATCATCACGCTATCTAATCCCCCTTCCCATCCTCAGCCCCATCCCCATCCTCACGCCCATCCAATTCCCACTTTTCCAGAAAAAACTGAGGTCAAGAGAGGTCAGTAACCAGCCCAAAGTTACACAGCTGGCAGATGCCAGAGCCAGGACGTGAACCTAGCATCTGGTACCAGGGTGCAAGCCTGAGCTCCGATGCCATATTCCTTCGTGGTGGAGCTCCTAGTCCCTGGCCCCTGTCTGATCTCTGACTCTGTTGTGTGCTTGACCTCCTACTATTGCTTGTCTGCTCCTGACTTGGTCTTTCACTGTTCAAACTTCAACCAGCCTGTGCATCTCAGCTCAGACTTCTCAAGCCCCCGCTTGACCCTCACCCTACCTACTTCTTCCCCAGGACCTCATGGGACTTCCGCAGTCCCAGGGTTCCTCACGCCACAGCATCTCTGATGACAGGACAGGCAGATAGGCAGGGAGACAGGCTCAAAGGAGGCTGTTGAGGAGGAGGTATTTTAAGTTGGAATGGGCCACCTTCACGTTTGTGGCCTCTCGTAAATGGCCAGAATGGAGTCTGCAGCAGAGAGAGAAGATGGTCAGTGAATCCATGGCTCCCAGAGGGTGGAGCCGTGTGGAATGTGCCAGGGAATCAATGAGAAAGGAAGAAAAGGTTTGCCAAGTTATAGTGAGTGCCTGGTGGAAACCAGACACTAGGAATGCGTAGCAGGTCAGGCCTGCTGCCTGAGAAATGCTTGGCCTACTTTGATTTTCAATTTTCATTGTTTATTTCTAAAATAAATGTTTATTTTACCTTTGTAATTTCTAAGGTTTTTAGGAACATGGGAAAGAAAGATTTTGTTCTGGTTTTAGACACTTACTTTTGGCCTTAGAGAGACAAGAGTCAATTTGCTAATTACAGTCCAAAGTCACTGGCTGATAGCCAGGTCTTTAATAGGTGCGGGCTGCCTGCAGTACATCTTTGGTGGCTGTGTTCTTCTCCAGCCAGGCCCAGGGATGATTATTTCACTCACACTCACAAAGACCCTCACCCTCCCCACCGCATTGCCCCTTGTTTTCCACCACACCCGATTTTTTGTTTCCTCTTCTTCCCCCAACCTCAGTCCAAGTCTCCTCACTGATGCTAAAGAGAATCTCTCTGTCACACCCCCCCACACACCCACACACGTACACCCACCCACACACACATACGAGTGTCCACACACCCACACATATACACCCACGTCCACATGCACGCACACATCCACACCCACATATACTCACCCCCCCACACTCACACCTCCACACATACACACCCATACACACCCACACCTCCCCACACCCCCCACACATACACGCATACCCTCATACGCATACCCACACTAATACATGCGTTACTGTAGGCAGAAAGAACAGGGCCTTGGGAAGAGAGGGGAGAGGAAAGCAAGGAGGATGTGAGGGGAGACAAAGGAAGGAGGAGAGGAGATTATTCTTAAGAAAAGGGGCAGCTACCAGACCGGCCAGAGCTAGATTTTGGTGGCTCAGGACCCCGTCTTGCCCCTCAGGTGAACTTTAGCTAATTATAATAGATTGTAATATTATTAGCATTACAAAAGCAGGGAAAATCTCCACCCCCTGTGTTGCCATGATAGTTCTGACAAAGGCTAAATAAGGACAAGACAATCTTACCTCCCAGGAAGGAGTGGTCAGTGAGGACTTGCCTGGGAGTGCCTATAACGCCATCCCTAAATCTTGAATATTTTGTGCCCTCATTCTAATAAAATCCTAAGCCTCTTTGTTCTTCGGGGCACTTGCTGTTCTCTTGGCCTGCCCACTCCCATTATTTTGGGAGTGTACACTTCCTTTCTTTTAATAAATCCTCTGCTTGCTTGGCTTGATCGGTGTGTCCTTGAATTCTTCCCTGTGACTTTCACCAAGAACCCATTTTCCCACAACACACACACACACACACACACACACACACACACACACACCAATCCCCTCCCCCCCACTGGTAGGTAACCCTACAATCACGGAGTGGCTGGATTATAGATAATAGCCAATAATTCTTCCACGCAATCTTTCATTTCCCTAGTTTTGCTTTATGTCTGTCCACTCTTCTCACTTCCTTGCCCAGCCCTGCCATCTTTATTTCTTAAAAATTTTTTTTTTTAAATAAATTTGAAATTATATTAAGTGAACAAAGACATACAGCTTACATGTTTGTGATTTATCAAAAGTGGACACCTGGTAACAACCAACCATGTCAGGAAGTAGGACACTGCTAATCCCCAGAACTCCCCCCATCCTCTCCCATTTCTTACCAGTTCTCTAATTCTCAAAGGTAATTACAGGTACTCTCCTAAATTTGTGGTAATCATGCCCCTGCTTTACACTGAGGAAGTGTATTCCCAGACACTGTTTTACCTGACTTCTTTCACTCAATAATATGTTTGTGAGATTCACTGGGGTTGCACATCAGTATAGTTTATTTATTTTCATTGCTATGTAGTGTTCCATTGAATGAATGTATCGCTGTGTGGGGGCAGAGCCCCAGAAAGTAGTTTACAGGCTCTCGGCCTCACGTGGAGGAGTGCTGGCTCGGGTAGTAGATGGCCGTCAGCTGTGGCTGATTGGCCGTCAGCTGTAGCCAGTTAGCCAATTAGCCGCCAATATAACTGCTGCGGCTACGGAGGAGAGTGGAGGAGAGAGAGGAGAGAAAAGAATGGGGGCTAGCAGGAAGATGGCGGCTGGGCTGGCAAGCGTGGATGGCGGTTTGCGGACAGTGTGGATCCAGCCTCCAGTGAGAGTATAGTGCCGCCAGAGAGAATATAGTGGTATGACTCCCCTACCTATGGCTCCGTGGGTGTTCCTTTTTGGCCTCACCATATCTTGCGTTCTTGTATGGGGAGCGGGAGCAGAGACCCCGCAGGCCCTCCCGCATGACAAATGGCGCTGTGAGCAGGGTCTCCCACATGACAAATGGCGCAGCAAGCAGGGTCTCCCGCATGACACGCTGTCCATTCCACTCCACTCCACTCCACTCCACTCCACTCCACTCCACTATCTATTTTATTCTAGGTAGATATTTGGGTTATTTCAAGTTTTGGGCTATTATAAGTAATGCAGTTCTAAATCTTCTTTGACATGCATTTTCATGTTACACATTTCTGAACCTGAATGTGGAATTGCTTGGTCATGGAGTGTGCATGTTTGTCTTTAATAGATAATGTCAAACTATTTTCAGTTTACATTCCCACTGGTAGTATTATGGGCAGTCTCATTGCTGTCCATCTTCTCTGTACTTGGTGTTATCAGTGTACATAAATTTTAGCCATTCTTATGGGGGTAGATTGGCATATCATTGTGGTTTTAATGCAAATTTCCTAGAGGTTGAATACCTTTTCATTTGTTTATTCTACTGTTTGGGTATCATCTTTTGTGATGAGCCTAGTCAAGTCTCTTGACAATTTTCTAGTTTTCAGGTCTTTTTAAAATTGATTGTGGGGGATTTTTAAACATTTAAAATATATTCTGTGTACAAGCCCTTTTTGGGTATAGGGAGTACAAAAATCTCCCACGCTGAGGCTTGTCTTTTCTTAATGGTATCTGAATTTTCTCAATGGTATCTTTCATTGAACAGAAATTCTTAACTTTAAGAACTCTTTTTCTGTCCTGATGGCATGAGATATTTTCCTATGTCATCTAGAAGTTTTATTGTTTAGTTCTAACATTATAAACATTTGTAAGTACCACCCACCTGGACTTGATTTTTTGGATATTTTGAGAGGATGGGAGTTAAATGTAATTATTTTTCCATATGGATATTCAAGTGATCTAGCACCACTTATTGAAAATACTGTCCTTCACCCAGTGCTGAGCCATAGAGAAACTTCTCTGAGATTTCTAGTCTATGCTATTTGTCTATTTATCTGTTGTTTCAACAATTCTACACTGTTTTAATTATTTTATTAAATAATTATATTTAACAAATTTAAATTTATTGGGGGCTTATAAGTTTTGAAATCCAGCATACTACATTCTTCAAGTGTGTGCATCTTTAAGATTGCCTTCTCTCTCCTTAGCTCTTTTATGTCCATATAAAATTTAAAATCAGCTTGTCAGTTTCTACTAACAATTCTGTTGGGATTTTGGTTGAGATTACATTGAATTTTATGGCTCTGTTTTAGAAGAGTCGACATTTTTACAATAAACATGGTATATCCCTCCACTTATCTAGATTTTAAAGATTATTTTTTCAATAATGTGTAATTTTCAGTAGAGAGAACTCACACAACTTTTGTTAGATTTAGTCTTAACTTTGATATTTTTGAAGCAATTGTACACACTATCATTTTAGGAGTTTTATTTTATGTTTATGTCTGATATTTAGAAATGCAAATGATTTGGTATGCTGTTCGTATATCCAGCAACCTTGCTAAACTCACTAATTCTAGTAGTTTATTTGTAGATGATTTGGGTTTCTATATATGCAATCATAGCATACTAGTTAAGAACACTGGTTTTAGAATCAGATTGACTTGATTTTGAATTCTAACCACTTATTCAATGTAGGACTTTGAGAAAGTTGCTTGATTTTTCTGAGGTTTATTTCTCTCTCTGCAGAATGGTGACATTATCTCCTAGGTTTACAGTAAGGAATAAATGAAGCATATATCATCTCAAGGCAGTCCTGGCACAGACAGGCCTCCATTATGATTTGTTATTACAATCATTGTCCTCGTTTCCTCCCTTCCCATTAACTCCACAGCTCTCCCAATTCTGGCTTTTATCCTGTCATTTAATGGAATTGCCCTCATAAATGCATTTCTAGTGTCAACTTCAGTGGGCTCATTTGGTCCTTGAGTTTCTTGATGTTTCTGTGGTCCCTGACATATCCTCTCTGGGATATCTTTTTTCTGACAACAGATGTGTGGGGTTTTCTACACCAAACAACTCTTCAATTCTCCAACACCAACTGGGTGTCCTACTATTCAATTCAATTCCGACACCATCTACCTGGAGTTAGCACAGACCCCACAGGCTATGGTCTCAGTCCCACAGACTGGCCCCACTTCCCACACTAGTTTCAAGTCCCAGAGGCTACCTGTCTTTCTAACTGGCTATAAATGTAAGAGTTCCCATGGCCCCTTCCTCAGGTTTGATGATTTGCTAGAATGACACAGAATTCGGGAAAATGCTTTACTTACGTTTACAGTTTGTTATAAAGACTACAAGTCAGGAACAGTCAAACGGAAGGGATGGGGGTGGCACAGAGCTTCATGCCCTTTCCAGCCATGGCTCCTTCACAGCACATCACTGTGTTCACAGGCCAGGAAGCTCCCAGGACCTCACTGTATAGGAATTTTTATGGAGGTTTCATTACGTAGCCAAGATTGATTAGATCATTGACCATTGACGAATAGGACTCAATTCCCAGCCCCGCCCCCACCACGGAGCTTCGGGTGGGGCTGAAAGTTCTAACGCTCTAATCACAAGGTTGGTCTTTCTGGCCACTTGCCCCGCACGTTGAAGCTATTTAGGGCTCTTGCCATGAGCCATTTCAGCAGCATACAAACGGCAGTAAGTTCCAAAGGTTTTAGGAGCTCTGTACCAGGAAGAGGACAAAGAAAAAACGTTTCTTTTTTTTAATTTAAATTATATCACAGTCTCCTCGGCAGGTATTTTCTCTTGGCTTCTTGAGAGTACTTCCACACTTCTTTCTTCTCTCTGGTGGCTTCTGCCCAGTCGTGGTTCAGTTCTCATTCTTTTTCTCAACTCATTTTATGTAAATGAGATAAATGACAATCTTTAGTCTCATTTCCCCCCCCCCCCCCAAATCTATATCTATAACCATCGCCATTTTCTTGGATACCAGATTCATATGGACAACTGCTCACTGGGCATAACTACCTGGATTTTGTATAATATCCCAAATAAAACTAAGCATCCTTCCCCAAATTGGCTCTCTGCTATTGTTTGTCTCCATCACCCAACTTAGGGACCCGAGCATCATTCTAGACCCCTGTCTCTCCTTTATCCCTATAGTTAGTTGCGATCACATTCTGTCCTGTGTTCATTCTCACTGCCATGAACTTTGGATTCCTTTATTTCGAGCTTATGAATGGGGAAAAAAAAACAATAAAGGGTCACATTGGAGCATTCATGGGCCAGGTCTGCAGGTAGCCAGAACTCAGACACAAGACTACCTAGGTACTAGGTGGGGGGCATAGAATTCTTGGCGAGGCAATTGACTGCCAGTATCAAGTTGATACGAAGGACGGGCTGTGCAAATCCTTGGTAGGAAGCTATAGGTCTGTGCCACAGGGATCTTTCTGAAAGGCAAAGCTGATAATGTTACTGCCTGCTTAAAGCCTTTCAAGTCACCGTAGTGCCTGCAAGATAAAGACATAGCTTTTCAGCATGAATGTTCTAGGCAGAGGAAACAGGGAGCACAAACCCCAAGGTGGGATTATTATGGTTTGACTTCCATCTTTGTTTACAATTCAGTTCTCTCTACAATCCTTTCCCTCCGCTCATGTGCACCCTACGTGTTGGCCATAATTTCTGTAGTTCTCTGAGTATATTATGCTCACTTTGCTCTTATTCAGCCTGGCTTTCTGCTACTCGTCTTTCAAGGCTCTTGCATCCGGTGCTAGCTTCAGTCTCATCTTCAGCTAATCTTGGTTTTATACTTTATGCTTCAGCAATATTGAAATCGATTTTAAATTTAAAAATCACATCATGCTACTTCATGATATGATTTTCTTCCCTTGTCTTAATAATGCCTACTTGTCATTCAGAACTGAACTCAGGTGCTGGTTTCTCCTGGGTAAGCTGTGTGATCCCCTCTCATATCATCTGCCCTGATTTCCATCAGAGCACGTGACACATAGCATCATGCTGAGCTATAGTCATTGAGGTCTCAGGCAAGGAAATGGTCCAATCTAGTGATTCTCAAAGTGTGGTGCCTAGACCAGCAGCATCAGCCTCACCTGGGAACGCTTTAGACGTGCAAATTCTCAGGCCCCACCCCAGATTTGTTGAATCAGAAACTGGTGGGGAGGTGACAGTCTGTGTTTTAAAATGCTCTTTCTTTAGGTGATTCTGGCACTGAGGAGATAGATCACTGGTCTGTCCCATCCATCTCTGTAACTTGCAGATCTGGCCCAGAATAACTGTTGAAATGAAGTGAATTTAATTCTACTACAGGGAGTCGTCTCGAGTTTCCTAGGCTGGGTGAGAAATCACTTTTGATGTTCTCATGACACCTGTGCTTCCTTTTGTCATAACCTCCCTTATAGCATAGTAGAACTACAGATGGTGGCACCCATCAGGATAGGGATTCTGCTGTACTCACCTTTGATCCACGTGCCTGGTACAAGCAGGTGCTTCAGTAAGTGTTTAGACAGTTTTAGGTCCTGGGATATAGGTGGAGAAAAGACAGACAAGTTCCTTCATCCCATGGAATTTAAATTCTAAGAGAACAGGCAGAAAATAAATTGTAAACAAACAAATTTAAGACAATTTCAGTTAATGATAAGTGCTATAATAAAAATAACATAAGGTGATATGATAGCGATGGACTGAAGGTTAGTTTAGAGTAGGAAGTTAGGGAAAGCCTTTCTGAGAGGGTGACATAGAGCAAATGACCAGAAGCCAGCTTTGCGAAAAATCTGTGGGGAAGCCCATTCCAAGTAGGGGAATAGCTAAAGTTTGATGAGTTTCAGACAGAGAGAGAAGAGCAATGTGATTGAAGAGACAGAGGAGAGAGAGATCTGGGAGGTAGTCAGCCACGGTAGGTATTGCATTCTAAGGGCTATGTGGAAACACTTAGAGGAATATTTAGGCTGGGCAGTGACTGAGTACTGCTCTGTTTTGGGAAAGCCACTCTGGCTGCAGGGCATATAAAATAAATTGTATAGTAAGTCCTCACTTAATGTCATTAATAGGATCTGTGACTTCAAGCAAAATGACACATAATGAAATCAGTTTTAGGCTAATTGATATAAACAAGAGTTAAGTTTCTGGCACCTCGTCCACGTTATAATGAAACGATGTACAAAAATGACATTATTCAAGGACCTGCTGAATGGAGACAAGAGTGGAAGCGGGAGGCCATCCAGAGGCCACAAGCGTATCCTGTGGTTATGGAGGCGGCCCCAGGAGCATGGTGTCTTGTCACATGGATCCTGGGGCCAGCTACCCACAACTGAATCCTGGCTCCACCAGAACAGATGTATGGCTTTGAGCGAGTCACTGAGCATCTCTGCCTCAGTCTTACCCTCTGTAAGAGGGGATACAAATTGCACTTAACTCAGGTTTGTTGGGAAGGCTCAATGAGTTAATACATGCGGAACATGAGCACCGTGCTGTGAGACATTATCATTATCGTTAGTAGTGGTGGTAGCTATTGTCATAATAGTAGAATGTAGAAAACGAGTGGATTCAGGATATTTTTACAGGCTCAGTTGATAGGACTTGGTGGTAACTTGGATCTTGAGGATGAAGGAAAGTGGAAAAAATACTCCTTTTTCTTGGGCAAATGGTATGTTAGTGGTGCTGTTTAATAAAATGTGGAAGACAAATGAAGGAGCAGGTTTTGGTGTGTGTGTGTGTGTGTGTGTGTGTGTGTGTAACAGGGTACTTCTGAGGCACCTAGAAAACACCCAAGGAGAGATGTCCAGCAGGGGTTTACAAGAGCAGGCAGTGAGGTGGTGAAACCAGAAGGAAGAAGGAGCCAGGAAAAGAGGAATTTTCTAGAGTGGCCAGTGGGTTCTATTGTTGCCAATAGGTCAGATGAGCTAAGAAACAAATACAAAGCAAATAACTGAGTTTGGCAACATGAAAGTCATTTGCTGAATGGACAAATGAAAATGTACTTTATTGGGTGGTACTTTTATTTAAAAATTAACTCATTTAGAAAGCCTGGTTGTATACTCTCCCCTATGCCCACCAAGAAGTAGGTGAGGGGGCAGCCCAAAGACAACAGGGCAAACAGCTTTCTCCAAGTCGCCTTCAGATGGAGCTGTGATGCACCCAGCTGAGTGGAGGCAGCAAGTTAAAAGAGATCGCAGCTGTCTGAGTGCTCATGAGTGGAGAAATGGCTCCCACCTCTTCTTCAAAATAGCATTTAGAAACCACCAGTAAAGGGTGACCAAAGTGAGGTGGAAAGTATTTCTGAAACTGGACTCACAAGTTTCCAATGACACCGCAGTTTGGCACAGCTGTTTTGCATCTAGGAGCATGTTGACACGCCCTGTCTATGACTTCCTTGCAGCAAACCATTAACCTTTCAGCTTTTTCTCTAATATCCAATGAGGAGGTGACAAATTAGATTGGGTGATTCTTAAGCATTCTTTGCAAACTTCCTTGTGCGTCAGCATCACCTAGAGGGTTTGTTAAGATATAGGTCACTGGGCCGTACTCCAGGGTTTCTAATGCAGCAGGCCAGGGTGGGACGGGAGGAAACACATTCCTAGCAAGTGCCAGGTGATGCTGCTGCTGGCCCCAGGGCCACCTGGATGATCTCTTGTCTGGAGCATATGCTCCCTAAGAGGAGGGACGGCGTCCCTCTTGCTCACCTGGTTCAAAATGAGCGGATTAAACACGCCGTCTGTGGATCCCTCAGGGCTGAGGAGTGGGGTGAGTGCCGTGGTGAAAGTCAGGGACAGAGAGGCTGTCGCCTGATTTGTTGCTGCTGCTCCACACGCCCTGGCAGTCCCACCCCGAGGCCTGGGCTCAGGGCTTCCTGTGGCAAATCTTTGGACTCTGCATTCTTCTCCTTGAACCCTTCCTAACTTGCGATTTTCTTTTACATTTTGACTGTCAGAAACCTTTTAACAATTCTGTTCAGGCTTGCATCTTCGTGGGTGGAGCTGAGGCAGAGGAACACAGTGACACAAATGACTTAATGCGTAACGTTTTTCTGGGATCCATTATGCAGCCCCCAGTGAAGTGAGTCCTCTCTCCGCTCCCCAGGGCCATAGGAAATGGGGCGGGGACCTGGCACATGGCTTTTGGAAGATGGAATTAAAGGCTCAGTCCGCAGAACTGTGAACGCTGGTGGCCACATCCCATCTAGCACACATGTTCTGATTGGAGGCACTGGACCCTCCCCGTGCACACAGAGCTTTCTTTCTTCCTCCTGGAAAAGTGACTCTTTCACAGCCTGCCGCAGGCAAAGGAAATGGAAAGTCCCCAGCACCCTGAGCCCCACTCAGTTCCTCCAGGGCACTTTTCCTCCAGCTTTTCCCAAGTTCAGGCATAGCGTGAGGCCCTCGCATGCAAGCTGGGTCCTGCGGGGCAATAGTGAGTTGTGTAGCCGGAAGCTGTGGGCAGCACGGCGCTCAAGGGGAGAAGCCCCATGTGCTGACCTCCCAGCCTTGACCATGTCTTAGCCAGAAAACAGTTCTGGAGCCCGGCCTGGCCCTCCTAGCCTGCAGCCCCAAGCACAGCCCCATAGCCAGGGCTTTTCTGAGAAGCTGCTGATCTCAACCCTGCTGGCTCCACATTCCTGGATGATGAGGGAGGGATTCCAGTGTTTACTTTGAACAATGTTTTCCTGTGTCTGAACTGACTGGTTGTTAAATTCTTCCAGATTTCTGGCTCTACATTGCAGCTCCAACAGGACAGAAACAGGTTTACGGCAGTTGGCATGGGAGCGAAAACAGGGTCCGTCTGGGTACCTCCTGCATCTAGTTTCCACTCAGTGGATGGAAAACTGTTAGCCTGGCTCTGTGGGCTCTGCGCCCAGGAGGGATTTGTTGTGGTCTCCACTCAGAGCTTTCACTGTGCCTTTCACATTTCCCACCCTAGAGGGCAAAAGTTAGCTTTTCTCTTTTGAAATGTGGCAGGGAGTGAAAATCAGCCGAGTTTTGAAGCTCAGGCCTTGCAGTGTTTTCTCTGTTAGTATAAACCCAGTAGTTGGGCTCATAAGGAATTCATTTGGTGGGATATTGGGAAACTTGAGTGCATTCCTGTTTCTGTGGCCTGCTGTGCCAGGAGGTTTCAGATATGCAGGAGGTCAGAACTGGATGGGAGATGGTAGAGCAGCAGACACACCCATACGTATCCTTGTTTCTACCCAGGAGGAAATTGAGGAACCAAGAACTCTAGTGACATGAAGGATAGAATGTTAAGCTATAAAGAAAGACATGTCCCCAGCCCAGCTGGTTACATCTCTCGGAACTGGGCCTGTCTGGGATTGTGGTAACCTGTACCTATTGCTATTATTTATTGCTAAGGAAGATAAACAATGGTGACATAACCACAAGGGACCATGGGAGACATTCTTCTCTTTAAGTGTTGATACATGAATGGCTTTACAGATACAGAGAACGTCAGGAAACCAATAGGATCATTTCAAACATAAAAGTGCCTTTTACTTTTACTACAAATAAAGTTTTTTAATTCTTGTGTTCTAGGAGGATGAGCAATTTGGGGACACTCATAGGACTGACCCTACAGTGACTTGCTCTCTGTGGAGTCTTTGGTGAAGCTCCAGTCTCTTAGCAGGTGTTGTCCCGCCTTTTGAATTGGAACAACCCAAATCTGAATAGGACATGGGACAGATGGTGGCCTTGAAACTCACATCATTTTAGACCTTGTGCTCTTAGACCCTGTAACTCTGAACCCCTTTTATGGGGTGTGTGTGTGTGTGTGTGTGTGTGTGTGTGTGTGTGCCCAAGTATGATGGGAAGATTGATGGCAATCCTGATTTCAGGGCCCAGGTGGAACCCAAACAGTATTTATATAGTAGTGTTAGATAAAACAGTTCACTGATAGAACTTGGCATTTTGATCTGGCTGCTTTCACAAAGCCATGATGCCAAGGGCATTTTTACTTGGTCTTAAAAAGAAACCACTAAAATTTCAGCTTTCTATTCCTCTTAAGTAATATGAAAGGCAAGCACTCTAGCATCTCTGAGCCCTCCTTCCCACTTTGTCCCATCCCTTACTCCAATATTGACCCTTCTGGCCACCTCAGTATGTTTGCTGTGTCCAAAGGGCCTTGTCAAAATTGACTGTTAGCAATGGCTCCATTTTTACATTTTATAGCCACAAATTCTTTATGTACATAAGTTTCCTTCTTCAAGCAGAAATGATATTGTTTTCTAGAGATGGGAGTGGACTAAAAGGAGGAATTACTCAGTGAAATGGCTCCCACTACTGGCAGAATTATTTGGCAGAAAGCCTTTCTCTGTTGAGTCTCATGGGTGGGATTTTTCCTCAGAATGTCTGGTAAGGGCCTCGTATCAGTTATCTCTTGTTGTGTGACAAATCACCCCAAAACTTAGTTGCTTAAAACAAACACTTGTTATCTCATACTTTCTGTGGGTCAGGAATCTGTGTGTGACTTAACTGTTTGCCTGTCTCAAGGACTCTCCAGGAGGAGACAGACATTATTTTGGCCGGGGCTGTGGTCCCATCTGAAGGCTCAATTGCAGGAGGATCCACTTTCAATCTCACTCGCATGGCTATTGGCAAGATTAAGTTACTCACAGGATGTTGATCTAACGGCCTCTGCTCCTTGCTGGCTGTTGACTGGAATCCTCCCTCAAGTCCTTGACACATGGGCTTCTCCATAGGGCAGCTCATAGTATGGCAGTTGGCTTCCCTCAGAATGAGAGAGAGAGAGAGAGAGAGAGAGAGAGAGAGCTAAATATTTATAACCAAGTCTCAGAAGTGACATCTTATCACTTTACCATATTCTATTTGATAGAAGTGAGTTGCTAGGTGTAGCTCATACCCAAGGGGAGGGGGCTTCACAAGGATGTGAGTACCAGGAATCAAGGGTCATTGGGGCCATCTTGGAGGCTGCCTACCTCAGGCCATATGGGCCCAGCCGCTGTTGAGTCTGTGCAGCCTGTGGGCCCTGCCATCCCAGCAGTTCTGGTAAGCCAGTGGCTATGATGGGCAGAGGGAAATGAGTTCCATGTTCACTCTTACTCCTCTTGGGAGGTGAATACCTTCATTGGCAAGGCATTCTGAAGACTTCTCAGAGGCACATCATTCTGAATTTCTAAACTGGTTACATGTAACTTTGACTCTCACATCTCATCCCACTTCCACTCCAAGGAAAGCAGATGAGTCTAAAACAGCATCCATACTGGCTGCCCTCTACATGGTCTTTGTCACTCTCTGAATAAAGCGCCAGGATACAGCTGCTTTCTAGAGTTCATCTGGCTCTCACCTTGGATGCCAATGTTATTCAGCATCCTTGTTACCAAAATGAGCCCCCAGTCATAAACCAGAGAATGAAATTTATACCATTAGTTCAGGAGTCTTTGTATTCAACACAAAAGATCTTTGTGGTTCATGAAGTACTTTTATCTGCATTAATTGGATCATCTTAACATCTGTAAAGCAGGATGTTTCTTATGCTAGATACAAGGAAACTGAGGTCCAGAAAGGTTCAGTAATTTGTTCAAGGTTAGACATAAAAAAAGTGAAGCTGGATTTCGAAACCAATTCTCCTGACTTGAAATTCTGCGCTCCACCCTGCGTCCCCTTTAATGCTGCTTGCATACCTAAGCCTCCAGATTATTCCCAGGAGGAATTTGGCGAGACTTCTTGGCCCAATTTCACTCATTAAGTCATTTTAGACCAGGCTGCAGTGACCTGAGAAGAGAAATAGAACTCAGCTGGGACAAGGGATATCAAAGCTGGAGATTGCACAGCAGACATGGCTGGTGACTTAGGAGAGTTAAACAGGGTGAGTGTGTGTGTGTGTGTGTGTGTGTGTGTGTGTGTGTGTGCGCGCATATGCAAATGTGCACATGTTCACGCATGCCCATGTGTGTGATTTGTAGACTCTCATCTCAGGGACTATACAGATGTCCCACTCAGGGCTATGTGTATACGTGTGAAAGTGAATATACATGTGACTACAAGTGGACACAGGCACCTCAGACTGACCTGCTCAGGTCAGGGATGATTTCCAGAGGGTCTCTGTTTGGCGAGCAGAGGGTATAAGTGGTATAAACAAGGCTGTTGGGATCTAAAGAGTGGGGTAAATGGGGTGGGATGGGTGAGATATGGGGACAATCATTTGGCAACATTTGTGTTGGAAGGTTTCCCTGCGCCCATCTTCTGACCTCCTGCTGTTCCAGTCTCTTCCCTGATCTTCGACTTATTGACCTATTTTTGGTGAGATGCATTTTGTTACTAATTTCTCCACTCTGAAAATTGGACCACATTGTTTTGGCATTGTGGAAGATATCACAGTCCTGTATATTAATGCAGAGGATAACAGTCCAACCAGTGGGCCTGGGCCTCATACTCAATGCTTTATATGAATTATCTCATGACAAAAATCCTCATGGCAATCCACGGAGAGTTTCTATTATTGTCCCTATTTTACAGATGGGAACACTGAGACTTAGGAAGTATAAGTATCTTGTTTCTGGTCACATAACTCAGAAGCATTTGGCCTGTACTGAACACATGATCTTAATTCTATGCTACACTTTACTCCAAACAATTGTTTAATAGGCAGCTTTTCCATATTAGGAACTTTGGCTAGTTCTCTTACCAGTTGCCCTCTTGAGATACTGAAATACGTATATAACAATATCACAGAAACACAAGAACAGCAAGGAGAGAGCTGGGTTTTCTGCAGTGATATACAAGGGGGATTATTACAGGCCAGGCCTTTGCTGGGGAGAGGACATCCACCCTACACACTCCATGAGGGCCCTGTTCCCAGATTTTACAAGCATTTGATGCATCCCTCCTCCACTGTGCCAAGGAGACACATTACAGCCCTTGTTGTTTAATTAGATTTCTGACTCAACAAAAACTCCTTTTGTCAGAACTTCAAAATTTCCTGGCATATTACCCATACATATTTTCTATGTGGTTAGAAGTATGTTTCATTGTGTACTACTTGTGTATATTTGTGCCTAGAAAGATTCATTTGAAACTAGTAACTAAATATCTCTACCTAATTTCAAAAGAGCTCTTTCTTAACCTCTCAGGAATTGATAATTGCTATTTTCTCTTTTAACCACAGGTAACAGTTTCTTATATATTCAACTGTCCATTTTTTCCCCAAAGCTATCCATAATAGTTACATTCTGTTATATTTTGCCAGTTTACCTTCCTTAGTCTCTGTTTCTCAGAAACATAGTGAGATGAGCTGCACCAGGGACTTACAAAATCTTCCAGACAGGAGAAGTGAGCACAAGAGGACATCTAAACAAGGTAAGTCGGTCTGACCTTGGGTTTGGACCATAATTAGTCCTCAAAGTAGACAAATGTGAGCCAAGAGTTAACTGGAATTTAATTATCTTACTTCTGAGCCTTCAGAAACACAGTTTAGGGAAAGAGAGAGACATATATCAAGCAAGTAACACACAATGGGATAAACGGTCCTAATAGATGCGGCACAGAGTGGGTTTCTATATAAGCCCATCTAGAAGGCTGGCTGGCCACCCAAAAGGAGTGTCATAGGAGCAGTTCTGGAAGGAGAGATAAAGGGACTGGAGAACAGGGGCCACACGTCTAAATTTACAATTGTTCTGAGGGAAGAAAACATCTGTGAAAAGGCAGTCACATCCACTAATAATAACAGGTGGAAGATACCTCAGGTGCTGCATCTGGTGGAGATGAGACATGCGTATGTACAATGTGCGCACACACACACACACATACACACACACACACACACACACACACACACACACACACACACACACTTGGTCATGTTGGATGGGAGTGGAAGGGATAGAGCACATATTGGATCAGTGGGAATGGAAATGGAGGTTCAGAGGAAAAATGGAGTAGAACTTGAGTTGGAATTCAGTACATTTAGGCCCCAGGGACTTCTCATATCAGACAGGTTTCACTTCACATTTCCTGGACTGCTGTGGTTCCAAATTATTGTACTGTTGCTCTGCTGGGCAATTCACATGCAGTATTTCATTCAATCTTTGCAATAATCATACAAAGGAGTTATGTCATTATCATTTTATAGATGGGGAAAGTTTAAGCTGAGAGAGAGCGAGAGGGAGAGAGAGAGAGAGAGAGCAGAGGAAATGATTTGCCCACTTAAAAGCAGTACGTGACAGTGCTCGGATTTGAACCCAGGCTATTCCATTAGCCACATTTATTCATCATATTTATTAGGATAATGTCCCACATTTTGCCAGTTGACCTTCACTAGTGGTGGCTATTGTAGTCCATGATTTCCTTTGTGTACTGAACAAGTGTGCAGCTGCCTGATGTTTGGATTTCCAATAATCCTTAGAAATCCCAGGAGAAATTGCTGTGGCAATTGCAATAACATCTGTTTATGTAATGATTCAGATCCAAGTGCCTGAGGACAGAACAGTGAATGTGATAGATGAGATCCCTGTTCTTATGGAACTTACCTTCTCATTGGTTAAGAGAAAATAAACAACGGTGTAAATAATAAGAAATGTCAATCAGGAATAATACTATGCAGAGAATTAATATAGGAGACATAGTAGTGACTGGTGGTTACTTTAGGCAGCCATGAAGCCCTCACTGAAAATGCACATTTAGGCTGAATGGAACTTCTCAGAAGGAACAATCTAGGTGAAGATAAGGGAAATGTACATCCCAGGCAGAGGGGGCAGCTGGAGAAGGCCCCTAACATGGGAACAGGCTTGGTAATGTTGAGAAGAGGAGAAAGACCACTGTGGCTGGTGCAGTGAGTGATGGGGGAACAGTGCTAGCTAAGGCTGGAAGGACAGGCGGGTGCTAGATGAAGGTCAAGGTAAGGAATTTGCATTTTATCGTAAATGGAATGGGAAGCCTTTGTTGACAGCAGGAGGTGTTGACAGTGGAATGATTTAATCTGATTTATGTTTAAAACCTATCACTCTGGGTCCTCTGTGGAGAAGGAATTGTAAGGGAAAGAGTGGAAGCAGGGAGACCACCTCGCAGGTGTTCAGTAGTCCAGTGACAAGATGTTGATGTCTTGGGTAAGGATGGAGGTGGAGAGAAGTTAAATAATCCTAGAGGGTGGTGGGGGGAGAGTAATGAATCAGCTGTATTAATAATAAGAAGAAAGAGGAATCAAAGACAACCCTTAGGTTTTTGAATTGGCAATTTGGTGAATTGGTGCCTCTCTCTGAGATGGAAAAGACTGGAGAGGAACATATTAGGGAATAGGTCAAGTGTTCTGTTGGAACCATGAAGAGTGATATCCTATTAGATACTATACAAATGAAGATGTACAGATGGCAGTTGGATATATAAATTTGGACGTTGGGAAGGGGGTCAGGCTAGAGTTAAGATTTGTCCAAAATGAGATGTAAAGCCACAGAACTGACTGATGTCACCTTGGGGTCCTGTGGAGATAAAACAAAGAAGGGAGCTCAGAAATCATCCATGGAGACTGAGAAGAAGGGTGGGGAGTGACATGGGAGGAAAATAGGTCCATGTGGTGTCATGGAAGCCAAATAGGAAAATGTTTCAAGAACATGAGAGTGGTTGGCTATATCCAGGAGCATTGCATGTAGGGAGGTACGAGGGGAGGGGCCCCGGATGCAATGGAGAGGCGTTCTTTGATGAGAATAGGGATGGTTCATCCATGGTAGTGGGAGGGGAGGCAGCATGCACAGGAGCGGTTGACAGGTGTGATGGGGTGGGGCAGGAGAGACAAGGGAGTTCCTGATAGATTCTTGGTTACTGCCCCAAGGAGGGTGAGGCAACGGCATCAGCTGAGAGGGAGAGGGAGGGGAGGTGATGAGGAGGTTTGAAACAGTTGTTTGTGGAGTGGGAAAGTGAAAAGCCTTGGAAAGGAGGGATAGTAGGGTGGGCTAGTTACACTGACTGATAGATGAGGGAGAGTGTGGAATATTAAGAGGATTCTGCAGCTAGACAGCCTGAGTGAAAAACCTGGCTGTGTCACTTAGTTGTGTGACTGTGGATGTATTAGTGAACATCCCTATGGGCTTTCGTGTCCTTGCTTATAAAATGGGGGTCATATAGCATCTAATACATATGATCTTTGTGAGGATTAAATTATTATCATTAATATAGGTAAGGTGCTTAGACTGTACCTAGTACGTAGCGCACAGCACAGAAACTAGCTATCATTGTTTCATGTGAGACCAGTCAGCACAGCTGTGTTTTTCTCTCACCATGTTTAGTTGCTGAGGTGGCACACGCAGACAGCCCACCCATTGGGTTTAACTAGAACTGGGGCTTGCTCATGCAAATATGGTTAGAGGGAGAGATGGATAAGAGGGGTGAAGGTCATTTGCAAGAGGTTATAATGATATACCATGGGATTTAAACAGGATGAAGGAGGAAGTGAGGGCATGAAGGGATGGCTGAGAGAGGGCGGTATAATGAGTGGATCCAGATAGAGGGGTTGCTAGACGGGGAGCTGCTTGAGGGGGCGAGCTGGAAGGACAGAGGAGCACAGAGTGGGATGCTCATCGCTGAGATTGTGGTTATAGGTAATGATAAGAAAAGTGGACTGACCGCAGGGGTGGGTGGCAGAGACTGAGGCGAAGACAAGGTTAATGGAGGTGAGGTAGGTCAAGGAAGGTTGTGCTGGAGATTTGCATGGATCATTCATGAGATGATGAAGAAACCACTGAAGATGGTAGGAGTAAAGCTGCAAAGGAAGCCAGTGTGCCAGGAGCTAACATCGTCAGTGACTGAGGGCTAGAGGCTAGGGATCAGAAGGGGGCAACAACCAGGTGGATGGGGTGGTATAGTCTGATGGCATGAGCTTCCAAGGAGCAGGAAGGAAAATGGTTTGAGAATGGCAGTGGGGAGTAAGGCGGACAAGTACCCACCTCCAGGTCCAGAAACCTGTAGGTCATGAGGGGAGAAACAGCCCTCCCTTGAGAGACCTGCTGGGGACGTGGTACCAGAAGGGTCAGGAGGGAGGACACTTCCTTTGGTGATGATCTCACAAAGCACTCTTGGCAGAAAGTCTCAGGGATACAGGGGGTAGGGTGTCAGCTTTTATCCTCAGCTTTTCAGATTTCAATCACAATTTTATCAGTTTACCCAAGACTGAGTAAACCTTACACCTTTTGATCCCCAACAATTTTCTCAGTATAATGTGGTGAATGCTACTTGTAATAGGGTCATTTTTGTCTTTCCCCAAGAGCACAGGGGAAGGACAGACTCTCTTCCTGGGAGGCTTAGGGAAGGTTTCCCTGAGTCGCTGAGCTACGCTCTGGATTTTGGAGGACATACAGTTCCTTAGAAGTGGGGAGTGGGAAGAGAATTCAGGACAAAGGCAACAGGTCATGCCAAGAAGTCAAGGCATGAGAGCTTGGCGAGCGTGGGTGCTATAGTCAGTGGAGTATCAAGTGTGTCTGGGTGTGTGGAGTGGGACACTCGTGGTGATAGAAGCAAGATTGGGAAGCTTTTCTGAGACTACAGTTTGAAGGGTCTTGTATACCATGCTAAGGAATTGCATTTTATCTTGTAGGCAGTAAGGAGTAAATAAGTTTTGAACAGAAGTGTGGCGTGATCATATCTTTCTCAGTTGGTTTTCTCTGCTTAGAATGACATGTCTGGTGTAGTGCTTGGCACGTAATAAGCATTCAGTAAATATTTGTTGAGTGAACGGATGCATATATTTATAAATGATAATTCTTGCATTAGCCATGTGGAAGATAAACTGGGGGAAAGACAATAGAAGTTCGAAAACCTGTTTGGAAAATGGACCCTGATCCTGGGGTGGAAGAGGGAAGGAGGAATTGAGTTTCTACTTTGAGGGGCAGGAAGCATGATGATGTCATCAACAGAAGCAGGACGTGAAGACAGAGGAGATGTTTGTAGAAATATGGGGTGACAATCAATACTGAGCTTTGTTTTGAACAGATTTAAATTTGATGAAAAGGCAGCACTTAGAGGAACTTGTTTAATAAGCTTTTGGAAATAAGAATCTCTTAGAAGAGAGATGGGTCCTAGAAAAATATTTTGGTTAATCTATCAAGGTCCCAGTGGTACTAAAGATATAAAGTGATCAGGCTTTGGGGAAGTGATTAATTTTGACCAAACTCCAAGGAAAATGATTATAATTTAAGATGCCAATATAATAATTTGTAATGAGACATATACCTATGTGTTATTTGATATATCAATTTTCAGAAGATTGCTGAGTGAACAAGAACAAAAGGTGCCACTTTCACCAAGTCGTATAGCCAAGGAATCTCCCTTTTTGTCCATTCACTTCTCAGAGAACAAATGTTGACATTTCCAAGTCCATGGTACTCCATCCTTTGCACAGTGCTAGAGGAAACTTGCAAATTTTAGAAGGATCTTTTCTACACTTCCTTGCTTTCTCAATAGAAAATATGGGACACAATTTGACAATTTCTTGATGGGGCAGGGACCTCATTAAGAGCATCTATAATTTTTATTGGGAGTAATATTGTTGGAATGGCCTCCTTATAATGGGGCTGGGGTGGGGAATTGAGACTGGTGGCCCCTTCACTAAATGGCTTATGCTTTCTCTACTTTTATAGGAAATTGGTTTGCTTTTTACAGTTCTTTGGCCCCTCAACCATTACCCCATGTCTTGACAAATGGGTGGAGTATTTTGCACCTCCTTGTTTGGAGAGGGTTGTTGGGTGGCCACACTTGGCTCCTACATCTTGAGCTCTAGGCACCAAACCTTGAAAGTTTAGAGGGGATTTTTCCATTGACCCTATTGCTATGTCCTTGCTAGGACATCCAGTTTTAACAAAGCATCACAATGTGTAGGATACTTTTGGGGGCAGTTTCCCTGTGCATAGCTGGTCTTGGCCACGGGGAGCTGATTCTTTTTAATTTCTTCCCTGACCATCCTATGACTGGGGTTGCAGTGGGGGACTCTGGCTCCAGTTCTCCTATCTGAAATCTGCCTCACATCGGCACTGGCAGCACTCATTCACAGACACCATTTCAGTTTCTGGCCTCATCATTACGGTCAGTGTGCTCCAATGAATGGTAGACCTTGGAGCTGGTAAGAACCCTAGAGACCATGGGAGCAAACATCTGACCTGCTGTTTGTCCATGTAGATAGGGGAGCAGGGAAAACACTGCTCACGTCTCAGCATTGGAGGGGTAGTGGCTTTGGCAAAAATGAAATTTTGGGGAGACTAGCAACCATCAGGATCCAACATTTTCTGAGGATTTTGCTGTACAAATATTTATAAAAAGTGAAAAAGCGCCAATGAGTTTTCATTTTGAAAGACACAGCTCTTCACTTACAGTGGCTGACATTGGAAACAACTTAAAGTCCCTAAATGGAGACATGATTAATACTGGTTCATTCAGTTGATGCATTATTAAGCAGTCTCTAAAGTAATTATGAGGAATCTTTAAGGACATGAGAAAATACAATGTAAAGTTAGAGCAAAAATGATGGATTCAAATGGATATGTGTATTTTGTGACCCTAACCATGTGAGAACTGGATGAGAGCACACAAGTGATAGTTGTGTGATGGCACTGGGATTGTGAGATTACAAAATAACATTTGTCCAAACTTTCTATAATACTTATATATTTTTTCAGTTATGAGGACACAGACAAATAAATGTAGCAAAATACAAGTGGCCATCAACAACATGCCACATGCTTTGAATTGCTCTTCTAGGAAAGGAGATGGTTTGTTCTGCTTCCTCCTCACAATCTGCTAGTGAGTGTGATTCTGGCCACACGTAGGAGGGAGTATGGGTTTCTGCTCATTGGATAGAGTTGTCTTTGTGTAGCATTGAAATTAGCCTTCTTCACTCCATCTTCCAACCTTACCAGTGCTGGGTACCATGTAAAAGCGTTCCTTCCTTTGCTTCATCCCCAAATATTGCATTTTCCTTTTGCTTAATTTCCATTTTGTAACTTGTTTCAGGAGTAAAATTATTGCTGAGTATGAACGAAGTGATTCAGGGCAAAGTACAGTCAAACTCTTTAAGTTTCAGGAGGCGATTTATTTGGACTGTGGTTCAACTGGGGTAAGCTCACCCTTGACCACTGGGAGTTTCGATTTAATCATTATCTGAGTTTATCTGTGACCCAAGATTTGGGTACAACGTGCGATGGATGGATTTTCTCACATTTGGATGTGAACTAGGAAAACTGTGTGATACTGAGGACTTGCCAACAGGCTGAGGGAATAATTGAATCCTATATAAAGCAGCAAAGTTAGTTCTTTGCTTCTAGGCAAAGTCTCAAAAGTAAGTCACCTTCTTCAAAACAAATGCTAACCTGGATTGCTAGTGCTTTGAGCACTTCTAAAATGAGGTGGCCTGGCCCAGGGATTGAGGCCAGTCCTGGGAAATGCCTGTCTGTTTCCCCCATGTGTTCCCTAGGCTCATAATTCCCACTTTATCGCAGGGGAGGAGGACTTCCGTTTTCACATTGATTAGACATTGTGAGGCCACACATTTTCATGGTCGCATTGCTCATGAGCCAGCTGTCAGGCAGAGAGGGGTCTCTGAGTGCAAATTACCTAAAGTCTTTCATGTTCAGTTTCCTGAATATAAGATTGCAGGGCTATTTCTTGCTGCCTATTTTTCCGTACCATTCCTTCTTGTCTGCCTATTAATGTGCAAGTCTACCCTAAAGTGTCCACAGAAGGAAAGGTTGAAAAGCTCTCCTCTGATTCTGTCTGTTTGGCATATTCTGAAAATTTAATTTTAAAATTTGGAACTTGATCTATAGATACTATGGCCACATGTGCTTTGTGCCTAATGGGTCTTAAGATGGTAATTTTTATATTTATGAGTGCGTATTCCTTGGATACGTATAAAATTAAATTTGTAGTTGTAGCTGATAGGTGTGCAATGCCCAGTGCTTCTTCCTGTAGTGAATTTGTAAGCGTTTATTCAGCCAACTCAACACTGTAGTTCATAGGCAGAAAACATACCGCTTGGAAACAGCCCGTGTGATCTGCACCCTGGAAGAAGAATGTGGCCCCTGAGCGAAGAAGCACTTCATTCAGGATTTGAAAACACTGAGGCTGACTTGTAAACAATGCCCACTGGCTATCGTCCTCCTTGTCCTTCAAGAGTCAGCACAACCACCCTCTGTTCTTGAACCCATCTCTTGATACCTTTCCCCACTCAGGCTGAGTTAGGAAGCTCGCTGTCTGTCTCCTCATGGGTCTGTGAGCTCCTTGCTCCAAGGCTCTGCCTCATACTGCTGTGTCCCCAGCACCTGCTGCAGGGCCTGGCACACGAGACACACAATAGCTGTCTGCAGATTGACTGATGTGACTTGTTTTGGCCGATGCACAGGGATATCTCTACTTTTTTTCCGATGACAAAAATGACATGGATTCTCCATGGGAAACGAACCTGCTTTGTGAACCCTTGACATTGAGAAAGGTAGACCCCAAAGCAAGAGGGAATGTGGAGCATTCACGATGTGTTTTGGTGAGCGCAGGACCTGTACCAACATAGATTTGTTGAATCATGCATGAACGAATGATTGAATTGATGCTGCATAGCCATAGATACTTGAACTCTATTTCCACTGTTGCATGTCTCAAGGTAAACACATAGTCCTTAGAGAAAATACATAGAGCACAGAAGCATGATCAACAAGCAGGGTATCCCCACCCCCCACCATAACTGGTGAATTGATGATGCCAGATCTGTGTTAGAAGATGGACACTTCTGATTAGACTCCCTCCTCCCCACCCCAGATGAGGTTAGAGATAACTGCTTCCCTCCAGAAAGAGGCATAGTCTATATGAGAACATGGTGTCAACTACCAAAGCTTCCCTTCAGATGCAACTTGATTATTTTTTTTAATTTATTTTTTAAATTTATTGGGGTGACAATTGTTAGTAAAATTACATAGTTTCAGGTGTACAATTCTGTATTACATCATCTATAAATCCTATTGTGTGTTCACCACCCAGAGTCAGTTTTCCTTCCATCACCATATATTTGATCCCCCTCACCCTCATCTTCCACCCCCCACCCCCCTTAGCCTCTGGTAACCACTAAACTATTGTCTGTGTCTATGAGTTTCTGTTTCTCATTTGTTTGTCTTGTTCTTTTGTTGTTTTTGGTTTATATACCACATATCAGTGAAATCACATGGTTCTCTGCTTTTTCTGTCTGATTTATTTCACTCAGCATTACACTCTCAAGATCCATCCATGTTGTCACAAATGTTCCTATACCGTCTTTTCTTACTGCTGAATAGCATTCCATTGTGTATATATACCACAACTTCTTTATCCATTCACCTATCGAAGGACCTTTTGGTTGTTTCCATGTCTTGGCCACCGTAAACAAAGCTGCAATGAACATTGGAGCACACGTGTCTTTATGGATAAATGTTTTCAGATTTTTTGGGTAGATACCCAGGAGAGGGATTGCTGGGTCATATGGCAATTCTATTCGTAATTTTTTGGCAACTTGATTTTTTAACAAAGGGCAGTAATGGGTTTGTTTCTCCTCTCCTTGAAGTTGTGTGTATGTTTGGGGGAGGGACAGTGACGAGGAAGAAAAGGTGGCCGGCACAGGGAGAAGGGAGAGAACCCCTCTTCTTTCCTGAAAGGCCAGCTTGTTCATCCCACCCTTACTTCCCTCAATCTTAACAGCTCCAGGATTCCAAATGCTCCCCAGCATCAGTGCTGCCAAAGGCACATCAAACCATTGTCTTGTATGCACCCCACCTAGAGCCCATCAGGTAGAGGTGAGACTATGGCAAGAGTTTTCCATAGCTTCCATGGGACAGGGCAGGGTAAAGAGGTGGAGAGAGTCATGATAAAGCGGGGCTAGTGGGAAGTCTGTGGTGTGTGCACTGCATTTTCCCAGGTCTGAAATGCAGGGCCTTAGAGCATGTATTTAGCCTGTAAGATGAAGGGGTGGGGGTGGGGGGACACTCAGGATGGATATCAGCACATAAAACACACACTGCACCAGATTGATTCATGCCCAGAAATGTTTCTCCAGATCTTAGAGATAAGCCTTCCAAGACACTGCTGGCTTAAGTGGCAGCTTCCTCTTCAGCCAAAAATAAATGAGGAGCAGCCAGCGGGCAGACAAGGAAACAGAGGGCGGGGGAGGAAATGAGAGGTTGAGGAGGATACCATGCAGAGGTGAAATGAAACTGCATCAGCTTCCTGCTTCAGAACTGGTTCTGTTTCTGGCGCCAGACAAGACTCTTTGGTATGGAAGAGGGAGGAAAGGGAGAGATGAGACACCAGCAAGACAAGACACCCGCAGATGAGAGCAGAGATGAGAGGAAAGAAGCTGAACAGAGGGAAATTGGTCTAGTTTCCAGTAGAGAACTAGGCCCTCATGTTGGCTTGTTTTCTGGGTACGGACACTTTCGTGGGACCAACATTCTGCGGCTGATTTCAGAGGGAGTGAGTCATTGAAGACCCAGCTATACCCTAAGTTCGTCCTTCCATCCTCTTATGTCATAACATTCTCTGATGCTCACAGTTCTGAAACAAGGGCTGCAGAAGGATTTCAGAATCCACACATTTTCCTGGTTATGTGTTCCATGAGATGCCCCACCCAATGAGTGAATGAATAAATGAGTGAATGAATGATTCCATGGTCAAATGAGATTAGAGGAAATCAGTGTATCTTTAGGAGAGTTACAGAATAAGTTAACATAGGACAGGCTCTGAGAAGTCCTGCGCTAAAGGAATGTGTTGAACATGTCAGTTTTCAAACACCTGACTGAGGACAGGCCTGGTAAACTTACATTGCACAGCACCACGGACGATGTAAATAGTGCCCCTTGGATTAAGCAAGTTATGTGGCCGTACAGGGTGATCTTTTATTTTTTTCCCCTTTAAGTATCACCTATTAACACTTTATGAGATTCTTGCATTCTAGGGGACACAGCTTAGGAAACCCTGTGTGGGGGCGGAGCCCCAGAGAGTAGTTTCCAGGCTCTCGGCCTCACATAGACAGGTGCTGGCTCAGGTAGTAAATGGCCAACTGTGATTGCATGGCCATCAGCTGTGGCTAGTTGGCCGTCAGCTGTAACCAGTGAGCCATTGGCCACAATATAACTGCTGTGGCTACGGAAGGGAGAAAAAAGAGAAGAAGGATGGGGCTAGCAAGAAGATGGCGGCTGGGCTGGCAAGCGTGGATGGCGGTTTGCGGACAGTGTGTATCCAGCCTCCAGTGAGAGTATAGTGCCGCCAGAGAGAATAAAGTGGTATGACTCCCCTACCTATGGCTCCGTGGGTGTTCCTTTTTGGCCTCACCATATCCTGCGTTCTTGTATGGGGAGCGGGACCAGAGACCCCGCAGGCCACCCCGCACGACAAATGGCGCAGCGAGCAGGGTTCCCAGCATGACACATGGCGTAGTCGGCAGGATATGGTGCCGGCCAAAGCTCTCCAAAGGACGGTGGAGCAGTTTGTGCGTGTGAACACCCAGTCTGAGGAAGACCAGGAGGAGCAGCTGCCGGAGAGCTGGACCCCCGTGGAGGGGTGGGAGGACGTGGACGGTTCTCCCACCAGCACAGGAAAAGCCATGCAGCTGCTGCAGAGATGGAGCCCCGTGGAGAGGTGGAAAGATGTGGACGGTTCCCCAACCAGCACAGGCCGGAGAAAGCGAAGGTCGTTGCAGCCCTGTGGGCCGGGGAAGTTCCTGCTCAGGCAGCCCGGATGCAGGACTTATAGTCCCAGGAGGTAACGCTTGCTGAGTCCTCCGTGGGAGATGAGGGTGAGGTCAAGGTCATCCCTCCCCCCAGGACAGCCCTGGTGAATGACTATGGACTATGGGGAATTGCCTTCCATCCCTAATTTTTTTCCGATGACAAAAATGACATGGATTCTCCATGGGAAACGAACCTGCTTTGTGAACCCTTGACATTGAGAAAGGTAGACCCCAAAGCAAGAGGGAATGTGGAGCATTCACGATGTGTTTTGGTGAGCGCAGGACCTGTACCAACATAGATTTGTTGAATCATGCATGAACGAATGATTGAATTGATGCTGCATAGCCATAGATACTTGAACTCTATTTCCACTGTTGCATGTCTCAAGGTAAACACATAGTCCTTAGAGAAAATACATAGAGCACAGAAGCATGATCAACAAGCAGGGTATCCCCACCCCCCACCATAACTGGTGAATTGATGATGCCAGATCTGTGTTAGAAGATGGACACTTCTGATTAGACTCCCTCCTCCCCACCCCAGATGAGGTTAGAGATAACTGCTTCCCTCCAGAAAGAGGCATAGTCTATATGAGAACATGGTGTCAACTACCAAAGCTTCCTTCAGATGCAACTTGATTATTTTTTTTAATTTATTTTTTAAATTTATTGGGGTGACAATTGTTAGTAAAATTACATAGTTTCAGGTGTACAATTCTGTATTACATCATCTATAAATCCTATTGTGTGTTCACCACCCAGAGTCAGTTTTCCTTCCATCACCATATATTTGATCCCCCTCACCCTCATCTTCCACCCCCCACCCCCCTTAGCCTCTGGTAACCACTAAACTATTGTCTGTGTCTATGAGTTTCTGTTTCTCATTTGTTTGTCTTGTTCTTTTGTTGTTTTTGGTTTATATACCACATATCAGTGAAATCACATGGTTCTCTGCTTTTTCTGTCTGATTTATTTCACTCAGCATTACACTCTCAAGATCCATCCATGTTGTCACAAATGTTCCTATACCGTCTTTTCTTACTGCTGAATAGCATTCCATTGTGTATATATACCACAACTTCTTTATCCATTCACCTATCGAAGGACCTTTTGGTTGTTTCCATGTCTTGGCCACCGTAAACAAAGCTGCAATGAACATTGGAGCACACGTGTCTTTATGTATAAATGTTTTCAGATTTTTTGGGTAGATACCCAGGAGAGGGATTGCTGGGTCATATGGCAATTCTATTCGTAATTTTTTGGCAACTTGATTTTTTAACAAAGGGCAGTAATGGGTTTGTTTCTCCTCTCCTTGAAGTTGTGTGTATGTTTGGGGGAGGGACAGTGACGAGGAAGAAAAGGTGGCCGGCACAGGGAGAAGGGAGAGAACCCCTCTTCTTTCCTGAAAGGCCAGCTTGTTCATCCCACCCTTACTTCCCTCAATCTTAACAGCTCCAGGATTCCAAATGCTCCCCAGCATCAGTGCTGCCAAAGGCACATCAAACCATTGTCTTGTATGCACCCCACCTAGAGCCCATCAGGTAGAGGTGAGACTATGGCAAGAGTTTTCCATAGCTTCCATGGGACAGGGCAGGGTAAAGAGGTGGAGAGAGTCATGATAAGGCGGGGCTAGTGGGAAGTCTGTGGTGTGTGCACTGCATTTTCCCAGGTCTGAAATGCAGGGCCTTAGAGCATGTATTTAGCCTGTAAGATGAAGGGGTGGGGGTGGGGGGACACTCAGGATGGATATCAGCACATAAAACACACACTGCACCAGATTGATTCATGCCCAGAAATGTTTCTCCAGATCTTAGAGATAAGCCTTCCAAGACACTGCTGGCTTAAGTGGCAGCTTCCTCTTCAACCAAAAATAAATGAGGAGCAGCCAGCGGGCAGACAAGGAAACAGAGGGCGGGGGAGGAAATGAGAGGTTGAGGAGGATACCATGCAGAGGTGAAATGAAACTGCATCAGCTTCCTGCTTCAGAACTGGTTCTGTTTCTGGCGCCAGACAAGACTCTTTGGTATGGAAGAGGGAGGAAAGGGAGAGATGAGACACCAGCAAGACAAGACACCCGCAGATGAGAGCAGAGATGAGAGGAAAGAAGCTGAACAGAGGGAAATTGGTCTAGTTTCCAGTAGAGAACTAGGCCCTCATGTTGGCTTGTTTTCTGGGTACGGACACTTTCGTGGGACCAACATTCTGCGGCTGATTTCAGAGGGAGTGAGTCATTGAAGACCCAGCTATACCCTAAGTTCGTCCTTCCATCCTCTTATGTCATAACATTCTCTGATGCTCACAGTTCTGAAACAAGGGCTGCAGAAGGATTTCAGAATCCACACATTTTCCTGGTTATGTGTTCCATGAGATGCCCCACCCAATGAGTGAATGAATAAATGAGTGAATGAATGATTCCATGGTCAAATGAGATTAGAGGAAATCAGTGTATCTTTAGGAGAGTTACAGAATAAGTTAACATAGGACAGGCTCTGAGAAGTCCTGCGCTAAAGGAATGTGTTGAACATGTCAGTTTTCAAACACCTGACTGAGGACAGGCCTGGTAAACTTACATTGCACAGCACCACGGACGATGTAAATAGTGCCCCTTGGATTAAGCAAGTTATGTGGCCGTACAGGGTGATCTTTTATTTTTTTCCCCTTTAAGTATCACCTATTAACACTTTATGAGATTCTTGCATTCTAGGGGACACAGCTTAGGAAACCCTGGGTTAAGATAATGTCTTGCCTGTCGTGAGTATGCAAATGGCACTACTTTCACAGCATTATTGGGGGTAAAAATCTGAGTGGGGTTGACTTATGTCAACTGATACAGTGCATTCATGTATCAGTCCTGCCTGGAACCCACAAAATCCTGTTGCAAGATGGTTTCCTGAGATAAGGATGCAGCTTATGGCTACAGACAGAGAGTGAGATTAGCTTTCATGAGAATACCGTTTACAGCCACAGTTTTCTTAGCTCAGTCCTTTAAGGCACTGGTTCTCCTTTGATCTAAGTCAGTCAATTCCGGTATTGGCAGGTGGTGGTGGAAATGACCAATTCCGTGGTCATTTTAAGTATTTAAAGGTCACTGATACGCATGCAGTACGTAGAATACATATAACGAAGAATTCTTGAATGAAAATATGTGTCTAAGACCTGCCAAAGGACTGAAATAATCTCCTGTACCTGTTTCTTATCTCTCATGTAGTTAACACTCTGTAAATCCCATAAATCTGCAGTTTTTTTTTTTTTTTTTTTTTAGTTTAGAGTCTATAATAGTGGTCCCCAACCTTTGCTGCACATTAGAATCGAGGTTTGAATTCTGATGCTTGTGTCGCATCACATTCCAATTAAATCACAATGTTGGGGGTGGGAGCTAGGCATTTGAATTTTGAAAAGATCCCTGGTGATTCCAATGTGCAGCAAAGCTGAGGGATCACTGATTTAGAAGCACATTTATTTCCAGACATTTTATTATAACAGCCATGCCTCTGTGAGAGAAGCAAGACAGGAATTCATCCCCATCCTCATCACGTAAGTGAGATAACAGAGGTCCTGAGATGGTAAGGATCATGATCAAGGTCATACACTTGTGGCAGGTTCCAGGCAAGGGTCAACTCCTTTGAATTTATTTAGGCCAAACCCAGCATATCAGAGTAGATTCTGGGAATGGTGGGATAAGAGATTGGGTAGGGGTGGGAGGATTGAACATGGGCCTTCGTGCCCGTAGGAGAAACAAGAAAACCTTTCAATGGTATGCCTCCTGCCCCTCCCATCAATGCTATTCCTGTCTGTACACTGCTGCTTTGCATTTCATTTATAGGGAGACAAAATGGAACCTTTGTGCCAGGGTTGAAGGAAATTATAAAAGCCCACAGCTTGTCTTCAGACTTAATGTCAACTATTTGTCTCCTTTTATTTTCCAACAAACAAGTCCTCGCCATGAGTTTTGAGGCTGTCTCAAACATCCCCTCCCTTGGTTTTATAGTTTCCTAGTTCCCGCATCAGCAGGTATGAGGAAAACCTGCCATTCTCGAGAATCGTCCTTAGCAGCCACGGAGAGCTTTGTCGGGGTCTGATGATGACGCTTTCTTCTCAGGTCGCTGCCGTGGCTCTGGCTAACGAGTGAGAAGTTTTGAGCAAGAGTGTGGGTTATACAATTGCAAGCTGTGGGGACAGAGCCCCAGAGAGCAGTTTCCAGGCTCTCAACCTCACATGGAAAGGTGCTGGCTCAGATAGTAGATGGCCATCAGCTGTGACTAGTTGGCCATCAGCTGTAACCAGTTAGCCATGAGTCACTAATATAACTGCTGTGGCTGAGCTAGCAAGGGCGGATTGCAGTTAGCAAGGAGTTGTTGGTTGGTGGGCAGAGAAGCGGATGGCGGATTGAGGCTAGCAAGTGGGGTTAGCAAGCATGGATGCTGGATTGCGGGTCACGTGGATCCTACTTCCTGTGTCTCGCCGGGGCGCCAGCGTGACTGGGGTGCAGGAAGATCCCTCATTGGGGTACTGGCAGATGTTTGCTTGCGTGTCTCAACCAGCTGCCAGCGAGAATATAGTGGTGTGACTCCCCTATCTATGGCTCCGTTGTTGTTCCTTTTCGGCCTCACCATATCCTGTGTTCTTATGTGGGGAGCGGGACCAGAGATCCTGCATGACACAAGCTCATGTTGAAACAAACAGTTCATTAATAACTGAGCTTCTTTGAGGCTTCAGGGATCATTAGCTAGAAACTTAGAAGGAAGAATAAAAGGAATTATCCAAAATTCTGAAAGTACCACCAGCTCAAAACATTTTCCCACCACCTGACATAATTCAGTAACCCTACTGTACATAGGGGAAGAAGTACAAATGCATTCCTAACAGGTCTACAAATATGGAAGATAAGTCAAGAATTCCCTTCATTGTAGGTGGACAGATTGAGTAACACTTGGATGACAGACTTGATGTTTTTGGGGACTTGGAAGGGATGACCTGAAATTCTGAGGTCCCATGGCAGGTCTGAGAAGGAGAAATAGGATGCTTCCACTTCCAATTTCTTTTCTTACTAGTATGTAAAACTCTCTCAAGTTTAAAGGATTATTGGATCCATTTTTTCTTGCCCAGCCTCAGAAAAATGATACTGTAAATTCTCCTAAAAATGTATTGTCACGATTGTTAGTAAGACTCAATAGCAGGGACTCCTGGATCAGAGGAGGTTTGACAAAAACTAGTTTTTTTTTTTGTTTTGTATTGTTTTTTTTTTGAGAGTATGAATGAATCTCTAAGATGCTATCTTTTGTTAGATGTGTAATAAAATGCTGACATTTGTGAATAATTTACTTTAAATACAGTGGAATTTAAGGTTGTCCTGCAGACAACACACTCACTTGCCTTCCACAATGGTTCTTTGATTAGGAGAGAAAAAGGGTAGAAAACCTGGGACTTGCTTATCTAAGGGGAGTGTTTCACACATGAGCAAGTCAGCTGAAAGAAGGAGTTAGAGTCATTATTCAGCCCTCAGACCCACTGAATTACGTGGTGTTAATTAGAAATGCAAATTCTCAGGTCCCCAAAGCAGAGCTCCTGGATCAGAGTCATGAAGGGTGGCAACCAGGGGTCTGTGTTTGTGTGTTAACAAGTTTTCCAGGTAATTCTAGTGCTCACTAGAGAAGCATTTCCATAGCGTGATGGTTCTCAAATTTGGTCTCCTGACCAACACTGCCAGCATTACCTGGGAACTTGCTAGAAACCACCTGGGACTTTTTTCATTGGGCACTGGCAGGTGATGATAGAAATGCTTCATGGTACATTTTTTTTTTTTTTTTTAAAGATTTTATTGGGGAAGGGGAACAGGACTTTATTGGGGAACAGTGTGTACTTCCAGGACTTTTTTCCAAGTCAAGTTGTTGTCCTTTCAGTCTTAGTTGTGGAGGGCGCAGCTCAGCTCCAGGTCCAGTTGCTATTGCTAGTTGCAGGGGGTGCCACCCACCATCCCTTGCGGGAGTTGAACCGGCAACCTCGTGGTTGAGAGGACACGGTCCAACCAACTGAGCCATCCGGAGCTCAGCGGCAGCTCAGCTCAAGGTGCCATGTTCAATTTTAGTTGCAGGGGGTGCTGCCCACCATCTCTTGCTGGAGTCGAGGAATTGAACTGACAACCTTGTGGTTGAGAGCCCACTGGCCCATGTGGGAATCGAACTGGCAGACTTTGGAGTTAGGAGCATGGAGCTCTAACCGCCTGAGCCACCGGGCCGGCCCTCATGGTACTTTTAAACATCCAAAGGCCACAGAAATGGCAAACCTGAACATATAAAATAACACATTTTCAGATAAAAATTCTCAGATGTGTCTTTTCCAGTTCTGGAACTGGAAAGGAACGGAAAAGTTCTCCTGGATCTCTTTCCTATCATTACACTAGGTAGTTAATAATAAAACCTTACAAATCTTCTGCGTTTCCCTCCCCACCTTTGCTTTAGCACACTGGCTGCTGAATCAGCAGTTATGGAGGTGGGGCCCAGCAGTCTGAATTATAGCAAGCCCTCCAGGGACAGGTACCCCTAAGTTCAAGAGCCATGAGACCACTGTGCCCATCAAATTGCCCGCATACAAGACCACATAGAGCACGAAGACTTCCCTATGTCAACCTGTGCCTGGGGTCCTGAAGTTAACTCCTGGCAGCTGCCCATCTCAACCAGTGCCAGGCTTAAGAAGTGCAACCCGGAGGGCAGGAACTAGACCCACTTTCAGTAACATGACCACACATGGGCTCTGGGAGAGAAGATGGCATGGTTGGGAAGTGGGGACCTTTCTTTCTTCACTTTTTCCATGGTCCAACCTCCACACAGCCCCCAGGGTGCCCAGAAATCAGTCCTTGAAAGCTCAAAGACCAGAAAGCAGAAGTCCTAGAGACTGACATGACCTCCTGTGCTGGGCTCACCCAGACTCTTTCCTTTCCATGGGAGGGGCGTCCTCATCTCTGAGGGCAGGATCATGCAGAAATCTTTCCCTTGGGATCCCAGGGTCACTGCTTTCTTCTCAGGTCACTGCCATGGCTCTGGCTAATGAGTGTATTTTCCCAAAGGTACTTGGACCTGTGATGTGAAGAACCCTCTAAAAATGAACAAGAGGATTGATGCAAGACGGATGAAGACAGACGAAGGTAGGGCATGGGAGCTTAACTACGGGAGCTTCTGCTGTGGGGTTCGCTAAAGTTGGAGGACTTGGGGTGGGGGGTGGGGAGACAAAGAGGTGGGGCACAGGGGTGGCCACTCATGTTACACTGGTAGAGAGACTATAGCGTGTTTGGGAGGTGGAAGAAGGTGGCTGCTCATTTTGTTCTAGATAGTTTTAGACAGTTTTAGTTTCACCTCTGCCAGAGATAAGCAAATGCCCTAACCTGTGAGATCTGTGAATTCTGCATTTGTTCTGAGGAGACAAGGATGAACAGTCAAGTCCGTGCCTGGGAGATTTGAGGCACATTTTCTAGTGAGACGTTGTATCACACATCTTGCTTTCCTTGGGCAGAATGATACCATTGCAGCATGTTCTTTCCTGACAGATCTGTCCCCAGATGAGCTCCAGCTCCTGAACACCCATGAGGCATCCTGGGAATAACTGTGTGATCTGCACTGTCTCTTGATTATCCCCATTTAGAATGCTTTTTACTGAATTCAGGTTGGAGGTGGCAAGATGAACCTTTTAATTCCGCTGCCTCCCAAACTCCTACTGAAGTGGCCAAAGAAATATAAAATCGAGGGAAGTATGCACCACTTGAGAAAACAGGGGGAGGTAAAAGCTGCAGGAGAGTAATTTTGAGGCATTTTCCCACTAATGGAGTGACGTTTCAAAGGGAAGAAGGAAGGACTGACGTGCCCTTGATTTGATATCTACAGAGGAATAAGGCTGCTTGGTAAACTAATGTGTTGAATTTCTAGTCAAGCCCCCTCACCCCCAAACACCTAAAACTTCTGGCCAGTGGCTATAATGAAAAGTTTAGGAATTTTGGAGCCCATTGGACTTGAGTTCAAACCCACCATTTGCTAGTTGTGCCACCTAGTCAGCCTCAGTCTCATCCTCTGTTAAATGGGTATAATATTCATTCTAAGGTGCAATAAGGATGAAATAAAATAATGCAGGCAAGGAGACATAGCCAAAATTTTCATAGTTACCATTTACTGATTACTATATGCCAGATACTGTGCTAGACGCTTTACATAAATTATTTCCTTTAATCCACAAGAAAGCCCTATTAAGTTGATCTTACTCTAACCACCATTTTACACAGAAGGGTTAAGACACTTGCTCAAGGTTTACAAGGGCTAGAAGAGAAGGAATTTGAACTCAAACAGTCTAAGTGCAGAGGCCATGCATTCAAGCCCTAAGCTATACTGTCCCAAGCCCTTAAAATATACTACTTTACTTAATCCTTACAAGAGGCTTATAGTAACCATTTTTTATTGGTGAAAAAATAGAAGCTCAGAGCTAAACTTTGATATTATACAAAGATCTGAAACCAAGCCTGCTTGACTCCAAGTTTCCCACTCTTTACTATCATGCTGTTCTTTAATTGATAAAATCTATGGCATGTCATTCTGTCTCCCAACTTTGGATTGGATTTTATTCCCACTGAACACAAGGAATGGGAAGGTTATTATGCGTGAGGGGGAGAAATTCAGAATGTATTTCCAATACCCTCCAAATCTTTGAAGAATTGAATTATTGTCTGCGAGAGCCTCTAAATTGCCTAATTTCTCTTTGCTGGTAGAACTCACAGAAAACATTGGGCTTCCCCTGAAACTGCTTGAAAAACATGACCCTTGGTCAGCCTATGTCACATATACCTCCCTGATGGTGACAAGACTCATTGAGAAAAGCAAAGCTAGAGAACTGGAATGCATGAAAGCTCTTGAGGAAAGTGGACGGACACTGAGGCAGAACAAGTCTTCCAGCATCATCCAGCTGAGAAGGAGAAAGTCATCCAAGACATCCAGCAACGTGGTGTGCGAGGACACGGAGCCCACGTTATCTGTGTGGGATGCTTTCTCTGTGCTGGCCCCGGGGCACAATGTTTTTCCAGAGCCTGTACACTTGCATACGGATTCCAGAGACTGTCCCACCGCAAACTATAACAAGATCATCTTTTCTCGAAAACCTATAATGAGGATACTTCCATACAGCTCACTTCTGCCCAGCAAGGAAAAACATTTGAATGTTTTGCAAGGAGTCCCTGCAGCTACCCTCTGAAATTGTACAGCAATTAAGCTCCATTTGCCACACATTTCACTATGTCCTTTAAATTTGAACGTTCCCCTGCTTGTGTGGAGGTTACCTGAGATAAACCAGATCAGAATTTGGACTGTGGGTGGGTGGATACATCCCTTCCAGCATCTCAATCAAATGGGGCTGGGAAGCCCCAGGTTCTAGTTCCCACCATAGATGCTAAGGACCTAACTAGTCCGGGTCCAGGCAGGAGACAGAAGTCATACCAGTTATATTACCAGAGATAATTTAATATAAAGAATTATTAACCAGGCAAAGGCAGGAAGAGAACATGAAGTTATCAATGGAGGTAGCACCCGCAGGAAACAGTTACCACCTCCAGGGCTGGGGGAACAAAGGGAAGATATTGGACTTACTGAAAGTTAGACCCTTGGAGAAGGGGCATGTGGGCTGAATCTCAGATTTCTGAGGTGGGGGAGTGGGGATGTTCCTCAGCTGGGGCTGGTGTCTATGAGCTCAGAGGAGAGCCCCTGTGGGGATTGTACCCCTGCCCTTGAGGAGGGGAAGCTGTTTTGGCTGAGGTTGGTTCTGTGAGTTTTGGGAAAACCAAAAACTGGACTCGAATGCTTCTGGAAGGAACTGACACTGCCTAAGTGAACAAGAAGCGTTGCTAGGGGCAAGAGATAGCGATAGGAAGTCAACAGAAATAAGCAGGAAGCAAACCAGGAAGTTGCTTCCTCGTCCTCCAGCCTGGTAGGCTCCCTCTAACGCCCCATGGGCAGAGCCAATCAGGGTGGAAAGCAGGAATGTGGTCTGCAGAATCCCAACCCCAGCATCTCAAAGTATAGAATAAAAGGATGGACTTGAAGCCAAGAGAAAACTAGCTTAATAACCAGAGTGGCAGGGTTCCCAGTGATCCCACCTTGCTGTTCCACTTGACATCTGAACCTTGTATTGACATGTTTTTGCTTTGGAGGTTTTACAAAGTGGCAATAGGGACTTAGGTGTCCCCTGCTGAGAAATGAAGGATTTTCTCCCCTAATACTTCTTTAAGTCTTATCTTGTGGGGTGGAGTTGGTGGAGGAGAAATTCCTGGCTGGACCCCAGTTATTATTTGTCAGATCACAGCTAGAACTGGTCCACTCATTCTCTGAGCTCTTCCTAACTGGCCCCAAAGCAAGGAACACTAACCTCAACTCAGTCTCAAAGCAAACAGGCTTTGTCTTTAGACATAAGGGGATCTTGTTATGATGGGCATACCCAGCTGGTCTCAGATTTGGGGTTTATCTTCTAAGCATAGTTCCATTGGTGGCTTTTCTTTTCTTTGATCTCACCTGAGTTTCTGTGTTTGTATTTCTGAAGCAGTTAATATCCATCCTGCTTTCCTCACAGAGACTTAGAAGATGCAATGTGGTACTTGCTATAAATACCATTTGAGAAAATTGAATTTGCCCTACAAATGCATTCTCTCCATCCCAGAGTGTCGTGGAAACTTTTGTACTCAAGTCTGGCTGCTGTGTGTTGTATTGAGACAGCTGCACAGCTGAGGAACTCCAGACCCATTGCTGGGTTCTCAGCTCTTGGCCAGAATAAATTCTTCAAAAAGTATAGGTGGTTTCCAGTGAATTTGAATAACTGTATCTTGTGTTCAGGGAGCATTTATAGACATGGAGGCAGATGATAAATTCCTCCAACAAGAATTTTTATCTCTTCTATCCTTTTATGGGATTTTATAGCCAGAGTGGATTTGGGAAGCTATGGATTAGAGAGTCTCTTTGAGTGTTAGAATTTCTAGGGATTTGGCATTATTGCTTTGAGGGCAGAGCAGTCACACTGTTTTTTTAAAAAAATATTTTTTCTAGGTGCTTAATTGCTTTTATGAAAGTATGTACTTTCTAAATTTAAATAAAGGTTTTTATAAATAGCATTGTTTAGATTAATTTAATTCTCAGTCTATTATAACAAGACACGCATGAGCCAAAGACCTCATTAGCACCTTATACTGTGATGAGAATTGCTTGCATCTGTGACTGCAGTCCAGCTGCATTGCTTCCTGGGGCACTTTTAAGAAGGAAGAAGAGTAATTCCTTTTGAAATGGAGGACTCTGTTCAAGGCCAAGCTGGGGTTCACAGGTTTGGCCACATTCGCATGAGCACTGAGGAGGCTGCTGGGAAATCTTTCTCCCAGGGAAGAAGCAGATGGACAAAACCAACAGGAACCAGTAATTAAGACTTGATCATGGGGAGAAAAGGGGTGATCCCGAGTACCCTGTCGTGTCTGTTGCTTAGCTTTCTCTCCTGATCCAGACCACTTTGAGCTCCATGGCGGTGGGGACCCATGATTCACATTCTTAAAGAACTCTTTTGCTAAAATTCTGGAAGGCCCTGGAGTACATATGAAAAGTTGGGGAGAGAGCTTCTCCTTGATTTCACAACGTACCAGCATGCAGGGGCCCAGTGCCCTGAGTGTGGACAAGCAGAAGCCAGGTCTGGTAGAGCCCAGTGGACACTTGGCGGGACCAGCTTTGTTCATGAGAAGCCGAGAGACATCCCTGGTGCTCCCAGAACAGGCGTGGAGCCCTTCCAGGGCCTGAAGTCCATCCAACACGAGCAGGTGGGGCACGGAATGGAACATGGATTATTCCTAATGTAACCTCATCTGCCTATTCAAGTTGGAGGGGCCTGGGGTGTCTCAGGTTACTTGAAACATATTAAACTTCCATTTCTAAGAGGGAACTAGCTTTCTCTGATGTTCCACAGCCTCTTCTTATTTATCTCCTCACCATCTGGAATTTTCTGTTTGGCAGGAGAGTTGTTTCTATTAGTCTCCCTGCTGTAGTAGGTTTATGAAACACCAGAATATGTATTTTATTGGCCTGCTGTGTTGCTCTGTTACTAAGGCCCCATTCTGACACATACCGAGTAGCTGCTTTTGAATAAATTCTCTGGTTCCCGTGCACAGTACGGTGTTTACCCATTTGCGAATTCCACAATTGGTGTTTAAACAGTTGATGTTTAACCTCAGCAACAGGACTGAGCCTGCTGGCCATTTTCGCTCTGGTGGGGCTATTGGGACAGCAGATAGTTTCACATTCTGTCACTGCCCAGCCATGGCTTGGGAGCACGTATTGGAGGAGATTCAGCTGCTTGACAGATAAGAGGCTGCGGGAAAGTCTTCAAGGAGGTAACTGCATAAACAAAGGTGCTAGTACAGGTGTGTGCAAGCCAGATGCTTGGGGGGGCCTGGGAGCCGCCTGGAATGGGAAGCTGGGGTAGGACCACACAGAGGGGCTGTGGATTTTATTAGCAGCACAATTGACGAGCGCAGCATGTTCAGCAAACGCAGTTCTTCCTTTTGTTGGCCCAGGTCCTCATGTAGAAATCACGAATGCCCCTTAGTCTTTTTTTTTTTTTTAGGACAGGGAGGTAAACATGTATATCTTGAGGTGGGGATTTTGACCCCTGGGTTTTGATGGGGTCCTCAGAAGTAGCTGAGATGTCTCAAGGAGCAGGCGATACAACACAGGAGTCCCAACCGGGGACTTAAGGTGTGTCCATGGCGACAGAAAACCAGGAGCAGGAACCCCAGCCCAGTAGTGCCACTCGTGTGTCACAGAGGTGATAAAAAGACCGCAGAAGTGCTTTGGGAGATGTGCACAAGCCAATGTCCACATCTGGGCAGTGTGGCTCCTTTCCTCCATGGCTGAGTCATTCATTCCGAGAAGCTTTTAGGAATCCCCACCCTTATCAAGTGAAGGGCACATTTTCAGAGCCTGCAGTTTATCAGTGCCGGATAAGATAGAATGGGAGACTAGGGAGGGAAGTAAACAGGGACCTGAGATTTACTGACCTGATGTTCTCAGAGCCCTGACTGAGGTAATCAGGAAATTCTTGCTCTTCCTCCTTCACTCCCTCCTCCCTCACCCCCATCTCTTCCCAGGGACCCAAAGCCTCAGCTAGTTATCAGATACTTGAGAATCCCACAACATCCTAAACCTGTAGGGCATGGTTGGGCCGGGCCTGTCCCTGGCACTGAGCATGTATGTGGGCTGCCTCTGGGGCTTTGGGAGTGGGGGTGGAGCAAGCAGGGCCAACAGGGGATTCAGGAACACCTCAAGTTTAGGTGGGGCCCACTGCCACCCTATATTCTATACCTTGATCCTGACCATGATACAATTTCTGCATGGGGTCAGGCAGGATAAACACTGTCATGAAAAAGACATTGGACTTAGTATAGAGACCTCTGTCTCTTCTCCTAGGCTCTATATTCTCGGGTGAATAAACACTCCCATCTCTCCTGAGATCTTTCTAGGAAACTCATACTGCTGAGTGCCCAGCAAGACTCATGGCACCAATTCACTTACTCTGTAGATTCAATTGTTCACCTGCTTAGAGCATTCCATTATTTTTGGTAAGAAAGGGATGTGAGAAGCCACAACATTTCAGGCAAGTTAGAAATCCGCCTCTGTGGAACCGCTTCTGTGTGTCTGCCAGTGGGGAGAGTTTTGTGGGGAGCAGAATTAGTCCCAGAGAAAGTTGCAGCTGGAAGGAAGCTCATTCTGAGTGCAACAGGCCCTCTGCCCACACTTTTACATGTCTGAGGTCATCCATGTCCATTTTACTGCCCACAGGCTTAGATCCTTGCTTACCTAGTTGACCAGCCAACACTGAAGTAAGTGAGCCCCTTTGGGACTGGAACCCAGGCTCTCAACTCCAAGTCCAGGCTGCTTTCTCCATAGCCATGTTCCCTCCTCCTCCTCTGCCTCGGTTTCATCAGTGGTACCCCTGCTGGTGTAGCCTCAAGTGGGGCAGATGTGTTCAGCCTGTGGCTGCTGACTTTCAGGTTCAGCTACGCTCCTTCTGCGGTGAAATGTCTTTATTAGAAGTCTGTCCTTGTGGGGCACAGTTACACAGAGCCAATTTCCCATGTGCCGCTGGACCAGCAGAGCAAGGACAGTGAGTCTGGAGGTGCCACGGACCTGGGCAAGGTCAGTCATGTTCACTGTCATATTCCCAAACCCCTGCCCATGACCTGGCACATAGTTGGTGCTTCGCTATTTATTGAGCAAGTCATTTACAATGGTTAAGTCCTAACCCCCCAAACACAATGGATTGAGAAGAGGTAGTTCTTTCATCATGTCCAGGGGCTGGTAAAACCACTTTGTCAGGTTTTGTAGAAAGTGTGAGGCACTGAGCAGGCAGCTTTATTATAAAATTCCTCCTAGACCCAAAGGATCGGTAAATACCTTTGCTGTGCCTTTCCTTAGAGGATACTGGAGGGATAGAAGGAACAGTCTCTTAAAACTTATCACTTTGTGAGGGGTGAAATGTCTAACTAGTACATTGTTTTGTACACCTGAAACTAATGGGAAAAAAAAAACACAAAAAACTTAACACCTATTTCTTCTGTTCCTTTAAAGGACCAATCTATGTCTAGTTGATGAAATTCCTAGTTGATTAAGTTTTTTCCTTTCTGGCCTGTATCAGAAGGGTCGATTTCACAGACTTAACTTGTTCTCTCCCTCCCATGTTTGCAGCCACGATAATGGACACCTGACCAATATGTGCTGAGGGCTTGCTTGTGCCTAGCACTGTGCCAGGGGCCCAGCCGTGAACATGGCAGACACACTCAGGTTTCTAGCTGGCAGTGGAGACATTGGACGGTCATGTTTTCAGTTGCAGTTGTGATGCACATTGCAAAGTAGCACAGGGTTCTGTGAGAGCGTATTTGCTTCAGGCTCATGACAGGTTCTCTCCAGTCTCATGAAAAAGGGATTATGGAAGGAGGCAGGATTAATGTCAGGACAGCTGCTCATAAAAAGGAGTGAGGTCATGGGGAATTTTTGGCCAAGTTGAATTTTAGTCTCCTGGTGAGTTTTTGAAACTTTGCAAAGCTGCTTTCAGTTTACGCTTGGCCCGGGCTTTCATATTTGTTTTTTTGTAGCACCATGGAGCTGTCAGCTAGCTCAGACATGTTTTAGGGCAGGGCCTCTCTCTGGACCCCTTGCAACAATACAGAGGCAGTGCCCACATTTGTCCACTGATTGTTGCAGGACACTGACTCTCTGCCTGCCTTTCTCTCCTGCAGGACTGGGCTGGGCTGCTTCAAAGAGACCCCGAGGCCCCTTTACTCTTCCAAACAGACCTTAGGCCAGGGCCAAGTCCAAGCCTTCAGCACCTGCCCCTAGCCCACCGAGCCTCAGTTCAACTTGCCCAGGTCTCCAGAGCAAAACCCAGTTCTGGTTTTCCGTATCTTCTCTATGACGGACAGTCCCTGCTTCCTGCCAGCCTTGCCAGGTTTTTGTAGACTGGGGCAAGGGGTGCATTTCAGCCCAGGAGAAAGCACTGTGCTGTTCCATGGTTCCCCCGGCTTGACATTGCCCTAGCCCCATTTCCTTCCTCCATTTGGTTGTATCCATAGATCTCCTCCTTCTCGCCATCCCTCCATTCTCCCTCTTTTCCTCCTTCCCTTTATTTTCGTTTTCATTGATATTTGTTTTTCTGTCATTGCAAAATTAAAGGATACTTGTTTTAAGTGACTCAGGCTCCCTGAAGTATGAGTGACCAAGATGACCCTGACCACACAAACTGTAGGAGAAGCACAGCTCTTTAATGCTGAGATATGAAGAGGCTGAGCCTCTACCATGAGAATGATGCGAAGTTCCCAGGTACTTTCTGGAAAGCTCTGAGGAATAATTGCATGTTTCACAAAACCATTTTCTTTTTCTTTTTCTTTTTTTATTTTTTTAAATTTATTGGGGTGACAATTGTTAGTAAAATTACATAGATTTCAGGTGTACAATTCTGTATTACATCATCTATAAATCCCATTGTGTGTTCACCACCCAGACACAAAACCATTTTCACAGCCACCTGTCACCCTGGCCATCCGTCTTACTCCAAAAGCAGTTGCTTCAAGGTCTCAGGTCAGTGCTGTCTCACTTCTCCTGAACCTAGTCATTGGGTCCCCCTGAAACTTCCCAAACCACAGCTCTGCCCAGGTTGTAACAGTCAACACGTCTGACCTCAAGGCTTGGGGATAGCAGAAGCACGACAGAGTAAATTACAATTGCTATCAGAGGTGGCTACTTTGGGAGGTCCACAAGCCTAAATCTGAATTCTGTTCCCTGGTGAAGAGCAGCTCCACCTCCAACATGGATCTCAGTGCATCTCCATTAATTCAGAATCCAGGTCAAATTCCCCCTTAATCCTGGAGATATTAGAGTCTCCTCTGCTTTTCCCCTGACTCTCTCTTTTCTTCATTACAAGGAAAAATTGTCACTGCCATAAGATGGAGTTTAGTTCAATTGGCCCAGCAAAGACAATCACAATACTCAATAGACATTGTGTAATTAGGGTTTCAAGAAAGTTCACCAGAGCAAAGATAGTCCTCTTTAAGGTCCCATTGCCAGAATGCGGGGGAAATTACGGCTCCTGATGTCCAAGAGTGTGTCGCTCTTGGACAGAACACACTCACCACCACCACCACCACCATCTCTATTATTATCACCATGATCACCACCATCACCACCATGATCACCACCACCACCTTCAAGGTCACCTCCTCCATCTGCAATTCCATCATTATCACCATCACCACCACATCACCACTGAACAAATTTATGAAAGTGCAGCCTTTATTTATTGAAAAATTATTTTTTAAACCAGCAAAGGCACAGTCTCAATGAAGGGTCAATTTTATAAGTCAGACAGAGAAAGACAAACACTGTATAATATCACTTAAATGTGGAATCTAAGCAAGCCAAACTCAGAGAAACATAGAGCAGAGTGGTGGCTACCAGGGTCTCTGGGGATGTTGGGGGAAATGGGGAGATGATGGTCAAAGCTACAAACTTCCAGCTATCAGATTAACATGTTTTGGGATCTAATGTCCAGAATGACGATTATAGCTAATAATACTGTATAACATACTTCAAAATTGCTAAGAGAACAAATCTTAAACATTCTCACCACAAACAAGAAACAGTTATTATGTGACAGAATGGAGATGTTTGTTAACGTTATGGTGGCGATCATTTTGCAATTCATAAAAGTACCCAGTCAATACCGTGAACTTACACAATATTATATGTCAATGATGTGTCAATAAAGCTGGAAAGAAAAGACCTCTTTTAGGTCAGCTAACAGAACATTTAATATCTCCACCCGAGGCATCTGCTTTTGGTTATTTGCCTGACTCTCGACATCCCAAGAACCCCTACATCTGCACAAATAAACAAACTCTCTAAAGTGGTTCCTCTCAGAAGAAAAGGAGGATGTAATCAAGAGCCGAGGGCTGACTTTCTAGGATGCAGCAATCATCGACATTCTTCACCTGAGTGCCATGGACCTTCAAGGAGTCCACAAATAGAATTCAGGAATCCATGAACTTGGGTGGTAAAAAAATTTACGTCTTTGTTTTCACTAACTTCTCACTGAATTTTAGCATTTGCTTCAGTGAAGTGTTTATAGTGCTTATGACTTTGTGACCAGTGGACATTACAGGTCTTTTCATACCACGTGATGGTTGTGCATATCTTGAAATATTGTGTATGTTCATTGTTTCTTTGAAATTCTGCTAGTCATTAGACTAGCTGCTACGTGTGGTTATTTAATGCATTAATGCCACCCACAGTACATTTAGCATACATCTGTTGTAAAATACTTTGATTATTTAGTTTCAAATTTTTTGTCTTCCTTTTTTTAGTCCTATGTATTTTATGTAAAAAAATGTTAGGAACTCTTGGCCAAAGGTCAGTTTTTGTGACTTCAACACCTTTTGTGACTTTCAACACCTGATTCTATTGAGCACCTAGGGTAAATCCTGGAATCCCCGTCCCCTCCTCCCCTCCCCAGCCCCTGACATCTACCCCAGGATGTAACCATGTTTACAGTTTGGCATATACCTTCTCAGACCTTTTTTTCCCCCAGTGCAAATACAGATATATTTAATGTATATATACACACAATGCATACATATCATAATACACACAATTATTTTTAATGGGATACATATTTTGCAACTTGCTTTTTTTCACTTAACATCTTTCCCTGTAGATGCATATAAATTGCCTCCTTTCTTTTGGATTGCTGTGAGGTGCCAGAATTCATTTATCCATCCCTCTCCTGATGGATATTCAGGTTGGATCCAATTCTTCCTTATTACAACTGTTGCTGCCGTGGGTCTTGATGTCGTTTCTGAGGGTCTCCTCCCCTCCCTTTCTCATGCTCACTTCCTTCAGTGTCAGCTGCTTCTAAGGCCTGGTCCTGAGGAAACAGGTCAGTCAGCTGTGATGTACAAGTGTGGTATGGGCACCCATATTTGAGCTTCTTTTCCTGTACGCTCTTGAGAAACCTATGTGCCTGGTGGTGGGAAAGTTCTGGCTTCTAGAATGCTCCACGAAGATGATCAGAGATCCTGGTGCTCAAGTGACCTCAAAACAGGATAATTATGAAACAAAGCAAAGGTAGTGACTACCTCACCTTTCTTTTTATACCCTCCAGCTCTCTGCAGTGTCATAGGCCTCCTTGTATAGTTGCACATGCTGAGAACTGCGCAACCTCAGAGCGATAGAGTAAGGACACAATTTCACATAGACTACAATGGAAACAAAACTCCCTGGAGTAATGTAACACGACAACCATGGCCTTCCAGGTATAAACGGCTAAATAAGTATTTTCTTTATTTAACAAAATATCATTGTTTTTACTAATATGAGATCTTACGAAATACGTTTCTTTTGCCTTTCTCACTTAACAATACATGGCTATCAGTGAAGCCAACAGGTAGAGATCTAACTCACTCTTTTAAATAGCTGGGTAACACTCCATGGCAATCAATATTCCCTGATTTGATTTCAGCAAAATCTTAGAGCTCTAGAGTGACTTTCTCCCTAATTTGCCCTCAGATTTGGTTTGGTGTAATAATGCCTTATATTTGTACGGAGTGTACAAATCAGTGTGTTCACTTAACTTACTTAATGTCCTGGACTCTGAGATGGGGAAGACCCAGGTTAAGAGAATGTCACAAGCTGACACCAGCAGAGAAATGACACCTGACTGCAAGGCTTCAGCCTTTCTCACCAGACAGCGTGGCCTCTGCACGCAGGCTTATGTGGGCCCTGCCCATTCCACAGTACCTGTTCTGGATCACCCTGAAGTTAGCAGCTCACGGCTCCTCCAACGAAGGCATGGTGCAGCCACCCACCTCAGGACAGATGTGCCTGACAAATAGCCATGGGATTCTGCCCTGATTAGTCCCAGAACTCACACTTTTCAGTGCTGCCAACTGTCTGGAAACAATCACACAGCCTGGAGCTCAAGCCAGAATGTTGGATATAGGCTGAAGGCCTGGATGGGGTGTGTGTGCTAACAGCTCTGCTGTGAGTCCAGGACTGGCAGTGGACCATGCAAGGTGGAGCTACGGGATCCCTGAGATGGCTCTTACCTGCCAGTTGGGACAGATATCTGAGAATACAGGCGTCTATTATTTTCAGTCACCTGCTGAAAAATTACCTTAATAAACACAGATCTACAATGATCACCGAGGGATAGCACCACCTGGAGCTGTGTGATTGGACCATCTCCCTGTGACCATACAGGGTAGCTCTGGTAGGAAGTGATGCTTGATTGACACTTGAAGAGCAAGTAGTATTTAGCATGGCAAGTGTGTGTGTGTGTGTGTGTGTGTGTGTGTGTGGTGGCAAGGTGGGGAGATTTCACTTAGAAAAAACTGCATTGGTGAAGGTGTTGAGGTGGAGTAGTCTTTTTAAGAATATCCACAAATTCTTTGATACTCCTCCCTTCAAGAAGTGGAGCTTGATTTCCTTCCTCTTGAGCGTCAGGCTGATCTTACTGACCTACTTCTGATGAGTAGAATATGGGAGAAGTGATGGTATTTCATCTCCAAGACTAGGTTATAAAAAGACTGTGACTTTAGTATTGGGGGCCCACTGTCTGCCTCAGATCACTTGCTCTGGGGGAATGAGCTGCCACGTCATGTGAACAGCCCTGTGGAAGGCTCCATGTGACAAGGGCTGAATCCTCTGCCAGGAGCCACATGAGTGAGTTTGAAAACAGATTCTTTGGTCCCTTCAGAAGACCAACACCCCTGAAATCCCATGAGAGATTTTGAGCCAGAACTACCTAGCAAAAGCTCCTACTAGAAACTCTCTGAGATAAGTGTTTGTTGCTTTAAGCTGCTCTATTTTGGAGTAATTTGTTATGTAGCAATAGAGAGCTAATTCAGGTGGAAGGGGATTCAGCACATTCAAGACATTAGAAGGTCAGGGTGGTCTAGCAGAAGCAGTGGATTTCAAACTTCAGAGTTCTTAAGAACTGCCTTATGTGTGTGTGTTAAAAAGACCCCCTCATGATCAGAGAGCATAATTCAGCGGGTCTGGTTGGGGCCCAGAGACCTGCATTTTAAACAAGCATCTCAGATAATTCTGATGCAGGTGGCCTGATGTGCACACTTGCAGAAGCCAGTGTGGGAGAATTGGTGGGCTGAGTGACCCAAGTTAAATTTGGAGTGGTAGGTAGAGGGTGAAGTGGGTCACCTCAAAAAACAAAAACAAAACGCAAACCTTTTTCCTAAGAAAAATGAACAACCAGTGTAAGGATATAAGCAGAACAATAGCTAAATCTATAAACAAAGGCTCAAACCTATTTGGATTTCCTCTCTCACTGACCTGGCTTACCAACAACCCAAGGCAGAACCTGAAATATGAGGAGACGAGGAAAAAGAGGATTTAAGGCCGGCCTTTGGAGAACTCACAAGTGATTTTAAAATGCATATTCAGGAACTCGAAAACTCAATTGAGAACTGTCCCCTTCAAAATTATCAATGTGAAAGGTTATGCCCTCATTCCAACAAAACTGGGACTGCTCAGAACCTTTTTGAATTCCATTTTTGGTAACCATGTTCTGAGTCAGCTCACGGGCTGTCTCAAAATCCAGCTGCTTTAGAACCGTAGAATGAGCGAATGAATGGAGGGGTTGTTCGAGATCATTTTACAGAGATCCTTTAATCTCTCCCAGTCATTTTGAAGATAAGGAAACAGAGGGTCAGAGAGGCCCAGTGATTTGGTTGAGTATTTGAATTCAATACATCCAAGTCTTCCAGGTCCACTGTGGATGTCTGTCATGGACAAGGGAAGGGGACCTGGCGACCAGCACTGGGGTCTGGATGGGAGCAGGTGGAATTCCTTTGGGAGGGTTCCTCAAAGAGGTGAGCATTTTAGGGCTGGGTGTGAAGAAAGAGAATGACATGAATGGATGTGGAGGAGAGAGTGGGGTAGACTATGTATATCCAAACATGGACTAGTAGCTACAATTCCTTTTCTAAATAAATAAATAAATAAATAAATAAATAAATAAATAAATAAATAAATAAATAAATAAATAAACCAGAGGTTTTTTCAAAAGATATTTTTAAATAACTTTTTCTTTTCTTTTTTTTTGCCCACCAGAGCACTAGGCAGATGGTGTTTTCACCCGTGTCCTCTTCCAGGGCATTCTTGGTTTCTCATGGGCTCCAGGAGATGAAGGAGAGATGTAGGTTTTGCAAAACTCCCTGAGCTCATCTCTAAGCTCACTCCATTCCTTTCTATTTGTTCCACCATCTTGTGAAATGAATTAAAGGGCCGTGTCCATTGTAGAAGGTCGAGTGAAAAGAACTTGAGGGGCAAAACACTGTATTTTTAAAAAGGCAAAATGTGTTCTGCAGCAGATAACCCATGTCCTCTCCCATCCATGCACATGCCCTTGACATCCCATTCCAGGGAACTTTTCACCTGGGAACTATCTTTGCATGCCCTGGAGAGAGGGGCTAGGGCGTCAAGGTCACCGGGGCTCCTCTCAGGAATGGCAAATGGGAGTTGGTAGTCTAATAGCCTAGCTTCCTCACCCCTAAGTTGGGTGGATAACGGAGGCATGTTCCACATGGACTCTAGGCTCCCAGCAGGAGGGGGCCTTGGTTGCCCGAGTAGCAATCTGTTCAAGGATACACCTTGCATCAGCCTCTCTCCCTTCTCTGTCTCACGTCTCCACTCCTCTACCAGTGTCCCCTGGGTCCACCTCCCAAATAGACTCCTTGTTCTCAAATTTTCATCTCAGTGTCTGCTTTTAGGGAACTCAACCTAAGACAACATCTAGGCAATCCCTAATTATCCCTCCATCCAGGGATAAAAGGGGCCCTTTCCATGGAAAGTTCTTTATTTTGCATTTCACATGGCGCAAAAGAGCTCTTTAAAAAATTGAAGAAAGCAATACATGTATGGTAAAACAAAGAAACAAAATCTCCTGGAATAGGCAAAGTAATTCTCTCCGTCCCACCACCCTGCCTGCCCATTCCGCTCACTAAAGGCGACCAACCATTAAATGGGCTGATGGGCATCCCTTGGAAATTTTCTCTGTCTGTTCTTAAAACCTGAAGTCAGATCATGTCACACATCCTCTCGGTAAAAAGCCAGAATCCCTCAAACAGCCCACAGACTCTCTGAGTTCCTTCCTCTGGACCTCACCTCCCGGCCTCTCACTGCTGCAGTCTCCTGGGCCTGCTCACTCTCCCTCCATTATGCCACCAGGCTTTCTTTTGTGGGCTTTCGTACCTGCTGTCCCTTCCCTGTTTGTGGGCACAGCTCTCTCCCTCACCTCCTACAGTGAGCTTTTCTTTGAGAACCTTATTTGAAGTTGCAGCCCTTCCCCTGCACTCCTCACACACATCTTTTTAAAAAAACTTTTTAAGTATAGTTGGTATATAAATTTATATTAGTTTCAGGTGTGCAATATAGTGATTTGACATTTATATACCTTAAAATGTGATCACCCCACTAATTCTAGTAACCATCTGTCACTGTGTAAACTTATCAAAATATTATTGACTACCGGGGGTACCAAAAAAATGTATACACGTGACTTGTATTCATCTTTTGTTATTGGTATATATTGAGTATTACAATTTTAATAGTTTTTTCCTTTCTTAAAATGTGTACACATTTTTTGGGGGCACCCTCTGTATATTCCCTTTCACCTTTTTCACCGTTCCCTTTTTCATTTTTCTCCATATCACTTTCCACCATGTGGCCCAACACATTAGCTACTTATAGCTTATTGTTGTCCTCCTATAAGAATACAAGCTCATGAACGCAGAGGGTTTCTGTGTTTTGTTCACTGCTGTCACCTCAGGGCATAGAACTGTTCCTGGCACACAGGAGATGCCGGTAAAGCTTTGTTGAATGAATACCCAAGTGTGTGCATACACATACACACACACACTCACGTCATAGGACACATGTTGTCCTGCCCCTTGCTTTTTCCACTCAGCAACCATGGAGATTGTTCCTCTTAGAACACGTAGAATCATGGCTCCCTTTTAGAGTGTGCTATCGTGTGAATGTTCATAATGTTTTCAGCCAGTTTCCTCTGGCTGAGCATTTTGATGGTTTCCAGTCTTTGGCCATCGCAAACAATGCTGCAGAGTGTTCCACGCCATTGCTCATATGAGGGGGTGCATCTGCAAGATGGGTTCCTCGAGGTGCAGTTACTACATATGTGCATCCTTGTGTGGACAGAAAGCGCCCAACTGCCCTGGGAAAGGGTCACAGCTATTCACACTTCCCACCGTAGTTATTGCCCCATATCTTATTAACACCATGCGTGATCAAACTTTTTAATCTTTATCAACCTAATTGGTAATAAATTTTATAGATTTTAATTTGCTTTTTCTTTTTTCTTTGCATTTTATGCCCCATTTTTTATTTCTCTCACTCTCTCTCTCTCTCACTCTCTTCTGTGAACTACTTGTTTATATGTTTTGCTCACTAAAAAAAAATTGAGTGGTTGGCCTTTTACTTGTGGTTCACAAATCCTATTTTCATATTAAGCCCTCTATATATTAGTACTTTGTTCCTAATCTGTCTTTCAAATATTTCCCCCACCTTTTTGTTTCTATTTTAACATAGTTTTAGTATTTTTGGTATGTTTGAAACTTTAAATATTTATACAGTCAACCTCATCAATATTTTTATTTACGGTTTTTGAGTTTTCTCTTAGTTAGAAAGGCTTCTTTTCCTCTCCCAAGATTGTATGAAAAAATTACTTCATGTTCCTTTCTGATACTCTTATAGCTTTTCTCTTTTTAAAATATATATTTTTACCTGTAATTTATTTTAGTATAATGACATGAAAGAGGACTCAGTTTAACGTTGCCCCCTATAGTTTGCCAGTTTTTCCAACAATATTTATCCAGCTTTCCCTCAATGATTGGAAATTTGCCTTTCTTAAATTGTTCTGTTTTCTAGTCTCTTGTGGGACTCTTTATTTTGGCTCATTGATCTGTCTGTTTATTTACATGCCAGAGTCCAATTGTCTTCATTCATGTAGCTTTAAAAATCTCATTTGCTATCTGATAAGAGTAAGCCCAGAGGCCCTTTCTGAAACTTTTCCTGACTGCCCCGGGGCCTCTTGGCAAGAATGAAAGCGATTTTTAGGTAGTAAAATTGCCCTTTTTTCTCTTAGTGACCAGAATGGATACCGGAAGGTAGGCTCCTTGATCCTGTTAACCAACAAGCCCCACTTTCCTACTGAAAGGTCAAACTTTATAAAAAGGTGATAGTAGCATAAAAGCTAATTGTACTTCTTCGCTTCCCCGAAGTTATAACCCTGCCTGCAACCCTAACGGGTTGAAGCTGTGACGTGGTGCAGGTGTGATCGGAAGGGAGGAAACTTGAATTTACCAATTAACGTAGCAGTCTGCAGGTATTCTCTTTCCGCTTAAATAATACCAAAATAGAAGGGAAATACAATTCAGAAAAAACTGCCACCGATGGCACTGTTGGAAGTGACCGGTGCGAATGATTCTATCAAATAATTAAGAAAAACCGAAAGCGTGAAGCATGGGGCTTAGGCTGTGGGGCTGACACGCAGCCAGAGCGAGCGCAGAAACGGCTTTCCACCGCCCCTTCCTGACCTGCCCGGGGGCTGCCTCAAGTCCCTAGACACTGACTCAGTGGGAGCTTGGTATGAAGTTAATGTTTTGAGTGGGTGAAGCGTGGGAAGCAAAAACAGATATTTAAACATTTTTTTCTTCTCGGTTTCTTTCTCATGGAATATTCCTGACTTCTACAGGAACAGGCCCCCATTGTGCACCCCTGCCTTGGGCAGCTTGGCAAGGGTGCTGTCTGCAGCCTCATCCATCTTTGAGAGTGTGTGGGGGAGCCCAGGTTGCAGAGCTCAGTTCCTCAGAGAAGCAGCTATTAGCCCCAGGCTCACCCCAAAGCAGCCCAACCCTGACTTGCAGTGAGCAGGAACTAGTCAGCTGGATGCCTTCTGCTCCCTTCCTCCAAGCACCTATTGCTACAGAATCACTGAAACCTCATGAACTGAAAATAAAGGTGCCCAGAGTTTGGCACTTAGAAGCCAGGAGGAGCCCACCTCACCTTTATGCACATTCCAGGGAACAGCATTTAGCCTGGGCACCCTCTCATCCACTTATTGAAGACCACGTTGAGATGTGTCTGAAATGGAGAAGGGCAGGTCAGGAGAAAGTGGACGTTCTGAAAGGAATGAATAAACTCTGAGTACCGGTCAGGTGAGAAGGACGTCACCTGCTTTTAGCCCAGGGCACCCTCAGCGTCCTCCCGCAAAGTTCAGTGTCCAGTTCACCTGACAGGTGTTTTGCAGGCCCTGGCCCAGGGGTGAGGCAAGATGGGCCAACACACCTGTAAGTGGCCTGGCCTGTGGGATGTCCTCAAAGATGTTGGTGCAGAAGCCGCCCCTGGGGTCCGCTGATCATCGAGTTGGCGCCACCTAGCCAACTGCGGTCACCCCTGCCTCATTCTCTCACTCAGTCTGTATTGTTCTTTTCAGTTAAAATGCTCTTCTCTGTTGCAAAACTTCCTCCTATGTGCCTCTACTCTCTTCCCAGTGTTCTCCACTTTGTCATTATATTAGGGTTCTCCAGAGAAACAGAAGCAGTAGGGTATATATAGAGATGCATAAGAGGAGATGTATTATAGGAATTGGCTCATGCAGTTACAGAGACCAGAAGACCCACAATCGGCCCTCTGCAAGCTGAAGAATTGGGAAAGCTAGTGGTACAATTTAGTCTGAGAACAGGGGGACTGATGGTGTAAGTCCTGATCTGAGTCTAAAAATCTGAGAACCAGGAACACCAGTGTCCAAGGGCAGAAGAAGATAAATGTCTCAGCTCAAGCAGGGCTAGAGAATTAACCCTTCCTTCTCCTTTTTTGTCCTAGTCAGGCCCTCAATGTTTTAAATGGTGCCCACCCACATTGGTGAGGGCAATCTTCTCTACTCTGTCCATGGATTCAAATGCTAATCTCTTCCAGAAACACTTTCACAGACACACCCAGAAATATGTTTTACCAGCTATCTGGACATCCCGTAGCCCAGTCAAGTTGACACATAAAATTAACCCTCACAGTCATCTTCAGAGAGGTCTGGTAAATCAGGAGATGGAGTCAAAAATGAATGTATAGCATTGCCTTCCCCGCAGACCAGCAGACAATAAATACGTGATGTTCTTAGCTCTAACCACACACAGGCTCACCAAGCAGGGGCCCCTGTCAGACACCTAGTGGGCATCTGCTTCAAATGGCGTTGGAAAGATTAAATGAGGTAATTTATGGAGAAATAATGACAATTGTGGTTGTTTGTTTATTGAATGTTTACTATGTGCCAGGCACTATTCTAAGTTACTTTGTATCACTTCATTCAATTCTCAAAAAACCTGTGAGGTAGCTATTTCTATTATTTCTACTTGTATAGATAAATCACAGTACAGTGCTAGGGTTTTGTGAGCCTGAAAAGGTGCCTGTCTCATAGAAAATTCTCAGTAAGTGTGGTAGCTACAGCAGCCACTTGTATTAACTCATTTAAAGCCAAGTGTGCTCACTTCTTTCCAGCACCATGTACACTTGGTAGCTTGCCAAGTCCATGACATTATGTTGGCAATTTGAAATTGACCATGGTGGGAGTATTTACACCACAGAAATCGGCAAACCCTACAAATCAGGGTTTGTTTTTTTTTGTTTTCTTTTTTTCTGAAGAGCCCATTTCACCAGCATTACTACTAATATTATATTCCTATTGACATAGAAATCATCTTAGACTTGGACCCTACTAAAATTAATGCACGCCAAAAGTGAGCTCTCCCAGATTTGTAAAATGGAGATTTCTTAAATGTCTTCACCAGAGTGATAACAAAATCGAATTAGGGAAGAGTTTGACTCCTGTGGGCTTCAATTGTGGAAGCAGAAGACACTTACGGGGCGGGGAGGGGGTGGTCTGTGATCAGGGCCAAATGGTTTGGAGAACTTCCAGGTCCAGTTTGGAAAGCCATGTGCAACTTGTCATTACTAGGTAAGTTGGGTCTCATTGTGCTGTGCCACAGCATTTTTCTAAAAGCAAAGATCCTGCCCAATAGATTGTTTGAGGGGAGCTGTAAAGAGAGCGTCATTCCAGGAGATGCTGGGGAAGGAGGGGCAGCTGGGCAGAGCGGATTAAATGGGGTAGTGAGGAGCTCCAGTTCCACGTCCACCTCCCTGCGGGAACTCAGGAAAGTCACTGGAACCTCTGATCTTTTCCATAAAATATGAGGGTTTGATTTAGAAGAAGCTGGAGAAGCCAAGCCATCTAGCCCGTCCCTGGCATACACAGATGCTTTGTTCACAGAATGCTCTGAAGACTATAAACCATTACACCAATGCAATTGCCATGATTTTCATGGTGACATTTCTCCTTATTTTTGCGTAAAACCAAGATGTGTGTTGTAAGGAAAGAAAGCTGACTTGGTGTTTGGATGCAATGGCTAACAAGCAGAGAAAGAAGAAACCAGTTGTGTGCATATCTTGTTTATCAAGCAATCAAATGTTTACTGAGGACCCACAGTTACCGACTCTGAGCCGCCTGTGTCTCTTGCATATTTGTAATCGTTTCCCTGCCCCTCCACCCATAGATTATGAGTTTTTTTTTTAGGGTGGAGCTCAAATTGTATTTGTTTCTTCACTGAATTCTATCTACTATGTACTTCAAAGGAGATCAGAGGCAGATGAGATGAAATTCTTCAGATGGCGGCTTACTGGGAGGAGGTTGGCAGAGAGGAAAGTGGTGGGAGGCAGGAGGCAGGATGTGATGGAATACTCCCTGTAAGGTGCGTACTGAAAGTGCCATTGAAGCTGAGGAAAGGTGGGGTCAGTAGGGGGCAGAGGGGTTGAAAGACATACTTAGGGTGACTTGGGGCTGGAGGTGACATTAGTTTGGATAATGTGACTTTACAAGCAAAAGCTCAATAGAGACACAGCCCCTACGCTCGCAAGAAATTTTGATGCATTTGGAATAGTGAACCGAGTTCCCTGGGCCATGGCAGAAGTAAAGAGATGTGAGATTAGAAGTCTCCAAGGCAAGGAGAACAGCACATCTAAATAAAGCATGATGTATAAGTTGAGCTGAGCTGCCAGGCCAGAGCCCTGTCTGTCAAAGCTCAGGTTACTGCAGGCCCATGGCCGAGGAGGGAGCAGACCGTGGAAGGCACCGTGTGCTCTGCCCCGACCCTCTGGGCTGGGCTGGCTGCCTTGAGAGGTACATGCTGTGCATTGAGGAGCTTCATGCATTCAGAGTGATCACTGGCAGCTGGCCGCTCGGTTACACCACTTGAGATGCAACCTGAGGCCCCGGAATCCCTGTGCTTGGGGCCCTGGGTATGCCGAACAAACCAGACACACAGAGAACATCATCCCTCAGCCTTTATGTGCCCTAAAGCTGAAAGCAGGCTCTATAACCCAGGCGCCTCTCATTGGGTGCCCAGGTAGTCCAAACCCCTGCCTGCTAGGGTGGTAGTGAGTACCCCGTCCTGAGGGTAATCAAAAAATGCCATTCCATGGGGGGTGGGGTGAAGGGGTGGGGAGGCTTCCATCCTCACACCAGTGCTGGGGTTAATGGATATGAAGCTTGCTTCTAATGCTGAAATTCTACCCTTCTGAGAAAGTGCATTTGTGGTGGCTAGAGGTATTTATAGACCAAGAATCCATAAAGAAAGCCCTGTAATGGATGCACGCGAACTTGCCAGGTGCTCCAGAAAGTTTCCGGTGCTTGATCACCTTGGTGCCCCTTGGACTAGAGTGGTGTACCTTCCAGCTGGCACTTCCTACAGGACATTTGATCGTGTGCACAAGACTCTCTCCCTGAAACTGCACTGGAAGCCCCTCAAAGGCAAGGATGGCTTCTTTCTCCTCTTTGTACCTCCAGCACTTAGCAAAGTGCTTCCAATACAGGAGGCACGCCACTAAGATTGGGGAACAGAATTAAAGGAGGGCATAGAGCAGGCAGCCACCTGATGTCTCTCCTTCCAGCCACTCTGCTTACTGTACCCCATGCCCAAATGTAAGAACTTTCAGTCCTCCAGGACAGGAATGTCAGGAAAATGGCCCCCAGGACCTGCTTCCTGAGGAAGCACAGCCTTTGAATCAGGAACAGTCATCTGTGGGAAGACGAGCAGCCCTGCCAGCTTGGATTTGCCTTTCCAGAAGGTGGCTTCCCACGGAGGCAGCCGCCATCTCTGTAGAACATTTTGGATCTTGTGGTCTCTTTGGGGGAAGAAGAGCCAGTCCTTTCGGTCGGCTTAATTTTGAAATACTAATTAGGTACATACAGGACCTCCCAAGAGCATCTAAACCAAAGGTTGACCTGCCCTTGAAAATTTCTTGGTTTTGACGTGAGAGTAACTTCCCTGGAGACAGAGCTCCCGTTAGAATTGTTCTTTGTGTTGTAGATTATCTTTCACATTAGAAATGAATTATAGACATCCATGTCAACTTCATGTAGAAGATACGATCCTGAAAAAAGAGCATAGGTAAGTTGAATATTTATATATTGAATGATTTTATATTCACGCAAAACTCATTAGCTCCATCAGTGGCGTGTGAATGTGTGTGTGTGTGTGTGTGTGTGTGTGTGTGTGTGTGTGTAAACTTTTGTAATCATGGAGCCCTTTCTCCCAATGAAATCATGTGGGGTAACCTGCTTGGAGCCAGGAGGAGTCTGGGGTGGAGGTTGAGGGAGGGCTCTGGAGTCTGGTCTGTCCCTCTGTCCTTTCCCTGGAGAAGGCCACAGGAGCCACAGGAGCCTGTGCATGAAAGCTTACATGCCTGGGACCTCAGTAGGAAACTCGCCAGTTTTAAGAAGCCCTCCAATGATGAATCCTTAAGACACGATTTAAAACATTTTTTCAAATGTAAATTGCTATTGTCATGAGCCACATTCCCCCCAGTATTCCATGCCAGGAATTTGGGTTTTAATGCAAACCTTTTGCTACACCTACATGACCAGAAGAGGCTCCTTTGTGCTTCTCTAAGCAGCAGATCCCTTCCCTGGATCCAGCTCTTCCTCCCAACTTTCCTTAGGCCAAAGCTCTCTGTGCCTCTTTGTCTAGTTGTCCACCCGACCCCAGCATTTATCCAAGTGACTCTGCGTGGCCAGAACATACCCTTTGTTCCCCAGTTCTCTCCAGCTGCAGACCCTCCCTGGCATCTACATCAGAAGACCCAGGCTTTAAGGAGCAGACCCATCCCCACAAAGGCCCGCGGAACCCCCTAGGAATGAGGCCAAGCCCCAAGTGTGTCCCAGGCAATAAACAGGGCAGGAGCAGGGAGCCGTCCATCCAGCCCACTCCAGACCCCACCCCCACTGCACAGAACTTTGGGAGAGAAGGGAAGTGGAAGGAAAAGTAGGCAGCATTAATTACAAGAAACTGTGCAGACGAACACAGTTTGCTTCCCCCTCAAGAAAAACTTCAGTAAAGAGTTGTGGTGCTCTTCTAGGTTTGGGGCTCAAGTTTGTGTCTCTTTGGGATGTATTGGTTGCCAGATCAGGAATCAGGAATCAGGAATCAGGAATCAGGAAGCTAGATTGGGAATCCAGTCCGCTGAGCAAATAAGGGGGAGCCCCCGACAGCAGGAGCAATAACTTCACTGCCTTTGCTGAGCAGTCTGAAGCAGCTGCAGTCAGCTGGGCCCAGCCCCACACCCCATGGTTCCACCCGCTCTTGTCATGAGCCACAGTATCAGCATTTCAACATGGCTGGCACCAGGGGCTGCTGTAACAAAGTGCCACAAACTGGGTGGCTTTAATGACAGAAATTTACTAGCTCATTGTTCTGGAGGCCCAAAGTCCAAACCTGTAACCAGTGAGCATCAAAACATGGGAAGAGCTTCAGTCTCAACGAGGGGATTTGAGTTCACTTATGAGGTTCTCCTGTTTCCTCAATCTCCACTGAATTCATCAGAGAAACAGAAACATAGGGAAAAACCCCGTGCTCTGGCTGAAAACAGGGAAGGGTGAGGCCACCAAACCAGACTTCTGAGGAATTTCTGCAAGACACTATGAGGACAGGAAGAAAGGGACAGCTTGGGAATAAGCACGTGTGAGGGAAAAGGGGAGGGGTTCCCCCAGAGTGACCTCTAAGGTGGGGCTGCAGGGACCAAGTGTGCATAGGCCATGGTGCTGTCAGTGGGTGTTAGAGGCTGAATTGTGTTCCCTCCACCCCCAAACTTAGATGGTGAAGTCCTAAACCCCAGTACCTCAGAATGTGACCTTGTTTGGAAATAAGGTCTTCAAGTTAAGGTCATTACGGTAGGTCTTAATCCAATATGACTAATCCCCTAATAAAAAGGGAAAATTTGGACAGAGACACACACAGAGGGAGACAGCCATCTACAAACCAGGGAGAGAGGCACAGAGCGCATGCTTCCCTCACAGTCCTCAGAGGGTACCAACCCTGATGACACCTTGATTTTGGCACCTTCTGTGTGTGTGTGTGTGTGTATGTGTATAAATGAAATAACGAACATTTATGACTGCTAACATTGTCAATGCTTATATTTATTATTGCACCAATCTTAGCTCTTATAATGGCCTTAACGATATGAATTCCATTACCTATACCATATCCACTAATCAACATAACTTTAGGTGTACTTTTTATACTAGCTGTATTAAGTAAGCTTAGCTGTTTATTCTATTTTCTGGTCAGGATGAGCTTCAGATTCAAAATATGCCTTAATTCCATATGAAGTAACTTCAGCAATTATTCTATTATCAGTACTATTAATCATATATATTAAATATCTACACAATTAAATGATATCTTTGCCACCTCCTCCTGGAAAATGAAGAAGGAATCTTCCTTGGCCCTGCCTTTGTTGTCCTGTTTGGGTCAAAGGCTGGAGAAGAGAATAGGGAAAAGCTAAGAGAAGCTAATTTTATCTACATAAGAAAAGCATAACTCTACCAAAACCGGGAGGTGGGGGTGAGAATACACAAAATGGGGAAGGAAGTTAAAAGAGCTTGAACAGAAATAGGAGGGAGAAGCAGGGAAGAACCAATGCAGCTGGGATTTTTTTAGAAAAATAAAATGAGAGGAGAGAGGGAAGAGATTTGAGCAGCTGCTATGTATGATTAATAGTACTGATAATAGAATAATTGCTAAAGTTACTTCTTATGGAATTACTCGTGTGCCTGCTCAGAGTGCACCAATTAAGGCATATTTTGAATCCGAAGCTCATCCTGATCAGAAAATAGAATAAACAGCTAAGCTTAATACAGCGAGTATAAATAATACACCTAAGTTTGTGTTGATTAGTGGATATGGTATAGGTAATGGAATTCGTATTGTTAAGGCCAGTATAAGAGCTAAGACGGGTGCAATAATGAATATAAGCATTAACAATGCTAGCAGTCATAAAGACTACTTGATAAATAATTAAATATTCCATATATATATATGTGTGTACACACACACACACACACACACACACACACACACACACAGAGGGTGCCAAAAATATACATACACATATTTTAAGAAAGGAAAAAAACTGCATTAAAATTGTAATACTCAATATGTACTGAAAGCAAAAGATGAATACAAGTCACGTTTGACTTCTGTAATTACAAGAGGTGCTCAAAGTGGTGCCATCAGCGTCCAGACACTTCCGATTACGGTGAACTACAGCTTGAGCAACATTGACCACAGTGTCCACTTGTGTCGCTGCACATGCTGTTTCAATTTCTTCCCGAAGTACCGCCAGTGTAGCCGGTTTTCTACGGTACACCACGTCCTTTAAGGTCTCCCATAGGTAAAAGTCAAGGCGTGTTAAGTCAGGAGATGATTCTTGAATTTCAAATACCAGTTCAAAATGGTCTTGCATTCCTTGAACAACAACCATTCTTCTGCTAGTTTTGACTGTCCAGTCTGTTGCATGGTGATGCTAGCATTCATTTGATTAGTGTTATCTTTTGAGGAAAAGTCATACTACACATTGCTACTGTAATTCAGTTCAACTTCTCAAAGTAATATATAGATAACATCTCTTAAATGTGTATACATTTTTTGGCACCCCCAGTATACACACACACACACACACACACACACACACACATATACAGTTAACCCTTGAACAATATGGGGGTCAGGGACACCGACCTCCCACATAGTCGAAAATCCACATATAACTTTTGATTCCCCCCAAACTTAGCTACTAATAGCTTACTCTTGATGGGAAAACTTATCGATAACAAACAGTTGATTAACACTCACTTTATATGTTATATGTATTATATACTGCATTCTTGCAATAAAGTAAGCTAGAGAAAAAATGTTAAGAAACTCATAAGGAAGAGAAAATACATTTGTAGTGTTTATTGAAAAACATCTGCATAACTGGACCCATACAGTTCAAACCCATGTTGTGCAAGGGTTGACTGTATATAATTTGAATCCCAGTCACTTAGAGAAAATACAAAATTTGCCTTTTTCTTTGTCTTAGCCTAAAATATTCATGCAGAGATATTCATAATATCAGCCAGATCTCTGAACTCCCCAGACTACACACACATAAACCTCTTTCAATAACTACCACATCTACTACCATCTTCCAGTGCCAATGTTTGTTTTAAAACCTATTTTTTGATTTCACATATAATTCATGTTTACTCTGGAAAAAAATATACAGAGAAGCTAAAAGAAAAGAAAATGAATTCTACTACTTAGAGATCACTATGAACCTTTTTGTATATAACCTTTCGGATTTGTTTTATTGAAATATGCACATGAGTATCTATCTATCTATCTATCTATCTATCTATCTATCTATCTATCTATAAATATACATTTACAAAAGTGGCATTAAACACATACTATTTCTATATTTACAAAAATTGCATTGAATGCACACTACGAGTATTTTGTAAGCCCTTCCATCTTCCATATCAATACACTATTTTCATCTTCATTTTCAATGACTGCTTTGGTCACTGTGGAAGGGTTCCAGGCAAGTAATTTTCTTCACAAGGAAGAGGAAGTAGAGTCATTGGCATTGCCACATTCTGCTACACAGGCATGTATGAAATAATTATTGGTGGACTGAGTAAAACAAAGAGAACAGCTAACGTATCTGGGACACATTATAATGACTTGATTGAGGGATTTTTGGATCATGAAAGGGTTGTCCTTAACTGAGTTGAAACAATATTCTCTAGCAACTTTGATTTTAAGTTTGAGTTTAAAAGTCATACATCCAACCGTCAACTGCCAAAACCTGTTAACGAGGGCATTTGTGAGTCCAGAGGGCCTCCTGAGGAGTGTTCCAGTGAAACCTTCAGGCTTGTTTTATGGACACAGGATATTTAGTAAATCTGGCCAAACTTGAGGAACCACCCACACTTTAGAGAACTTTTAAAACCAAACTTTCTGGGATTTATGCATCACCACACAAAAATTTCCCTTGACTTAGATGACCAAGAGGGAAAACAATACTGTTTTTCATAAACAGTTGAATCTTTTAGCTCAGGGAGCAGTGGCCGAGGAGACACCATAAACAGCAGAATCATATAGATGTCCACATGTCTTCGTCAAGGTCAGAGGCAGACCTACCGAAGCTGCTGTCTGGCTCTGGTTCTATGTGATGGCCATGGTGAGGGTTAAGAGTAAGGAGGTACAGGCAGTGCATGTCTTAATAAATGCCCCAGTGGCTGAACATTGTTGCTAAGATATCTGGCATTCTTAAACATTCCAGATGGTTCAGGGGCTTCTGGCCAGTGTATGTGAATTTAAGAGGAAATACAAAATTATATTCTGGAGTGCCCCATAACCAAAATTGGACCCTTGTTATCTGTGTTCTCTGAAGATTGGAGAAGGGAGACACTCCCAGCCTGGCAGCTCCCTTCTCCCCACTTATTTATGACTCAGAGTGACTCAGTGGAGATACACTGATGTCCCCTCCTTTGGGTGGTTGATTTCTTGTGGTGCAAAAGGCCCCCTCCCCTGCTCCACTCAGTGTGTTATTTCATATCCATCCTGCCAATTAGGAAACTCAGGGCTGCTTCAACTATACAACTGGGGGTGGGGGGGCATAAAGTCAACCCTCCTTAGTTTATACAGGAAAAACCTTGTCACTTTAGTGAGATGGTATTGGGAACTATGTCCTCAAATGCCAATCCCACTTCACACATCAGAGTAGATCTAATCTGCCAATACTGGGATTAGTCTTTGCCTGCCTGTGAGCTCTAGGCATTGATCTCTATCTAGGCTTTTAGCTCCCTAACCTTTAGAGTTATTAATATTTTTGATCAAGGCTAACACTGTACTAATGGGTTTGGTTCCACCTTTGGGTGGCGTAAGAGATTCGTCTGGATGTACGATGTGCTTGAGACATGGACACAGGTGTGGTTACCGTGGCCTACACCTTCCCCAACATCTGGCCTGTTTGCCAAGGACACACCTTGCTCCTTCTTCTCTTACAGGTTAATCACCCAGAAGCTGTAAGTCTGGTTCCTACTAACATGCTCAATATCTTGTTGGTTCTACCTCCTTGAACAGGGTGAATTGTAAAAGGAAGTCATTGATCTTTAGGTCAAAAGGCCCTGATTTTTACATTTTCTAAAATTGTGATAAAATACACGACATAAAATTTACTACCTTATCCAATTTGAAGTGTACAGTTCAATGACGTTAAACATATTCACATTGTTGTGCGACCATCACCACCATCTATCTCCAGATCCCCTTTCATTTTGCATAACTGCAAATCTATACCCATTAAATAATAACTCCCCATCCTTCCCTCCCTCCAGTGCCTTACAACCACCATTCTGCCTTCTGTTTTTCTGAAATGGACAATTCTAGGTACCTCATATAAGTGGAATCATATTAGGTTGGTACAAAAGCAATTGCGTTTTTTGCAATTCTTTTTAACCTATTAAACCGCAATTACTTTCGCACCAACCTAATACAATTTTCGTCCTTTTGTGAATAGTTTATTTCTCTTGTTGTAACCTGTTCAGTGTTCATCCACGTGGTAGCATGTGTCAGAATTTAATTCCTTTTTTATGGCTGAATAATATTCCACTGTGTGTATCTTCCACATTTTGTGTGCAATTCATCCGTCCATGGACACTTTAGTTTCTTCCACCTTTTGCCTATTGCAAGTAACGCTGCTATGAACATGGATGTACAAATATGGCCCTGATTTTTTTTTAATTAAAGTTTATTGGGGTGGCCCCGATTTTTTAATTGAACATTTTTACTTTGAGATTATTGTCAACTCACATGGAGTTAGTTTTATGTAATTTTATTACTTGTTCATCCTCCCGCCACCAAAATCAAGATACAGATCAGTTTCATCATCACAAGGATCCCTTGATTAATAGGCCCCCATGGTCAGCTCTAGATTTTATGTTCCATTTTGAAAGGATGAGAAGCAATCACATAGCTCAGCCCTCATCTGGCGAGGTCCTGATCCAGGCTTCCCACTGGCACCGTAAGTGGAGCCCCTGAGAGATGTGGGTCTAAGTGATGGTTCCTCAGCCGAAGCTTAAGCCACAGCCTCCAGGGTGGTCCCTGGTGCTCAACAGCACCTTGGCCAGCGCTCCCATCTCACACCCCTTGTCCTGGGCATCGACCACCATGCTTATGCCATCGATCACCACACTGCTAGTCAAATCCCAACCAATAGCATTGGAATTAAATCCCAGGAAATGGCCTCTCAAATGAAACACTTCACTAGAACAGCACTGTCCAATTGGAATAAAATGGGAAACCTTATGTCATTTTAAATTTTAAAGTAGTCACATTGAAAGTAAACAGAAATGCTTGAAATTCATGTTAGAAATCCATTGCATGTAATCCAATACATGCAAAGTATTAGCACTTTAACATGGACTCAATGTAAACATTTTCAATGAGGTTTTATGTCCTTTTTCTCATACCAAGTCTTTGACATCTGATGCATAGTTGACACAGCACATCTCAATTTGGACTAGCCACATTTCAAGGGCTCAAAGCCAGATGTGTTGGGCAGTGTAGATTTAGAAGCAAACTGTGCAACCAAGCTCTGTGACTACATGTTGTCCGAGGGACGTGATAATTCCATTGATCTGAGCATCCACCTTGATCAGCACTCAGGTAGCCATGCCTCCAGCCAGCTGGTGGCGGGGAATATACCAGCCTTGTTCTTAGGATTTTGTTACCTTGGGAACCTGTTGTTTATCAGCAGTTCTAGTTGGATCACTTGTTTAGTGGCCTCAACATCAGAACTTGTCTAGAAGACCAGAGAAGAAGGACTTGGCCCTGACATGTATGTTGATGCCTTGTGACACAGTGGAGACAAAGCCAGCTGTCAGTAGCTTTTAAAGGAATCAGAATGGAATTCCAGACTGTTAGAAAGAAGTGGAATTCTGGAACCTGGTACAGTTCTAGATGGAACTCTGGAAGTTGGTATAGTTCCCTGGACCCAAGGGGCTTAGGAATTCCACATTAGTCATCGAGGCTGACCTCATGGGCTCCAGCATGAGGGGCAGTCCCTCTATCTCCCCAGGCACTTCTGTCCCAGCATTCTTCCCAAGAGTTGGCACTGCCACCCACTTCCAGCCACCTCAGGGAATAGCTAGAATACCAGCAGCCCACAGGCGTCCTTTGTCAGCTAAAAGCACCATGGAAATGGGTGGTTGGATAAAAAGTCCTCTGTGTGCCGTAGGCTGGGACAATGTCTGCCACAGCCTACACTTTTATCATGGGAATATTTCTCTATATGCTTAATGCTCCTGAGAGAAGTGCAGATTTTCTGCAAAATGCGTGGCGTAGTGGGCTTGCACACTGGTTGCTTTTCTTGGAGAGGCTGTTATTCAGAGTCTGACCCCTACTTCCCACTCTCATCCCCAGCAAGCCCAAACAGGTGCATAGCACACATGAGCTCCTGGAATAAGAGGTATGTCCAGAGGGAGTCTGTATATTTTGCATAAACTGGATGAAATACATTATTAAGGTAAATTTCACCTGTTTCATTTTACTTTTTTAACGTGGCTACTTAAAAGTTACATCTGTGGTTTGCATTGTATTTCTTTTGGGCAGCACTTCTCCAGTGGGTGCTGGGCTCTGTGACACAGTGGACCGGGGAGTCTTGACAGCCACGTTCCAGCGTTATCCACCACACTAATGAACCAAAGAATTGGAGCAAATCCCTTCTCTGGCCTTCAGTTTCTTCATCTGCGGAACAGGAGAGTTGAACTAGATAACATCCAAGTCACCTACAACTTTCAACTTCTCTGCTACCTAAATAATGTGGGTAATTGAGAAAGAAATGCTGGTTTGGCACAGCCAGTCTCCATTTCTGCAGAAAGACAAGGCTCACACTCACACTGTTCTGATAAAAAGTTAAACAGCAGAGTATTAGTAAATGGACGGGGCATTGTGAGCACTTTGCATTTATTCATTAGCCACCTCCCAGCTGAATTCCCTAAGGACTCTTTTCTCTTTGGAAACCTGAGCTCCTGAGTCTCATCATAGCCTGGCCCAGGAGGTGTCTTGAACCGGAGAAATCCTCTTTGTAGCCAGCTCACGAATGCAGGACCCTGCTTCTCAGAAATCAATTTCAGGGCAAGGGAACAAAGACATTAACTGTCTCTTCCAGGAACACTTTTACAGAAATCTTTTAAGAGCTGCAGGAGGTGAATGCATCTGGGCTCTTGCATTGTTTATGCATACAAACATTAAAATAAATATTTAAGATGGGCAAACAGAAGAGCCAAAATTACTCACTGGACTCTCGTTTGCATCACAGAAGCCTGCAACTGGTTTTTCTGTTTTGCCTTCCTCTATGCAGACCCTTTTTCCATCAGCTGGCCAGCATTCCCTTTCTCTCTTGTCAGTTCTTTGCTTTACAAACCTTGAATGGATTTCTTTTTCTTGGAGACAAAGTTTAGTCTGGTATCCTAGTGTTCCCCTTGCTCTCGCCCCATTCCCCTGCCCAGGCTCCCCTCCCCCACTCTCCTCACTGTTACAGATGATTCCCCTTTTCCCAGGTCAGCCTAGCCCAACTCCCAGCCCTGGCTCACAGGGTCCTCTCTGCTGGGAAGGTCCTTTCCTCCAGTGAAGCTCTTTTGTGTTCATGCCACTCTGTGCAGTCCAACATCAGCTTATATAACACGGGTTTTTTTCTATAATAGCTAAGGAAGCACCAGCTTCCCTTTACTGTGGGCTTACTTTGTGATCCGTGCTATACCTGCTTTATCTCACTTCATCCTCCCCACCCATACCTGGTGGGGACTGTCACCCAGGGAATGGCAGATTGGGGTGTTTGAACCCAGCCAGTCCACTCTGGAACCCACACAAGTACCCTGATGCTGACTCTCCTTCTTGTCAGGATTGATTGATCTTTTCCTCTGCACTCCCGGAGCACATTTTCTTATCTGTATCATAGCACTATGAATCTGCTTAGCTGCCATAACAAGGGACCACAAACTGGGGGTGGCGGTGGGGGTGGGAAAGTTTGAAACAACAGAAATTTATTTCTCACAGTTCTGGAGGCTGGAAGCCCGAGATCAAGGTGTCAGCAGGGTTGGTTTCTCCTGAGGCCTCGCTCCTTGGCTTGCAGACGGCCGTCTTCTCCCTGTTTCATCATGTGGTCTTCCCTCTGCATGTGCATGTGTCCTAATCTCCTCTTCTCATAAGGACACCAGTAGATTAGATGAGGGCCTACACCAATGACCTCATTTTAACCTAATTCTTTAAAGACCCTGTCTCCAGTCACATTCTGAGGTGCTGGGGGTTAGGACGTCAACATATGAATTTTGCTTACCCAAATGTGTCATTTGTGTAATGAAACATAGAAATAAAGTCATCTGCTTTGCCTCTAGGTAGAAGGGGTCTTAGAAGGCCTGGGGACATGGTGGGCTTTGAGTGAGGTCCTGGGGTTCAGGGGAGGGTGGGCTGGGGGCTGAGCTCCAGGTGGAGGAGGCAATAGCACTCATGTATCAGAAGTGAAGGAGGCAGGGTGGGTTTGCAGGCTGCTACGGTGCCTGGGATGCACTTGTGTGTAAGTACAGGCCAGTGAGGGGGCCAGAGAGTGACAATTGAAGTCACCAAGTATAGCTGGAGCTAGCTTGTGGGTGCTACGGAAATCAGCCCCAACCTGGGTTTTCTTGGCTCCTCACTGCACATGAAATCCAATTACAGGGTTAAGATGAGGAGCTGGGCAGTGGGAGGTACTGAGATAGGGCTGATGAGCTTGGGGGTATACCTGGCCCATTCTTCAGGTTCGTGGAGATTCTGGAAAGAGATGTCTTCAGTCCTCATTATTGCTTTCTTTTCTTTTCTTTTCTTTTCTTTTCTTTTCTTTTCTTTTCTTTTCTTTTCTCTTCTCTTCTCTTCTCTTCTCTTCTCTTCTCTTCTCTTTTCTTTTCTTTTCTTTTCTTTTGTAAGAAAGATACAGCAAATCCTGCTGAACTGCCCCTAAGGTTCCCTGTAGTGGTAAATGTCACCGTTCAGGTGCCAAAGCCAGAAAAATGACCTCCACCCAGAGTTCTCCGTGAGTGACTCCATCTGTAGTCCCAGAGAGTCTACCTCCCAACGACCTCAGGAGCTCAGCTCTTCTGCATGACCGTGTGCAAGCCACCAGCATCTAGCTGGCACCCACTTCCGGGGTCTGGACTTCCTGCCACAGCCTACACACCTCCCTTGCTGTTCGTTTTTTGCTCGGCAATCAGAGAGGTCTTTCCAACATGTGAATCACTCCCCTTCTTGGAACTTTCCAGTGATGCTCCCTTGTTCTTAGGATTAAGTCCAAACTCTTCATGTGATCTCCAAGCCTGTGCAAGCCCCAAACCCCTGTGACCTCCCACTATGCCACCACAACCCTCCCATGGGCCACGTAGAACGTTGTTAGAATTCTGCACCCAGCGCGGACCTCCTTCTGCCTCCCGTGCTTGCCTCAGTCTCACTCATCGTTTGCATCAGATGACACCTTTCATGGATGCCATCCCTAATCCCTATTTTGGGATCACACACTACTCTCTACAACCCCTGGCACAACACTTGCCATGTGGAGGGCTCCGATTTACCTGGTTGCATCTTCCATAGATTCTTGCTTTCTTGTACCCCCAGGGCCTAACACATAGGCTTTGCCCAGAAAAGGGACCAATGCACCTTTATCAACCATACGAGAAGCTCATGCACTCCCATGTGAGACCAGTCTCCCTGTATCTGCTTTAACAGCTCTGAGTTCTAAGATGCTGTCCTCTTTCTGACGGACCTCATTAAAGTTGGGGTCTGCAGTCCTGGTTATTTGTATTGAGGCCCAAACTCTCCACCAATCTAAATAACTCCCACAACACAGGTAGGAGGGAAGGAATAACCCAATAACCTGGGTTGGTTCTTCCTTGTCTCTCCGGGGCACCTGGCCAGTTAGAGTGCTATGTAGGATAGGAGCTTGTGGGACCAATGGAGCCCAGAACAGAAGTGGAGTTTGGCATATGCTCTGTTGTTCGGAAATAGCTCCTGTACCAGGTGTTATCGGTCAGGGTAGGACCAGGGGCATACGTGTGTGTGTGTGTTTGTGTGTGTGTGTGTGTGTGTGGTGTGTGTGTGTGCATGTGTGTGTGTGTGGGTGTGTGCTGTAACCTGAGTCGTATTCTGTTTCCCCCTGGGGAAATGAGAACATGCAGGTTGAGAGCTACATTTGCCTTGGTGATACTGTGTCTTTATTTCCATACAGGGGCCTCAGACACAGTGGGAAACCCATGATATTACAGAGGACACAGCCCGACTGACCCCATTGCCAATTGGCAAATGGTAAAGGTGCACTGTGCCCTGCCCAGGGCTTCAGCTGGCATGACCACCTGGACTCAGATGCTAGAGGGAGTTCAGTGATTCATATGTGCTTACCCAAATGTGTCATTTGTGTAATGAAACACAGCTCACATGTGACCAACTCCACGTTTCAAAGTCAACAAAGGTTACTCAGGTCATCAGTTAAAAAAAATTTCTGTGTCTGTCTGGAGAAGTGCATTCCACAGTGGCAGCCATAGAGCAGCGTCTGTGATGCAGTGGGAGGCCAGATACAGTCAGGGCAGAAAGAACTTAGCAAGAAGGACAAATGACCACTTGGGACTTCTAGTTAAAGAAGACAGATTGGATGCGTGTTTATGAAGCTCCACCAACATTGCAGTAGAAGGGTTGAAAAAAAAGGCAGAAGACTGCAACGATAAGGGAAAGGAGGAGGCCTTGGTTGCAGCAACATCTCGGGAGGTACAAAGCATAAGGACAAACAGTAACTGATTTACAGATGTGGGAAGCTCATTGCTGACTCTGAGTGAGGAAAGATGAAAGGCGGTCCCGTTTATACCACATAACCCTCCAAGGCTCAGGAATGGCAGCATCACGTGCCTCCAGAAGTGGAGGTCCAAAAGAGGGTATCCCTTGAAAGCTGTTTAAGAAGTTCGATTACCCCCTCCCCATTTCCTCTTCTGTTCTGCACCACCAGGGGACTACCTGTCCCATATGCTGAGAAAAACCAGACTTTTGTTCTTCTTAAGATGTTTAAACTGAAAGTCTCTGGCCTGGAGGACACTGGGCACGATGAACCAATACCCAAATGGCCATTTTGGAATGCTTCCTAAAGGTGGTGAGTTGGGTTCTGCAAGAGATGGTGGCCTTGAATTGATAAGGAGGGAGGAGTTTTTATGATGGATGATGACTCATGACAAAGTACGGAGGCAAGAAAGGGCTGGTTGTCAAGGAGATGGGCTTGGCTGAAGCTGATGGGGGGATGGTATGGGTTGGACAGGAAATGAGAGAGGAAGGGAAGTGGGCTCTGACCATGATGATGCCAAACTGGGGCTCAAGTTCAGGAAGAAAGCTGCTCGCTACGTTCAGAAGTAAGGACACGAAATGGTGGGAACAGGATTTCAGGAAGACTTTTCTGCAAGTGAATGTCTAGTTTGGGGTCTGGAGAAGCTGGTGCAGGAAGCCCAGGAAAAAGCCTTTGACTGTAAAAGCCAAGGGGTAGGAGAGTTGGAGCTAGGCCAGGGGTGGGATGAAAGTGGGGAAAAAACCCACAAACCGAAGAGCCCTTTCCTGGCCAAGGCGAGTGCTGTCTATTCCTGTAACTCTGCTCATTGGCTTTCCTAGGACACTATTACTCTTCATAAATGCAAACATTTTTGGCAGGTAAGAACACTAGATTGATGAAAGCAAAGTCCCAATTCTTTGAATTATTTGAAGGAATCCTAGCCAAAAAAACGAACTTGACTCTTTAAACAGAAAAAAACATATTCTCTTAAGAGATTTCTCTCTCATCAATCTTTGGCCACCCACACAGCTGTTCACTCAGAGAGACCATCCAGAAAGGCAGTGGACTTTGTCATACCCACTGACAATCAGGCCTGAAGCTTCCCCCAGGTCCTCTCCACCCCACCCTTCCTTCCTTGTGGGACCAACTCTCTTTTTTTCTAATGCTGACCCTGAGCACCTCAACCCAAACAAGGTAAGCACAAGGTACCTCGCAGGTAGGAAGCGTTCAGGAAAGCCAGCTGTTGTTTTCAGTCATTACAGCTAAACCTCACTGATCCTTCCCACAGCTCTGATGGATCAACCTTTGACCTACAAGGAAGTGGGACTCAAAGTGGCTTGATATCACACAGCTGGTTCCATGAGCACAGAGGGTAGGCAAATAATGTTATTGACTTATTGTATGTCATACTTCTTTCTTCAAATTCCAAGACATGTCCAGTCTTGCAGCAGAGATGCTTCTTTTGCCTGGAGTCTAAAGGGTGAAGTCAAGTGTCCTTCCCTCCGATAATATTGGAAATCTGTGTTTGGGTATTTTGTTTAGTCTAGACACAGATCTGCCACTGTTGTGATCCTCTACTGACTTTAAAAAATTTTTTTGGTAAAGTATTCACAATGTAAAATTTACCATTTTGATCCTTTGAAATATACATTTTAGTGACATTAAATACATTCACATTGAGCGCAACCTTCTTAAGATGTTTTAAGGCCGATCTCCCGGGCGCATTCTTCATGAACAGCCTGCTCTCTCTTGCTCCCTGAGGAAGCACCCTCGTTCTAGTGGCAGTCTTGGAGTCAGTAGAGCCTTAGAAATCACGTTGTTCTAACCTCCAGTCAGATGCAACCCTCTCTGCAGCCTCCTGCTCTCTGGTCTCCAGACCTTTGCTCAAACCTACCCTTGAGTTCACTACCCAGTGAGCTAGACCATTTCTTTCCTGGGCCACATTTACGCTGCCAAACCCCACAGGCCTCTCTGTACGGTTGCCTACCAGCCCCTGCTCAGCCTCCTTAAACACATTCCAGAAGGCTCTTCCCTGTTCTGCAGGAGAATTCATCAGGTATCCAAAAAGCCATGCAGTAGCAGAAACACTGCTGACTTTGCAGTCAGATCTGAGTTCAAATCTAAAATCTATTGATGTCCCAGGGAAAATCAGTTATGTTCTCTGAGCCTCAGTTTCCTCTTCTGTAAAATGGGGATTCTACCTTCAAGTTGTTGTGTGGCTAAGGAATACTACACTAGAAGCACCTCACACTATTCATGGAATGTAAGAGGCTCTGGAAATAATTTTTGTTTAAATAATACAGAAAAGACCTCTCTGACCGCACATCACCAGTAGCCCTCACTTTCCTTCACATGGCAGGTTTCTATTTATCTATAATTGATCCCCTCCACTATCATTACATGTACACTCAGTTGAGATTCTATGGTTTTCCATTTGCATTTCAAAAACTGTAATGCACTTAAGTCTGGCTAAATAATCCAGAGAGACAGTAAATAATAATCAGCCACCCATCAAATGTTTATAACACTGTGTATTTGCACAGAACTAGAGGCTTTGGTTATTGTTTATATAACAGTCTATGATTATTTATGTAACAGCTTATGATTATGTAACTGCTTACGCGTCTGAGATGGAATCCAGACATGTCTGTAGAAAAGGAATAGGATGGACCTTGGCAAATGTATTTTCACAAGAATCCTGGGAGGGTGCCCATCCTAAGGCCTGAGGAGCCAGGTAGGATAAGGCTCTTTCCAGTTGCTGCAAGGGAGGGGTGATTCTGTGTGGGTATCACTCACATCCATTCCCAGTACAGCACGTGTGCATATATCCGGATTCAAGAGAAGGAGAGGATCTGAAGTAAAAATGAAGCTGTTCTATTGAGAATGCTCATAGATAATGGGTCAGAAGGAGGAGGTTGGCCAAGAGCCAGGGCGAGGTGGATTATTGTGGTAAATGTTGCCCCATCTGTGTCCACTGGTGATAAGAACAGGAGAAATTCAAATGAATTCAATGCAGAATACTGCCCTCAGGGTGACCAGGGCAGTCAGCAGTTATAATAAAAAAATGCAAGTAGCCATAAGTGGCCACACTCATGTGTTAGGAGGGAGGGTCAGGAAAACTAATCTAGGAGTTCAGGAAATGGGGAGGAGGTAAGGGTGGGAGCAAAGGTTGGGAAAGACAGGCAGCTCTGATCAGGGATGGAGCTGACATTGATAGTTGCCCTTCAATATCAATTCTCCCCACTTAAAAAAAACTTTTAAAAAAATTAGTTTATCTTCCAACTACAGGTGACATACAATATTGTATTAGTTTCAGGTGTACAACATTATATAGACATTATATACTTTATGTAGTGATCACCACGTTAATTCTAGTACCCATCTGACACTGGACTTAGTTATTACAATATTATTGACTAGATTCCCTATGCTGTACTTTACATCCCATGACTATTTTTATGACTGGCAATTTGTACTTCTTAATCCTTTTCACCTTTTATTTTGCTCATCTTCCCAACCCCACTCCCATCTGACAACCATCAGTTTGTTCTTTGTATCTATGAGTTTGTTTCTGTTTGTTCATTTTTAAATTATTTATTTATTTATTTATTTTAAATTACTTTCAGGTGTACAAAACAACACAGTGATTAGACATTTGTATACCACATAAAGTGATAACCCCAATAAGTCTATTACCCATCTGACACTGTGCTTAGCTATTACAATATTATTGACTATATTCCCTATTCTGTACTTTATATGTCTGTGACTATTTTTAAAATTATTGTTGACATTTAATATTATTTTATATTAGTTTCAGGTACACAGTGTAGTGACATTTATATAATTTATGAAGTGATCACCCCGATAAGTTTAGTACCCATCTGACACCACACATAGCTTTCACAATATTCCCCAAACTCTACATCCCTTGACTATTTTGTAACTACCAATTTGTGCTTCTTAATCCCTTCACCTTTCTCACCCAGTCCCCCAATCCCCTCCCATCTAGCAACCATCAGTTTGTTCTCTGTATCTATGAGCCTGTTTCTGTTGTTTATTCATTTATTCTGTTCTTTAGATTCCATATATAAGTGAGATCATATGGTATTTGTCTTTCTCAGTCTGACTTATTTTACTTAACATAATACCCTCTAGGTCCATCCATGTTGTCACAAATGGTAAGATTTCATTCTTTTTTATGACTGAGTAATATTCCATTGTGTATATGTACCACAATTTCTTTATCCAATTGTCTATTGATGGACATTTTGGTTGTTTCAATTCTCCCCACTTATTATAATGATGGAACTCCCAATTTTTATTTGGGGATATGGTCACCCACAATAAAGACATTCCCTAGCCTCCCTTATAGCTGGATGTGACTGTGTGACTAAGTTCAAAGAGAGGTAAGCCAAATTGTTATGTGGCAGTTTCCAGACATAGTTCCTAAAAGACATCTTTCATGCATCCTTTTCCCTCTTTTTTTTTTGGTCCCTTCCTACACTCTGATTCATGGGATGTGACTACGATGAATGGAGCTCTAGGTTCCACCTTGGACCATGTGAATAATAGAGAAATGAACTGGGGGGAGCCAGGATCTCCAAACACCTGTACGAGTAGAAATGAACTCCCTTCTTGTTTAAGGCTGTTATTTTTGGTCTCTGTTTTTCCTCACTAACTCTAACTGATAAAGATGGGCAAGATTGAGATAAATGGAAATGAGGGTTGGGGAAGGACTATTCCCCAGGCAGAGTGATGGCATGAAGCCAATAAATTGAAGGATATGTAGGGAAAAACTGGAAGAACTGTGAGTGAAGGAGGAGAAAGAGATATGACTGGAAAAAAAGTCATTAGGTACAGGTTGGGTAAAACTTTGAATGAGGGATAACGGAGTCTGGACTCTATTCTGTGCATAAAGGGGAGCCACTGCATATTTTTGGGTGAGGAATTAGATAGAGTATGAAAGAACAGACCCTTAGGTAGATGAATCAGAGAGCAGTGAAGGCTGTGAAACCAGTTGCAGGGCTGTTGTAACATCTGGGCGGGAGAAGGGGTGGGCCTGAATAATGGCAGGGGCAGAAGGAATGGAGAGGGCAGGTAAGATTCTCAGATATTGGCCCCCACACATTCTTTAGGAAATTCTTTCTGAGAGTTTTATTAGGAAAGGGGATTAAGAAAACATTGGAACCTTGAGCACAGGAAGAAGAGGTGAAGGAGAGGACACTTGGGAGAAGGCAGAGCACAGAATGGGGAGTTGGGGGCATCTGATGACAAACTACCTTCTGTATAAACAATAGGATTCTGTTATCAGTCTCCTTATATGTGATCAACTTTCATGTTTTGTGTCCATGAGGCATAAATAACTGTTCACTACTTCAAAAATTTGAGACAACGCCAACCATAATCACCTAACCTTCCTCAGGTGAGAGAAGCTGCCGCTTGTTGTCACCAAGAAGTAACAGTGAGAAGATCTAATTGGCTTCTCCAGTCAGAGCCTGGGGTCACCCTTGCAGGAGAATGGAAACAGGGGTCACTACACTGAAGGGAAAGTGATGTCAGCAAACCCCCAAGTGTCTAAAGTGTCAGTGAATGTGAAGTCATAATGGGAGACCTACTTCTGGATGTGTGTATTTTCCTCCAAAGAACTTCTGTTCTGATAGCTAGGTGCCTTTATTGGGATTTACTGGCAAAGAGAGTTTTGTGAACCTGCATTCAGAGTAATGAGAATTAGTCTTAGAAATTGTCCAGCGTTGGCCTGGGGTTGTTCCATGGGCTACACCAACGTAGAGTTTGGGGCACTTGCAGTTGTCAGATGCATCCCCTCCCTGCCTCCTTCCACAGTACAGGGCTGTATAAATACAGACACTTTCTAGACTATGTTTGAGTCACCCATCTTTGGCCATGGCAGCTTGACGTGGCAGGCCATTGTTCTTAGCTCAGAATCACATCACTTCTCCGAGCTGTGGCTTCCTCCTCTATAAAGTAAAGGGCCCAGCTGATGAGGCACAAAAAGGTTAACACTTTGTAAGCGGGCATTTTCCTGCCAAATCGCGTCGTAACGCGGGCCTTTTTTGACATTTTCTCGCCAAAATTAGACTTTCCGTAAAATATTCATATCTTTCGATCTATTTGATATTTTTCTATGAAACTTCCAGTGTTTTAGTTTAAAAAGAGGTCTCTATTTATTTACTTTGCAAAATTTTTGCCGGTTCCAACTAGAGGCGATATGACGAGTTTACTCATTTACCACAAAAAATGTGTTTTAATAAAAGTGTGTCCAAAGGGGGACTGCCCAGGCCTGCATCCCCTCCCCAGGAACCGCCCAGCCTCATCCCCTAGAAATAAATCAAGATGTCCAAACACTCTTAGAAAGAGGAGATAAGACCATAAGCAGAGTAAGCTGGTTCCTGACACATGCACAAACTGCTGAAACCTGTCCATTATTTGAACTCTAGCCTCATTATAATACAATTAAAATAAAATGAACATTAAGACTTGCCCACCCCTCCACCCCGCGGGTTTTTCTGTGTGTATTCTGGATAAGAGCATGAACAGAAAGAAACTAGTTATATAACCAACATCTCAGTTTATTCGTCACATCTCCTGCTATATGGAAATTTACCTACCCTTTCCTCTATAAGAAAAAGCGAATCTAAAGTTAGGTGCAGTTTTCTGCCCCGGCAACTTCTATGCCAGAGTCTTTTTTCTTAAATAAACTTTCCTTACTCTCCTCATGTCAGGCTGAGTCTGTGAATTCTGTCACCTTTTGCAAACAACCAGGGGTTAGTTCCTATTACATAGCAGCAGGCACATCATGATGAGGTCACCCCCAGCCTCAATGCTCCAGCATACTGTGAACACATCTTACAACCTTGGGGATACTAGTGTGAAGATCATGATGCCCAGCCCTAAATCTGAGGGAGTGCCCAAGGGCAATAGAGGACTGAATCAGGAACCAGAGTCAGAGATTTAACACACCCTTTCTCTCTGGATCTTGGGGACACAAGCTGGGGGATATCCTTGGCAGCAGTTGTTTCAACAGTTTCCTGGGAGTGATGACAGTGTTTTGGCCATAGTTGTCCTGCCCGCTACTATTCCACTTGACTCTGGATAATCAAACCAGTCTGCTGAAGGGCACCACGGGTTTCCAAAGTTCCTTTGACTGGAACTTTGCATAAATGGATGAAAAAAATAGGCGGAAAGTAGCCTTAGACATCAGACACTGGGACCCCTCACTACATATTCATGAAGCAAGAGTCTAACTTATGTTAGTATGAAAATGTTAGTATGAATTCTTTCTTTTTGTTATTATTATTTATTTATTTATTTTTATTTATATTAGTTTCAGGTGTACAAAACAATGTAATAGTTAGACATTTGTCATTTATATCCCTCACAAAGTGATAACCCTCCTCTCCCAATCTAATACCCCTCTGAATCACATACAGCCGTTACATTTCCACTGTCTCTATTTCTAATGCTGTACTCCACTTGTTGTGATAATACATTAAATTATACTTGACATTCATTATTATTCAGATTCAGCTTCAGGGGTACAGTGCAGTGATCAGGCATCTACACCATCCCTGAAATGGTCTCCCTAATAAGACAAGTGTCCATCGGATACCCTACAAAAAAAAAAAAAAAAAAAGAAAAGAGAAAAAAAAAGAAAATGTATTCTTCCCATTATTTGCTGACTAAGAGGGACTCAACTTGCTCCCAAATTCTCTTTTCTCCTCCAGGCAGTACCACTGTTTCCTCTCACCCCTGGGGCATATTGGTAGACTGTGTAGAGACTGGGCTGGTGGGAGCATGGTCCTGGTAACAAAGAGGTTGCCCAGCCCCCAAGGCCAGTGGTTGCCACATGGCACAAGTTCCCTCCCCCCGCCCCCACTCCACACAGCTTGTCACACGTAACAGTAGGCCACTTCCCTGTGCTCCTCCATGTCACTACTGTGATATATTTTTCATGCCTTCTTCTCATGGGCTGGTGTTCAAACCAGCTAGGGCCTTCTCTGGTATTCAAAGAGTGCTGGCCAGCGTGTGTTGGGGCATCTGTCAGTAAAGAAGTAAGTGCCTACTCCCTGGCTTCAGAGGTGCTCTCATGATGCAGACAACACATCGTCTGCCATGTGTCCTCTAAAAATGAGAGCTACTGGAAAGTAGAGGTCAGGATGGCATGGGGAGTTGAGGACTGTGGACATCAGTATGGGTCAGCGTAACGTTGGGAGGGGCAAAGGTCGGGTTGGGCAGTATAAAATGAAGGGCCGCATTTTCCCCTGCTCAGCCTCTGCTGGGTGGTGCAGGTGCTGGGGAGTATACTCCCTCCACTCATAACCTCTTCTCTCAAGAAGGGTAATATCAAAGGAAAGTAGAAATAATGAGGTGTATTCCATCTCAAATTTGTCAATTCTGTATTTTGTCACAAAATCAGAACTGTCCTCCCACATTCCTTGGGCAGGTCCTATTGTTTCTAAGGCCTTAATCTCTCTGACATCTACACTTCTCCAGCTCCTGTCCAGTCACCCTTCTCACGTGTAGAGTATTGCAGGCCTGCCTGATCCTGGCCTCGCTTCTGGCACAATCTGCCTCATTCACCATGAGCCCCAGGCTCTCCAGGATGTTTGTTTCTCACTTGACTACCGTTTGCATAACATAGGGGCTCCCTCCCCTCTTCTCCTGCTGAAGTGCTGCTTGTCCTCCAAGGATCTGCCTAAAAACCATTGTCTCTGTAAAGCCTCTTCCAACTGCCCTGGAAAAACTTAGGTGGTGCTTCCTCAAGGCTACCATTGTGTCTGGCACAGGTTTCTATTACAGCATCGGCCAAATTGTGTTTCGTTTGTTTACACCTAGTGGAGAAACCCAACTTGTAATCACTTTTCTACCTTCACATTCCCAGCACCTTGCGTAGTGTTTGTTCAGCATTTATTGGGTACCCAATAAATATTTTTAAAAAATTATTTCATTTTCAGAAAAAAGGAGAATAGTAAATAAAGAGGTGGGAATGTTGGGATGTAGCACTGATCGAAGGGTAGATGGATTCAGAAACAGTGTTTCAATATTTTAAATAAATGTTGGCTTGGATATGCAAGGAATAGTGATAAAACGAGTTAGAACTTGTTATTTTTCTCCATTCATGGAATTTTGGGGTCTTAGAAGTCAGAAATGTAATAAAGACTCAGTTTTGTCATGGGGGTGTGAGGGGGAAGATCTTGGGGGAGGGGGAGGTGAGTCAACAATGGCTGTTTTACACCCATATTTCTGGTCCCCAGCTAGCTGAATTTGACAGTGAGGAAAGCCCTGGGCCAGGCATCATGAGTCATCTAAAGGTGAGCAAGTATTACCCCAGGGGCTAATATAGGGCTTTCAAACTCCAGAGAGCTTTTGAATTTTACCTTGGGAATTCATTTTTTCAAATATTTAAAAACATTAAACGGGTACCTGCTGTGTGCTAAACAGGAAGGTACTAGGCATCTGCAGACTACTGAAATATGGTCCCCACACTTATCAAATATAGTCTAGTGGGGAAATGTGAATATAGAGAGATAATCCCAACAGAATGCAGTAAGTGCTGTAGGAACAAAGTGAAGTGAAGACTGACTGCATTCGTTAAGATCAGGATCAGATGTATAAAACGTAAGCCCTCAAAGTAACAGTGGCTTACATAAGATTTAAGTTTATTTCTCTCACCCATAAGAAACGTCCAGAAGTGGGCAATTCTGGGCTGGTATGATGGCTCATGGGCATTGGGATTCCAGACTTTTATCTTCTGTTCCATCATCTTCAGTGTGTGGGAAAGACAAGTCCCGTCCCATCTCAGGTCGCTCTTTTAAGCAGCCTTCCTTCCAGAAAGTCCCACACAGCATTCCTGCTTGTGTTTCAGTGGCCAGAACTTAGTCTCCTGGCCATAACTAACTGTAAGGGTGGCTGGAATTTGTTTTCATTCAACAACGTTCCCAACTAAAAGTTGAGGTTCTGTTACCAAGGAGGGAAGGGGACATGAATGTTATTGTGGTCACCCAGCAGCTTTTGTCACACTAACCCCATCTGAGGGGTTCTGGGAGTCCACTTGGATCATACAATTAACACTACTTGAGAACCTATCTACCTCTCATAAGGAAAGGAGGGCATGAGCTGTAAATGTCAAGGCTGGGCTTCTGAGGAGGTGTGCTATGCCTGGGCATTGGAGATGTACAGTTAGGGATTTGCACGCTGGTTTTGGTGCTTGAATTCTGAGGCAAACCGCTTCTCCCCTCTGAGAGAGAGAGAAACACACAAGAACATGCTGGATACTCTTCACTCCCCAGGCAGAACTCTCTGATAAAACTGAATGGGTTAATGTAGCTTTGGTCAGAAGGTCTCATGGACTCCTGACCCCCAGAATCTGGGGTGGTCGGTGCAGAGCCACTGAAACTGGACTCCCTCATCCAGTCTTGGATGCAGAGGATTGGAAACTGAGAGGCTGTGTGTGGATCTCCTCCACCTTTCATGCAGTGACCCTACTCCCTTATCAAACTTGACCCAGTGAATTTCTCAGACTCTCACCAATCAGATTATCAACCGTTCTTCCCTTGGGAATCATCTAGTTCTAAGATGGAAGCTTCAACAATTTCTTGACCTCTGGGCTGAGGCTGAAGTGGGGACAAAGGGAAAAGTATTTTCCCTTATTCCCAGCATCTAACTGAGTAGGAGGGTAGATGGCATGAGGTATAGTAGAAATGGCACTGGATCAGATGGTTGAATTGCTCTGACCTTGTTTGCTTCTTCATGACAGGTGACAGTAGCTTCTGTTCTCCCTGCCTTGAGTTTGTTGGGATGATCTTACTACTATTTCCAGGTTTTTTTTTTCATTTTTGTTTTTTTTTGTTCAAATTCCTAAGAGAGAGAAACTAATAGAAAGATATAGGAACATAAAGAAAATTCATGCAGTGAAAATTTAAGAAATAAAGAAGCACAAACAACTGTAAAAAAAAAAAAAAAAAAAGGTGGAGGCCCCAAGCATTAGGGTAGAAGATACTAGAAATAACGGGTAATATGAGGTAGATTGGTGTGTCAGGGAAAACTTCAAGGCAAATTATGTTGTTGTTTAACGGTGTGTGGAGGTATAATTGACATACAATAAGTAATATTTAAGTTTTTGCATATACATATCCATGAAACAATGAAACAATCACAATAATGAACATATTCATCATTCACTAATATTTTCGTGTCTCATATTTATCATCCTTCCCTTTCATTCCTCCCTCCCTTATCCTGTCCCCAGGTAGCTACCGGTCTGCCTTTTGTCACTATAGATTGGTTTACATTATCTACAATTCTATACAAAGGGAATTTTACAGTATACGAGTAGTCTGTAGTATTTTTTGGACTGCTATAATTAGTTTAAGATTCATCTATGTTGTTGCATATAGCAATAGTTTATTCCTGTTGATTGCTAAGTAGTATTCGATTATATTGATATACCACATTTTATTTATCCATTCACCTGTTGATGGACATTTGGGTTGTTTTCAATTTTTGGCTATTAGAAATAAAGCTGTTACAAAATTTAAGTATATGATTTTGTGTAGACATATGCTTTCATTATTCTGGGATAAATACCTAGATATGGATGGCTGGATCATACGGTAAGTGTACGTTTAACTTTTTAAAATGAAACTTTTAATTTTGAGAAAATTATAAACTTGTGTGCAGTTGCAAGAAGTCATGTCCTTACTCTACTTCCCTCCGTGGTGACATATGGCAAAACTAGAGTACACTATCACAACCAGGATATTGACATTGATATAATCCATTAATCTTGTTCACATTTCCCCAGGTTTATTTGTACTCATTTGTGTATGTTCATGTGTGCTTAGTTCTACACCATTTTATCAAAAGTGCATGTTTCTATATCTACCACTTCAGTTAAGATACAAAATGGCTGCGTCACTTCAACCATCCCTTGCATCGCCCATTCACATGCTCACTCACCTCCCTTCTCCCCTTTCTATCCCGTCCTTAGTCCCAGCAAACACTAATCTGTTCTCTGTATCAAGAGTGTTATGTAATTGGAATCATACAGTATGTAACCTTTGGGGATTGACTTTTTCACAGCGTAATTCCCTTGAGATTCCGTGGTATGAATGTCCTGCAGTTTGTTTAACCATTTGCCTGTTGAGGGACATTTTGGTTGTTTCTAGTTTTCGTCTATCGTGACTTAGGCTGTTAGGAGCATTTGTGCTCAGGTTTTTATGTAACTGTATGTTTTCATTTTTCAGGGATAAGCACCTAAGAGTGTATGAGTTATATGGTAGTTGTATGTTTAGTTTTATAAAAAACTGCCAAAATGTTTCCCAGAACGGCTGTACCATTTTCCATTCCCACTAGCAATGTGTAAGCAACATAGTGTCTCCACATTCTTGCCAGCTTTGGGTGTCGGCATTAATTTTATTTTAGCGATTCTGGTGTTTAGGTGTTTGGTGATATCTCATTGTGGTTTTAATTTACATTTCTCTAATGGCTAATGATTTTGAACATTTATCCATTTGCTTATTTGCCATCTGTATATCTTCTTCAGTGAAATGCCTGTTCATGTCTTTTGCCCATTTTCTAATTGGACTGTTTATTTTCTTAATTTTAAGTTCTGAGAGATTTAAAAACATATATATTCTAGATAGTAGTCCTTTGTCAGATATGTGCTTTGCTAATATTTTCTCCCAGTCTCTAGCTTGTCTTTTCATTCTTTAAACATTTATTTAACTTTTTAAGTGCCAAAGTGTTTGTACCATTTCACATTCCTACCAGTAATATATGAGAATTCAGTTCTCTACGTCTTTGCCAACACTTGGTATAGTCAGTCTTCTTAATTGCAAATATTATAGTGGGTGTGTATGACATTGCATCATAGTTTTAATTAGTATTTCCCTAATGGCTAGTGATGGTGAACATCTTTTCACTTGTTTATGTGCTGTCTGTATATCTTCTTTTGTCAAGTGTTTGTCCAAATATTTTGCCAATTTTATTGGGGGGAGGGGTTGTCATCCTCTTATTAAGTTGTAAGAGTCCTTTATATATCTTGAAATAAGTCATTTGTTAGGTATATGTGTTGCAAATATTTTCTCCTAATCTGTGGCTAGGCAAACTATGTTTTAGGAGACCTCTTTTTCCTATGAGAAAACTGGATTTCATTCATCTGACTAGAATTAAGATTAGGGAGATTAAATTGTTCACTAAGTATAGCAAATAATGGAACATTTTCTTCCATATTGATGAAATGACAGAGAAAGGAAGCAAGGAGAAGCCAAAGACTGACACATGTTTTTTAAACGTTTCCTAATTTTATTTGAAATGAGATATCACTGTTTTATTTTTCATTAGTTTTTTTGCTATTTAATGTTTGAATAATTGCTGTTACTCTGATTTGACTGTAATTATGACTGAGATTTAACATCTTTTAAGTGAATTGACCATTTGTGTTTCTTTTTCTGAAATGCCTGTTCATCTCCATTTGCCAATTATCTGTGGGATTGTTTGTCTTTTTTGTTGTTGTTGATTTATATGATTTGTATATCAATTAATATTTGCACATATATTTGCATATGACTTGCAATTTTTTTTTGCCAGTTTGTTATTTTGTTTTGTTGGTGTGTTTTTTTCATACAGAAGTTTTTAAGTTTATGAGCAGGACTGTAAAGGGTGAGAGATGGAGATAAAGATTTCAGATAATTGACAGGGACCACACCTTTCCTTTGGTACTGGTGGGCCACTGGGATGAGGAAAAGGTTCTGAATATTAGGGGAGAGGATCAAGAACCATCTGGACTTGTTCAGAAAAGGTTTATGGAAAGAGAACAGGCCTGCCAGTTAAGGATCCTTGGGTTCTAATTCCTGTGCTGCTACTGCTCAGTAGCACCCTGACATTGCACCAGGCAGCCATCCCCTCAGGGCCTCTGCTTTGACAGCGTTAAAATACTGTTTCCCTGAAAATAAGACGTAGCTGGACCATCAGCTCTAATGTGTCTTTTGGAGCAAAAATTAGTATAAGACCCGGTATTATATTATATTATATTATATTATATTATATTATATTATATTATATTAACCCGGTCTTATGTTATATTAAAATAAGACCAGGACTTATATTAATTTTTGATCCAAAAGACACATTAGAGCTGATGGTCCTTCTAGGTTTTCTTTTCAGGGAAACATGGTAAAGGGTTTAGTCCAGATGATCCCTAGAGTCTCTTCCTGTTTCAACATTATTTGAAACCGCAGTGTATAGCCATCACCTTGACATGTTTCTGCTGCTGGGTTTCCTTGGACAGACAGCATCAGGATGTCTGTGACACTCAAATCAGCATCGAGGCTTGGGAAGTATCACCCCATTTTCAACTTTCTCTTCAGTCAGCAATTCTGCATGTTTCCCTTTAATGGTTTTTGCTCAAAATATGCCGCTTGTGGGGAAGGGACAGGAAATTGCACAAAAGCCCTCAGATGATCCTTGGTGTCTGGGGCTGGCAGAGCAGTAGGAAGGCAAGGACACTGCCTTTGAGCCTGGCGGGTTTGGCCCTGATCCTAGCTCTGTCCCTCCCCAGCTGCATGTCCTTGGATGGACGCCTGAGACTCACGGGGTGTCCACTTCCCTTCCATAGAATTGCCTTATCTGTCTTTCTCCTGGATTAGTGTGAGATTCCATACTAAACAAATAAATATTTTCTCACCTATTATATTATGATAGTAAAATTTCAATGATTATAAATACACTATGCCTAGTAAGTGCCTTGCATCTACTAGGGGCTTAATAAATATTTGTTGCTTAAATGAATATACGGTATGGGAGAGGGAAATGAACACTCTCAATGATTGTTGGTGGGGGTTTTAAATGGTACAGTATTTTTAGAGGCTGATCAGCACTACTTATCGGTAGTCTTAAAATGTGCAAGCCTTTTAATCCAGCAATTCTAGTTCTACGATTATTTTTTTTTTCCTAGAAAAATAACTGAAGACTATGTAAGGATATTTGGTGACAAAGTATTCATAATAGTGAAAAAACTGACACCATTTTGAATGCACAATAGTGGGGGTTTGGCCCAGTAAAGTGTGGTTCACTCCCAGGGGATCTGTGCAGCCACAGCACATGCCGGAAGTATAATATTTGGTTTAGAGAACAGACCTTGGTGCCTGCCGCGAAGTCTGGCTCTGCCGCTTGCTAGTTCTGTGGACTGTGGCAAGTTTACTTAAGTTCTCAACACATTAATTGTCCCATTTGTAAAGTGGTTATAATGATGCCAACCTCATTGGGTCAGGAAAAATCTGACAAGAGCTTAGGACAGCTGCTGGCAGGCTGCCAGGGCTCCCAAAAGGCAGGAATGATCAATTCACATGAAAAAATGGAGTACATCAAATAAAACAATGTAAGCTAAAGAAACCATACGATCACATTTTTGTGAAAAATAAGTACACATATAAGTAAACAGGCACAGAAAATGTCTGGAAGGATGTATGTATGCACACGTATTGATAGCAGTTATCTTAGGGTAGTATGGATAGTTTTTAGATTCTTTGTTCATTTGCATGTTCTGTTTTCTACTATGTATTATGATAATTTATGCACTAAAAACACATTCAAATGATATATATATATATATATATATATATATATATATATATATATGGTAATTTTTAGGGTATTTGGAAAAGAATTTTTGGACTATTTGGAATAGTTTGATGACTTTTCCATAAAGATGTATTACCTGATGGGCAATTTTACTTAATCTGATTAAAGTTTATCTGATAAGAGCTCCATTCTTTTTGGATGAACCTACATTATTTTCCCAGGGGAAATTGGATCCTAATTCCCTGGGCAGGGCTCGGAATATAGCATCAGAGTCACCACCACAGTCGGCCTTGGGAGGCCAATATGGCAATAATAATAACTAACAATTTTTTGAGCACTTACTATCTGCCAGGCACTGTTCCTGTCATAATATGCACTCTCCCTGTCATAACAACCCTGTAATATGGAAATATTATTACCTTTATTATGTGGATCAGGAAATGGAGACATAGAGAAGTAAAAAAAACTGCCCAAGGTCTCATGGCTACTCAGTGTTGTAACCAGGACTTACTATATTCAAATGCATTGCCTCCCAGCCAGAGGGTTTGGATCAGTGACACACCTGGATGGTACCCAAGGACATTATTAGCAATGAGCTTTGGTTGTCAACGTGATCTTGTGCAAGTTTTCTCATCAATAAAAGGGCAGTATTCATGGTGCTCAAGGTGAGGAATCTATGAGCTAGTGCATAAAAAGCACTAGTCACAGAACCCAGGTCAAGTGACAGTTTAATTATATATGTACATATGTTTCATAGGTATGTTTTAGTACATGTGTTTTGGCATGCTTCCCACTGAGCTCCATCACAGCACCCTTCCCAACAGGACCCCAAACGACTGTCCCAGTCAAGCTGATAGGGCAGATTCACAGAAAACTATCCCTGTGCTATCATTTCCTCGATATTCTCACAATGTCTTTTCAAACACTAAAAATGCAAGCTCTGGTTGTATGTGGCTATTCTTTCACATTCCTGCGCTGAAGCAAACTTTCCCATAATCCTTGTGCCATTCTTCAAGCTGTCTTGCCCTCTTCTTTCCCCAGGAACAGCTCAGATGTTAATAAAGATGATGATGATGGCAATAATCATTATTTTAATACTTTCAATAATCCCATTTTCTAGATTAAGGTACAGTTAAAAATTAACGTAACGAAATTTTACTAATTACACTTGGCATTACTATTTATGATGTTATTTGTATTTTTATTGTTTCCTCTTTCTCAACTGCTATCTTGCCATACATTTCATAATTACAGTTGTTTTCTTATGATGATATACAGTGTTATTAACTATAGTCACCATGCCCCACACATAGTTCCATTTTTTTCTTTGCTATACATTTAAGTTTGTAAATTCAACCTTAAAAAAAGTTTGTTTACTCTCTAAGAATATGGAATATTGATGTGGATGAGCTGTCATCTGATGGTAGTTCTTTGTCTACATGATCCAGACTGCAAAGTTTATCTAGAGATTAAACAGCTGTGTATGACACAGTGAATCATGCATTTTGGCTCTGGGCCAAATGGGTATTGGCGCACATTGTGTAAACCTCAGTTTCATTTTCATTTCTTATCCTTCCAGTGGGCAGAATATTAAGCTTCGTAAAAAGAAAATTCTATGTCAAAGTCTGGAGGAAATCAGTTGTATAAAAGTGAAGAAGAGTAGTATTCTCAGAACATCTAGAAACTCACAAGTATGTGGATTTATTATCCTAATGAATACAACAATGTGTTATTCAATTTTCCTTTGTCAGATGGAAAATGGTGGAATTGCTTTTACTTTTTAAGTATGGTAAGGCCAGAATGAGGTCCTCTCAGCTTGGGGTTGCTCTCCATTCTCTGCTTCCCTCAAAGAAGGTGCGGCAGGGAAAGGGTGAGAAAGATTAGCTGTCATTTTCCAAGCGCCTAACAAGCACTTACCACATGTTAGGCACTGTTCTGACAACTTGATGTATTTTAACTCTTTTATTCCTTATACCAATCCCGTGTAGTAAATACTTTTTGTCAGATTTCACCGGTGATAAAGCTAAGATACAAAGGAGAATTTGCCCACTTCATATGTAGTGGGGCCAAGACTTGAACACATGTGGTCTAATTCTAAAACTTGGCTCTTAACCTGTATATTATTCTGCCTCCTTATCAGCAACCCTGGTTTTTAACCTACAGTCTTCATTATTTGTGGATTCTGCATTTCTGGATTCTCATTAATTGTGAATTTGTCTACACGCTAATATTTATTTGTAACTCCTCCATCAGCATTCACCACTGTCCTGGTTCTTCTTAGATATGCACGTGCGAAGTGTCAATAAATGTGAGATGTCTGATGAGAACAAGGCCACGTTCTGCCTTCTTGTTTCGGATCTCTGGATTATAAACACGGGTTGTTTTTGTAGTATATTTAGTGCCACACTTGTTACATTTTTTGCCTTTTCTTGGTGATTTTGCTTTTCAAAATGGCTCCTAAGGGTACTGTTCAAATGTTGTCTAGAGTTCCTAAGTGCAGAAGGCTGGGATGTGCCTTATGGAGAAATTTAATGCTTTTGTATTGTGTACATGTGCTTTGTCAGGTATGAGTTATAGTGCTTTTGGCCATGAATCCTATGTATATGAATCAACAATATATATAATCAATAAATGGTGCTGGGAAAATTGGAAAGCCATGTGCAAAAGAATGAAATTAGACTGCAATCTGTCACCACATACCAAAATTAACTAAAAATGGATTAAAGACCTAAACATAAGACCTGAAACAATAAACTGCATAGAAGAAAACATAGATACTAAACTTATGGACCTTGGGTTCAGAAAGGATTCTATCAATTTGACCTCAAAGGCAAGGGAAGTAAAAGCAAAAATCTGAATGGGATTATATTAAACTAAAAAGCTTCTGCACAGCAAAACAAACCATCAACAAAACAAAGAGGCAACCAGTGGAATTGGAGAAGATATTTAGAGACAATGCCTCTGATAAAGGGCTAATATCCAAAATATATAAAGAACTCATACAACTCAACAACAAAAAAACCCCAAACAATCCAATTAAAAAATGGGAGGAGGACCTGAACAAACACTTCTCCTAAGAAGACATATAAACAGCCAACAGATATATGAAAAAATGCTCAACTTCACAGGCTATTAGGAAAATGCAAATCAAAACCACAATGAAATATCACCTCACACTTGTTCGAATGCCTATCATCAACAAGACAAGTAATAAAAAGTGTTGGAGTGGCTGTGGAGAAAAAGGAACCCTCATACCTGGTGGGTGGGAATGTAAATTGGTGCAGCCGCTATGGAAAACAGTATGGAGGTTCCTCATAAAATGAAGAATAGAATTACCATACAACCCAGCAATCCCTCTTCTGGGTATCTACCCCCAAAATCTGAAAACATTTATCTGTAAAGATATATGTAGCCCTATGTTCATTGCAGCATTATTTACAGTGGCCAAGACATGGAAACAACCAAAGTGTCCTTCAATAGATGATTGGATAAAGAAATGTGGTATATATACACAATGGAATATTACTCAACCATAAGAAAAGATGAAATACTGCCATTTGCAACAACATGGATGGATCTTGAGATTTGCATGCTAAACGAAATAAGTCAGACAAAAAAAGTCATGAACCATATGACTTCATTCATATGTGGGATATAAAACTTAAAGCAACAAAGGAACAAGACAAAAAAAGAAACAAAAATTCCTAGACACAGAGAACAGTTTGGTGGTTACCAGAGGGTAAGGGAGGAGAGTGGATGGTAGAAGAGGGAAAAGGGGGTCAAATATATGGTGAGGGAAGGAGAACTGACTCTGGATGGTGAACATACAATTCAATATATAGATGACATATTATAGAAATGTACACTTGAAACCTGTGTAATTTTACTAACCAATGTCATGCCAATAAATTTAATAAACAAATTAAAAAGAAAGAAAGAAAACTATATATATTAAATAAAATAGCTTTAAACAGAAACACATAAAATAAGGTTATGTATTGGTGGGTTAACAAAAATGTTGTGACTGAAGGCTCACAGGAACCTAACACTGTTTCTCCCAGGAGTAATGATTCAGTATTTGCTAATTTAGTATTCTCAGTGACTTTATAGACTATAAATACTATGAATAATGACAGTCAACTGTACATGTATTATCTATATATCTATAAAAATAATTAAATTTCCACAGTATTAAAATATTTCATTATACTGAAGACTCTACAGCAGAATGGGAAAGTGACTCCTCAGTTGGGACTAACTCAGAGCCCTCTCTCTTGCTGAGTTGTGTGTTGTGTAAGAACATTGTAAGCTCCTGGGACACAGTGACCAATGAAGGACGGCTATTATGATGATGACGATGACATTCTGAATCACACAGGTGGGTTGGGATAAATGAGTAAGATAATTTGTAGAGTAGACATTAAACCCACACCTTGTTACCACCCTTCCACTAATAAAAAGTTCAAACTTCATAAAAATTAAATTATATGCCAAAGTCCAGTGGAAGTGAATCATGAGAGGTGAAACTCTCAAAGAAACATCTTATATGAGTCAAGAAAGTGAATTCACCACCTAATCAGGGCTCAAGTATATTATTATTATATTATTATTATTATTATTATTATTATTGTTATTATTATTATTTTGCAAAGGATTTGCTCCCACTATTTCAAGCTTGACAGCTCAGAGTTGGTTCAATTTAATTGGGAATACCATGCATCATTCAAAGATTTGGATTTGTTCATTTTATGGTGGTTGGCTAGATTCTTGCCTTGAGACAAACCATGGTTAATTTTCATAAAGAAACAAAGTTACAAAATTGTATATTTCTAGATCTATGAGAAAACTTAGATGTGAATTCATTTACTCTTATGTTTTTGTGCACATGAAAAAATTAAGATCTCCCCCTCCCCGCCCACAGTTAGTGAATGAGGCAGCCTCAGGTGTAGATCCCATGACTTCCATTAGGGTTCTTGTTAACACACTCTTTCCCTATAGTCAATGGAACAAATCCAATCTTCTTGGGAAAAAGGAAAGCTAGGGTGTCCTAGACATGGTGGACAGTAGGACACTGGGCTGTCCCCTGTCTGTCTTCTCCACACTACCCAGTGGTGGTCAGTCCTTAAGATATCTGAGCTCAGTTAATGTCTGAGTCATCAAAAAGTATACCATTAATCTGTCCAGCCACCTCCTGAATATATATGAGTAGCCTCAAATGAGATTAAAAATGTGTGCATCAGGGTAAATCCCTCCAAGATGGAAAAATGTTTTAAAGCACATCCTACCCATTCTGGATAGGCTCTTTTTCTATAGTTCTTGAGATAATTGAAATAGGCCCATTTACTGCTTACTAAGTACCAGATACTATTTTAAGTATGCCACTATTTTAAGTATTTCCCATCATTCAGTGCTCCTGAAATGCTATAATAGAGGCACTGTCATTATGCCCATAGTAAAGTAGAGGAAAGCAGAGCACAGAGATGTGCTCATTTTATAGCTTATGGATGGATGAGGCAAGATATGGACTCAGGTAGTCTTACTACTATGCCAAGATTTCCTCTCAGAAGAAAGGATTCCTGTGTGGTAGATCAGATATTTAGGTAATGCAGGTAGACGGATCTGGATTAAAATTTCAGCTCTGCCAGTTGACTTTCCTCTAGCTACTTAATTTCTTGGGTCTTCAGTTTTCCTAGTTCTAAAATGGGCATCATAATACCGGCCTACCTAATGAGCAAGTTTTACTATGTATGTCTACAATTAAAAAGATGTAACACAGCTTTAATATTATTTAGCTATGAATCAAAATGATGAAACACATATTTCTATGTGTGCCTGAGGGACCTGGGGGTGGGTGGGGGGTGTGAGTGAAGAGGGAAAGATGTCTTTCTATAGCTCTATCTATGTGCTATGAACAAAATAACCCCCCCAGCCTTCTAGAGACCAAGTTCTTAAGGCAAAAGTCCTCCACCATAAAATCAACTCTTTAGAAAGTGTTACCTTTTTCTGAAGAGGTATTTGCTTTCCTCCTCCTTTCATAGACCACGGTCCATGAATTCCTGGAATAGTAAAAGCCAAGATCCAGGACATCTACAATCGACTCTCTGGACTAAATGCCTGTGTTCACTCCCACTGGCTGGAATTTTTTATGGGAGTTCAGACAAAGGCCATTTTGTGGTGACTCCCTCTGCCCCTTGCCCAGAACTGGCTCTACTGGAATGCACTAATTGCTGCTGAACAAAAGGACGCCTTATGTTCCTCTCTATCCCATGGCTGTGCATTGATTCTTTATGGTGTTGGTATCAAAACTGCCAGTGTTTCCTCCCGACCTCTTCTCACAGTGGCAGAACATCGCACCTCGGTCTCCCCGCACTCCTGGGGAAGTGCTTGTGCGACTGTGGTATGCATGAACTGACAGGCTCCATTAACCTAGCAGCCTGGGGAGAAAAGCACCTTCAACTGGTCATAAGGGTTCCCTTTGTTTTTTTGGGAGTGTACAGCTAGGACGGACTCTATGGGTCCAGCCCAAGTATGGAGACCCATTCAGCACCATTGGAAAGGATTAAATCCGCCAGCTGAGTGTTAAGCTAAGAAGAAACACGGCCCTATCCAGAGAGGCTTTTAAAGAGAAGAGAAGTGAAGGGCATGACAAGGGGCTGGACTGAACACCTATATGAAAGTTTCTTGAAATAGTAAGTCTATAATAGCATGAAAATGGTACATATACCTTTAGTCAATAAGGATGGAGGGTAACTTTTGAAGATCTGGCAGGGGAGGGGGCGAAGGGAGGGCAAGGCAGAAAGCAGAAATTCACTGAGAATATCCCAGTGAAATGCTGCTATGCAGATGCAGTGATGTGAGGAAGCCCAGCACCAGAGTCTTCATATGAAAAACGGGCACAGATAGGACTCCTGGGTTTTCTTCAAGGGCATTAACTGGAGAGCTGCATTTGGAAGGCCAGCAAGTCTAGGTAACCCCTTCCCCAACTCCTACATTATGAAGCAACGACTTTTGCACATTAATGCAGATGGTGAGAGTGAGCACTTGGGGCTGAAAAGGAGGTACTCCCACAGGCTACAGACTCCAAGAGGGATGGAGACCTGCCCACACCTAGAACATCCCTTCTCACTGCCACCAAGAGCAAGGTCTGATGAGAATAAATCACATCCACAGACAAAGAAGGAATCTCCAATACAAAGGGAATCACAAGGACCGCCGGACATTTCAGAAAACAAACACTGTGAAAGGGAAGCACCAAGCTTAATGAGGGGAATAAAAATCATCCTCCAAGGAAATAATGAAAACAGAAAAATACTTTAAAACATAGATAATCAATGTCTTATGATAGGTTAATTAGGGATTACAACAAAATAAGAATAGCTGATGTAAAAAAAGAACCAAGTAGAAATCTGATAAATTTACAATAAGATAATTAAGTAAAACTTCAAAGTATGGAATGAACAACTCAATGTGAAAAAACAACAAAAAAAAATCAATGAACCAAATGGTCAAATCAAGAAATTCTTGATTTTCTTATAAAATGTATATTAACAAAAATTTTTTTAATTGTGGTAAAATACATACTCATATAATTTAAAATTTATCATCTTAATCGTTTTAGGTGTACAATTCTGTGGCATTAAATACATTCACACTGTTGTGCAATCATCACCACCATCCATACACAGAACTCTTTTCATATTGTAAAACCGAAACTCTACCCATTAAACACTAACTTCCCATTGCTCCTTCCTTCAGCCCCTGGAAGCCACCATTCTATTTTCTATCTTTATGAATCTGACTACTTTAGGTACCTCATATAAATGGAATCATACAGTATTTGTCCTTTTGGGACTGGCTTATTTCACTTAGATGGTGTCTATAAGATTCATGCATGTTGTAGCATGTGTCAGAATTTCCTTCTTATCTAAGGCTGAATGTATTCAATTGCATGAATATATATACCACATTTTGTTACCCATTCGTCCACTGATGAACACTTGGGTTGTTTCCACCTTTTGGCTATTATGAATAATGCTGCTATTTTCTGGATTTTTATACTGTAGGACAAACAGATGAAAGAATGAGACAAAAGGTAAGAGATCTGGAGATCCAAAGCTCCAAACACCAAATTTTGAGATGTTTGAGAAAAGGTAGAAAACCTAAATAAACCAATAACCACAGAAAAATGGAAAAGGCAGTCAAAAATCTAACCCTTCAAAGGATACAAGGCCCAGATTGTTGTGTTTTTTTTTTTTTTGACAAGTTCTACCAAGAAATATATTAACTCTCCTAGAACATAAAAAAAAAAAAAAAGAAAAAAGATGTAAACTGTCCCAATTCATGCTCTGAGCTTAACTTCGTAACTGGAGAAGAATAGAAGGAAAACACCTGGTAAAAGATGGTAGATTAAATATATGTGTGTATCTTTCCTCTCTCCCCATCACTCCATCCAAGAGCACTCTAAAATAATGTGATAGAAGGACAAAAGGTACAGGTTCATAGGGCTAAGAAGGCAAGACAGGAGCCACCAGTGGACAGGATATTTAAACAAATTTCTGGGAGAAGAAAAACTGATGGGAGAGAGCAACTGTCTTAGTAAAGAGAAAGAAACTGCATTCTCCTGTCATTTAAGCAGGGAATATTGAAGGAAAACAAGCTAATTAATTCCATTAAACCTCTTGAAGACTCTGACTCGAGAGCATCAGGTACCACAGAAAGTTGCAGGTTGATGTTCTGGACAGATTAAACAGAAAGACCTCTGGTTTTGGACATTTCAGGCATAATGGGGTACGGGGTGTGGCATAGGGATAAAAGTGTGTATGAAATGAAAGTCTGCATCTTCTACCTTCATCTTGGCTCCCTTCTCTTGCTCTGCTCACAGAGTGCCAACAGCTATGCCCAGGGATGAGTATTTGGGGATTCTTCCCCAGAGAAAATATCTCCACACACTGAAATCTGGAGGTGCCCGGATGTGGAGGTCACTGGCCAACAAGCTTTCTTCACGTACTGAGAGCTTCCAGTCATCTTGTTAATGCCTTGCTCTGAAACATAAATGAGCAGCCAAGAATCACCAGACCTTTGAGGCAAGTGTCGAAGACAAACACAAGAAAAGAGGAAAGAAATTATGCAGGGCAGAGAAGAAAACTGAAGATACTGTTATAACTAATGTTTCCCAAGAGGTGTGAGATGACGTTGCATCTACACAAGAACACAGTGCTCGGGGGAAAAAAATCATATAACAATAAAAGACTCCTGGAAATTAAAAATATCATTAAAATCAATGTAACAGAGGGCTGGAAAATATAGTTAAGGAAATCTCCCACAATGGAAAAATTAAATGGCAAAATAATGGAAAATAGGAGAGAAATGATAAGAACATTAGACGTTCGATTCAGGAGAAACAAAATCCAACTGATATCGGTTCCAGAGGAAACAGAGGAGCAGATTTTATCAAGGAAATAGTACAAAAAGTAGGGACCCACCAAGTATCCAGCACCATGACAAATAAAACAAAAAACAAACAACAATCACATAACCAGTTTATCTTTATGACGTTTTAGAAGAATAGGGATTAAGAAATGACCCTGAAAGTTGAAAGAGGGAAACCAGGTCACATTGGATTAAAAACAAAAATGGTATCACACAATCCTGGAAGTGACAAAATGACAAAATTCTGAGGGAAAATGATTTTCAACCTAGAATTTAATACTCAGACCAAATGTCAATCAGGTGTGAGGGAAGAATAATGACATTTTCAAATATAAGGGAATCACAAGTTTAACTGTCCATGGAAGCTATAAGGATTTATTCCACTGAAGTGAGAGAGAAAACCACAAATGAAAAAAGCAAAGGAACCAGAAACAGAATATTTAGTAGAGAAAAAGAAAGGTAAGTGGAAGTGTCAGGATATCAGCTGTGGAAAGTGATGCTTACATGTGCTCTCTGAAAGTCACATTGAATTGGGCTGGGGAATGTTCCCTCCTGGGGTCAGAGCACCCGAGTTCTGGTCCACATTCTTCCAATGGTCGGACTTTGGGCAACTCATTGAACCTCCCTGGCTTTTACTTTGGTTTCCTTGCTTGTAAAGAAATGAGATTGAACTGGATAATGTTTGAGTTCCCTTAGATTTCTAATATTCTCCGCTTTGTAGAAGAAAAGGAAGAGGTCACTGAATAACTTTCCACAGAAAATAAAAGTGCAAGTATATGTATTTTTCACTTCTGTGGAACAAATATTGATACCAGAATAAGACAGAAATAAAAATAAAGCCACTTGACACACTTTCTAGTTCTAACGTCTACTATGTGTTCCTTTGTGTAAGTAATCATTGAAGTTTAATTTGGAGTGGTCTATATAGTACATGTGGCAGTTATGAAACAGAACTAAGTCAGGTAAAAATGCACTAATTGTCATCTTTATTGAGGTCTTGAAATGGCTGTCGTGCACTGGCCTGAGTCCCTTTCAGTAGACGTAGTAGAAGCTGAGGTATCTCTACCAAACATACCATCCATTACATTTAACTAATATTTAAATTAAAAAACATGTCCTTAAATTTTATGGTTATTTTTAGTCAAACAAACACCTGGCTGGGAAAATAGGTGGAGACCCTTTGACCCACTATACTCAAGCTCTGTGCCTGTGCTATCTCATAACACATGCTAGTCCTGTGGGCTGGAGTTCCCCTCGGAACCCCACGTAAGAAAGAGTTCCACAGTTATTCAGTGCTCTCTACTCTGGGATGTAGCTAAGAGATGATGGCATGCCTGATGGAATGCACCAAGATTTAAAACCTAAGCATCCCCAGGCACTTTAAGTAAAAATCAAGTTTCTTCTGAGGAAACAAACAGTGTAAGAGTCAGAGAGCTATGGATTCAAATTCCATCACTAATTGTTTAACTCTGGGCAAACTAATTTAGCTCTCTAAATCTCAGTTTTCTCATCTGTAAAATGGGGTTAATAATGTAGCCCCTTTGTAGAGGGTTGTTGAGTTTCAATGACATAAAACATGTGAAGCACAGTGCCCTATCTGGGGCACAACGAGCACTCCGCCTACACTTACTGCGATACAGCACTTATCTTAAGCAAAGGCAAGTTCCTTAAGGTACTCTAGAATTTAATAGATACGGGAAATTTTGCAATATGTATGCAGACAAAGTAATGTGGTGCATGGATAAAAACAATGAATCAGCAAATAGTACAGGGAAAAGAACTTTCATTTTCTGGCTTCTGTTATTTGTGATACTGTGTGGATTTTTGATACATATCTTAGCATTATTTCAGAGTACTATATAAAATCATGTAATCACATAGGGGTGTTAGAATATTTCCCTTGTTCTCTGTACGTAGACACTCATATTTAGAACGTTTTATTAAGGTGAAATTCAAATGATGTAAAATTAACCCTTTTGAAGTGAACCAATCAGTGGCATTTAGTATATTCACAATGTTGTGCAATCACCACCTCTATCTAGTTCCAAGTTATTCTCATCACCCCCAAAAGAAGCCTCATATATTAAGCAGTTTTTCACCGTCCCCCTTTACTCTCAGCCACTGACAACCACCAGTCTTCTTTCTGTCTCTGTGGATTTGCCTATTACGGATATTTCATATAACTGGCATCATACAATATGTGATCTTTTGTGCCTGGCTTCTGTCACTCAGCGTTTCTGTCACTCAGTGTTTTCAAGGTTCACGCACTCTGTAGCGTGTATCATACTTCATCCCTTTTTATGGGTGAGTAATTTTCCATTGCATATAAATACTGCAATCTGTTTCTCTATTAATCTTTTCGCAGACATATGGGTTGTTTTCACCTTTTGGTTATTGTGAATGGTGTTGCTATGAACATGCCTGTACATATATTTGTTTGAGGATCGGTTTTCAATTCTTTTGGGTATGTACCTAAAAGCAGAATTGCTGGGTCATATGGTAATTAACTTTTTGAGGAACCTTCACACTCTGTTTTCCATAGTGACTGCATCATTTTACATCCCCACCAGCAATGCACCGTTTCTCCATATCTTCACCAAAATTTGTTATTATTATTATTTCTAAATTATTGGCACACTAGTAGGTGGGAAATGATACCTCATCATGGTTTTGATTTGCATTTCCCTGGAGGCTAATAATATTGGGCATATTCTCATGTGTTTGTTGGCCATTTGTATGTCTTCTTTGGAGAACTGTCTATTCAAATTCTTTGCCCATTTTTAAATTGGATTGTCTTTTTATTCTTGAGTTGTAAGAGTTCTTTATATTATCTGGACAGCTGACCCTTATCAGATATATACTTTATAAATATTTTCTCCCATTCTTTAGGTTTCCCTTTCACTTTCTTTTTATTTTTTAATTAAATTTATGGGGGTGAAAATTGTTAGTAAAATTACATAGATTTCAGGTGTACAATTCTGTATTACATCATCTAGAAATCCCATTGTGTGTTCATCACCCAGAGTCAGTTCTCCTTCCATCACCATATATTTGATCCCCCTTACCTTCATCTCCCACCCCCCACCCCCCAATCCCCTTACCCTCTGGTAACCACTAAACTATTGTCTGTGTCTATGAGTTTCTGTTTCTTATTTGTTTGTCTTGTTCTTTCCCTTTCACTTTCTTGATAATGTTCTTGATGCACAAACGTTTTTAATTTTGATAAAATCTAATTTTTTCTCTTGTTGCTTGTATTTTTTTGTGTCAGATCTAACAATCCATTGCCATAGCCAAGGTCATGAAAATTTATCACTGTTTTCTTCTAAGAGTTTCATGAAACTAGCTTTTATATTTATGTCATTACGGCATTTTGGTTAACTTTTGTATATGGTATAAAGTAGGGATCCAACTTCATTCTTTTGCATGTAGATAACTAGTTGTCTCAGAACAATTCATTGAAGGGACTATTCTTTTCCCATTGAATGGTCTTGGCACCCTTGATGCAAATCAACTTACCATAAATATACAGGTTTATTTCTGGACTCTTGATTCTATTGCATTGATCTTATCTCTCTCCTTATGCCTATACCACACTGTCTTGATTACTGTTGCTTTGTAGTAAGGTTTGAAATTGAGAAGTGTGAATTTTTCAACTTTCTTGTCCATTTTCAAGATTGTTTTGGCTATTCAGGATTCCTTGCAAGTCCATATGAATTTGAGGACTGGCTTTTCCATTTCTGCAAAAAAAACAAAAAAAAAAAAAAAAACAAACAACAACAAAAAATGCCATTGGAATTTTGAAAGAGATCAAATTGAACCTGTAGTTTATGTTGGGTAGTATTTCCATCTTAGCAATATTAAATCTTCCGATTCATGAACATGGTTGCTTTCCATTTATTTATGTCTTATTTAGTTTCCTTCAGCAATGTTTTGTTGTTTTTGATGTAGATGTCTTCCACCTCCTTAGTTAAATTTATTCCTGGGTATTTTTTTTTTTTATGTTCCTGCAAATAAATTTTTTTTTCTTAATTTCCTTTTTAGATTGTTCATTGCTGGTGTTTAAAAACGCAACTGATTCTTGTGTGTTGATCTTGAACCCTGCAGCTTGTTGTATTCCTTTATTTGCTCTAAAAGGCATTCTTTGGACTCCTGGGAGTTTTCTATGTGTAGGATCATGTCACTTTCTTCCTTTCCTATTTGCATGCCTTTTATCTCTTTTTATTGCTAATTGCTCTGTCTAAAGCTTCCAGTACAATATTGAAGAGCAGTGGTGAAAACAGGCATTCTCGTCTTGTTCCTGATACTAGGAGGGAAACTCGCAGTCTTTCACTATTGAGTATGACGTTAACTATAGGTTTTTCACAAATGCCCTTTACCTTGTTGAGGAAGTTACCTTCTCTTCCTAGTGTTCTGAGTTCTTTTATCAATAAAGGATATTTTACATTGTCAAATGCTTTTATGCATTAAATTGAGATAGTAGTGTGGTTTTTTCCTTTGTTTGATTAATGTGATAGTTACATTGATTGCTTTTTTAAATGTTCAACCTCCTTTGAATTTCTGGGATGAATCCCTCTTGGTCTAGGTGTATGATCCTTTCAATATGCTGTTATACTTGGTTTGCTAGAGTTTTGTTGAGATTCTGGCATCTATATTCATAAGGGACATTGGTCTGTAGTTTTCTTGTACTGTGCACACACATTTTATGCTATGTGTGTTTGTGCACACATATACTTACACAATTTATGGTTTACCAAAAATCCAAGCTTCTCCAGATACTTGAAACAGAATCTTTGTCCAAATAAGTACATTATTATAAGATACCTCAGGAGAGATGGCAACCAAAAATGTGATCTAGCCTCTCTTGCTATTGTTGTTTCTTAGTTAAGATTCTCAAGAAAGATTCTTGTCAGTGCAATTTACATCAATCAAGTATCCACCCCTCATCTTATGAGCTATATCCAGAGTACTAGCACCAAGTTGTCAAGTGCTTCTCAAACTTCAGTGTGCATACAGCTCACCTAGATGTGTTGTTAAACTTCTGATTTTATAGACCTGTCATAAAGGCAGAATCTCAGGTTCTGCATTTCTTATAAGCTCCCAAGGCATACTGTTGCTGCTGGTGTATGGACAGCACTTTGAGCAGCAAGTTTGCAGCCATGAGTTAGGTGGGGGTGGGTCCATTCTTGCTTTGATCACTGAATTACCTGTAGACAAAGCTCTCTAATCGTGAAGGCAGCCACGTTAAAACAAGAATCTTTCAGAAGTTACGTAAGAAATACAAATGTGCCTGTGTAAGAAAAGCAGATTTCGTAATGTGGTGTACTTGTGACACTGCACATGAGCTAAGATTATCTATCACTCGGTACAATTTTATTTGCTTCTACCCAGCTGAAAGCAAACAGGGTCAGGCCTTAGCAACACTGTGCAGCTGATGAAGTTTTCCTCCAGCGTGTTCAGCTTCTGCTTTTGGTGGCTTATTTTGGAAAATGAAGGCCCCTCCCTGACCTCACGGGGCTCAGTGTCCCTGGCCTGCTACTTCCTGCTCCTTTTTTCACATTGGGATGGACATGCTGACCAGTCAGTTGCATTAACTCCAAAATCCACTTTTTGGCAGGGTTGTCCAACTTCGTGGCACACCCCTGCCAAGTTTCAGGCACAGAATTTCTTCCAGGGTCCATCCTCCTGTTTTTGTTTTTGTTTTTTTTAATCAAGGGGGAGAAGGCTATTACAGCGGCAACCATATATTTGTCCTTACCAATAAGGGGTTTGACTAATGGTGACACTGGGTGGAGAGTTGGTTCATCTGCAGGTGCCGGGGACCTTGAGCATGGGTTGGGGAGGGAAACATTGTTTTTAGGATTAGGCTCTGTCCTGGCATGTCCCCTCTACATCCTTTCTCTGCTCCCTCCCCTTTAGTTCCTGCCCACGCACAGGTAGGGGCCATGGTGCACATTTTTGTCGTCTCTCTTACCTCACAGTTATACTCTGAAAAGAGTCCCAAAATCTTTCATATTATTCCTACTTTTTGTAGGAAGAGATTGACTGAAATGTATAACACTAGAACATGTCTTCACGAATAAATTATGCCAGGCCTATCCCTGTGAGACAGGGCTACAATCAGCAGCCTTGGGTTAGAAAGCTAGAAAATGGACAAAATTTCCTCGGGAGTCAGGGATGGGAGCTGCCAAATCACCACCATCTGGCCACACTAGAGCCGCAGACTTCAAATCTTGGGGATCATATAAACTTAAAAGAATTTTGAAAAATTTTGTAATCTCTTGCACTTTTAAAAGTTGATGAGTTAAAAAAATTATTATAAGTTTAAGTAGTTGCAAAGGAACAATTTTCTTTGTACCGCAAATATTGATACTCACAAGTAAACGTTCAGCATCCTTTTTGATATATCCAGTTAAATATCATAATGCATAATACCCACCACCATCCATTTAAAAATAAATGAATAAGATTTTCTTAATCGTCAGAAATTTTACATCATCCTTTGAACTCATTTTCCCATTCACTTCTCCACAAAGTTTTATTTTAATGTAATACATATTTAGGTTTGAAAAATCACCCATTGACCACTCAATCATATTTCTCTGCTGCAAAAATATGTATATAAATGAGATATTTAAAATGTTAAATTCTTTATAACACATTAAAAAGACTACAAGTGTAAAAAAATTTTAAACTTCTAATAATCAGTATACTAGTGATCTAAATAACATACATTTATTTCATTGTTAAATTCCCAAAGTAAAATTTTATGGGAAATGCATTTCTCCATGAGATGGATGGGACATTATTTACTTATTTTACTATTAATACACATATCACTGCTAAACCGAGCTGGGTTTCGGTAGCAGTTCTGTGCTAATGTCTCATTTTTATAGATGTTCATGTTGAGAAACATTGTTCATACAGATTATACAGGACTGCAAATCCTTCTATCAGTTTAACTCAATTTAAAATATAAGTCCTTTTGAGTTATATGCCAAAATGACAATATCATTTATCAACCAAAATTATTTGGTAAGTACACAACTGTTAGGTCTCCCTTCAATCTTGTAGGAAACATACTGAAAACCACTTGATTGGCAAAAGAATTCATTGCCTAATTATTAGTGTGATACACATTCTGATCCCATTACCAGGTCTTTGAATTGTCGCTTTTGCACCCCAGGATGTTTTACACCCAAGGGCAGCCCACTACTGAAAGTAACAAGAATCTTTGTGACAGGGACAGGGAACCAGGAGGACACCTTGCCTTGACCTTGCCCTCCAGGTAGATCAGTTGTAGAAATGAATATGTAGCTGAAGACTGAAAATTGATGCCCTAAAACCACTGAGTGCCCATATGCCCCTTGGGAAAAGTTCCAGTACCTCCAGTAGGCTAGTCCAATTGTCCAGTAATTCCCACTGGGCTGGAGAAAGGAGCTGTGCTGCCTCTCGGATGATGTTCCAGACCCAGCTGAGACTTTCAAGTTCTCACTACTTTGTTTCTAAGGACAACTGGGAACCACAGTAGGCTCACGGCCCTCTTTCCTTTACAGCCTCCTCCTGGCTCTCTTAGATACTCCAGAGAAAGAGTGTAGCACTAGATAAATTTTTTACACTTCCTTGGTGTGTGTCAGGTAATATGTATTAAGTAGTAAATGTAAGTATAAATATAAATCAAGTAATGTGTTTCCATTATTATTGCTAAGCTGTGTGGTTGGATATGCATATGAACTTCAGGGATGTAGGAGTAGGGGAGGAAAGGCCAGCTACAGGACTCACAACAAACCCTGATCTAAATTAGGCCTTGGGCCAATCTGCCTTATGCTGAGAGGAGAGAGAAGAAAACACTTTTTTGAAAAAAGTCTAGTCATTTAAAAATAGTTGTCACCTTTCAAGAAGCGCTTGGTCATTTTCTGTAAGAACTGATGAGCTCATCCAGTGTTGCGGCTAGCTTGCAGCCACATATAATTAAGTTCGGTCTTGCCGAGGTTCTGCTGCAAGATAATGCAATGCTTCCCTTCCCGCTAAGAAGCCGTGGGAGGCAGAGGCCAGGAGAAAATAGCTGCCCCATGTGGCCCTGATGGTTCACAGACCTTCCCTCTTGTTCCATAGGAAAAACAATATACTCTACAGAGAGGAAGGGAGCTATTATTTCACCTGCATTCTTACATAATTTACATAACAACTGAGACTGTTGGTATATATTATCCCAACATTACAAATAAGGACACTGAGTCTCAGAGAGGTCAATGATTTGTTCATTGTCTTGGACCAGTAGGAGGCGATATCAAGACCACCCGTCCAGGTCAGCCTCCTTAGAAGTAGGGGTCCATGTTCTTTCCAACATGCCACGGGGCCACTTAGGTAGAGGAATGTCTCCCATTGCTCTTCTCCTGGTGGGAATACACAGCTCCCTACCTGTGGCCGGTACCCAGGGTCTGAGCATGGGTGGAAATGACTCTGGTCTTCAGAAATGCTAGCAGATGTGTGTCTAGAACACAGCTTCCTAACCCTTTCCACATCGCAGTACATGGAGAGAAGGAAAACGAAGTCGGCAGTTTGGGTTGTACAGAAGGCTAGAGGCAAAGGACGAAATCTCAACCTGGCTGCTGTAATTCATTCAAAGCATGGGTGCTGGGTGCTCCGACACACAGCGCACAGGTGCAAACCAAACACAGTCTTAATGGAACAGCCACTGTCACAGGCGGGCCTCTGCAGAACTGCATCCCTTCATGGGATAAGCAATAGGTGATCTCTTTTTGAATCACAGCGATGACGCACTTAGTGTCCTGGGATCATGAGTGACTGAATGATGGAATGGAAGAAAGTAAAAGACACTGTGCTTGTGGACAGCTCTGAGTAACATCTCTTATCTTGGGAAGAGGAGAGATTGCCTCCGGATCATAACATTACTCACTATGTTTTCCTCTTTTTATTGGATGATAATTCAAAGGTTGTGATGAATGAGTTGAGAAGAAATAATACAGTGTGGAGTTTATGACTCTCACTTTGGACTCAAATAAATCATTTTCATGGAAATAGAGTATATATATATATAGATGTACATGTACATACACATATATATCTGTGTTTAAACATATATGTGTATGAATGTATGTATATAGAGAGTGAATATATGGGTATATATTCTCAGCAGGTGTGTGTAAGCAGGCTCTGGGAATTTTGGTAAATGAGAAGACGTTAGAGTATCTTGAGGAATAGTGACATTTTCTTTTTGTTTAATTAATTAATTAAATCTTGAATGCTCTCCTTTAGTGAAGCCTCAAGGCAGTGATGGATGGATCCTGTGTAGCTCAGGTCCGATCAAGCAGAGGGGAAATGGAGCTGCCTAGGTGGGGCGACTTCAGAGCTAGTACGCCCACCCCTGCTCAATGTGGCGGAAAGTGCTGTTTGCAAAACAAGACTAGAAATTAAGATCTGATGAGAATACTCTCACCAGGCCTCCCAGGTGTAGGGGAGACCTCAAAGGATGTTGGCGACAGGTCTCCCAAGCTACTTGGGTGACATAGGGCAAGTTAATCAAACTCATTCATTGACTTCAGTTTTCTCACCTAATAAGGGGGGCTGGACTGGTGAGCTATTCAGGTCCTTCTGGATTTCACTTTCTGTGATTTAATTAACTTCAATTCAGTTACCTAAAACCTCTCTCCAAAGACAGTGTGTGCTTCAAGGGATAGCTGAAGGAGAAACAGGAGAAATTTAAAGATTTCTCCTGGATACTTAAAAAAAATTTTAAACTTAATTTATATTAGAATTATAAGTAACTATGTTAAAAATCTCACTCACAAGTGAAAATTTGGCAACTTGTTTACAACATTGGTTATGTTAGTTTAGAAATATCCTTCTCAAACAAAGGAAATCAGAATACTGAGTGCCTTCTTCACCTTTAAAAATCCCCAAGATTGAAGTAAGGGGCATCTAAACAAAACGTTAGATCTGGTATTATTGCTGAAATCCAAGTAAATTCCTCCTCAGTATGGATTCCCAGGCCCCAACCTAGCCTTACTGAATCAGATCCCCTTGGGTGAAGACCCTGAAATCTGTATGTCAAAAGCTCTCTGGGCAATTCTGATGAGTCATGCTCTGGGAATGTTCCAGCAGAGCAGTGTTGTAAGTCTGATGAGCTAATTATTGGCCCAAGAGGATCCCTTAGTATTTTTATGAACGTTTTAGAGAAATGTCTGGTGTGGGTGGGGGAGGTAATGTTGACTCCAGGCAAGCAGGAATTCTGTTTGTTTGCTTCTGCTTGTGTCTGTAAAATTCTGGCTTTCCATTTTCACTATGGAAGGTTGCAGCGTTGATACCTCTCATCTCCACACCCTACCTGGTCTGATACCACAGATCATTTGACCTTCATTTCAAATAAAGATGTTTGCCCTGAGCTCCTGTCTCTTTCTGGGCCCTGGTGAGCTGGGCGAGGTCAGAGCAAACCTGGAGCAAGCCCCAGAACACATGCCTCAGTTGCCATTCTTATCTGGCCCTTTTATCACTAGAACTAAAGTGCTTTCTTGAGCAAAAAGAACCCAAAGACTCAAAAGGCCAAGAGGCTCAACAATCGTGGCTTATACATTCCTGGTTTATAGTCTTTTCAACTTTTTCTTTCTACTATCAATCTGCTCCCCAGTTTGAAAGCCTTATCTTGGCTGCCGCAAATGAGAAAAGGGGTATGGAAGACAGAAGGGGATTAGCTACTTTTTCTATCAAGCAAGAGCACTGGTCTGCCTCCTCTCAGCTTTTTAGTATCTCAAACAGGTTTCCTTATATCTTCATTGCTCATCTTATTTAAATACTAATTTGGCTTCATGTTGCTTCTACTCAAATCATTATGACCTCCTTGATAATTTTCAGGAAACTTTCCTTGAAGCATTTGTCAGTGAGTGGCCAGAGAATTGGGTCTACCAAAGAGGCGACATCAGGTTGTTTGAAAAATAGAGATATCCAATGGCCTTGAGCAATGAGGATTATAGGAAGAAGACATGTAGAAATAAGAAAACCTCATGGATGTGGGAAAATGTATGGAAACTGGAAAGTCATTGAGGGTGCAGTAGAATTCCAATGACAGGATTATCTCATTGCTCCTGGGCTCTTCAAGTCTATGAATCTCAGAGTTTTGCAATATCAAATATAATGACTCATCTACTCTCTGTATGACTCAAGATCATACTTCCCCAGAGAGGATCTGCGTAGGTTGGCTCTTGTGCGAGGCCACCTCAGTCTGCCGGCAGCCTGCAGAAAGGCTACCTTTGAGCTAGGTGCCCACCTGTTGTCCAGTCAGCTATGGCCAGGGCATTCTGGATGGAGGTGAGGAGCACATCATATGAAACATGGCCACTGTCTTAGGTTGCATTCCCTAGAAGCGGACCCTGAGGACTAGTGTGAAACTGACTTATCAGAAAATGTTCCCTGGAGAAAACTACTAGAGAAATGAAGAAGTGGGATGTAACAGGGAAACCAGGAGAAGCAAAACTCCCCAGGAAGGTAATTGGTTCAGTGCCATAGGAGGAGCTCTGGAGACAGAGCATGTCACATCTCAGAGTTGTCCCAATCAGGGCCCAGAAACTAGGGTATATGAGTACACAGCCCTGAACTCACTGGTATTTGGTTAAGCCTGGGCCTGAGGCACAAATTCCCAGACACTTGCAGTTTTTCTTGTGCAGGCAAAGTAGATTCTGGTAGTCTGAAGGCAACAGTTCAAGGAGATATACTGTCCACTATTGGGAGTGAAAGCACCCTGGGAGCCTGTGCTCAAGAAATGGTCAAAGGATCTGAGCTGATGCAGCTTGGGGCACTAACAGCACCTGCTCCAGCTACCTAAAGAATTAGCTAGAAAGGCTTCCTTCACCAAGGTGCTGTTGTCATGGCTGACACCATAAGCTGCATAGTCTTCCCTACATGGCCTGATGGTGACAACAAAAAATCGAGTCTGAAACTTAGGTTCAGGTTGTAAACGGTGCAGTCAGTTATCTGGTACCTTTGTCTATAGTGTGGCATCTTTGGAAACAGCCAACATCAATCAAAGGCCAACAGAAAGCAGACTATGATGAGAGAAATAAAGAGTTAATGTGAGCGGGCTTGTAAGCTGGCAAGATGGGACAGGCAAAGAGTTAACAGGAGTGAGCTTGTGGGCTAACAGGAGAGAGTTTAAATATTAACTGCTTGGCTCTAACTCCCCTGGCTAGCACTGCACATGCAAGCTGACAAGCACCTTACATCCATCATAGGTGAGAACAGGACAGTTCCCAGGAGAAGACAATTGTAACAGCAGCCTCCCCCCGCCCCCAACCCCCCGCAAGCTGACCAGCACCCAACATCCTGCGTGGGAAAATATAAAACCCCAGCACTCCTTCTCATTGGTGCAGCTGTCCCCCATAGGACTCTGCCCTGGCACAACTTCATTTGCCAGTATTTCTCTCTTACCCCTCTGTCTCTGCAGCTGTTTCCATCAGACTCTGCCCTGGCAAAACATCTGCCAGTTCCAAACAGTACTCTCTCTCTCTCTCTTTTTGACTTTCAATAAATCTTTGCTTACTCTTGTAGAGTCTCGTAAATTCTTTTTACGTTCTGTGAACAATCAGGGGTTAATTCTACACTAAGACAGACTAAAGTTGATGCTAGTCAGACTCTGGCTATTTCCAGGTTATAAGGAAGAGATTAACTATTTTCAATGATTTCAACAAAAATAAATTAACTTTCTTGTTAAATCACTGAGAAATGTCATTTCAAATATCTTATAAAAATATAGCACATCTGTCTGTATCCAACTTTATTTTCTACCAACTCTCATCAGTTTAAAGAGCTACATGGTTTTCCATGTAACCTGTATATGGAGTCCCTGGCTGATAGTGCTTTTCCCTCTTCAGATCTCCTGAGACACTGGTTCCTTCGTAAAGGCTCTTGCCACGCTGGAACCAACACCGTAGGGGTTTTGCCCCTGTCCCACCAGAGGGTAATCTCTTTAAGGGTAAGAACAGGGTCCCACTTGCAATGATGTAAATATTTACAGCTGGCTCCCTGGGAAAAAATATTTGCATACATAAATTTATTATACACTTTAATGATATAAAGCATGTATACCACACAATTAGTAAATAATAATAAACTATACAATATGCTATTGTAAATTCCATATAGACCATTGATTTTCATAGAAAGCTTATACTGATTTTGGCTAAACTCTTAAATATAGGAGTTTATAGCTGGCCAACTTCTAGTGGTGACTGATGAACAAGAAGAGTTCCAAGAGAATGTTTTGGTTGATATTTTCAAGTAAGAAAAAAATGAAGAAGATGTATGTTGAAAGTCATTCAATGACATGAGAGTGACTTTTTTTTTCTGAGTCAGATAATTGTCTCCAAATACTGGAAGAATATAGCTGCAGGGTTTTATTTGTTTGTTTTTGTTTTTGCTTGTCACAATTTAGTGGCTACAGACATGAGACACTTTTAAGTTTAATCTGAATTATAACATTTTCCCCCATTTCTTTCTTGAGTCTAGACAATCAACAAAACAATAAGTCAAGGCTTGATTTGTAGCTTTTGATGATTTCCATGGTGTAAATACTACCATTGTGATCAATTCTAACTTACCAATATGAAGTTGCTGAACTTAAAATGGGGAAGGGAGGCCATCATTAGGTAGTACTTCCACCAGAAGGATGAAACAGATGAAAATAAACTCAAGAGGATAAAAAACAGTAAAATGTTGTAAAAGTATTAGAAAGTAATGAGTTTTGAGTATTTATTGCCATTGTTTTAATATAATTTATTTAATTATAAATTTATATAATTTAGCTTTTAATAGAGACTGTGTTTAATAACCAGCTTGCAAAATTCCTGCAAACTTAACAATGGACTCTTGTGAGCCAGTATAAACCAGTTGCAGCACAGCATTGCTCTGATTCATTGCCTTACATGCTGAGGGGTGAAAAATGTTCACTGATCGCATGAGTGATGTGAGTCCATTTAATTAGAGATGTTGACTCTCTTGCTCTGTTTGACATGTTCTATCTCACTGACAAAATTCTAACAATCTCCCCATGGTATCTAAGCTCAAAAGCTAAGTTTTCTTAACTAATGAAGGTCCTGTTGGCTTATCTGGATGAAATACAGTGTGTCTCTGGTAGAAACCAGCCTACTCAGACCTGTCAGTCTTTCTCTGCTTGTACCGTCCACGTTTCCTTAATAATGAATAGTCTCTACAGAATCTTAGAATATTACAAAGTGGCCTCAGATCCTAAAATGTCAGCTCTTTTGAGTACCTTTGATATGTTCCCCTGTTTTTTTAAATACATACTATGAGGTATAATCCATAACCCAATACTATCCATTACCCAACATTTGCCATTTTATGGCTCTTAAAATTAATCCAAAAATTTCTCGCCCTGTGTCCTGTTTGTTTCTTCCCTTTGAGTGTCAGGATCTCCCTACAGCACTTAATATGAGTCATTTTTGTTGTTGATGATGATTAATTGATGACATTGGACTGTCAATAAATTCCAGGAACTTGTAAATGGAACTTGATGATTAAATTTCAGAGGAGCCTCAAATCATATAAGAAAAGCTTTTAGGTCATGATGACCAATCATCTAGCCATCTCAGCTGCTGGGATGGTTACTGATTAATTACTCTATAATGCAATTCACCTGATAACTCCAATCTGCATTTCTTTTTCCTTGACTTTTATTTCTTTTTTTGGATGGGGAAGAGAAAGAGAAGCAGTCCCACTGCCAACCCCTGTAGAAGCAGGGGCCATTCTATTTAGATGGGCTAAGTACTCTTAGCTCTTCCAGAACCACTCAAAAGTGAGCATCCAAATTTTAATCTATTTTCCGGGAAGGATTTCAATAAAACATCTGATTAATTCTTTCCCCTTCTGTCCATTGGAGCGTCATTATCCCTATTTTATAGAGACCCAGCTGACCTGGGGTGATTTGGGAATTTACCCAATACAGCATCACCAGTAAGTGCCAGGGAGGGAAGCTAGTCCCTTTTTCTTTAAATGCTCATTCATTCATTCAACAGACACGTACGAGGAGTACAGCCTAGACCAAGCTCCGTGGTAGGCAATAAGGATAAAAAGGAGAATGTACACGAAGGATGTACACCTGTTTGATGTAGGAGGAAGACCATGGGCTTTGGGGTTAGACAGACGTAGGCTGGACTCCAGCTCTCTGAGCTCCTGGCTAACGTAGCCTTGGTCCAGTTACTCAACCTGTAAGTCCTTGTAAAAGGGGAATCATATTATCAAACTTGTGGGGTTATTGTGAGGATCATAGATGATGTGTATGAAACTGGCACAGAGCACGTGTCACAGGAAACAAAAATGGTTCCTGTGACTAAGGCTAGAAGAACATTGTAGGGCTCATAGTCTAATAGGGGAGACAATATGTAAAAACCTATGACAATGAGATAATGACTCTGATGGAAACAAAAAAGGGAGCCCTGTGGGAGCCCATCCTTTTCCACTTGATCAGGAGGCCACAAACAAAAATGTGACCTTGGGATTGTCTTTTAGCCTCTAGAATCACAGCTCCTTACCTGCTAAACAAGGGAATTAGAAGGCGATAGCTAAACTTGAGTGAGCCTGTGTACCTTGGATCTCTGGAGGTGCTCCCAACAAGGTGTGCCCTGCAATTTCATGCTATAAAAGGTCTATTCAATTACAAAAGCTTATGGTGATACACACCCCCAATAACTAGCTTAGTAACATAAGCAAAACATAACAATGGCAGCTGATATCACTTTACTGTTATTGCAAATGATAAAATTCTCAATGAATGCATCACATGCTCAAGTTTCTCCGTCAGTCCTCTCTGTAAATATTATTGTTATATTCTGTACATTAAGTCCATTTGGATTCCATAGTAGTTACAGATTACATTGCTGTTTCCACAAGTACTGATCCCTAATACAGTACTCAAGGAAAATAATACCATTCATATGGATGGTGCACATTGGACTAAAATGCCTCACATCTGTTTCTAAGTAATTTCCAAGAAAGATTATGAAGAATACATTTCAAGAACTTACATTATTCCAAAATTTAGACTGCAAACATTTCTATTACCTTGCTCACCTTTGACAATGCAAATGTTTACAATGCCCTGTATAAATAGCTATAAAAATGGACTTATGGAATTAAAATAATTTAGAAGGAACAAGCAGATTAGAGACAGTTGGCTATAAAGGCAATATTTTCTATTCCCAATTCCTAAACATTCCTACTCACACCTCCATTAACCTCTTTCACCTCCCTTTCTCTCTCCTTTTCTCCTTATTCCTTCAGTGTTCCATGAGCCACCCTTTAACACACCACCCTCCCCTCCACCACCCCACACTCCTTAACAGGCTACTTAGAAGGGGAACCATCATCAAATGACATTTAAGTTAGAATCTTTTATTGAATACACAAAGAAATCATTTATTTATATATGGCTTTGGTTTATATCTGTAATTAGCTATGCATGGATATAAATTTTTCTTTCTCTCACTGGCACATATTTTCAGAACATATTTTATTCTAAACCAGGGTTTACCAACTGTGTTCCGTGGGACATTAGTTAGTGTCCGTGGAGATGTTAACAAGTGTTCTGAGTTTTAAAAACTGGCATTGGATCTTGTGGGAAAATGCAACATGGCATATTAAAGACTGAGAGTTCTTGTGTTAAAGGAACCTATTTAATTCTCCCTGTGCCAGAAATTCACAAACTTATTTGATTATAGAACTATTATTGATTGACTGATTGATTGAATAGCCTCTTTAATGGTCCAGGGAACACACTTGGGGAAACACCCATCAAATGCAATAAGAATGTTCTTTTTCCTGTGCTGAAGAGCTGAGGAAAGGAACTCTCTGACTCTATTTCCGCCTCCAAGGGCTGCCCCTCTCATGATGGAAGCTGGGCTACCTGTTTACTTTCTCACTCAACTCATTACCTCTTGTCCTGTCATGCACCCTATTATAACCTTGCTGACCTTTAAAGAATTTCGCAAAGTAGCTGTGAGCCACCATCAGCTTTCCAAGCCCATGCTCTTGTGATTCTATTGGACTTTGTGCTGAAAACAAATGACTTCTTCAAGGATGCCAATCCTAGAACCTTGAGGAGGTTGTGTTCAAATTCTCTTGGACCAGCCAATGTACCCCGCTCTGCGGACCATACACCCTCCCTTCTGGGGTGTGTCTAAATTATTTAAACTGCCTTATCAAAGGTAGTATCTCTACAAAAGTTGACTGTGAAATCTCCTAACAGGGGACCTCTGCCTCAATGCCAGCTTAATCTGCTGTCACCAGGTGCAGACAAGGTAACTCAGCAGGCCAACAGCATCCACTGATGTGCCATGAGGCAGCAGTACCTTTCTCATGGGGGTGTTGGTGAGTTGAAGGAATTCACAGATGTGAGGGTAGTGCCTGGCACAGCGTAATTACTCTATGCTACTTCTCTATGGTTGGTACTGTGTTTCTGATTTATGACTTATTTCATCTTGTTTTATGGTATAGAGATGAAAAGCATGGAAGACATGGCTTCAAAACACGACTCTTCCTCTTGCTGTCTGTGTGGCCTTGGGCAAGCTACCTACCCTCTCCAAACCTATTTCACCTCATTTAGAAATAATGCTGGCCCATCCCATACTGCTATTAGGAGCAATAAATGAGCCGATGTAACATAAAGCCCTAGCATAATGTAGGGTGTATGGCACAAAGTGAGGGCTCATTAAATTAACCATGATTTGTATTATTGCAGTGCAATAGTGGTGTGTGTGTGCGTGCGTGTGGGTGTGTGTGTGTGCTCATGTGCACAGATACAAGTTTATGGTCTATAGAATAATACTGAAACATTACTAAATGAATATAGCATCAAATGGATTATACTATATATGTTATACAAACTAACACAAGGAAGGATAAATTAGTTTTGACAAACAAAATAAATAATGTTTTGGAGGTCGTGTTTGCCTTTGATATGAAAGAGGAGTAGCAGTTATACAGGCAAAGATGGGGGGAAGAGAACTCCAGGTTGAGGGAAGAGTCTGAGGAAATCAAGGATGCAGGAAAATTACAGGACATTTATGGAGCCCACTCAGAGGCTGGGAGGCTGGAGCAGAGATTGTGTGCTCCCCCCTATTTGGGATCATGGAATGAGAGGGAAGGTTGGAAAGCCAGGCTGGGACCAGATCATGGAGGCCCTTGAATGCCAGTATGAGGGGTTTAGACTTTGTTTTATAAACCTGGAGGAACCAGCAAAGGTATATGAGCAGATAACCGTGTAGTTAGATATGTTTCTGAACCATTTGCTTTCGAGTGAATGCAGATACCCTGTTCCTTCAGCAGCAATTTGGTGGATCTTTTTCTTCTGCCACTGAGGCTGTGAATGCCACTTTTGTTTCTGTTACAGCACATGGCAGAGGACCACACATGTAACAAGTACCTCAAATAAACATAGATGGAGCTGCTGTCAGAAACTTTGTGCTTTATGAGTGTTGGAAGGGCCATGCAAATGCCAGGAGTTTTCCTTTCAGCATTTACATGACAGTTTGGAACCAGAAACAGTGACTTTTCAATCCTTCAGTAAAACTATGAGCTGGATTGTGGGGGAGTTTGTTTCTGTTTATTTTTTGTTTTCCCTCTTAGAAGTTGTTTGAGGCATGGATACATTCTTTTCAGTGCCAGGCACCAGGCTAACTGCACAATATTTGATGGTGAGCAAAAGAAACCTGGTTCCTACCCTTCTGACAATTGTATTCTGGAAGGGAACTCAGATATTAATTAAATAATCATACAAATAAATAAATAACTGGAAATTGTAATAAATGAGCTGGGGAATATAGCATGGTGACCTAACTGAGTCTGGGTGACTGCTCTCTAGGGCAATGACATTTGAGTGGGGGAAAAAAAGTGGTCCAGGCAGAGGGAAAAGCATGTACAAAGGTCCTAGGAAATAGCATGGAGCATTGAAAAACCTGAACAAAGGTCAGTGTGGCTAGCACATAGCGAGTGAAGAAGACATAGGTATGGTCTGAGGTCACGGTAAACAGGAAGGGTGCAATCATCCAGGATACTGGCCATATTAAGGAGTGGGGATTTTATTTTAAATACAATGGGAAGCTGTGACATACCGTAATCTGATTTACATTTTGAAAAGAGTACTTTGGCTACGTAGTAGCAATATTAGAAATGAGAACCCCAGTTAGAGAACCCCAGATTATTCCCATAATCCAGGCAACAGGTGTGGTGGCTTCAGCTAGGAAAACACATTGGACACTGAGAGAAATAGACATATATAAGCTATCTTTTTGGAGATAGAGTTGGCAGTATGGATGAGGGAAAGAGAGGCGTTAATGAGCTTTCCAAAGTTTCTGTTTGAGTGGTTCTATTGATGGAGAAGGGGAATCCTGGTGGAAGGGCAGGCTCAACAGTGAGCTGTGTGCTGTGGAACATTCATAAGAAGATTGAGAAATACTCCTTTCTCTCAGAGAAAATACCATGAAGCTGGAGAGACAAGACTGCACCCAAGAAACCTAAAGTCCAACTTGGGGCATTCAATATAACTGATGGTCAGATGAAGGAAAGACAGGGGAGAATTGGAGTCGTCACAGTGCTTCTGGAAGGAGGAGGAAAGCCAATTTTTGGGCAGGTAGTAAGGAGGGAATAGAGCACGAGGAGTCTGAAGAGTGGCACTGACCATATCACAGAAAGAGGCACAAATAGGTGTGGCCAGGTGAGAGGGCAGCGGAGGGGCCGGCTTGTCTTCCCAGATAGCCCTGTTTCTGGGCCTTTGCTTCTGCTGCCTGCAGGAATGCCTGTTCCCATCAATTTCCAATTTCCCTACCGCAAAGAAGCGCTACTTCCACGGTGCACTCAGTATGCCCCGAATGACGTCCACCATGCACCTGGAACCGTTGGCGTCACTCATGGGCACACCCATTTTTCTACCTTTCCTAGATTGGTAGCTCCTTTAGAGCAGGGACCATGTGTTATTTGTTCTCTTTTCCCCAGTACCTGGCACATGGTAGCAGGCACTTAATAAGTAATGGTTGAATGTATGAAGGAGAGATTTGCCCCCTGTGATTTTATCACAGCTGGGAACGGGGACGCAGAGGGATAAAAGGTCTTCATTGTTTTGCTTTGAACACTGGGATCCCTGCTGCATATAAGGAGGTTGTGCTAAACATCATGGGACATAATTTGGGTGGATGAGATGTTTCTCCAGCCCAAGGAGCTTATCATCCAGGAAAGTCACGGTGGAGGATGGTGGCAACAGGCTGTCCTGCACAAAGTGTGTCAAATCAGGCTGGAATTCTGGGTCAAAGATATAGACAGGGGAGTTAATGATTTAAGATACAGAACTTGACTCCTTGGGCACAGGTATAGTCATAAGATTAGGCAGGAATCCATATAGAGGTCATGTACATTTATTTAGGGATTTGACAGGAAAAGGAAGGGAGGTTGTAGGTCAATTACTTGAAGAAGCAGAAAAGCCTAGTGGCTTAATTCAGTAACAGCAATGGTTGAGGTGTGTTGGAAGATGGAAGGGAAGGTTCTTAGGGAGGAAAAGAAGTGGAAGATGCTGGAGAGTAAAGGAAATATTTTTAGATATCTGGATGGTGGGATGCAATGTGGTGAGTGAGCATTAATGAGAAAATCTCCTTTTTCTTTCTTTTTTTCCTTGGGGAATACTGGGAAACAGTGTGTTCTTCCAGGATGTCAAGTCCTTGTTTTTCAATTTAGTTGTGGAGGGCGCAGCTCACTGGCCCAAGTGGGAATCGAACCGGCAACCTAGTTGTTAAGAGCTCCTGTTCTAACCAACTGAGCCATCCGGCCTTTTTCTAAGGATGAGGGCATTAATAAGAGATGTGAAGTAGTCAAGTAGGGAGGGGAAGCATGGGTGATGATGTGGTCTTCATATAATTGGAAGCTAAGTCTTCCATTCATCATGAGTCTTTAGTGTCTAGGAATGAAATGAAAGTTTTAGGAGACATGGTCTTTGTGAATTAGGGAGATGTACAGAGCTGAGTAAATAGATTTATGAAGAGTAGCATCAAACCTTAGACCAGCTGTGGATGTCAGCATATGCTAAACTGTAGCATAATTTATAGTATGGAAGAAGGAATGGACAGAGCAGTCTGGATACCATGTTTCCCCGAAAGTAAGACCGAGTCTTATATTAATTTTTGCTCCAAAAGATGCATTAGGGCTTATGTTCAGGGGATGTCATCCTGAAAAATCATGTTAGGGCTTATTTTCCAGTTAGGTCTTACTTTTGGGGAAACACAGTATGAGTCAGCCATAACAATGGGAATAGTGGGTTGAAGTCCAGGGGAGAAGATGGATCAGGGCCACACTTGGTTTTTGATGAGGAAGTGTAGTGGGAAGGGGCTGATGGTATCCTGGATGGATTGAGTGATCAGAAGTCCCAGAGAAGCTGGAGAGGAGGTTTAGTGATGTAGAGCAGGGGATGCCAGTGGAGCAGGTAAGGAAGTGGAAAGCAAAGATGGCCTCGAGCACTGTGCTTCTTAGGTCACATTATAAAACAGGCAAAATCTGCTGTATGGCTTCTTCACTTCTATACCTTTGATGATCTCCTATCACTAATCATCACATATTTGTTCATTCTTTCGTTTAACAAATGTCGATTGAGCACCCAGCAGGTACTAAGGCATATACTGCAGATACAGAGACGAACAGAAACACCCCAGAACTAGTGAAGCTGCTGAGAAATTTGTGAGGTTGGATAGCTGAATGCAGGGGTGTTTGCTGTATTCTCTTTATAAATAAGACTGTAGGATGTCTCTATTATAAAAGAAAGCTGAAGGGTGAGACAACTTCCTAATTCTGGCAAAGACTTGATAATCATGGAACAAGTTTTTGGAGGGGGTATCTAAATTATTTTTTTAAATAATTCAATTAGTTCGGAGGAAACCAGAGTTGACCAATTTAACCTGAAATTTTAATTAGGACATTTAAAAATTTCACTGACTCAATGTATCCTCAAAAAGGCCAAATTCTGCTATAATTTCACCGTGTTGATTTTTAAATCAGACATTAAATGAATTTGATATTCAATTAGCAATGATATTGGGCATTTTGATGTATACCAAAGTACAAAGATTGCGCGTCATTTTCAAGGAGATTGCAGGCAATTAAATCTATTTTAGGACTGTTGCAGGCCTTTTGAATGGTAGCTTTGACTGTTTCCGCAGCCTATTGTCATCAGCAAGCCCATCCAGAATTCTGAAAATTAGTACAAAAAGCAACACATTATGCGTGAGAAAAAGTAATAATAATAATAATAAAAGGTAGCTCAGGGGTCAAATGTTTCTTTGGCCAGAAATAGAGTTGCTGATAAGGAATATAGGAGAACAAAAGAACAAGTTTGCTGAGCTTGGGCGCAGAGACTTGGCTTGTCCAGTGCTGTGGCCAGGCTACTGACTAGCTTCTGATCATTGGATGTTGTCTGTAGTTTTCCTACTGGGGGAAAATATTCTGGGTTTGTCTCCATTGTCAGAGGTACTGTGTTGCTTTTATGTAAACCCGTTGCAGTGGCATTCCAGCTTCTCTACTTCAGGTTCCCATGAGTTCAGTTAGCCTGAGTTAGCCTCTAATAAACCCGGAAAACAAACAGAACTGAATTTCTGAAATGGCAAAGCTGAGGCCCCCAACCTGTAGTCACTTCACCAAAGACTGTTAGGGGCTGGCCAGACTGCCTCATCCTGGCAGCAAGTCCCCAGTGACTGTCACTCTTCAATGGAGTGTCACACAGCAGTTCCCAGACACACCGAGAATGATTACTGAGGGCTTTATTCTCTTTAGTATTAAGAGGAACTCCCGAGTTTTCCTGCTGTTCACACATTTAGACTCCTCTCTGGAGGAAAGAGTGTCTTGAAGTTGGATAAATCTGAATTTTAGTATGACCTCTCTGCCACTTATGGTTTGGGTGGCCTTGCCAAAGCCAATGAACTCCAAGTTGAGTTTCCTCAGGTGAAATGTAAACTCCTACTACACAGTTGTAAAGAGGCTGCATGGACGATCAGTGATGTATATAAGATATGTGGCCCAGCGCCCGGTGGAAATAGTAAGAACTACTGTTTACAGAAATATTGGCTAAAGAGAAAGGGGAAGCCCCAATTTTTTTCCTTAGCGTGAGGAAGTAGGGGAAGATCGCTGTATAATCCCATCATGAGAGCTCTGTGGGGCAGAAGACAGGTGTAAATGTGGCGACAATGTCAGCATCCTGGACCTTAGAATGGGTCACCAAGCTTTGAGCAGCTGGAAGAATTCCGAATCAGGTGTCAGAAGAAAGGCGGGGAGGGAGGGGCGTGGGAATCACCGCGGCTTCTCGCTTGCGTTACCCTTCACCCTTTTCACCTCCCAGATCAAGCAGGTCTCCCGGAGGGCCGTGGTTACTAAGCACGAGAGCGTCCATGGCAACCCGTTCCTCCAGCTGCGCGCGCCCGCCTCTCTTCCCACCGGCCAATCGGCTCCCGGCGAGCCGGCAGGGGCGGCCGTTGACTGGTCCGTAGTCGCTGACGTCACAGAAGGCGGGGCCAGGGCCCTACCCGTGGGGTCCGAGCCTTTGCGGGAGGTAGGTGGTGCGTCTGAGACCCCTCCAGCTAGCCGCCCCTGCCCCGCCCCTCGCCCGGCACCCCCTGACAGGTGAGTGGTCTCGCTGGCTCTCCGCTGGGACAACTCCTGTAAGGTCCCCTTCTCCAACCAGGGCTACAACGTTGACCTCAGAATTCGGGGTGAGGTCATGGAAACCCCGGAATTCCTACTCCCATCTTCACTTCTTTACTTCCACCCTCCGAAATAAAAACCCTACGAACCCACAGGCACCTCTACACAGTCCGTGCCTTTGTAATTTACGTTTCTGAGGCTTTTCAAGGATTGAGAAGTTCTTTCTAAATGCGGAACCGGGAAAGGGGCGTCGGAACCCCCGACCCTCTGCTAACTGGCATAGTTTAGGACACCTGTTAGCAGTGCTGTGCTTTCCCACTGAACACTGTTCCTTGTTCTTCCTGCTCCTTTAGCTCTGGTCTTCCAAGTGCAGCCAAGGGGAGGGCAGGACAATCACCTGGAGGTCCAGACAGAGTTCCCGAGATTCAGGAAAGGCAGGTGTTTGCTTACCGCCCGTGGCCATTTCTGTTGAACTCTGGCTGTGAAGCTCTCACTTGTACTTGGGCAGTTCAGAAAAGCCCCTTTATGATTTCTCTCTAGATGCTTATTTATCTAGATGATTTTCTAGATAAATAAACATTTTCTAAATGGGTAGAATTACTCATTTGGTCATTGCTAAAAGAGCAAGCACAAAGTTTTACTAATAGGCAAAGTGTTTTGTGGTATCTGATCAAATATTCCACTTTTTCTGACTTAAAATGAAATATTTCACCCCATAGAGTGTTCAAGTATCCATGTACCCACACCTCATTTAAAATAACAAAAACTGTTACAAGCACACAGGAGGCCTCCTATGTACCCTTGGGAATCCTGTTTCTCTCTCTCGTTCCCCACCTGTACCCGCCTACCAGAATTTTAGTGCTTTCTTATATTCTGCATATTTTTATAGTTTTACTATTTATGAATTTATCTAAAACGCAATATATAGAGAGTTATTTTTAAAGTTCACATAATGATACCATGCTATACATGCTGTAGGTCATTCATTTAGCTGTTGTATGAACATTCTTGTATGAATGAATTTACCACAAACTATGCATGCGTTGGACTTTTGCATTGTTGCACTGTTGATGGACTTTTAGGCTGTTTCCTTTTAAAACTGATTAGAAACATATCCTTGTACATTCTATTTGTATACATACTTATGTTTCTCTAGGTAGATATCAAAAAGTTGAATTACTGAATCATAGGGAATATGCTTTTTCAACTTTACCGAATACTGCCACACAGCTCTCTAATTTGTAGTAATTTATACTTCCACTATCAATGAAGAGAGTTTCTTATCAAACTTTCCTTGTTTGGAAGAAAGACTATTCAACTTTTCCTGAATTCTTATTTAATATATGCATAAAGATAAATTACTTAAATATTGAAGTCTGATAAAATTTCTTCTAATTCTGGTACTTAATATGTTGGGGCCAGTGTTTTATTTCTGTTCCAGTGTGAAACTATGAGTAATTAAATGGATATGATCAAACGAACTAATGGGTTTATACGTAGTCATTTCCAGATTATGTTTGCCACTTACCTGAGCCGGGTGTGGAACAAGCTGTGGAGACTCGCTGTACTTGTCATGTCTTCTGCAGAAAATGATCTATAGATTTTTAAACCTTGAAATATTTGTGATCTTAAAGTCTTGCCTAAATTTGCCTGTAAAATATGTTTATCCAACTTGAGGCTACCTTTTGGATTGTAAATGGAATTTTCTAGTACTTAAAATCTCTGCATGATTTATTATACTTTTATCATGTTAATATTTATAGGAGACTATCATAACATTTTTCAAGAATGTGGATAACTATTGACCCCACATTAAATTAACATAGTCAAACACTGTGTTTGACTTTGTAGCACATGTCTCATTTCTTAAAATGCTTTTTGGTCATGACTAAAAGAATAATAAAAAGCAGTTACATGATTTAGGGGATGGATTATTCCAAAGCTATTTTCAGTCATTTCCTCAAAGAATATGTTTGGTTTACTTGTAAATATGAAATATTTATAGGAACAATTAATTATCTCAGTAGGTGTCACACATAGCCTTTTAGGACATGGCTGAGTTAGGCTTAAGAGAATAATTTAAACACTATAAAAGGCAAAGCACCAAAGGACTCTGTAAGCTTTTACAAATTGAGGTATTATTTCTTCCTGAAATGTTTGGTGGAATTCATCAGTGAACACATCTGGGCCTGAAATTTTCTTTAAAGAAAGATTTTAAACTATAGAATCAATTTCATTAACTACTATGGGGCTATTCAGTTATCTGTTTCTCCTTTAGTCAGTTTGGTTATTTACATCTTTAAAGAAATTTGTCCATTTCATCGATGTCAAATTTCTTTTATTAGTTGTTGGTAATATTGCATAAAGTTGTTGGTAATATTGCTTCATTAATTTTCTAGTGTTTGCACGGTCTGTAGTAATATTCCCTCTTTCATTCCTTTTAATAGTAATTTGTCCTCTCTTTTTATTTTGATCAATCTAGCAAGCGGTTTATCAATTTTACTGTTAGGGTTTCATTCCTTGCCCCCTCCCGCCGCCCCCCATTTATCCAATTTCTACTTCATTTATTTTTCTCTTTTTATTATTTCCTTCTACTTTGGGTTTATTTTGCTTTCTGTTCTTCTAGCCATTAAAATGAAAGTGTAGATTTTTGATTTTAGCTCATTCTTATTTTGTAATATAGGCATTTAAAGCTATAAACTTGCCTCTAAACACTATTTAGCTGCATTTCACAATTTTTATATTTTGTATGTTTTCACTCTCATTCATTTCAAAATATTTTCCTATTTCCCATGTGATTTCTTCATTGATCTAGAAGTGGGTTGTCTAATTTGCTACTATTTGAGGATTTTCCAAATACCTTTCCATTATTGACTTTTAATTTAAATCTGATATAGTCAGAGAACATACTCTGCATGATTTCAATATTTTAAGGTTTTGAGACTTGTTTTATGCTTCAGAATACAGTCTACCTTGGTGCATGTTCTCTGTCCAGTTGAAAATAGTGTGTAATCTGACGTTTTTGGTGGAGTTTTTAGATGTAAGTAGTGTTCAAATATCCTATTAACTGCTTTTCTATTTGTTCTATCAAGTAGTGACAGATGAGTGTGGAAGTTCTACCTACACTGTGGATTTGTCTATTTCTCATTTTATTTTGCCAGTTTTTCTTCATGTATTTAAAATTCTGTTAATGGTTACATTTTGTTGTATCTCCTTGATTAATCCCTTTGTCCTATTCCTCTCTTTATCTTTGATAATATTTCTTGTTCTAAATTCTACTTGTTTTGATGTTAATATAGGCACTTCAGTATTCTTTTGATCAGTGTCTACATGACATCTTTTTTTACACCTTTATTTTTAACTTACTTGTGTTTTGTATTTAAAATTTGATATTTTTCTAGACAGTATAGAGTTCAATATTACTTTGTAGAAATCAGTCTAAGAATCTGTGCCTTTTGATTTGATTGTTAAACCATTTATTATGATTGGGTTTGTGTCTATCATCATGCTATTTGTTTTCTCTCTGTCTTATTTTTGTCTTTTCTCTTGGATTAATTACATATCTTTTGTAAGTCTTCAATTTTTTTGTTCCACTATTGGCTTACTATTAGCTTTAACTCTGTTTTATTTTTTGTCTTGGGGATAGCTCCAGGTCAACAGATTAAAATTTTTTGGTCTTAGGACCCCTTTATACTCAAATGACGTCATGTTGAAGACCTTAAAAAGCTGTGGTTTATATGGATTACATCTATTTATATTTATTATATTAGAAATTTAAAAAATTAAAACTATTAATTCTTTTAAAAATAACTATAACAATCCATTATATAGTAATATAAATGACTTGTGTGTTTTTTTTTTTAATTAAGAAAGCTAGGTTTTCCGAAACAAAAAATAAATTAGTGAGAAGAGTGACATTGTTTTACATTTTTGGTAAAGTTCTTTAATTTCTATCTTAGTAACTAGGTTCTCATATGTATTTCTGTACTCAGTCTGTTGTGATATCATATGTCACCTTTGGAAAACTCCATTGTAAATTTGTGAGAGAATGAGAGTGAAAAAGGCAAATGGCATCTAAGTATTTACTATGAAAATAATTTTTACCTTATCCCTCTTGAGAAGGTTTTAGGCTAGCCTGTGAATTCCTGTATCACATCTTGAGAACTGCTGCTCTAAAGTTTCAAAATGCATTTTTTAACTCGTCACAGTATTTTTTAAATTTCATTATTCCAATTTAGGTATAAAATATAACCCTTAGAATAATACATTCCACTTTGGCCCTTCCATCATTTGTGCTATTATTACCATATAAATTTACTTCTATTTTTAAAATAACCTCTATAATAATTTTTTATTAGTTTTATTTTAAACAACCATCTTTTAAATAAATTTAAAAGTTAGAAAAAAATTTTTTGTATTACCATTTCTGACACTTAATTTCTTTGTGTAGACCCAAGTTTCCATCTGGTATAATTTCCTTTTATCGGAAGAATTTCCTCTTACAATTTTTTTGGTGCAGTTCTGCGGCTGATGAATTCTCTTGGCTTTTGTTTGTATGTAAACATTTTATTTCACCTTCATCTTTGAAGGATATTTTCACTGGATATAGAATTCTAGTCTTACTCTTTCTTCCAGCCTTTTAAAGATGTTTGATTGTCTTCTGACTTGCATAGTTTCTGACAAGAATTTTGCACTAATCCTTATCTTTGTTCCTTTCTACCTACTGTGTCTTTCTACTCTGATTTTATGTTTCCTATTTATTGTGAATTTTCAGCAATATGATTATAATGAGTCTTGAGGTGATAGTAGTGGTGGTGGTAGTGTGTGTGTACATGCCCGTATGGGTGTGTGTTTATCCTCTTGAATTGTGTGGAGCTTCTTAAACCTAGGCATTTTACAGTTTTCATTGAGTTTGGAAAATATACAGCCAGTATGTCTTAAAAAAAAAATTGTTTTTCTCCCTTCTCTTTATGATACTTCAAGTACAATGATGTTAGACCACTTGATATTGTACCATTCATGACTGAGGCTCATTTTATTTATTTATTTTATTTTCAGTTTTAAAAAAATTCTGCTTTGGTTTTGTTGGATTGGAGTTTACTAATCTTTACTTCTCCAATGTCTCATCTGCTATTAATCCCATCTAGTGAAATTATGCAAGTATATGTTGTACAAGTATACATTGTATGTTTTATCTGTAAAGTTCCATTTGGTTCTTTTTTTTTTTTTTTAATCTTCCATGCCTCTCTTTATTATGTTCTTGTTTTCCTGTAGATGCTTGTACTTAGTTTACTAGTTCCATCACGTCTTTGCTATTCATAGGCCTGTTTGAATTGACTGATTTTCCTCCTGATTATAGGTCACATTTTTCTGCTTCTTGGCATATCTGAAAGTTTTTGATTGGATGCTGGGCATTGTGATGTTATATATTTGAATGTCTTGATGTTGTCAGGCAGTTTAATTACTTGTGGAGCAGTTTGATCTCTTTGAGGCCTCTTTTTAAGCTTTGCTAGAGTGAGTTTTCAATACCTTCATTCTAGAAATAGTTCAGCCTCCTCTCTAATGTGTGACCTCACTAAGGTCTCCATGGAAGGCTCCAGGTGATTACCAATAACTCTCCACTCTGACTGGTGCAAATTCAAAATGTTCTTCACCCTCTGTGAGCTCATGAAATTGTTGAGCTAACAATCCTGCCATCATTCTTTGCCAAGGTCTGTGGAATATCCCTTCATGTACATGCGTCCTATTACTCAGCAAAGACTCAAGCAGACCTCTACGTAGATTTATGCTGCCAGGCTCTGTTTGGTTTTCATCTGTTCTTCCGCATTGCTTGGAAATTGCCTCTAGGCAGAATTTCAGGATGACCAGAGGCCTCATCTTATCTGTTTCCCTTCTCTCAGGAATCAGAATTCTGTGCTGCTTTTTGTCCAATATCTGAAAACAGTTTCATATATCTTGTTTAATTTTTTCAAGATGTAAGAGGCTGAGTCTAGTTTTTATTTCTCTATCCTGGTTGGAGGCAGAGTCAAGTCCGTTTTGAGTATTTCTTAGGACATGACACTCTCAATTTTTTTTTACCAGCAATGAATAAAAATACAACACATTGCCATGCTGTTATCTTTTATTCAGCCTTCCTGAAAGACTTAAAAGATGTCTGACTGAAGCTAGAAGTTCAGTTGTGGCTGTGGAATATTATCTTTCATGTGACACTTACTGTTATACGTAAGGAACTGTACTTCTGTGAACTTCAAAAACAACTGACCTTTATGCTTCAGATTCAAGATTCTAGATTATACCCCATCCCTAATTAAAAGAACTATCACTGGATACTTTTGTAAACTATATTGATTTTTTTCAGTGCATATGTCTCCTCTGGCTTTTGAACCTCTACATCTTCATACATTGCCACATGGAGTAAATCACCCAAGGTTCAATATTTGACAGTATTTGACAGGTTGTGATCCCTCAAGATTTCAATATAATAGATGGAGGGTAAATATAATTCTACACTTGGAATTCCTTGGTTGAAGGACCAAATGAGACATTAACTTTTATACCCTCTATTGTCAAGAATTAAGAAAAGGCAAGTAAGAGTGGTTCAACCCTACGTGATGTTTCTTGTTGAACGAAAACTGGGTTATTTCTAGATTTGGCTTGGGGAAGCAGTTGGAAGTAAAAGTAGCCATAGGGACCCTAAGGTCTCAAGTTACTTTGAATTTGCTTTTTCAAAAAACACTGTTTAAGTTTCAAACTGAAGTGAAGAACAGCAAGTGGTTATTAAGGTTTCTTTTTTACTATTATACTCTGAGTGTGGTCAGTATAGGTACTTGAGGGCTAAGGGAAGGAAGAATTCAGGAAAAAGTCAGGGAGCTAAGCTCAGGTGGGACATCCCACTGGCAGTGGGCAGCTATTACATCACATGTGGTCCAAGTGGATTTAGATTTGACCACAATTCTACAAATAGATTATTTTGTGGTTTGGGTACCAAAGGCTTCAAGACATAGCCATTTAAATAATCATTGAATAATTTTTTTTTCTGAGCAAGCCTATAGAATTGGATCTAATTTTATTTTTCCTTTTCAGTAAATGGGTCCTAGACATTAACCCAAAAACAGTGTGATGTTTAGATGCTGAAAAATATGTTATAGTCTATGGCAGGCAACCTTGGCTTTCTGGACTAATAATGACCAAAAGTTCCAGATAGTAATAGAATACTTTCAACTGGTAAAAATAAATAAAAAAATAAAAAATGAAGAAGTGGATCTATATGTTCTAACGGGGAGAAGTCCAAAATACACAGAGGGTCCCCAAAAAATGTATACACATTTTAAGAAAGGAAAAAACTATATTAAAATTGTAATACTCAATATATGCTGATAACAAAAGATGAATATAAGTCACATTTGACTTCTGCAATTGCAAGAGGTGCTCAAAGTGGTTACCGTCAGCGTAATTTTAATACAGTTTTTTCCTTTCTTAAAATGTGTATACATTTTTTGGCACTCCTCTGTATATTTTGAAAAATGCATGTTCTAGAATGATAAATATAGTGATTAAGATAATTCATTTTTTTGTATTGAAAATATCTGTACATATGTATAAATGGTACATAGGTAGATGTATGTAGGTTTAAAACTAATACGTATGTTGGTATATGAACAGGAAAAATCTGGAGAAATACAACTATTAATGAACTGTGCACAGTGGCTACTTCTGAGTTCAGGTGTTTTTTTTGGGGGGGAAATTTATATTTATCTTTCACTTTATATACTCTGTATTAGTAATTTTAAAAGCTGACATTTATTGAGCATGTACCATGTGTCCAGAACTGTGCAAAGCATTCCACATACTTAGCATTGTCTTACTCAATCCTCATACCCTCTGGCTGCCCTAGAATGTCTATATTGGAGCTGCTTACAGGTGGCAAGTTGCCAGGAAAAGCAGATCTAGGTACTGGCCTTGAGCTATGTTTGCCTACCAACCACACCATTGTAACCGGGATTGTGTGTTTATTTAGGATGACGTGGAGGGGGGGCACGATGCTGCCAAGCAACCCCTTGCTCTGCTAATACTGCTCATAACAATCCAAAGAAGTAAGTACTATTACTCCCAATTTAGAGATGAGGCGCCTGAGGCACAGAGAGGTTAAGTAGTTTGCCCAATGTCACACAGCTAGTAAATAGCAGAACCAAGATTTTAATCTGTTAAAATGGATAGTTCAGGCGCTTAATGTGAATTTGTTACAATATTACTTTTTGTAATTAAAAAATGTTTTAAAAATTCAAATAACCAATCTAAAAATATGATTTTTAATACATCTAGAGACACAGAGGTAAAAAAAAAAATTTGGAATACATTATCACTGGTAAAGGTGGGTATCAAATTCAAACAAATCTCTTATGTGTCAGGGAACACTGCTGCTCATACTAAGTCGGATGTGGCCTTTTATTTGTACATTTCCACCAAAGATTAATTTATGTGACTGTCTATTTTTTCCTGTTTTTCACCCTTTTAAACAGGAGAGATTTACAAGTAGCATTTGAGAATCATGGAGCTTTTAGGTTCTACTTTAACGGCCACTTACGCGCACCCTAGACCAGCATCCACCAGCTTTCTACCTGCCATCAGTACCATGACATCAAGCTATAGGGACCGCTTCCCCCACTACAATTTGACCCATAGCTTGAGCCTTCCTTGGAGACCAAGCACATACTACAAAGCCGCCTCCAACTTGCCGACCTTGGGCCCGTACTGCACCAGATCCCAGAAGGTGTCTGAGAGCACCATGCTTCCCTTCGTCTCCAACAGAACCACTCTCTTCACAAGGTATACTCCTGATGATTGGTATAGGTCCAACTTAACCAACTACCTAGAATCTGACACTTCCCGGCACAATTCAGAAAGACTAAGGGTAGATACAACTCGCCTGATTCAAGACAAATATCAAGAAATGAGAAAAGTCCAGGCAGACTCCACCCAAAATTTGGGAGAACGTGTCAATGACATAGGGTTTTGGAAATCTGAAATCATTCATGAGTTGGATGCAATGATTGGAGAGACAAATGAACTAACAGATGTTAAGAAAAAATTGGAGAGGGCTTTGATGGAGACAGAAGCCCCTCTTCAGGTAAATATAAGACCTTATAAATGACACTGTGTCTTAATGGTTATAACCCACTGGCTACTTCCTGAGGTTATGTTTTCTATTGAACTGTGTTTTACTTCTCCTGTAGAAGCCAACGCCCGTCAATTACTTTGTAATTGGTTTCAGTAATGATAAAACAATTGCCATTTTTATACATTATACAGAACAACCATTTAAGTAGAAAGAGTTCTGAATGCAAAACAAAGGAGGCTAATTAAAGAAACACCTTAGGACATACAATGTTTCCTGGTGAAAATGCTATCTTTCCATCTCTTAAAATATGCTGCTTGATCATTGCTGTCCCTGGATTAACATAAATAATATTTAGGAACAAAAGCCAAAACCAACTATTTCTTTAGTCTGTGTCGTGAAATGCCTCCTGTGCATATGACATGATTCCATTTCAAGGTCCAAATGAGACCTTCTTAGGAGATGGAATGAGTTTGAGTGAATAGAGAAATGGGACTGAGGTTAAGCCAGTTGTGGTCGTAGAGGCTGCATTTCAGTTGGTTGCTGGCCTCTGACCAAGCTTCTGAGTGAGCTCAAATTGCCCCTAACCCTCTGAGTGTATGAAGGGCTCTGCAGCCTCGTTCTATGTGCCACCCCTGAAAGAAGACATTCAGTATTGGAAGATGTGAAAATGACAGAAATTATTTTAGAAGGTATATATAAATATGTATGGATGATAAAAGCTCTTACCATTTTTCTTCATGTTTGTCTGACTTATTCCTCATGTGATAAGCATTTGCTGTAGTTGTTTATTATGACATCTGTAGTGGAAGAGTTTAGAGAATCAAGGAGCTGGAAGTCTAATGGGTTGAGGAGTTTGTCGGCGACCCCTGCACACTGTTATTTCTTATTATGCTCCCTCCCCACTAAACACAAGCACACACAAATACATACAACCACTAGAAATCCTGAGAAAGGTTGATAGACACTAATGATGTCTTTTTACATTAACTCATTATGAATTATGTTTTGGGATTAGAAGCCCTTCTGTACTTTCTGTGCTCTGATTCATTTTGAGGATTCCTGGTGTAGTCTACCTCCCACTGCATCCCAACCCTCACTTACTTTAAATTATCCTGGAAAGGATAGCCACTTACCCTTTTACTTAATTTCCAGAGGAGATTTAGTTTCTTCCATTAATACTCCTTTTAGTGATGACTGCTTTCAGTGAGTTGGGTCTAATTTGAAATTTTTTCTGTAATTTTTTGTCCAGATGTTCTTGTGTGTTTGAACATTTACTGTCAACACAGTATCAGAAGGTTCCTGGTTAAAATTAGTGTTAGTCATATAAACAGATACATCTCAAAAGAGAAACTACAGATGCTCAACTCATATATGAAAAAAAAAAGTTAAAACTCAATAATAAAAATGCAAATTAAATCAATGAAGTAACTATCTTTGGTCTATCAGATTTACAAAAAATAAAAACTGGTAACATGTAGTTGACAAAAGTACAGAAAATGGACACTTTTATATATTGCCGGTAGGACTGTGGATGGGTAGAAACTTCCTTGGAAGTGATTTAGTAATACATGTTAAAATAGTCAGAGTTCCCCTCAACCCATTAATTGACCTTCTAGTAAATGTAAAGTATACTATTAAAAAATTAGAAATTCACTTAAAGATTTTATTCAGTGATATTATATCTGGATTACGGTGTACATACCACTTTAAAATTTGAAAAAGTTAACATTATACAGATATCTCATGTCGGGAAATAGTCTTTGAAAAAAGTATTTTAACAATTAATAATATTCTTTCATACATAATTCATTGTTAACAATCTGTGTTGTTTTCCATTGGAGTTATGAATATGCTTTGTCTCAAAGAATATTTCATAAATAGGGCCTTCATTTAATGTCAACCCTAAAAAACATAATATAAAATGATAAGGGCATTATAACCTCTGATTTGTTAAAACAAACAAACAACTCAGTAATATGAGCATGGCTAAATCATCTTCTATTTTTCTATATTTTTTTCTCTTTAGTGGGTAAGGCAATATTTTTATAATCAGGAAAACAATAAGTGGTACTTTAAAAATAATCGCTTGGGTTTTTGGCTACACAAATATTTTGATGTCTTTAAAGATAATCATTTGTTTTTCCCTTACTCTTCTCAGAAAATATTTGGAAATAATATCTTGAAGACTATGTTTCAGGTTTTTGAAGTATTTCCCTCAAAGAAATTAATGCCAAGTAATTGTCTCAGATGCTAATGTGTGGGGTTCAAGTAGATGTCATCTGCTTCATTTTGTCAACTTTCCAAATTAGAAATTTTTTCAAGCTACTTTGAAGAACTAACAAGAAACAGGGATTTACTTAGTTGTCACGGTCAGTTTCATGCTATATTTCCAACAAAATGGCTTGAAAAGTTGGTATTGTGAGCATTTGTTAACTTGTTTTAGAAACAGATCTTTAGACATGCTAGTCACTGATTTTAGAGTTTATATTAGTGGTTTCCATTATTTGTATCTCTGTAGGTAGCCCGAGAATGTCTGTTTCACCGAGAGAAGAGAATGGGCATCGATCTAGTTCATGATGAAGTGGAAAAAGAACTGCTGATGGTAAATGTGGGGGGAAAGCTTCAACAAGAAACTTAATTGCACACATGTGTTTAATGTGTATATACAAAAAATATTACCTAAAGCCACTTATAAATAAGAAGTTGTAGTATCAAGTGTTTATAGCATTTAAAAAATTTACCTTCTTTTTTGGTTATAAAAGTAATAGATGTTCATTTAGAGAATTGGAAATATATAGAAAATGATAAAGAAAGATAAAAATTACCTGAGGTTCACTTGGAAATCACTATAAACTTTGGAGTATCTTTATTAATCATACTTAGACAGACATCACCCAACTTAAAGACATGTCTTCAAGATTAGAATTATACTGTATAAATAAATTTGAATAGTGCTATTTTTGCAGGCTAAATACTCAGTGCTATTTATTCTTAAATATAGATGTGGGAAGGCAGTGCTATTTTTTTTTAAAGACTTCATTTTTTTAAAGCAGTTTTAGGTTTACAGTAATATTGAGAGGAAGTACAGAGATTTCCCACATGCCCCTTGCTGGGCCCCCACACATACACAGCCTCTCGATTATCAACACCCCACCAGATGGTACATTTATTACAATTGATGAACCTGCACTGACACATCACAATCATCTGAAGTCTATAGTTTACCCTTAGGGTTCAGTCTTGGTGTTGTAGATCCTATGAGTTTGGACAATGTATAATGGCGTGTATTCATCATTATAATGTCATACAGAGTATTTTCACTGCCCGAAAAATCCTCTGATTCTGCCTAGTCAACCCTTCCCCACCCTAATAGTGCTGTATTCATTTAAAAATTATGTTGGGGTAATTTCCCTATATGATTAGATATCCTTTAAGACATAATTTTAATGGTTACATAATGTTCCACAATGTGAGGTGCTTTCATTTAAAAAAAACATCAATTCTCTCTTTTTAAATAGTTAGTTTGTTTCCCTATCTCCTTTATTTCCCCTATTTTCATAACTTTGCAGTATACAAAAATATTATTCATAACTGTATGTATTGCTAGTTTTTTCCTTAGAACACATTTCAAAAAAGGTAATTGATGTGTCAAAAGGTGTATACCTTTGGAAAGCTTTTGATATATAGCCAAATCGCCTTCCAGAACCTTGTAGTTACATCACACTAGTATGCTGCTTCCCCCACTATGCTCTCTTCCACCTCTACCAATTAAATATGATTTAGTTCTAAGTTCGCTAACCTTTACTTCCTACGCTTGCTCCCACAAGATCTCTGACACTCCTTAAGATTTCAGTCATTACATACCCAAGGTCCTTCCTAATCTCCTTTTCCCCGCCCCCCGACCCCGCACTCCAGGTACTCTATTAAGCATTAGTTGAACATCCCTAAGTACCTGACAAACATATTTACATTGGTAACTAATTTTTTGGTTCACATTCATGAAGCCTAAAAGTGAATGTTTCTTCTATCCTGATGCCTTCTGTCCTCCCTTTCTATTGGTGGTACTGTTTGCTGGTTCTATTACTCCTCTGCCTTCCCCTTACGATTAATACTTCCAAGGTTCTCCAGTTACCACAGCATGACTTGCTGACTGTCACCTCCTCCACCTCTGTCATCAGCTTCCAGCTCCTGTACATTGTTCCTCTAATTTGTTTCATTTTTCTATTCCATTCCATTTTTCCTACCATTATTCCAAACCATCCTTTCCTCTTTCACAGCTAGTTAATGTGAAATCCCCAAATACCTTCCCTCCCCTCCAGTTTCACTTGGATCTGTACTGCACATGATTGCCAGTTTTCCTCGTCTGCTAAAACTCTTCCTTGACTCCGCAGTTCCTCCAGGAAAAAATCTACTTTGGCCTTCCATTGTCTGGCTCTCACCCCTTCTCATCTTTCCCATTCTGACTTGCTGAATTTCTGCTGCAGCAAATCCATTAACTGTCCGTGAACCAGTTTTGTAGGGTCCCACCTTTTTAATTTTGATTGGTGCTTGGTAAAAAATGGATCCTTGGAAAGAAGGTAAACATGACTAGCTAGCAACCTGGTCATCTGTATTTTATCCTTAGAAGTTATCAAGGGTCCCTTTTAACACTGCACTGATTTTTTTTTAGTGACCAATTACATTAAGGATGATAAGCAGAAGGTTTTTTCTTTGCTCTTTCCTTTTCTGTACTCCTGGCTCTCTGAAAGCAGTATGAGTTGAAATAATATACTCAGGAAAGCTTTCACCACTTCAGAGAGCCTATGTAATCGACTTATAAAAGCCACAGTCCCCACTGCTGCATTTGAGTAATTAGGAATATGGCATCCTGAGTGAAAGAGCTTTGCAACAAAAACAGCTCTGTTGTTTCTTCTCTTTGAGCCTCTGATGAATCTCACAAGTGTTAAAATAATCTGTCATCTCTTCTGTTGTTCTAAATGGGAAGGAATTTATCAGCAAATATTTCTTGGCCTCTTGTTCTCAGTAATCCTGAGGTGTTCTCTATGAAGTAAATTATAAGCCACTTCTAACAGCTTAACTTTATCAGTTTGCCCACAAACACTCTATGGTATTTCTAAGAGGTTTTTTTTATTAAAAAAAAAAAAAACTTGGTTACTTCAGTGTTTCCATTATTTTAGCTCTCAAATCTGGCTGGAGCTTAGAAGTTTCTTAAAATATCAGTGATTGGGTCCCACATCCAGAGATTCTGATTGAAATCTGGAATGGGGAATAGGCATTGATATTTTAAAATGTTCCCAAATAATTCTCATTAACAACCAGAGTTAAGAACCACTTCTTTAAAACTATAAAATATCATTGATAGAAATTAATGAGTATCTAAATAAATTGACATAGTACGTTCACATATTGGAAGACTTAAATAGTGTTAAGATGTCAGTACTTCCCAATATGCTTCAGAGATTCAACACAATTCCTATGAAAATCCCAGCTGACTTCTTTCTAGAAATTGGCAAGCAGATCCTAAATTTCACAGGGAAATTCAAGGAATGCAGAATAGCCAAAATAATATTGAAAAAGAATAAAGTTGAAGGATTCACTCTTCTTGATTTCAAAACTTACTACGAAGCTCCAACACATGAAACAGTGTGGTACTGACTTAAGGATAAATATATAGATCAATGGAATGGCATTTGAAAATCCAGAAATAAACCCTCATATTTATGATCAATTAATCTTCAACCAGGGTGCCAAGACTATTCAATGGGAAAGGGCTATTCTCTTCAACACATGGGAGTGGGACAATTGGATATCTACATGCAAAAGACTGAAGTTGGACCCGTATCTCACAACATATAAAAACAGTTGAGTCAAAATGGATGAACGACTTAAATGTAAGAGCTAAAACTGTAAAACTCTAAGAAGAAAACATAGGCATAAATATTTGTGACATTGGAATAGGCAATAGTTTCTTAAATCTGACATCAAAAGCACAAAGCATAAACAACATAAGAAAAAAATAAATTGGACATCATCAAAATGAAAAATTTTGATGCCTCAAAGAACATCATCAATAAAGTGAAAAGGCAATCACAGAATGGAATAAAATCTTTGCAAATCATATGTTAGAAAATGTGAAGAACTCTTACAACTCAAAAATAAATAAATAAACAAACAAACAAATAACAACCCAATTAAAAAATGGGCAAAGGATCCGAATAGAGAGTTCTCCAAAGTGGATACACAACTGGCAGATAAGCATAAGAAAGAATGCTCAACAACATTAGTCATCAGGGAAATGCAAATAAAACCACAATGAACTACCACTTCACATCCACTAGGATGGATATACTCAAAAATACAGATAATAACAAGTGTTGGTGAGAATGTGGAGAAATTAGAACCCTCATTTACTGCTGGTGGGAATGTAAAATGGTGTAGCTGCTTGGAAAATGGTTAAACATAGAGTTACCACATGATTCAGTAATTCCACTCTATGTATTTACCCAAGAGAAAAGAAAGAACATGCCCACACAAGAACTCGTACATGAATGTTCATAGCAGCCATTTAGAAACAACCCAGATGTCCGTCAACTGATGAATGTTAAGTAAAATATGTCCTCTCCATACAATAGAATGTTATTCAGACATAAAAAGGAATGTACTGATACATTCTACTACATGGATGATCCTTGAAAAAATTATGCTAAGTGAAGGAAGCCAGTCACAAAGAACCACAAATTGCACCATTCCATTTATATGAAATGTCCACATTTGGGAAATCAATAGAGACTGAACGTAGGTTAGTGGTTGCCTAGGAGGATTGGAAATTGGGGGTAACAGATAAGGGGTATGGTGTTTCTTGGGAGGGAGGGGGGGAGAAATGAAAATGTTTTATAATTGGTTATGGTGATGGCTACACAATTCTGTGAATATACTGAAAAAACACCCAATTGTACAGTTAAATACATAAATTCTGTTGTATGTGAATTACATCTCAATAGAACAATGAAAAAAAAAGAACCACTGCTTTGGAGATGAATTTTTCTAGGTCAGTAGCAGAGGCTGCTTTACCTCAAAATAACTGAGTCTGCAATTAGAGTAATGCTTCACCATTTGAGGGGGTGACTTAGTCATTGCCAATTAATTCAAGTAGTGAATTGTCCTGTAGTCTACTCAAGGTAATATTAGCACATCTTTTATTTTTACCACAATGGTCTCAATTTTTAGAATAACTAAATGAACACTATAAAAAAGTAGCCTTAAAAGGCCTACTTTTGGAAAATGTGGGTGGAATGAAATATTTTCTCATGAATTCTGTTGGCTGTTATATTCAGTCAGTGATATTCACCAAATTCTTACAGAATGGCTTCTCTTGGGAAATTGATCGGGATTCTATCTATATTCATAGTACTTCGAGACCATGCTAACTCCTTGGACTTTGAAGCCAAATGAACCTTTGAGCGCAGATTAATAGATAAGTTAACATTGGGGACAGTCACAAAAGTCTTCAGTTTTAGGCATTTAGACTTTTCTGCCTCCAACCATCTGACCTTCACCATATAACTTTTAAATTTTAATATAAAATCTATTGTTGAGTAATTTTTTATAACCAGAGTCTCATTAAATGTAAATTTTTTTCACTAAAAGTCCTAGGAATTCCTACTGTGTGCATGGTGTACACATAATATAAAAGCTCACTAGGTTTTGGGGTTTGAAGTGGCATTTTTAAAGTACTCCATGTATCTTCTGCCAATACCTCAGTGAAATAGCTACACACTCAAAACAAGCCATAGAGAAAGATGAAGACTGAACAACACTGAAAATGCAGACGGATGCACAACCTACTGTGAGAATATCTTTGCGACCTGTAAGGCCAGGGAGAACCTTGGTAACATGGTGGAAATTTAGTTTTTCATTTACTCCATTAATTCAAAGACTCAGACAATAGAGTTATCACTGAAATAAACCCTAGGTATATTCAATATTTTTATGTTAAACAATTAAAGAATAAAAGATAAGACTATATAGTTGGGTAATAATTAATATTGGAGTGAAGGACTTGATGATCAAATTAACAAAGGCAAAAACCAAAAGGGGATATTTGATTATTTGATAGTTTGACATCATAGAAATCATAAATGTCTATATATCAAAAATACCATGCACAAAATACAATGCAAGGGCTAAACTGTAAAACAAAGACCCATCTATCTATCTATCTATCTATCTATCTATCTATCTATCTATCTATCTATCTATCTATCATCTACATATATATAACAAATATATATGACATGTATCTTGGGAAAGTACAGGCTTTTAAATATAAGAACACATAAGTTAATAAGAAAAAAACAACAGAAAAAAGTGGACAAGCATATGAACAGTTGGTTCACAAAAGAAGAAAGTCAAATGATGAGAAAATACACAGTCAAAATATTAACCTGCAAATTTGAGCAAATGTGCTGTTTTGGGGGGACTCTCATCACACTGGCAGAGATTGAGAGGAGTTATATAGCCACTTGGTGTGCGAGGTGAGGAAACTCACACTCATTTATTATTGTAAATGGGTACAACTTTTCTGAAGGGCAGTTTGGCTATACTTGTCAAAACCTTAAAACCAGCATACCCTTTGGTGGTATCTAAATATTTATTGAGGTTGTTCATCACAGTACTGTTTCATGTCATGGGAAAACGTTCAAGTTTAAAATGAAAAAGCAGAACACAAAACATTATGCACTGTATGATTACTTTTCACTTGAAAAAGTGTTAACAATGATTATGTGCACTTTTTAAATGTCTTCTTGATGCTATTTTGAGTTCCTAGATTTTCTAATGTGAATACGAATTTTGGAGGAAAGTAAATGTTTGTTTTAAAAAAATCTCTGACACAACACGTTATGTAATAGTGTATACATCCTAGCAGCATCAAAATGCTATGTGTGTGCTCAGGTAGGGCAGAGTGGCTAGCAAATGTGTTTGTATGAGTCTAGGAGCTGGGCTGCAGGGCATAGTCAGGACAGAGGGGAGGGGAAGACAGCCTCTGTTTGGACCGTAAAACTGAGTCTGTTGGAGGTTACATGCACTGTGGGAGAGAAGTCCCTTTTTGGCTGCTCTTTTCTCCTCCCTGATTGACTTTGTCTTGGAAGAATAGTTAATACAGAAGAAGCCATGCATTAAATTCCGCCTTGCACATCACCAGAATTTTATTTATTTATATGTTTGTTTATTTAGGACAGAGATAAAAATAAAGAAAAACCTTAGAATTTTACCCCTATCCCAATTTATTCAATTATATAATTTCCCTATAGCCCTATAATATTTAGATTGCCATGTCATGGGGACATATATGTCATGGGGGCATATATGTAAATAAGTGGATGTAAAGTTGTCTTGTTGTTTTACTTTACAATTTTCCCAGAAACAAAGTTTTCCTTCATAGATGTTTTGTTACATTGTTGTTTTTGAATGTTATACTCAATAAATGAAAACATTAATGTGTATTTTTTTCAATTGAGTAGGAAGTTGATATTATTCTGAGTTGTCAAGAAAGGATGAAGCTACATTTGGATAAGGCCATTGCCCAACTTGCGTAAGAGCTTTACCTCTCTATACAATTTAAAATCTAATCATGAAACTGTACTTTTATGCCTTCCATTCAGATTTCTCTTAGCTTCTTATATAAGGATTTTTATGTAAGAAACACACACACACACACACACACGTTTTTATTTAGAGGTTTAAATGAGTACTTGGAGTATTTGCTTGAAATTTTAATTTAAAGAAATAATTTTGAGATTCCATAGAAAGGATTTCTGCTCTAACTTGGAATATGGCTAAGGTTTCTTTTAACTCAAAAGACTTATTCTTTGATAAGAGATTGACTTGTGTATGTTCAGCCCAATAGTTAGAAGAGTAATGAATTGTGGCTCACGTTTATGTTTATTTTCCTTCCCTCTGTAAAGACTCAGCCTTCCCTGGTTTTCCCGCAGCCCTGGTACACTGTCCTTCATGCTCTGGTTGCACCATCTCAGCATTCACGCATCCAGTGCATTGTAATTGCTCACCCGCCTTATTCGCTACCAGAACACACATTCCTCTTTTCTTGGCAATAGGAGATAGTAGGTACTTGATATGATGGTGGGGATTTGGGAAGGGGGAATAATAATCAAAGGAAGGTCTAAAGTCACGACCACAGCTGTCAACATAGTAAAAGTATTGGCTGAGCCTGCTGCGTAACCTGAATAGAAAGATCAGTATTCGTTCAGTTGTGGCCATGGGAAGAAGTTGTGTTGATATTACACAAAGGAAATAATGATTCTGTTTCCACGAATGTTGTCGAGGATCATGTGTGATACACCCAAAGGAATATGTGTGATAAAGGTATCACTATTTCTTCCTTAGTTTTCCCACCCTGCCCATCAGGATTGAAGCTGTGAGGGTTGGGTGAGGTTCAGATGGCTGCCATACCAGATCTGATGGGAAGGACTCTTTAATTCAGAGACTGGTGAGGATAGGCGAAAGGTTAAGGATGACTCTCAGCTCATGGTTTGGTTAACTGTACAATTTACGTAAGCTATAAATACCAGGCAGTACAGTTCCAACATCAATTTCTGGTTTCTGCTCCCTAGGAATTTCAGAAACACACTTTAGTGCAGTTCAAATAATTGTTTCTGTTCTGTTTTCTTCTTGTCCAGTTCCTATTTTTTTTCATAATCTAGAATCTGCTGCCCATCTTCCGTGTCCTTTGCTCTTCTTGGCCTGGATTGTTCCACCCTGGAACAGCCATATCTTCATATCAGCCCCCATTACAAATGGCCTCGGTCTGGGCCTCATGCAGGGCTCTGTCTCTGCATGTGCACTTGTTCAGAATCTTTGTTGGTGATCCTTTAAAGAGCTTGGCTTTCCTTGAACACACAGTGGGCAAAATGCTTACCTCATTTCCTGGGGTGGCTTCCCCCGGATTTGTGGGAGCCTGGGTCACTAACATCATGATGCCTGGGCTTTGTTCAGCGAGGGTGATGGGAGGAGGGTTTTAACTCCATTTGTCTTGGAAGGAACAATGCAGTGCTCAGCTGAAAATGATGTCTCATTAGCTATCAACGTGGCAGCCAAGCTTTTTCCGATCTTGGGCTATAAGGTAGTCCATGGGATGCTGTCTCAAGGACTTTCCTTTGGAAAGCCTGACATCAGGTCAGAAGGGGGGTCGAGGATGTCAGCCCAAGAGAGAAAGCCTATGGGGCATTTTGATCCCAGCCCATAAATGAGAAAGGCCCTCTAATCCCAGAGTTTCAGCACAACCTGAGGCATGAGTCTGAACACAGAAGTAGCAACCGGAGGCAGCTTCTTACTTTTCATCCTTTGCACATGTATATTATTTTAGAATTTACACTCATTTCCACTTCACATGCGTGTGTGTGTATGTGTGTGTGTGTGTGTAAGGAGAGAGCTCTGGTGACAGGTCAACTGACTTACCCAAAGGCACAGGCTATGTTAAAGAGAAGACGAGGCTAGAATTAGTCTATTCAGTCTGTCCATGCAGGCTTTACTGACTGGCTCCTGTACGCTAAGACCGTTTTTGGGTGCTGGGAATACAGAAATGATTAAGATCATTCAGTTGTCCTCCTTTTCAAATATTATGTATGTGATAATGCCTCCCAAATTTTTGTTTCTAGGGGGTGTCTAGGTCCTTCCCAAATTTCAACAACCTACTTGGTACCTCCGCGTGGATCTTTAGACACTGAAGCTCAGTGTGTCAGCGGAACGTCAGACTTCAACCTATTTACCCACAGCCTAGCCCACCTTGGTTGATGGAATTCTGCTACACTAATGACTCAACTTCAGCTCTTTTTCCTCACTGATGTACAATCTCCTGGGAGATTATGTTGGTTTCATTTTTTTTTTAATAGTGATGATATCATCTGAAAAGCTAACATGCTGTTTAAAAACAAGTCTATCCTATTTTTCTTGACTTCTTACATATTTGTACTTTGAAATTTTGACAACCATCAGCTGGTTCTCTGTGTGCATATTTCCATTTTACTTTGTTTATTCTTTTTTTTTTTTTTCAGATTCCACATATAATTGAAATAATATGGTATTTGTCTTTCTCTGACTTAAATTTCACTTAGCATAATACCCTTTAGGTTCATCCATATTGTCACAAATGACAAAATTTTGTTATTTATTTTTACTGCTAAATAGTATTCCACTGTGTGTGTGTGTGTGTGTGTGTGTGTGTTCTTTGTATCTTGGTTCCATCTTTAAAACATATCTAGAATCTGAGCTCTTCTCACTTCCTTCAGTGCTACCCCTGTGGTCCAAAGCTACCACCATCTCTTACCTGGGTAACTGCACCTGTCTGCTAATGGGTGTCCCTGTCCCCTGCAGTCTGTTCTCAACCCGGCACCAGAATCCTTTAAAATTGCAAGTCAGTGGTCTCCCATTCCACTCGGGAGAAAGCCTGACTCCTCCCAATGTCCATCAAGGCCCTGCATGCTCTGCTCTCCTCCTTCAAATCTTTGCTCAAACATCGCCTCCTCAAGGAGTCACACCCCTGACCATCCTATTTGAAATCATCGCTCACACTCCTAGACCCCTTTTCCTGCTTTGTTTTCTGCATTGTTCTGCTAACAAATCACATGATTTGCTTCCTTGTGGGTATTACCTGTCTCCTCCCAGTAGGATGTATAAAAGCTCATTTAGGAAGAGATGTTTGTTTTGTCCATTGATGCATTGCAGGCTTGTAGAACAGTGCCTGGCATGTAGCAGGTATCCAATAATTATTTGTTGAATGAACTACTCCATGAGTAAAGATATGGCTCACCCGTCACCCATGCCCACCCCTCAGGACGTATATTCGGTAGTGAGCAGCTGGGTCTCCTTTCTACTTGGCAGGGCAGTAAACACCATGCATCTCAGAGCTCACCGGGCCTTTTCCTTCCCAGGACTTCTCTGACTTTTGCCTCAGAGGTTAATTTTGACCCTTGGTTTCTATTTCCTGGCCAACTTCTCAGGCCTGGCATGACCACAAACTGAGGTCTCCTACGGATGGAGGGAAGCTGGGCTATAAATGCCTCATAACTTCTCAGGGAATAGCAACCAAAGAATGGCGGAGAAAGGGGTTATAATGTAGAAGAGGAAAAGGAACAAGGAAAAAAAGACAAGAGATGTGGACAGCTTACTCTTAACCAGTGTTCTATATGGAACAGTTTGTGTGTTAGGAAGATACGCCCCAGGACTGGGGCTCTAGACACCTGACTTTTGTCTATCTACACCTCTTCTCCCTAAGCCCCACCCACCCCACCCCATGAAAAGGTCAGTGTGGGAAGGGTTCTGATTCCTCACATGTATGGACACCTCCAGGGAAGGCTCCTTTTAATTGAGGAGTTGGACATTGTGTAAAGGAGGAGAGAGCCGGAGAGCAGTAATGGGTGGGTCCCATCACAGAAGGGCTATATGAAATTGTTACCCAAACTTGAAGCTCCATTTCCTCACTGTGTGTTACAGAGCCAGCAGAGCTGCCCAGCACGAGCTGGAGAAGGACCTGAGTGATAAACAGACAGCTTACCAGATCGACGATAAATGCCACCACCTGCGGAACACATCAGAAGGCATCAGCTACTTTCGCGGAGTGGAGAGGGTCGATGCGACGTAAGTCAGACACACACCCCATCTATGACTTTGATGTCATTTAATTCATTCTCCCTTCTTTCAAAATGATGCCGCTTACAGATTAGAACAGAAGACGTGAGAAGATGTGGAAAGGTCAGTGACACACCCTGCTTTGGACAAGTCTCAGTATGCATGTTCTGCAGTCAGGCCTTGACACTTACAGCCTGTATTCTTTTGTAAAGGAATATTTGATACTTATTTTTCTAACTATGAAAATAATAACTGATTGATGCAGAGAACCTAGAAAACACAGGTAATCAGAAAGCAGAGTGTTGCCTCTGTGTATTGGATGCCCAGGGCTCTGGGGTGCAAGCTGAAGACAGCTTATCGTTTTCATTACCACTGCCTGTTAAACTTGCTTTGTTAGTGGTTTCTTTGCCAGGACCTTGCATGAAATCTTCAGTTCACGATCTTTTCCAGTCATTCCCTTTTCAAATAATCAACTTTATTGAGGTGAAATTCACCTATCATAATACACAGTTGGTATAAGTGTACATTTTGACAAATGTTGACAAGTTCCTATGCCTAGGTAACCATAACGATAGTCAAGGTAAAGAACATTTTCGTCACCTCAGAAAGTTCCCTTGTATTCCCTCCCACACTCCTGACCCCTCCCTCTTGTAAAGTGAATCCCAAATGGATCTCTCCTCTGGGGCTGGTCACCCCCAAAGTAGGCCCCTCTCTTAGCACTTAGTAAGAGCAGCAACATGTACCTACTTTGACTTTTAGATTCTTCAGGTGTGAATCAGATTCAGGCTCTATGTCCTAAGTGGTCCCCACCAAATGCCTCTTACTTGGCTTAAGGTCAGCAGGAAGCATCTTCCTGTGCTCCTTCCAGGGTGAGGAGTGGGTTGGGATGGAGCCACATACTCTGAACACCCAGCCCTCCACAAAAGGCCTCCACTATTTCTGGCACGAGTTCTTAGCCATCTCTTATAGGACAACAAGGTATGGAGCACATCAGGTGATATTTTGGGCCATTGGTGCCTGAGCTAAAATCTCAAGTCAACAGTGAGAGTCTCGTTTGATATCCTATTACATCAAAGAAATGTCACCCATACCCAGAGACGCCCAATGGTAACAATTTACTGTTAGTCCTTCCAATATTCTTCTAGTCATGTAGATAAAAAAATTATGTATTTAAATAATGACATTACACACATACTGCCTGAATAGTATGTCTGATACTTTACTTCATAATATATCAAAAACACTGCTTGTGAAAACATTCTTCTACAATATGAGTTTGCATGTTATATGGATTACTTTTATAAATGTACCACAATTTACTTATTTTTTTCTTTACTTTTGGACATTTAGGCTGTTTCCAGTTTATCAGTGATTGGCATAAATAAAGCTGAAAATGACTGTCCTCACATATACATCTTTGAGTGCATTATTTCCTTAGGGAAATTTCTAGAGTGCTTGCTTCAGCAGCACACATACTAATATTGGAGTGAAAGAGAGATGATACAGACGATTCATGTGGCCCCTGTGCAAAGATGACTTGGAAATTCGTGAAGCATTCCATATTTTTAGTTCTGAGGGTGTAATGTACAGCATGGTGACTTTAGGTAACAATACTGTAATGGATATTTGAAAGTTGCTAAGAGAGTAGATTTTAAAAATTCTCATCAAAAGAAAAAAATTATAACTGTATATGGTGATAGTTGTTAACTAGACTTATTGTGGTAATCATTTTGCAACATGTACCTATATCAAATCATTATGTGGAGTACCTAAAACCAATATAATGTTATATAGCAATTATATATCAATAAAAATATTTCTAGAAGTGACATTTCTGGGTTATACGTATTTGAAAGGCTCTGGTATGTTGACGTTTTACCCTGTAGCATGGTTGTACCAAATCAACATTCCTACCTTCAGGATAAAAGAGAATCTATTTCTAGACATGCTCCTCAGCAAATCGTTCTCTTCACTTTTTGCTGTTATGATAAAGGGTTATTAGTATGTCGTTATTTTCATTACTTTGATTATTCCTGAGGTTGAATATTTGTGTGTGACATGTTTGTAATGAACCTACATACGCTTACCCTTCATCAATGCTTTCTTTCTCCCCAAATTGGCAGAGGAGTTAGTTTATGCTTTGGATTTATAGAAAATTGGTTAGCAGTAAAATAAAGAGCAATGAAGAAAAGTTTAAAACAAGCTTTGCTCTGATGTTTACATTTTACTCAATAAACCCAGGGTCAGTGATTTGGGTTCTTTTACACAAAATGAATGATTGCCTACAGACCATCTAGGCCAATGCATCATTGTCACCATTGTTTGGTTCTAATTCCTTTTATCAGGATTTCAGTGCCTGAGTCCTGGGCCAAATTTACAGATGACAATATTCTCCGCTCCCAGAGTGAACGAGCAGCCTCCACAAAACTAAGAGATGACATTCAAAACCTTTTGGTTGTGACTGCCAATGAGATGTGGAATCAGTTCAACAAAGTGAACTTAGCTTTCACCAATCGCATTGCTGAGACTGCAGATGCTAAAAATAAGATTCAGATTCACTTAGCAAAGGTAAGTCAAGCACTGGTGGTACCCTTAGCTGACCTGGATGGATAGGGCAGGGCCTTAGGGACCACAAATCTCTCACCACTCCTGGAGAGATGCCATAAGGCGCATGACCTCCTGGCCATACAGACTAAGAAAAATTTAAAACAGTACAAAGAGCACCATTTATTTTAACCAGGTAGCCAGGTATCAAAATGAAATTGGAATCCACTGGTTTTTTTTTTTTTTTTTTGAAACACAAAGAATGCACTATGTAATGAAAGGTTCATAGTATTTTTAACAGAAACAAAAATGTTATTATTAAATCTTAATGAATCACCATATGTAACTAGGAAGTAAATTTATTATTAGAACATATTGTAGGAATGTGTTCTGTTAAATAATTTCAGGCACCTTTTTCTGGAATATAAAACCAAACACAGAAACCTATTAGGTAGTTCAAAATGTTTCTGATATTAAATTTTTTAAAGTGCTCTAACTATAAGAGTTTTACAATAACAATAAAATGAAGGATTCAAGCAGAATTCATATGTTTCAAGATAAACAAGGAGCTCTTCTTTTATTTAGTATTAGACTTGGAGGTCTTATTATTTCTGTGGATTATGCTGCATATATTTATATTTCTTTCTTTCTTTCTTTCTTTCTTTCTTTCTTTCTTTCTTTCTTTCTTTCTTTCTTTCTTTCTTTCTTTCTTTCTTTCTTTTTCTTTCTTTCTTTTTTTAAAGAACCTTACAAGTCAGTCATGTCATTCTAAGGTTATGTTACCCAATTGAGAGCACCATGTTTTCTCAGGCTGCAGCAATTTATCTTTCCTTCTCATGGTACCTTTTTTGGGCAACAAATATTTATTGAGCCAGACAGTGTGCTATGTACTATGAAGGGTAGAGAGAAGTATAAAATGTAGTTTTTGTTCCCAGAAAGCTTATACTTGTGGAAAAGAGATGCATATATATGAAAAGCTCATGAATAATTAATAACAGTAGAAAAATTATAAATTGTGGTTGCCAGATAACAAATACAGGAAGTGTTTGGGGGACTTAGAAGAGGAAGTGAACATTCCAGATGGGCAACATCTTGAACAAAGCCTTAGGAGGTAATCAATCAGAGGTTGACTTCAGGTCTGTAAACAGACCCATTTGGCTAGCGTGGATGGTATGTGTTCTGGTACAGAAGCTCGGAAGGAAAGGTAGGTTGGAGCCAGACTGTAGAGGACATTTGTGGAAAGGTATCCTTTGGGCAGTAAGAAGCCAGTCTAAAGGCCTTTTAGAAGACTGACTTGATGGAGTCCCTTTGTTCAACACATTTTTATTTACTATTATATTAGTTTGCTAGGGCTGCCGTAGCAAAGCATTACAGACTGAGGGACTTAAACAGCAGGAATGTATCATCTCACAGTTCTGGAGGCTAGAAGTCTGAGAAAGGTGTTTGTAGGGTTGGTTTTCTCTGAGGCCTCTCTTCTGTCTGTGTCTGCACATGGTCTTCCGTCTGTGTGTATGTCTGTCCTAACCTCCTCTTCTTAGACACCAGTCATATTGGATTAGGACTTACCCTAATGATCTCATCTTAACTTAGTTACCCCTTTAAAGACTCTATCTCCAAATACAGTCACATTCTGAGGTAATAGGGGTTAGAACTTCAACATATTTATTTGGGGGGGGGGAAGAGGGTAGAATTCAGCCCATTAGATTCAAGGTAGTCATTTGGGGGTATACACACATGAGCGACACACTGACCCTGCCATCTTGTATCTTAGAGTGAGACAAAACACGCACGTAGAAAATAAGTGCCATCAGAAAGGTGCAGCATGAACCCCCTGCAGCTACAGAGAAAATGTTGTTTGTTTAGCAGAAGGAGCAGTTATTTCCAATAGCGAGAGACAGGGAGCCCCAGAGCGTGGCCTTGGTGATAGGAGCAATGTAATGATTCGCAGCAGGTTGTTGAAAGCATGGGACAGGAGTCAAAGCTTATGTGACAGTTTTAAGGGTTCCTGGCTTACCCAAGTGCTTGGATCTGTGTGATTCCGTGCTATCTCAGCAGGGGTGAAAGGATGGAGAAGTAGTCTGAGGGCAAAGCCTCGCATTAGGAATGAGGGGAAGTAGGTAGAGAGAAGCATAAGGAATTAGGGCAGCAGTTGGCCCAAGAAATTAAGCAAGGTGAGGGAATTCAAGGAAGGGGAGACATCAGAGACACCTCATCAGGGGTTTTGAAAGCGCAGTCTCATGAGGGCAACTAGGGCCAGAGACTTAATACAGGAGCCACCGTGAGATTCGGTGGGCCAGAAATGCAGGGAGAGAGAAGGCCATTGTTGAGTACACTTGGCAGTGAACGTGAGGAGAGGGGTGAGAGCACCGATTGGAAGCACCCAGGTCGGACTGGATGAGAGAATGATGGTGAAAACATGAGGTTTTAAAGGAATTTGGGTGATACTTGGACTCCTTTCCTGGCCGCAGGAAAGGAGCAGGGGAAGGGGGAGAGTGATGGGGAGACTGTGGGAAAATGAGAGTGCAGAGAGAGATCAAGGTGGGAGGAGAAAGAAGGGTTTAGAGCACAGAGAGGGGATAGCTTCACAAAGGAGGAACCAGGGAGGGATCCAAGTTTATGCAATTTGGGGGACCCTCTTTGAGAAAAAAGGATATAAAATTAGGACTACAAAATTGCCAGTGCTTCTCCCTTGTGAGTGAGGCACCCTGGGGCTTGACCTTGATTTGCTTCAAGGCAAATTCTCCACCAGCAGGAAAACATCTCTGTGAGATTAGTGAGAAGAGAGTGGAAGCCTCATGGCCTCCCTTTTTTCAGTTACACACAAATGTGTCTGGTAAATATTTAACAACCAGTGGCCTCAGGTGGGGAAAAAGCTCCGATTTGTAGTATTTGCCAATATCTGTGGTGTAAATACTCCCACCCTTGCTGATTTCACCCCGAGTTGGGAGTTGGGAAAGTTCCATGCAGTCAGCTCTCCAGGGCAGCGGGAGAACTGCAGGTTTGCTGGGCATGGGGCTAGGAAGGCGCAGGGCACTCAGTGAATCAACCTCCCAATTTGAGGGCCGAGGTGGGCTGGGCCCCAAATGGACAGGCAGGAGGCAGGAAGCAAGTGGGAAGCAGGCACAGCACGGAAGCCTCAGCCATCTGCTTCTCTTCCTACAGACCCTGCAGGAGATTTTCCAGACTGAAATGACCATAGAATCCATCAAGAAGGCCATCAAGGACAAGTCTGCCTTCCTGAAGGTGGCGCAGACCAGATTGGATGAGCGCACCCGGAGACCGAACATAGAGCTCTGCCGAGATTTGTCCCAGTTGCGGTGAGGCAGGAGGGAGCGCCCTTGGCGGGAGGGGAAAGTCAGGTTCGCTGTGGGACGGGACAACAGCCTGACTGGGACGCCATGCTCTTTATGAAAGCGCTTTCTGCCAACACACCGGTAATATGGAAGAGCATAATAATGCTCACTGAAAATATTAATAGTGGGGAGTTAGTGTTTAACGGGCATGGAGTTTTGGTTTGGGATGATAAAAAGTTCTTGAGATGGATGATGGGGATGGATGCGTAGCATTGTGAATGTACTTAATGCCACAAAACTGAACGCTGAAAAATAGTTGAGATGGTAAATTTTTTGTTATGTATATTTTACCACAATTGAAAAAAAGAAAGAAATGACATCAACATTACACACAAAAAAGTGATAATAAACATTAGGCCTCATCCAGGGAGGCCAACAAGGCGTTTGAGTTCCCCCACACTTCCCTGGACTCTCTAGTTTCCAGCACACCTACCTCTATTGTAAGTGGCAGAGTGGCTTGCTGTGTGCTCCTCAGTGCTGGAGACTTGTCAGAAATGGAACTTGGGTTACAGTTCCACTGACCCTTATCTATCTGCTTTCATCCATTTGCTCTCTTTGGCCTCTTTTAGCAGTTAGTGTCTCTGTTCTTGTCATGAAGACCATCCTCATGATCCCCTAAAAATCCCAATGGCCTTTTAGGTTCATTTTACTTTGTTCTGTTCTCAGTAGAAATTGAGAACAGCTGGTCTTCTTCAAGCATGTCTCCTGCATACACATGTCAGGAGGAATCTGATGCCACAGTTTATCGAATGAACACTACATGTATTTTATCATTATTATTATTATTATTTTAACTTGGAAAGTACCTTTTAGGATGGACTTGTAAGGAGTTGGCCAAGATACCCGCCTCCCCCCTCTCTCAACCCCCTACTCAATTCCGGCTTCATTTCTAATTTCCCAGTACCTGCTCTGCCTTTTCTTTCTGGATTTCGTCATTGCTATTCTTAGGTCATAAAATGCTCCATGCAGAGGCAAATTGAATTTATAGTAACTGGAGGAACAAAGGGGCAGCACTTGAAATCCAGAATTGTTTCTGGGGAGAGAGGCTGCCTGTCTTGTCTTCTACCTTGTCCGGTGATAAATTCCCTTATCACCGTGAAGGATTTATCCAGCAGATAAAATGACTTTGAGCTCTACCAAAGAAACAGTGTGGATTGCCTGGAGGGAAAGGGAAGGGAGTTTTCGTGAGGCCAACAGTGATGACAATAATCCTAAAGATAGAGACGGAGATAATAATGGCTGCCACCACTTACTGATCTCATTCTGTGCCGGCTACTGTCCTGAGCACTTTACACTACCTCATTCATTTCCTTCACTTTACAAACAAGGAAACTTGGGCTGAGTGCCTTGGCCCATGTGGCACCAGGTGGTAAGAATGAGAGCCACAGTCTGAATCCTAACCTGTCTTCGTGCAGAGCTCAATCCCACCAAACCAACTATTTGCTTCTGCTTCTCCCATCTTTCGTATTTCAGGGTGCTTTCTCCATTCCTCTATCATGTGTCTTATCTCATCTGACCTTCTTAATGCCCATGTGGGATGAGTTGACAAAGGAGGTACTGTATCCTCCTCTCTCTCTCACAGAGGATGAAACAGAGGGTCACAGAGGAGAGCGATACTGTGAAATACCCTACGCACATTCCGTGTTTCACTGAAAAGAAGATCTAGCTGGACTATCAGCTCTAAGGCATCTTTTGGAGCAAAAATTAATATAAGACCCCATATAATATAATATAATGTAATATAATATATAATATAATATAATACAATATAGTACCTGGTCTTATTTTACTGTAATACCCAGTATACTTTCCTATACTATATAATATATACCGGGTCTTATATTAATTTTTGCTCCAAAAGACGCATTAGAGCTGATGGTCCGGCTAGGTCTTATTTTCGGGGAAACATGGTGGCATGGGTATAGTCTGTGTTGGATGCTAAGAAGCATGCTTTAGAATATATGCAAATAAACTTACTGCATTTCCCCCAGTGGAGCTGTTATCTAGGCCATAGCCACATAGGAGTTCAGCCAGCTACATGTTTCAGAGTGGGTCCCATAGAAACCCTACTCATACAGTGCTCACTATTTAGGATAAGCTGCCCTCCACTACAGAGGCTAGGTGGGCCGCTGGATGGCCAATCTGAAGTGTGTGTTTGCTTCAGAAGAACACCCATTTGGCCAGTTGGGATTGGATCATGAATTGTGGCTTTCTGCAAATATGATTAGGAGAAGCTGAACCGAAATTTCATGCTCCAAAAATTTCTGCAGAGTCATCACAAGTAGAGATCGGGATAAATACATCGTTCAGACTGCCATTAGACAAACCCAGGGTTGCTTTTTAGGAGGGTGTTTAGTAGTGGTCTAATTTTACTTTAGAGTTATCAAACAATGAGGCATTCAGAGAGGCTTCTGAAAAGCTGAATGGTTTTTACTCTTTTTTCCCCTTCACAGCTAAACAGAAGTTGCTTTTCCTTTACTTCCTGTCCACTCCGTAGTATGTCTGTTCTTTTATTGGCTTTAGAACAAAACCTACTTTTGTTCTCTAAAGATTTCTTGTTAAAATATCGTTGCCAAAAATATGGCCCCAGAGTAACAACAGTGGAATTTAGGATTATTATTGGGGGAGGGGGTTATTTTTCCTTTTCAACTGATCATTCTGAAAGCAGCCCTTTGGCTGGGTTGCTTTCAGAATTAGATTAAGAAAAAATACGCGCATAAACTCAGAGGAGGGAGGACTGAGAAAAATTGCTGTTTTCATTTCAAGACTTTTATTTTCATTTAAAATTTTCTAAACGGGTTCTTTCAAAAGTAATTCTAAACATTCCTGGCATCTTTGGTGGCAGGCCTGACCAGGCTCTGCTTTACTTAAATAATCTCCATACTTTTTTTTTTTTTTTTTAACTACGGTAGCTTTATTTGTATTTCAATGCAAAATGTTTTTCAGTTCTGTAATTCTCCCCAAATGAGTGGTTTCAGCAAAATAGCGCTCTGTGATCTGCCAAGAACAAGGAAACCGTGAGTGAAATGTGGCCTTGAAAGATGAGGAAAAATGTTATTTCTAATGGTGAAAGTTGAGGGAAGTGCAGTATCTCGTAGCTGTGTTCACACAGCAGTGGGAAAACAAGGATAATTGCCTGTGCTCTATGTAGCTTGAATTCCTTTTTTTAAACATTGATATTTTAACGTGTATTTTTTCAAAAGTTCCCTGAGATAAATTTTCCACTAGACTAGTATTTGGCTGCAAGGAGTAAAGACTCATATATCTTCCTGCTTCTTTCCCTACTTTTGGGTTCAGGGTTCCTTTTGAAGCCAGTGGAAGGGGCAGAGGGAGGGGTGAGAGACCAGAGGCAGGCCCTGGTGTGACTGTAAATAACCTGCTCCCCAAAGATTGGTTTCTTTCCTAGTGATATTTTATACCCTGGGATCAGGGGGAAACAAAACAAACAAACAAACAAACAAACAAACAAAATATATATAATTCAACCTCCTCTAAACAACAACAAAATGTGTTTTAGATCAGTTCTCAGATTTTGTGTTTACCAATTCCAGACCAAAAGAAACTTGGCACTTAAGTTTCAATTCCTTCCCTTCCCCACTGAAAGTAAGAAAACAGTTACAGGTTCTAAGATAAAAGGAGATGCATAGTCTGGATGTGTTTTCAGAGCTTACTGTTGCTTCTGTGAGCCTTTGGGGTGGGGTGCGGGGGTGGGGGGGTGGGGGGGTGCGGGGGATGGGGGGTTGGAGCTTTGCAGTACCTTTTCCTTCCCAGGCTGCAGGTGGGTTGAAAGCTGAACCTCCAGGCTCCCTCCAGCCTGTGTTTCCTCTCTACTACCTGGAGTCTGGTTTTTGTTCTTTAGAAAAATGTTTTTAAATTAAATTTATTGAGCTACATTGGTTAAGAAAATTGTACAGGTTTCAAGTGTACAATTCTCTAACCTATTATTTGTATATGGCATTGTGTGTCTGCCACCCAAAGTCAAATCTCCCTCCGTTACCATATTTTTGACTCCCTTTACCCTCTTGTACACCTGCCCCCCACTCTCTTACCCTCTGGTAATCACTAAACGTTGTCTGTCTATGAGTTTTTGTTTGTTTTTCTTGTTCATTTGTTGCTTTCAGTTTTATATTCCACATATGAATGAAATCATAGGGTTCTTGAATTTTTCTGACTTAATTCGCTTAGCATGATAATCTCATGATTCATCCAGGTTGCCGCAAATGTAGTATTTCATCTTTTCTTATGGCTGGGTAATATTCCATTGCATATACGGTGTTTCCCCAGAAATAAGACCTAGCCAGACCATCAGCTCTCACGCGTCTTTTGGAGCAAAAATTAATATAAGACCTGGTATTACATTATATTATACCAGGTATTATATTATATTATATTATATTATATTATATTATATTATATTATATTATATTATATTATATTACATTACATTACATTACATTATTATATTATATTAGGCCCCGGTCTTAAAATAAGACCGGGTCTTACATTAATTTTTGCTCCAAAAGATACATTAGAGCTGATGGTCCGGCTAGGTCTTATTTTCGGGGAAACATGGTACCACATCTTCTTTATCCAATCATCTATTGAAGGTACTTTGGTTGTTTCCATGTCTTGGCCACTGTGAATAATGCTGCAGTGAACATAGGGGTACATATATCTTTATGAATAAATGTTTTAATTTTGGGAGGCAGATATCCAGAAGAGGAATTGCTGGGTCATATGGTAATTCTATTCTTAATTTTTCTGAGGAACTTCCGTACTCTTTTCCATAGTGGCTGTACCAATTTACGTTCCCACCAGCAGTGTATGAGGCTTCCTTTTTCTCCACAACCTCTGCAGCACTTGTTATTCCTTGTCTTGTTGATAATAGCAGTTCTAACAGGTGTGAGATGGTATCTCATTGTGGTTTTGATTTACATTTCCCTAATAGCCAATGAAGTTCAGCATCTTTTCATATCTCTGTTGGCTGTTTGAAGGCCGTCTTGGGAGAGGTATATCTGTTCAGCGCCTCTGCCCATTTTTTAATTGTAATATTTATTTATTTTTGTTATTGAGCTGTATGAGTTCTTTATATATTTTGTATATTAGCCCTTATCGAAGGTGTTGTTTGCAAATATCTTCTCCCATTTGGTGGGTGGCCTCTTTGTTTTGTTGATGGTTTCTTTTTCTGTGCAGAAGCTTTTCTTGAGAGATCCTGTGGGCTTGGACCTCTGGGCAGCTCTCTACCTCCCACTGCGACCTCCTTTACGTAGGACATGGAAGTTGGTCCTCCTGCAACAAGCATTTTCTTCATGCCTGTCAACTGCAGGAGGGGCTGCTGGGTTGAGCCTTGAGCAAAGTCAGCTCATGGAAGGGTGCTTTCAGGGAGCTGATGGCCTGCAGGAAAAATGCAGTAAATTACATTGGGCAACTACCTAGTCCCAGGGTTAAGGGAGGGACTTCAGGAAGAAGTGTGTATTTGCTTGGTCTTTGAAGATTGCATAAATTAGCAGATGGGGAGCGATAAAAATGGGCTGAAGGGATGGAAAGGGTGAAGACCCTGAGGTCAGAGATGGAGAGTACACATTCCAGAATGCGCCTACAGAGCAGAGGGGGAGGGGTGCAGTGGCACATGGTAAGGCTCTTTGGGAGATAGGAATAACAGGATTTTATGATTGAGGAATTGGGGGCCATGAGGAAGGTGATCAGAGGGTTTTAGTTTCAGCATCTACAAGGATGGTGACACCATTGCCTGAGATATGGGACACACAGATGGCCTGGGGTGCCAGTGATGCATCTGCTCTATACCCCACCTCAGCCTGAATCAGCCACATACTGGCATATTCACCAAGAAAGGTATGCCCACAAGGTGAGCACAGTGGAGCCGTCCTAGGGAGTTTCTAAACCATTCATCGTCGGCTGTGCTGTCTGAGTAAGATGTGATATTTCCAGTCATTCTGTTGGTGAGCGAGTCACGTCACATAACCTCTCTACAGGTCAAAAAGAGTTCAAATCCCTCAAAAACTGTATTTCCTTTTCGAAAAATAGTTATTGCTTTTTTTTAAATTTCTGCCTTTAAGAGTAGTATCAGTTCATGACAGAAATATCAGTAAATGAAATAAGAAACCATCCTCAATTCTTTGTGCCATCGAGGGATAACCAATGTTAGTAATTTGTCGTATTTGCCACCAGGCACATTAACAAAATTGTGATCTTTCTGCAGATAGGATTTAATATCCTGACTCTTTCAGCCAATATTATATTGTGAGTTTCTTTCCCCATGGCAAATATAAGTTCTTTTTTAAAAAGTATTGCTCGCCTAGTATTTAATCATCTGTCTTTAGCGTCCATTATCATTAGACATTAATATTGTCTCCTCTCATTTTCTCATACTACCAGTCAATACAAGATAACACTATGAAGAAAATATTTCTTTATAATTTTATGTCAAACTGTTCACCTTGCTTTTTTTTCCTGAAAGTTTTTTTGGTTTAATTTCACAAGTAAGATAAGGATACATTCTGATTTTAAAATAAATTCAAATAGTACAGATCTGTACGGAATGCAGAATTAGAGTCCTTTTCATGCCCTCTCCATCGTCTCGCTCCCCAACCTCAGCAACAGCTGCTGATTTGTGCATCTCCTTAAATATGGTTACAGTTTGTCCTTTAGGAAAGGAGAGCATGAAGAGTTTTGAACAGAAAAGCTGTTGCTTTGGTGCCAGTTAATTTGCTTTCTGTAAGAGCCACTTGGGGCCTGGATTGTACAGGCCCCTGTAGCAGGGTTGCCAGATTTTACAAATTAAAACACAGGATGGCCAGTTAAATTTGAATTTCAGATAAACAGTGAATCATTTTTCAGAGGTCAGACAATTAAGTTCACGAACTCATCCTTGAAAAAGTGCTACATACCTCATTGCTGAATACCACTAAGGTCACCTTCGAAGTGCTACTCCCCTTGGAAAGCTATGCACCGTTGCCAGTACCTAGTCTGCCCTTCAAAGCCCTTTTGTAACTCTTTCTGGAATGGCCATGAGAGCTGTCGTTGTATTACCCTTGATGTCCTGAATGTCATAAAAATGTCTTCCTTTCAGTATGTCCTTTATCTTTGGGTGAAGAAAGAAGTCATTGGGGACCAGATCAGGTGAGTAGGGAGGATGTTTCAATACAGTTATTTGTTTACTGGCTAAAAACTCCCTCACAGACAGTGTCATGTGAGTTGGTGCATTGTCGTGATGCAAGAGCCATGAATTGTTGGCGAAAAGTTCAGGTCATCTAACTTTTTCACGTAGCCTATTCAGCACTTCCGAATAGTAAACTTGGTTAACTGTTTGTCCAGTTGGTACAAATTCATGATGAATAATCCCTCTGATATCAGAAAAAGTTTAGCAACATCGTTGCAACAAGTTTGCAAACTTAATTGTCAGTCCTCATATATGTCCCAAATATTGCATGGAATACTTATACTAAAAATATTTATGCTAAATAAAAATACTTACACTGAATATTATTCTGCCTTTTAAAGGAAGGAAATTCTGACATATGCTACCACGTGGATGAACCTTGAGGATATTATGCTGAGTGAAATAAGCCAGTCATAAAACAACAAATACTGCATATTTGGTCGTGTATGAGTTACCTAGAGTGGTCAGATTCAGAGAGACGGAAGGTAGAAAAATGGTTGCCAGGAGTTTGGGGAGGGGAATTGAGAGTTAGTGTTTAATGAGGACAGTTTCATTTTGCAATATGAAATAGTTCTGTGGATAAATGGTGGTGATGGTTGCACAATGTGAATGCAAATAATGTCACTGGACTGTATGCTTTAAAATGGTTAAGATGGCAAATTTTATGTTATTGGTATTTTACCACAATTTAAAAAATACACTAAAAAAATTACACATGTATCTAAAATTCAAATTTAACTGGGCATCCTGTGTATTATCTGGCAACCCCACACTTTAGGGATTACAAATAGAAATGAGATGGCCATACTGAAAGGGTTCCAGTATGTTGAGGCCAACTTCTGGGGTCTCTGCTTCTGCCCTTTTCTCACAAGGAGCTTAGAGGGCAGGAAATGGGACCTAGATCTTTATTATGGCCACTGAGGCTCCTTATTTCCTTCTGAGCTTCCTGGATAACCGTGAGCGGCTTATAAACAGATGTGGGCTGTGTGTCCCTGAAAAGGGCAGTTCATCAATCCTCTGGGCTCAATTTCCTCTTCTGTAAAACAAGGAAACTGACCTTTCACACTTATTTTCCAGTTGCAACGTTCTGTGAAACTATAAAATGTATAACGATTTTAATATAGTCTGGATATTTTTCTATAATCACAAAATCCTTTTCTATCTCTAGAGATGTCCACATCCCTTTTGTTCATTGCCACTGTTCTCTTTCTATTACTGTATATTTTAATTAACTTCATGCACCTCTAGTCTGCTGGTAAATGAACCCCAAATAAAGAAACCTTAACTTTGAATAACTGGTTAAAATTTGATGAATTTGGAATTGTGTTTTCAACTGACCAGAGTCAGGCAGGGGAACAGCATGGGGATTAAAGGCAGCCAATGGGTAGAATCATTGAAAACTGTTCTTTTGTTGTTTTGTTTTCAGTTTTATATACAACAAAAGAACAAGACAAACAAATGAGGAAACAAAAACTTGTAGACACAGACAATAGTTTAGTGGTTACCAGAGGGTAAAGGGTGAGGAAGGTGGTAGATGAGGGTAAAGGGGATCAGATATATGGTGATGGAAGGAGAACTGACTCTGGGTGGTGAACACACAATGTGATATATAGATGATGTACTCCAGAATGGTACAACTGAAATCTGTGTAAAATTACTAACAATTATCACCCTAATAAACTTTAATTTAAAAAAAAATTAAAAAAGATAAACTGTAAAGAAAGTTACCTAAGGTCTTTGTACTTCAGTTTCTTCATCTCTACAATGGGGATAATCATAGTATCTACTTCAGAGTGTTGTTAATAGGATTAAATAGTCTGATCATGTAAAGTACTTAGGATAGTATATGTATATATACTACATATTAGTATATAATAGGTACTATATTATGCATATAATAAAGTAGTTAATAAATGAGTTGCTATTATTATCATTGTTGGCTTTTTATAACCTGTTTCCTGTTTTTTCTCTTGACTGACCACATAGTCATCTCCCTTGGATATTATTGGCCAAATCAGTCAGTAAAGGAGCGCTTGCTTAATTGCTCTTCAGGAAGAGAAATACTTTCTTAATATAAACATAATGCAAGAAATCAAAGAAAAAAGAAAGAGATTTGGCTTAGTTAACATTGAACTCTTACATATAACAAAAGCATCATAAAAATTAAAAGGCAAAAATCAAATTAGAGAAAACATTTGCCACAAGCATAACAGACAAAAAAAAAAAAATCAATATGCTTAGTACTGAAAAAGCTCTTTGCAAATGAGTAAGATAAATAGAAATCCCTCACTAGAAAAAGGAGCACAAGATAGAAAGAGGCAATTCACTGAAGAAATGCAAAATGACCAATGTATATTTACGAAAAGTTTACTAACAAAGAAATGAAAATAAAACAATATCAATTAATGTAATTTGAGGAGATGCTAGATTTTTCCATGAAGTGAAAAATTTTTTTTCCTTTATGTTTAAGTGAAAAATGTGTCATGTTTTTATCATCGCAACATAATTAGAACTGCAACTTGTTTCATGGTGTATGTAGCTGATTTCATGAATTACCATTTTCATCTTCTATTAAGTTTTCAACAATTACTAATATATTTACTCTGGGACCTTGGGATGTTGTTGGGGGAGGGGCATTATAATTTGAGAAGTGGCCCATTAATTAATCCCTCCCTCCATCCCACCAGGATATGTTGACAGGTTGGGCTGAATTCTAGCCACTGAATAAAGTTGGGTATCCCACTTTCCCTAACTATAACAATAATTTCAGTGATAAAGTAGATGTAAGAAAGTCTAGTTAAGTTTTCGTTTTACCATTTTTACTAAGTAAAAAACATGAAATGTTTAAGTTTTCCCCTTTTCAAAAATATACAATTTTTAATATGTGTATATGAAAATTTGCCGGTGTCCCCAAAATATGCTTAGTTTTTGCCTTTTGGATTCTGGACATAGTTAATAGGAGTGGTCCAGGCAGATAGGAGAACCACACACAAGGATTGCTTCCCTTGTGACTATGCAATACGAAGTAGTTCTGACGTTGGTGTAACCTGCATGCTGCTGAGGCCTCCATGTGAGCCCAGCCCAGCAGCCACACCTCCAACAGGGATTCAGTAACCACGCATGCCCTTAATTCAGATAATAACCACTGTCAGGAGTGTGACTTCTGCTAAACTAACTGGGTGCTTCTTCCCTCATGCAGCCTTGTTAACGAAGTGTATGAAGTGGACGAGACCATCCAGACACTGCAGCAGCGCCTGAGGGAAGCTGAGAACACCCTGCAGTCGCTGGTCCACACCAAAGCCACCTTAGAGCATGACTTAGCGGTCAAAGCCAATTCTCTGTACATCGACCAGGAAAAATGCATGGGAATGCGCAAGAGCTTCCCCAACACCCTTCGGCTGGTGGGCTTTTGTTAGGGACCCCCCCAGGAGTGGTTTCCTTACTCCTCGGGAAAGGTAGTACCAGAGCCCTGTCTCAGCATTTAAGTGGAGTGCTAATATATTCACTTATTAAAGGATGTACTGATAGAAATGTACTGGTCTCCTGTCTTGGAAAGCCTTTTGTTTGCATTCAGACCTTAATTTTCTACTATTTACTAGGTCTGGGCAACGGGAAGGATATAAAGAAATATAATCAATCTAATAGAGAAGGTAAAAATATTTATTTGTTTTATTCTTCTTATTCTCTGTGTAACATGAATGGGCTGCAAAGGAGAAATGTGTTTTTCTCTGGGGCGGTAGGGGCAGGAATCACAAACAGTGGATTTTGAGCTATGCCTCAAAAGGAAACATGGAGACAAGGAGAATGGCCTCTGGTTATGTCGTAGTTGGGGGTAGTTTGAGCAAAAGCAAAGGTGGAAAAATACAGAGTGCATTTGAGATAATAGTAAGTCGAGTTGTTTGTGATTCATAAGGCATGGTATACAGGGAGGAAATAGAACCCGCAAGTGCCTGGAAAAGTGGGGGGACTTCACCTCTAGCTTAAGGAGTTGGGGGAAACTGATGGACATCTCGAAGCAGGGAAATGGCCTTATGGAAGCAATGATTGAACAATGAAAAGTTTGAACTGGACAGATGGCAGTGAAAACCAATAAAGGAGGAATGCAAAATATAACAAATCAACAGGACTTGGTAACTCTTTACATGTGGAGGGAGTGCTGTGTGTGTGTGAGTGTGTCCAGTGTGACACAGAGGCCTGGACCCTAGGTGGGCTGGAAAATGGGACAGTGCTTGAATTCTAGGAGGTACGAGGATATCTCAGGGTGTTTGGGTTTTTTGTTTGTTTGTTTGTTTGTTTATTAACTTATTCTTTTTTACAAACAAAAGAACATTTGCATGACACATATTTTGGAAAATAGAGAAAATACACTCACACGAAACTTCTAAAAAGCACTCATTATCACAACACCCAGCAATAATCACTGATGTTTTCAACATTTTATTGCATATGCTTTCAATCCTTTCTCTATGATTATATATGTATATGATAGTTATTTACATAATAGGTAATTGTAATGTTTATTATATTTGTTTACAAATATGTGTAATATGTTTATATGTAAATACATAATAACATTTGGGACTATACTGCTGATTTGTAACCTTCTTCCTCCTATTCAAATATTATAAATGGATTTCCATTGCATTAGCTTTTTAGCTCATTTAGCTTTTTAGCCTTCCTTTTTAGCTCTAAAAACAATAAATATCGCTTATTTCAGTGGAAATTTCAGAGAATACAGATAAGCAAAAGAAGAAAATAAAAATACTAATAAAATGTAGTTAGTATTTGTAAACTAATTACATATTTTGGTATGCATAGATTTTATTTCTGAACATATTCTTTATTTCTGTGTTTCTGTACATATTTTTCTCTAAAATATGGAATCATTCTTAATAAAGTAGCTAGCACTTATAAAGCACTTATGTCAGACAACATTCTCAGTGCCTTACTCACTTGAATTCATTTATCGTTTTCCCCTTGATAATGTGTACTCTTTCCATGTTATTAAACATCTTTTCACAACTTCATTTTAACAGCTTTTTAATATTCTATTGTACTGAGGCTCTAGAATGCTCTATTACTCTTCTTTATGATAAACAAACAATGCAGCCATGATTTAATCTTGTTAGCTAAATATTTGCAAACATCTTTAATATGTTCCTGAAGTTTCTAGGTGTTAAATCAATAGATCAGAAGTTATGCACATTTTAAAAAGGGCTCTTGCATTGTGTTGTCAAATTGCCCTCCTGAAAGTTTGTGTTACTCTGCACCCCACCAGCAGTCTGTGAGAGGGCCTGTCTTTCTGCATTTTTTGATAAGCCTTTGCTATCTTTTTTTTTTTACCACTTAACAGTATAAAAATGGTCTTAATGCTTTAACTTCTCATTCTCTGGAAGCTAATTCTGTAGAACATTGTTCACGGGACTCTTGAATTTCTTCTGTCAATCGCTTATCCTTGTTATTTGCCTGTTAACCCGAGTATTTATCTTTTTAAAATTTATTTTTGAGTTACCTGTATATCGGTCATATGACACGTTCGTCACATATACTGAACATATTCTTTATATGCCACTTGCCTTTACATGTTGTTTATGGTTTCTAATGTACAGAGGATAAAATGTATAAATGTTTCATTCATGATTTATGGTTTTGGAGTTACATCAGCAAAGTTCTTTCTCTTCTCAAGATGATTTACTTATAATTTCGTCTAATTCCTTTAATGATTTCTTAACTTACATTTAACCATCTGGAATTCAATTTTCTATGATGTAGATAGCATGCTAGCTTTGAAGCCCTTGATCTAGAAGCTCTGAAATGGGAAGATGAGATTACCGGAGGGAAAGTGTTTCTTTTCTCTCATCCATCTCACTTGTACGCCCTCTCCCTCCTCACATCTCCTCTGTACCCCTCTTTACGCCCGTGTTCTCCTTGCTCAGCCTGACCACTGCCCATTAACCCCAAACCCCATCACTTTCTTTCTGTTTCTTAAAAGATTTTTTCAGGCCTTGGTTAGTCAACTTCACAAAACATCTCAAAATGCTAGTAGAGTTGACATAAACATGGTAAGCTTGTACCAGAGTTATTTTTGTGGTCTCAGTATATCATTTTAGAAATCAAATTATAGGTTTTGTCATTCCCCCTTTGTTTCTAATGGAAACAAAGATATGTAAGTGCCACTGAAACACTTAGCAATTAGGGCAATCGAGTGTTGATAGTCATTATTTTTAAGACAATTGTAAGAATAAACATAAATGCCATATGTCTCTTATTTGTTGTATGTTTCAGGGAAAATCTTGCCGACTTTTTCCACGAGTCATAATTTTGTTATCTTTTTTGAGGACTATATGCTTGTGGAGTACTTTTACGTAAACATATGTTACTGGCATTACAAGAATGTAATGGGAAGAAAATGTAGTTCAAACATAGAAAAAGGCTGGTTTTCTTGTTATTTTGGTAAACTGTGGGCAAGGCTAAATTCCACAAATAAACATTTGGTTTCTACTCTAAAATGTTGCAGCTACTTGGGTGAATATTCTAATGCCGAGGTCCTGAGCAGCCAAGAGTCACAAAGTGTAATCCTGTTTAAGAATCACAGGACTGCAAGTATCAACATGTGATCTGGCTTTATATATTCAGTACCAAACTATCTTTAATATTGTGTGGCTTTAAGAAGGGCTGATGGAATGGCAAAGGCTTCCGTCTACCCAAGCACCATTCAGATTTAGAAATGTGTGTAACTGCCCCTAAATAGCCGAGTCACCTATAATTTTAGTAATTTCCATTTGTGTCTCCGGAGAGTGTTGTCATAAACACCTCACCTGGCACTTTTGAATCCTGAGTTCATGCTGTAAATAGCTGAGGTGGGTCTGGGTTTAGGTTATAATTTTTGTTTTGCTCTGAAAACGGGGATGGTTTCCTTCCCTTTGTGCAGGGCTGACCCAGAGCACAGGGGAGGAGGTGGAGCTGCTGCTCATTGTTGTGTCCAAAGCTTTCCTGTCAGTCTCCAATCTCCTAGCTCTGGCCCTTCGACTATTCCCAACAGTGCTGGCTTCACCATTGGCATGATGGCCAAGACCAGCCTCCTATGCAGAGTGCTCTGGTGGGATTGTCTGGATCCTATGTCAGTACCCATGCATTCTTGGGGAAAAGAGACAATACTTAATCTTTTCATCAGCGATGCAAAATCTATTTCACCTTGAGGTCCAGCTCTTGACTAGAGTAGTGCTTATTTGGAGTGTGGAGTGGAGAAGGATTCTGAGGCAACGTGTGAGCTCAGATAGGTAAGAATCTAGGTGTCCTATAGGATGGTCACCTCTCCAGGGGGTCCAGGATGGAGAATGGCAGCACAAATACTGTCACCCGTTTTAAACAGTTCTGAATGCTTCTTTATTTTTCAACTTCAAAAGGATTCTGTTTTGTGATCTATGGTTCATTTCCTGAAGGCCTTGCTGTTTGCTATTTTGCTGGGAGCTAATAGGAGACTCTTTCTGCTGCCAAATTATTCAGTTTAGCAAGGATCTTCTAAAGAGCTCACCATGGCTCAAAAAGCTCTGGTGGCATCCCGGTAGCATTAGGAGGGAGCTCCTTGGGGACAGGAAGCCTTTCACTGCTAAGCAGAAGGATGTCCTATTGTGTATGAGTAAGGGTGTGGGAACCATAAGAATTAACTTTTATTTTTCAGGTTTTTCTTTTCTCCTGTAATGTAAAGTGATATCATTGCACTGACTTGCAAAGTGTTCATCTTGGGTATTTTAGCTCTGCAGTCACTTAGACGTAAGGCACTTGTCTTACTTCCCCTAAATGGTGCTCTGCTTGCCTGAAAACCTGCCCTTTTTGTAAACCTATGTGTTTGCTAAGAATAACAACAAATTATATATATAATATATACATTATGTACATATATATTATATATATATATATAATTGTATACATAATTGTATATATAATTGTATACAAGGTCAGACAATTAAGTTTGCAAACTCATCCTAGGAAAAGTGCTACATACCTCATTGCTGAATATCACTATGGTCACCTTGGAAGTACTCCCCTTGGGAAGCTGTGCACTAATGCCAGTGCCTAGTCTACCCTTCAAAGCAATTTTGGAACTCTTTCTGGAATGGCCATCAGGGCTGTCGTTGTATTACCCTTGATGTCCTGAAAGTCATCAAAATGTCTTCCTTTCAATATTTTCTTTATCTTTGGGTAAAGAAAGAAGTCACTGGGGGCCAGATCAGGTGAGTAAGGAGGGTGTTCCAATACACTTATTTGTTTACTGGCTAAAAGACTCCCTCACAAACAGTGCTGTGTGAGCTGGTGCATCGTCGTGATGCAAGAGCCATGAATTGTTGGTGAAAAGTTCAGATTGTTTTCGTCTAAATTTTTCACGCAGCCTTTTCAGCACTTCCAAATAGTAAACTTGGTTAACTGTTTGTCCAGTTGATACAAATTCATAATGAATAATCCCTCTGATATCAAAAAAGGTTAGCAACATCATTGCAACAAGTTAGCAAACTTAATTGTCAGAACTTTGTGGTGTGACTGTGTGTGTGTGTGTGTGTGTGTGTGTGAGTGTGTGTGTGTGTGTATTATCCATTTATTTGCATCAAGCTGTTGGGTTCACCTTCCAACCCCAGCGCACTCAATGTGTGTAGCAAAGACCGAGTTTCCTTAAAAGAGATGAGGCTGGGTGACGGAGAGGAAAATAATAAGCCAGGGCCACAGACAAGACCCCAGAGCACCACACATACCATGGGCTGAAAGAGTAAAGCATTGACATTTTAAAACGGTGCTGGATGGAGCAACCAGCTTCCCCAGTTTCCTAAGGGAGAGGTCATAGATGTTTCTCAGGGTCTTCAGGGGAAAATAACCATGCCTATAAGTGTTTGTGTCCTTGCAAAATCCCCCCACCCCACCCCCGCCCTTGAATACGGCTCAGTCTCTGATCACTTAAGCCAGCAGAATGCTGTGTAACACTGTGACAGTTCCAGGCCTAGGACTTAAGAAGGGCTGGAAGCTTCTGCTTTTATGCTCTTGAAAGCGAGGTGCCATGTAAGAAGTCTGACTACCCTGCGATCACCATGCTGTGAGGAAGCCCAAGCAGCCACATGCAGAGCCTCGTGTGGGAGAGAACTGAGTCCTCAGCCGATAGTCACAGATGTGCTCCAACTAGCAGCTGTGGAAGGGAGACTGGGATCTTCCTGCTCTCCCAGCTGACAGCATGTGAAGCAGAACTGTCCTTTCAACCCACACAATCTTAGGAAATAATGCATTGTTGTCTTAAACTACAACTACGTTTTGGATAATTTTTATGCAACAACAGGCAACCAAAACAAGTTTTCGTTGGCTTTTCAAACATCAAATATCTGGAGAGAAAGGGTATCTAATATTTGTTGAGTGCTTATTACTATGTTTCCATCATATAATATGAGATAGTTATTGTGGCCACTCTGCAAATGGGGAAACGGAGGCTCAGAGAGGTTAAGTAATCCCACAGTGGTTAAGCAACTAGTCTGAGGTTACTCAGATAGATCCTGGTGGATTTAGTGTTTAGTCCCCTTATCTGACACTCGTATGTGAACCACTGTTTTATACAGTGTTCCTCTTCTCAGCAGCAACAACAAAATGTGTAAAATGATTGCATCGATGGATTTAGATTTGAGTGCAGGGACATTTAATAAACTTAATTTTGGAAAATTTGTATAAAATTAAAGCATGAATGGGATCCAGCTTCTGGGCCATTGATCACATCTTGAGAATGATACATATAATGAGTGTGACAGTTAACTGTTGCTGAGCAGGGGAACTTTACATATATTATTTTATCATCACAGCTATTCTCTAAGGTGCACACATTTAATTACTTGCATTCAAACTGAGGAAATGGAAACTTAAAGAAGTAAAATAATCCAGAGTCAAATCACTAATAAGTTTCAGAGTCAGGAGCTGAACTCAGGTTTGCTCCAAACTTTCATTATCTCTTTCTAAGCTGTTTAAAATGCGTTAGACATTCTCAAAGGTTGTGGCTTTTAAAAGAAAGTTATTTTGAAACCAATGTCTTATTTTTGCCAACAGATATTCATGAAGGTAGGATATTTTTAAAAATTAATCTCATCAACACAATAAATTAATTTTACTATGGTATCGCACATTCCTAGCTCTAAACTTCAGTAGAAGTTAAGGATAATATCTGAGTTTGTGCTATACAAATAGAAGAAAAAAATCTCCAACAATTTGATCGAGGGTACTCAATTCTAGAAATCAAATAATTGTTCTTCATTCAACCTCTTCTAGCATCATGTTGACAATAACCATTGACACCGATGGATTGTAGAATTGTCCCCACGTGCCTGGGTCTGTGGCAGCATATTTCTCCTAAAGACCATTCAGTCCCAAATGGGAAGTGTTTGTGTTTAGTGACCACTTACGCCGGCATTTTGGTGCTAGTTAACTAAAATAGGTTCTTTCCCGTATGTGTGCATTTTAGGTTGTCGTCTGAGCTGGAGTTAGCTACAGAAATAGCTAACTTCCTCTAAAGAGAAAAGAGAATTTAGAACTAGGTCCCTCCCTTTCTTACCTTGGTTTGGAGTCTCTTTTCATCTCATCTCGTGGATTTTAAAACCCTTAGATCACAATGTAGTTCTTTGCTCATAGGGAGCTCAGGACACATGGGAATGCATTAATAAAATGAGTACTAAGCACTGTGGAGTGGCAGCGATAGAGACTGTGGAAAGGAGTCTAATTATGAAATATAGAGATGAGAAGTCATCAAATAACCCAAATCTACAAGCACAGAGCTATCTAGTGAGAATTTCCAGAGTCATTTGTGTTCTGGTTGGTTGGTACTCAGGATGAGTAATTACTTTCATGAAGGATGGAAGCCTTCACAAAGAGGAGGGTAATGTTTATCTTTTAGGGAGGGGGAAGCACAAAAGCTCAGGAATAAGAAAAGACCCACCAGTGGTGAAATAATGACCATGTGTATTGGTCAGTTTCATGATAGAAGAATCTTCTCCAGCAGAGAAGATTAAACAGAAAGGGATAGAGGGTCACTGTGAAAGCAGACTCTTGGCTGACCTTCCTGCGTGACTCCCAAACCACATTGCTAAACTAGGCCACCAAGGAAGATGTCTTTTATCAGGACCAGGAAACTTCTCATTGAGTTGACATGCCACTGCTACAGCCACCAGATCCAAGACTCTGCCACTTTTGTTGGGATCAGAAAGTTACTTCTGGTAAATCAGGAAGCAGTAAGCATCGCTACCTACTCTGAACACGACCTCTGTCATCTGCAGGAGCAAAATTCATACCTCACCTCATCCTTCATCTCTTCCCATATAACTGAGTTCCAAAGTCAAGCCTCACACAATTACAATTTGATTAGTGGGACCCAAATCACATCCAGAATCTAGGCTGTGAGACAGTCTGACAAATGGAGTTTTTAAAAAGCTTTAGCCTCTACAGTACGGCATACTTTCAGAAGGTTTGAGTAGATACTGAGGGAGCCAAACCCACCACCCCAACTAGAATTGTGCAAAAGTGGCATGTCGGTAAGAAATTGTTTGGTCTGAACCAACTGATTATGATTAGGAGTTTGGACCTGTTTTTGGAGAGCTCAATTCAAAAAATAAAATTATAAATTCATTCAAAATTTATAATGGTTTTGAATGAATGCAATTGTTAAAGAAAAAAGATTATTAGTCTTCTTACTTAGAAAGGGAACCACTTGCTGAATGCATGATTAGAGAAAATACTTCAGTATTTTTTCATTTGAAAGTTGCGGTGTTATAAAGTGATTATTGGTCGGAGTTTTGTCCCGGTTTTACAGAAGAGAAAACTGAGGACTAGCTGCCCACCAGGGTGTGCTTCTGAGCTACATGCCAAATAGCTGTTTGATTTGTTTTCCAGTTTACTGATGCGGGAAGTGTTCTGAAGACAGACAAATGACTAGTTTCCATAAGAAAGAATTTTAGCATGAATTAAGCTAAGACAAAGCTATCAGTAAAATATAAAATAAGTTTGAGGCAAAATGCAGAAATGAGACAGCCACATAATAGTTTGGTCTGCATGTGGGGCAAATCTATAACCAGGAAAAGAATCGAGGACAGTGTTGCCATGCTCATTAGACATTGTCACTGGGAACCAATTCTGGTAGTCATGAGCGCTGTACATCAAATTATTTCCAGCATTCCATCTCCTTGACTCCTTGTAGGTTGGTAGATCCATGCAACTAGTTCTGGCCAATGAGTTACAAGTGGAAGGAATGTGAGTCACTTTAGGCTTGAGTGTTCAACAGCCAGTGTGAAACTTTCCAAAATTCTCTTCCTTTTGGCATGATGTATTAGTCAGGGCTCTCCAGAGAAATAGAATACACACACACACACACACACACACACACGAGATCTGACAAGTTAGCGAATTCACCCTAGAAAAAGTGCTACATACCTCACTGCTGAATATCACTATGGTCACCTTCCAAGCACTCCCCTTGGGAAGCTATGCACCAACACCAGAACCTAGTCTGCCCTTCAAAGCAAGTTTGGAACTCTTTCTGGAATGGCCATCAGAGCTGTTGTTGTATTACACTTGATGCCCTGAATGTCATCAAAATGTCTTCCTTTCAATATTTCCTTTATCTTCAGGTAAAGAAAGAAGTCATTAAGGGCCAGATCAGGTGAGTAGGGAGGGTGTTTCAATACAGTTATTTGTTTACTGGCTAAAAACTCCCTCACAGACAGTGCTGTGTGAGCTGGTGCATTGTCATGATGCAAGAGCCATGAATTGTTGGTAAAAAGTTCAGGTCATCTAACTTTTTCATGCAGCCTTTTCAGCACTTCCAAATAGTAAACTTGGTTAACTGTCCATTTAGTACAAATTCATAAAGAATAATCCCTCTGATACCAAAAAAATGTTAGCAACATTATTGCAACAAGTTCACGAACTTAATTGTCAGATCTTCATATGTGTTTGCGTGTGTGTAATATATATTATACATATAATATATATATAACTGAATATATATATTACTGAATATATATAATAAGAATCGGCTCACATGACTATAGATGCCTAGAAGTTCCATGACCTTCCATGTGCAAGGTGGAGAAACAGAAAAGCCAGTGGTGTAATTCAGTCAGAGTACAAAGGCCTGAGAAGCAGGCACACTGATGTCTGAGGGCAGGAGAATATGGGTGTCCCAGCTCAAGCAAAGGGAACAAATTTGTTCTTTGTCCGCCTTTTTGTTCTATTCGGGCCCCCACCGGCATTGGTGAGGGCCATCTTCTTTAATCTGTCTACTAATTTAATTACTAATCTCTTCCAGAAATATGTATATAGACACACCCAGAAACAATGTTTTACAAACTATCTGGGCATCCCTTAGCCCAGTCAAGTTGACACATACAATCAACCATCACACATGACAACCAGTAACCTTTGAGATATTCCTTGAGCAACTACACTAAACATAACTTAGCTGCTGACCCACTGTGGCCATGTTACATGAGTTAGAAATATACGTGTGCAATTTGAAGCCCCTGACACTTTTGGGTTGTTTGGTACTGCAGCCTATCCTGGCCTATCCTGAGTGATATACCAGCCACAAGAAACAGCTGAAGGCAGCGACTAAATGGAGAATTTTCCACTGTGAAATTCAGGCTCCTTACTGTCCCAGAATGCACACAGCAGTGCTGACTAAACAACTGAGCACGTGTCCACTCTATCCCTAGAAGTAGCAGGCTAAGGCATAATCTTTTGCACACATTTCGGATTGGAAATAGGACATGCAAGGCCTTCCAAGCACAGAAGCAACCAGCCGAGAGGTGCAGGTGTTTCCAAGTGTACATAAGAGCCAAAACAACCCAAGGCACTTCAGTATCAGAACTCTCAAAGGCTCTAGAGCTGGATGGCAAACTCAAATGCCTACAGGGCCAGCCAGGAGACAGAAGTAAAGAGTATTTAAGTTTTTTTTGTTATAACTCTGCTATAAGAAAAACAACAGTGCAGTTGTGAGGATAAATGGTAGCTGAAATTCTGCTTCTGTGTTGGGGAAACAACAGAGACTGTTGGGAGCTGGAGAGCAGACCTGGAATGAATTGAAGAGTGTGTGCCCAGTCTAAAAGAGGGTGCCACTGTTCTGCTCTGGGCAGTCATTGCTGAGCAGGAATGTGATTCTGTGTAGCTGGAACTGCTGTTGCAGTTATTTAAACCCTGTGAGAGTCAAGAGGCTTTAGCTTGGGGAGATGAGAGAGGGCAAGACGGAAATAATACTAGAATATCTTCAGATGCTTATTTTACAAAGCAACTTAATAATAAAGATAATGGTGGGGTGGAGCCCTGCTTGGAGCTTAGGGTTATTATATTCGTATTATAAACTATAATGTTGATGGCTCAGTGCGTGTGAGATGAACCAACCCCGAAAATGCAAGCATGCACCAATCGAAACAGGTAACATTATGTAGTTTTAATTTATTGTACTGGTATGTAGTTCAGTTGAAGATGGGAAATTGGATCAAAGATCATTCAGTAGAACTAAGACCTATATAATGATTTTATAAGTACATGATTGTTAGAAATCAACCAGACCTAACCCAGAGTTCAATGGACATTCATCCATGTCTACACAGCAGTATGATAATGTAGTTTAATTCTTTTGATGAAACGGGAAAGGAGCCTGACACTCTCTAATGTTAAGTTTGAAATGACAACGGGACAACTAGAGGGAGAAGCACACGTAGGCGGGCCACACATAGTTGGACTTTGTACAAATCCCAAACTGGTCATTTTGCAGGACTTGGTGGCACCTATTCTTGAATGAATTTATGGAAGGCTGCATGGTTAGAGTGTAATTGCAGAAACATCAAATAAAAATTTGGAAACCAGATTGGTGTTACTAAAATCACACTGGTTCAGTGAAGAGATCAAAGCAACTAAACAATTAAATTAGTCAACAAAATCAATCTAGTGATACAAAGCTCAGGAAAGTCAGTTATGCGACTGATGCGATCAAGGCAACTGTTTATTTTTAACATTTAAATCATATAAATCTTTCGTACATATTTAGGATTGGAAATAGGACATGATAAGGCCTTCCAAGCACAGGAGATACATCTTGGGTGGGACATCCCAGTTTTTAAGCATTTGAGTTTTAAATATTTTATGACTAGTTCAATGAAGCAAAGCCCTCACATTTTATACTTTGATATTATTTAAAATGACAAGACAGTACAGAAATATTCTTTTAAAATAATGAAACATTATACATGAGGCTAAATACTCCTTTGACCACCACCCTGTGTCTCCTTAGAGGTAAGTGCTGTTATTGCTTTGGTGAAACATTCTCATGTTTTTCGTTGTGAAGACCGCTTTGCTTGGCCTTTTGGGAGCCATTACTATTTCCTTCAAAGCAGGAGTTTAAAAACCCAAATAGGACTTTAAGGAATATGCTAGTTAAGTATTTTATGTAACCAATAAAAATCCCTAAATAAAATATAAACAAGTGAAATCCAATGGCAAGTGAGAAGAATATACTGAGACCCAATAGGGATGGCAAGAAGGGTCAATCATAAGTAACCCAAACATTGGCTTTCTTTACTCCGTCTCCCTGCTGCCTGTCTAGTTGAATCCCTGACAAAGAGCAGAGCAAGGTATAAAAAGGGTGAACCTCTGCAGGAACTGGAATTTGGGCTGGGGACTGTGACATGCCCTCCTCCAGAGTCACCTTCCTCCTGTCCCCACCAGCCAATTCTCTGAAGATATAGTACATAGAAAATTGCAATTCATTCATCTATTCACTGACTCAATAGATAGAATTGTATTGAGTACCTTCTATGTGGTAGTGCTGTATTTGACTTTGGAGATAACATAGTGAACAAAATAGACAGGGTTTCTTTCCTCATGGAGCTGCCAGTCTAGTGAATAAGATCGCTAATCACATCATCACACAGAGCACTCAGTTAATTACGAGAATTGATGAGAGGGATTAGACCTTGGAAGGCTTTCTTGAAATCATGACATTTAATCAACTGTCTGAAAGGTAAGAAATCCATAAGCAATGTGGTAGGGGTGAGAGAGCGCCCAAGGATGTTATAGGTACAGAATCACATTTTAAAATGTGCTTGAGAGAGAGAGTCACATTTTAAAAGACTGAACATTTGAGGTGCTATATATAGGAGTTACATAGGGGCAAGGCTGGCTTTAGGGACATGAGACCTGGGCAGTCACTCAGGGCCCTGGGCTCAGAAGGGCTAATGCTTGGTTCAGTGCTCTATGGTCACCATCTTTAAATTCTTAATAAGTTTTTAGCCCTGCATTTTCATTTTGCACTGGGACCCTCAAAGTATGTAGGTGGTTCTGGGTGTGGGAGTTTGATCTTATAATATGTGGCCATTGGAGGATTTTAGGAAAGTAGGACTGTAACCTCAATTCCTAAAGGACCACTCTGGTTGTGATGCGAAGAAGGGAAGGGTAGACATAATCATTACCCTTTATGAAATAATAATACAGCTGGTAAAACCAAATCTGGCCAAGGGGTATTATTAAAAACATATTGAAGAGGACCCTGAGAAATTGAGGGGAGGGTCATCTAATGAAAGCTCCTGATTGCAAAAAGCTATAATCTCTTGCACACTTTCTTCCAATCTTCTTTTTCTCTGAGTTACAGACCAGTTCCCTTTGCTTCTTCAACTCAAGGCTCAATTTCTTCAATCAATTAAGAAACTTAAAGATCTGAAAACCACACTTTCATGTTGGAAGCCTCATGATGTCTTCTGGAACTGCCTCATATATTTGGCTTAATGCAAACGACTGCCACATAAGGTGGGGCTCCACTTCCTTCTTCCTTCCTATTATTCAATGAGCTCAGATGACTCCCAGATGATTGTGATGAGGTTTTTCAGTGGTTTGTCTAAATCTCCACTAATCTAATTCCTTAGATACACTGGAGTACATCCCAGAGACACTTAGCTGTCTCTTCCACTTAGTGTGGCTGTGTTTCTGCTGTCAGTGAAGCGTCGATTTTAGGCATTTCCCATAAATGTTATTTTATGACATTACGGCCAGTCACAAGCCCTTCCTGTGCTGTTTTATCTATCGGTGCTGTCCAGTACAACTTTCTGCAATGTTGGAAATGTTCTATATCTTTGTCCAAAATGGTAGCAACCAACCACTTATGGCTACTGAACACTGATTAGAGCTCCACATGAAAATTGGGGGCACGAAAGCTCAGGAAGATTATTTAGTTGTTCAATATCCCAGAGCCAGAATAGCGACAATCTAGATACAAACCCAGAACTTCTGACTGTCAGTGATCCTTTATCCTACGAATGGGTGGTCTCATATAACTATTTATTTGCCAAGTTTTATAGAGCACCTAGTAAGAGTAGTAAGTATTTTGAGGATGCCAAGAAATGAAATATGGTGGAAAAGGAGTCAGAAATAAGAAAAGAAAATCACTTTATTGACCTCTAAGAGCAAGGAAGAAGAAGGGAGAGTCCTTGTGTGGCCCTCCTACAGCACCAAGGAAGGAACGGAGGGTCCCTGTGTTCACCTGCAGGAGTCCAGAGGTGTTACCACTACTGTTGAATAACATGGGTCAAGTTCAGGCTCTGTGCTCCACAGACAAAGCTCTTGAACACAGGAAGTTTGCTAGTGCTTGACACATGCAGCCTGGTACATTCCACTGGCTAGTCCACTCCAAGGTCATTGGGTTTGGTGAGACTGAGGCTAAGTAACTTGCCCAAGCCCACACAGCTACTAGGGGCCCAAGGCCAGACTGAAATCCAGATCCTTTTAATTAGGGCAGCACTGGGTGCCGATGCTGCAATCAAAGTTTGTGAACTGATTGACTGTGGTGGTCTTGAATGCCCCGCTAAGAAATTTAGATTTGATTCATTGGCAGCAGGAAGCCAGAGGAGCTTTTAATGAACGTCTCAGTGGAAACTATTGAGGAAGTAAGAAGAAGAGCAAGTGGTGGTGGTAGAGTGGAAAGAGGGAGTGCTTTAAAAAAAAGAAAATGTGTAAGGTTTTGTAACTTAGGGGCTCTTTTCTCTCACACCCGGAAGATGTTTCGGAGGTGCTGGGGAAAACGGTGGCATTGAAATGGCAAGAAGAATGGTTCCCAGAGTCCACAGGAAGGCAAGCAGTTCATTTTTAAGTCAGGAAGACGTTAACTGATAGTATACTGAGTTGTGAAAACGTTCAGCTGGTGCTTGATGAACGCAAGCCACGTGAGCTAAACCGCATGAGCTAAAGCACCTCATGTTCTTTGGAGTAGGAGGAGAGCAAAGTTAAACTAAGTTGTGGAGGCCACCCATCCACTCTCATAGGAGAAGTGTGCACAGAAAGTACAGGAGGTGCAAGGAGGCAGGGCAGGGGGCAGAGAAGTCCCCCCCAGGAAAGTCAGAGGAGGGCCAGGAGTGGGCAGCGGCCGGAGAGGCTGAGGTGAGTCCAGGTGGTGTGGTGACTGGTGTGACATCACATAAGGAGTTGCAGGAGGTTGAAGATCAGAAATAGATTTGAAGGACATGAAGGAGGCTGCTGATAACTTTTAATAGTTCTCTTTGGGAGCACAGTGTAGCCAGATAACTCAGGAATTTAAGGGAAAGAGAAATATGTTCCACGGGTAACAGGGGTTGAGCGGCAGTGAAAGGAAGGACAGAAATGCAACAGCCAGAAAAACACAGGAAGCCCTTGTTAGTTTCTTCTACATAGAAAAAATATGTTCACATTTGTAAGCATAAGGAAAGAACCCAATGGAAAGAGTGAGAAATGAAACATCTTGGAAGAATCATACTGCATGTGTTATCTTCTAGAGATGGATGAATAATTTGATGACAGTTTTAATGTAAGACTTCTCTTAATATCCTTAAAAATATCACTAACCATTCTTACTTGTTTATTATTTCAGAATCAATATTTTTAAACCATAGCAGTTAAAACTGGGATAGGCAGACAGATAAATTAAATAGAAAATCCAAATATAGGTCCATATATATACGTGAATCTAATAAAATCAATGCTTCATACTAGTTGGAGAAAGGATGGGTTATTAAATAATTGGCTACTTGCAAAAAAATTTTTAGAGTGTAATTTAATGTGATATACTAACACAAATTCTAGTTAATTACAGATTTTTAAAAACCGTGAAAGTACTAAGAGAAAATGTAGGACATTTAATAATAATGTAAAAATATCAAAAGCACAAAATTCTAACTCACAGTTATTGGCTAAGGAAACTGGAAGTAAATTGTTGGTGGCTCTGTCAGAAAGCATCTGATGGAGAACTTGTGAGAAACCCTCCCAGACTCTCCGTATCAATTAAAACTTCCAGAAGTACAATAAGAGTATATTAAAATCAAAAGCTGGGAGGTAGCAGTGAATGGTTTCTAATGCACTTTTAGGTTGAATTGAGCTTTGGAATTTTAAAAGTTCGGTGGAATCATTTGGTTATAATTTTAAAACGCTGTCTATCCAATAATTTCTTCCTGAAGTAATTGAAGAAAATCATCAAATATCAGGAAGGAGTCAAATTCTTTGCAATTAAGTCATTTGTACCATGTCCATCTCTTTAAGAATCTCCATAAATTACCAAATATGTAGTTAGATAGTCCACATACTGCCTGGGTAAATCACTTGACATCATTAAAATGACCTTAATTGATATTATCAGTAACATAAAGTAATGCTTTCAAAAAAACAAAACCAAAAAAACCTCCTTTCTAATTTCAATTACTCATTTGAGTCCCTTTTATCCAATCCCGCCTGTGTGGAAAATAAAGTCTTGTACCTCCTGTCAATACCTTCACACCACGTGCTGAAAAGACATATACGTATATACCAAGTGGGCACCACTCAATCTTAATTTCCCCACTTTGAGTGCATTTCCTGCGTCACTGCATCATGATTAGCATGTATAATGCTGAATACTGAGAAGACTGGCATTTAGGAGGGACTGCCTTCCTCAATGCCTACTTAGTGTTCCATGTATCCTGATCCTGACACACATTTTCCAATCCTCACTATGACTCACACAGCATTCGTTAACTAAAATAAACACCTCTTCTCTCCTACTATAAGATTCAACAGAAAAACTTTGCCAGCTGTTTCTTCCTTGAATGTATGTCACTCATATTCTAAGAGCGAATTCAGAAGTTGGTCCATCAGGGGTTTAATCCAATCACAAACCAGAAACAAACACAAGCCCTACTAGCATCCCTCATGATGTTGCTTTTCCATATTATATGCTATGAATACTCTGTTTCATCCAACTTGTGTCCACCAATTAAAGCATTCCATCACTAGGTATCCCTCAGGTTGGGCTAAGCTATTTGCAGTAACAAATGACCCCCAAATCTCACTCAGCAAAGCTCATATCCAGTGCAGTTCAGCTAAAGGCTCTGCTGCATGCCTTCCTCATCTGGGATCCAGGCTGGTAGAACAGCCACTATTGGAACGTTGACAAGTTGTCATGGCAGCAGTAGGAGAGAGAGCATGGTGAGTACACACTGGTTCTTACAGCTGTTTTCCCACTTTTATTTCTCTGCTTCAGTCAGAGGCATGGCCCTGCCTCACTTCAAAGGCCACAGAGATGCAACACTGTCACACACACACACACACACACACACACACGGAAGGTGAAGAACTGGAAATAGGTAGTGAGCAGTGCTAACGACTTCCACATGCTTATTCTATTTTCTCTCTGAGCACAAATGTGTCAAAAACTGTGAAACTGGTTTTCCAAACTTTGGGAAAATATTTTGACTCAAACCTGTTTATGCCTCCGAGAAGGCTTTGAAGTTTTAGACTCCTTAGATAAAAATATTCAGCCTAAAACTGAAAAGCAACAGTTTGTCCTTGTTCTTGGAAAAACAGTCTCGATACATTTATTAAAAAGGTCACTGTTGGAAAATGATGCAAAATATTCATACCCTTATTTAACAAAGTTTCTAACCAGACAATCATTGCAGACTAGGACAAATAAATTCCTTCGTCTAGTGAAATCCAACTTAAAGCCTCGTCGTCTGACTTCCCACTCAACTTGTCCGTTGGGGTTGTTTGTGGGACACCTGCTTGTCTATCACTTGTTCCAGCACAGGCAGGTTCTAGTCTATATTTGAATTCTCCTGCAGGCTTCTTTCCTATTTATGTTTATGATGTTATTTTGAACTGTAATATTTATATTACTATATTCATTACACTCATTCTTTAACAGACCACTTTTTAGTTAGCGATTGTTTTTTGTGAACTGGGGATTGAACACAACAGAATGGTGATGACGACCACAAAAAAGAGTATGTTTTAAAAGAGACTAATTTGCCAAGGAAGCAAAACTAAGTGCCAAATGAATTAGGCAGACCTCGTTGTACAGGATGAATATATTTAATCAAAGTTGACTTTAAAATATATACCATTTTCTACAATCTTCAACAGAAAATATTTTCCCATGGGGTGGGTGTGTTAGGAAGGTAATTTACCAGAAAATTAAGTTCAGAATATTCCTGAGTAAAGTATTTAGGTGGGACATACATAGCTCATGTGCCCTGGAGATCCTGTATTTGGGTGACTTGTGAAAACAATATAAGAACTCTGTATCTCTAGGGACAGATAATGTAGTAAACCTTACCTCTCTGATTATGGGGGAAAAAACGGGGAGGGGGAGAACAAATCTGAAAAGTTCAAAGTTTATGATCTCCAGAGATATTGCTTTTCCCTCATGCTATTAGACAACGTCCCTCTCAGTTCCCCCAAATGGTTTTATTTTTTGTCCTTTATTGCAAGAGTTGCCCCAATTATTTAACTTGCCCCCTCCTTTAACCTTCTGACTATTTGCCACGGCTGAACTGTGGTTTGGAGGGCCATTCTTTCCTCTTTTTGGTAGAGTATATACATAAGTCTCACTAAGCAACAGAGAAACATTTTCATTTTCAATGGGATATTGGGCATACCAATTAAGAGCCCACTATCTCAATGTAAAGTATGGATAATATCTGGATTAAAAGAGAATTGTCAAGCCTGGGACAAGATGGGGCTCTCTTACCTCCTGACTCTTACCCCAGAATTGAAATCTGGGGGGGGGTCCCACATTCTCAGATGCCAATGGAGAGAGAGAGAGAGAGAGAGAGAGAGAGAGAGAGAGACGGCCTCAAGAGAATTCCAGCTTACTGACTCTCCTACAGGACTGAGGATAACTAGCTGGCTTTAGGTAGCCACTGAAAATACCAGAAAGAATATGTGCCACATGAGCACTGGCTTTAACCCAGTGACCCTGCCCGCTAGTAGACATAATGAATTTCAAGTTTTGATGCATCAGTGATCACCACTCCTCCCTGAGGAAGGACGCTTGAAGCAGGTAGAGAAAGGCCAGCGTGTTCTCTTCAACACTCTTCCACAGGGAGGAGAGAGAAAAGTCTATTCCTCTGTGAGCCAAAATATGAAAAAGGAAAGAAAAATATTCCTTCCATCAGCACCAACGTTTCTTGACCACTATGGTTTGAATGTTTGTGTCCCCCCCCAAAATTCATATGTTGGAAATCTAACCCCCAAGATGATGGTATTTAGGAACAGGGGCCTTTGTGACAATAAATAGGTCATGATGGCAGAGCCCTCATGAATGGCATTAGTGCCCTTATAAATGAGGCCCCAGAGAGCAACTTTGACCTTTCCACTAAGTGAGAACGCAGAACCAAGAAGTAGATTCTCATCAGACTCCAAATCTGTCACCATCTTTATCTTGGACTTCCAGCCTCCACAACTGTCAGAAATAAATTTCTGTGGTTCATAAGCCTCCCAGTCTATGGCACTCTGTTCTAGCAGCCTGAACGGACGAAGACATTGACTCAAAAGGTAGCAGCAGCAACAAAGAACGTGACTGTGATATCCGGGCTCACACAGAAGGGGCAGCACCTCTGTCCAATTACACCTGCATTGGATCTCATGCAGCGGGCAGTCATAGGGATGCGAAGAGGAAACGGAGCTGCCCTGTGCTCAAGGGGCCATGGGAGGTAGTTCATGAAGACAAAGCAGGATCAGTTCAATTCAAGAAAGACTAAGTGACAAGTGATAACAGGACTAAAGGGAGGGGGAATGTCTCGTTTTAGATCAGGAAAAGCTTAATACAGAAGGTGGAAATTAAAGGTAAGGACACAGGAATAGGATGAATTGTGACAGACAGATAGTATAAAAGAAATGGTATGAATAAAGGTATAGAAAAGAGGTGGGGGCCTCCTCGTTAGCTGGAAAAAAGGGTTCAGGGAAGAGAGTAGTGGAGGCCATGCCTGGGAAGACATGTTGGGGCCATTGGGGGAGTAATTTGAATTTTGCTCACTTACCCATAAGGACTAGGGTTGAGCTATGCTTTGGGAAGATGCTTTTGCCCATGGTTGTGGTGTCTGTGAAAGGGGGTGGGGTGGGGCTGGGGAATCCTAGAATTAGTAGTGGGTGGGATAAGATTGGGCAGAAGGTGAGTTTGGTTAAGAGATGCACTGCAGAGAAATAGAATTCTCACTAAAAAAGAAGAAATCCAGAAACTCCAAAGCTGTTCTGGAAGGAGAATCATTTTGGGGGGAGGGAGGCCAGACTTAAAGCTATAGTTCTCTTCTCCCAAGGTTTTCTTCCCTTTGGAGATCCCTCATTAATTGTCCATACCCCACCACACTGTTCTGTGTAGGGATGTGTTCAGGGCTGCATTGTGTCCTCCTAAAATTTGTATGTTCAAGTCCTAAATCCCAGTACCTGAGAATGTGATGTATTTGAACAGAGGATCTTTAAAGAGGTGATTAAGTTAAAATGAGGTCAAATGGGTGGGCCTAATCCAATACGACTAGTCTCCTTACAAGATAAGGAGGGTAGGACACTGATACACGCACAGGAAAGACTGTGTGAAGACAAGGAGAAGACAGCCATCTACCAGCCAATCAGGGAGGCCTCAGAGGAAACCAACCCTGCTGACACCTTGATCTCAGATTTCCAACCTCCAGAACTGTGAGAAAATCAGTATCTGTTGTTCGAGTCACCCAATCCTTGGTACTTTGTTATGGCAGTCCTTGCAAACTAATACGGGGTGTATGGAAAACGACTTCTTTTGCTATCTGATTGCACAGCTGAGAGAAGACATTTAAAGTAAGCTTTCGTAAAGTGTGGGAGACAGCAAAAGGGAAGCAAACTCTAAACCAAGATAAAGCTAGTTCATCGAGCCTCTAATAAATGGCTTGCTTTTTAAGACTCTAATGACCCATCCCCTTCATAAAAGGATCTGTCCAGGGGTCAACGCCTTTGGAGCCTGTTGCTGCCTCTCCCATCCAGAGGGGGAACCCTAAGTACAACCCTGTCATTTTGTCATGGGGCCCCATGCTCACACGAGCTAAGAGCCGGGTTAAGACTCAGACCACAAGTGGTCTGTGGCTGGAGTTTGTGGCCAAGAAAAGAGCAATAGAACCTGGTGTCACACCCCAGGCTTGTCCACAAACCAGTCTGGACATCCTGGGACTCTGTGGGGCCATGGTGTCCCATGCAGGTGCTGGGAGGGTTGTGCAATGAACGAGGTGTTTATAAGCAGATGAACACTGTGTGTCCCCACACCCCTGGGGGCTGGCCTGTGGGTGCAGCAGAATAGGCAGCTGCCATCCATGCACGTGCTTCCCTCCGACTCGAGAGAAACATTATAGGAACATTCTCTGGCACAGACTCACCCCTCCAGAGTGCCCCAGGAAAATAGTTTTGAACATAGGAATTGCCAGGTCTGGATAAACATAGTTTAGTCCCTCAGATGTTTTGAACATGACTGAATGTTCGTACTGCACAGCCTTTCATCAGAGGCCTTCAAATAGTTCACATAAAATCCTGATCCTGTTCCAGGCAGTGGCTGATCCACTGTTCTGGTGACCAAACACCATGAAATGTGGATCCTTTTGAGATGCAGTGAACGAGGGAGAAAGTTCAAGTTTTAGACTGACCTCATGGCGTAGCATTATGCTCATGCAGGAGGGTCCAGTTCTGGACTTCTTGCTAACGATCTTGGGAAGTTTCTTTCTACCCCAAAACTTATTTCCCTCATGTTTAAAATAGGAATAGTAGTAGACGTGTGTCTTCATGTGCATGGCTTCTAAGTTTTAAAATCAGATTAAAAAGCAAAAAGGGCTTGACTCAGCTATAGAAAAGTTCTCAACATCCCTGAACACATTAAGCATTCAGGAAGCATCAGGGGGGTGTGGGGGGGGGGGAGTGAAATGATAATGACCTAATGGTCCTTCAAAGAAGTATTTACCACTGCACTAGGCATTCCTGAGAACTCTATGATTCTATTGCGCCACAGTCTTTGTTTTTTTTAGCCAGTCTTGAAGTTTAAGTTACAGAATAGATACTAGATGAGCCATTAGGTTGTGTATTTAAAATGTTTGAATTAACATAAATAAATGAGTTGTGAAACAGCTCAAAGCAATGTTTAACAGACACAGTGTTAATGTGCATATAAATACCAAGTTTCCACAGGGCAGGCATTCTAGTAATACACAGAGGTTTGGAGGTTTGTATGTTTTTCTAACTACCATTCATTCATTCAGCCAATAGTAAGTGCCTATTTTATGCCAGGGATTGTAATCAGCCATAGGAATCAACACAGTAAGACAAATCCTAGGCTGCCACAGGCTTATAGCCTAGAAGGAGGAATCCAATAAAAAAATAAATGCAATAAAGTATAATTAGATCTGTAACAACTGCATTTGGTATTCATGGTGTCAGCAGTCTCTGAATAGTCAAACAGATCTGTGATATGAGTGATTTCTTTTAAAGACTATTTTTCAGAGTAGGTTTAGGTTCACAGTAAAACTGAGAAGTAACAGAGATTTCTCATAGACTCCTCTCCCTCACACAGGCACAGCCTCCTCCACTACCGACATCCCAAGCAGAGTGGGACATTTGTTACAATCAATGAACCTACTCTGACACGTCATAATCACCCAAAGTCCACAGTATACATTAGGGTTCATTGGTGCTGTACATTCTATGGAGTTGGACAAATAAATGTATAATGACATGTCTCCATCATTATAGTACCATACAGAATAGTTTCACTGTCCTAAAATTCTTCTGTGCTCTGTCTATTCATCCTTCACCCCTCTCCAAACTCCTGGCAACCACTGATCGTTTTGCTATCTTCATAGTTTTGCTTTTTCCAGAATGTCATATAGTTGAAATCATACAGTATGTAGCCTTTTCAGATTGGCTTCTTTTACTTAATAATATGCATTTGAGATTCCTCCATGTCATTTCATGTCTTGATAGCTCATTTTTTTGTGCTGAATAATATTCCATTGTCTAGATGTACCACGGTTTATTTATACACACAGTGATTTTAATTTTGCTGAGGCACCATATAAACTAGTTGGCTGAGAGCACAGTGTGAAATGTATGGGCAGGAACAAGTCACCAAACAGCTGACTGCCCATCTTCCATGTCCCAGAGATGCTTGGTTCTCTATGGGGACTTCCAGCACAGTTACCTTCACCATGCGATACAATATTCTCTCAGTATTGTTGTGAAAAAACAGTCTTGAAACAAAAGCCAGCTGCTAATGACGACAGTGGAAATGAGGAGAAATTAAAGACATCTAAGAAGCAATTGTTCTTTTCCAGAAAACAGCAGCTACTTGAGAGGAACGGTATGCGGCATTGGTGGACAGCCACGTGGGAAATCATGAAGTCCTCAGAATGCATTCCTCACAAGTAGGAAGGCTCTATTCTGTGTGAAGCATATAGCAGGAGGGAGAAAGTCTCAGGAGAAGCTTCAGGAAGGGGGTGATCTCGGAGCTGATTATTGGATGATAAGTCATATAGTGACCATGTGACTAAGGTCAAACGATGAAAAAGACCATAGCCTGTTTGGAAAATACTGGTGAAAAACCAAACAAAGGGACTTTTGTTTCTGGCCAAGAAGGAGTGATAGGGACTCAATTTATCCCCTGACCAGAATAAAGCAATAATAAACGACAACAACAACAACAGAAACCCCAGGCAAAATATACATAAACAGGCAACAAACAACAGTGATCTCTGAGAGACCAGAAACAAATGAGATGAACCTGATTAGAGCGCACCAGTTCACAACACTGAGAGAGTTTCCAGGGCAGAACGCAAGGAAGAGTCAGAGGAGACAGAACCTGTTGAGGAGACACAGCTGAGAGTGTGAGGAGACGAAGCAGCTAGCGTTTGCAGGACTAGAGGACTGCGCAGAGCTGCAGAGAGGGACAACCCTCGAATACTCGAGGACTGATTAGCACATGTATATGTACCATGTGAGAGGCGAGTGAAGAACCATCTGAAAGGATTGGAGGGACTAGTACTCAGAGCTCACACAAGGCTGGGAATAATGCCTGTTCCCATTATCCAAACTAGAAAAACTCGTAGTTCAGAGGGCACTGGGTAGAATAGTCAGAAGAGTCTTGCTTCAGCGGTGAGCAACAGTTAGCCCTGGACTAAACACAGTTCTGGACCCGCCTAACTAATCTTCAAAGTACACCCAGAAATGATCAAACTGTTTCCAAGAAATTCAACTGCATCCTAGAACAAAACTTAAGAATATTTGTAGGGAGACGAGCCCTCAGTGGACAACGAATGCTGCATCAGTAAAGCACTCCCCTATAGCACAGAGAAAAAAAGAGCATGAGAAAGTGAACTCTGAAAATAGAAAGACATAGGTCTTTTGGCTTTGATACTATGATCAAATTGTTTAATTTTTCTAAGCTTTGCTTTCCTCACTGGTTACAAAAACACAAAAATAATAGATCCAAAATAATAGTTGTCAATAATGGTTGGGGATTGACTGGGAAGGGGCTTGAAGGAATTTTCTGGGCTGGCAGTAAAGTTCTGTATTATACAGGTGAATGCAATTGTCAAATTTCATTAATGGTACACTTGAGATGTGTGCATTTTACTGTATGTAAATTTTACCTTAAAAATGTTAAACATATATTGATCTTTACTTAAAGATTTTCATGCCAAAGAATTTAAGAGTGAAATGTCCTGATGTCTGCAACTTTTAAAAGCATAAAAAATAAGACGGGTTGGTAGATGGATAAAGCAAATACTGATAGGTAGCCACTGTAAGATCTGGGTAGTAGATATTTGGGTGTTCATTATGCAATTCTTTCAACTTTTCTGCATTTTTAAAGAAAATATTGGGGAAAAAATAATAGCACCTATTTCTCAGAACATTAGTTCAGTACTGAACGCAATATCTAGAGCATAATAAGTTGGTGGTGATTATTATTAACAGTAGTTAGACAGTGACAAAATGGAAGTTGAGAGAGCATTTCGGCTTTTGCAATAATTCAGACAAATAAAACCATGGCCTAAAGTAGAGTAATTGCAGTGAGAATGGAGGTGGTGGAAACATTTCAGAGGTCGAGCTTTTAACACTTGGTGACCAGTGGGTAATTGGTGTTGAGAGAAGGGGCAGAGTCTGGAATGATGCCCCACGTTCCAGCTCTGGCAATGGATGGATGGTGGTACCATTCAGAGATGACCATCCTCTCTGGATGAAAGAAAACAGGTTCTAGAATGTGCTGGAACCCAACAGAGTTTTATTGCCAAGATGCTTCCACAACCTTGCCTCTTTGACAGGTCAGTTTCTGTTCTCATTTTCACCCTTCCTATACAGCAATGCAAAATATGACATTGTTTTGACCTGAGAGAAAAAAATCTTAATACTACAAAACCCTCCCTCTGGAAGATGCTTCAAGGGACATTCCTTAGAGCACTCTGCATATTTTTCTGGAAATGATACCCTTTATGCTCCCGGTGTATGTTGGTTGTTAGGAAAGTGGTGGCTCAGTGGAGGGGAACGGCCTCAGGGGGCATCATTCCTGCAGCCCTGTGAGCAGACTCACTCCTTCCTTCCTTCCTCCACTCAGATCAGCATCACCATCAAGGCCGTGGGTCCCAGGTGGTTGTAGAACAATGCTTTCTAGTATAACTACTTTTTCTAGCCAAAGAAATGCTAAATGTTGAGAGTTATTATTTTTATTATTCAGTGCCCTTCCCAAGAAAGCATTCTGTTCTTCATAAAAGATTTCCTATTATATGATCTTGCATTGGGAATTGAAGAAATGCCATTTGGTTCAGTGTTCAAAGAAAAACAATAATAGTCAATCTCATGCCACAGCTGAGCTCATGGTTCTAGGAGGGACTACAAATACTGGAGGGCCAGTTTCAGTCTTCTCGAGGCAATGCTCCTCAAATGTTGTCCACACACGTTACCAGAGCCAGCTCACAAACTGTTACAGGGATGCTGTGAGATAAGTACAGAAACTAGGAGGAAGAACTTAGAAACTTTTATAGTAATTTTATGTTGCATGACATCCAAGTACACGATCAAGGGACATGTCCATCTCACACAACTAGCAGGATCATGTAAATGACTGTGATAGATTACAATGAAAAAAAAAAGGAAGGAAGGAAGGAAAGAAGAGGGAAGGAAGGAGGGAGGGAGGAAAGAAGGAAGGAAGGAAGGAAGGAAGGAAGGAAGGAAGGAAGGAAGGAAGGAAGGAAGGAAGGAAGGAAGGAAGGAAGGGCTTCACCATATTAATTTGGGAAGTCCTGCTCTATGCTGCACCTCAGAGCACTTCACAGGTACCCAGGACTCTTTACAGAGCCACAGGCTTCTCCACAGAACTATAAGAGTCTCAGAAAATACCTAAAGTTTCCACAGAGTCAAGTAATTCCCACAGAATCGCAGGAATTTTCTCAATCTCTCTTGCTTACCACTCTCCTTCCTCAGAGATGCAGCTGAGCCAACTATTAAAGTCCATTTTCCAGGCATCAGAACACCAAGAGTGAGTGGAAGTCAATTAGTTACTTCAGGGGACATGGCTTCTACCTTGCTGGCATAGAAACCTGATTCTGAATATAACATGTTTGGTACCTAAGCCCAAGTTCTAGGATTCTTAATGTATCGGTTAGTTTTTGCTGTGTAACAAATCATCCCAAAGCTTAGTGGGTTAAAAAGACAAATTATTGGTTAGCCCAATTCTGAGGACTGGCTTGGCCTTGATTGACATCCCTTCTGGTTTAGGCCAGGATCAGCTGTTTTCTTCTGGGGTGGCCCATATGTCTAGGGCCTTGGAAGGGTTGGCTGGGATAGCTGGGATCACTCTCCATGTGGTCTCTCAATACCCAGCAGGCCTTCCTAGGCTTGTTGAGATGATAGGGGAACAGTATCCAGCAGGAAGAGGGCAAGCCCCAACAAGCAAGTGGTCTTTAAGCCTCTGCTTATGTCATACTGCTAATGTCCTATTGGCCAAAGCAGGTCACTTGGCCGGGTTCGGATTCAAAGGGTGGAGGAATAGACAACACCTTTTCATGGAAGAAACAGAAGCTACATTGCAAAGAGGCATGCAAATAGGAGAAATGAGAAGTTTCTGTGGCTATTTTTGCATTTAATGAAGACTAAAGAGGCCAAGTAATGTTGTTTGCTCCTGGCCCATAGTAGCTGCTCAATAAATAGCTATTGAATAAATATTGTCTTAAGAGGCCTTCAGTTTTCCTTCTCCTCACATAGTTGAGGTTAAGGTGTTCAAAACACACTTCTCCCAGAGTCTGGTTCTCACTGTGGATGGCCTTGGATGCCAAAACACTTAGTCATCTTCTGTTTACTCTGTCATCATGGAAGAAACCAGCAAAGTCCAGTGACCTTAGTAAGAGTAACTGTATGGCTTTTGTTTCCTTTATAGAAACAACCATTGGTGTAAACTGGGAACTGATGCTTCAGTGTGCAGTTAAGACTGCGCCAGCCAATTTCAGCTCTACCTTGGTATTCATACATAACATTGTGTATAGACTAGAGGTTAGGGATCAGCTGCTGAAATTGTTGATTGAAAAATGGGTCCATCAGTCACCTGAGTGGGACACATTCAATGAGTGTAGGGCTCTGGTGGACTACCACCAAGCTTATGTACAGGTTTATGTACAGGTTATTATTTTCCATAGCTCCATAACTAAGTAGTCCATGCATTCAGCCTCATAACAGTTCTTTTCACTCAGTTTGAACGTGTGAAGATTCTTTTTCAGGAGCTCTTCCAGTTGGGGGACCATCACTGGTGATTCGTGTCAACCACTATCACTCTGGATTCTCTGGAAGAAACTCTTCAGCTGGATTATTTGAGGAAGCTGGGATAGTCTGTGTCATGATGCCACCAGAATGCTTCTGTTTCTCTGGAGGAATTCCTGCCTTTCTCTGCATGCATGAATCCTAGGGGCATTGCTGGGTTTCTGTGTACCAGCTCCAATATTTCTATAGAGGAATTACTGCTGTCTATATATTGGGGTTCCTTAGAAGGTCTTGAGGGATGATCTAAGGAAAAAATATGACCACAAGAGGCAGTAACACATAACAAGCTTTATTATGTGGCACTTGGACAGGGTTGCGTGACAGGCAAAGTCCCTCACAGAATGAGACTGTCCAGAGGCTACAGTGGGCACAGGACCTACCATCCAGAAATGGAGGAGGGAAAGGGAACTGCTGGGAAAGAAGGGGATCAGAAAGGGGGCGTATCTGTCTAGGTGATGTAGTTCAGCTGCCTGATGGGGAGTCTCTGAAGGACTGTGGCAACTTGGGGTCTTGTAACCCCAGGGCTCTATCTCATCAATGGCCAGCCGATATGGGGTGAGGTTTCATAGAGTATGTAAAACAGATAGGTTCTAAATGCCTAAAAATATTCTTGTTTTGGCTATTTAAAAAAATATTTGGATGTGTAAAAATTTGAGTTACATTCCAGTAGGCCTTTGAAGTAATGGGTCTCAGCTTGCAGTGAAGAAATAAACTACATAGGGACAGATACACAGAGGCCACCTTTGTGTCATTCATAGCACCATAACTGGGTCCTGGGGTATTCTTCCAAAGACCATGATGAGGCCACCCCAAGTTGAAACACTGGTCCCCCAAAAGGAGAATAAACATATAACAATGGAGAGACTGAGTGGCCATTGGGAATGATGTGGTACAGCACGACCTCAGACCACATCTACCCAAATCCTTACTTGGGATCACAGCAACAAATCTATGGCCTCTTTTCTCTTCCCTGTCTGGGAAAGGTTACCTAGCCTGGAGTCCTTAGCCGGCTCCTACGTTCACATCTGCATCTTCATTTCCTGAGATGTCTATAGTAGGCTTGAAGGAATGTCATTTCTTCCATTTGCTCACCAATAGAGAGTACACTGTCAGAGCTAGAGAGGTCTCGGGGAGTTCCTATGTTTTCAATGGGGAGTTCCATGGAATTCAGGTCTTGGAGAGAATCTGGGAACAAAAGCTCCATGGGCCAATAAATTTAGAAAATGCTGCATGATCTAGTCCTGGGCGTCCACAAGACACAATGATCCATGATTATACAGGAGTAAAGCATGAGATCATAGGAAGTAGACCACCCCGAGAAGACTTGAAAATACCTTGCTGGGAAGGAAAATTCAAAAAAGTTCTGAGGTCTCCTAATCATTGAGGGGCTTACACGATAGTGAAACTCAGATATTAATAGTATTTTGATTTTGTTATGGCTGCACATCGTAAAGGATGGTTGAGGTGATGGTTGGGGTGGGAGAGAAAGAGAGAGAAGGAAGAGAGAGAGGAGACAGAGATCAATTGTGAGAAGTAAGACAATGTGGGAGGTGATAGACCATTGACAACCCTGTAGGGCTTTCCCCTTGGACTTCTACTTGTCTGAACCACACCTTGACCATGCTTTTGCTGTGGGTTGTAGGGATTCTCAGATTCAGTCACATAACTAAACCATTGAACAGTTGGCTCAATCAGGGTCCCTTAAGTTCAGGGTACTTCCTCTCACCACTCCCTGAGTCTACTGATATATTTAAAGAAGTACAAAATAAGGTTGCCAAACTCATGGTCTGCATAAAGCTTATGTTTTACCGTAAGCATTGTAAGATGCACAACTTAATTAAATCCTGTCATAATACCTCTGTGCCTGGAGGTGTGACTCCATCTGGAGACAGCACAGAAGATGAAGCAAGACCTGGCCCGTGCCCTGCCACTACCTCCTACCCCGGGCCCTTCCTGGGGCAGGCTTCATGCCCATTTCCTTCACTTAAGCCAGAAAGTCAGAGATTCATCACAATGGAGGCACGAGGCTAAGACGTGTGGTTATGAACCACTATTAGCCCCGTGATATGTTCAGTTCCATGCAAATTTATTTTTCTGCTTTTATGTTAGAACTTTCGAACACACTGTTGAAATAATTCTTTTGCACTTCATCCTCCAACTGTGCAGTTTTTCAGGTTTTGCTTTCATTTCCGTCATTGTGGAACTTGGGGTATGTCTCAGAATATACATTTGATGGAGTTTAGCGATTAAGAACACAGACTCTTGGAGTTAGATGGGTAAAGTTTACATTTCGCTTCACCCCAGCCAGCTGTGTGCCCTCAGGCACCACATTCACCTTTTGGTGCCCTAGGGGTCATAGCAGCCTCCCCCCATTATTGTAGGTAATAAATGAGAGGTTTAGCACAGAGCCTGATAACTGTCCAGTACATTATAGGTATAGCAATTTGTAACATTTTCCCATTTAACCACACTGTTGCTTCCTCATTTCATTAATTTTTCTCAACACTATTTTTAGTATCTATGTAACATTTCATCTTATCACTGTACCAAAATTTACCCAATCATTTTCCTATTGTTTGAGATTTAGGATGTTCAGATTTTCCTTCATCATAAAAAGTGTTGCAATAATGATTTTTAGAGCCACATTTTTGCATATCCGTGACTATTTTAAGATACATTTCTAAAATTTTTATTCTGAGTCAAAATTCTAAGGTAATTTGCTCCAGAAGGCCCAGGATTACCACTGAAGTTCTCTGGATTGGATATTTGCTAGTCTTCAACAATGAAGAGTAAAAGTACTTGACATTTTGCTCAGTGTTGCCTTGAACCTCTCAAAAGGATTTGACCTTTGTCTGTGAACTTCCCTGGCTTTTAGCGAAAGTTTCACACTTGTTAAGTGGTTCAGGGACTCAGAGATGAAGAAAACAAGTGCTTTTTTTTTTAAGTGCAACTGCTGTTTCTCCAGCTCAGAGGCACGCACAGAACAAGGGACCATGGGGACAATGGTGCATTGTGGGAATTGTTCTGCCAGGGTCCCTTCCAGGATGGTTCATGTGCGCTTCCTTCTTTTTGTGGCAGATTAATGTTCCACGGCTTGGTGTGGTCTCGTCTGCCTGAATCAAGCATTCCTGTGGCTTACAGAAGCCTTTCCTGTCCTCCTCCCCCAATACAGAGAACCACTCACATCAAGCCCAAGCTGCCTTCGCAGCATTGTTATATCTACTCCTCAGGGCCTAGAAAATTCATCCATTCCTCTCTTATTCCATCCATTGCTATGCGGCTGGATAGCTCACATTCCCCACCTCAGTGAGCTTATCCCCAGCTGCAGCAGAGAAAATATCTCTTAGGAGTAAAAGTCTTAGAAGAGTCTCAGAGTTTTCCATCTCAAGTACCAATCAGTCTCTTGCTTAAATTGCTCCCAAATCCTTTCTCTGTTAGCTCATGAGATGTCAGAGAAAGGACCGCTTTCTCTCCCTCCACTTACATCCATGGAATCTGGCTGTCCTAAGCAGCAGTGCATTTGGGAACAAAGAGTTCTCTATACTTTGTATTGTTCCCATAGCACAACATAATCATTCTGTGCTTGTTCTCTCCCACAGGTGAGGGGGGTGAATGATGCAATTTATCCCAAGATAAATTTGTAAATTTATGTAATTTAGGGAACGGCCATGTGCCAACCTGAGTTTGTATGTCTTTAGCCGCTGTCTATCTACTTCTGTGCTGTTCACTGAGAACACCTTCCTGAGATACGGAGACGACATCATGTCAAACATGTCTATTTACATCTGCTCCTGGAAGTCAATCGGGCTCCTTCCGTTCCTTCCTTTCTTCTCCTCCCATCCCTCTCTCTTTTTCCTCTCTCCCTCACTTCCTTCCCCTTTGCTTTCTTTTCCCCATTTGCATGCTCTTCTAATAATCAGCTGCTCTCAGTGGAGCTCAGAAGAGTCTAGATGAGACTTCGGACCAGCTGTGTCCCTGCCTCGCCAAGAACACCCACACAGCTGCTGGCTGTGATGAAACAGGAAAGGCTTCGTTTGTAGTGTAAACACTCCCCAGATACTGACCGAATGCCCGGTGAGACAGACGCTCCAACGACAACTTCATCCCCTGGATAAATGCCCAGTTGAGACTCACCTCTGTTTTCAATGTAGGGAGTCCGCATAAGGGAAAAATCACGGGTTTGGAGAACAGAGGAACCGGTTGTAGGTCCCAGCCCTGGCACATGCTCACTAGTCCTTGGAGGGAACATTGTAAATACTCCAAGCCTCAGTTTCTCAACATGGAAAATGGTCATGTTTCCCTTTCGACTAAGACACTACATGAAACAGCATTTTAGTAGTTGTCAGTGCAGAAAAAAGGGCTGCCTCCCACTTCCAGAGTCTGCTTGGATTCCACTCCCCAGGGACAATGGTGACAGCCTTATGAAATGAAATGGTCAGCTCTGTAAAGGATCCACCTGGCACCAGTGCTGCCCAAACGAGTGGCCTCATCAGGTGGGATAAGGCAGGACGTTTAAAAGGGGGTCTCACAGGGCTGGTGCAATGAGTGGAGGTTTTAGGACATTTTCTGGGTTCATTAATGGAAAAAGAAATGTGAATCTGTGACTAGGTATAATGTGTCAGGATCTTTGGTGAACAAGGAAATTAGATTGTACAGTGTCTGCTGAAGCAGCATGGAGAAGGTATGGGTGTGCTACGACTGCCAGACACAACTAGGGGCACAGTAGGAGGCAAAACAGCACATGCTACGTAGGGAGTTCAGGGTCTGCAGCCAGACTGCCTGGTTTGAATCTGGCCTCTGTCATTCCTTTGTGGGGCATCTTGAGAAAGTCACTCGATGTCTTGCTGTGCCTCAGTTTCGCCTCATACAAAAAAGGGTGTTGGGGTGCCTATTTCATAAGGTTGTTGTAAGGATGAAATGATTTGATTCATACAAAAGATGCAGAATGGCAACTAGCACATAGTAAGCACCAAGTAACTGTAAGCTATTATTGTTATCATTTTTATCAGTGACTTATGACTTATTTGTTGCTAATGAGCTGAGGTAGCATGGTGAGGCAGAAAAAGTCAGGTGTGGGAATTAGCCGGTCTGATGTGACTTAACTGGGTTTCCTCAGGAAGTCTGCCTAATTCTCATTTTCCCTGTCTATAAGATGGGGGAAATAATAACAATAATAATAAGTGTGATTTGGTGAAGAGTCTATTCATTATTATGGCAAGTGGCCCAGTGGGATAGTCTCCATGACCCTGAGGACAGATGCATTCATTGCTCAGCACAGATGCCTGGAGTGGGAGTCACATTTTGCTGAGGACAGGCCACTAGAAGAGGGGAGACAGGGGACCAGAAAGGCATTTCCTCGGTTAACTGTGGGGAGGCAGAGAGCCTGGCCTGGGTGGGTGGAGACAAATGTGTTGCGACCTGGTAGATGGAGCCAGTGGAGTGTAGTAGAAACCAGCACTGGTGTCTTGAAGCCTCAAGGAGTGTGTCAAACGTGTCCCAGCCAAAGCCAGCAAGTTGTCCAGGGCTTGGTTGCAGGAGACGGGGGAGCGGGGATGTGGATCGGAGACACAAGGCCAGGAGGTTAGGTCCTGTAAAGTGGAGCTCATGGAAGGATGAAGAGCTGATCACATTGGCCCTATCTAGCCAGAAGCAAAATCCATGCCCCCACCCCCACCCCAGCCCGCCCCACCTTTCTTCTTCTGAGCAGAAATGATCTTCCCAGATATCCCCAGGCTTAGTCTTGGCTGGGGTAGGGGGGGCGGCAGCAGCCTTCAGAGTTTGATCATGGTGGGCACCCAGGAAGATGGCTGTCTGGGGAGGCCCAAAAACCATACTCACAGGCCCCCCTCCATGTCAGAAGAGGATTGAGGGAGACTCCTTCCTTCCTCCCCACCTCTCCACATACCAAATACACCCTCCTCCTCCCCCGCCTGGCAGGACTGTGAGCCATAACTTGTAGGATACTGCAGCCCATATACTGGGCTTTACCTCGATTTAGGCTCCACCGCAGTAGGCAGCTGGAGGGAAACCAGGAACCAACTGACAACATATGACAATTTGGCTGGACACTGGACGATCCTGGGGAATGCTAAAAATTACCCACACCTGAGCCCCATCCCACACCAGCATGGCGGCTGCCTGTGGCACAGGCCTAGGACAGGCCATTTGCAAAGCTCTGAGGTGATTCTAACAAGCAGTCAGGACTGAAAACCACTGTTGGGAAAAATAAAAATAACTTACTCAAAGGGATAAAGGCTAACTTATTTCACTGGTACTAGAAATGCTGACTGGGTGCAGAACAGGGGAGAGGGTCATTTGGACCACCCTTCCCACCCTGCTGACTGTGGAGCCCAATAAAACATAAAGTGTCTGGGGTCAAGGACACTTCCCCAAACTCCAGGGCATTCCAGATTGAGGACCCCTGACGTAAGAGGTGGGGAAATTGCCAGAATTTCAGGAAACGCATTCAATAAAATAAAATCCCCTGTCTTGGAGTTTCCACCCAAGAAAACTTGCTTTAAGATGGAGGACTCTTTTTGAGCTGTAAGGAGTATAAGCTGCAAAGAGCCTGAAGAATACCATGCCTTCATTTGTCTACCTCTCCATAATTCTTCAGTTGCTCTTCCAGGCTATCCTGCCTGACAGGTTAGAAAGTTTTCAATAGAGGTGTGTTTACTTGAATTGAATTACCTCATGAAGGTCAACATTTAATAATGACTCAATTAAGGGCACAAGAAAGACAGAGCCGGAAGAATCCATTTCCCCAAGTTTCATTCTAATATGCTGCCAGTGTGATGCAGCGAGTGGGGTCTAGACAGACAAGGAAGACATCCGAGGCCCTTTTCCAGCTGGTGTTAAAGTGGGCCTCATGTGTGACTTTGAGACGTTTGGTTCCCTGGGGTGATGCTACAGAGATGATCTGTGCAATATTTGAACTCCTTAAAATGATGTTGTTGATTAAAAGTGAAAGCTATCTGTACAGGTAACACTGTGGACACAGACCCTTCACATAGTGTATTTCATTTTTGCAGAATTCACTGGAAAGTGAGGAGAGGGCACCAAGAACCCAGGACACCCCTTTGCTATTACGTAGGCTGGCACTTCCAGGGAATAGCCTTGGCATCACAGGTTTTAGGCATCCCCAAAGCTCCTCTCCTTGTTGATTTCATGTTCTCCATGCCCTGCAGGGCCTCTTGGGATCACTGTGTTCTGGAAAGTACACAAAGCTGCGCACTGTCTCTTTAAATAGTAGAGGCTGAGATGTTCTCAGGCCACCATGACATATCCCAGCATTGGACCAGCCCCTGAATAAACTGGAAAGACGCCTGGTGTGGCTTTCAGTGACAGGGAGCACCACCAGGAACATCTCGGGGAGCTTGGTTAGAAACACCAGAGCTTGGTCTGCAGGCTGCTGGCCTCTCTGCTGCCCTGTGGGGAGGGCCTTGCCTTTGCATCCCTTGTATTTGACTGCAGAGAAAGCCGTTTGGAGGAAGGCGTTACACTGTTTGACCTGGTGAGTTTTATTGCAAACTGTGCCTCTGGGTGGTGTGTGCTTATGCTTTATAGCGTGTTGCCCAATCCCCCACCCCCTGCAAACCGCAAATGAAAGGACTGCAGTGGAGATAGTGCGTTTGTGTTGGAATTGACTAGAGAGTCAGGGAATTTTTAAAATCCTTGGTTAAGAGCTGGATATAAACTCTGGCTAGGGTGGCGAGAAAGACCTTCTGAGAGGATCTAGAAAGCCCAATACATTCAGATTTGAAGGGATCAGAGGGTCCAGATGCCCTTTACCTGGTGGGAACCAGCTCTGCGCGCACAGCTGGCAGGTGATCTCACATTGGTAAGCAGGTTAGAGAGAAGCTTCCACCTGTAGAGGAGCCCTGGCCAGCGCTGGGTGTGGCTGAGCTTGGCAGCACTGCACTGAGAAGCATTTCGTCCTCCATCACTGGGAACCCAGCAGGCAGGAGATAGTGAGACAGTGAAGTACAGATGGGTTCACACTTCCCTCAGCCCATGTTGTGGTTGTGACCTGATTATTGGTTAGTTTCAAAAGAAAGGAAGAAATGATCTGTGCCTTACAATGTGTGCACTTTTCTAGGTGTGAATACTCCATTTAAAAGTTTACTTGGGAAAAAAAAAGGAAGAGAAAGAAAATCTTGAGTTAAATATGCTAATATTTGTAAAGTGCTTAGAATAGTACTGGGTACATAGTGACCACATAAATATTAGTTAAATAAAAGTCTGAATGGCATAAAGAAAAGCAATAATTCCTAGGGCAAACCTGACCTATAAAATGACCCAGAGAGGAGAGAAGACACTTTCATTTCTTTAGTCATTCTCCTTGTACATGTGCTTTCAGCCGATGGGAATTATAAGCTATTTGAGTTCAGGGACAGTCAGGCTTGTCTTGTGAAGGTAAAATGTGATATCACAATAAGAATGGTGACAATTTACTTGGCACTGGTCCCTTATTATATTCTAGACACTATGCTCACTAACTAGTTCACACCCTTTAAAATAGGCATTATTAGTTCTGTTTGCAGAGAGAAAACCGAAGCTCAGCTAATTGCCCAAATTCCTAAACCCGGAGTAAGCAGGGTAATTAGCTTTGCCTGAGCCCAGAGCTACAGTGCCTAACCACTGGACCATACCACCTCTCACAGACTACATGTAAAGCCCTGCTAAAGTGCCTGCCATATAATGGGCATCGAATAAAAATTTTTACAAGGATTCTTCTTTTTAATCTGACAATATTGCAATTTTTAAAAGACCGTTCTTTGCAGAAGTTTTCAAATAACTTATTTTCACTTAAAGATAAGAATATACAATTTGCTACAATAAGCAGCAATTTTCAAATAGTAAAATAGTGTGGAATGATTTGAATCATTTAGAGTGATGAGGTTTTATGACACAGAACACTAGCAGGTAGGGGTGTGTGTGTGTGTGTGTGTGTGTGTGTGAACTTATGAACTGTATTGTCATCGGCAACGACGTTTAACATCCACATTCCAACTCCCCATCACGTACCTAGGCTGGCCTGCCAGAGCATCTTCTTTGGGCACATGTGCACCACGCCCAGGAAGGGCTAGCCTCTCTCCCAGAGACTCTGGGCGGACCACGTTCAGGCAGCTATGAATCAGCTGATTTCCTTGGCTGCTTTTCCTCCACCTCAAATGGCCAACTCCCCACCTCGTGGCCAGGGACACCAGCCGAGGCTGGGAGCCAAGCCAGACAAACTTCTCCTGGAGCATACCCGCCTGTGGTCTGGTTTTGCTCAGGCTAGGAGGAGCTGGACCCCAGGACTCGCTGTCTTATAGTTAGTTGATAGGACTCGGTGTCCACCCCCTAATTCTCACCCAAGCAGGGCATCCTAGGAACCCAACACGCGGCAACACGGCATGGGTGCAGACACTGCTAGTGCGGACTCTCGTGGTGCAGATGTGCCCACTTAAGAGGCCAGGACAGGCCAGGTGCGCCAGGACACTAGAGGAAAGAGACGTCTTCCAGCGCTGAAGTGACAGTTCCCCGCCTCCCTCCCCACCCCACCCCCCTGCCCGCAGGAAAGGAATCCAGAGCCTCGGTCCCCGTGGCGTCAGTTCGCTTGGGTGCGTCCCCCGAAGCCCAGCGCTGGGCTCCCGCGGGGCCACCTCTGGATGGCTTTTCCCACATGGGCTGAGGGGGCGGAGGGGCCAGTTTATTGTTCAACGCTTGGTCTCCGTGAACTCGGCTGAGTCAGGGGAAGTTTAGGTAAGAAAGCTCAGCTGCCTCCCAGTTTAGAGTAAAAGTCGCAGCGGTTTTGCAGTGATCGACTTTCTCCTGAGGCGCATTTAAGGCCGAGTAACTGTCTCCTGTCCTCCACCCCCGCCCGCCGCCTTTGCCCTCTCTCCTCCCTGAGTCCCGCCCTCCTGCACACGCTGACCCGGGGACACACCCTATAGCAGCGACGCAGACAGGGCGTTGTTCCCGTTAAAGGGGAACGCCGAGAGCCTCCCTCTGCCCCCTCGCTTGGCGCCCGCAGCACCGCAGCGCAGCTGTCTTTGGGGACACCAGCAGCCAAGTGAACGCATCGAGTTTGTGTCTGAGGCCATTCTGAGGGTCGGGGACAGCTATCCCTTTGGGCTGTAAGTACTTTGGTAGGGAAAGTAGAGGAGATGGAGGAGAAATGTGGGCATCTTCTATCAATGGTGCCAGAAAGCGCGAAGCAGGCACGGGCTTGGGGATGGCCCGGTCCCCGAGCCTTCTGTACCGGGCGCGGACAGACAGACCGTGGTTCGGTACCTACGGGGCTTGGAGGGATACAATGTAGAATGCCCTACGGTCTGTATACCGTAAGGGATATGGGGTCGGGATACGGGGAGGGGCGGAGCAGTTTTGCCTCGCTGGAGAGACGTCTGCTCGGGGACTCATTGGCACAGCAGCCCCTGAGGTGGACGTCCCGGGGATACTGGACCTCTGAGGTTCCCGACTTTCGAGCGATATCCCCGATCATCCGCCTTTTGCTCCTCTCCGGCACTAGGAGCCACTGGATTTATTTAAATCTTCTGGGAGACACCAGAAAACCGTGCTTATTTCTTTCTGTACATTCCTGGGTTTCTCTGAATATGTTTCTTATGGAGGGATACGGAGGGGCCTCGGATTGGGTACTTTCAAAAACCCAGTTATGAAACGTCGCCCTGGCCCAAGACTCCGTCCTGAAATGGTCCCCAAAGCCGCAGCTGGTCTCACAGCTTTACATATCCTCTAACAGGACAACCTGGTCTTCAGTTCCCCAAAGCCTGTAAAATGAGGGGCGAGGACCGCACAATTGAGAATAGAAGATGTCCCGCCTTCTCTGGCCGGATGCAATTCTCCTGGGACCCAACCCTTTACCCGCCGCCTCTAATTCCCGCAGGACATCTGCTCCCCTCCATCCAGGTTCCTGTGCCTGTGCCCTGCCGCGCGGAGGCTGGACGGGGTAGTGTCCCGGGTCCGCGGCTTGGGGAGCCGCAGGGCTCCCAGGGCGAGCTTACGAGGGGCTGGCCGGGGAGTGGAGGCCCCGCCCGCAGTGGCTGCCTGGTAAAGCGCACAGTGGGCGGGAAGAGCAGGGTCCTCGTAAACTCTCTCGGGCCATTCTTTCCTCCCTATACTCCCCTGGCTCTGTGCCTCTCTCCGGAGCCACCAGTGTCTCTGGCAGGCTGAGCTGGGTGTAGGACGGCTCCCCGGTGCTGGCAGAACTGGGTGGAAACTTGGAGACTAACGGAATGCGGAGCGCGCGGGGATCTGGGAAACCAGCTCCCAGCCGCGCGCTTTCCTTCACAGCCTGCTCCTGGTGTCCCCAGGCCTCTCTCAGAAATCTGGGCGCCCATCCCCTCTCCCGTACCTCCACTCCATAAGGGAACTTGCGCTCTCCCCCTTCTGCCCCCTTCCCCAAGCTGGGCTGTCTTGGGAGGCGCCCGGGGTGGGTGGAGGCGGGATGTGGCCTCTGCTCGTCAACTCTGGAAAAACCTCTCCTACTACTGGGGTGACTTACCACTTGTTTTGTTCCAAAAGCAAAGATGTTCTGTCGCAGGCGGGCCCGGCTGATTGCTGGGTGGGGATCCTACGGTCGGCTGCTGCCCCCTCTCGGCCAGCCGCCGGGCGTGAAGCGCCCCCACCCCGGCGGAGCAGGCGGGCGCCGCGCCAGTCCCAAGCATTCCGTGAGCGCAGGGACCCTTCCTCCGCGCTTCTCTCGCCCTTGCTCGCTCCCGCCTCACGTCCAGTTTCCGCTCTCTCTCCTGGCAGGCAGAAACTCCGCTGAGCAGAACTTGCCGCCAGAATGCTCCTCCTGTTGCTGGGTATCATTGTCCTCCACGTCGCAGTGCTGGTGCTGCTGTTCGTGTCCACGATCGTCAGTGTGAGTGCCCGGCGGTCAGCGGGGGCAGGCGGGGCAGCCAGTGCTGGTGTGGTCGTGGTGGTGGTGGTGTGATTCCATCTGTGCCCCCTTTACAGTAGTTCACGACTGCATGGTTATTTGCAGACGAGAAGTCTCAGACGTCCCAGAGCGTTCTGCAGTTCCTGGCAATCTGCCTCTTTTCAGTTTTGAGAAAACCACAGCAGATTCAGGAGTAGGAAGGAAGCAATCGCTAGACTAGTTTAGCTGCACAGGCCTCTCTTTAAGCCCAGTAACTTCAGGGAAGTTCCAGGGCCCCCTAGACCTTCATTTGATAAAATTGGTTAGTATTTTTTTCTTGAGGTGGGTTTGTTGAGAAAGGAAGAGAGTTATTTATGAAGATTTGCTTTTTTTTTTTAATGTCGTAGATCAAGTGGGCAGCTTAGTTCACAAAACACACTTTAGGAGTTGAGATTGGAAAGTTAAAATTGGCTTTTTCAGCAGAGTTCACAGTCCCAGGTCTGCTTTATGAAATGGACCCAGCACCTTCTTAGTAAAGTTTCCACTATATGAACAGGCAAGGCCATCAGGATAACTTGAGTTACGCTCAAGCATCAAGTAGATTAGATTTTGGACCTTTTTTTTTTCTGGTCTATGAAGATGAGCTCAGACTCAGGCAGTTAGGTGACTGTGGCTTTAACTTCTTAATATAAGGCAAGTCCCAGGCATGATATTCGCGTCAGTTTCAAAGATTGAGAAATCATTATATCAGTGCAAGAAATAATTATGTTCAGGATTAATAAATGATAAATGCTTATTCTTTATAAGCATTTTATAACATTTTAATGGGCCTGGTAATCTTGTCAGATTAATAGGATTTCTAGTAAGTAAAGAAAAAGGCTTAGAGAGGTGGTGGCTTGGGGAATGACACCCAGGAGATCCAGGGAGGAGAGATGGCTTGAATGCAGGTGTCCTGGATTGAGTCCATGGCTCCTTCTACTATAGTACACACCTCTGTACATAATAACATGTATATGTGGTACTTTTCCATTTACAAAGTGCTTTTCAATTGCAAAACACTGGCCATCCCCTTAATACGATGTGTGAGCCAGACCACCGCCTCTCTCCTTTCTCCAGCATCACTGTGGCCTCTGGCTGGGCAACACTGGGCAGGGCAGGGGCACGCCAGGTGGGCAGGTTGAGAGGCTGCCCTTCACCTTCCCTTGGTCTTCTCTCCCACCTTTCCCTCACTCCTCACTACCTCACCTGATTTAGGATGTCTGGTTCTTTCTAGCAATGGCTCGAGGGCCATGGACATGCGACCGACCTCTGGCAGAACTGTAGCATTTCCGCAGGCAACGTCCGTCACTGTTTCTCATCATCAACAAACGGTGAGACTGACTTTTTTGTTCCACAAGCTTGTCATGTATCTGTAACGCGTTCTTCAGTCCAGACCTGCAAGCACTTATTCTTAGAAGACACGAGCTTGAAAGTTTTTACTGGGGTGGGGTGGAATGTGACAGGGCTATGAATTAAGAAGAAAGAAGTGGAACGGTAGTTTCACTGGCTAAGATCTTGGGTATCATGGTACATTCTCTCTACCTAGAGAAATGCCCTTGAGTTCCCCCTTGTCACTTAGCGCAATGCTTCTTGTGAGGAAAGAAATGTGGACACAAGCAATAAAGGTAGCATAATGCCAAAACCTTGGGTAGACCCCATTGGAACTTCAATCCAACTGCTGTTTTTGGTTTGGTGGCTGTCTCTCTCCAGAAACATCCTGCCTCTTTCTGTTGCAGTGACTCTGAGGCTGTCCCAAGGATAGTTTTGGGGCCAGCTTTTGGTCCCCCAGTTACAAGACTGCCTTTCCAGATCTTGGGACTTAGTAATGCCATTAGCATCAAAACCTTTGAGGGTTTCTTTGTATAAGATGGGGACTTGAAGCTATTTGCAAAACCCTCAGCTGAGCCTGAGAGAGTCTCTCAATCAGAAGATTGTGTTTCTCCCTACGCCCTCAGCATGTTTGCTTGTAAGGTATTGGAAACCAGGCTCACTTGGATTCCAATTAAGGGAATATTTGACAGCGGAAGCACCCGCTAGATGCCTCAAGTTCTCAGAGGGGAAAGCGTGTGCTCAGCAGGGTGCCTTGTGTCTAGATGTGGAGAGGCCAAGGTCAATAGGATATGCATTCTTTTTGGTGGCTGGGTGGTGTTTCGTGGCAACAGGACCCTGGAAGGGGCCACAGCGCTTGGTATTGAGGACACAGTGAGCCTGCCTCGGCACAGTCCCATGTTCCAAAGGATGTGTCCAGCCTGGAGAGGGGAGTAGGTGTAGAATGACAGTGTTTTGCTGCCATCCTGGGTTTAAAAGACCAATAAAGTACAGCTTTCAATGTGGCTGCAGCTACTCATCAGTCCAATATTTCTGTTGAAGATGCTACACCCGATGAAAGAAACCAGTTTAGATCCAGCTCAGCAAAGCAGGCAGTGAAGTGGCCCTTAGTTCTGGATTTGCACAATCCGGTTTCTTTGCTGGGCTTTGCCTCCTATGGGCTCCGCACCCGATAGCACTCACTCACACTGCCACTGAAGCATTACAAACAAAATATCTCAAACCTCAGGGTAAAGAGAAACTGCTAGAATAGTCATTTGGTAGTTTATGTGTGGAGGACAAGTGAGGAGTAGAAAGCCCTGTTTTATGTTTCCACTTTTCTTGGGGGGAGAAAAGCAAGGCCCAGTCCTTACTGAAGCAAGCGGTCCTTAATCTTTTGTCTGAGTGTATGAAGGATATTGAATTGAAAGCTCCTAGAGGTTGCATGGTGAGTTGTCAACCAAGTAAATGAAGTGCTCATAAGTACCTGAGAATGAGACAGCATTGCTCGTCCCCAAAGCCACTGCGTCCAGTGTCTCCCCCTTTAGGGCCTGCTGAAATGCCCTGAAAACTCAGGATGGGAGTCTCCGCACTTAGCACTGACACCTGATGGTCACAAGTGGTGACTCAGCCTGAAAGGCTGGCTTTCCCTGAGGCCAGGCAGTGTCCACAGGCACAGTTCCCAAGTGGCGTCTGGCCATGCGGGGTTGGCATGGAATCTTGGACTCTTTCAGCCCGGAAGGGGGCAGTTTTGGCAGACATACTGAAATCCAGCTGGGTTTCAACAGAAATAAGGCAGCAGAGGAACAGCTATCTAAACTGTGCTCACACTGTCTGCAGGAAGGAAAGCAATACTATTTTCCTCATGGCCTGCATTGACTTGCGTTCTGCAACTTCCCCAGTTATGAATAGCTGTTATTCCACGCAAGAAGCAGATCTCTTTCACGCATGAGTGTTATTTCAATCAGGAAGCTTATCTCTTAACTGGCTCTTTCTGTGCCAAACTCATCTTCTAGGGTTTATTTATGATGATTTTTTTTTTTTTTTTTTAAGTCATGGTTGTTTTCTGTGGGGACCCCAGAGTGTGCGTTCTCTTCCACAGCTGCCTTCTCAGCTCTCATGACAAGGGCATTTTGAGGAAATCTGGACATGCCCTTAAACAAGCTGGAGTAATTTGGTCTTGGGTTTATAAACTAAGTTAGAAGTTTCCGTTTCAGCTTCTCCAGTGTCGTTGTCTCTGCTGACATCTTCCTGATGGGTCAGGATGTGTTACAAACTTTGACTCTGATGGGGGTGAACTCTCTGGGCCTTCGTTGCCTTTGTGAGTGGGTTTAACATTTTCTGTGGTAGACAATAAGGTGAAAAAAATATATAATTAGAAAAAAATAAACTGCCTTTACCAATGAAATGTATCAGTTGCAAACTATTTACTTTGGTCTGAATTTGCTCTTAGAATGCTTGAAACATACATTTTATTTGAGTAATCAGAAGTAATTTGTTATTGATTTTAATCTATGCAGAATATATTGCAAGGGTTTATATGAAAATACATTAGTTGACACAACTTGTTATTTTTACTAAAGGGGGCTCATTTTTGTATGTGTGGGGCCGTGACACTACACATCTCTGGGGATTGCCGTTCCCTTTATTTTTTATATGAATGGTGCCCTTTGCCAGGTTAACTGTATGGCAGTCCAGCATCTGTTATACAGTTTGAAGGAAGCATATTAGATCTTTCTCCCAAACTGCCTTTTGATATTAGAAGTAGTTTTAGATTTCTTACAAACTGCCTTCAACTCTGCTTGCCTTCCCATTTTCAGAATTTATTGACGTACTTTCTGACTCCTTCTTGATCTTGGCTGCAGGTAGAGGTGAAAGAGGCTTACTAGGGGCATATTAATTGTGACCTTGTATTGACTGCCTCTTGGGCCCCGGGAATACAAGGACCTGGAAAATACGGACCTTGCCCTTGGTGATCCTGATCTTCTTTGAGGAGTGAGGAGATAAGTGCAGAGAGATCATCAATGTGAGGGCAGCTTAGGCCAGATGCCCAAGGAGTGGGGGGCAGGCAGTTCAGGGGAGGAAGTGGAAGGGAAGTCTCATGTGGGAGGTGGAATTTCATCCATCCTTCAAAGGATGGGCAGGATTTAAGTAAATATAGCAAGAAGGAACATAGTCCCTATCAAGAAGATGACATGACCTAAAGCAAGGAGAAAGCAATGCAGGGGACATGGGAGACCAGCCAGTAGTCTTCCCATTAGAATTAGGATTCACTGCATACAGCAGAATATGTTCAAATGACAGTGGCTTAAATAAATACAATAGTTATTTTTCTTTTCACAGAAGGCTGAAAGTAGGCAATCCCAAGAGAGGTATGAAAGTTTCATGAAATTGTCAGACTTCCTCGAGTATTTCTTTGCCATCTGTTGGGTTTGGCCCTCATCCTCATGGACCTAAAGGCTGCTAAAGCTCCAGCCATTTCATCCATGCTTCAAGCATTAGGGTGGAGAAAGGAGGAGAAGAATACGTCCCCTTCCCTTTTAATGCAATCCCCCCAGGTAGAACACACACTTGTTTCTATCTTTTATTAGAACTTAGTCACACAGCCACACCTAGTTACAAGGGAAGCTGAGAATGTAGCCATTTGGCCGGGTGAGATGCATGACTTTCCAATTCATAGAAATTTAATAGCCAGCACCTCCCAGGAAGCCTGGCTTAAAAGACTTCTCTCCAATGCTTTGAGCACCCTCCCTCCCCCCATAACCAATCATAATCTTTTGCAGTAGCTCTGTTGGCTCCTGTGCAATTTCAGAGCAGATTTAGGATTCTTCAAATATGTCCTTTCTGTTGTATCCGAGGCTCCATCAGCAGCAGCAGCACCGTTCTCATAGTGACCCATTCAGAAACTGGAGAATCCTTAGACTTCTCTCTCTTTCCCACCTCTTTAGACATTGATGCAGCCTTATTGTTTCATGATATCTCTTGAATCTTTGTTTTCTTCCAAACCAGACCTCTCTTTTGAACTCCAGACCCACATATCCAGGTATCTACTAGGTGTTCCACTGGGGTGTCTCAGAGGCACCCCCGAGCCAGTCAGTATCCATCGTCCTCCCAAATAAACCCTTTGCCAGTTTCTAGTATTTTGGTGAATGCTGCTCCACCAGCCAGCAAATAAACATCGAGAGTCTGCCTTGTCCTGTGTCCTTCTCTGCCCCTCCTCAGGGTCATCATAGGACCCACAGGCCATCATTCGTCATTGCCACAGCCATTGCCATGCCTCCTCATTTGTCAGAGCCACTGCAGCAGCCTCCGAACTCCTAACCTTCTTGCTCCCTTGTAACTCATTTTTCATATCAAATCCAGAGTGATATTTTTAAAAATCCAAATCTAATCATATTAGCCCTGATTTAAAACCTTTCAGGGTCCCCCTCATTGGTCTTAATCTTCGGATGAAAATCTGTACTAAGGCCCATAGAAATCTATCGGAATGATCTATTCCTGTTTCCCATTAAATCTCCTCCCTTTCGTCTTGGAATTTCAGCCTTCTCTTAGTTCCTTGATCATGAACTTCCCGTCTCAGGATTGCCTCCCTCCCCTGCCTTTCTCCCTCTGTCCTTTCACTCACAACTATTTTTTGAACACCTGCCACGTACCAGATACCACTGTAGGCTATGAGGATACAAGAATAAGAGCTTATTTTTTCTGGGCGAAACAGTCAATGGACATGGATAATTTGGGGGCACTGGTAGAAACTACAAAGAGAATAAAGCAGGTGATAAAGAGGGATTGGGGTGGGAAGTGGAGACCTCTTGGAGGAGTGACTCCTTGCAGATGACCAGGAGTTGGCTATATGAACGTTTCACAGAGATTCCAGGCAGAGGGACCATCAAAGGCAAGATTGCCGGCGAAGGAGCCTGGCAGAGCTGAAGAGCAGAGGGCAGGCCGGAGCAGTGGGAACAGAGAGTGAGGGATGGTGTAGCAGGCCAGCCCATCGGTCCTTCTAGACCCGAGGAAGGAGTTTGGTGCAGATGGATTCGCTTCTAATTTCTATAATTTCATTTAGACCTGCTCTTTCTTATACATATTCCTTAAATGTCTGTTTATGCCACGTTGGAATAACTGTCCACAGCATTTATAAGGCAGAATATATCAGAAATCTTGCAACGTAGAAACACACTGATATATTTCCAATGATTATCCTGGGTCATGGGATTCTGTCATTTCTGTTGTTTTCTTTTTCTCTGCTCTCTTACTCATTTTCCTTATATCTTTTATTTTCAATCAGAAAATGGCTATAAACGATATTTTTATGTTAGGAAATTAGTATTGAATAACAAATAGGTTCTCTCTGCCTTGATTAAGGAAGTGGAGTGTCAGGGCATGGCAGGCGGGGCCCATGTAGCATCCACATAGCGGACACCCATCTAAAGACCAATGAGGCCGGTTCCTGGAGCCTTGGTTTTCAAACTAATAAGATCCAAGCGTCTCTGGCTGAGATCTGGGCGTAGGGGTGCACCAAGACTCCTCCCCAAGTCCTGAAGGCCCCTCTCCCTTATCTTACTTATCCCTTCAGTGGTGCTGTCATTTCGTCAAGGGCATTAGACCATTTCCTTGTCTGTGGCTCAGGTTTTGGTCAGGTTTTAGAAAACACAGGAGGCTCTCTGCATTTATGGGTTCATGGTTTGTAATTTAAAATCTTTGTGGCTCCCTGGGCCAACCCACAATCTCTGCCGAAGTAATGGCTCTTGATTTTACAGGCCCTTGTGGGATGCCGAAGCCCTGGTAGGCGAGGGAGGTCCAAGGGGAGGGATGTAGTGTCATAATGCTGATGTTTCAACCCTTCAAATTTCTCAGCAGATGCCAACAGCCAGGAGCTAATTCAGAATGCTCATTCAAACCTCTGTCTGAACCATATTGTCCCTGAAGCTCAGTCTTTACTTTTTAAAACATTTAAATTGCATCCCAGTATCTCACCAAAGTCGAGGAAGTATCCCTTGTATTTCAGGAGCAGGGATCAGCCATGATGTGGCCTGAGATCATAGATGTTGGTTTTCAGTGAGAGAAGGGTGTCTGGCAGGAAGCCTTCTGAGAATGCAATCATCGACACACATGTAGACTCCCAACATTGGCAGCACCCTGGAAGGTCACACGGTCCATCCTTCTGCTCCATCCCACCTGGCTTCAGACCCGTCTGCAATATGCACACCACATGTTCATCCTATCAATGATGGGGCGCTTACTACCTTTCAAGAGAGCCCCTTTCATGCCAAGAGCTAACAATGTGGTCCATTCATTTATTCTTCAAATATATTGAACACATCTTATGTACTAGGCACTGTTCCAGAAACTGGGCACACAGAACTGAAAGGCCCTGTTCTGTGGAGCTCCCAGTTACTTGGGGGAGACAGAGACTATATAAGAAATAAATAATTGTGGATAGTGGGAAGTGTTCTGCAAGAGACAAATAGGGTGATGAAACAGAAAGTCGCCCCTGGGGAGGAAGCAGCCGGCCTCTTCCTTTCATAGTCATGTGGATTGAGACTTAAAAGATGGGGAGGGACCAGTCATGTGAGGAACCACGGGAAGAAACTTCCAAGAGGTACTGAGGCAGGAAGGAGTTGATGTGTCCATCAGGGACAGGGGATGGGGTGGTTGAGTGTGCTGGCTGGAGGAAGGGGTACGAGGGCAGCAGGGGAGGGAGATGGGGCCAGATTGGTAGGGACTCACAGGCTGTGGTACTTAGACGCTCACCTGGGACACCACTGGAGGATTTGAAGCAGTGGCGTGATTTGTGATTTGATTTGTGTTTTGAAAGGTCATTCTGGCTGTTATGTTGAGAGTATAGAATGTAGGCAAAGCACTTGGATTTAGATGTCTGTAGCTCAGGGCAGACGTCTGGGCTGGAAATTCAAATATGGGAGCCGTTAGTCTACACAAGGAGTATTTAATATCGTGGTGCTGAATAAAGTTACTAGGAGAGTAGATGAGAGGAAGGGGCAGAAAGCAGGGCCCAGAGCTGAGTCTTACACTACTCCAGGGGTTCATGGGGGTACAAGATAGGGGCAGCAGATGAGACTGAGAAGGAGTTGACAGTGATTTGGGAAGAATGGCATGAGAAGTTGTCTTGTCATTAAGAAATTACTTTGTTAAGAATAAGTCTGTCCTCTCTTTTGTCCAGTCCTTTCTGGTTGTTTTTGTTCATGTCTGGAGTGCTAGACTTGGGTTTTACCTGGTTGCATGGCTCATCTTCAAGGAGTTTAAGTCTCTTTAGTGCTCTGGGACTGACTCTTCAAATATTTGGAGACTCCAAGTTTTCTCTTCCTGGGGTCTTCCTTTTTCTAGATAATGGCTCCTTCTTTCAGTGGCTTCTCTGGTGCTGGCGAAATTCCTCTGAAGTCCCAGCTATGTAAAGGATTGCCTCTGGATAGCAGGCCTGAGCCTCTTCTTGCCCCCCTGACATGGGTTGGTGGTTGGCTTGGCAGGTTGATGCACAGAAGATAGGGAACCTATTTCCCCTCGCCATGCCATTCTCCCTCCTCCATCTCTACCTTTTGTGGATTCTAAATGTAAAGGAAGTCAGTAGGATCGTTTAATTCATTAGTTTTCAAACATATTGTTGAAATTCTCATACCCCTAGTATGTTGTAGTGGAAAACCCAGGAGGCTGGCACCAGGAGTCCTTGCTTTTCTGCACTAGGTCTGCCTCTAACAAACTGGGAAGCTGGGGCAGGGACCCTGGTTGCCTCACAGAGTGAGCGTGGAGGCAGGACCTGCCGTCGGTGTCCCGGGGCCTCTTCACATTCAGGATGTAATTGTGACATGGAGGGATCCTGAGTGGAGGCTGCCTTTGAGCCGGGCCTTGGAAATCAGGTAGAACTTCAGTAGGCGTGGGGAGGAGGGGAAAGTGTCGTGCCTGGGGAAGGACATGTCGGTGGTTTACTGTGACTGGTGGGTGGGGGCCGTATTAATTCTAGCTCTTAATCTGCATAATGCTTAGCTTATTTTTATACTTTAGGAATAAAAAGGAGAGGGGGCTTCTGCTTATTTTTATGTGGAGAATGCCTTTTAAACCCAAAGATCTTGAAAATAACTCGGTCATCCCCTCATCCCCTGTACATTCGCGGTTAGTACAGCTCACAATCAGGCAACTAAAAGTGCGTTACTCTTCTTCACTGTCATTTTCTATGGCCAAATCCAGCAGCTCCAAGTGAGCTACTCTTAGAAAAGTGAAAAAAAAAAGGTTCTCTGATAAATCAATTTAAAAAACACTAAAATTTAAAAGTTAACCAGGCTTTTATTTATTTTTTAATGGCAACACTACTTTACTCTTTTATTATTCATTGTAATGTCCAAGGAGGGAGGTTAATATACTTGACTATGAAACCCACTCCTATTTTTTTTTTTTTTTAATCAATGGGTGGGGTAAGTCTTCACATAAAACGTCTGGGAAACACAGCCTAACCTGATCCTCCAACCAGGAAATAAAAGAAGCCTCAAATAGCTTAATTTTCAGGTTACTGCAAGTACCTCAGTGGCTGTATTATATTCCCTTTTCAAGTCCAAGGACTAATTAGCAGGACAAGACTACTGGTGTTAAACCACAAATATAAATGAGGCTCTGAAAAACTAGTTCCTGTGCCTTCCAGGAAGCCTCTGAACTCGGAGTGCACTTAAGGGAATGATTGTATCAGGTTTTGCCGAAACACCTTGACATGAAGGTTGCTTCCACCTACTGAGCAGTCTGTGGTCACTAGTCACCCGCCACAGGTTTTGCTCTGGTTAAAATGGTCCCGTGATGATGTGTTCATAGAGCCTTGCATTCCGCACGGGCCCCAGCAAACTTGTCCCAGACCTGAGCCCTATTTCAAAGCTAGCAGCTGGTCTGGATAGGGAAGAAGTTGAAGTCGCCGGGGGAGGACCCCGCTGGGCCCTGCACATGCTCCAGCTGGTGGGCGAAGCGTACGTGCAAAGGCCACATTGTTTAGGATGGAGGCCTCTTGACAAGTCAGCGATTTCTGGAATGACATTCATACTGAGAAGTAAGGAAAATGGGGATCTGTGTGGTGACAGTGGGTTGGGGGGTGTGAGGGTGGGAACCCAGGCCTTGCTGGTGGTTCTGTGCTTTTGAGAACAGCCCAGCATTACGCACATGTGTGGTGCTGTCTCTTGTGGTTGTGTTCATCCCCTCTGATGGCCTCTTTCTTTGCGGCTTGTTGCTCCAATTTTTGCTCCGACTTTCCTGCAATCTTCCTTTTTTTATACTTTCAAGGAAACTAGTTCTCTTGAATGAGTCAGAAAGTTTTTATGAGTTGCCCAGAGTGGGATTCAAGGGTGGGGGGAGGTCAGGGGGACAAGAGGGGCGGGCAACTCCATGCTGGTGATGAAAGATGCAGAAGGACCCAGATGAACTGGTGTATTTAAGAGTGATTCATCCTTTCTGGGCCCTTAACTTACTAGATTGTAGGCTCCGGGCTAAGAATACAGCTGAGGGGGCAGATGTATTTCCTTCATTGCTTAGCTGCCGGCAGCAGGAATCTGACCTTGAAGTGAGCTTTGATCATTGTGCAACTCAAGCTTCCCTGTGATCTGCTGGGGAGCTGAGTCTGCCTGCAGCTGCGGCCCATGTCCAGAAGCTGTCAGCAGCCCTTTTACCTGACACTCTCATTAGAACAGTAGTTCTGCCAAGAGTTTTAGGGCTTTTAATTCCTATGCTCAGCACTAAGGTTGGACATTAAAATGCTGCCACTGGAAATTCCACAAATGTTTCCTGGGCACCCCCTTTGGGCCTGGCCCTGCGCGTGGCCTGCACAGTGACAGTGGGTGCTCATCATGGGCTCTACTAATAGTTGCGAACATGCAGTTTGAGAGAAAGAGTATCACGGCCCTGGGGCTGGGGTAGAAGTTCAGATTTGCCCCTTGGAATGTTGGCCTCACTTTAGGTTTGCTCTGTATAAAACAGCTTTGTAATTGACAGCTTTTTCCATTGCATCTAACTCGAATAATTTTTTCTGTTTACATCTGATTTGTTTGGCTATAGCAGAGGTTGGCAAACTGTAGCCTGCAGGCCAACTCTGGCCCATCACCTGATTTTGTAAATAAGGTTTTATAGGATGAAGGGGCCACACCCATTTATTTACATATTGACAATGGCAATTTTGTGCTAAAAAGGCAAAGTTGAGCAGCTGCCTGGAGAGCATGTGACCTGCCAAGCCGAAACTATTTACAGTCTGACTTTTCTCAGAGAATTTGCCCACCCAGTGCTGAAGATTAGACCTGAATTGATAAAATTTGTATCAAAAGACTTTTTAGAGTTCTGATTGGTGCCCAAATAACATGGCTTATGTGAACACAATAGTCCCATTATCCCATCACTTGGAGAGTCCCAGATGGAGATGCCCCAGGAGCCAGACCCTGGAACAGTCTGTAAATACTATTTACTCTGCCCGTCAACACCAGCCATTTAAATGGGATTGTTTGTAATGCTTCATCCTTTAACAGAGCTTTCATATCAGCTCTGGTTTGATCATGACAACAACCCTATGACATAATATCTCATGTTAGAGAAGAGGAATTCAAGGCCAAAAAAATGTTAAGTGGCAAGTTAAGCAGGGGGTCAACAGAATAAGGTGACAGAGCTGTCCCCGGGCAGTTCTAACCAGAGCACACAACTGCCAGAGTGGAGTCAGGCTTTGAATATCCTCACCTAGATATCCAACACCTGCCAAGCCTGCAGTGTGTGACATCTGCTCTGCTCTCCATTTCTGCCCGCCCTTGGGCTGGTCTCGCTCTGATGAATGATTCTGGCTCTGCAGCAGTGCCCTCTGAACTTCGGAATCTCCTCTGGGCATCGTGGGCTTTCCTCGGAGCAACACCAGCAGGGCTTTTGAGTCTTGAGCCAGCCGTTTGGGGCAGGAATGGCAGCTGCTTCCTCCCGGCTTGCTCTGTTTTCCCCTCTGGCCATATGTTGCGTCTGAATGGACAGCAGTCAAGGAAAGGAGAAGTCCTTTACTCTTTGCTTGTGGAAGCCCAGCCCTGCTCAGGATTCCAGCAGCTCTTTGAGTTTGGGGATCCTAACTTATTATTGACTGCCATGTCTTCTTTACCTTGTAATCTTTTAAATTGGTTTTAATTAGTCACATATTACATGTCACATATACTCATATGTGAGTCACGTATACTCTCCTTATTAAAAATAAATCAAATGTTATAGACCAAGTGAAAGGCCTTCTTGACCAAAATCTTTTTCATTCCAGGTCCTGTTCCTGGGGGTAACATGGATATTAGTTTAGCACATCGTTAGCTCTTTTTTCAATGAACACACATACATTCATGCATGCATATGTATATATACACATATATAGTTTTTTGGTATGTATTTACGTAGTGACATCATGTTGTGTGTATACCTTACTCTTTTCATTGTCTTGGAGGTCTTTCAAAGGTTGTTCATTTTCTAACTCATGATTTTTTAACTGTTGCACAATACTGCATTGTAGGGAGCTACCCTAATTTGTTTTCACTCACAGGACTGATGTTACAGTGAACACCCATATTCATTTCTCTCTGAGTTTATGTGTATTTATCCAGAGTATAGTGATTAAATTGTGGAGTCACGTTACAGGTATTAAAAAATTTAAATATATTCTGCCGAATTGCTAGTCACTAAAGGATTATTATATTATTATTCCTGTGAAGAGTGTATAAAGGTTTCTATCACACATGTGCTCTGTTGATATTATCTATCTTCGATTTTTGCCAATTTGATGGATAAACACTGATACCACATTCCTCATGGTTTTTACTTGCATTTTCCTGTTTACTAGTGAGGCTGAGTACCTTCAAATAGTATGTTTATTGGCTATTCATGTTTCTCCTTTGTGAATCATATGTCTGTATGGCTTTTTAATTCTACACTGAGATCATTGATGCATCTGAAATTGAATTTTATGCATGATGTAAACTAGAGAAATAATTTTATTTTTTTGACAAATAGATAGCGAACACCACTTATTATCTGTTGTAGTCTTTCAAATTTTTTATTGACTATTATTACTCATTGACTTTTATATGAATCGTTGAAACCTTTTGTCAAGGTCCACTTGAGATATTAATTAGGATAACATTGAATTTGTAGATTACTTTGGAGAAAAGTGGCATCTTTACAACTTTGACCATTTCTATCTGGAAACATAGGATGTTTCTGTTGCTTTGGCACTTCTCTTATATACAGTAACAAAATTTATCTACATTATTGATACCCCCAAAAGAACCAGATTTTTAAATTAAGTATATTTTTGTCATATTTTTTATTTCATTAATCTCTGCTTTTATCAGTATTATGTAAATTATTTTGACTTTAATTCTTTTCTAACTTCTCGAGTTGTCTTTTTAAATACTTTTCTAGGAAATGCTTTACAGGTATACATATTCTTCTGAGTACTGCTTGGGCCACAGCCCACAGGTTTGATATGCAGTACTCTCAATATCATTCCTTGCTGAAGAAATTTTTACTTCTCATCTTGATTTCTTTATTCAAGGAATTATCTGGAATACTACTTCTAAATTTCCAAATTTATTTTGGCTAGTTTGTTTTTAATTTTTACTTCCTGTTTGCTTTTAGTTGTGCCTATATCATATCTGCTTTCCTTGAGATTTATTGAGATTTTCTTGTTGCTGAATACCTCGTTTGTAAGACTGCTCCATGCGTTTGGAAATAATTTATAGTCCTTGTTATATGAACACAAATTTTCTATATATCTATTACACTGAATTGGTTAATTATGTTATGTAGATAATCTATATCCTACTGTATATTTGATCTATTTGATTTATCTATTGAGAGAGGTATACTAAAGCCTTTCACTATGATTGTAGCTTTATCAATTTCTTCTCATATTTCAATTATTGTTTGCTTTATACTTTTTCCAAGCCGTGTTATTATATGCATAAAGGTTTCTGTGTGTTATTTTTTCATGGTAAACTGGATCTTTCCTAACTATGAAATACCCCTCTTTGGCCGCTTTCATCCTTTCCGATTTAAAGTCTGTTTTATATGACGGTATTATTCCTATACCCACTTTCTTTTTCTTAATATTTGCCTGGTTCTTCTTTTAAAAAAGTATTTTTCTTTTTTGGAAAGGTGTTTAATTTCCAAATATTTGGGGATTTTCCATATAAGTTTCTGTTATTAATTTCTAGTTTAATTCTGTCTCAGTCAGAAATCATGCTTTATATATTTAATTTTTTAATTGAATTTATTGGGGTGATAGTGGTTAATGAAATTACATAGGCTTCAAGTGTACAATTCTATAAGACATCATCTATATATTGTATTGTCTGTTCACCACCCAAAGTCAAATCTCCTTCTGTCACCATATATTTGACCCCTTTTACCCTCCTCTACCACCCTTTTTCTCCCTTACCCCCTGGTAACCACTAAACTGTTGTCTGTGAGATTTTGTTTCTTTGTTTGTCTTGTTCCTTTGTTGCTTTCAGTTTTATATTCCACATATGAGTGAAGTCATATGGTTCTCGACTTTTTCTGACTTATTTCGCTTAGCATAATAATCTCAAGATTCATCCATATTGTCTCAAATAGCAGTATTTCATCTTTTCTTATGTACATATGTACCACATCTTCTTTATCCAATCATCTGTCGAAGGACACTTTGGTTGTTTTCATGTCTTGGCCACCATGAATAATGCTGCAATAAACATGGGGGTACATATATCTTAACAGATAAATGTTTTCAGGTTTTGGGGATAGATACCCAGAAGAAGGATTCTGGATTAGGTCAAATGGTAATTCTATTCTTAATTTTATGAAGAACCTCCGTAACTGTTTTCCATGGTGGCTGTACCAATTTGCATTTCTACTGACAGTGTAAGAGGGTTTCCTTTTCTCCACAACCTCTCCAACACTTATTATTACTTGTCTTGTTGATAATGGCCATTCTAACAGGTATGAAGTGGTATCTCATTGTGGATTTGATTTGCATTTCCCTAATAGCTAGTGAAGTTGAGCATCCTTTTATATATGTGTTGGCTGTTTGTATGTCTTTTTGGGAGAAATGTCTGTTCAGGTCCTTTGCCCATTTTTTAATTGGATTGTTTATTTTGTTGTTGTTGAGTTGTATGAGTTCTTTGTATATTTTGGATATTAGCCCCTTATCAGTGGTGTTGTTTGTAAATATCTTCTCCCATTTGGTTGGTTGCCTCTTTGTTTTGTTGATGGTATGTTTTGCTGTGCAGAAGCTTTTTACTTTGATATAGTCCCATTCATTTATTTTTACTTTTGCTTCCCTTGACTTTGAAGTCAAATTCATAACATTCTCTCTAAGACCAAGGTCCATAAGTTCAGTACCAAAGAGCCTGACTCAAAACAGTAGGTGTTCAACAAATGCTCATTGAGTAAAAAATTCCTGCATCCCCTGATTCTGACCTGACTTGAGAAACAACTGATGGCAAAATATCTCAGTTGTAATGGGCATGAGACTAAAGTTCAAGTAATTGGTAAAAGGAATTTCAAGAAGGATTTAGTTACATTATTAAGTCTAAGGGACTTTCCCTATTCATACAGATTTAACATACACGATTTTGAGTTGTCTCTAAATGAAGTCTTGTAGAAGTTCCTGTTGTTGATGGCAGTGGAGATAAAGACTAAGGTAAGATCTCAGAATTGGAGAAGGAAATCCAAGATGTCATTTACACCAGCTACGCTCCTTGTGTGGGGCCACATTGAAGGACATTCCCCAGCAAAATTGAATCGCTGTGTGTTTTAGGTCTGGTTTTGCATCTCAGATTTCTTTATGTTTTTAGTTTCATCTACCAGAGTGCTGGATACTTATTTTATTAAAAAAAATATATATATAATATTATGGCAACATTACCTTTATTGCAGACTGATCTCCTAGGAGAACCACTATGCTGGAGACCACCAGATTTAATTAGGAATAAATAAAAATGGCTCACAACCCATTAGACCTCAGTTTCTTACCTTAATTGACAAACAAGCTGAAAAAATTAAAGAAGCATGTGTTTTGTTGTAGTGAAAAGGATACTAGATGGAATCAACGGCCTCCCAGGCTTGGCTGTGCCTGGTCTGATCCTAATACCCCCGGAAATCTCTCTCAGTACAAAGGAGCTGAGTTAGCTCCCACATTTCTTCCAACTCTAAAATGTTCCTCGTCTGTATCTGGAAAAATCTTACGTGAAACTCTAGTAATAGTTCATCTAACCAGCACCCTTAACATTCTGCATAAACTACTACTTGTAACTCAAACCAAGTTCATTGTATTTATTTATTGGTTATAAACCATCCACAGGTCAGAGCTTTGAATGCTGTGTTAAGCATTGATGTGTGTTTTTCTAAGCCATTACACATTAGCCAGTTACTGAGCAGACAGGATACTAAAAGCTTGTGGCTTCTCTAGTTTCTTTTTCTTGTATAAAGGAGTGCTGGCCCCAGTGGTTCTTTGGCATTTGGAAAAAAGGACACAGGTGACAGGTGGGCAAGGCCAAATGCAGCTCTCCTAGGTGGACGTAGTAGGTTTCCCTCTCTGTAGTGCTGAATCCAGGTTGTATTGTCTCCTTCCTTGTGATATGACATTATTTGGCAGTTGGTGGTGAACTACAGAATTCTCTTCCTTGCCTGAATTTCAGAGGGAAGCCTGGAGATTTGATCTAAGGCTGAGGGCTTCCATTAAGATGCGGAAGTGTGGTCCACTATCACTGAGCACATGACAGCCCAAACTGTCCTGTGCTGAGGTTAAAGACGAGCATTCAGACTGACCAAGAAAAGATATAGCTTGGCCGACAAATGACTTTTCATAGCTAGATAAAGCAAGCCCTTCTCCATCAGCGTTTTCTTTAAGTTTTCTACAAAATTAGTTTTGGCTCTGATGCCATTTTCTTCTTCCCATCCATCCTCAAGATAGTTGTACCTCTTTGGGAGGGTGATGATATTTCGAACAGTGTTTTTAAACTATTGTTATAATTCAGGGGTTCCAATGAGCCCTTCAAAAACCCCTGAGGGCAAGAAGATAGAAGGCAGTGGGTGAAGCTTAGACCCCCTTTAACACACACACACACACACACACACACGTATTTGTAAATAATACGTTTGGCAAACAGAATGGAGGGGTATTTAATGTATTTTAACTTGAGTTTAACTACTAGTGGTGGGACTGCAGATATTTTCTTATAGCCCTTTCTTAAAATGTCCACAATTGATTTTAAAACTACAAAAGTGAATTGCCTGAGTCTGCTCATAAAAGAAGGCTTCTGCTGCCTGGGAGGACTGTGGCCCTCCCCTGGCCATGGCTGGCTTATCCTAACCTAGTATCTCTTCCTTCCAGAATGGCTGCAATCTGTTCAGGCCACCATGGTCCTGTCCATCATCTTCAGCGTTTTGTCGCTGTTCCTGTTCTTCTGCCAGCTCTTCACCCTTACCAAAGGGGGGCGGTTTTACATCACTGGAATCTTCCAAATCCTTGCTGGTAAGTTGGAGATGATAAAGTCCATATGGAAGCTGGTAAGTTGGAGATGGTAAAGTCCAAGGCTGCACAATGATCAATTAGTAGAAGGATGTGGCCCCAGAATATCTGATGTTCCTGAGTCTGCCCATTGGATGATTTTCATAAAGTACAGGTGTGTGAGTATGTGTGTGTGTGTACACGTGTGTAAGTGTGTGTGTATATACCTTAGAATTTGGGAACTCTCCACTTCTCGGGGAATGATGTGCATAGGAAATCGGAGTTAGGGGCTCTGGAAGGAAGGTCCCTAACCAAGACAGACCTTTCACCAGAAAGGGAGCTATAATCTGGACACATAGTCAGAGGTAAATGCTGAAGATATCAGTACAGCAGGGGTCAGTCTTGAAGGCACGTTCCTATCGATTATGTTATGCCCCAAGGAACTATTCTTGCTTCAGCATAGAAAATGACCCTGATGTGCTGCCAAGGTTGCTCTCAGGTATGTGTCTCTTACTCTAAGCAGTGATGAAGCTACACAGGCAAATTCTTGCTCTTCTTTGCTCCAGCTCCTCGGTTCCACTGGGCTTTGATTTACTATTGTCACCCACAGTGTCTTCATTTTGCTATCCTTTTGTAACCTGCCATCATTTCCAAACATGGGACCATGACAACACACAAGAGGTCTCCTTCATCTCCTCCCTAAACTGCCTTCAAGTTCCCCCATTGTTATCCATATGTATGATGTGCAGAGTCCTAGAAGCTTCTATTACAGAGGGTGACATCTTACAACTTTGTTTCTAGATTCTGCCCAGTTTCTTATGTCATTGACTCTTATTCTTTTGTCCATTGACTACCAGTTGACTGAGTCAGCAGGACATAGTAAAGAAGTAAGAGGCTGACGTAGTGGTGGATTCTATAGTCCAAGTCGATAAATCACAGATGCCATATGGACCAGAGTATATCTAGCCACTGTGAGATGCTCTAGATTCTGGCTGTCTGAGTAGGCAAATAGCATAGCGTCTCTTGTTTCAGTTGGTCGTCAGGATCCATGGTGCTGAATCACCACCTTGTGCTCAGGAGCAGTGATCAGAGGGTTGAAAATAGCCCACATGTCCTGGATGGAGGGATGGATGGATGGATGGATGGATGGATGGATGGATAAGTGGGCAGATATACTGGCTTACGTAGGGCTGTATGGTAACACACAGCCTGAGGTTACAGGTTGATGAGCTTTTCTAGAAGCCAGAGAGTTACCCTTTCCCGGAAAAAGGAAGTAACCTGGAGACCCACTCCTCAATAAGTACTAAAATAGAACATTTCAGTATGCACAATTGTAGGATTTCAAAACCAAATCGTGTTTTGCTTCTTGTGCAGGTTTTTTTTTAACCAAGCCAAGCTCCTGGATTGTTGCCAGCTTTGTTAAATTAGTAATTATGCAGTAAGAGATCATTTCTAGGTATATTAGAAGCAGAGTTATCACTTTTCACTCCATTTCCAGAAGTAATTCAAGGTGTGATCGAAAAATATGGTGAATACTTACATTAAAAAAATTTTTATAGTAAAAGACACTTTGCCATTAATCCCCCTCAAAATATGCCCCCTTGCTTGGAACACACTTATACCATCATTCTTGCCACTTTCTGAAGCAGTTCTTGAAGTTCTCGTTCGTGAGTGTCTTTACTTCATCCTCGATCATGACAATGTTCTGTGTCACACATAGCTTCTGGTACGGCAATCTCTGTCTAATAAAAACATCACGGTGTGTCCTCATCCACCTGATTCACCAGATCTGGCACCATGCGATTTCTGGTTCTTCTCCCAACTCAAAATGACCATGAAAGGAAAACGTTTTGAATCGATTCAAGATATCAAGGCAGCCATGACAGCGCAACTAAAGACACTCACGGAAGAGGACTTCCAGAACTGCTTCAGCAAGTGGCAAGAAAGATGGGATAAGTGTGTTTGAAGCGAGGGGGAGTATTTTGAGGGGGATTAATGGCAATGTGTCTTTTACTGTAATCACTCTTTTTATTTAAACATTCACCGTATTGTTTGAACATACCTCATACACAAAACTAGAATGTATCCTGGGATTTCTTTTTTGGCTCACTGATTAAGTTTGATATTAAATCAAATGATCATATCCATTGTACCAATGGATGTATCTTCAAGATAAAGCAATATAGACTTAGAAAGCAGAAGTTTCATAAAATATTTATATTTGATCTATACAAACTTGTTATTTTACTGATAAATAAACTGAGACTGGCAGATAATGAATTGAATGCCCAAGGTTACACAACTCATGCAAAGAAATTGACTGATTACACTTCCTCTCATACCACAGGAACTGAATATAGTTAAGCACTTCCTTATATTTAGAGACACAGAATACACCAAAATTTTTAAGGAGCACAAAATCCAAGGCAGAAACTCAACCTTTTGTAATATCTTTCATTGAACCTGGAAGATCAATGCAAATTTGCAGCATTTATTATTCCTGAGTTCCCAAGCATCCGTGATAAGAGCCTGCACTTTCAGAACTAGTCAAACTAAAAATATTGGACTGAGAAGAGCTAAGTTACTTCTGAAGGGGCTTTGCAGAGCAGGCGGCACCTTCCTCTTCTTTTTCCCCACTGAGACATTTCAACTTTCAATTCTCTCACAATACCTCTTTAGCAACATCATTTTAAGTCAAAACCCAAAGTACAAGATAAGAATTATAATATTAAGTCACAAATGTCACTGCACTGTGTGTTCAAATATTTCGTTCTCCCAAAAACTCTTAGGTGTTGACATTTTCTAATCTTCCAAATATATTTGCTATCCATACTCACTTCACTGTTTTCATTCTCCTCTGAACTCAGTACAAACCTTTCAGAATATTGCTATAAAATCCTCTGAATTTAAAAATACGTGCATTTTATCCCCTTCAAATCTAGTTGTTTATCTCTCATGGGACCTACTTCTCAGTTATCAGTTTGTCAGTTTAGCTGTCCATATTTCAATAGGATTTTATCTTGAATTAGAAATATTGAGCCAAAATAGCAGTTCCTAAGAATGTTCTATTCTTAATTGTTCACTCCAGTCAAAAATGATCTGAAAGTTTGTCTTAAAGGAACCTCAGGTCTCTGTAATGTTGAATTTGAACTTGCTATAGAGTTATTCCTTTAAAATTGAGAACTAAAAGAGTTAGGGACTTCACTTAGAGATTTCCTGACTCTTTCGATGTCTGACAATTCTAAATCAACTTTGTCTTAACAGGCCCCAATTCAGGACCTATTAAGAAGTCAGTAACTAGAGAAAAAATTAGGGGAGCGTTGTTGGAGTTGAGAACGGGTAACAGCCTGAGAAGTTACAGTTTTTAATATCAAGGAACAAATTAGAAAAGCTAAAACAAATAAAACAAAAAGAGGAACAGAAAAGAGGGGGTCAGGGAGGAAGGAAGAAGAAAGTAGCCCCACAATCATGGGATGTAAAAATCTAAGAGTGTGCCTGCCACAGGGTCCATGCAGGGCAGATGCATCTTCAGAGCACTGAAGCATTTTAAGTGGAAGCCAACAGAGTCTCCACCGAATGTCCCAAGTGGCGGTTGCAGGCCGGGTTATCTCTGCATAGCTTCTCTTCGGAGGGCCTGGCTGTGTGTGGGGCTCTTGGGGCTGACTAGAGATTTAGGAGCTGCTCTGCCTTGCTCTAGATTACAGCTCTGCGTGTGGTTACAGGACGACCTACCTTGCTGCATCATCCTTTCTCCATGTCATAATAAGCCACAAGTCTCACATTTAAGAACCACCTTTCCTTGATTACATGCTTCTTAGATTGGCTGCTTCCTGAAGACATTTTCAGCAGGCACCTTCATCTAGTTAAGTGCTTTTTGATCTTAGCTGCACATCAGAATTACCTTTCCGAAAAGGGGGTATTTTCTAAAACATGCCAGTGCTCAGCCTTCGTCCATGGAGAGTCCCATTTAAGAGCTCTTGGGTGGGGCTGCTCCCAAGGTGACTCTGAGGTTCATCTGGGGTTGGGAACCACTGGTGTAGCCATTGAACGGCCCCACATCCCACTGTAAGGTCTTCTAGGACATATCCCCACAGACAGTTCATCCTCTTTGTGAGCCATTGATTCTTCTAACCCCCTTCTTAGAGAAGGGCCTTCCTGATCCTGTATCTGGATTTTGGTGTCATTCTTATTTTCACAACCTGTGGCCATTTGTTCCCAGACAGTAGTTACCCTTGCCCTAGCTCTCTTGGGCTGGGTTGCACTAGATGGGAAAACATCAAGAAACTCATAGAGATTCAGACCTGCAAGAAAGATGTGCATGTTTTATTTATTTCACTACTTTTGCCCAGCAACGAGCTCTGTGCATGCCACACAGAAGACCCTGAATAACCTACTAATTGGATGACTGGGTAATTGTGTTCCCTTGGCAGAATCAAACTCGAATCACATGTGTAGTTACTATTTCTTGTGATTAAGAGGAACAGAAAACATGGGAGAAGGAGTGAGTTTTATTTTTTCTCTTGTTTCTTTTGTCAGACAGATCGATTCAGATATAGGGCTTTAGGATAAAGGAATTTGGGGGATGAAGAAAAGCAAAGTGCCTTCCGTGTTCTGAATGGTTCAAAGACAGCTTCGGTCAGATTCCACATTTGGAAACCCTCCTTTGACTGAACCATTCCAGATGTTGCACTGGCCACGCCCAGATCAGAATCTAGAATGCTGTGGATAACTTTCTAGGCAGGAGGGCATCACTTGGATGCTGAAAATGGAAACTGAGCTAACAGCACAGAGAAGGCTCTTTGTAGGTCAGACATGGAGCCCAGCACTTCCACAGTAATGGACCTGCCAGCCTCTTCCTGCTCCACCTTATCACCCTAAAGATGTGGTGGGGTGAGACAGAGGTGCTCATTCATCAAACCAACACCTCTGAGGCACCGTCCACTAACTGGCTTGGTGGTCTCACCTAACAGTCACTTTCCAGGCAACTTGACTCCAGCTTCTGTTCCAGGCTCACAAACAAACTGCTTTTGGAAAGGACACTGATGCCCACTTTTAAGTTATTTACTGAATTCCTCCACTCCTTTCAATACAGTTGACTATTTACTACTTGAAACTGTTTATTCCCTCGGCTTCCAAGTCATCACCGTTTCCCCAGGTACCTAAGTTAATCCACCAGGCAGCCGTGCCACAGTCCCCTCTTCCTCACAGTATCTACTCTACCACCAAGTCCTGCCTTGTGTCGCAGCCTGCGTAGATGTTGTGTCCATTTCTTTCCGTTTACTCACGAACAGCACTGCAGCTGTGCACAAGCCAACTCAGGCACCTTCCTGTGCCCTGTCTTGGTCCCACCCCACCCCTAAATCCATTTCTCACACTGTTGCAGGAGTGATCCTTCTAAAACACAAATCTGATCATCTGTCTCCCCTACTGAAGATGTGCTTCCCACCACAACTTCTTCAACATGCCATTAAGGTCCCCCCCCGCCATATCATGGGACCCTCTTATCACGACCTGCTCGTGGTTTCCACCAAGCTCTCTCGGTCTTCCTTGCCTCACTCATGCTGTTCCTTCTACCTGGATTCCTTTCTTTACTTGCCTAACTCTTACACATCCTTTAGACACAGGCCAAGCACCATCTACCATCTACCTCGTCAGGTTTCTCCAGGCCCACAATTTGGACTCAGTGCCCCACCCTCCCCCCACCCCACCCCCATGCTCTCAGAGCATCTAATGCATTTCTCTCTGCCTCTTTTGAAGTCACATCATACAATATTGGAAGTTTCTACTGACATGTCTGTTTCTAGATGACACTTACCCCTTGAAGGTAGGAGTCAGGTCTCATTTATCTGGGTTCTCTTGGCATCCAGAACAGTGTTTGCATGCAATAGACGTTCATTACATGTTTACTGAAGTAAACAGAATGGAGATAAGGAAGGTGAGAGAATTCCCACCATTTCTTCCTTTGTCTTCGGCCCCTTGGTTACTCCCTTTCAAGGGTTCTGGGCTCCAATCGCTCACCTATGGTTGCTATTATTATCAAACGGGACTTGAGATCTCCTCTTCAAGAGGGTTTTAGGGAGAATTTTCAGGGAGTTATTTCAGACCCAGCCATCCTGAGACAGGTAGAAACTCTTGTGAACCCTTGAAGGGTAAGCACTTTTATGTTGTCTGGACAAGGTCTGTGTCCTTCCACTTAAATCTGACCTACACTCCGAGACTCAGGACCCTCCCAGGGCATCCCTGTTACTGCCAAAGTACACACTGCTCATCTGTGGGGAACACAGAACACCTGCCAGTGTGTCAATGGCTTCATTTACCTGTGTCATGGAGGGCCTTCATAAACCCATTTCTACTTCCTGGTGGCTGAGAAAGTGAGTCACAGTCCACTGATGGGGAGAAATGTTTGACTTTTAGGGACTATTGTATGGCGTTAACTACTCTGTATTCCAGGGCACATCTATTGCTTTACATACAGACAGCCTTGTAATAACATATTCCCTAAAACGTCGGTCTTCTGACAACAATAATTATAAAGTGTGTATCATCTCTTTGGCTTTGTAAGTATCTAGGCTTATTGCTTATTGCAGCAAAGCTTAAATTCATTTACTTTTGAGATTCCACTAGGGTGATTGTCATATAAATTAAGCCATCTAGTTAGTCATCACACTTGTGTATTCTGCCTCTCTCTATCCCTCTTGCTCATAGATGGAATGTTTTCTCTTTGATGTTTTCTTTGCCAGTGAAATCTTGGCCCAACTGGTCTACCTGGCTACCATGGCATTTTTCATGCCAGTGCTGGTTAGAGACACACCCCATTGGGAAACCCTGCCAACACAATAAGCATTGTCCTGCCCTTTTAGCACTCTGTTTATGCCTCCCTCTCTCCTTTGGTCATGCTTCTCTTTTTTATAGCCCTGCTCTCATTAGGTAGGTCAGATATAGCCCAAGAAATTTACCACTTTGGAGAGGTGAGTATGGAGCTGTGCAGGAAGATCATTGCGGATAATGGACCTCAAGGCAAATAAAGTGTGTTCCAAGCAGATCAAAACTGTATTCCTTAAACAACAGTTTGCCAGCTTTAGTTTCCCCTCTGACACAGCTGTCTTCACTGTCTCCCGAACTTTCTATAGGGAGCAGGGTCCTGGATCTGATCCCACTGTAGTTCTAAGACTATTGCGTGGTTTTCTCAACGGGGGAGTTTTCTGCTCTGACTTGTAGAAAGACAATCTTATCAGGGTGGTGAATGTGACATGTTCCCATTCCTGCACTTTGTTCAAACAAAGTTGCAGTGTCCAGTCAAATAGCAGCCCAAATAGCAGTGAGGTTAGATGTAGGTGGTCCCAGTCATTGGGAGCTTTGGAACCACAGGAATCCCACACGGCCTGCTGGATTTATAATAGAGTCACTCAGAGCCTCTCAAAGACCTTGTTTTCAGGAGGGAACAGAGTAGGCTTTGTGCAGCTCCAGGCTGGGGTGCCAACGTCACTGGACCCCTCCCTGCAGGGGATGCTGACGTCATGGTGGGCATGGACTGTCATGCTTGCCTGCTTCATGAGGGCCAAGGTGGACGTTTTTCCTCTCCTTCTCACACCAAAGGTCTGCGCTGCAATGGTGGGCAAGGGAGGGTGGCCTGACCTGCCTGTGTATCTCACAGCCTTTCACCCCTCTTTGGGCTTCAAACCCAACCTTGGGATCAACAAGAATTATTGCAATGGATCAGGTGCAATGAACTTGCCCCTGATAGTCTGCTCCCTCTGCAGCTTTGCATCCCACTCATCCTGCTCTTTCTGCTTATTTCCTCCTCACCTTCTTTTTCATCTCACTATATTCCTTTGTCTGACTAGCAGCGCCCATAGGTGTTGCTCCATCGCTCATGTGGCAGTCCCACTAAAGGGATTAACATGGAGTTCTGCCCCTATTTTCTGCCTGTCGCCCAACACTGCTGCCATGACATGACTCAGATAATGGTCAAGTGTCATTTCACTTTCATAGGCTCCACAGAATGCCACATAGTTCACACATTGCCAGGGGCTCCCACACCCAACCGTCCTTGGAAAGAGACAGAGAAGTTTATCTTGCAACCTGAATTCTCGTTGGCCTAGTGTGAACTGGGAATAGGTGACAGTTAAAGGAAGAGAAATGAGGCAGAAAAGATGACAAAGGACCTTAGAGATGATGGCCTGGGTCGCATATCGGAAGCAGAGTGGATTGCTTCCTGTGTTCCTGTATCTTTGGGTACCTCTCAGTTCTGGATCTGGCAGGAGATTCCGTCCAGAGCTATGCCTGCTCTTCTTCACAGAAGTGTCTGCCCTCCTTGCAGCCCCCTTCCTTCTCCCTAAGAAAGATGTGGTGACCTGGTGTGCGTGTGTGTGTGTGTGTGTGTGTGTAGTCAAGAGCAGCAAGTGGTGTGGGCAGGTGCCTGCGGTCCTGTGAAATCTGCATTGGGGGTGGTGGAGAGGGGGGCCCTTCTGTGACCTGTTCCTTACTCAGCTTGTACCTCTCTTTCCCCAGGTCTGTGTGTGATGAGCGCAGCGTCCATCTACACGGTGAGACACTCAGAATGGCATCTCTACTCTGATTACTCCTATGGATTTGCCTACATCCTGGCCTGGGTGGCCTTCCCCCTGGCGCTTCTCAGTGGCGTCATCTATGTGATCTTGCGGAAACGTGAATGAGGCGCCCAGACAGTTTGTCTGAGGCTCTGAGCATACACAGGGAAGGGAGGAGGGAAACCCGAAAAAAGAAAAAAGAAAAAACAAAAAACAAGAAACAAGAAAAAGAAGAAGGAAAAAAAAGCTAGCCAAAAAACCCAAACTCAAACCAAACCAAACAGAAAGCAGTTGGGCGGGGGGGTTAGTATTGATTGAAGATGTATATAATATCTACGGTTTATAAAACCTATTTATAACACTTTTTACATATATGTACATAGTATTGTTTGCTTTATATGTTGACCATCAGCCTTGTGTTGAACCTTAAAGAAGTAGCTAAGGAACTTTACATCCTAACCATATAATCAAGCTCAGTATTTTTGTTTTGTTTTTCATGTTTTTTTGTTTTGTTTTGTTGTTTTGTTTTGCCCAGAAATAAAATAACTCCATCTCACCCCTTCCCTTACATCTGAAAGAAGATACCTCCCTCCCATTCCACCTCATTTAGAAAACCAAAGTGTGGGTAGAAACCCCAAAGGCCAAAAACCCTTTTATTGTGGGTGACCTAGTGTTCTCACAGAGACACAGTGCCCACACCTCCGTATGAAGCCTTATGCACACATGGACAAAACCCGCAAACTGGAGCCCTTGGCAAAAACATGGCTTGTGGCTTTGGAATACTTGCCCTTGAGGGTGGGTATCCCGGTCACACATCTGGATGAGAATCGGTGACAAAAAAAAAAAGGAAAAAAAAAAAAACCTATGAAATGGTGCTATGTATTTACCATTCCTTATTATCACTAATCATCTAATCTACTCACTGGAAATTCAATTAATAATTTTACAACATAAGTAGAATGGAGACCAGAATAATTCTGTGTAATATAAATGGTTTATAACCGCTTATGTACCTAGCTAGGCTGCTGTTATTACTATAATAAATAAATAATAAACACAGCTTTGATTACTCCCACATTTTTCTTGCGGTCGGAGCATCAGGACAAATCTCTAGACCCCCCGGAACCATGAGTTTCCAGGGCTCAGCTGGGTCTAAGCTGTTCTCTGCCTCCAAGGACTGTCTGGCAATGACTTGTATTGGCCACCAACTGTAGATGTATATACGGTGCCCTTCTGATGCTAAGACTCCAGACCTTTATTTTTTTCGCTTTGCTTTTTCTGATTTTATACCTACTGTGTGGACTAAGATGCATTAAAATAAACATCAGAGTAACTCACTGATCTCTCTTGGGTTTTTTTGGGGACTTGGGTGTGAGTGTGAGGTGTGTGTTGCAGTGGAGGGGAATGCTTCCGTGCAAAGCAAGGCTGAGCAGGTGACCTGGGTTGCAGTTTGGTGTGAAGGGACCAAACTGGAAGGCCTGTGCAAATGTTTGCTAATTGGAAAGGGCTGAGAATTGCAGCTAAAATGGACATTGTAGGACCTGAGTGTTCATTTAGCTCAACCCTCTCTTGTGCTCTGGTCTCGGATGACCAGCATGGGGACCATGGAGACATGTCATGCACTCACCTAATATATGGGGAACGGTAGTGTGAGCAGCACAGATCCCTAACCTTTAGAAGGAGGGGAGGTATGATAATGATGGGAAGTCTGCATGATGATGATTTGAGACCAGACTTTCAGACAAAACATTAGTTGGCATCAACTGAGCTCCTAACACCATCGTGAGGGAGAGAAAGGGCCAACTGTATCATCTCACTTCAGGTTTCTGGGCTGTGTCTCATTCATATTTTTACCCACTGACCTTTTATTGTGCATTATGATACATCAAGCTAATCATGCGTTCAATATTCTTCAATATTTATCGGACACCTATGTTGAACTGGGCACCAGAGAGCAGGAAAGAATATCACTTTCAATCTCAAAAGGTCACATTTTAGTGACAGGCACAAGCAAACTAGCGACTACATTATAACAAAGAGCATATAAATTAGGCAGCCTGGATTTGAATCTGCCCTCCGTCCTTTACCAGCAGTATGAAGCTGGACACGTTACTTAAACGCTAAGATTCCGCTTCCTCATCTGTAAGATGAAGATGCCAATGCCATGTTTGTAGGATTGTAGAGTTAGTTAACAGGAGATAATAAGTATACAACACTTGGCATAGTGTTGGTAGATAGAAAGCACTCTATCAATTCTCACTTATCACAAAAGTTAGGATACAGGTGTGTTAGAAGGAGATAGTGATTGTTCTGGGGAATTCTCAATACCAGGCTGCACATTAGACTCTCCTATGCTGGAGGCCACCCCAGAGATTCAGATTCCTTGTGTCTGTGGTGGGACCCGCCTGGCCTTGATAGGTTTAAAGAACGCTGCCCGTGATTACAGGGGCAACCAGGGATGATAGCCTCTGAGCTTCCCAGTGCTTATCAGACTTTACATACTGATGAATCGCCTGTAAAATACTGACTGGCTCAGTAGGTCTGGGGTGGGGATTTGGGTTCCATATTTCCGATTAGTGCCTGAGTGAATCTGAGGGTGTTGGTCACACCGTAAGTAGGAAAGACCTAGAATGAAACCACCTTCGGATGAGTGAGGTCACACTCTTGTGTCTTTGAGCATCTGTAATAGAAGGGCTTCTCCCTTCTGAGGTTTTCAATAGTGACCAGCTACTCTGCCTCTGACTCTGGCAGTTTGGCTGAGGTGGCAGAGATGGCCATGAAATGCACATGAGACACAGGTGGTTCAGAGAACTGGGAATTGTACTTCACAAACTTGTACTTTGAAAATGTGTACAGGAATACCTCAGAGATATTGTGGGTTCAGTTCTAGATCACTGCAATCAAGTGAGTTGCCACCTTTCTGCTGGTGCAGGGTCTTGCCTTCAATTTATAAAAAACACATCTGTGAGGTGAATAAAGTGAAGTACAATAAAAGGAGATATTCCTGTACTTATATATCATAACCTTTCTTATATAAGTTTTAACTAAAAATGAAAATATAGACAATACTAGAGATAAAGAGGGACATTTCATAATGATAACAGGGTCATTACACCAGGAAGGTATAACAGTTACAAACATACATGTACCTAATATCAGAGCACCAAAATATATGAAGCAAAAACTGACAAAGATGAACAGAAAAATAGACAATTAACAATAATAGTTGGAGACCTAAATACCTCACTTTCAATAATGGATAGAACAATTGACCAGAAGATCAACAAAGAAATAGAATACTTGAAAAGCCCTATAAACCAACTAGACCTAACAGAAATCTATAGATCATTCCACCTAACAACAACAGAATATACATTCTTCTCCAGTGCATACAAAACAGTCTCCAAGATACTCATATGTCCTATGCTAGGCCGTAAAATAAATCTCAATAAATTTAAGAGGATAAAAATAACATAAGATACAAGACCTTCTAAATCCATCCATGTTGTTGCAAATGATAAGATTTCATTTCCCCTTTTTATGGCAGAGTAACATTCCATTGCATATATGTACCACAATTTCTTTATCCAAGTGTTTATTGATTGGCATTTGCTTGTCCATAAAGACAAATACCATATGATCTCACTTATATGTGGAATCTAAAGAAAAAAATAAACAGACAAAACAGAAACAAACTCAGATACAGAGAACAAACTGATGATTACTAAATGGGAGGGAGGTTGGGGAGCTGGGTGAGAAAGGGAAAGGGATTAAGAAGTACAAATTGGTAGTTATAAAATAGTCATGGGATGTAAAGTACAGTATGGAGAATATAGTCAATAATATTGTAAGAACTGTATAGTGTCAGATGGATACTAGATTTATTGGGGTTTCACTCCATATATTATATAAATGTCTAAAAACTACACTGCACAACTGAAATTAATATACAAATATTGAATGTCAACTATAATTTAAAAAATAGTCACAGGGATATAAAGTACAGCATAGGAGTCAGTTGGGTAATAGACTTACTAGGGTAATCACTTTGTGAGGTATATAAATATCTAATTACTATATTGTTTTGTATAGTTGAAACTAATAAAAAAGTAGAACAAAACAGAACAAAAACCCCACAAACTATGTTCTTTGACCACAATAGAATGAAATTAGAAATAAATAGCAGGGAAAAAATTGAGAAAAAATATGTGGGAATTAAACAACATACTACTAAGTAAAGGGTTAAAGAAAAAAATCAAAAGAAAAATCAGAATAGTTTGAGATTAATGAAAATGAAGACACAACATATCAAAATTTAAGGAATGCATCTTAAGGAGTGGTTAAAGTGAAATTCATAGCTGTAAAGTACTATATTAAGAAAGAAGATCTCAAAATCAACAATCTAACCTTCCACCTTACAACACTGGTAAAAGAAAAGGACATTAAACCTATAGCATGCAGAGGGAAGAAAATAATAAAGATTACAGAATAAATTAAAAAAATAGAGAACATCAATGAAACCAAAAGCTGATTCTTTGAAAAGATGAACAAAATTGACAAATCTTTAGCTAGATTTATCGTGATATTGTGATATAGTAAGAAATATATATTAGGTCTTCCCCCTTGGTTCTACGCACACAGCTCCTAAAACTCTTGTATAATAATTTCCTGAGTGAAAAGAGTGACAGGAGTGACAGGATCTTTTATTGTTCATACGAGTAATATGCTCCTCTCACCATGCCTGAGTTTATGCTAATGAGGTGATGCTTGGATGATGAGAGCTGGTTACCTGAGGAATCAACCATGTGATTAGAGGCTTAGAACTTCAGCCCCACCCCATGACTCCAGAGAGGGGGAAAGTGCTAGAGATTTAGTTAATCACGATTAGCCAATGATGTAATCAATCATGCCTATATAGTAGAACCTCTACACAAATCCTAAACAAAGGGTCAAAGAGCTTCCAGCTTGGTGAACACATCCATGTGCAGGGAAGATAGTGCCACTCAAACTCCATGGGGACAGAAGCTCCTGCACTTAGGACCCTCCCAGACCTTGCCCTATGTACCTCTTCATCTTGCTGCTCATACCGTGTTTCCCCGAAAATAAGACCTAGCCGGACACTTAGCTCTAATGTGTCTTTTGGAGCAAAAACTAATAGAAGACCCGGTCTTATAGTAAAATAAGACCAGGTCTAATAATATAATATAATATAAAATGAAATGAAATGATATGATATGATATGATATGATATATGATATGATATAATATAATAAATATACTGGCCAGTTGGTACAAATTCATAATGAATAACCCCTCTGATACCAAAAAAGGTTAGCAACATTGTCGCAAGAAGTTAGTGAACTTAATTGTCAGACATTCATAAATATACTAAAAACCAATGAATTGTATTTTTTAAATGGTTCAATTGTATAGTATGAGAATTATTTCTCAACAAAGCTTTTAAAGAGAAAGAGACTGCTGTGAGCTCCAGCTGTTCCTTATTCTTTCACCAAATCTGTTCTTACTGTTTGAAAAGTAGTAATAAACCTTTTACTTTTGTGGTTTTGGTTATTTTTTTTAAAGGGAAAAGATTCTTATTCCTTCTGAACAATATAAAGCAAAACAGGATATTGTAGATGAACAGATAACATATTTCTTCACTAACAAAATCTCGGGTTTTCCCAGGAAATTGTCTTGATGATATTTGTTTTCCGTCCTTGAGCTCTTCTGAGAAATATTTCAATCTTAGGACTTTGGAGAAATGGAATTTTGATTCAAAACCACTCTCTTAGTAGCTGCTTTCTGTTCTGTGTTCGGGCTCAGGCAGCGTGCTGTTTACACATAAACGTGGCAAATGCATGGAGGGCAATGGCAGCTCAGTCAGGCCTGCGTCATTGCGTTTGTCTTCTCCCCGGGACTTTGTGTCGTGGTAACTGAACAGTTTTGCCTCACCAACTCTCTGAAGTGCTGAAAATTGCTCAGCCTTTCTGCCCCTTGTGTCTGCTTTCTAGACAGACTTTTGATCTCTTGGTCTAGTGCATTTTAATTGGCAAATTTCTTAAGGGGAACTTTAGGAAATAGTGTTGGGCTCACTTCAGTTGGTCTCCTCTCTGATCTACTGGCTCCTTAAGTCCTGCTGGCCTTGGTATCGCTTGATACCAAATCTGCTTTCAAACAGATTTTATTTTTGTGCATATGTATTTTACCCAGATTTTCTAATAGTTCGAAGCCAGAAGAATTTATATGCCGTAAACTATTCCACAGGAAAACCTTTCTATTTTGAAAACAGAAATTCAATACAGTTGACCTGAGAACAATGGGGCATGACAGGCTCTGACCCCCACAACACCCCTATCTCCTACTCAGTCATAAGCTGGTCTATAACTTTTGACTGCCCCCAAATTAACTACAATCGTCTCTCATTATCTGCAGGGGATGGGTTCCAAGACTTTCGCGGATACCAAAATCAGAGGATGCTCAAGTCCTTTATATAAAATGGCTTAAATCAATGCATATAGTCAGCCTTCCACATCCGTGGACTCCCAATCATGTATCGAAAATCTGCACATGCAAAATCCAGGGATACCAAGGGCCAACTGACTGTATATTTATTGAAAAAATCTGAGTGTAAATGGATCCACACAGTTCAAACCGTGTTGTTTAAGGGTTAACTATATTTATTTTGAAGGAGTTTATATCAAATTTATGTATTTTAATTGGGGAAAAATTGATATTTTCCAAAGCAGGCACATAGTAAAAAACAAAAACAAAAACAAAAACAAACTCTAATTATTGTTTTTTGTTTATACTTCAGTAACATTTTGTTTTCTTTATATAGACTTTTAAAAAAGATGTTTATTAAACATATAGTAACATATAATATTATATTAGTTTCAGGTGTACACCATAGTTATTCAACATTTATATACCTAAAGAAGTAATCACCATGATAAGGCCTGCAACCATCTGACACTGTAGCATGTTATCACAATATTATTGACTATATTCCCTATGCTGTACATTACATCCCCATGACTTTTTTATTTTATACCTGGAAATTTGGACCGTTTTTTCCCCCTTCAACTTTTCCCCCCTTTTAAAATGTTTCAATTACAGTTGACATTCAATATTATTTTATATTAATTTCAGGTGTACAGCATAGTGGTTAGACATTTGTATAATTTAAGAAGTGATCCCTCTGACTAGTCTACTACTCACCTATACATAGCTTTTTCCATATTATTGACTGTATTCCCTGTGCTTTACTTTACATGCCCATGACTATTTTATAACTACCAGTTTGTACTTCTTAATCCCTTTACCTTTTTCACCCTGTCCCCAACCCCCTCCCATCTATCATCCAAACAAATATAGTACAATATGACACCATACATAATTATTACAATATTATTGACTATATTCTGTATGCTATACTCAACATTCCCATGACTACTGTTTAACAACCAGTTTGTACTTTCCCTTTTTCATTCACTCCCAATGCCCCTCCCATCTAGGAACCATCAATATGTTCTCTGCAGCTATGAGTCTGTTTCTGTTTTATTTTCTTTGTTCTTTAGATTCCACATATAAGCAAAATCACATTGCATCTGTCTTTCTCTGTTTGACATACTCCACTCAGTAAAATACCCTCCAGGCCCATCCATGCCACGGCAGATGGCAAGAACCTATTCCCTTCCATGGCCGAGCAATATTCCATTGTGTATATGTATCACCTCCCCTTTATCCATTAAAAAAAATTTTTTTTTATCAGTGGACACCCAGGCCAAAGGTCATCTTCATCTCTTGGCCATTGTAAACAATGCTGCAATGAACATATAGATACACACGGTCCCCTGGAAGTAGTGCTTTGGCATTCTTCAGATGAATACCTAGAAGTGGGATTATTGGGTCTTTCTTTGTCTCTTGTTATAGATTTTTGTCTGGTATAAATATTGCTACCCCAGCTTTTTCTGTTCCATTTTCATGAAGTATCTTTTCCCTTCCCTTTACTTTCTGTCTCTTAATCTGAAGTGATCCTCTTGTAGGCAGCATATGTAAGGGTTTTGTTTCCTTATCCATTCAGCCCTATGTATTTTGAGTGGAACATTTAATCCATTTACATTGAAAGTAATTGTTGATAGATATGTAGTGATTGTCATTTTAGTATTCATATTTTTGATCTTTTTTATTTTGCATCTTAAAGAATTCCCTCTAACATTCCTTGTAATGTTTGGTGGTGATGAACTCCTTTAACTTTTTCTTGCCTTGGGAGAGCTTTATCTGTCCTCTGATTCTCAATGATAGCTTTGCTGGTAGAGTAATGTTGGTTGTAGATCCTTGCTTTTCATCATGTTAAATATTTTGTGTGAATCCCTTCTGGCCTGCAAAGTTTCTGTTGAGAAGTCAGTTGACAATCTTAGGGAGCTCCCTTATAAGTTACTAGTTGCATTTCTCTTGCTACTTTTAGGATTCACTCTTTGTCTTTTACCTTTGCCATTTTAACTATAATGTGTCTTGGTGTGGGCCTGTTTGGGTTCATCTTGTTTGGGACTCTGTGCTTCATAGGCTTGTATGTCCATTTCTTTCACCAGGTTAGGAAAGTTTTCAGGCATTATTTCTTAATAGATTTTCAATCCCTTGCTTTTTCTCTTCTCCATCTGGTACCCCTATCATATGAATATTGTTACACTTGATGTTATCCCAGAGGTCTCTTAAGCTATCCTCATTTTGGGGGCTTCTTTTTTCTTTTTGATGTTCTAATTGGATGTTTTCTGCTACTTTGTCTTCCAAATCACTGATTTGATTCTCTGCTTCATCTAGTCTGTTGGTGATTTCTTCTAGTGCTTTCTTCATTCAGTTATTGTATTCTTTACTTCTAAGTGGTTCTTTTTTTATAGTTTCTATGTCCTTTTTTTATGCTTGCTATCTCTTTGTTGAAGTTTTCACTAAGTTCCTTGAGCATCCTTATAACCATCATTTTGAACTCTGTATCTGGTAGGAAAGTTCATTTTATTTAGTTTTTTTTTTTTTTTCCCCCTGGAGTTTTCTCCTGTGTTTTCATTTGGGATGTATTTCTTTATTTCCCCATTTTGGCTGCCTCTCTGTTTGTTTCTATGTATTAAGTAGATCTGCTATGTCTCCCCCTCTTGGCCAGATGGCCTTATGTAGTAGGTGTCCTGTGGGGCCCAGTGGCACAGTCTTCCTGGTCACCTGAGCCACGTGCTCCAGCAGTGTCCCTTGTGTGTGTCCTCCTGTTGTGGTTGAGCTTTGATTATTGTTGTTATATTCTGTATTTATATATGTCTACTTCTCTCTACTTCACTTGAACAAAGCTCTACAAAGGCATTATCTTGTTTTGTTTATAGCTTCATTTCAAGGGCACAAATTGATGCTTGATAAATATTTGTTGAGTGAATTAATGATGAACAGATGATGGGTCTTGTTTCTCACTTAATCATGCTGGCAGCATCCACTACTGGGATACAGAACTCAGTGTAAGACAACCACATGGGGAAAAGAAATAGAAGAAATTTAAGTATCTAGGCTCTTAGACAGATTACAGACTAATAGGATAGGGGTAGACAGATGTATACCCATAATCTCTGTGGCATACTTACAATTTGACCAGAGTTCAAAATAACGTGGTTGCATCCCAAAGTGAGAAATAATAGTGTCACCTATCATTTATTTATTGCTTTCCTGTGTATGTATTGGAGTGTTGCCACACATTGATTCTTTGATGATGCATGTGAAATTGATATGAAAATCTGAACTTACAAAACAGAGCAATTAAAGGGTGACTATTTGCATTACAAAAGAATTCTTTGTGCTGCCAAAGGATTATCGGGGTTCCTTTAAAAAGCATGTCCCCTAGTGCATTTAAGTGTTTATTTATAGATCATTAACTGCTTGACCAAGATGCCTTAGGGCAGAGCAACTTAAAGACAACTGGTCAGGAGGCCCTACCAGTGGAAGATCAATTAAATTTGAAGACAAAGTGTCTTTGAAACGATGCACAAAGTCAATGGGGAAAGGGGATTCATTTGCCCAAATTTGTTTTATCTCAGTAGAGAACACATCTATTGGGTGAACTGCATACCTATGTGTTCCCATTTATGCTGAACCAAAGCAGATGTATTCTCCACTCTGTGTGGCTAAAGTCTGATATGTCTAGGGTCATAGCTATGTTTGGCCTTCTTTTGGTTGTGCTTTAATTAAGAGGTAAAATTATTAAAGTGGCAGATGTTTCTAGCCCAAGGACCTAGGCCCAGTTATATCAAGCAGATGGTCCAAGCAAGGCAGCATTCTTTAATGAAGAAGCATTTGCAATTCATGAGCATTCATGATGTCCATTTCTCTCACTTCCCAATGTTCTGCTTGTCAGGAGTCCCATTGTGTGGACAGGGAGCATGATGAATTAGGCAAACCCCTTCTGGTTTGGGATGTAGTCTTATGCTGATGAAAATTAAAAGTATTGTGTCCCAGAAGATCAAAAGATCCAGTTCTCCAGAGTAGAGACTTCTCCTGCCCTTCTTCTTATCTGCCTGGTGATCTGCCTGAGAGTCATTATCTATGCCACAGGCCTGACCCAAGATATGGTTTGGCCTTAAGGACTCAGAGCTATGAAAGAACTTACTTGCTCCTCCATTTGATTTCTAAAACTCTCACTTTGGAATTGACCCTGGTCAGATCTGGGGCTCACTTTGATCCTCTGCTGGGAGGACTGGCAGACAAAGGCTCAGGAAAGACTCAGGCAAAATATTCTGGCTAGATACCAGACAATTTGAATTCTGCTTTTGATGCCCAGTATGACCAAGGGAAAATCACACACACACACACACACACACACACACACACACACACACACACGGGTGCGCACACACGACCTCTGAATCACAGTTTCTTTTTTTTTCTTTTAAATCTATTCAATAAATATTGAGGGTGTACTCTAAGCAAGTCAGTTGAGAAAGGGGAATAATCAAATTTGCCCTCCTTATCTCACAACAGAACAGTAGGATCAAATGAGATAAATGAAAAGACATTATTTTAAAGTAACATTGTATGTTGTTTTAAGATTCCATGAGTCAATAGTAATAAAATGCCAGGGAATTCTGCCATAAACTATGCCCCCAAAACAGTAGCACCTCTTGGTCATAGACACATTATGTAATGAAGCTGGAGGGCAACAAAAATGAAGGACTTTGTCTGCTAAAGCAAATCCTGCTCCATAGGGTCAGCCCCTGCACAAAAGCTCCTCCACTGTATTCATGGCCAGTCCTCACCACCAGTGAGCTGGAAGGTCAATTCCTTCCATTGATATGCAAGCAGAAACCAAGGCTCAGCTACAACAGGAGGGCACACACAACCCACACAAGTGACACCCCTATAGAACCTGGCTCAGGTGACAAGGAAGACTGTGCCACTGGTTCCACAGGACATCTACTACATAGGCCACTCTACTAAAACTGGGAGGCATAGAAGCTCTACCTAACACATAGAAACAAACACAGGGAAGCAGCCAAAATAAGGAGACAAAGAAACATGTACCAAATAAAAGAACAGAACAAACCTCCAGAAAAAGAACAAAACAAAATGGAGAAAAACAATCTACCAGATACAGAGTTCCAAACACTGATTATGAGGATGCTCAATGATCTCAGAGATAACTTCAACAAAGAGATAGGAAACATAAAAATGGAGATAGAAAACATAAAAAACAACTAGTCAGAAAGGAAGAATAAAATAACTGAAATGAAGAATACATTAGAAGGAATCAACAGTAGATTACATGAAACAGAGGCGTGAATCAACAATTTAGAAGACAAGGTAGCAGAAAACATCCAATCAGAACAACAAAAAGAAAAAATAAACAACAACAACAACAACAAAAAAGGCTAGTTTAATGGGCCTCTGGGACATCATCAAGCATACCGATATTTGCATCATAGGTGTACCAAAAGAAGAAGAGAGAGAACAAGGAATTAAAAATATATTTGAAGAAATGATGACATAAAACTTTCCTAACATGGCAAAGGAAATAGACATATAAGACCAGGAAGTGCAGAGAGTCTCAAACAAGAAGAACCCAAAGAAGCCCACACTAAGACATGTCATAATTAAAATGCCAAAGGTTAAAGACAATGAGAAAATCCTAAAAGCAGCAAGAGAAAAACAGTTAGTTAATTACATGTGTGCTCCCATAAGACTATCAGCAGATTTCTCAATAGAAACTTTGAAGCCCAGAAGGGATTGACACGAAATGTTCAAAGTAATGAAAAGCAAGGACCTACAACCAACATTACTGTACTCAGCAAGGCTAGTATTTAGAATCAAAGGACAGATAAAGAGTTTTCCAGATAAGAAAAAGCTAAAGGAGTTAATCACCACCATATCAATAGTATAAGAAATGTTGAAGGGACTTCTTGAGGAAGGAAAAAATAAAAATAAAAACTATAAATAATAAAATGACAATAACTACATATCTATCAACAATTACTTTAAATGCAAATGTATTAAATGCTCCAATCAAAAGATAGAGTGACTGAACTCTATCTATAGAGTGGATAAGAAAGGAGGACCCTTAAATACACTGCCAACAAGAGACTCACTTTACATCGAAAGATACATGCAGACTGAAAGCAAAGGGATGGGAAAAGATATTTCATGCAAATGGAAAAAAAAAAAAAAAAAAAAAAAAGCTGGGGTAGTAATACTTATACCAGACAAAATAGACTTTAAAACAAAGGTTGTAACAAGAGACCCAGTAATCCCACTTTCTGGTATTTATCAGAAGATACCCAAAACAGTACTTTGAGGGGATGTGTGTATATGTATGTTCATTGCAGCATTACTTACAATAGTCAAGATATGGAGGCAACCGTGGTGTTCATGAATGAATAAATGGATAAAGAAGAGGTGGTACATATATACAATGGAATATTGCTCAGCCATAAAAAAGAATGAAATTTTGCCATCTGCAACAACATGGATGGGCCTAGATTGTGTTATGCTGAGTGGAGTAAGTCAGTCAGAGAAAGACAAATACCATATGATTTCACATATATGGAATCTGAAGAACAAAATAGAAGAACAAATAAAACAACAACAAACTCATAGATACAGAGAACATTTTGAGGGTTGCCAGATGGAAGGGACATTGGGAGGATGGGTGAAAAAGTGGAAGGGATTAAGAAGTACAAATTGGCAGTGACAAAATAGTCATGGGGATGTAAGCTACAGCTTAAGGAATATAGTCAATAATATAATAATAGCTATGTATGGTGTCAGATGGGTATTAGCTGTATTGAGGTGATCACCTCATCACCTCGTAAGTTATATAAATGTCTAATCACTATTTTGTACACCTGAAACTAATACTGTATGTCAACCATATCAAAAAATTAAAAAAAACAAACCTTAAAGAAATGATGAGCTTTACATTAATTTATTTGATTTAATGTTTCATTCTTTTCTAAAAGCCTGAATCTGTAAATGATAGCCAGTACTGTATGCTTATATGAAAGACAGTTGAGGTGCTCAAGTCCAAGTTCCTATCCACTTTTCTATGAGAATATCAGGTAGAGAGCACAAGAAGAAATTGGATGCAATGGCTACACGTGTCATGCTGATCTAGGAGGTGCATTGTCTTCTGTTTTTCTCTATCTTTCTAGCATTTTTGCCCACCTCCTGGATTCCTCTACCTCCTGCCTCTTCTGAGTTCTCAGTATCCTGACACTTTAAGGGAACTTTTTGTGTAATGATGGTGACTAACGACTTCTGTTAGCATTGCCCTGGCTAGGGGATGCATCACTCTTGTAGGAGAAAAAAATTTTTTTTCCCTCTGTTCTGAATTCTTAGCTGAGACTCCCACAACAATAGACAAGAGAAAAACAAACTGAAGTTTATCAACATGGATACCTTAGGTATACATGGGGGAGACCCACGGATAAATCAATAATTCTATGAGGTTGCTTAAAATTTAGACTTAAACTTCGTCTTAATAGAGAAAGGGAAGAGGAATGTAGGCTTCTTAAGGGAGAATAAATGACTTTTAGAAAACATGAATGGACCCTTAGAAGAATAGATAGAAAGTATGATAGTTAGTGATGAAGTGTGCCTGGTGTGAGGTCGACTTCTAGTTTTCTCTCTTCTGATGAGCCAATTTTCCTTGGCTGATGAAAAGTAGGGAGGGAATTTATGACAACTGAGTTCTTTTTGGAGTATCTGTCTTTAGGCAGATAAGGGAAGTTCAGAGAAAGCTTCTCCCTGCATTTTTTGTTTTTCAATTGTCTCTAGCTCAAAAATCGTCAATATGCCAAAGTGACATAATTTGGGGTGGCAAGTCTACTTTTCTCAGTGTCAATTCTATCTAAAGGCTCCAGACTAGCCTCAGTTGACTGCAAGCTGAGAAATCCATCAGATGAACTAAGGAAGAAATAAATGGTATGGTCTAGGGAGATTTATTACCTTGTTTCCTTAATTCTCACATGCCTCTAGTGTATGATATGCCATTGCTTTAATAAAAGCTTCTCAAGAAAAACAAATCTGTTCATTAAATATGACATCAATTGTAGACATATCATAATTTAAAAAGTTTTACAATGCAAAAAAATGTATATTAAAATTAAGGAGACAATGCTATAAAAGTCAGGGATTTTCATGAAATCTAAATGTGGCAATGTAGTGTTTCTCGCCCTGTTGTGTTCTGATTTCACTATACCCTCATTCTTATGAGGTGAATTAAGTGGTAGAAGAGGGAGGGCAAGTGATGGTGGCAAAAAAGCTTAAAATTCAGTTTAGAACCTCTGGGGGTCTTATCTATACAACAGTTAAAATAATATCAACCTTATGAATCAGTGTGAGAATGAAATGTAACAACAAAGGATGGTTGCAAAAACTAAAAAGGTCTCTGATATAAAGGGCTTAGCCTAGGTCCTGATACATAACATGTACTCAGTGAATGTTAATTTTATTCAGCCCTCCTCTTCTCATTATCTTGTTATTTATTGACAGTGAGAGATTGACAGCTAAAATATGAAATATGGAGTAGGACATATAATTTACATATATTAGGTGAAATATAAAACAGTTATTTTATTAAAATGTTTACTGATGAGAAGAGAAATCAGTAGCAGGTAAGTCAGATTACATAATGGTCAGACTACTTTGGATGTGAATGTCAGAATTCTAATTGAAAGGTAGCTGAAATAAGATAGGGAATATATTAGCATTTGTAACTGGAAAGCCGAAGAAAGCAGATCTGGCAGCAGGCACGGTGAGATAATGGAAAATATATATTGCTCTCTGCCTCTGGTTCCTAGCACAGAGTTCCCAAAAGTCTTGTAATTTCCTGGGTGATAGAAAGGTCTTTTGTTCTGATGAGACAACTATGGGTGGGCTTCTGGATGTCTTCTGAGTGGGGGATGATCACCAGAAAGACCAAGTCATGATTTGAAGCTTGGAATTTTCAGCCCTACTCTCCATTCTCCAGAGAGGGGAGAGGGGCTGGAAATTGAGTTAATGATTGATCATACCTGTAAGGAATCCTCAATAATAATCCCAAGAGTATAGGGCTTGGAGAGTTTCCAGGTGGTAGAACACATTCACAAACCAGGAAGGTGACATACCCCCACTTCACGGGGACAGAAGCTGCTATGTTAGGGACCCTCCTAGAACTCCCCCTTTGTACCTCTTCATCTGTCTGTTCATCTGTATCCTTTATCATAGCCTTTGGTAAACTGGTAAATGTAAGCAAGTGTTTCCCTGAGTTCTGTGACCTGGTCTAGCAAATTAATCGATTCTGAAAAGGGGGTCATGAGAACCTCTGATTTGTAGCCAAGTCAGACTGAAGTTGAGGGTAACCTGGGGAACTACTACTTGCAAATGGATTCTAAAGTGGAGGATAGTCTGTTGAGACTTAGCCCTTAACCTGTGGTAACTGACACTATCTCCAGGTAGATAGTGTCAGAATTGAGTTAAACTATAGGGCACCCAGCTGGTGTCACAGAGAATTTCTTGGTAGGGCAAAATCCCACATGTGTGGTTTTGTGTTGTGGTTGTGGTGGTAGTGTGCAAGTAAAAGAGACATGCATGAGGAAAGACTGAAGTTTTTTCAACACAGGCACACATGGTCACAGAGCTTTAACAACATCATCAGGATTCTGTCTCTTTCCTCATCTTCTGGAAATTCTTGCTTCTGATTGGAAACTTTCTTAGATAGGTTTGTTCCACATGGCTTCAAGATGGCCTCCAGCAGCTACCAGCCCATATGGTCCTTAGCACTCCTGACCCCAGAGAAAGAGGAACATCTTTTTTGATAGCTCCTACAAAGCCAAGTCTTGGGGAGGACTCTGATTGGCCTAGTCTGGACCATGTGTCCATCTCTGGACCAGGGGGGTGGGGACTGGAAAACTAATTGGCCAGGCCTGCATCATGTGTTCACTCCTGCAGTAATAGGAATGGGCTTAGTTGCACTAAACCACATGGATAAGAAATGAAGGAGTGGAGAAAAGATCCAAGATGGTGGAATAGGTAAATGCTATGTCTACTACTTCCCATGATCACGTTAAAATTACAACTAAATTACAGAGTAATCAACCTCAAGAAACACCTGAAGACTAGCTAAACAGCATCCCTGTAACTAAAGATATAAAGAAGAGGCCACATCCAGACTGGCAGGAGGAGTGGAGACATGAAACAGGTTTACCCCAAACCCGTCGGTAGTGGTTAAGTACCAGGAGGGACACTTTGGCAGCAGAGGTCTCCCCTGTAGAGTGAGGGGTCCCAGCCCCACATGGGGTCCCCAGCCCAGGGGTTCTGTGCTAGGAAGAGGAGTCCCCACAATATCTGGCAGTAAAAATCAGTGAGAATTCCGACCATCTCTCTGTCCCAGTGAGTCAAAAGGTGGCTAGAAACCCAGATGTCACCTTAAAGGGCCTGTGTACAGATTCACTCACTTGTAAGCACTCACCCTGGGCTCTGGCAGAGGGGTGATAACTCGAGGAACACCAGAGACATACAGGGGAAGTCTGAGTTATGTGACTTCAGGACAGTGGTTAGAGGAACAGCCACTACTATCCTTGTGTGGAGCCCATGTCACATGTAACCTACTGAAGGATGCCATCTTTTCTGTGTTGAATGCACACCCAAAGGGTCAAACCTGAGATCCCATTAGTCTGGTAAAATACATGCCTGCACACGCCACATTGATAACTTCCTTGGACCCTGACCTGCCCAGCTAGTGTGGCATCAACTGGGGTATTATCAGCTCCTGGTGGCCAGCCCCACCCCACAAGCTGTGGGAGCCGCCTACAGCAGTGAACAGCCCATGGCAGCCTGGGAAACTTTTGGTGGCAGGTGCTTAGCTTTAGCTTGCACTACAGCATTTCTTAGGTGATTCTTGGAAATCTGCAGGCTGGAGGAGATAGGTGGCTGGCCATAGTGTTCTAGGGGTGTTTTGTGGAGTGGCCACAGGCTCAACACTGGCACAAGGACTGAATCTACATTAACTTTGTGAAAACCACTAGCCATACCCCATGAATCCCAGGACACTGCCCCATCCAACTCGGGCGGCATCGCTGGAGGCACTATCAACACCAGGTCAACCAGGCCAGCCCACGCACCTAAGGAGGCTCTTTGAGTGGCTGAGCCTTAAGGGCAGCCGGCAAGTACCAACAGGCCAAGGGAGGCTCTGGGCCTTTTGCAAAGCTGCCCCAGGCCCAATACTGGTGGTAACTGGCCTCAGTTCATAGTGAGGCCACCCATACATACCTTCAGGTCCAATATAGGCAGCAACCAACTGCATATAGCTTTGTAGCTCCTACCAGGTAGCCCTGGGACGGTCACAGGCAAGGCTGAAATTGGCCTGCAAGGGAGCCCCTCCCAAGAGGCACCAGAAACAACACACCCAGAGTGGCATCAGACCACACCAGAGCATAACCTGATTAGCCCTGCAAGCAGCACACTCAAACGGTGGCCTCAACAAGCACAAGAGGCTGCTCAGGCAAATCCCCATCTGAGGAGTCAGTCCCCACACAGCAGCTCATACCCTGTGGGTGTAGCCAATCCTCATAGCCAATCAGTCTGAGAGTCAATTCCCCCCACTGATACTCCAAAAGCAATTAAGGCTCAACTACAATAAGAGAATACACACAACACACATAAGGGACACTCCTGGAACACATGCACAGCTGACCAGGTAAACTGTGTCACTGGACCACACAGGACACATAATACATGAGGCCACACAGCAAAGACTGAGAGACATAAGCCATATACCTAATACATAGAAGCAAACACAGAGAGGTAACCAGAATGAGGAAACAAAGAAACATGTCCCAAATGAAAGAACAGGAGAAAAACTCCAGTGAAAGAACTAAATGAAACAGAGGCAACCAATCTACCAGAGACAGAGTTTAAAACACTGGTCATAAGAATGCTTAAGGAAATTAGTGAAAACTTCAACAAAGAGACAGTAAACTTAAAGAAGGATATATAAACCATAAAAAAGAACCAGTTAAAAATAAATAATACAATAACTAAAATGAAGAATACACTAGAAGGAATCAACAGCAAACTAGATGAAGCAGAGGATCAAATTAGCGATTTAGAAGAGAAGGTAGCAGAAAGCACCCAATCAGAACAACAAAATGAAAAAAATAATATAAATATGAAAAAACAAAGATAGTTTAAGGGACTCTGGAATAATATCAAAGGTAACAACATTTGCATCACAAGAGTACCAGAAGGAGAAGAGAGGGAGCAAGGGATCAAGAACTTATTTGAAGAGATAATGACTGAAAACTTCCTTAACCTGGTAAAGGAAATAGACATACAGGGCCAGGAAGTGCAGAGTCCCAAAGAAGATGAACCCAAACACGCCCACACCAAGATGCATTATAATTAAAATGGCAAAGGTTAGAGACAAAGAGAGAATCCTGAAAAACGCACAAACACATGGAGGCTAAGTAACATGCTACTAAACAAAAAAAGGGTTAACAATGAGGTCAAGGAAGAAATCAAAAGACATCTTGAGTCAAATGAAAATGAAAACATAACAACCCAAAATCTATGGGACACAGTGAAAATAGTCCTCAGAGGGAAATTCATAGCAATGCAGGCCTACCTCAAGAAACAAGAAAAATCTCAAATAAACAACCTTACTTTACATCTAACAGAACTGGAAACAGAACAGGAAATAAAGCCCAAAGTGAGTAGAAGGAAGGAAATAATAAAGATCAGATCAGAAACAAATGAAATAGAATCTTAAAAAATAATAAAAAAGATTGATAAAACCAAGAGCTGGTTCTTTGAAAATATAAACAAAATTGATAACCAGAATAATTAAGGAAAAAAAAGTGAGGACCCAAATAAATAAAATTAGAAATGAAAGAGAAGTGACAATGGATATCACAGAACTGAAAAAATTTTAAGAATGTACTATGAAAAATTACATGCCAACTAATTGGACAATATGGAAGAAATGCAAAGATTCTTAGAAGCATACAATCTTCCAAAGCTGAATCAAAAAACCCCAGAAAATCTGAACTGACTGATTACTAGTAATGGAATTGATTCAGTAATCAAGAAACGCCCAAAAAACAAAAGTCCTGGGCCACATGGCTTCACAGGTGAATTTTACCACACATTCAAAGAAAAATTAACACCTATTCTTTGCAAACTATTCAAAAATATTTAAGAAGAGGGGAGGCTTCCATGTTCATCCTATGAGGCCATGATTACCCTGATTCCAAAACCAGACAAAGACATTACAGAAAAAGAAAATTATAGGCCGATATACCAGATGAATATAGATGCAAAAATCCTCAACAAAATATTAGCAAACTGAATTCAGCAACAATTTAAAAAAATCATACATCATGATCAAGTGGGATTTATTCCTGGTGTGCAAGGCTGATTTAATACCCACAAATCAATCAATGTGATACACCACATAAACAAAATGAAAAATAAAAATTACATGATAATATCAATAGATGCAGAATAGAGAGCCCAGAAATATATCCATGCCTATATGGTCATTTAATCTATGACAAAGGAAACAAGAATATACACTGGGTAATGACAGTCTATTTAACAAAAGGTGCTGTGAAAACTGGACAGATACATGCAAAGAGAGAGAGAGAGAGAGAGAGAGAGAGACCACCTTCTTACTTCACAGACAAGAATAACTCAACTGGACCACCTTCTTACTTCACAGACAAGAATAAACTCAAAATGGATTAAAGACTTAAATGTGGGGTGGCCAGATAGCTCAGCTGGTTAGAGTGAAAGCTCTGAACAACAGGGTTGCTGGTTTGATTCCCACATGAGCCAGTGAGCTGCGCCCTCCACAACTAGATTAAAGACAATGAGCTACCACTGAGCTTCCGGAAGGGTGGCCAGATGACTCAGTTGGTTAGAGCGCTAGCTCTCAACAACAAGGTAGCCGGTTCAACTCCCGCAAGGAATGGTGGGCTGCGTCCCCTGCAACTAAAGATTGAAAACAGCGACTAGACTTGGAGCTGAGCTGCGCCCTCCACAACTAGATTGAAGGACAACGAATTGGAGCTGATGGGCCCTGGAAAAACACACTGTTCCCCAAAATTCCCCAATTAAAATTCATTAAAAAAACCCACAAAAAACTTAAATGTAAGACCCAAAACCATAAAACTCCTAGAAGAAAACATAGACAGTAAGCTCTCAGATATTACCCTTAGTAATATTTTACTGATATATCTCCTTGGGCAAGGGAAGCAAAAGGAAAAATAAACAAATGGGACTACATCAAACTAAAAAGCTTTTGCACAGCAAAGAAAACCATCAACAGAACAAAAAGACATACTACTGAATGGGAAAAGATGTTTGCTAATGATACATCTGATAAGGGTTAACATCCAAAATCTATTAAAAACAAAACAAAACAAAAAAAACTCATACAACTCAACACCAGGAAAACAAACAATCCAATTAACAAATGAGCAGAGGACCTGAATAGACATTTCTCTAAAAAGGACATGCAGATGGCCAATAGACATATGAAAAGATGCTCAACGTCACTAATCATCAGAGAAATGCAAATAAAAACCATAGGGAGATATCACCTCACACCTGTCAAATAGTCATCATCAATAAATCAACATACAAGTGCTGGCGAGGATGTAGAGAAAAGGGAACCCTTGTGCACTGTTGGTGGGATTGCAAATTAGTGCAGCCACTATGGAGAACAGTATGGAGATTCCTCAAAAAATTAAAAATAAAATTACATTATGACCCAGCAATTTCACTCCTGGGTATTTATCCAAAGAAATCCAAATTACTAATTCGAAAAGATATATGCACCCCTGTGTTCACTGCAACATTATTTACAATAGCCATGATATGGAATCAAACGAAGTGCCCATCAATAGATGATTGGATAAAGAAGAAATGGTACAATAAAATATTACTCAGCCATAAAAAAAAAAAAAAAAAAGAAATCTTACCATTTGTGACATGGGTAGCCCTAGAGGGTGTTATGCTAAGTGAAATAAGTCAGACAGAGAAAGACAAATACCATATGATCTCACTTATATGTGGAATCTAAAGAACAGAACAATGAACAAACACAACAGAAACAGAACCATAGATACAGAGAACAAACTGATGATTACTAGATGGGAGGGGGGTTGGGGGCTGGGCAACAAAGGTGAAGGGATTAAAAAGTTCAAATTGGTAATTACAAAGTATTCACGGGGATGTAAAATACAGTATGGGAAATGTAGTCAATAATATTGTAATAACTATGTATGGTGTCAGATGGGTACTAGACTTATTGGGGGGAATCACTTCATAAATTATATATATGTCTAACTACTACATTGTACACCTGAGACTAATATAAAATACTATTGAATGTCAACTATAATTTAAAAAACAGTCACAGGGATATATAGTATAGCATAGGGAATATAGCCAATAATATTGTAATAGCTATATGTAGTGTCAGATGGGTACTAGACTTCTTAGAGTTATTATTTTGTGAGGTATGTAAGTCTAATTATTATGTTGGTTTGTACACCTGAAGCTAATAAAAAAATTAAAAACAAAAAGAAAAATGACAGAGTGGCTTCCTGAGGAAAGGGTTAGACAAAATCACATGTGCACTATAGAGTATCACTGAGTAAAGGTGCACTATACATGATCACGGGGTAATTATCACACATATTTAGTTCTTTATATGCATCGTTAAGTCTCAAAATTTTGGGATTATCAAATTAACTTAAAAATAAGAAAAAATTTGTATCCACATAGCATGAAACTACATACTAGAAATCTCATAGTATATTTGCTCACTACCCCATTGTTCGAAGAGAATGTTCCATCAATATGTTTTACATGTGAAAAAGAACAGCTCATTTAAGAAATAAGTGGAAACATTCTTTGATATCTTCTAATTTAGATCAAAGAGGGCTGGTGAAGAGGATGAACATTGGGTCCTGTAGTCATAGCAGATGGGTTGGAATGCAAATATTACCTGCACCTCCAGGGAAAGCATCTGGTGTTGAAGATCACGCAGCGGGAGATGCTCTGTGCTGCTCACTCCTGGCATGTACGTGGTGCAGATGGCGCTGGCTGGCATAAAGCAGGGGTGCTACCACACATGGGTCCTAACAAAAATAGATGTGTCACTGAGGGTTTGGGATTGGTGGCCAGATAGCTTCTAACTACCTACAACAAATTGAAAAAGGGCTTCTATGACTAAGGGATAAAATGCCCTTATTTCTTCAAGCTGCTGGATCTTTTATGTGACAAAGTGACCGTAAATTTAAACAGTTGCTTTTTCCCAGAAGGGTTAAATAGTAAAGTGGAAATTCCTGGAAAAATCCATCTCCATTCTAAATACTAGATCAATACCCTTTGAAAGACTGGGAGGAAAAACACATAAGTCAGAATCAATTGGAGAAATATAGCTGTTCAAGGAAAGAAACAATATCGTATAAAGCAAAATGCTCTTTTGAAGCAAAATTACTCTATGAAATGAAAAGAACTTCAGGAAAAAACTTCTTCCAATAGGTATTTTAATGAGATTTATGATGACATTGCATCTGTAAAATGTGAGTTATGAAAACAATGTGAGAGTGCATGAGGGCGAAACCATTGTCAAATTTTTAAAAATGAAGACAGTAAACACATTGATCTGTGTTGAAAATCATCAGAATTAGAAGACATGAATTCAAAGATACGAAAATGTTGAGGAAATAGATTCATGCTACAGGGTTCTGGTCTAGGAGAGTTTACATATATCTTTCCCAAATTAAGCAATCATCCATTTCAGAAGGTTTAGTGCAATACAAATTTTACATGTAGGCTTGATGAGAGGACAAGTGGGCCTGGCAGATGCTGAAAGGTTGGGATGTCAGTTTCTGGCCTTGGAGGCAGGGAAGATTGAAGGAGACCATGGATAAACCTGAGGAAACTTTGAAGCACTCTAGAGCCTGAAGTCCTTGGACTCTAATTCATAAGTATTAACTATCCCTGATGGCCCAACTGCAATTCCAGGATGCAACCTTGGGTTTCAAATATCTTAACTGACCAAGCCAGAACCTGTATGCTATATTTCCTTAGGACACTAGATCAGTAGGTACTAAATATTTTCCCATGGCTGACCCATATCAAAAGTGTCACCATGCAGTAAACTCCTGTGGCTCTGGGCCACATCGCACCATAGGTGTGAAGCCACTCATCAGGGAGCATCTTTAGCCCTATTCCCACAGCCCTTTCCATCTGAAGCTTCCCTGTTGTCACCTGCTTTCTTTCCAGCCTGTAGGTAAAAAGGTCCAAGAAGAGGATGAGTTTTTCTTCCTGAGAATTCTGTTAACTCAGAATATTCTAAATTAAGTGAAATAACATTAGGGATTTTGTTTCATTAAAAAAAATCTACATGAAACTGGATTTTCATATTTTGACTGGCTTAAAATATAATAAAAATATAAACTATCAAAACACATCATAATGTAAAATATAGATTGGAAATGGAAAGATTTTTGTCAAGGGAACAATTACATATAATGCAGTACCATCAAATAATATTTTGAGTTGTGGTTCTATTGCGGTATTTTTCAAACATATCCTCCTCTCTACTCCTCCCCCCTTTTGATACATCAATGTAAGATTGCAAACTATATCTTTTTTAGGGAAGGATTGTCATATATTCTGAAATTATATGCTTTTTATTTGTAAATTTCTCTTTTTAAATGAAATTATAGTAATGGTAGAAGGTCAACTTAAAAATAAAGTTCTATTTGGCAAAATAAGGCAACTTTAGTGACAATTACTGCCAATGGATTCAGTAGACCTATTCCATCTCTTCTTTTTACTCTCTCATGTAGTATCTGGCAGCCTTTGAAGGGTTATGTGCCAAGGTGCTCTCTCCTAGGTTCTATGTAACGAACAATCTAGACTGAAAGAAAACGTTTTCCTTGTGGAAGTTATTGCTCACTTTCTTTTCTTATTTTAGATACCCATACATGTCTATATCTTTATACATGTATTTACATAATTATTTCAAATATATATTTTTAGTTGTAGAACTTCCATTGGCTTTTATTATTGTTGATATACTTCTACTGAAAATTACTGTCTTCATTCATTGTGAGTATATTTTCACTTCCTTCTTAGAGCATAGTCATAATGATGGTTTAAAATCTGAACTTAAATATCTGGGTCATCTTGGAGTAATATTTATTGATTGTTTTGTCTCATGGAAATGGCTAACATTTTCTGTTTTTTTTTTCATAGTTTTGAAATGTATTCTGGACATGATAATATTATGTTGTAAAGACTGGATTTTTTAATATTCCTTTGAAGAGGATTGATTGTTGTTTTCTGTTTTAGTTGGCAACTCATTTGGTAAATTTCCACAATTTGCGACTAAAACAGCAAATTGTGAGTCTTGGGCAACATCTCAAATTTTAGTTCAGTTATTTTATCCAAAGTAAAGTGCTTGGAGTTTGTCCCATACATGTGTGGTTTGGGAATTAACCAGAAATTTAATCCAAGTATATACACAGAATCTGAGGCTCCCTCCTCTGGCTCTGTCTTTTCTAAGTTTCCTTCTTCACTTTCTAGTCATTGTGGTTTCTTCAAACTTTTCTAGTGCTTTGGGCCAAAAAAAAAAAAAAAAGGCAGGTTTTTCATTAAATCTTTGGCCTTCTCTACATGGTGAATTTTGGGGCCTATTTTCAGACTAAAAGTTGTAAAAATGGGAAACATCCAGAGCTATTCTCACCTGTCAAATGTCAAGTTCCTTCCAGAAGATGTCTGCTTTTGGTCTTTCAGGTGCATTTAAAATTTTTTTTTTAAATTATTTTTTATTTTAAAAATGTTGTCCAGAGTTTATAGTTATAATCTGCAGAAGGATTTGTCCAATAGGAATTTACTCAGCCATATCAAAAGTGGAAACCATTTCTACAACTGCATAATGTGCAGAATCAGTGTTCTTAGTTTCAAACAACCAAGACCATTTTAGCAAATTCAAACAGGAAATAGACATATGAACAATATCAGTGTCTTAATTTGCTCAGGTTACCATAATAAAATACCACAGGCTGGGTGGATTAAACAACAAAAGTTTATTTCCTCACAATTCTGGAATCTAGAAGTATAAGATCAAAGTGTCAGCAGGGTTGGTTTCTTCTGAGGCCTCCCTCCTTGGCTTGCAGATGGCTGTCTTCTCCCTGTGTCCTCTCGCGGTCCTTTCTCTGGGCAGAGCATCCTGGTGTCTCTTTTGTGTCCTAATCTCTTATAAGGACACCAGTGATATTGGAGTAGGATTCAACCTAATGGTCTCATTTTAATTAACTCATCTCTTTAAAGGCCTTATTTCTATATGCAGTCACATTCTGAGGGTCTGAGGGTTAGGGCTTCAGGGTATGAATTTTGGGGTATAACACAATTTGGCCCATAGTAATCAGGTACCTCAGCCATTCTCCAAGCGGGCCAGAGAACAAGGCTATGGAGTCAGTAACAATGACCAGTGTAAACCATATGAGAGCAGTGTCCACGAAGACACTATTACTACCCCTATGGAGCATAGAGCTCTCAACTTCTTTCTTACAGCTGGGCATTGGATACAACGTCTAGAACCAATGTAGCCTGAAAGCCAGATGTTGTAGCTCCTACTTGCACCAGAAAGGGCTTCCAGTTGGTGCCTGTGACTTCATATTATAAAATCCCAAAGTCTCTTATAAATAAATATTATTGGAGAACCTTCGTTCATATGTGTGTGTGCTAGCTACAGGGGAGTCTGGGAAAGTGAATTTCTTACTTATACCCAGGGGAGCAAAGACTGAAATGATGAAGATGTTCCCAAACATGAAAAGTAGCACAGTTTCTGGATGGCCAAGTATAACAAAAACTATTGTGCCTCATGGAACAACGGCATAAAAACCAAATGCATTTGACAAATATCCCATAATCCGGAGAGCACAACAATAATGGTAAGCAACGCTTATTAAGCACTTAAAAAAGGGCCAGGCACTACGCTAAGCTTTTGACATGTGTTATCTCATTTAATTCTGTCAACAAACCATTAAGTAAGTACAATTATTGTTCCATTTTTAGATAAACAGACTGAGGTTTAGATAAATTAATTAACTGGCCTAAGGTCATGTGGCTAGTAACTAGCAAATCTAGGATTCCAATCCAGATTTTTCTGATTCCAGATCTGATGTTTATAATCGCTATGCTGCACTGCATCTCTATGCAAATAACTAGAAAATCCATGGAGAAAGAAGAGAGCAAATAAATTATAAGCAATGATCAAAAAAATGAAACAAAGAAATTTGCTTTAATGAGAAAAGAACAACTAGTGTGTTTAGATGGGGAAGTGTTCATTGAGTAGCAGAATTATAAAAAAAATCTAGAAATATTCTGTTGAAACTTTTGAATTTTAAAGTTTAAAAAACAGCCTACATTAATTAAAAATATATATTATTACTTAAAAATGAAAAAAAAAAGTGTTTGTCCTTACCCTTTCCAGCAACATTAAATGTCAGGTACCACAGAAAATATTCTAGAAATTTTTGAGGGAAAATGCTTGTGAACCCAAAACTCCAATCAATGTCACATGTTCACCAACAATACTCTTCCTTTACATTTTCTAAAATTATTGTCAAATAATGATTTTTACAACCTAATGGGAGATTAAATAACAATAAGAAATTTTAGAATAGGGAAGTGTTATAAATGAAATGAGACCAATAAAATACAGAGGGAAATATAAACAGTTCTTATTGATATTGTTATAAAACTGCAAAGGTGTCAAAAATAATTTTTCAATAGAAGTTACATAATTAAAAATCAAGTTTATTAGAAAAATTATTATCTAAAACATTAGTTTATAACCAACACAAACTGAGATATGTGGGTCTGGAGGAAAGAATAGAAGTAAAAGCAAATTGTATATCTCATCTTATTCAAGAATGACTGATTTGCAATGTTAAAAAATGGGGGGGGGGAAGTCAGCTCTTTATAAAAAAATCTGGATAACATTAAATAGTATGTAGAAAATTATTTTTATTCATAAGTTATCACCAATAGAATAGTAAAAATTTGTATAACATCCACATAATTTGTAAGTAAAGAAAAGGAACAACATTATATAATAGGAGCCAGGAAAAGAAAAAAACTGCAAAGGAAACAATAACAACATAAAGATTAAAATAAGAGATGAGGCAATGTTGTGGGGACAGAGCCAGGAGTGCAGTTTCCAGGCTCTTGGTTTCACGTGGAAAGGTGCTGGCTCAGGTAGTAAATGGCCATCAACTGTGATTGGATGGCCATCAGCTGTGGCTAGTTGGCAGTCAGCTGAAACCAGTAAGCCACTGGCCACTAATATAACTGCCGAGGCTACACTAGCAGAAAATGGGGGCTAGCAAGAAGATGGCTGAGCTAGCAAGAGTGGATTGCAGTTAGCATGGGGCATTGTAGCTAGTAAGTGGTTTGGTTGGCAGAGAAGTGGACGGAAGTTTGCAGATCGTGTGGATCCTGCTTATTGTGTCTCCAACCCAGCCACCAGCGAGAATATGGTGGTATGACTCCCCTACTTATGGCTCCGTTGTTGTTCCTTTTTGGCCTCACCATATCCTGTGTTCCTATGTGGGGAGCAGGACCAGAAACCCGGCATGACACCCCGAATGACAAATGTAAATAGAATAAAGCAAAAGAAGAATATTAATATCAGATGAAGTTGAATTCAGGTCAAAAGGCAATAATGGAACAAGGAATGTTGATTTTTTTATTGATGAATCACTGCACAATAAAAATATATCATAAGATTTTATGTGTCAAATAACATCACATGAAATATATGAAGCAAAAACAGTTAAAAGCCGAATGATAAATATAATTATGATGTAAAAAATACTACAGACAGATCAGATAGACAAAAATTAAGAGATACAGTTGAAGGAGAGGTAGAGCTTTCTCTTCTTCAAACAGAGACTGTAAGGGTTACACTTAAGAAATCAATAATTTAGCCTGTATCTTGATACACCTCATCATTTACTATTCAGCTATTTTCTCTTTGTTTCTCCCCATCACTGCTTGATTTAATGACTCTGCTTTGTTCCTTTGCTCAAGGCTACACATACTTCGCTATTCCAGTTAATCAGCAGAGCACTAACCAGAAAAACTAATTCCTTAGTCCTCAGGCATTCAGGCACCAGAATCCATTTTGCAATTCCTTTGCAGTTTTTACTGGTGCCCTAAGTCTGGAGATAACATTATCTTGAAACAGATCAGACCCCAGGAAGTGGCATCTGCCCTGGAACCTGCCTGACCAACTCCCCCACTTCTCTTTGTTCTTATCCCGACCTGTATGCCTATAAACTCCCTTAAGTATCTTCAACTCAGGGAACATGGCATTTCTCAGGAGTCTCCCATCTTCCCCGGCTGCTGGCATCCAAAATAAAGAAAACACCTTTTCTCCTCAACAATTCTTGTCTCTCGAATTTTTAGGTCTCGAGCGGCAATCATCACCAAATCTGGGCTCCATAACAAGACTAGTCATCAAATATCCATGGGACAGTTATAAAAGTTTAACACACCTTTTAAATGAAATGAACTATGTGAACATCCAGAAATACAGTAGTACCTTGGTTTTTTAACGTCTCCGTTGACGTAAACCCAGAAGTAAATGCTTTGGTTTTCGAACACACCTCAGAAGTCGAACATGTCATGTGGCTTCCGCTGAGTGCAAGATCCCCGAGGCCTCGCTGTCAGCTGTTTTCGGCTGTTTCAGAACTCCAACAGTCTTTCCAAACGGATTACGTTAAAAAACGGAGGCACCACTGACATGAATAGCATATTTAAGTTATGACGCAATATGATAAAATAAAGACCTGTAAATGCTTTACTGAGAAATAGAACACTACCAAATTTCTTGAACCTTCCTGCTATCTCCTCTAATTTCCCTCACTTTCCCAAATTACCCTTTAAATAACCATTTCTTGAATTATGCTTATTATTCTCTTGCTTGTCTGAACAGTTTTACCAATTATGTATATATCTCTTCATAATTGTGAACATAGATTCACACTACAAGAAGTCTTCTGCAATTTGTTTCACGTCATGTTTTTGAGATTCATTGAGGTGCATTTAAATAGCTGCATCTCATTCACTGGCATTCTGAATAATTTTCCATTGTGTGAAAGTACCACAGTTTATTAGTCATTCTTCTGTCAATGGCCAGTTTTGTTTCAGTTTTTTTTCTTTTTTTAATCAGTGCTTCTCTGAATATCCTCACTTAGGCTAACTGGTGCACATATGCACAAGTTTCTCTGTAGTGGTGTTTTTCAAACTCTAGAGCCTAACTTGTTGGTAGGTCATTATATTAATTTAGTGGGTTGAAATGAGCATTTTAAAAAATAAATTAATTAACTTTATATTAAAAGAAAATTAATACACACAACACACACACACACACAACTGGAGTAAACTTAACCAAAACAATAAGGGAAAACAAATACATAACATTAGGAGTGAGACAGGGAAGGTGACCATAGGTTCCGAGTAGATGAAGTTGTAAAAGAAGATTCTGTAAATAATTCCAGGCTAATAATTTTAAAATTCTTAAAGAAATAAATGCCTTTAAAGGAAGTGTCAGTTACCAAACGATGCAAGAAGAAGAAACCTAAATAAAGCAATAACCATGAGAAAATTTTTAAACATTTGTCAAAGAACTTTGCCATCCCTAAAACACTAGGCCAAGAGGGCACTAAAGATTAGTTCTTTGACCTTCAAAGACTAGAAAATTCTTGTAATATTTAATATGTTTCAGAGCACAGATTTAAAAAAAAAAAGTTTTTCAGTTCATTTTACTAAGTTAGCTTAACCACCAGTGTCAGTCACCGTCTCAGCAGAAAACAGATGTCACATTCACATTAGGTAATTTGAAGAGTATTCAATAAAGGGGTGGGGAGGGTATAGCAATGCCAGATGGGTACGACAGTCCTGTTACCAACCCTCGGCTTGAAGGGACAGGGGAAAGGGTGATTATCAGAACCTAGTTGGAGGGCCTGACAAGAGCTGTCATTTTTGTTCATGGGACCCAAACAGCTTCCCTTGACCACCCACCCCACCCCATCCCCCCACCACCAATTTTCTTCCTGGGTTCCTCACTGGCCAAACCCAAATGGAAGCCATAGGTTAATGGAATTCATTGATGTGGTTCATGCCAGTCAGCCTCCTAGGTCAGGAAGCAGGTGGAGAAAGGTGGAAGTAGGTCTGGAAGGGCAAACTGAGGTCATATTGCACACAATGACACCACAATGTCTTGAATACTACCTAAAAAGGATTGCTCAAAGAATACAAGTGGAAAAGAATTTAACTCATGAATACAGATGCAAAAACATTGAAATAGAAGGTTAGCAAATTGAATTCAGAACTCTAGTATGATACTATTAGCAAGTAATGTTTCGTGTTGAATTGTTTTTCCAGTTCATGTTTTAAGGAAGTTTCCAACTCTTTCCTTCCCTCCTCATTCTCTCCTTCACAAGGGAGGAGGAATGACTTAATTGATGAGTGCTGCAGAAGGTACCAGCCCTGATGGATCTCTTTTGGAACCAGCCTGTGCACAGAATGTAAGCCTCCTCTGTTTCTCCACGGAATAACATCATAGGGAGGGCTTCAAGCTGGGCCCATGACTAGGGGGGCAAATTATTAAATTCAGGGAATTTGCAAAAATTAGCAAGCCCATTTAGTTGTGCATCTAGACCACATCATCCAACCCAGTTTTTAATCAGTAATCAAACTAATATATATGTGTGACGGGCCAGCCGCCACGAGTCGATCAGTACCTGAATGGGGGAGTGGGAATGAAATAAAAGACACACACAAATGCTAATGTGGCCGGTCTTCAGTCATGCTGAAGCCCTGAGTTTATTATCTCTAACCAATATATACAGTTTGAGTACGTGCAGTTAAACAAAGAAGATATGCATTATCTCAGTGAAAGTAAATCTTTCTAGCCTCAACTTTACTTTGACATAGAAGATACAAGGTCACTGAAACTCACAAAAGTAAATATCTCAAGGAGACAGAATCTACTAATTGTCTAGAAAGCCCTTAGTTTTCTGTGTCTGGGAACTGGCCGTTTTCACCACATTCCTCAGCAGCCGTTAGGCGCTTTTCAGATAAGGCAGAGACAATGTTATGGGGGCAGAAACCGAGCCAGTCTGCAAGGTTCAGGGTTGCAAGAAACCATGGCTCCCCACATCTCCCCCTTTTTTATTTTATAAAAGCAAAGTCCATCCAGCCAGGATGGCGAGGTGACGGCGCCTGTCTTAGGCATCCCAGGACGCCTGCCTCAACTTACCCGTCATTGGTACTCATATTTTATTAATACAAGCCCTGTCTTAGGTGTTGAAGCGGCTCCCAAGTATTTGTCCGTCGTTGACTAACCCGCCCCTCTAAATGCATGGGGGAGAAAGACTTAAGGCTTCGCCTTGAGCTCAAGCTGATGGATGTCAGCTCGTAAGTCTAACATCCTGCTGATGAAACATCTGATGAGGATAGGGAGTAGGCACAGAACCAAGCAGACACAGATGTCCAATGTAAGAAATATTATAACAGAATGGGTAATATAAGGCATAGAGGGCAAAACACTCCTAAGAACATCAACAAACTCAGAGGCAGCCTGAGCTGCATCAAATTTTAAAGGTTCAGCTTCTCTCATACTTTGAATTTCATCATGAAGCCAGCTTTTTTTTATACACACAGAAACAAGAAGGTTACATAAAGCGGCTGAGGCAGCAAGTACAGATTAGTTACGTTTTTTCAAAGTTTGACCCTGACTGTTCTTAGAACCTTTAGATATTTTCCCATTCCCAGGGCAGCAGGTGTCTGTTTTTTATGTTTATCGGAGTTTCTCTCAGCCATCCTCCCAAACTCTGCTTGAAGTTACATTTTCTTAACCCTTAATGCTCCAATTCCCTACATATCCCCCTTTTTTATTTTTATTTATTTATTTTTTTGAGATCGTGTCTGGCTTAGGTAGTCAGTACAGACATTTTTACTTACCCGTCATTGGATATCAATCATCAAAGCGATCGACTCCTGTCTTAGGTTGTAAAAACGCTTACTGATCATTACCCGTCATTGGCTACCGATCTCCTTTGAGGAAAGCCAGAGACAGCAGTGGCTTTTCCCAGGCAGGGGGAAGGGGAGGCAAGGCTCCTTTTTGGATCTTTTAAGGCAGCTCATTGGGGGTCCCCACTCAGTTTTGTCTGGCTTAGGTTGTATCTCCCGTGAGATATCTTACCCGTCTTTGGCTGCAAACCATCTTTTGGGGACCAGACAGAGAGACATAAGGTGTAAACACAAGGATGGAACAGAGTCCCAAAAAGGCACAGTCTTACAGACTCTTCTTTCCTTAAGGAAAGACAGGGGGGACAGTCGGCTAGGCTGTTGTGTGACTACATCTCCCCCTTTTTTGTTTTTGAAGCATGAGAAACACAGAACGTGCAGTTATTTTATTTATAGCCTGTCGGAGGGCTATTTGTCCACATCTGAGGACTATGTAAAATAAACAGAACAATAAACAGAATAGCAATATCTCCAGCAAACCCTCTACCCAAAGTCTTTATCCATTTAACAGGGTCTGAAGCGGAAAGTCCTTTTGCAGCTGTAGAAAGTGAGAGCTTTTTCACACCCTAGGGGCGTGGATTGGTATCTATAGATGTCTCTTTTTTTGTGGGCTGTTGTTCATGGTATGGTTTAACACCGACCAGGAATTCACAAAGGTTTTTTTTCTGGACCTGGAGAAATACAAGCAAAGCCTCTTCCCCGTGTTATCTCGCGGGGAGAAGTAGGATCAGCTTTTCCACGTAATATTTTAAACAAAGGTTGTAATTTACCGGTTGTCAACCGCAACTGAGGTCTAATCCAATTAATGTCTCCCAGTAGCTTTTGGAAATCATTTAATATTTTTAAACAATCTCGCCGGATTTGTATTTTTTGAGGCACAATGGCCTGAGGCATTAAACAATATCCCAGATAAGAGTAAGGAGGCACTTGCTGAATTTTTTTTTCTTTTTTGGTGGGGCTATAACTAGCCCATAATTGAGGAGCTTTTTTTGTAAATGAGCAAAAGCAGCAAGCAACTTTGGTTCACAAGAGTGGGCAAGAAGTATGTCATCCATGTAGTGGATGATGTAAATATCTGAAAATGTCCTTCGGGTAGGTTTTATAGCAGCTGATACAAATTTTTGACATAATGTAGGGCTACTAGCCATTTTTTGAGGTAGTACTAGCCAATGATATCTCTTAAAAGGTTTTTGTAAATTAACAGAAGGAACACTGAAAGCAAACCTAGGGCAGTCATCAGGATTTAAAGGTATAGTATAAAAACAATCTTTTAAGTCCAAAACAATTTTATATGTGTTTTTTTGGTATGGCTGCAGGACAGGGCAAGCCTGGCTGTAAGGCTCCCATTAATTTTATGGTTTTATTAACTTTTTGTAAATCTTGTCATAATCTCTATCTACCAGATTTTTTTTTAATAACAAAAATGGGAGAATTTTAGGGAGAATTGGAGGAAGCAATGTGTCCCTTTTAAAGTTGGTCCTGTACTAGCAGCTTGTAAACTCTTTTGTAGGGGGGACCTTTGATCTTTTACGCCTGGTAATTGTCTCATTGTCACAGGGGCTACAACAGGGGCCTCAGGCTGTGGATCCAGCCCTGCAACTACACTTGGAGGAGAGCTTAATTGTAACCTAGGCTTCTATTTTGATTGAGATTTTAATAAAGGCCCAGTCTGTTGAGCCTGGACTAATTGCATTTGAACAGAGAGGGAAGTGAGTGCAGCTTGTAATCTTTGCACCTCTGCTTCCAAGGGGGATCTTTACCCCGAGGATTCCATTGATTTCTAAAAGGAATCTGGGGACTCCGAGGACAATTTTCTCCATCCACAGCAACTTTAAGCTCAATCAGCTGTCCCTGAATCTTTTTTAGCTGATCTGCAAAAGAAAGTGTAGTGCCTGCAGGTTGTCTGCCTTCTTGAGCCATAGCCACCAAAGGAGGGTATTTGTTCCTATTATGTTTGGCTGCTTCATCCTCTGAGTCTTCCTGATCCTGAGAGTCTAAATCTTCCCAGTCCTCGACCGGAGGTTCATAATAAATAGGCTCTGTATCTTTAAAAAGTTCTTCTGTGGGTTTGGCTTCCTCCCCCTTTTCTCTCTCTGCCAGAGAAGCGGCAGATGAAAGAATTTCTTCATTGCCAGCTTGTTTTACTTTCTCTAGCTTACAGCTCTTACGCCTGAGATCTAAACAATCTCTAATCAAGGTCCACAACCCGAATGTTTCTACAGGGATCTGCTGAGGTCCGTGGGCAGCATAATAATCTTGTAACTGCTCTCCCACTTTCTCCCAAGTTTCCAGACTGACAGTGCCTTCTTCTGGAAACCATGGACAAACTTCTTTTACAAATTCTAAAACTTATCTAACTGTTCTCTGCTCACCCGACTGCCACGGGCGGCAAGCAATTTCTTAAGTCCTCTAACATACAGGTCCTTGCTGCTAGCGTGACCCATCCTTCACCCTAACTCGGCCCTTCTTTCAAACAAAGAAAACACTCTGATGCCCGTCTGGCCGTGCCCCTCGGAGCCAAATCTGTCTTGGCTAAGGCGCTCGGTATAACCCCGGACAGGTAGACAGAAGTCCAGTCGCCGTTATGCCGTATGACAGAACCGGAACCGCAGATTAGGGCCCAATCAAGCTCCGTGACAAGAAGTCGTGGAACTATCACTCACTCACACATTCATTCGACCGAGGGGTATTGTGCCTTACTCACCACGCATCCACTGATAAGCTCTCTACGAGCTGGGCCCTTGCCACGTGGTGTTCCTCACTGTTACCCCGTATTCAGGTCCCTGTTCGGGCGCCAAGTGTGACGGGCCAGCCGCCACGAGTCGATCAGTACCTGAATGGGGGAGTGGGAATGAAATAAAAGACACACACAAATGCTAATGCGGCCGGTCTTCAGTCATGCTGAAGCCCTGAGTTTATTATCTCTAACCAATATATACAGTTTGAGTACGTGCAGTTAAACAAAGAAGATATGCATTATCTCAGTGAAAGTAAATCTTTCTAGCCTCAACTTTACTTTGACATAGAAGATACAAGGTCACTGAAACTCACAAAAGTAAATATCTCAAGGAGACAGAATCTACTAATTGTCTAGAAAGCCCTTAGTTTTCTGTGTCTGGGAACTGGCCGTTTTCACCACATTCCTCAGCAGCCGTTAGGCGCTTTTCAGATAAGACAGAGACAATGTTATGGGGGCAAAAACCGAGCCAGTCTGCAAGGTTCAGGGTTGCAAGAAACCATGGCTCCCCACATATATGTGCATCTGATTGCTATGTATTTTATTCATTCTGCACTTGGAAGGAAAAGAACGAACAGTGTTAATTAATTGGCCTTTAAAAACACCAATAGCAATTACCTCTATCCACTCTTCCTGCAGACACTGCCATTGTCATCACCACCAAACAGTCATATAGCCCTTGGGACTCTGCAAATACTGCCCTCTGCATAGGGAAGAATCAGAGAGAACAAATAATTTATTCACTGACTTTGAGCTCTGAAGCAGGCCCTTATAAATCTATAGCCAAAATACAGATTTAAAAGCCATCACTCTTCAGCGAGAAAGAAAAAAACAACAACTTTGATTTCTTAGAAACGTGGCTGTAAGTTGAGGAATCAGACATGAAGTTTATACCATCTATTGAAGCATAGGACAAATTAGCAAGGAAGTAAGAATCTTTCCCCTGCCCAGAACGAGGAAAGTCATCAATCATAGGTAAAAGAGGAAAAATGAGGGGCTACTTGAGGTTGGAGGTGATGTTAAGGAATGGAAATTCCCACAGAATTTTCAGAGGAAATGATTTTCAGAGCCGAAGGAGGGTACCAGAAAAGAAGAGACCATTTTAAGGCCCAAAATGGAGCTGCTTATGCTAAGCCCCACATCACCAAACCAAGACTTAATTCCAGTTTCTATTCACCCAGACATGGAATCTTAAACCAGTCAGAGAAGAATCACCTGATCGGCACTAGTGAGGTCATCTGCCTGATAGGTCCCTTTCATCCCCTAAGGGAAAGTAACCTTGCAATAACCAACCCACTTTTTTGCCAAGTATGACTTCCTTGTTCCTGCTTCCTTCTGCCTATAAACGTCTTTCATTTTGTACAGCTCTTCAGAGCTCCTTTCTATCTGCTAGATGGGATGCTGCCTGATTTATGAATCGTTGAATAAAACCAATAAGGTGTTTAAGACTTGCTCAGTTGAATTTTATTTTTTTAACAGATCTGAGTCCAAACAACAAACAAAACAAACGAAACAAAACAAAACATGAGTGTTAAGGTCCACTGGCCGAGGTGGAGCCATATGGATGTGGAAGTGGCCTTGCAGATGCCTGAGCTCCTTGGAGGAAAGCAGCCCTGAATTCCCTGCCTCCCACACCCTTGGTAGACACCAAATATCTAGAAGAATGAGTGTTCCCTGTAACGCACTCCGGGATTTGCTGCTATGCTGATTCCCTGGATCGGATGCCAAAAGCTTGAATTTGGGCAAAAGGGTTACCTGATTATCACTGTCATCTACACATACCCTTTTGGCAGTATCTGATCAACAGTGCGGAGATGCTTTAGGCTGCCTGCACTCTCTTCTTTGTGGGGACCAAGTGGATTGCATCCGCACCTGTCAGCCCAGAGGCTCTTGTTTTTTCCTATAAGCTGGCTATATTTCTCAGAGGTCTTTCCTGTCTCAGGAAGCTTCATAGGGCTGTGATAGAAGAAATAAATGTCCTTGGCTGATCCTAAAGGGCCTGTGCTACCAGCTATAGACAGGAATGGAGTGGGTGCTCAGAATGAGGACACGCAAAATAACTAAATCTCTCAAAGTGCTAACAGTAGCATTGAATTAGAGTTGGTTATTTCGAGATGAGAAAAGTGGTGTCCCAAGAAATTAAAAAATTTACCCAAGAAAACAAAGCTATAAAGGGGCAGAAAGGGCACTGAAACCCGGACATTATGCTTCACGGCTGGTCCCATCCTCTTTCCACCTCACTGGGCTGCAGTGAGGCTTCAGCCATAGTGAATGTCAATGAACTTTTAATGAGGTCTTAATCAAGTGCTTCATTACTCTGACTCTCAGGGAGCCCAGCAATGGCCCTTAGGAGACAAAAGCTGGTATTCAAGCCAAAAGGGCTTGCAAGAGCTCACAGGTTCTGCTCCCTTTCAAGGACATCGCTGTCTGCTTTTTCACCCCTTCGCTCCCCCTTTTATCCCCCTCACCCTGAAGACCTGGAAGCAAACAAAAGGAAACCCACAGATCTACTTTGCATTAGCTCTGGATTGCCCTTGGCCTCAGTGCTAATGAAGTAACTTAACAAATTCCCTCTGAAAAGTTGCATTACATTTGCATATGTTGAGTTGCTCTCAGTGTCCCTTACTTCCTAAGACTGATGTGACCCTCATAAAGCCCTAGGAAGCCACATTTTCTTCCCTTTCTTCCTCTCTGCTCTTTCCTACCCCAGCTAGCCTGTCTTGCTGTTGAAGCTAATAACAACAAGTTTAGCCCCTGGCAGATTTTTCACACAACAGAAAGGCAAAGACTCATGTGCCTTCATTTAGACCTGCTATATCTTGGTTTGAAAATCCCAGCTTGACCTCATTTCTTACTGTATTTTCTCCCTCAAAGACCCACATGTGTATATGCTCACAAATGGATAGAGCAGCTGCTAGATTAAGGACCATTCCCTAGAAGCTCTTGGTCTTCAATCAGTTTACCAAATGATATGGGTCTGTCATAAGCATTATGTCTGAATGCCAAGATCATACTCGAGGAAAATTATCATAGAAGTTTACAGTCATTCTTATCAGATGCCTTGTACACGGAGCCCTGGAAACAGCAAATTTTAAAAATTCAAGTATTGATTCTGAATACATATGCTCAAACACGATGATATAGGCATCGCACTATTTTACTCACTGAAGGTTTTGTGAGCAATGATATGCTAAAAACATGAGTATGTCCATAAGGTAATGGCCACTGTGGGTAGCATGAGGGGGATCAAGAATCGTTACTTATTGGAAGGGTGGTAGAAAGCAGTTCTGTAGTTGAAAAGATAATCATAATGATTCCAGTGCATTGTTTTTCCTGTTTCATCTGTATTAACATTAGACACTCAGTTCAGCATCAGCCAAAAAATGACAGAGAAAGGATCACCTTACAAGCCCACTCTAAGTCTATTTGTTTCCTCTAGATGTCTTCTGCTCCATCCTCTTCTCCGTCTTGCTCCCTAACCACCTCAAACTCAGGAGGAAGGGAAGAAAAGGAAAAGTAGGGTCATCATATAGCTGCACAGTATCATAAATGAATAAATATGCAGTTTTTAAAAATTTATTTCTGCCAGTCCTTTCTGTGTCTTGGCCACATTGTGAATTGGACAGGTTCAGAGCAGTTCTAGAAATGGGAATAAGTTGTACACTGAGTAAAGGAAAGGATCTGTTACCAGACCAAAGCGGGTCCAAATGCTCAGTAGTTGCCAGCAAAAGGACAACTCTGAGATAGGAAATTTTTTTTTTTAATTTTTTATTGGGGAATATTGGGGAACAGTGTGTTTCTCCAGGGCCCATCAGCTCCAAGTCATTGTCCTTCAATCTAGTTGTGGAGGGCGCAGCTCAGCTCCAAGTCCAGTTGCCATTTTCAATCTTTAGTTGCAGGGGGCGCAGCCCACCATCCCATGCGGGAATTGAACTGACAACCTTGTTGTTGAGAGCTCACACTCTAACCAACTGAGCCATCCGGCCGCCCCGAGAAGGAATTTTATTGCAAGCGAGCAAGCAAGGAACACACAGGGGATCGCTCCCAGAGCAGTGTGTCCCAAACACAGCATCTGATCCATCTTTATGGGGGAAGTCATGCAAAACATGAAGATAGGCTTCGTCAATGCATGTGTAGGTGGGGACATTCCAGTGCACGCACAGTTAGAAAACATGGCTATGCATAAAACGTGCTCAAAAATGATGGAAAATCTCTGCACTTGGGTGGGTGGAGAGTTTAGTATTATAATGAGAGTATAATGAGGAATGTTTAAGAGGTGGTCACTAGAGCATCCCTCAAATTGCTTCAGCCAGTCTCAGGCAGTTTCAGCTGATTCACACCCTGGTCCTGCAAAACATCCCGGGCTTGTTCCTGATACGCAGTACTGGCAATCATCCACATCAGGGATTGCGTAAGTATGGATAAACATCTGACTTAGTCTTGGTCTTTCTGTGAAACTTTTAGCAAATTACAAGATGTGGATTATACAACCTTGTAAATTCCAGAGTGATCTAAATGGGGTTACAGGTTAATCAAGGCAAAGTTATAAATGCTAAATAAAGGTAAAACTATATTGGGTTATCTGCCAGGTTACATGTGTAGGTTAGGTTACAGATATGACAAAAATACGATTTTTAAAATTATATAGGAAGATGTTAAAGGTATATAAAGTTACTTTACTATTTGCTTTGAAAAGTTAAAATTCACTGATATGTAGCTTGTGTTTCACTATACAAATGACTGATGTAACTTTTAATTTGGACACCAAAACACTGAAGTGATGGATCAGCTTGGCTTAAGAGAGCTTGTGTGCATCTCCTCCCAACTCTGAGTTCTGTGACTTCATGTTGGTAATGTGAAATCAGCCACCATGGGGGCATTTACACCAAGGAAATTGGCATACGCTACAAGTCAGGGCTTCCACTCTTCCTGAGCGGGGGTGATTGACAGGATCACCACTGGAGGGATTACCCATCTGGCCCTGCTTCTGCCACCAAACCGCCTGCACCAATCTCCCCTTTCTTACTGTTTTTCCTCCTGTTATCAGTTGAGAGAGGAATATAGTTATCTTTGATTCATTCGGCATCCACTATATACAACGCTGTGCTGGATACATTGGAGAATTCTGGAATGACACGGATGGTGCTGTCAACCACTGTCAATCAATTAACTGTAGCCTGAGGCAGAATTAAGTGAGTACAGTAAGAAAACTACCTGCCAAGTACTGCAAAGACTTGTAGATCAGCATGAAAGAGATGGCATATGAGCTGTTCTTTGAAGAACAGAGTAGGATTTCAACTAACAGACATGGGAGGATGAAAGGGAGAGGGCACTTACTGGAGGGAACAGCAAAACAAGTGCCTGGGTCTATGAAATGAAAGTGCAGGAGTGTTCTGGGAAGGGAGGGAGGTGATCTGTGTGCCTAAAGTAAAGAGTTTGTAATTCATGAAGGGCCGTGATGAGGGCATAATTTTCAAATATTTGAGAGCACAGTTTTCATTTTATGGGAATTCAAATGCTACTTTCTCATCTACATAGTTATTATTTTAATATCAAAGTATTAATTTTGTGACCAATGCGTGTAGCAGGTTCCCTATTTTCTAACACAAGACACTACTAGAATTTTTGTTTCATTTTATGAAACGTATTAGCTTCTTCAATATAAACTATAGAAAAGAAACAAACAGCCTTTCATTGCTCTCACAAACAATCCTTGCAAGAGGATTCTTGAATTTTCTATATTTCATGGCACATTAAAATCATATGCATAAGGAGCATTGCTAGCAGTAGGGTTTGGGGTCAAAGGGCATGTGCACTTTAAACTCTGGTTGATATGGCCACCTTTCCCTTCCAGAAGTTGCACACATTTACACCCTCTCAACTTTGGATATGCTCCTTTACTCACAATCTGACCAGTATGGGGTATTAGTAAATTTTTTTAAAATGCCAATCTGAATAGAGAAAATTATACATAGTTGTATTTGCATTTCTCCAATTATGAACTAGATTGATCTTTTCAATATGATTATTGGCCACTGTATTTCTTCCTTCTATAAGCTGCCTCTGTCTCTTACTCGTTGTTCTATTTGCTTGCTCATCTTTTTCTATTGATTTGTGTAAATGCTTTGCAAATGAAGAGAATTAACCATCTGGCTCTCCTGTATTGCTCTTATTTTTGTGCAGTTTGTTGTTTGTCTTTGAATTTGTTTATGATCTTATTTTTCTGATAATACAGAGATTTAAAAACACCACTTTTGTGTATAAATTACAGTCTTTCTCTTTATGGGTCTGGAATTTGTAATCTGTTTAGAAAGAACTTCCAAATTATAAGTCAATTCTTTCCTGTGTGGGGATCAGGAGCGTGTCTCACGGAATGTGCCACCCTGCCATGCTGATGGTTTCCAATTGAAAACAATTAAAGCCCAACAAACTCAGCAAGAGTGTTTGTTTGTTTGTTTGGTTTTGTTCTGTTTTGTTTAACCTCCCCCTTACCTGCCTAAAGAGATTCAGATAGAAAAATTTGCTTCGGGAAGGGGACCTTAGCATATGATTAGCACATGGAATTAAGTGTGGCAGACAGGGAGGGAGGACCCAAGTACAAATCTGTTTGCTAGAGTCCCCTTTGTGTCCCACTGTTTCTGGGTGGTCCTGAAGAAGTTGTTTAAAATGTTTGCTCCTTCTCATCCACCTGTGACTTGCCAACCTCTCCCTCCTTAGTCCAAAATGACATATATACCATATTTTGCCTCACTGTCTTAGGAATTTTCATGCTTATGCAAATTCCCCATGTGCATGTATTAAAATTTGATTTTCTCCTGTTAATCTGCTGTATGTCATTTGAATTATTGGACCAGCCAGAGGAACTAAAGGGATAAGGGGAAAGTTTCCTCCACCGCAACACCTGCTTTCTTACAGAAAAATGATGGCTTTATTATTTTAAAAACTATTTAAAAATGAAAAACTATAATAATAGGTATCCATTTCCACAGTAAGTTTGTAACAGATTCATTCATTTCATTAGCATTTAGTTAAAGTCCTAGCTATATGACATAGAGAGATGGAAAAAAACACCCTTTGTCCTCAAGGAGCTCTCATTCTTGTGGGAAGACATATATTTAATTGTTAACTGTATATATTATATAACTATATCATACAATTACATATAACTATAATATGTTACATAATTCATTCATTAAAAGCTAGGGAGACCTCTATGTTAATATGTATTATATTAATATATATGCACACACGGTAGAATTCATCCATCAAAAAATTAAGGCAAAATAGATAATCTTGGTTTGAGGATAGACATTCTGTCTAAGATGTGTGTGAAGTAGCACAGGACATGTGGAAGCCAGCTCAGCGGCTGAAGGGCCTTCAGGAAGCTGTGGGAGCAGATGGGCTGTAGTCTCATGGGGGTCGGGGGGTGGGGGCTGAGCTGCCAATTAGGGGATTCCCTGGAAGTCAGGTCTGTCCCTTTTCACATGCAGGTGAATTTGAAAAACTTGTTTCTTCCTCAAGAGCCAGGAGACACCGCCCAGTGAGGTATGGGGATGGTGACAAGTGTGAGGCAAGCAACTGCATGGAATGAGAAAGAATCGCACAGGGTAATCCTTAGCAGAGAGATTTCAAACCCAGGAGATACACGTCGTGGCTGTTTGCTTGCGGGCCATGAAAGAATTCATGAGTCAGATAGAAATACAGAAGATTTATTAAAGTAAGAGGAGAGTCGGCTGGGCAGAGTCTGCTGGAAACTACTGCCTCGAGTTTTTGTTCCATCTTCAGTTTTATATTTTCTAGTCAGGATGTAGATTTCTTAAGCATGCAGTGGAATTTTCTAGAGAGTTCTGCTTTGTCATTTGGGGTGGGGGAAGGTGCAGTTAAGCCGGTTATGGCCACCTTTGTATATGTTATGTAAATTTCAGTTGGAGTCAGGAGTGGATCCCACACAGATGCGAAGCCTTTCCCAAGTCACAGAGCCAGCACTGGGCTGAAGTAAATAGAAACATTAAAACTGGTGTGCATAGTAAATGTGTAGGAAGCAAAACCCTTAACAGTTGGTGGAAAGGACGCTGAGGAACAGAAGCAAAGGAAAGAAGGAAAAAAAGCTTTCAAAAAGTCCCAAGCTAAATTACACTTGTTAAATCAAATTATCAAACCTCAAAATAGAAGACTTAGTGCCACCATTATAAACCCTCTGTCTTAACAATACAGCTGAAAGGTACAGAGCTGAAGACAAAAACAAAAACAAAAAAGGAGGTACTTGGTGTAAGGAAGTCCAACGTTTCTCAAAGCAGCAGCTACGGCACCCAACAGCCCACAGCCTTTATACATGTAAGGGCTTCATTCAAGGTGCACACAACACACAAGTGGGAGGGGCTCAGGGCTTCCACACACAGTCGTGAGTGAGTGTCCACAGTCCCATTTTAAAGAAGAAACTGAGGTGTCAGGAAGTTAAATAACTCACCCAATGTAAAAATCTCAGTGAAACTAAGACAACACCTGGCAATTAATGCCGAATTGTTCCTAGCGTCTGCTTCCAATACTTTGCTGTGGATAAGCATGTTGAGATTCAGGACACATTACTCCAAAATATGGCACCTGGCACACTGAATATTTTAACTGAACAATCATTTGAGAAAAAGCAGGTGCAGGAAGGACTTTCTGACCTTCCCCTGAAGCATCTTTCCTCTTTGAGCCTGGAGGAAAGAAGCATCCTTATCTCTGAAGATGGAGGGAGGACGAAGAGGAATCTGAATGAACAGGCCTTGCTAAGTGTCCCCCAGTTTACACACTCAGCTCATACCCTTTGTTCTCTCACGTTTTCCCATGACTTTACACTTTTCATCAAACCTAGCATAAAAATGCTCACATTTAACGGCTTCTTCTCTGGGTCTTCATTTCCTAATGAAGGCTCCCATGTCACATAAAACTTGTATTAAATAAACGTGTAAGTTTTTCTCTTGTTAATCTTTGTTACAGAGACCCAGCAGAGAACCTAAAATGGTAGGAGGAAGACACCATTTTTCCTCCCCTACAAACATCCTGTTTAAATATGATACTTCCATTCGGCAAACTCCCCTTAGTTCCCACCTGTGTTTCCGGCTTCAGCCCTGTAGGCCCGGAACAGAACAGAACTCCTCTCTCTGCAAAGCCTTAACCTTTAGATGACAGAGTTGGTTTGACTGACGGCTAAGATGTTTAATTTTCTGTACCTGAAAGCTCACTCGTAGATCTCCCGCCTCCTCTAGGCCAGTCTCCCAAGACTGCCCATGTGCCCAGGTCTCCAGGCCTCACGCCCTTGGACCAGGCCCAGCACTCCAGGCTCCAGCTTTCCTGGGAAACAACCTCACACAGGATCTTGTTAAGACATGGACATCTATCTTTAATTCTTTTAGTTGTCTTTAAGTAATGAAAAGCTGTGACTCCATCTCAACACTTCAGTGGGCTGCACGCTGAGGGAAGTTGTACTTTGGGCCAAGGGTCTTCTTTTCTTATTGCTCCTAAATCATTCCTCTCCTGCCCCAACAGCCATCCATAAAAGCACCTCATTTGCTCCTTGTATCTTTGATTGAAGGAGCGTCAAATGCAACAGGTACACCCCCTTCTTCCCAAATCGCAAGGGGACAGAGCTGTTGGTGCTGGAACCGAAGACTAAGGGCAGCTGTCTTTGGTTCCAGTCCCACGATGGGCAGATGTGCTTCAGAGTCATCGCCTTTCCTTGTGGTCAAACCCCAGTGTCAATGTAGAATTAAAGTTGATTCAATAGAAAGACAGGTGATTAGAAACGCTGCTCTTATAAAGTCTATTTCTACTTTCTCCCCTCCTCCCCTTCCCCACAATTCCCTCACATCTCTTCCCCCTCCCTAGTTTACTTTTTAATCCACTCTCCCTCCTGCTCCCCTGAAGGTCACCCACAGCTTCCAGGCCCTTATCTGCACTTCCATAGGTGGGCTGACTGGCATGATGCTCAGAGCTCAGCCTCCCTGGGTGGGGACTCAGTGCAGGCTGCCTGTCCATCCATCCACCTCGTGTTTCAGTGCCTTCTGCCTCCACTCCCCATTCTGTTTAACCCTCAGAGCTCCATCACAATCTGCCATTACCTGTGGCCTGGGTAGCCCCCCTGCCTGGGAATAAAAAAAGAAAAGAGAAAAACTATAATTATTTGATCGGGCTCTGTAAAGGGAATATCTATAGCATAGTTAGTGGTCTACTGAATGGTCATATATCTAGCCCATCTGCCTATTCCTCCTGGCAGGACCCCCTCCCACAATAGGGCTGAATGTGATGCCTGTTGAGAACTTTCCCAGCTTCCTTTGCAGCTAAGACAGCCTGTGACCCAATCCTGGACAATGGGACTTGAGAAGAAGCCTGCTGGAGGCTTCTGGAAAAGGGGTTCTTTTTTAATAAAAAAGACACATCGGTGCAATGCCCCTCATGTTCAGCAGGATGCTGTGTCTTCAAAGGTGCCTGCAACAGTAGCGGTTTCATGACCACGAGGAGCAAGCAGTGAGGATGGAAGCTGGGGTAGAAAAATAAGATCTTGGGTATTTGAATAGAAAAACCCCACTTCTTCTCCTGTCTCTCCTTTACTTTCATACTACTCCCACACTCACAACACTGCTGACCCCAGGTGTGTGCAGGCTTTTTCCCCACACCAAGCAATTCTCAGCTGGGTGTCCTACAATTTAACTCAATTCTGACATTATATTCCTGGAGATAGCATCAGATCCCACAGTTAGAGGTTCAGGCCCATGAACTTAGGGAAACACTTAAAGTTTACCAGTTTATTATATAATAAAAGATGTAGAGGATACAAATAAACAGTCCAATGAAGAGATACATAGGATGAGGAATGGAAGGGTCTCAAGCACAGGAGCGTCTGTCCCTATGCAGTTGGGGCACATCACCCACCTGGAAGTTCCCCAAACCCTGTACCCTGGGGGTTTTATGGAGCTTCCTCACGTAGGCAGGATCAGTTATTAACTCCATTTCCAGTTGGAGAATGGGACTGGGCTGAAAACTCTAAGCTTCTAATCATGGCTTAGTCTTAACAGGGACCAGCCCTCACCCAGGAGCCACCCAGAGTCTCCTCATTAGAACAAGGGATGCTCCTAGTCCCCTTATCACTTAGGAATTTAGAAGGGTTTTAGGAGCTCTGTGCCAGGAGCCAGGGGCAGTGTGTGTGTGTGTGTGTGTGTGTGTGTGTGTGTGTGTGTGTGTGTGTATTTTTCTATTATTTTAGTCTTTGATGACAGTGATGAGCCAACTTTGAAAAAGTCCTGCCTCTGGACTTTTTTGTTATTTGAAATAACAAACGGTCTTATTTTTTTTCAGTCATTTAAAAAAACTTTCAGAAGAAAGCATTCTCACTGATAGATTATTATAGCATTTATGTGAACAAGTGGCCATTTCTGACTAGCATGATTGAAAAATTGTGTATACCAGTAAATATAGACTAACTTTTATGATTTGGGGGAGACTTTTAAATCCATTCATAGATGTTCTGCCTCTGATTTACTGTTCATATTTCATAATCGTTAGCTCACAACTTGGAAAGGAGGTGAGGCATTTATTTACAATTATGTTCATTTTCTGTATTTTCACATCTAGAAATTAAAATTCTCGAATTTCTAGAAGATGCTAGAGCCACTGAAGACCATCACGTAGGCCTGTGTATATCACTGTGTAACCTCTGAGATTCTATGAGTCAGTGAAGGGCTTTTAAAATCTTTCTTCTCTGTTAATCCAACTGAGAATCAGGAACGATGGTTGTATTATAAAAATCTGGTTTGGAGAAATTGTGAAAGAAGCACGAAGTCCACGGAGTCTGGGGAGATGTTGCAAATGTGGAACTTGGAGATAGATGGGAGGATATAAGTCATTCCAAAGCAGATTCAAAATAACATTAATTAATAATGAGCAAGTTCTTCTGATGGTTCTTAATTGCCTTTTCTAAAGACCTTCCCTCGGCCCCACATTGTAAAGGGAAATGAAGAGTATGGATTTCAGCGGGATTTCCCTTGTTACCTCTGAAATGCCCTCATATCCCAATGGCCATACCGCTCAAATCGGGCTGATATCTCAGTACAGACACAGAAAAGAACGTGGGTCAAAATTCATTTATGAAAATATCCTTAAGAAAATTGCAGCCAGATGTTTGCGAGGATCGTTTTTTCCCGTGCGTGCAGTACCAGGCTGTTTCCAGAGGGTGGCGGGAGTGGCCATTAAATGCGAACCACTGGCCTGGCCCGGACTGAGTGGAAACAGATTTCTAGGAAATGTAATCTTTTAGCTCTGCACAGCTCACAATCAATCTGTTGTTTCAAAAATGTGCAATTTCCTATATTCTTGAACAAGCCTAGTTCTGCTTATTAACATAGAAAAGAGACAGGCTATAAAAATGGTCTTCAGAGATGAGAGCGTGAGCCCAAGAGTGAAAGGCAGCTGAAGCCAGATCAGCGAGGTAGCAGGAGACAAGAGCTGGCGTCCAGGAACCTGGGTTCTCCTTGGGCCTCTGGCATCACCTAAGTCACTTTATAGTCTTGGGCCTCGCCATCTTCTCATATGAATTAAGGAGAGGGGGTGGTGTGTGGTATCGATCCAGTCTCAAATTCCCCTTCCATCGGAAATCCTCTGATTTATAGGAAGGAGGTTATTTACACAGTCTTAATGTGAGGCAAGGGTCTGAACTGGTATCGTGGTGGTAGGAAAAGGAAAAGAAAATTGTAAAAGATTATTGCTTTAAGATACTTGAGGATAAATAGGTGTCACATTTCTTTCTTTCTTTATTTTTTTTAAGTCAAGTCAAGCCAGACCTCCAGGAGGCAAGGCTCTGGGGGAGGAGAAAGGTTACAGGAGGCTCACTCCTTCCTGGAGGATCTATTCCCGGGGCAGACTAGTCAGAGCTGATCTTTCAGGGGTGGGATGCAGCCTCTGAGCCTCTTCACCTCTTCACCGAATCCCCCTGCAGAAGGGAGATGCAACACAAGAGAAGAAACATTGATAGTGTTTAGCGAGCAGGGGATGTTGTTGAGCCAGAATGATGGGGAAAACTTTTGGCATTCTTAATTTCAAATACCGTGTTTCCCCGAAAATAAGACCTAACCGGGAAGTAAGCCTTAGCATGATTTTTCAGGATGACATCCCCTGAACATAAGCACTGATGCGACTTTTGGAGCAAAAATTAATATAAGACCTGGTCTTGTTTTTTGGGAAACACGGTATATAGAGACATAAGATGGAGCCACATTTGGAGGGGAGTTGACGCATTTCATTCATTCATTCATTCATTCACTCACTCACTCATTTTTGATTGAATGAGAAATGACATGCCAGACGTAGGGAGGCTGTGGTAACAGACCTCATGGACTTTATAGTCAAGCAGGGAGGCAACTGACAATCAGGCTGATAAATAATGATGTGAGTACACAGTGCAGTAAGTGCTCGAGAGGCTGCTATGAAAGCTGTAAGAAGAAGGCGGCCAGGGAAGTCACCAGGATGTCCCATTTAAACTGAAGTTTCCTGAAGCTTTTCTGCTTCCTTATCCTCGTGGTCTTTGTCTTGCTTTGCTGTTAAATGTGTCAGGTATGTGTTCGATAAATATATCTTAGGTATCGTCTACGTCTTGGAAAAGCTGCTAGGCCCTGGATCTATAATGATGAACGAGTCTGTTGTATCCACTACCAGCATTGAGCTTCTGCAGTCCACTGCCTACCACCCTGTAGGCAGTGACCTTAGGCTTAATTTCTTTAAGCCTCAGTTTATGATCTGTTCTAATTGGAATAATGATAGAATCTACCTGTAGATTATTGTAAGAAATGATATAAATATTTTCAGTATCATGTATGTATAATGATATATTAAGCACGGATAATGATATAAATTATATAACTATTATAAATTATATAAACACTGTAACAAATGTAATAAATATTAAGTGCTTAGGACAGTGGTTAGTGCAATAGCACACACTAAGTGCCACCTGTTATTGTAATTATTAGTCTTTCAAGAGCTCACAGTTTATTGGGGGAAACAAACTGGTAACTAGGTACTAGTGCAAACTGCAACAGAGGAGGTAGGTATAAAACGATCGCACACCAGGGATAGAATTCAGGTGAAGTCTTGGAAAGGAAGTGACTCTTGACTTGAGTTTAGGAATTTGCTACACATCCCATCTGCCATAAAAAAAAAATAAGTAAAAAAAGAAAGAGAGAGAGAGAGAGAGAGAGAGAGAGAGAGGTAAAGACCAGGGGACAGGGCATTCACTCTTGGCAGACGAAACTGTAATGGCAGAGGAGCCAGGGAGGACTCTGTGGGAAGATGGGCCTGTCTGATCTGCAGGTTCGTGCATTAGGATAGCTCAGCATTAGGGCATCACATTGTTCAAATGGCTTCTGTTGACATGAAGGCAGAGGTGGGCTGAGATGGAGGGTGTGCATAATGGACCAGCACTCTCGGCTACTGTGGCTCTCGGGAGGGTGGGTTTACTTCTGTGTCCACATGAAGCCATGCAGCTGGTTTCACTGAATTTTTCACTGGGTTAATGATGTTTGGATACCAGAGAGAAACAACCTAAAAGAGATTGATGGGCAGTTCCTCTGTGCATTATCTCAAGAGTGGAGGGCTGCTGTCTCTGCAGGCATGGCTGTGAGGAGGGAGGAGAGCGGTCCTCAGCTCAGGCTGTGAGGCTACATGCATTATGTGTAGAGAGAAGCCAGAGGGACTCATTGGCTAAACTGTAAATAAAGCTGATCTGCTTGAGGGTATCTGGGGCAGATTAAATCACAAGGTGAGGAAATCTGCTCTCACTGCCTCTTCAAAAAAGTCTGTTATTTCACTTCTGTATCTAGTGATATGCCACCATATGATCAGCATCACGGTACAGCTGTAGTAAAATACTGAGGCAGCATCTTTCTAAACAGTTAACTTTTCTTTTTTTTTTTTTTTTAATGTCTGCAAAACGAGTTCATCAGAAGTGCTGGAACACCTTCCTGGCTGGTGATTGCCCTAAGGGGGCCCTGGCTGACCCTTCTCCTACCACGGCTGCCCATAATGCTTGTGACGCATTCAACCCTTGCTCCCCACCCCTTTTTAATTTCCTGTTAGACACCATTAATGGATGGAAGAGAAAAGGCATGGTTGAACTTTTCTGGATAACATTTCATCACCCCAAAATAGACGGCGGTTTTGTAGACAACAGCACAATCCATGTCCTGGATTAATGTGGTCCTCTGCTGGCACCCAGCTGCTCACAAACACATTTGTAAATATCACTGATATTTACACAATATATTCGCAAGCCTCAGCTCTGACTTTCAAGAAATCAGCATCTTGAACAAATCATTAATTTATTTCTAATTGCGAACATGTTACATGTGAATAGTGGAAAGAGTGGAGTAATGCAGGAAAACTCAAAGGAGAAAATAAATATCACTGGTCATTCTGTCATCCAGAAATGACCTCCGTTAACCTTTTGTTATATTTCTTTCCAGCTCATTACATTGCATATGGTTATAGCTGTTTGGGATTATTCCATACAGATGATTTCTACAACTCCATTTTTATTTAATTTTTCATTACATTTCATCTTGTCTAGGCATTCTTCAACACATTTTGTATATTAAAGTATTCAATCCATTAGATTATAATTATAATCTACAATGTTCAATGTAAAATGTTTAAACAATAATGAGATGTAAGGTCTACCAGCCCTTTTAAATGTCAGCACTTAAACACATAGAAAATAAGGAAAGCTTTCCGTTTCATTCTAAGAAGTTCGCAGAGCAAGGCTAAGAAAGCCCGACAAATGGGTATTAAAAAGAGAAAGTTACACAAAAATGTCATTTATAAATAAACATGAGAGCAAACTCCTAAGAAAAATATTAACAATAGAATCAATATCATAAAAGAATACTATAGCTTGAAGATGTAGAATTTTGTTTTTGTTTTTTCCAGAAACGGAGGGATAATTCAGTTTTAGAAATAGACTAATGACAATGGCTACTTTAAAGTTTTGGAGGGAAAGACCTTAAGAAAATCTTGACATGTACTAGAATATTTTTGAAAGATTCCTGGAAAAAAACAACTTGGCAAATTGGCAACCACAGAATGCTTCCTGACCAAGGCAAAAACATCTTTCTGAAATAAACCACAGACACCATTCTTCAGGGCCAGACACCAAAGCCAACTGCCCCAAGGTGACTTATAAAACCAAGATGCCAGCTTTCCTCCTTACAGTTAGGCCACAGAAATACATGGAATTCAATCTCCTCACTGTCTACCAGCAATAACCAGTTGGATGTTAAAATGGAAAAAAAAATCTAATTGAAAGTATCAACAAAATGCATGAAACAGCTATGAGCACATGAAGGAAACTGTAGAACTTACCTGAGAAATCCTAAGCAGGACTTCAAATGCATGGAGTAAATTCCCACCCGTCATCCTACACAGAAAGACAATATTATAAAGATGTCAGTTGTCTCCTCAATTAATCTATAAATTCCCAGAGATTTCTTTTGACATAAAATAGCTCTTTTTATTATTAAAGAAAATGTCTATTGTTCAGAGTTTCAAACAATATGGAAAACTATAAATAAGAAAATGCAATTAGTAATAATAATCTTGAGACACCAGAGACTACTTCTGAAAATATTTGTTGAAAAATTCTGTTGAAATTTATGCATACGTAATTTGGCAGGATAGTAAGGCAAGACAGTTTGCATTTTATTCTTGGTCCCTCGCCTTCACCTCATTTCAAGAGCGTGGAAGTTCCTTTGAAGACTTACTAACCTTAGGCAGAGAGTTCCAGAAGACAGCCCAACTTCCAGTCTTTTGTTTTCCAAAGGCAGAACTCCAGGAGGGAGAAAGCCCTGTGCCCTGGGGTGGGGTGGCAGGCATGGCAGGCCAGAGGGGATTCTCCCACTTTGGGGTGGAGATGGAGCTCCATGTTGGCTGCCCCTGCTGAATTGCCCATCTTTATACAATTCATCAAGTGGCATTCCCTTTCTTCTTCAGTCTGGAATTGTTCAAATATTCATAGGCATTATCTGTTCCAAAGGTTATATTGAATTGAGCTGTAAAATCATCTGAAACTTGGTCCCTTTTTTTTTTCAGTAGTAGCTCCTTGATTACCTCTCTGATTTACTCTCTGGTGAGAGCTATGTTCTGGTTTTCTGACTTTTCTTAGGTTCATTTTATGAATTTGAGCTATGTTCTGGTTTTCTTACTCTTCTTGGGTTCATTTTATGAATTTGCATTTCAATAGGAAAGTCTATTTTCTCTAGATTTTAAACGTGACAGTGAGGCAGGATAAATAGTCTAGGGAATTGACCTCCCCCTCCAGGATACATCATGAGGCACCTTCCTAGTTTGTTTCAGTTTCACAAGAAACAGTATCCGGCACCTGCAGCTAGAGAAAAACAAGAACCACTTTCATCTGGCAGGACCAGCATCCCTGACCAGGACCTGACCTTTAGCTAATTATAATGCCATTATAATGTCATTTACATCGATATTAGTAAGACTCCCATCATGCATCTGACACCATTACAGATCCGGAACAATCAAATAAGGAAGAAAAATCAGGAAACGGAGGATCTCGCCCAGGGGCGAGGAGAAAACTACGGGATGTCACCCAGTCTTGTCTCGTGGAGGGATAAAAATCCCTGATAGGGACTTCTTCTGGGCGACTCAATCTCTGAGTTCACCCGCACTTAATTCTCAAGTGTGTACTTTGGCTTCAATAAACTCCCTGTGCTTTCCTGCATCTGTCTGGCCCTTGAATTCTTTCTTGAGCCAAGACAATAACCTGGTCACCGCTGCTCCAGGTTGAGTCCTCTCTTGGACATGTCCGTGAGTCTCCAGCGACAACAGATTTACACACTTACCTATTCCTTAATAAGGTCGTCAAAGTGGATTTACTATGTCAGTTTTTACTGACACATGGTCAAGGCCACAGCAGAAAGGTTTTGCCCACTTTGAATCCCACCAGTAGAGGAAGTGTCCTTTTGACCACAGTATTTGTATCCTTCCTGATCTGATAGGCAAAGAAAGCACAATACCTTTTTCTTTGCATTTCTTTGGTTACCAATGAATTAAACTCGAGGTCTGTGTTGAGCATATTGTTTTCTCAGTTAGCCAAATTTTAAAATAGCATTTTTGAAAGAGCTATTCTTTATAAACTGAACTGAAAATTTACATGTATCACTTACTTAATTTGTGTATCTCCTGCCATTCTGGATTTTCTATTCGTCTTTATCTACCTGTCTGTTCCTTCTTCCCACACTACATTGATTTAAATTATTTTAAGTACGTTTTACTTTCTGGTGGAGTAAGGCCCTTTTACAATTACTCTTTAAATTTTTTTTTTACGTTTTTTATTAAAAATATAGTTAGCATACCATATTATATTAGTTTCAGGTGTACACAGTAGTTTTTCAACATTTATCTACCTAAAGAAGTGATCATCACGGTGGGTCCAGCAACCATCTGACCCTGTACCTATTGTGATGCTATCACAATATTATGGACTGTATTCCCTATGTTGTGCATTATATCCCCATGACTTACTTGTTCTATACCTGGAAATTTGGACCACTTCACCTTTCCCCTCCTTTTTAATTTTTCAGTTGACAATCAATATTATTTTATATTACTTTCAAGTGTACAGCATATAGTTAGACATTTATATAATTTAAAAAGTGACCCCCCTGACTAGTCTAGTACCCACTTGGCACAATATGTAGTTATTACCATATTATTGACTATATTCCCTGTGCTTTAACTACCAATTTGTACTTCCTAATCCCTTCACCTTTTTCACCCTGTACCCCAACCCCCTCCCATCTATCACCCTGATAAATCTGACACCATATGTAGTTATTATGATGTTATTGACTATAAGCCTTATGCTGCATCCTACATCCCCATGACTACTGTGTAACAATCCATTGGTACTTTTTAATGCCTTCCCTTTTACACCCACCACCCCAACTCCCCTTTTGTCTGGTAACCATCAATATGTTCTCTATATCTATGAGTCTGTTTCAGTTTTGTTTGTTTATTTTGTTCTTTAGATTCCACATATAATTGAAATCACATTGCCTCTGTTTTTCTCTGTCTGATATACCCCACTCAGCACAATACCCTCCAGATCCATTCATGTTGCCACAGATGGCAAGAACCCATTCCCTTCCTTGGCCCAGCAATATTCCATTGTACATATGTACCACCTCCTCTTTATCCATTCTTCCATCAACAAACACCCAGACTGCCTCCACATCTTGGTCATTGTAAATAATGCCTCGAAGTAGCATTTTGGGTTTCTTCGGATAAATACCAAAAAGTGGGATTACTGAGTCCTTCTTTGTCTCTTATTATAGCATTTGTTCTAAAGTCTATTTTTTGTCTGGTATAAGTATTGCTATTCCAGCTGTTTCTTTGTTTCCATTTTCATGAAATAACTTTTTCCATCTTTTTGCTTTTAGTCTGTGTGTGTGTCCTTCAATCTGAAGTGATTCTTTTGTAGGCAGCATATGTAAGGGTTTTGTTTCTTATTTATTCAGACACGCTATGTTTTTGATTGGAACACTTAATACACTTGCATTGACAGCAAGTATTGATAGATATGTAGTAATTGCCATTTTATTATTTATAGCTTTTATCTTTTTTTTTTTTCATCTTAAAGAAGTCCCTCAAACATTTTTTGTAATGCTGTTTTTGGTGGTGATAAACTCCTTTATCTTCTCTTGTCTGGATAAACTTCTCTTGTCTGGAAAGCTCTTTATTGGTCCTGCATTTTAAATGATAGCCTTGCTGGGTAGAATACACTTTGTTGTACATCCTGGGTTTTTTGTTTTTTTTTAATCACTTTGAGTATTTCATGCCAATCCCTTCTGGCCTGCAAAGAGTTTCTGTTGTGAACTCAGCTGACAATCTTATGGGAGCTCCCTTACAAATAACTAGTTGCCTTTCTCTTGCTGCTTTTAGAATTCTCTCTTTGTTTTTAACCTTTGCCATTTTAATTATAATGTGTCTTGGTGTGGACCTGTTTGGGTTCATCTTTTTTGGGACTCTGCACTTCCTGGTCTTGTGTCTTTATTTCCTTTGCCATGTTGGAAAAGTTTTCAATCATTGTTTGACAAATAGATTCCCAATCCCTTGCTTTCTCTCTTCTCCTTCTGCTACCCCTATGATGTGAATGCTTGATGTCCCAGAGGCCTCTTAAACTATCCTGTTTTTTGGATTGTTTTTAGTTTTTGCTGTTCTGCTTGGGTGTTTTCTGCTACCTTGTCTTCCAAATTGCTGATTTGATCCTTTGCTTCATCTAGTCTGCTGGTGATTCCTTCTAGTGCATTCTTCATTTCAGTTATTATATTCTTCACTTCTGATTGGTTCTTTTTTATGGTTTCTGTATCCGTTTTTATGCTTGCTATTTCTTTGTTGAAGTTCTCACTAAGTTCCTTGAGCTTCTTTATAACCATTGTTTTGAACTGTGTATCTGGTGGGTTGCTTGCCTCTCCTCTTTTGCTTAGTTCTTTTTCTGGAGTTTTCTCCTGTTCTTTCATTTGGGTTGTATTTCTTTGTTTCCTCATTTTGGCTGCCTCTTTGTTTGTTTCTATGTATTAGGTATGGCTGTTATGTCACCCAGTCTTGCCAGATGGCCTTATGTAGTAGGTGTCCTGTGGGTTCCAGTGGCACAGTCTCCTGGTCACCTGAGCTGGATGCTCCAAGGAGTGTCCCTTGTGCAAGTTGTGTGTGCCCTCCTGTTACAGTTGAGCCTTGATTGCTGGTGGCACGTCAGTGGGCAGTACTGATCTTCAGGCTGACTGGCTGTGGGGTTTGGCCACATCCATAGCTTGTGGGCTGCTGTGCAGGGCTTATCACAGGGAGCAGGATTCACCCCAGCAGGCTCTGGTTCCTGTTGAAACTGCCCTTTGTGTGTGCTGCTTGTGGGGTTAATTGCGTGGTGCTCTGCTGTGGTCTGAAGTCAACCTCCAAGTATGTTGGTTCTGGGGCCTTTTAGGAGGGGCTCTGGTGCAGGCTCAGGTCAGCTACTGCTTATGACTGGCTAGAGAATACCTGGTAGGAGCTACAAAGTGATCCATGGGTGGTCGCTGCCTGTGTTGTACCCGGGGATGCGTGAGAGAGGCAACGCTGCAAACCGAGGAGGTCTGCCACCAATACTGGGTCTGCGGTATCTCCGAAAAATGCTAGTACACCATGAGGCCTGCTGTCCTCTGCCAGCTCCTGTAAGGTTCAGCTGCTGATAAAGCCTCCTGCGGTTTGCAAACTGGGTGAGGCAGGACCCCAGGGAGTCAACAGGTGGAGCAGCAGAGCTTACCAGGCCAATCAGACTCAGATTTGGCCTGTGGGGATGGGCTCAACACAGGAAAGATGGATCCCACCTGCTGGCTGCATGGAGGAGGGCCCCACACAGAGGTATTGGGAATGTTCCTCTGGTCTTCTCCCTGAAGTTACACAACTCAGTCTCTCCCCATATTTCTCCAACTCCCCCAGAGTCACTGTTCCTCTGCCAGAGCCCAGGGTGAGTGACTGCGAGCAAGTGAGTCTGTGCACAGGACCTTTAGGAGGATGTCTGGGTTTCCCAAAGCCTTCTGTCCCACCTGGATTCCTTGAAATCCCCAGTTTTTCACAGCCAGAAGTTGTGGGGGCTCCTCTTCCCAGCACCAGTACTCAGGTTGGAGAGCCAGGTTTGGGGGGCTGGGGTTCCTCACTCCTTCGTGGGGAACCTGTGTGGCCAAGATATCTCTCCTGATTTTCAACTGACACACAGCTCATTTTGCGTCTCCACCCCTTCTCAACGTGACTTTTTCTTTATGTTCTTAGTTATAAAACTTTTGTTCAGCTAGACTTCAGATGATTCTCTAGGCTGATTGTTTTATAATTTAATTATAATGTTGATGGGTTCACGGAATGAGGCAAGCACAGCGTTTATCTCCTCTGCAAGCTTGGATCTCCTTTTATTCTCCTACATATTTATTCTTTGAGTAAACTTTAGAATTTTGGTGAAGCTCCCTCCCTCTCGCCTTCACATCGCAAAAACAAACAAAACAAAAGCAAAACAAAACAAAACTATTGGGTTTTTTAATTGGCAGTGCATTAACTTTATGAAGTTGTTTAACAACTGGAATATTCATAGTTACCTTCACACATAAAGTTATGGTATGTTTATGTATATTTTGATTTTATGTTACTTAACCAAATTTTATAATTGTAAGGCTCTTATAATTTTGTATAGCTGTGTGTAGACAGGTTACCTAGTTTTCATATTTTATGCTTTTTGTCATAATTTTGCATCCGAGTCATACCAGCTTTCCAAAATGGGATTTCCCCACTCTGCTCCACAAGAGTTCACAAAGCAGAGATATAATCTGTTTTTCAAAGTTTGTTATGATTCTGCCATGTTCCATCTGATCCAGCCTATTTTGAGGCTAGTTTTCAATAACTTTTTAAAAGATACTTGCATATATATTTGTCAGTTCAGGTTTTCCACCACTGAAAAGAGTGAATTTGTGTAGTTTATACTTTTGTAGAAATCAGCTTTTCCAAGAGTAAACACATGTACCATTGTGTACACATATGTGTATATACGATGCTCATAAATTTATTCTTCCCCTATAGATTGTTCTATCTCCTTTCTTTTTCTTAATGTTATATACAGTGGTACCTCGGTTTTCGAATGTCTCCATTGATGAACATTTTGGTTTATGAACGCCGTAAACCCAGAAGTAAATGCTTCGTTTTTTTGAACACGACTCAGAAGTCAAATATGTCACACGGCTTCCGCTGAGTGCAAGATCCTGAGGCCTCGCTGTCGGCTGTTTTTGAATGTTTCAGAACTTGTGGATTACGTTAGAAAACCGAGGTACCACTGTATTTGCCTTTTCTTTCTTTTTTGTATTTGATTTAGCATTTTTCTCTTTAACAAGTATTATTAAAGAACAATTTTTGGAGAACTGTGTGGGCCAGTACTCCCTCTTTCTAATGCTGGAATAATATTCTCAATGGAACTGAATCATGCTTGATTTAATATTTTTTCTTGTTAATGACACTCAGATCTCTTTCAGGATGTTTGTAGAAGATGCTGCTACAATTAATGATATTGTACCTCTAATTTCACTGGTGCTTTCATTTTTATTGATTACATTTTCCAAGGTGAGAATGTGAGGATAAACATCTATATATTTTAATTTTCAATGGCTATTGCCAGAATATTTTGCAAAGATATTGTAGTAAGTTATACTCATACCAGTAACATACGAGAGTGCCCATTGATTTACATTTTCTCCAGCATTGAGTACTATGGCTTATTTAATTTTTGCCAATTTTGAGGGGGGAAATGGTGTTAGATTGTTGCTTTATTTATGTTTCATGACTACTAGAGAGGTTGGGAATTTTTTAGTATACCTACTGTCCGTTTGTATTTCCTCTCCTGTGGCTTGCTTGTTAGGGCCTTTGCACATTTTTCTATCAACTTGTTTGTCATTTCCTTTTTGACTTATAGGCACTCTTTTGAGCTTGAGGATATTAACCTCAATTTTGTTTGTAATTTGAGTTGTCAGCATTCTTTACTAGTTCTGTTAGTTTGATTAGAGATGCACTGACCAGTTCCAATGTCCACAAACAGATCCTATTTGTCCTGTAAGTGACCCTTACACAGAGAAACGAGACACACAAATATTAGTCGAAAATCGGCAGGCTTCATGTCTTCTCCTTTCTAGTACCAATGGGGCAGAAAAGGGAGACCCCGTAATTCATCAGGAGTAAAGGGTTCCAACTTCTCACCGTGTTGATGGGAGAGGGGCTGGGATATGTTTCTGAGCCTGCATATCTCAAGTAATGGATTTTTTTCCCCCCTCATCGGTTCTCCAGCAATTAGCTGGTACAAAAGTCATGAGCAGAAAGTCCGTGTTTAGAGGCTGTCCCTTTCTCCTCTTGAGAATAAGCTCCAGGACCCTCACCTATGTGGGATTTCCTAATTATAAGTGGCACGTAATTCTTTTCACACCACTAGTCATTCAGAGGCTGGACTGCCCAGGCACAGGTAACCCATCGGGTCCTTGAACTGACTCTGGTGAAGGCCAACCCCTGTCTTAAATTTCAAACATGTCATGGATACATAAGTTTAAACTCTTTTTAATCAAAATGCACAAGGCTTTTCCATATTTAAGGCCTACAGCCTTCAATTAATTTAAGACAATTCATTGACCAAAGAGAAAGCCATATTGCAATTTGGGATATGAAGAATGGACCCAGGACCGCAAAGGGATTTTCCTAGGAACCTTTGCCGTTATACTTATCTTCATTTGCATTTTGCCTTTTTGTATAGGGTTTTTTGTTCTACAAAAATTTCAACATTTTATGTAACCAAAAATGTCTTTATGGATTCTGGATTTCTGTAGTCTTCCTTGGAAATATCTCTAGAGCGATATTCTCCTGACTTTCTTCTAGTGATTTTAATTTTTACCTTTAAATATTTAATTCATGTGCAATGAATTATTGCATATGGGATGAGTCTGGCTTTGTTTTTGTCTAGAGAACAAATTCATGCTAGCACCATTTATTAAATATTATAATGTCTGAACAATTCCTAACAATACAAAGACAGATTTATAAAAAACTGAAATTTGTAGTGGGAAATTTTTAAATTAGCAAATCAAGTAGCAAGATATAAGAGGGTATATATGGTATTTGAATAACACAATCTATAAAGTAATATACAATTGAAATTTGGTTATTTGGTACAGACACATATGCACATACACACAGATAGAGAACATGACCCTCCTTAAGGAAAAAATATGATTCTTTTTTGTTTGTGGAACAATTACAAAATTTCAGTTATACTTGATCAATAGAAAACTTTAATAATTTACCCAAAGTAGAAAGTTTACAAACCACGTTCTTTCATCATGATCCAACAAAATTAGGAATCAACAATAAAAAGTGGACCAAAAATGATCTTTTTAGTAAATTGAGAAACAGTCTCATAAATAACCCCTTAACCAAATGGGAAATCATATTTTAAAAAGCAAATTTTCTCAAAATGTAATAACAAAGCAAGTATTTCATAATCAAAACCTATAAGATGCAAGTAAAGCTTATAGAAAATTATATAGCTATATATATCTTTAATTTTGGAAAAAAAAACAAACAAAAACAAAAACAAAAAACCCAAACAAATGAACAAAGTATAACCTCAGAAATTAGAAACAGAAAAACAAAATAAACCAAATGAAAGCAGGAGATGGGTATTAATAAAGATAAAAGCTTATGTTGATTCATTAGAAGACAAAGGAAGAGTTGAAAAGATAAATGAAACCAAAAGTTGGTATCTGAAATAATGAATAAAATAGATATTTCCCTGCTGATTCTGATTAAATAAAAAGAAATAAAGCAACACTGCACCATGTCAGTAACAAGGAACGAGATGTAAATATGGAAGAGATTAAAAAAATATTTAGAGATTAGTATGTACAACAATATGGCAATATATTTTAAAATCTTGAGAACACAGAAAGGCTCCTATTAAAATATAAACATCTGAAATGGACCCAAGAAGAGTTAAAGAACGAGACTAAACATAGAATAGATAGAAATGGCAATTCCAGAGCTACTATTGAAAACAGGAAGAGGGTGCAAATGGTCTTACGGATGAAATCAATATAGTAGAACAGTAATACCTACATTTATCTGATGATTCCAGACGGCAGAAAAGGTAGAAAACTCCTCATCAATGTGTGCTTGTAACATTTAATGTTTATGTGTATACGTAATATTTTATATAATGAAAAGCAAGAGTGGATGCTTGTTCTATTTTACAATTGCCTGTGCTTTTGTCTTTTTGTTTGTTCGTTTGAATTTGACTGAGTAAATTCAGTACTTTCTTTTAAAATCAGTATTTTTACCTGACCTCTATACTGAAGTTGTCTTACACAAGCTTACAATCTATTTTTGGTGATTATTTAATCAAAATTCCATCTCAAATGTATTATTTTCCTTATTTTTTTTTAAGGAGTAACATCTAAACGTCTTTGAGAATATGAAGTTCTTTCAAAAGTTTTCTTCTGTTAATTGCTCTGAGTCTGTTTTGAATGAAGTAATTTGCTTTGATTCCTTATATTGTCTCCTTTTAAACCATTCATCCTTATAGTAGGTCTATGTTGACCCATAACTGGGATTTTTGCGTAGATTCTGTAAGAATTTATGTTAATCATTTTGAAATGGGACAGGAGCAGACCAAGGAAAGGGAGACTTTATATTTTAGATTTCCTTACCGGGTTAGATCCCATGGTCCCTGTGGGTCAGAGGGGGTTAAAAGAGGTTGCCTACCATGGGGAGTGTCATCTCTCTGTTGACTCACCCTCTACCACACCTGCTTTGGAAGCCTGAGGCTGGTGGCAGTGGACCTTTCTTCAATTCTTCCACCAAGGCAGCTCAACTCTGAGCTCAGCCCTAGTCACTGACCCCTCTTCTCACTCCTGCTGGGGTTTCCGTGGATTGTCTTGCTCTTTCTATGTGCGTAAATGTATTTACTACAGGTGACATCACATTTGTTTTGATGAAGATATGCTGAATCCCAATTTTAAGCAATAATACGTAACAGAGAATTGAACCATCTATCAGGGAGTCTTGTCAATCATAGCTCCCAAATTTATCTTTGATTTAGTCCTCTTTCCTCTCCCTCTGCTTCTTCCGCAATGCACTGCCCACCATCTTTCCTGGACCCACCAAGGTCCTCCTCACTGCTCCCTCTGCTTCTGCTCCTCCCTCCTGATCTCCTTCCTATTCAGCGTCGAAAGACATCTTTTAAAACTACAAATTGGATCATAATATTCTTCAGTATAAAATGGCTCGGAGGCTTTGAATCACATTACAAATAAAGTCCAAACTCCTCACCACGGCCTGCAAAGCCCTGTAATATCTTGTGTGGACTCATGTCTCCAACCTTATCTTGCACCACTCTCCCCTTGGTGGGTTCTCTCCATTCTTAGAATGCCCCACGTTTTGTCCTGCCTCAAGGCCTTTCTGAAAACTGTACTCTTGGTCCGGAACACTCGTCTTGCAATTTGTAGTGTGACTAGCTTGTCCTCATTGTTCAGATCTCCCTATTCAGGTCATCCTGTTTATTTCCTCCCTGAGACTTCACAGCCAAGTATTAGTCTTTTGTCTTCATTACTCTCTTGCCCACTGTGGGAGGTAGATTTCTAAGAATGACGCTCAGTGACCCTTACCTTTGTATGATCCCCTCTCCTTTTGACTGTGAGTGGAAACTGGGGGTATGATGAGAGGTCATTCTATGTTATGTTATATAGCAAAAGGGAAATTACCCAGAGGGGCCTAATTTAATCACATTGGGTCTTTAAAAGCACAGTGTTCTCTGGCTGGTGGCAGTAGAAGCCAGTGCAATTCAAAGTATGAGAAAGACTGGACGTCCCATCTGGTTTTAAGATGGAAGGGGACCATGCAAGAAGGAACATGGGAAACCTTAAGGGGCTGAGAGAAGGCCCCAGCAGACAACAGGCAAGGGACTGGAGGCCTCAGTCCTACAACCACAGAGAGCTAAATTATGCCCACAACCTGAAGGAACTTGGCAGTGGATTCTTCCTTTCAGATCAAGAGCACAGCAAGTCTGACACCTTGATTTTGGCCTTAAGCAAGAACCCCAGCAGTTCATGTCCAGACTTCTGACCTAGAGAACTGTATGCTCTAAGTGGTGTTGTTTTAAACCCCTAAGATTGTGGAATTTTTTGCACAGTGATGGAAAACTAATACAACATGTAGAATGTAAACTTCCTGAGGCCAGAGGTCTTGTCTGTCTTGGTCATCACTATATCACTAGCTCTAGCGACAGCCTAGCAGATACCAGGGACTGAAACATGTGGATGGATTGGCTCCATAAGTGATTGGCTGGTGAACAGCCAATATTAGTTGGGAAGCCAAATAATGAAAGAGAAGTGCTTCTATCCTGGGTAGCTGACCGTTCACTAGATTATGACAGTTCACTCAGCTACATGACTGCATCAACCTTTTGGCAGTGTCATCAGTTCTCCAGCCTTAATGATTCTAATCATTGGCAATCAGCTTTCATAGTGGTACATCTGTCGTAATAGACTGGGCATTCGAAGTCTTTGTTTCCCTTCACTTTTCTGTTCCTTAGTTAGGTTACTTTGGACAAGTTATGTAAGGCTTCTGAGTCTCAGTCTTTCCGTTTGAAAATTGGAGATTACGGGAGACCATAAGATGGATATCATTGGTATATATTTTTAAATGCTTTATAAGTTTAATTGTTTCTTCTCAAGTACCCATTATTCTTCAAACTATCATCTTGTGAGCTCTGTTACAGAAATAATCCGGAAACAAAGTATGCCATTTTACCACCAGAGGGTGTATTTGACCTTTGCAGGCAACTAAGCTTAATATTTAAAGCCTCTCTTCACAGACCAGGACTTTTCAGAGGGTTTAATATGTATGAGATCAATTCCAAATGTCACCATCAAATTATTTAGGATATATGTGTGTGTGTGGGTGTGTGTGTATGTCCAGGAAATCTCTATAGCCCTCCCATGTGTTTTCTGATGAATATGGAATGGGAACCATATTTGACAATATTTTTTGCATCAAACGGTAAAGCTCTGGCATTAAAAGAAGAGATCATCCCATGAAGAGGACAGGGTTTTCATTTGGAATCCATTAAAAACAATCCCAGCTCAAAAGTACTGCAGCACATCATGTCTTGCCTTTTGGAGCAAGTCAAATGGCCAATGGGTGGAAAGTCCAGAGGCAGAGCATCAAGTCCAAGGGGACCTTCCTTTCTGAACCTCCCCATTTGATAATTCAGATTTCTTTCCTGATTCTCAGATAAACTTCTTCCTACTATTCTTTTCTCTACACCAGGAAAATTACAGTTAAGACTCTCTGCCCCAGGTGAGAAACCTGTGTGTAACATCTCACAACAGGCTTACTGGCTCAGGCCACCAGGTCATGATAATATTGTGCCTTATCCCAGTATTGTTTTCCACTTCATTTCCCCCAAAGCAGGCACAGAAGAAAGAGCATCGGTCACATTTTGAACTTGAATCTTTTGGTCACCTACCTGTTGGGTTACTTTGGATAAGTTATTTAAGAATTCTTAATTTCAGTTTTTCATCTGAAAATTGCAGACTTCAGTCACTAAGACACAAATTTGTTGTGAGGTTTCATGAAATAATAATAGTGTGGCAGTATACTTTTGGAGAAATACAGGTGTTTTTGGTTTTCCTCCTATTTCCCCCCTCCCCCACACCTATTCCACCAAAGGAAACAGCTCTTTTATGCTTTTTCGCTTTGGAAAAGGATTTCAGTTATAGCAGAAGTTGCCTGCAAGCCACTTACCTTCCCAGCTTCTGTTTTACTAAATTTTGAGCTCACTGATTAATTTTCACTAAGGAATCCCTTTTGAGGGACAACAGGATAGAGGGAGAGTAGGAGGGAGAGAGATTATATATTTGTTACCTACAATAACAAGAAGCCAGAAGCCACGGTGGGATAAGAGCACAAAGTCACAAACCTCCTAAAGTGTCAAGAAATAATGGGGAGTAAGGGAGCTCTTCTCACGATGCTTATGGAGACTGGACCCGAGGTTCTGAGGCTTCCAGCCCGGGCACCAATTCCTACACTTCACCTGTAGGTGGCACGGACGCAGGAAGCCTCCAAATCTCAACAAATCCTGATAGACCTAGAAAATGAGGGCTTCAGCAAGGTTACAATGAACCAGAAACTAGAAGCCTTTCCTATCATTGCTAGAAATTGTATAAACCTTCTTGATTATGTTGCAGTGTTTGCAAGGGTGAGGATCCCCAAATGACAGAATTTTCTTAGTGATAGCAGGGCTCAAAGTTAGATTTTATTGGACTTAAAATAAAATAAAGAAATGGGTATTTCTTGCTTGTCTGCGTTTGTATCCTGAGAATCACTCCTGCTACATTTACAACATCCTTAGACAGGACCTAACACTTGGAAAGTTAATGGTAAAACTATCTTTTTTTTTTCTTTTTTGATACCTTATTTTGATTTCTTGGACAAGTTGGTTAGTATGTCTTGAGTCCCAGCTCGCTCCTCTGATGATAGAAAGTGGCCATATGATCTATACACCACTGCGAGCTCTAACATGTTTTCACTCAACAAATATTATTCAGTACCTGCTCCATGCCAGGGACTGTGGCAAGAGACATGAGAATCAATGGTGAGCAAAATTAATCAGAGTCTCTGTTAACACGGAGTTTATAGGTTACGGGGGCGGGGGGGGGGGGTAGATGCCAGTAAAATAATCCTACAAGAAATGTACAACATTACAACTGTAATGAGTATTCTGAAAGAGAGGTATGTGTAATCTGAAGTGGTGTGTTTTGAAATAGTTGACGCCAGATTGTTCTGAGACGTCCTACCGGGACGTACGATGGCATAGACACGGATCATAAGGGAGATGGAGTGTGAAGAAAATTCTAGGTTTCTGGTTTGATTGATTGGATGGATGGTGGTACTATTCCCTGAGTAGGGACTGCTGGAAGAGAACTTGCTTTGGCGGGAAGATCATTGTGCTAAATGTTATTCATTCATCCCTCCAGTTCCACTCCCTTTCCACCCTGATCTGAGCCCCAGGAGACTGACCTGTGTGGATTGCCTCAACAGGTCTCGCGTTTTCTGGTTGGCTTTTGCCAATGATCAGGAGGCCACAGGGCAGGAGGACAGTGAGGTCAGAGTATTTATTCCCCCAGCTCAATGTCCCTTGTTGGTTTCCATTTACTCTGCCTGTACCTTGGTAAACAGTCCCCTTATTAATTTTGTTGTTGTTAAATTCTTCTTAATTTATCTTGACTGGAAGTTGACATTTCATTCCTGCCAAGATGCTTACTGACATAGCAATGAATTTACTTTTGATTATGTTGGGTCTGAGGGAATTTTGAAACATCCATGAAGCAGGTGTATGGAAATATGGGACTGGAACTCAGAGAAGTCCAAATGAGTTAGTGTTAGTCATCCACTAACACTATATGTTAAATGTGTCAGTCATATCCTAATAGGTGATAATTAATTGAAGGCACAGCTATAGCTGACATTGTTTGGGAAGAGAGTATAGGGTAAGAAAAGAAGACCTAAGACCAGTCCTGAAGAGCTACAACATTTATTGGTTGGATTGAGGAGCATGATCCTGAAAAAAGAGACAGAGAAGAACCAGAAGAATGTCCAGGAAACCAAGGGAGTATTTCGAGAAGAAAGGAGTTATTACCATTATCAAACACCGCTGGAAAATTAAGTAAAATTAAGGATTGAGAGAAGTTTATTGCTTATAGTAACAAAGAGATCCTTGATGACCTTAGGAAGAGCTGCTTTGGGGAGTGATGGGGGTGGAAGCCATTAAGATATATTGAAAATGGCTTGGGATGTGAGGAAATGGAGATCGTGAGCATAGGAACTACTTCGAGGAGATGGAATGAGAAAAGGAAGAGAGAAAAAAGATGATAGCTGGGGGGAAATGAGAAATTGAGTGGAAGATTTTTTTAAATGGGGGAGTCAGGTTCATAACACATAGAAGAAATCAATTTGAGAGATTATTTAAATATAAATCAAGTATAATAATTTCCCCAATATCCATGGTGTTATGTGATGGTAACACAGTAGAAGAAATAGGAATAGTCTCTGTTTGGAGGATGACCAGCATTTGGAGGCATTGGACTAGAATAAGAACAAACCTCATTGAATGAGAAGAAAGCAGGGGTGAGATGAGTGTGACAGGCGTATTTCTTAAGAAAAAGTTGTCGTTCCAGGTGAGTCACCTAATGTTATGTCAAAAGTATCAGTTACTTCTTATTGATTTATGACATTGGGGTTAATCAGAAATGATTAGAAACAGGGAGACCAAAATTGAGGGTAAAGCAGTCAGAAGTGAAAGTCAAGCTGTCAAGTGAACCAGGTGAATTCCCGAAGCAGAGTCAGACCTCAGAAAAGGATAGGGGTTCTCTAGGCTGAGATCAAGTCCCAAGAGGAAATGCTATAACTGAGACTTTCCAGCTGGAGCAGAGAGAGTTGGAGAACAGGATGGTAGAAAAAAGCCCCTCTGAGCTGTTTTAATGTATAACACTTCTGGCACAAAACGTGTGTGTGTGGGGGGGATTTTCCACACCAACAACCCGTTCTCCAACTCTCAGGATGCCAACTGGGTGTCCTATAATCCAGTTCAATTCTGACACTAACTACCCAGTTAGTGTCAACTCCACGTAAGTGTCAACTCCATGTAAGTGTTCAGACTCACAAGACTGTCCCCAATTAAGATGCCAGTCGCAAGTCCCAGGTTATCACCTGTACATCTGACAAACCGGCTTAAATCTGGGCTTCCCACAAACCTTTCCTCAGGTTTGATAATTTAATAGATCGGTTCACAGAACTCAGGAAAATGCTTTACTTGCTATTACTGGTTTATTGTAAAGACCACAACCCAGGAACAACCAAATGGAAGGGATGCATAGGGCCAGGTATGGCGGAAAGAACACTGAGCTTCCATGCCCATTCTGGGTTGGTCACCCTCCCAGCATCTTCATGTGTTCACCAGCTCAGAAGCTCCCTAAACCTCGTTGCTTAGGGCATTTTAGGAGGATTAATTCCATGGGCATGTTGATTAAATCAGTAGCCATTGGTGATTAACTCAATCTCCAGCCCCTTCACACCTCCCTGGAGGTCAGAGAATGGGGCTAAAAGTTCCAACCCTCTAATTCTGACCCCGATCTTTCAGGTGACCAGTCTCCATACTGAAGCCATGTGGGGGCCCCCCTGGCCACCAGTCATCTCATTAGCATACAAAAGATGCTTTTATCACTGGGGAGATTCCAAGAGTTTTAGGAGCTGTGCCAGGAACCAGAAGTGGAGACAAAGACCAAATATTTGTTGTATTATCATAGGCCACCATTCACATATGAGTCTGAGAAGGGAAGGGGGCCCTGACCCTGCAGGGTAGCAGGTCTGAAGGCGGGTTACTTTTCTTAAGAGATGGAAGCCCTGGACATATTTAGAGAGAGAGATGATTATGACGAGGAGAGGAAATGGACTTAAGAACATTAGCCAGCACATCGGGCACTTGTTCCTCAGGGACTAGAATGGTAGGGCAAAGAGGGAAGAGTGATGAAGCTATAGAAAGACTCTGAAGTGGAGAGAGAGGGAAGTTGAACCAGCACAAGTGAGCTAGCTTCAGCCTTTTGTGGAGAGAGGTAAAGTCACTGGGGAGAGTGAGGAACGCAGCAGGAATATGCAGGCTTCTCTGCAGTCCACCCACTGACCCTTCTCTGAATCAGAGGAAAATATGTTGCTTGTTTTTGTGGATTAATTGATACGGCTGCTCTCACTGCTGTCTCTGCATTTTTGAGTCTCAATTCCCCAATTTTCCCACCAGAATCTAGGTGCAAAACGATGTCCCCCTCTGCAATTCCCAGCCTGAGAGACTTGCTTGGCTGCAGAGGAAATTTGATTTCCCAGGGCTGGACTCTCCCAGTCTCCCGGCAGTGACCTCTCCTCGGACAAATATTTCCAAACTAAAACCAGTACAAGTGTCTAGCTGTGAAGAAAGATTGTCAGCATAAATCAGTCGCCAGAGAATACAGAAGTGAGGTCCACAAAGTCAAACCCTTCTTGTCTCTGGCTAAGGGCTGTTGCTGAGGAGAAACATTCCCATTCTCACCTGTGGCAAACAGTGGAAGCCGCAGGTCTGGACTCCAAGCAGAAAGAGAGTGCTGTCTCCTGTAAAGGGTCACCAGGGAGAGGTGAGGTGTGGTGTCCTGCTTGGCCAAAGTCTTCCATCATATGCCCCTTCCACGAGGAAGTCCAGGCCGTTTGCTCTGCAGGTTCTCGTGAAAAAGCCCAACTTTAGAAGGTAGCTGCTCTTTCAAGGATACTTTGCAGCGATGCTGGGACTATCAACATGTCCTTTTGGGTGGTTCTTTCCTAGAATTGTTTTCACCATAATTCTGTTTTACCACTTTTGACAGGTATCCACTTTTCCTTATTTACGAGGTCAGACAATTACGTTCGCCAACTTTCCACCATATAACTACACGGTGGAAAGTTCGCAAATGTAGTTGTCCATTATCATATAAGATAGATAAGATTTAAGAATTCTCTTTTACACCCTATGGGGCCCAAGAAACAGATTTCCTTTTGTATTATGAGTATATTGACCAATTGAAGAAAGATTTTAAATTAGTGTATTGGATTTGGGGGTTTCTAGTGGTGTGTTGCAGTGAAAAATTTAGTTCAGTATTTACAAATACAAGCTAACAACAGATATTATTTTTGCTGTCTTCATCTCCTACCTCTTGCCATGATCCCCAGGCATGTCTGCCCACACTGGGTGCCTGTCCTCCACACTGACCACACAGGGTTCTGACCTCCTCTAACCTGTCTCCATTTGCCCCCCTCTGGACAGCCCTTCTGCAGGGCCCACCTGCTGACCACGGCACGCGCTGTCACTCATGTCCTTGCCAGTGTGGGGCGCAGACCGTGTCCTTGCCCACAGTAGGTCTCATTGCATGTTGGCACTCTGAAGATCTCTGAGGTCTTCAGCTCTGAACTCGGGTTGCTTACAAATCTTCAACGTCTTCTTGTCCTTACCACTATTAAATTAATTTTCCCCCATTCCCCTCTGGTTCCTTAGCCTCCTCCTTCATCCTCTGAAGTCATCTTCCTTCACTTTTCTCTCTTTCTTTACTTTTGGTGTGCTATTTCAGTGACGCCTTCCCTAACGCCCAATGGCATGGGTCTTCCACTAAACCCCATTGATGCCTCGCCAAAGCCCATTTCAAACCTGCTCTTATTCCTGGATCTTAGGTGTTACTGGAGAAAATGTGACCACGTGTGTGCACACATGTGTGCTAATTGAAAACATTACAAATCCATTCTGTTCAATTCAACAAATATTTATGGAGGGCTACTGTGTGCAAGTCATCATTATGAACTTCTAGGATGTATTTTGAAGTTCATGTAGGGGGAAAGGATTGTCATAAAAGTAAGAGAAGGGTTTCAAAAGGGGTAAAATTCTGGCAATTTGAAGGAAGACAAATTGACATTTGTGCTCTAAGTCTCACCCCCTGACCTTTGGTGCTGCCATGACCTTGCTTTCATTTTGCTTTGTTACTGTATATCTCAACGATGGGGATCACTGCTCTAAGCAGCCCACTAGCAACATGCACACACTTCCAGAACATGCCTGGCAAGTCTCTGGTTGATCATGAACCCTAATCATGAATTCCTCACCCATTAATCCTTTATTTATTGGGTTTCGTTTGCATCCTGCAGAGAAGATTGTACTACTCGAGCAGCGTATTAGACCATAAAGCGTGAACATGACTTGTTTCCTTTTTTCTTTCTAGTAACCACAGCCCAGGACAGGGTAATAGAAGTATTTTGCTATCTCCTGGCTCTGAGAAAATAAAGAGGGGTGAGTGTTGTGAACATCTTAAATGTGGATAACATATGAACCCAATAAATGTTAATTACCAAGGTGGAGCCCAGAGGGGAGAGAAATAATGGGGCACAGACCAAATCTCCTTAACTATTTGCATATTCTAATTTTAGGTTAACTACATTAGATAATTATGTGTGTGTTTAGAGTTTAGAAAAGTACTCATCTTCCTGGCTGGCTATGGAATTTATACCTTGTTGGGAAAATGTATACAAACTTGCCCTCATAGTGAATTAAATCCCAAGAGTGAACTGGTTGTTATTTGCAGCTGGAGAGATAAATGAGATAGTTTATAAAATGTTTAGAGGTCTGAGAGAGGAAACTTACCATGACTGTTTGGAATTTCTCTGTTGACTTTAGTGTGATGGCTTTGGTGATGAGAATTTCGAAATTTACAACATTAAAAGCTATATGACTTTATTTTGCAGTTGAAATGGCTCAAAATGACATCTGAGTAGCAGCTCTTTATGGATCTCTTTCAGCTTCCCATTAAAGTATTTTTGAAGACAGAGTGAGATTAAAACTCGGCCTGATGAACAACCAAATGCCAGAATGTGGAGCAAGGCAGATGGGGCCTAAGGGAGAAAAATCAACCACATTTTCCCTCCTGGCTAACTCAAACTTTACCTCATCATAAATAATATCCCCACTGAAACAAAGGTAGGGAAATATTTCATATCTCACTCCACACTCTGAGCCTGGGGAGGCATCTATTTACGATACAGGTTTACCCTTTTGCAATTCTTAAAGAAATAACTTCCAGGAAAAACACACACACACACACACACACACACAGGAAAGGAAAATTGGAGGGCCTGGCCATGGTGGGTGATGATACTCCAAGAATAGTATTGAGGAAGGGCTCTGGAGCAGTGCATGCTGGATTGTGGGTTCTAAGCACTTGACTACCAGATTATCAGGCAGGAGGGGTGAGAGACAAATTTCATCTCAGTAATTAGAACTTTGTGAGATGAGTGCTGGCTAGATTGGAACAGGAGTTGTATTTAGAAGACTGTACTCCAACTGTGAATCTGAGAAACGACTCGACTGACTCTACAGTTGGCGATGTGTGGAACCAAGATCAATGAAAATTCCCCTCACTTATAGACTCAGTGTCTTGAAAACAAACAAACAAACCTCTATTCTTATTCACATATACATAACAGAGTTAAGAATTCAGTGTAGGGAGCTAAAAAATAAAATACTGTCAGAATCTACCTAGGTTGTAAATACCATCTAGATGTTGATGACTCCCAAACGTGTATCTCCAATCTAGGTCTTTCTCTCAAACTCCAGGCTTATATATCCAACTGTTATTCAGCATCTCCACTATAATATGTTGTAATAGGCCTCTCAAACTTATCATGTCTAAAACTGAACTCCTAATGACCCCCTTCCCTAAAACCTGCTCTAATTATAGCCTTTCTCATTTCAGTTGATGGAAGGTCCATTCTCTCAGTTGTTCAGACCCCAAATCTCAGAGTCAAGCTTATCTCTTCTCTCATGTGCGACATTAAATCCATTAGTGAATCCTGTTGCCTTTATCCTCAAAGCAGGTCCCACCTGTTACCACCTTGGTGAAAGCATCTTCATCTCTTGCCTGAATTATTGTAGGAGTCTCTCGCCCATTTTAATCATGGGAGCCAGAATGATCATTTGAAAATGGAAGTTAAAGCATTCCATTCCTTAGCTCAAAACCCTTTGATGACTCCCCTGGGTGCTCACAGTAAATGCCCAAATCTTTCCAGAACCTTAAGGGGCCCTTCCATTATCAGGACCCATCCCCTCTCCTGCATTATATCTTGATTTTATTTTCTACTTTTTCCTTCCTTATTGTGATGCAAGAATGTTCTTTTGTTCATATGATGGAGGGCAACAAGATATTCTTTGCAAGAGAACTTGTTAATATGTGCCCATGTATCTTGAAGAAGGTTATTTAAAATATACTGCATCCATCTGAGAGAAGAAGGAAAAAGAAGACTTGAGATTGTATAAAATCTTGATAGAAAAGAATGAGTGGAGGTGACAAAAATTTATATCAAATAAGCATGAATTCAAATTTGAATAAATTGTTTAATCTGGTTTCCAAAGTAAATAAAAATGTCAAAAATTATTCTTAAAGGAGAAGATATTTAAGGTAGAAACAATATTTAATTATAATAATGTGGGCCTGAAATTCTAGACTTTACCAACTAAATATAGGAAGGAAGAAGAGGAAGTGGGCCATAAGTAGGTGTTTGTTTTTTTTTTTTTTTCAAGTGTTAAATTTAGTAGTAGAAACGTGCCTATCTGAAATTGGAAATGCTCAAAAATACTATTTCATTCTTTACTTTGTAGTTAAAGAAAATGAAGTTGAACATAATTTTGCCAAGTAAACTAACTGCCATTAGAATTAAATACAATATATAGTGAAAATGTGTAGCCACAGACAGAAACAACTAAAATGAAACCAAAGAAGAAGTTTATGGTCAGAAACCCTATAGTAATAGAAATGGTAACGAGTAATAATAGCTACCACATATTGTACATTTTCTATGTGCCAGGACCTTGGCCTAAAAATTTACAAGCATAACCTTATGTGGTAAGCACTGTTATTATTACAATTTTGTTAATGGGGAATTTGAGATCCCAGTATAGAAAAGTATGTAATATATGATAAAGGTGGCATTTTTAAACATTAAGTTAAGTATGAATCATTAAATAAATGTTCATGGGAAAATTCATGAACACACACACAGAAGATACGAGTGAGAATATCAGGTTGTTTTTATCTGCAAGTTACAAGATACCTGACTCACAGTGGCTTAACAGAGAAGGCTTTTAAATGTGTCATATTACAAGAATCTGGAGGAAGGTGATTGCAGGTTGATTCAGGGACCCAACGATGTCATCGGGCTCTTTCTATCCTTTGGCCCTGCTGTCCTCAACTTGACATTTTGTCTTCAGTCATATCCTCTCATGGAAGCAATATGGCCACTTCCATAGCTGCAAGCATTCTATTTATCCAGAATTGTTTCCAAAAACTAGAAAGAAGGAGGCAGCAAGGATGGTGAAAGGGAACTCCCTGGACTTTATTTTTTTTCTTTGTTTCTTCCAACAGAAGGAAATCTTTCCCAGAAGCCGTGGAATAGCCCCTATTTTCTCTCATTGGCTGTTGCTAGCTCACATGACCACTCTAGCTGCAAGGGAAGCTGGGGAAGTGAGAATCTAGCATTTTTAGTTTCTGAAGTGAGAGATTAGCTCTGAGGACTAATCTCTGGCTATTTCTCTATTTAAATGGTGAGTTAAAACATTCACTACCACAGTGAATTTTCTAAAAATAGGAAAGTCCTCTTAAGCATATACAATAAGAAACTTAAAAAAAATAGACCTTATTCCAAATAAATTAAACAATTCTTTACCTTCTTTAAAAAAAACCTGTAAAAAAGGAAAACTTCTAAGAAAAAAAGAAACAATGAAAATTCACCAGCATCCACACAAGACTAAATAAATGATAAATTGGTAAAATATATTTGAAACACATGACATCAAATGAGTCTGAATGTATTGAGATGGTCTTAAGGCTTTAATCTTTTGGCATTTTCCCCCTCATTTTCCTGTTAGTGACTTGTCCTTTAATCAATCATGTATATCAACACCACCTTGAATAGAATTGGAGTTGTTACAGTGGGAATGTAAAGAGAAAGAAAGACCAAATGTTCATTTCTTTTTTCCAACTTTCAAATTGAGAAACAAAAGGGAAGGCGCAAGGAAAACAGTGTGAAGTTTAAGTTTTAACAATAGATGAGAAAAAATACTGCAGAAGGAGCCCAGGCTGCCTTGGGATGCTAGAAGAAGGTGGTCCTGTGTAAGGATTGGGCAGGATAAGGGATATGGGACTTAGCCCTCAGGGAAATTGGGGAAGCTTACCTAGCTGGGGTTATCATGGCTGGAGGGTCAGGGTCAGCATCCACACGGGAGCTCGGCATCTTTGAGCAGTGCCTGGAGCCCAGAGGAATGTGAGCAATCTCTCATAGACCATTCCTCATCATCCCAGTGAATATGGCACTGTATGATGTTCCTGTTGAGGAGCCGGGATGCCATTAGTCTTGTTGCCATGGGGTAAGGACTTGCCTTCAACGGAGGCCTGAACATCTACTATGCTTTATCAAATGAAGAATGCCAGCCTGGGCCTCTAGGCGTTGTCTAGACCATTCAGATTGCCCAGCCTCCCTCCTGCTGCCCCTTTCAATGGTCCAGGAGAGCTTTTATATCCCCTGAAGCAGGGAGTATGAGTCCTTAGCACCCTGTTGCACCATTGTGGTTTAGATGGCAAAGCCTGGGCACCTGAACATAGGTGGAAGTGGACAGTGGTGAAAGTAGTGAAATATTCCCCAAACAGCTGGAATATTATATGAAACCTTGTCAAAGGTTGGAGACATTTTCCCATTCATGTCATGAAAAAAAGTCAATTTCCTAAAAATGTTTAGTTAGCTATTTTAGATGATGTAGTTATTTCTCAACTGTTTGAAACTCGTGTCCCCATTTGATGGATATATAATTTTTTCCAACCACACGTCCCAGATTCTGATAAATCCTTGCATTTTAAAATCAATCAGAGGCAGGTGATAGTCTTCATAGGTCTACTAAAGAATAATATTTGGTGGAGTTTCACTTTCTGCACTTTGTAAGACAAAGTCAATATGCAGTTTTCAGCTATAAATCATTTTCAAATTACAAATGTACACTCACTGCTCAGAAGTAAATCGACCCCCAGAGTGTGGATGCATATGCGTGCACACACACACACACACACACACACACACACACACACACACTCAGCCATTTGAGACAGAGTCTGAGACATTCTTGTTTTAACATCATGTTACATATAATTGTTAATGGCTGTCACACATGCATTTTATGTTGAACCAGTAACAGCACAAGACTAAGTGGCCAGGAACTTATTACCTCAATGCTTAAAACTGAAACTCCTGGACAAAGAGGGGTCTTGGTTTGTATGGGAAAGAAAAATCTTGCTGTTTGGAAACTCAGTGGCTGTCACTGACAAGGGTCTCCATGGTGCAAGGTAACACCATATAACCAGTGGTCCTGAAGGTAATGGGGAGAAAGCCCAGTGCCCTGACCCAGAGTAAGCAACATGGACTCTGGTGGCTGGGGAGGCAATACCAGCAGGCTAGAGGAAACAAACATGTCATCCCATATCCTGTCATTGTCACATCCTGCTGATGTAGCAGGATTGGCTTCTTCTCCCCAAATGCAGGGTAATATGAATGTTCGGTCAGCAGAGTGGGTTGAGTACTCGTCCTGCTTAGGGGGAAGCCCTGGGTGGGCCAAGTCGCCGTGGAATTGTAGGAGGTAAAGTAAAATCCACAGTTCCCCCCATATGTTGTTCTTTCTCTGTAGCCTGAATAGGAATGTCTCAAAGGGGAGAAATTCAAATTGGCCATCTGTAGACTGTTAGAGCTGAAAAAGGCTTTGAGGCCCTCTCACCCAAATCCATCATTTTGGTGCTGTAGGTGATGAAACCAATGCCCGAAGAGTTAAAGTGAGCTGCCCAAGGTCAAAAAACAAGTGCAGAGGAAGCATTCAAGACTCCTTCTGCTCAATGGAAAAATGGTTAGTAAGACGGCTTCCCAATGCTATCAGACGGGGCAGATATAGTTGGAAAGGTTTCTTCCCCTAAATCCCAGGCAAGGGAATTTTTCATAAGGTAAGTGGCCCCTTTATTCCTTTGCCTCTAGCGAGGGGAAGTGACTATATGATTAATAAATTTGCAAACAACAACAAAATAATAACTTTAGAGAGCTGAAGTTTTCATGCCTGAGGCTATCTGAGCTTGCACCCTAACCAGGGAAAGGCCTGCCCACTCCACCACTGAGTAGGCAAGTCTGATTAATTCTAGAATTTAGATAGCAGGCCCATTGATCTCTCATATGAACAGATGTCCTTCAATCTGGCCTCTATCAATATTATCAGTGATATTTTGGTCCTATTTACTCTCTGTTCTACATCTTAATTCATTTAGTACTGACATGAGAAGAGGGAATCCATGTACTGGGGTCCCTTTGGAGATGCCTACAGTAAGATGACCCACTGTTTTAGTGGCACTATTTTGGTTGTAGGCTGAATTCAAATTGGAATTCTTATTCTGACTTTTCACTGCAAAGGGATGTGGCCATTATCTTTGTCACAGGCACTTAAAGAAGGTGGAAATGAGTGAGGTGATATGTAACACTGGAAACCACACCTCCTGCCCTCCCTCGGCTAAGGCAGCTGATGTGCAAAGCATACATTCTGGCTGTTGTTCCACCGAGTAACAGCCGCTCTCAGAGCAAAGTGGCCACTGTTTCTCTCAGAGGACTGTTTTCAGTTGCTATGGTTTGCTCTATCCGGAAATCCTGGTCTTAAAACTATCACAAAATATTTATTTTGGCTGAACTGGGGACTGGGGATTCAAGCTCTCTTGGGGAGTGGAGTCAACTACAATCTCCCTCCCATCTTCATTCTCCTTTAGATGTAGGTGCCCATGAGCCTGGGAGAAGCCACTGCCCATTCATTATTTGCCTCTGTCACTTTGTACATAGGCAGCAGGACCTCCTTCAATAAAGGGCACTAGAATAAGATCAGGCATCTGTGCCACACTTGGGTTGTAAATATATATTGGATGGACCTAGGGTGGCTCTGTCCAAGGCCAGATTATATGATCCCAGTGAGGGAATTTACAGAGGCTGGTTAGTGAAGTCAGACTTAGCAATGCAGACAATGTTTCTGGGACATGGCTGGTCCCAGCACAGCACTGGTGTGAAGCACCGTGTCATTCCAGCCCAGCTAGTGGGACCCCAGGACCCTAGATTTGCTACCTCAGGAGGGCTCCATGCTAGTGGGACCCCAGGACCCTAGATTTGCTACCTCAGGAGGGCTCCATGCAGGAAGATCAGTAATAGAGCTTGGGGTGGGTCTAGGAGCTGTGGGGGTGGGAGCCTCAAGCAGTAGCATGCTAGTGACCAGTCATTCATTCATTCATTCATTCATTCATTCATTCATTCCACAAATGCTGATTGAAGACCAACACTGTCTCCATGGGCCCAGGAACAGGGACAATCCCGTAGAAGTTATAGTCTAATGGGTAGGGGTGAGTCAAAGAGCAGATAAGAAATGAACAACACAATTACAAGGTGAGAGGGTGATTCAATGCACCACGGGGAGCATTGAAACTGGGGCGGGACATTCCTGCTAGTAGAGAAGGTGGGTCTCAGAGCCCCTAATCGGGCCCAAATATAGGTATGACATCTCTTGCATCCAGGGCCTTGGGGAGTTCCCATCTACAGGTTTCCCTAGCATTGCACTTGTGTGCTCATAAAATTTATGTGTTATTGTCTCATCTTTCCATATAAGGTAACTCCCAAATGGTCGCCATGAAGTTAATTCTGCCTCCTCCTCCTTCCTCTGGGGTGGAAGTGTTGGAGGAGTGAGAAGGAAGACGAGTTAGGTGCTGGAGGTGTGACCTTAAACACACCCCTGACACCCCACCTCCCAGGCTCAGTATGTTTAACCCCTCTGGTCACAATTTCCTCATCCATCAAATGTGGGGTGAGGTCCCTCCCAGTCCCATAACTTTGTAAATGATATTATTGCTTTCTCCCAAATGAATGGAACAAATCAACAATTGCTCTTCAGAAATGAGACCTCCACTCTGTGTTTAAATATTCGTGCTAAGGTAATGAAGTCCAATAAGGATTTAAAGTCCCTCCTTATAGATGGCCTTCCAACACTGTGAGCAGGGTGAAAAGCAGTAGTCTGCGGCCGTCTTTACTTCTCCACAGAGTGACTCTAACAAGGCACAGGCATAAGTAGAGGAAGGCAAAGTCCAAATTTGGCTCCATTTCTTTGGCAGGCTTTTAGAGGTAAACAGTCCTCTAATTTATAGCAGCCCATTACTCAACACCTTGGATTCATTGTAACAAACTGCGCTGATGGAAATACAATGTAGGGCCTTCTGTCCCCACCCCCACTCACTTCCTCCATCTGCTTATAATATTCACTGCTAAGCACATAAAACCCATTAATGTCTCTAGGAGTTGGCTTGTTTTTTAATCAAGATAAATATGGACAACTTTAGGATAATTAAAAAAGTACTGGGTAAAAATGACTTCAACATATAAAATTTATTAATAGTGAATCGTAAGCAGAGCCGATCTATATTACTATCATATTCTTCAATGACCCACTCTATAAATGCTTGCTTTAGTGTTTTTCTAATGTTGTTAATTTATCTATGGCTGTCACTCCAGGGCTGTTAACTTTGAACAAATGACTGGTATTAATCACGAAGGGCCATTAGATGCCAAAGGCTGGTGTTAAATCAGCTCCAGAGTGGCACGTGTAAGCATCATCAAAGTAAATTTTAAAAACTACTCCAGCTATTGGAGTTTGTCACTACCACTGGGATTTGACCCTTTGGGTGTTATAAACATAGAGGAATCCGGAACAAGCTGGTGGGGTCAATGTTGATATGGGCAAGACTTTGAAAAGAGACAGAACTGGGAAAAATGTCTTATGCCTGGTACTTGTTGACCCACTGGCTCTCACACTACAGTGTCAAAGATGAACTGTGCAGAGAAAATTCCTATAGAGAAGGAGGAAGCTCAGAGGCCTGCAGTGGGGGGCAGGGTGGGGGCAGGTGGGTAACAGAAACGAGCATATTAGACTAGTTGTACCACTGAGTGAATGGGGGAGGGTCTAGAGATCAAGTATAAAGGGCATGGCAATATCCACACCTAGCAGACTGTTGCCAGGAGGGCACATGAGCTTGCTAATGCAAGTTAGAGCCTGAAACCTGTATTTTTATAGGAAAAGTCTCAACCTTGGAAATGCTGGCTGGCTTCAATCTGAGATAAAACAGCACCACGTGGACTTCACAAAACTTTTAGGTAACAATTGGCCCAACTTGTGGCCTCCAACGTCTCTTGCTTAGGGTTCAGGAAGAATAGATTTTGACTCAGGAATTTTTTCAATCTGTTGCTGAGAGACATTGTAAAAAGGTGGATAAAACCAATCGGCTGTCTTAGGTAGGAACCTGTGGCATGGTAGATAGTTTCCATCTGTTCCGATGAATCAATGAGTGCAGACTTGATTTCTCTGTTCTTCAAGCTCAGAAATTTAATGTTATCAGTTTATTTAGGAACTGCTGTAACCAAACTTCACACAAACATAAACACACACCCCTTACACACCCATATTCACACTCACTAATATGACATCTGCTACTGGAGCTCTATGATTGCAATTTGTATAGGTGTGACTGAGTAAATATTGGTGCCTGGCTATGGCTGGGTGACCTAAATTCATGTTAGAGCAAACATAAACACATTGTCCAGTTAATTATTAAAAAAATCCAAGAAGATAATATAAGGCTGTGAAGATACATGTATATAATATAAACATTATTATCTACATGTATAAACTTGTATTGTCTCCTTGGAATTTATGCAAGTATGAATACATTACGGACACAATATATAGAATTTTACGGAAGAAATTCTGGAAGGAAATACCTGTGTAAGTGTGTAGGTGTATGTGGAAGGGTAGAAATGGGATAAATGGAGCAGGAGTGGGAGCAATACTTCTTACTATGTATTTTTAATATGATTTTGATTTGTGAAATTTGTAACTGTATTATCCATTCAAAAAATTTCATTTTTAAAAAGAGTTTTATTAAAAATATAGTTAACATACAACATTATATTAGTTTCAGGTATACACAATATTTGTTAACATTTATATACCTAAAGAAGTGATCACTATGATAAGTCCAGCAACCGTCTGACGTGGTACCACACTATCATAGTATTATTGACTATGTTCCCTATGCTGTACATTACATCCCCCTGGCTTATTTGTTTTATACCTGGAAATTTGAACCTCTTGCACCCCTTTACCATTTCCCACTTTTTAAATTTTTCAGTTACAGTTGATGTTCAATATTATTTTACATTAATTTCAGGTGTACAGCATATGATTAGACATTTATATGATTTAAGAAGTGATCCCTCTGACTAGTCTAGTACTCACCTGGCACTATACATAGTTATTATCATATTATTGACTATATTCCCTGTGCTTTAATTTACATCCCCATGACAATTTTGTCACTACCAATTTGTACTTCTTAATGTCCTCACCTTTTTCATCCCCAAAACCCCCTTCAATCTATTGCCCTGATAAATCTAGTACCTATCTGACACCATACACCGTTATTACAATATTATTGACTATATCCCCTATATCCCCATGACTACTTTGTAACAACCAATTTGTACTTCTTAATCCCTTCCCCTTTTCTATCCACCCCCTCAATCCTCCCTCCCATCTGGCAAACAACCATAAAAATGTTCTCTGTATCTATAAGTCTGTTTTTGTTTTGTTTGTTTATTTTTTCTTTAGATTCCACATACAAGCAAAATTACATTGCATCTGTTTTTCTCTGTCGGACGTACTCCACTCAGCACAATACCCTCCAGGTCCATCCATGCCCCTGCAGATGGCAAGAACCAATTTCTTCCATGGCCAAGCAATATTCCATTGTATATATGTACCACCTCCTCTTCATCCATTCTTCCATCAACAGAAACCCAGGCTGCCTCCACATCTTGGCCACTGTAAAGAATGCTGCAATGAACATATTGATATATACATCCCTTCAAAGTAGTGTTTTGGGTTTCTTTAGATAAATATCCAGAAGTGGGATTTCTGGTCCTTCTTTGTCCCTTGCTATAGCATTTGTTTTAAAGTCTATTTTGTCTGGTATAAATATAGCTACCCAACTTTTTTTGTTTATTTGTTTGTTTTTTCCATTTTCGTGAAATAACTCATTGCATCCCTAGACTTTCAGTCTTGGTGTGGGACTATTTTGGTTCATCTTGTTTGGGACTCTTTGTGCTTCTGGGCTTGTATGTCTATTTCCTTCACCAAGTTAGGAAAGTTTTCAGTCATTATTTCTTCAAACAGATTCTCAATGCCTTGCTTTCTCTCTTCTCCTTCTGGTACCCCTATGATGTGAATGTTTTTTACACTTGATGTTGTCCCAGAGGCCTCTTAACTATCCTAATTGTTTGGGATTCTTTTTTCTTTTTGCTGTTGTGATTGGGTGTTCTCTGCTACCTTGCCTTCCAAATCAGTGATTCGATCCTCTGCTTCATCTAGTCTGCTGGTGATTCCTTTTAGTGCATTCTTCATTTCAGTTATTGTGTTCTTCACTTCTGACTGCTTCTGTTTTATGGTTTCTATGCCCTTTTTATGCCGGCTATCTCTCTGTTGAAGTTCTCACTAAGTTCCTTGAGCATCCTCATAATCATTGTTCTGAACTCTGTCTCTGGTAGGTTGCCTATCTCCATTTTGTTTAGTTCTTTTTCTGAAGTTTTCTCCTGTCCTTTCATTTGGGATGTGTTTCTTTGTTTAACCATTTTGGCTGCCTCTCTGTGTTTATTTCTATGTATTAGGTAGATGTTCTATGTCTCCCAGTCTTGCCAGACAGCCTTATGAATTGGCGGTCCTGTGGGGCCCAGTGGCGCAGTCTCCCTGGTCACCTGAACCAGATGCTCTAGGAGTGTCCCTTGTGTGAGTTGTTGTGTGCTCTCCTATTACAGTTGAGCCTGGACTGCTGGTGGCATGTCAGTGCGTGGTATTGACCCTCAGGCTGACTGGCTGTGGGGTTTGGCCACATCCATAGCTTATGGGTTGCTGTGCAGGGCGCTTATTCCATGGATGAGGATTTGCTCCAGTGAGCTCTGATGCCTCTTGAGACTGTCCTTTGTGTGTGCTGCTTGTGGGACTAGTTGGGTTGTGCTCTGCGGTGGTCTGAAGTCAACCTCCATGTATATTGATTCTGGGGCCTTTTAGGAGGGGCTCTGGTGCAGGCCCAGGTCAGCTACTGCCTGTGACTAGCCAGGAACTACCTGGTAGGAGCTTTAAAATGATCCATGGGTGGGCCCTTCCTGTGCTGTACCTGGAGGCACATGGGAGAGGTATAAACCGAGGATGGCTACCACCAGTTCCAGGTCTGGGGTAGGGAGCTCCGAAAAAAGCCACGACACTCTGAGACCAGCTGCCACCTGCTGACTCCATAATGTTCAGCTGTTAATAAAGCCTCCTGTGGTATGCAAATTGAGTGAGGCAGGATCTCAGTGAGTCAGCAGAACAGAGCAGTGGAGCTCAGCAGGCCAATCAAATTCAGATTTGGCCTGTGGGGGTGGGTTCAACACAGGAAAGATGGCGCCCACCTGCTGGCTACATGGGAGAAAGACCCAACACAGGGAAAACTGGGACTGCCCCTCCAGCCCTTGACCAGAAGTCACACAACTCAGTCTCTCCAAATATGCCTGCGATGCCTCCAGAGTCACCAACCCTCTGCTGGAGCACAGGATGAGTGCCTGAGAGCAAGTGAGTCTGTGCACAGGCCGTTTAACAGGACTCCTGAGTTTCCCACAGCCTTCCATCCCACCTGGACGGTCAGAATCCCCACTCTTTTTCACAGGCAGAAGTTGTGGGTGCTCTTCTTTCCAGCACCATTACTCCAGCTGGGGAGCCTGGTGTGGGGGGCTGGGGTCCCTCACTCCTTTGTGGGGAACCTCTGTAGCTGAGATATCTCTCCCAATTTTTAACCTCCGTGTGGGTCGAGGGACCAGCCTGTTTCGAGTCTCTGCCTCTTCTACCAATCTTCTCCATATCCTTAGTTATAAAATTTCTGTACAACTAGACTTCAGGTGGTTTTCCACATTGATTGTTGTGTAATTTAGTTGTAATTTTGATGTGTTCATGGAATGAGGTAAGTACAGTATTTATCTACTCTGCCATCTTGGATCTCTGTTTCATATGAGTATTCCAATTTTCATTTTAAATAAACAGTATAGCAGTTAACCAAATCCAATGACTTACTATCCATTAAAATTCGGCAGTGGTTCTCCTGCACCTTAGAATCACCTGGGTGTTTTTTGTTTTTTTTTTAAACTCCTAATGCCTTAGCCACATTGCAGAGCAACAGAAACAGACTCTCTGGAGAGAACCAGGCATCAGTATTTTTTTAAAGTTCCTCAAATGATTCCAGTGTGCATTCAAAGTTGGGAACCACCGAAGTAGACCAAGGGTTAAAAAAGTAAATGTTAGATACTTTAAAAAAAAAGTCCTTATCGATAATACTTTATTGGACACTGATTTTTCTTAGGACACTAAATAGTAAACACAGTGAAACTCTTGTTAACATCAGAAGCCATTATGGAATATAGTTGTGGTTGTACTTAAGCATTCAGAGGAACTTTGCTTCAACAGCCCACAAACTAGTCAGCCTTTGATTCCCTCCTTGTACTAATTGGTCAAGAAACCTCATGGTGAATCTCAGGGCTCAGTCTATCCTTTTGCATATAGGAGAAGTGGGTTTTCTGCTCTGCTGCTTGATGCTTCACGTAGGCAAGTCATGGGAGAGCTGTGCTCACCATTTATTAGTGGTGCTTAACTTTTAACGAGCATAAAGATAATCTGAGGAACTTGTTATAAATGCACATTCCCTGGTGAACTCTCAGGGAACTATTCTGATTCAATAGTTCTGGCATGGGGCTCAGGAATATGAATTTTTTATAAATTGCTCCAGGTGAGTCTGGTGAAGGTGGTCCAAGGATCAAATGTGATTATTGGAGGCCAGCAGTGTGCGGGAGCTAGTTCTGCTGGCTTTTGAGAGTCCATTGCTAGCTATTGAGGAATTTGGCAAGCCAAGTTTTAACCTATTGGTAGTGTGAATATTACACCATGCAAGTTGGCAAAAGCTAAGAATCAGGCTGTTTGTTTGTTTGTTTGTTTCCTGGAAAGCTGGTTTACCAACAGATCAGAGGCCTTAACACATTGTTTTGGGTTTGGGCCTAATTGCCTTTAAATTTAGCTTTTATTTTTTTAACTTTATATTTTGAAATAACTATAGATTCACAGGAAGTTGCAAACATATTATAGGGAGTCTCATGGACCCATCAGTGGTGACATCTTTTATGACTGTAATACAAAATCAAAACCAGGAAATTAACACTGGTGTAGTAATGTTACCTAAACTGAAAACTTTATTCAGTTTGGGAACCACGGAAGTAAACCAGTTAAAAAAATAAGTGTTGGATACTTTTAGAAAATGTCCCTATCAGTAATAGTTTTATGTGGGCTTGTGTGTGTGTGTGCGTGTGTGTGTGCGTGTGTGTGTGTGTGTGTGTGTGTGTGTGTGTATTGGGGGTTCTATAGAATTTAATAACATGGACAGCCACCACCATAATCAGGATATAGAACTGTTTATCACTCCAAAGGAACTGCCTCCTGCTATCCCTTTATAGTCATTCCCCATCCTACTTCTGTCTCTTGGAAACCACAAATCTGTTCTCCCTCTTTATAGTTTTGTCCTTTTGACAACATTATATAAATGGAATCATACAGTCTGTAACCTTTTAAGATGTTTTTCTTTTCACTAAGCATGATTCTTTGAGATCCATCTAAATTGTTGCATACTGTGTTTCCATGAAAATAAGACCTAACCAGAAAATAAGGCCTAGCATGATTTTTCAGGATGACATCCCTTGCACATCGGCCCTAGTGCATCTTTTGGAACAAAAATTAACATAAGACCCAATCTTATTTTCGGGGAAACACGGTATCAATAGTTGCTTTTTTATTGCTGTGTAGGATTACTTTGTACAAGGTACTGGAGTCTAACCATTCACCCATTGAAGGACTTTTGTGCTGTTTTCACTTTTCGGCTATGAATAAAGCTGCTGTGAACATTTGTGGATAAGTTCTTGAGGGAACATAGTTTTTATTTTTCTGGTATAAATATCCAAGAGTGCAATTGCTGGGTTGTATAATAAATGCATTTTTTTTTAACTTTTGGTAAGAAATTGCCAAATTGTTTTCCATAGTGGTTGTACCATTTTACATTTTCAGTAGCAATGTGTAAGAGACCCAGTTTCTCCACATCCTCATCAGTACCTGGTGTTATCACTACTTTTAATTTTAGCCATTCTAATAGTGTGAGGTGATGTATCATCATGGTTTTAATTTGCATTGCCTAAATGGTTTAAGAGGTTGAACATATTTTCTTTGCCTATTTGCCATCTGAATCTTTGCTTTTTTGAAACTTCTGTTCATGTCTTTTGCCTGTTTTCTAATTGGAGGTGTTTTTTTTAACAGTTGAGCATTGATTCTTTATATATTCTAGATACTAGTCCTTTGTTGGCTATATAGTTTGTAAATATTTTCTCCCAGACTGTAGCTTCTCTTTCCATACTCTTAGTAGGGTCTTTCTCAAAGCATAAGTTTTAAATTTTTATGAAGTCCAATTTACTAAACACTTCTTTATGAATTGAGTGTTTGGCATCATGTTTAAAAACTCTTTGCCTTAGGTTTGATTTCATTATATCCTTTGTCAATGTCAAAAATTGCTGTAAGAAATAGACGTTCAGTTACTTACCTCATTTGTTGTAAAAATCCTGTAGATCGATTGCCTGTTTATTACTCAGGATCCCCTCTATGAAATTCCAGGTGAAGGATGACTTTTGGAACACTGCTTCTCAAACTTTCATGTATAGATGAATCACGTGGGATCTTCTTAAAATGTAGATTCTGACTCAGTAGGTCTGGGACGGGCTTGAGATTTTTTATTTCTAGTAGGCTTCATGTTGATGCTAATGCTGCTGGTTCAGAAACCATGCTTCAAGCAATAAAATTTTAGAATTCAATGTTCCTCTGCTATCTGATTCTGGGAACTACATAACAAACTGTGCCTTCATTTTCACCAGGAAAAAGAAGACCAAGATTTGAAGAATAGCTATAACACACAGCTTGATTTATGTTGGGCATTTTTGTGCTCTTATTTTCCTTGGTTTTAATGTTCTATTTTTATACCAGTCAATACATTCTTACACATTTTCTCAAAATCTTTCTACAACAAGGTGAACCATAAGCAAAAGTTGATGGTGAAGTTTGAAAGGCATGTTTTCTTTGCTCTGTACCAAGTGTACATCCTATGCCTGTGACTCGATGCAGGAAGTGGTTTCTTCCACTTGTGCTTTCAATTATGCTTCTCTGTAAATGTGTTTTTAAGTTATTTTGTACATATGTGAATATTCTGCTTCTCCCAGCTAGATGATAAGTCTTCTAGGATGGGGACTGTGTCTTTTATTTCTTTTACAATCTTCCACTGATCCTAGAACACTTGTCTACACATGGGTGGTGCTGGCGGTGGTGGTCGGGGGGAGGGAACAGGGTTGAATGCAACTCTCTAGGAAAGATCACAGCCGACTGCTGATGAACTGCATATGCTTTTCGTAGCTTATAGGACTTCACTGTGATCAGCTGTTCTACATTTGCTCCAAAGCTTCTTGCTTGGGGTGGTTAGGATCACCAGCCTGAAAGACCGGTCCTCAAGGGCTCCATGGATACAAGGACAAGAAATAAAATTCTAAGCCCTTTGAGGGGAAATCTATAACACATGGGAGGTTCTTGGGTCTGTGAAGCATTCACCTTTGGGGCTTTTCCATCAATAGAGGCAGGAGTTGTGAGGGTTAGTGTTATGGTCAGAAGGAACTAGGTGGCTAATGTTTTCCTGGATTATAGGGGACTTGGCACCACAGCCAGCACTGACTGGATGCCCCAAGGAGACAAGGATAAGTCATCCCATAGGCCTGGGTTTCTGCAGGATGGAGCCCATCTGAGGTAGAGCTGCTGTCCCTACAGCTGGCACTCCTATCCAGTCTTCCCAACCCCACTGCGCCCGTTCCCCGGTGAGCACATGCTCAGGCTGCGTGGGCCAGGAAGGGGCTGGTCCCATCCCTAACTTAGTGCAGAACATCCCAGGGAGTCACACTGTATCCTATCTTTTCCTCTGTCCATACTCACTGCCCTACCTTTTGGACCAATGCAGTGGCTCACTTATTGATCTCTTTGTCTCCAGTTTCATCTCCTTCCAATGAATTCTCCGAACTGCTGGTGGAGTGATGGGTCTCAAGGGTGAAGCTGGCCATATCAATTGATTTGAGTCCTTCAGAGACCCTATGATGAGACCCAAACTTCTCAGCTTGACTAACAAGGCCCTTTGACTTTGAGCCTCCACTGGTAGGCCCGTTTCTTTTGTTTCACTTCCCATCATTCCCACGTAGCCTTTTCTACAGGTGCACTGAACTAAGCTTTTCAATTCTTTTTGTCTTCCCATAGGCTCTATGCTTGATCTAGATATTCTTTAGTCTTTGATTTCCTAGGTGACTCATTATTATTTTAAAGCCTAAAGCTAAAGCATTTCCTTCTCTAAAAAGATTTCCCTGATTACCCCAGACTAGGCACACACCTCTGTGCTTCACTAGCCTCACATGTAAACCTGGATCTTGGCACTGATCCCACTGTCTTGTAATTGTCTGTGAACTTCTTGGTCTGCACCAGTTACTGGAGTTCATGACCATTCTTTATCTATTATAACTACTGCAGCAATCATAATCTAATTACTTCAGAGAGTTTGTATTCTGTAGCATCTCAAACAATAGTAAAATCATTGCAATCTAAATTGCTGCCTGGGTAAGCAACGACTCAGTTGACCCGCTAAAAGGAAGGAATACTAAAAAGAAATTAAAGACAGAGATCAAAGATCATCCTTTTTATTGCCATGGGTGTTAATAAGGGACAAGATGAGAAAACACACACACACACACACACACACACACACACACAGAGGCAGCCTCTCTAGAAAACTCTTCTAGAAAGGTGCTTGTCCCTTGGTTTATCAAGAAAGAATGCTGCTTTTGTATTGGGGACATTTGAGTTGGCCGAGTCTCTGGAATTCCTAGAGAGTAGTTACACTCATGGGGCAGAGCTAATACTACACAGTCCTTCTTTTGAGGGCAACCAGGAATGATGGGAAACCAGAGGCTTTCAAATGAGAGGGATGGAATGGTTGTCTGATGCCTCTTCCCTTCAGTGTGCCCTCTTCATCCATAGAAATGAGGACTCCTTCCCATCACACGGGTGTTTCTCTAAGTACGTCGCAGGAGTTCCATACAGGAAGAGTTCCAAGTCTATTATTAATTGTAATAAGATTTGTGTGTGTGCAGTTCCTTGGCCAGGCTACAGATTTAACCCAGGACTTTCAATGACCTACAGAGGTTTGAGACCGTGCCAATCAGTTAGGCTTCTGGAAAAACTCCCTTTGAAAAACTGCAGGGTCATACTTCAAACAGTAATGTTTTACATGTTTCCTCCTCTCCCTTCTCACCGTGTTCTAATCATTCAGATGGAGTGACCAAGACAAAACTTGGACTTTGGTTTCTATCAGTACCGTGTAACACAGTTCCTCTTTTTTTTTTTTTTTTTAAAGAGGAAAAAGCCCCTCTAATTGTTTAGCCATATACATACCCTTTTGCTCCCACAGTCATCTGCTTCCCTCTACCTAGTTGGACAGGCTCATTCGAGCCCAGTGTTAATGGGATCCCGGCTGCTAGCTTGCTCCCTGTTTAGCTCACATGGATGAAAACTGTTTGCTGACCATTGCCTGAACTCTTAATCCTGGACAAGAGCTTTGCAACCTAATCCGACACAGACTCAATCCTGTACTCTTAACCATGCAGTGTCCATGTGCTTTAAGCCCACTGGGGCAGTGCAAATGCATGAGTCCTCATAATTGAATCTACTTGCCAAGCTTGAAGAACACTTCTTGCTCGTGATGTGTGTGAAATCCAGGGTGGCAGGACTTGGGGGACTGTGGGTCACGGATGGTGCATTAAAATGGTCACACCAAAATGTAAAACCTGTATGGCTTCCAATTCTTACCAAGTTTTATACCTAGTAATAGCCCTGACTCGCCCTTCCATCTGTACACCGGCCTCACCCCATCTCCTTCGGAGGAACAACTGAGGCTGAGGGATAGCGTGAGTTTCAAAGACAGGCTAAGGCTAATAATAAGGTGAACCGAGGTGTTCTGTGTCATAATTAAAGATGGTTTTTTTCAGGATTTAGCAAACGCAGTGTCAAAACAGCTGTGTCAAAGAAGCTATATCAAGATGTCAGGTGCGGCTCCTGTGGTCCCTTCCCTCCAGGTTATCCTGAAGCATGCTGATGGTGAGAACCAGTGCTGCAGGGGGGAGCAGAACTTCCCATACTGTCACCAGCACACAGATCTCCTTGTCCAAAAGCACGTTCTGATTCAAGAGGTCTGGGCTGGGGCATGAGATGCTGCATTTCTGGCAAACTCCCGATGGTCTCCATACTCAGGTTCATGGACCACACTTGGAGGGACAAGATGGAGCCTGACAGCAATAATCAAGAACCTTGTAATGGAAATGAAGGGCCCAACTTTAGCCACAAAGAAACATAACAGCGTAGTTGAGGTTTGCCCACCAAGTTGCTATAACTTATTGCAATTTTACTGCAAAAGTATTTTATTGCAATTGTTGCATCAAACAATTATTTTGGGGAGCATTATACATTTTCCCAGCAAATACGTTTCCCCAAGAAAAATAGTTAATGATCTAAGTCGTTATTTGTGTTTTCATGACCACAGAGGATCTTTGACTGAGAAAGTTATGAGAAATTGTCATGCAGTGTGACATGCAGAGTCTTTAGTCCTGCTCCCTGCATAAGAACGCTGGATATGGTGAGGACAAAAAGGAACACCAATGGAGCCATAAATAGGATAGTCTCGCTGGCGGCTGGGTTGGAGACACAGGAAGCAGGAGCCACACGATCCACAACCCGCTGTCCACTTGTCTCTGCCAACCAACCTCACTTGGTAACTGCAATCCGCCTCTGCAATCCGCAATCCACACTCTGCCCTTGCTAGCCCACACTTTCTGCTAGCGTAGCCACGGCAGTTATATTAGCGGCTAATGGCTCACTTTTTATAGCTGATGGCCAACTAGCAACAGCTGATGGCCATTTACTACGTGAGTGAGCAAGCACCTTTCCACGTGAGGCCAAGAGCCTGGAAACTGCACTCCTGACTCTGTCCCCACAGAATTGCTAACTGCTATCAGCCCTCCTGCAGGTTAACTGTGCCCGTTCGCAATAATAAAGGTTCTGACAAGTCCTGCAGTAAGAAAAAAACACCAAACAACAAAACCAAAAACCCATTTGACTCTGATTAGGCCACAGTTTCTCAAACTTATTTGACCATGAACTCCTTTTTTCTCAAAATAATATTAACTTGCAAAGCAGCAGATTTCAGTGGCACGTGGCAATGCTGGTCTGAATTATGAGGACTTGGGTGAGCTTGGTGAGGAAGAACATTTCTTCCTGGGCAAGGCCAGGTTCTCCCTCGTTGCTGAATGTGCTGTGTTCCTCCCTGCTGTCCTGTATTTGCTTATGCAGTTTCTTCCCCTCTGTGAATAAATCTGTTTAATTTCTTGATGTTACATGTTGGATTAACTTTGTTGTAACATATGTTGTTTGTGCATAAAGATTAGCCAGGCCCTTTGAAAGGTTGCTGAATCATTCCTCCAGCAGCATCCTGGTCAAGGATTAATTGTGTGCAGCTGAGGTACCACGGGTGACACACGCCTTTAATACAACAAGGAAGCTGCCGAGAGGCACTTAAAAGTTCTTGGAACCAGGAAGGTCCTCTAAGTAGGAGCCTTTCGGCAGCTTGTTATAACAAAAGGGGGAATCAGTTTAGGGCAATTAGAAAGGCGATTCTTAATCTATTTTTTATTAGAAAAGCAATATTAATACAGAATTAATGAGCTTCTGTTTAAAATAGTTGTAATTAGAGGAGTGAGAAAATGGATTATCAATGATCACAAGTCAATTAAGAGCTAGAATATTCTCCGATACCTAGGCTGCTGCTTCTTTCTTCTTTGCTTTATATTGATTTTATTTATGTTAAGGGAAATGCAGTGTTTACTTATGTCATGCAGGGTGGCCTGCAGGGTCTCAGCTCCCGCTCCCCACATAAGAACGCAGGACATGGTGTGGGGACAGAACCCCAGAAAGCAGTTTCCAGGCTCTCAGCCTCACATAGAAAGGTGCTGGCTCAGGTAGTAAATGGCCATCAGCTGTGATTGGATGGCCATCAGCTGTGGCTAGTTGGCCGTCAGCTGTAACCAGTGAGCCATTGGCCACTAATATAACTGCTGTGGCTATGCTAGCAAAAAAAATGGGGGCTAGCAAGAAGATTGTCGTGTGGGAGACCCTGCTCGCTGTGCCATTTGTCAGGTGGGAGACCTTGCTCGCTCCGCCATTTGTTGTGTGGGGCGGCCTGCGGGGTCTCTGGTCCCGCTCCCCACATAAGAACGCAGGATATGGTGAGGCCAAAAAGGAACACCCATGAAGCCATAGGTAGGGGAGTCATACCACCAAGGTCTCACTGGAGGCTGGGCCCACCGGACGCCGACCTGCCATCTGCTTTTCCGCCAACCGACCGACCAACGACTCTTCTCCACTCTCTCCTCTGTTCCTCTCTCTCGGCTCTCCTCGGCTCCTTGGCAATCCTCAGCAGTCCTCCGTAGTCGCAGCAGTTATACCAGCCAGTTATACCAGCGGCCAATTGGCTAACCGGCCACAGCTGACGGCCAATCAGCCACAGCCGACGGCCATTCACCACCCGAGCCAGCACCCCTTCACGTGAGGCCGAGAGCCTGTAAACTACTCTCTGGGGCTCTGTCCCCACAAAGATGGTGGCCGAGCTAACAAGAGCAGATTGCAGAGAGGCGGATACCGCCAGAGAGAATATAATGGTATGACTCCCCTACTTATGGCTCCGTGGGTGTTCCTTTTTGGCCTCACCATATTCTGCGTTCTTATGTGGGGAGCGGGACCAGAGACCCCGCAGGCCACCCCGCACGACACACAGTAAGGCCAAAAAGGAACACCCACGGAGCCATAAGTAGGGGAGTCATAGCACTATTGTCTCACTGGAGGCTGGATTCAGACCACGTGCGACCTGCTGTCCACTTTTCTGCCAACCGACCGACTCCCCCTCCCCTGCGCAGCCGCGGCAGTTATACCAGCGGCCAATCGGCTAACGGGCCGCAGCCGACGGCCAACTAGCCACAGCCATCGGCCATCCACCACCAGAGCCAGCACCCCTCCATGTGAAGCCGAGAGCCTAGAAATTGCTCTCCGGGGCTTTGTCCCCACAACTTAGTTTTGAAAGTACAATGCATATTTCTGTTTCTTCCACAAATGTATGTTTCCCTAGGATTTTATTAGCTTTAGAGAGCAAACCTCTGTAATGACTTTATCACCCAAAGATAATGCGTATGACTCTATCTGATGAGGATGAAGGAAGAGGGATGGATAGCTTATCTGTGCTCCACTTCTGCAGGGAGAATACCATGAGGCACCTTGTCTAATCACCTCCTGCCTTTTTGTCCATTTTTCCTCATCTTACCCATGCTCATCAAGTCCTAACCTTTGGAAGTAGGTCTTTAGGAAAACTCCTGGCCCCTTGGAAGGGCCAGACTGGTTGATGATGATGGTTTCTGGAGAAATTTCTGCCCCTCTGTGTTTCTGGGTATTAAGAAGAGTGGATAAAAAAGCTGGGGTTCTGCCCAGAGAGGAAGAGAAGCAAAGTAAACGACTGTGTCTCTTTAGGTTCTTATGCGGTTGCATGATGCAGAGTTACAGAAAAACTTTCAGACTATCTACTTGTCAAGCAGGGTGGCCTGTGGGGTCTCAGCTCCCACTCCCCACATAAGAACACAGGATATGGTGAGGCCAAAAAGGAACACCCATGGAACCACAGGTAGGGGAGTCAGACCACTATAGTCTCGCTGGCAGCTAGGTTGGAGACACAGGAAGCAGGAGCCACATGTCTGCAACCTGCTGTCCACTTCTCTGCAATCTGCAACCCTCACTCCTCCGTGCTAACTGCAATCTGCGCTTGCCAGCCCAGCCACCATCTTCTTGCTAGCCCCCTGTGGGGACAGAGCCCCAGAGAGTAGTTTACAGGCTCTCAGCCTCACGTGGAAGGGTGCTGGCTCTGGTGGTGGATGGCTGTCGGCTGTGGCTGATTGGCCGTCGGCTGTGGCCGGTTAGCTGATTGGCCACTGGTATAACTGCTGCGGCTACGGAGGAGCGCCGAGGAGCCGAGCAGAGCCGAGCACAGCCGAGCACAGCCGAGGAGAGCGGAAGAGAGGAGAGGAACAGAGTCGAGAGAGTGGAGGAGAGTCGTCGGTCGGTCGGTTGGTGGAAAGGCGGACGGCAGGTCGCGCGTCCAGTGGGCCCAGCTTCCACTGAGACCATAGTGGTATGACTCCCCTACCTATGGCTCCGTGGGTGTTCCTTTTTGGCCTCACCATATCCTGCGTTCTTGTGTGGGGAGCGGGAGCAGAGACCCCGCAGGCCGCCCCACCTGAAAAATGGCGCAGCGCGCAGGGTCTCCCTTACGACACCCCCATTTGCTGCTAGCGTAGCCACAGCAGTTATATCAGTGGCCAATGGCTCACTGGTTACAGCCAACTAGCCACAGCTGATGGTCATCCAATCACAGTTGATGGCCATTTACTACCTGAGCCAGCACCTTTCCATGTGAGGCCGAGAGCCTGGAAACTGCACTCCTGGCTCTGTCCCCACACTACTCTTGGTTTCTTAGAAGAGCAAAAGGATGGTCCACACCTTCTGGTTATACTGGACACAGGCATAATACACATGAAAGCAGGAGAAGAGAGATCACCAATTCAAAAGAAAGGGGACAGCACAACCTGAAAATTCTAGTCCTGCCAGAGTCAGGGTTACCTGGGAATGTAGATGGGCCCTGGGGGCACAGCAGCTGCAGGGAAGACAGCCTGGTCCTGCGGCCAGCTTGGCACCTGTGCAGCAGGTGCTGAGCTCATCCGAGAGATGACTGAAGAAGGGACTTTTCTAGAATAGCGCATGCATCATGTGGGCTATCAAGGTGCTCACCCTGCACTGAGGTTCTCTAATTATGCAGGGAAGAAAAGGCAGCAGGAAGCAGGACGGGCGGGGTGTGTCAGCAGCCTGATTACAGAGCGTGGACAGACATGGCTGCTAAGTCAGGTCGGGCATGGTCGAGGCTGTGCTTCCAGTGAACCAATATCAGAAAAAGTGTAGGACAGGTAGCTTTAGATGCTAAGCTGTTAAGAAGGGCTGGATTGAAGGCAAATGATACCAGGCTGCCTTCTAAATAAATTACTTTGTCATTATTTTATCTTTTTCCCAGCAAAATCATAGTGTGCAGCTATGTGCCTTACTGTGTAGATTTCAAAAGTTCGGTGGTGTCATAAACAATGGATGCTTCTGAAACAAGGAAGTTTAGAATTGTGGGATGACTTTGTGGGTTGCCACTTCACAAGGCACTAATTTACATACATCACCTAGATTATAATTTCACCTCCCTCCCAACACACACACACACACACACACACACACACACACACACACACACGACTTGTTCCTACCTGTGATTTTAAAACAAGTTCTCAAAAGGATAATCTCCAAGCTCCCAAGCAGCTTTCCTTCCCGTTGGCATAAAGTATCCCAATTTACTTCCTATCATTCTCAGCTGTCTTCCTATTTACTGATAACTTCTCAATGCATAGCCTAGAGTTAAACAGAAAATATATTTAAAATAATGGGATTTTCATGTATATGCTTTTGGGATAATGGCCCCAAATATGCCCCTGGGAACAAATTAACTGCAAAGGTTTGCATCAGTGATTTGGATTTCCTGCTGCATTTGCTTTGAAAGAGCAAATCCGTGCAGAATGGAACTGCTTTGTAGGTTTCTCTTTATGCAAGTCTTCCCTCTGCCTTAATCACCTGGATTGACTCTGTAAAAGCACAAATGGATATAGTTCACTGAAGAGCATTCCCAAACCATGTGCCTTTCCTGTGATGATGTATAATTAATCACCTCCAGGCAAGGCAAACAAGTCAAGGTGGCCTTTTAAAGTGTCAGTTTGTCTTCTTCTCTTCCTGTCTCGTACTTGTCAGAAGAATCTGCTGCCCGACTCTGATTTTCTCCACCCCAAGCCTAACATGACCATGTACATTTCATCAGAGGCTCCTTTGAACCGCCCTTCTCTTCTCTGGATGCAAAAGCCAAGTGGGTAAATCTAGCCACACGGGTGAAAAAAATGCAATGGTCTGAATCAACACACACAGAAATCTCTGCAGCTCCCCAGCCTGTTTGAATTCCCGTTCTCCTTCCTCTACCAGCTGTAACCAGCCATGGGGCCCTTCATGCAACAACACTATAGTTTGTCTTGCCCCTGCCTGGTAATGGCACCTTCTGCCAGGGACAACTCCGCTCTTGGGCATGTGTATTATGGTAAGGATTCTCAGAGGGCACCTGAGGTTGAAACCCTCCTTCTAGTTGGGTCCGGAAAAGTTCTGTTCTCTAATAAGACAACTCAAAATGTGAATGAGTAGGTTGGGAAGATTTAGAAGCAGGGATGAAGGTGGTTTCACCTTTGTTCACTCATAGATACTGTCTGGCATTGGCCTTCTGGAAGTAAGTGTATTGCTATATGTAGCTGCCATGGATTGAATTGTATCTTCCAAAAAGTTGTGAAAGTCCTAACCCCACGTGTCTGTGTAAATAGGGTCTTTGCAGATGCTCACATTAAAATGAGATAATTAGGGTGGGCCCTGATCCAATCTGATTGGTGTCCTTTATAAAAGGGGAAATTTGGATACAGAACTAGACATCTACATGGAAGAATGCAACGTAAGAGGAAGACAGAGATTGGTGTGATGCGTCTACAACCCAGGAAACAAGTGTTGCCAGCAAACCACCAGAAGCTCGGAGAGAGGCAAGGAGTAGATTCTCCCTCACAGCCCTCAGAAGGAACCGTGATCTTGGACTTCCAGTCTCCAGAACTGAGACATTAAATCTCTGTTGTTCTAAGCTACCCAGTTTGTGGTACTTCGTTATCATAGCCGTAGGAAACTCACACAGGGACTTTTCCAGAAGGGGGAAAAGATTAACCTTTGTAGAGTGAGAGGCCTGAGATCAAGGTGGCACAAGGTTGGTTTCCTCTGAGGACTCTCTCTTTGGCTTGCAGATGGCCACTTTCTTGCTGCCTCTTCACGTGGTTGTCCCTCTGTGTTTGTGCACCTCTGGTATCCCTTGTCTTCTTATAAGGACACCAGGCATATCGGATTATGGCCCCACCCTACTGGCCTCATTGTAACTTAATCACCCCTTTAAAGACTCCATCTCCAAATCCAGTCACATTCTGAAGTATTGGTGGTTGGCACTTCACTACAGATATGAATGTCAGGGGACACATGTCAGCCCATAAAATAGAGGAAAGGAGCAGGGCTCTGTCACCTGAAGCAGTTAGGAGTGGAGTGGCAGGGCATTTAAGAACAGAGGACACAGGCCATCTATTTGACCAATCAAACAGTTCCCAGGGACTGGTGCCTCCAACCTCATATACACAGTCCACTGAGTCAACAGCAGAGACCCTGGTTGTCTCTGTCACTGTAGCCTGACATTAATGAGCCTGGACTCACTTAGACTTCAGGCTGTTTCTGGTTCTAGCACAGTAGCACTGGACAGGACAGGCCTGCAGCCTCAGAATTGTCTGATGTCATTGCCCCAGGCTAAGCAAAGTCCCTCCTAGCCGAGGACTTCCTGCTCTGTTTCCTCTAACTTGTCAAGATCGGTACCTAAAGAGAGACTGTGAAGGGTGTCACATTGGTCTTGGTCTGGTGCCAGCTCTGTGGGATCCTCCCTGCCTAAGGCAGGCTGAAGACCGAAATGGGGGGAAGGGAGAAAGATGGAGAGAGAGAGAGAGAGAGAGAGAGAGAGAGAGAGAGAGAGAGAGAGAGAGAGAGAGACAGCAAGGATACTCTCTATTGCCCGACAAGAACCAGACTTTCCCAGCACTAATTCAGATGCTGATGCATTTCAAGGTCACCTGTGTGTGACTCTTCTTGCTACCTTTAAAGAACAAATTGAGCACATGCTTGAAAAGTTAACTAGGCTTCCAACAATTGAGGTGGATAGTTAAGGGGAGCCAGAGAGCAGTGTTTGGGACTTGCGGTGGTTCTAGGTGAGCAAGAGCAAATATTGGCTGCTCGGCTAGATGTGAAGGAAGCTGTGCAAACACAGCCGCCTATACTTCTCCACCCCCTTTATCTCTGCTCTCTGTTTGAGTTGGGACCTAAAATAGGATAATGGAAACTAAAAGCATTTTTTCTGGTAAGATCTAAACAGTAGCAACCATAATATATTATGCCTGAGTACGAACGCTCTGTTAAGATAAAGGGGAAATGATGTATTTTTAAAGAGCTCTTATTTGGTTCTAACTTAAAAGCAACAGTGTAAATTTCTTTCAAGCAATGTTTCCTTAATTATTCATTTTCTTTGGCACTAGTTAAAGAGCCAAGTAATGACTTCTGTCTCTTTATATTTAGTCTATTATTGTTTGAAAAAGGCCAGAGGAAGGCCAGAGCAGTGCAAAAATGATATTTGCTTTTTTTTTTTTTTATTACCAACAGCCAATGTACAGGGTAATCTAATCACCGGCAGCTGAGAGACAATGACATTTTTATAGACCTTCTGGCAACACTGGAGTGTGAAAGAGCCTGACAGGTATTTGGCTTTCCACTCTTTTCTTTCAACTGCATTTCTCATCAGACTGACTGCTGGGCTAGCAGGCTCGAGGTGAGCCCCATGTCTCCCTCCAGATATCGTTTAAAGAGCCTGAACAGCAGCTGTCTGTTTAAATTTGGTGATTTTATAGATGGGAACCAAGAAGGAATGCCTGCAGGAACCCAGGTCACACAGTCCTGCGGGACCCTTGCCATGCCATGTGGAACCTCACGTTGAATTCTCGTATTCTGCGCAGACTTCAAAGGCTGGAGGACATTACCACCATATTGGGACACCAAAGGCTCATTGTGATTTGGAACACTTTCTCTAAATTCTGTCTTCTGTGGGGTCGTCTGAAAACCAGCTGAAGCACAAGAATCCAAGTCGCTTTCTCTTTCCTAAGAAGGAGTAGCGTGAGGCTACTTTCTGTGCACCCCACAATCTGGGTGAACCTCTGCTTCTGGGATCTTTCTAGGCTGTGTAATTTGAGATCTAGATGGACAACGCAGGCATATAGAACTCTTCAGCAAGGACATAAAAACAAGGATCAGATTTCTACCTCGAAATGGTGCCGTTCAGCTATAGGACAACCCAGATGGACACTCATTTTTCATTTGCCCCTTTGAGCTGGGCGAAGTGTAAGGACACCCCTTCAAACTTCAGAGGAGATCAGATATTTTGCTCTTGCTGCTCCTAGGATGGGTATAGATACAGTCTCATATTCTTGTGCAAATGGTTAATGGGACTAAAAGTTAATGGGTGAAGCCAGGACAAGAGAAAATATAACATTCATAAACAAATGAGCTGATATAAGAATACAGGCCTTCCTGCAGGCGGTCCACTTATTGCAGGGCTATACCCATTTTGTTCTCTTTCTTTGGCCATTGGCTGGATCCTCTGGGAATTAGAAGTTAGAGCTTACAAATATTGAATCACTACGTGGCACACTGGAAACTAATATAATAAGTCAATTATATCTCAGTAAAAAAAGGAAGTTGGGACTTTCGTACCTTTGATGAAATCAATACCTTTTTCAGTTTATGTGAGGGGAAAACTTGCCTCTTTATCCTGTCAAAGGTATTCAGGAAGGATTGCCTTCCTACTTCCCTTTCTATAATAGTGATGGTTCCTCTTGAAGCCAGAAGGTGAAATCTGAGCCGAATGGAAGCTCAACTCCACTGGGTTTAAACAGTCTCCTCCGTTAATGCTGAGTGGTGAAGCCCCCTTAGTTAATACAGTTATATAAAATTTCTACTTACTCTCCCCCCATGGAATTTTTGAGTATTGAGTTTCTGACGCATATGAGATCAGACAATCAAGTGTGCGAACACATCCTAGAAAAAGGGCTACATACCTCATTACTGAATACATACCTCATTGCTGAATATCACTACGGTCACCTTCGAAGTACTCCCCTTAGGAAGCTATGCACCAATGCCAGTGCATAGTCCACCCTTCAAAGCAATTTTGGAACTCTTTTTCTGGAATGGCCATCAGAGCTGTCATCGTATTACACTTGATGTCCTGAATGTCATCAAAATATCTTCCTTTCAATATTTCCTTTATCTTTGGGTAAAGAAAGAAGTCACTGGGGGCCAGATCAGTAGGGAGGGTGTTCCAATACAATTATTTGTTTACTGGCGAAAAACTCCCTCACAGACAGTGCCATGTGAGCTGGTGCATTGTCGTGATGCATGAGCCATGAATTGTTGGCGAAAAGTTCAGGTCATTTTCATCTAACTTTTTCATGCAGCCTTTTCAGCACTTCCAAGTAGTAAACTTGGTTAACTGTTTGTCTAGTTAGTACAAATTCATAATGAATAATCCCTCTCATATCAAAAAAGGTTAGCAACATCGTTGCAACTAGTTCATGAACTTAGTTGTCACACCTCACACATTGGAGTAAGTGATGTGCGTGGAGTTAGAGGTAATCAGGAGGCAGAACTAGGAGTCATGCTTACAGTGCTCCTACCACTCTCCCCAGTGTTATCTGATCCTCCTGCCCCCACGTACTTCCTTAAATTAAGGAGTGATTGGGGGAAAACTCCCAGTTCTCTTTCCTCCTGTGTGTCTTCCTCATTTACTACTCACATAGAACACTTCACTTCTGATACTTCTAGTCACCAAATGTGTAGAGTTGCCCCACACCAAGTAATTCTCTGACACCAGCTGAGTGTCCTACAATTTAGCTCAATTCTGAGATTATGTACCTGGAGGTAGTGTCAGAGCCCACAGATGAAGAGCTCAGTCCCACCGGACTGCCCACTATTTCAGATGCTGTTCGCAAATCCCCAGGCTGCCCACTACTTCTGTCCTACTTGGCTACAAGTCAGAGGTTCCCATGACCCCCTCCTCAGTTCTGTTAATTTGCCAGAGCAGCTCACAGAACTCAGGGAAACAGTTAACTTACGTTTACCCGTTTATTTTTTATTTTATTTATTTATTTATTTTTCTGCAACACGATTTATTTATTTTTTTTAAAAAGATTTTATTGGGGAAGGGGAACAGGACTTTATTGGGGAACAGTGTGTACTTCCAGGCCTTGTTCTCCAAGTCAAGTTGTTGTCCTTTCAATCTTAGTTGTGGAGGGTGCCGTTCAGCTTCAAGTTGTTGTCCTTTCAGTCTTAGTTGTGGAGGGCGCAGCTCAGTTCCAGGTCCAGTTGCCATTTTCTAGTTGCAGGGGGCGCAGCCCACCATTCCTTGTGGGACTCGAGGAGTTGAACTGGCAACCTTGTGGTTGAGAGCTTACTGGCCCATGTGGGAATCGAACCGGCTGCCTTCGGAGTTAGGAGCATGGAGCTCTAACTGCCTGAGCCACCGGGCCGGCCCTACCAGTTTATTAAAGGCTACAATAAAGGACACAGACGAATAGCTAGATGAAGAGATACATAGAAAAGGTCTGGGAGCATCCCTAACACAGGAGCTTTTGTGCCTGTGGAGTTGGGGTGCAGCTACCCTTCCAGTGTAGATGTGTTCACCAACCTGGAAGCTCTCCAAACCCTGTACTATTGGGATTTTATGGAGGCTTCCTCATGTAGACATGATCAATTAACTCCATTTCCAAATCTTCTCCCCTCTCTAGAGAAGTGGGGGTGGGGCTGAAAATTCCAAGCTACCAATTATGGCTTCGTCTTAGCAGTGACCAGCCCCCACCGAGGAGCCACCCTGTCTCCTCATTAGAACAAGAGATGCTCCTACTCCTCTATCATTTAGGAAATCACAAGGGTTTTAGGAACCCTGTGCCAGGAACTGAAGATGAAGACCAAACACATATTTCTTATTGTAAATGACAATATCACAGGGGGTCCGTATGTGACTTCACTTTAGCCCCTTTGACTTCAGTTTCATTGTCTTTAATGTGTAACTTAATCCTGGAGGTGGCAAAGAAGTTAGAAATGATAGAGGGATTTAATTATAATGATCACTACTGAAAAACATTGGAAGTGCCAAAAATTATTGATTCTTTCTACTATGGTTGCAAATTAAAACTGGAACAATGTTTGGTTTTTAACTTCTGGCAAAAATATGGCTAACGGAGTTACTTGTTTTTCTCTTGAGACAGTTCCCAGGTACAAAACAAGACGTTTTCACCTGTCCAAGAGGTAAAATTTCATCCTTGCTCCTTATATTACCTTCACCATCCTCCTGTGAACTGAACCCTTACTCCTTGAGAAACAGGTATCCTTCTATGGATGTGTAAACATGTCCATGTGAAATTTGGACTCTATTATCATTGTGGAATTGTTTGGAGGCTGCAGTTTGTAAATATTTGCTTTCTATGAATCTATTTTCACTGGTGGTATAAAACAAAAAGAAGGAGAATCCCCAAACTCTTCTAGAAGGGATATGGACAAATGGTTCTTTGCCCGCCTGTTTGCCCCAGGAGACCAATGCCCAAGGATTGTAGCAACCAGGCTCTCTTGTCCCCGGTCTCCCATTGTGTTCAGTCAATGGGAGGTGTCAGTAGAAGATCAGAGGACGAGAAGAGTGAGAAGGCTCTGCTTTCTTCCCTGCTCATCACTGCCGTGGGCTCCATTTCTGACCAGTGTGTCTCCATGACCACTGCTCCTGCAGGGCCACCCTCCTCCTGGCCTCCAGCTCTCTCTCAGCTCTGGTAACACCATCTTACCCTTCAGGCCTGGGTAGGGCTGTCAGAATACAGGAGACCCAGGTAAATTTACATTTCAGGTTAGCAACCAATAATTTAAAAATATAAGTATGTACACTATTTGGGACATATTTATATGAAGAAAATATTCACTGTTTACCTGAAATCCAAGTTTAATGGAGGGTCCTGAGTTTTCATTTGAATCTAGTGACCCTAGGGTGATAACGGCCTTCCCCTGTTGCTCATTTCTGGGTGCCTCCTTACCTCTCCTTGGTTCCCTGAAACACACCCACAACTCTGTGGGCATTCCCTCACGAAGATAATTACAATCTGGGCTGGATTCTGTTTCCTTCTGGGACCCTGATGGACATACTACCATACATAACAGGTCAAGTTTAGTGCTGGGCAAGACGTTAGTTCCAGGGGTACAGGTCTCAAGACAAACAAACTTCAGGGTACCCACTGAGTGAATGTGTAAGCCTTGTGGAATCAGGGTACGCCTGGGGGAGGGGAGGATTGGGTAGAGAGAAAGCACACAGGGCTCTCCCACTCCAGCTAAACTTAGAGACTGAATCACTTCACTCCGTCCCTTATGCCAGAGTCTTGGCTTTACGGCCATATTCTATTATGAAGTTGCTATGAGGACTAAAGCTTGCATTTTCTTCATTCAACAAATATGTGCAGAACCCTATGGGCCAGGTTCTGGCCAACATGTTATTCTTTTGTCTTCTAATCTGTTCCTACTTTTGTATTTGCTGCTTTTTTGATAGATTGTCAGGCAGTCCCAGACTATTTAGTGTTGAGACAGTTTCTCCTGGCCAGCTCTGGGGAATTACAGTGTACTTTTTCAATGCCATGCCTCCTCTCTCACCAACGAGGTGATTTCAAAGCTAGTAGATTCTGACAGCTTGTGACAAGTCCTGTTTATTGCTCGAAAATCTAGAGGAAATTCCCATCTGCCAGCAACCCCCCTGAGCTTTTGCTTGGTGAGGGAATGGTAATGATACTCATTTAAAATGGTGCTCGAAAAGACGGCTTTACTCCAAATGCAGAAAACCATGTAGGTCAGCAAAACCTGAGAATTGCTGAGGAACAAGTGTGACCTGTGTCCGAGATTCTCTCTGGTCCTTCATTCCCCAAGCACCATGTTCAAATGTGTATAGAGTTTTAAAGTAAAATAATACTTCAGCTACTAAAGTCATCAAACTAGGAGCCTTTCCAAGATACTGTATTTCCCAAATTTTTGTATTCTTACAATCCATCACAGTGTCTGGCACAATGTGTGTATCTTGAATTAGTGTAAGTAGCCTGTATCACCGGAGAAGTAGGCATTGCATATATCAGTGAATTCCCAGATGGTTGATGCTTTCCCTGTAAATGCCAAGTTTTAACTTGAACCTTATTTTACTTTTTAAATCAATTTCATTGAGTTGTAATTTACATACAATAAGATGCACCCCTTTCAATGTAGAGTTTGATGAATTGACAAATGTATAACCCACATCCTAACCAAGATATAGATCATTTCCATCACCCCAAAATTCCTTTGTCATCAGCCCTTCCTATGTGATCGTTACACCTAAATGTCAGAAGCACACTCCCTCCACTTCATTCAACCCAGATACTGGATACTCAACATTAAGTGTATTTGCTGTCGACTGACTACCCAAGGCTTCTGTGAATAGCAGTTATTGTGTTATCTTTAGAAGTGACTGAAGGGGGTTAGAATATTTTGCCTCTTCCCCAAATGAGACTGCATTGCTTTGTTTTGGAGATACTTGTTTACTTTTGAAAAAAGGAAGAAAAACCCTCTTCTCTCACCAACATCTGTTATTTTATTGTGTGTGTCATTTTTACAGTTTTAAATCAGTGTTCCTGCTTCTAACAGCTTCCCTGCTCATTTTCCTAACCCTTTTCTAATCTGCTATGGGTTGGAAAACTAGATAATCAATCTTATTAGAATTGCTTAAAATAGAAGTTAAATAGGGCATTCCTGGTAATAAATTGGTCCAGATTTGGTGCATGGTTTGGTGGGATGTCTCTGCTGAAAGATCTTTTTATCTTCCTGGCTCTCAGCTTTGGGTAAGTGAAGCCTGAACATACTCAGTGCTCAGCTCCCTTTTGGTCCACAAGAGGAAGCAAAAGCCTGTCTCATTGATGGTCTTATGAGCCTAGTGGAATCAGAGGGCTAGGCTGAGCAGCCACTCTCTAATTCCCAAGGCTGAATGATAGAGATTTTACCCCTGGCACATTTCAAGTTTTCAGCTACAGAATGTGGAAGCTTTCAGTTAAATTCTAGCAGTGTTTTCTTTATGAATTTGGGAACGATTGTTTTACAGCAACTGTTCTAGCTCAGCTACCTGAGCTCTTTTCTATACAATAACGTTTAGGGTCTCCTCCGGTGTCTCGTTAGGAGAATCTCCAGTAGGCAGGTCTCTCTCCTTGGCTTCTAAGCTGGTCCTTCCCTTCTTCATGCTTCTCTGAAGCACCACTGAGCACTCTTGTGTAAGTGTATATTGTGTGTAAGTGTGTGGCTCTTGGCCACACTGGATGAGTTACAAAAGGGACTCCTGGGACAGACAGTCCGTGTTACATATGGAAATGTCTGCAAATCTGAAAAGAAGAAGAAAAGCAATCAGGCTATTTCCCAAGGAGCAGGCAAGTGAGGTGGATGGTGGTTTCTTGGTGAGTCAGATGCTCTGCTTTAAAGAGAGGACACTCAGCAAGCAGTGATGCACAGGCTGCAAGAGGCAGCTGAACTTCAGTGACTTACTTCACATGGTGGAGAGGGATTGTTTTGAGTCCTGACCTCTGACGCTGGTGCTGGCCTGCCCAGCCTGAGGACTGATTGATTGATTGATTTTTAAATTTCCCCCCAATTTTATTGAGATATAATTGATATACATTACCATATAAGTTTAAGGTGTACAGCATAATGGTGTGACCTACATATATTGTGAAATGATACCACAATATGTTTAGTTAATATCCACCATCTCATATAGATATAATAACAAGAAAAAGCCAAAAAAGCAAAAAAATCTTGTCCTTGTGAAGAGAACTCAGGATTTACTCCTTTAGCAACTATCATATAAATCATACAGCAGTGTTAACAATAGTCATTATATTGTATGTTACATCCCTACTACTTATTTATCTTATAACTGGAAGTCTTTTGACCACCTTTCTCCAGTTCCCCCTCCTCCCACCCACTGCTTCTGGTAACCACAAATCTGATCTCTTTTTCTATGTCTTCTTTTCCTCTGGTAAGAGTCCACATATAAGTGAGACCATCCAGTATCTGTCTTTCTCTGTCTGACTTATCTCACATAATATGCCTTTGTGGTCTATCCACATTCTTGAACATGCCAGCCTGAGGATTTTGATGACCAAGAATGGCTTGTCACTCACTTGACACACAGACTCTGAAGAATAGAGATGGATGGCTATATGGCTGTGGCCATGGCAATTTGCATTTATTGTGCTGCCAGGGACTATGTGTTAGACGGGCATCTATAGGCAGGTTTGGGAAGTAGAAGTCCTGTGGTGAGAGGGGAAGAGGGAAAAAGCAAAATAATTACGAGAGATGATAATATCAAACTTGAATTTAGTCGGGAAAAAACATTTTTAAAGCTATTTCTGACAGATAAGTTGATCTACTCTTAGGGAATTTCAGATGCTTTATACGGAAAATAAATAATATGGTTTTAGTCTGAAATGCAAGATAAAGATGTATTCCACCCCCCACCCTCAACATTTTGTTTAATTTTCCTGGGGGGTGGAAATGAAGAATGATACAGTAATTCCTTGGTAATGGAGAGTTTCTGGATGACTTCTCATATAGTGGTTGGCAGCCAGCCCTGCACCCATGCTCTCCACCCAGCTCACTTTCTATGCCTATTCTGTTTTAGCATTTTTCAGACACCCTCACTAGAATGTAAGGTCCATAAGGGGAGGCATTTTTTTCTGTGCTGTTCTTTCACGCATTCCTGGTGCCTAAGAAGTACCTGGCATGCAAGAAACACTCAATAGACATTTGTTAAATAGTCCAGTGGGCCTTATGGCAGTTTCTTTTTATTCTTTAAAAAAAATCGATAGCACTAAGATATTTAGAAAATATAGAAACTGTAAAAGGAAAACCAACCCCGATTTCACCATGTGGACAAAACAAGCACATGGTGACATCCATCCTTCCACTTTTTCAAAGCATTCATTGACTTTTGGAGCAGGGCTTTGGTGATATTGCACATTACCTGCTTATCAAGAGATGCTTCCAGTTTCCCCTTGGCCTGGACAAATGCAGACAATCTCCTGGGAGGAGATGCTCATGACTCTTCTAAACTCCCCAGTGGCCCCAGATGGCTGTGCACATTGATCTCAAGGCCCAGTCTGGGACTCTTGTCCCAGGATCCTGTACATAGTATCCTCCTGAAGTTAGTGCTGGGAACTAGGTCACTGAGGGCAGTGACCAAGGTCAGGGATGTTTCTATTGGGACAGCAAGCCTTAAAGAACCAGTTTCAGTGACAGCAGAACAATGGCAAACCCAGCCTGGTCCCCTTAGGGGACTGGTCACACTTCCATTTCTCTTTCTGTCTGGGGTTTTGGGACAATACATGAGACGGTGGAGGGAAGAGGAGGACACCTTAGGAAGGAGATCCTGGACTTCTTGTGAATGTCGGCGTTGAGGTCTCCATCAACTATCTGAGAAGAAAAGCTTTGTTATCCATTTGTTTCCTGAGAAGATCAAATGGGTCACATTTATAGTCTGATGTATTTTTTAAAATCAGTGTTACTTCTGCTTATTTTTATTTATTTTCTCAACATTTATGAAGACTTCTGAAAGTGGACACCTTCTCTGGATTAATACAAGCTTCCTGACTTTTATACATTAGAAAAGGACAAAAATTTCAAATAGTGAAGAAGACCTCGAAGACTGGCCTCTTAGGTTTGGTTCCCCCAGAAGGAGACCCTGGGACAAGGATTTAAAGGCAAGAAGTTTACTTTGAAGGTGATCTAGGGAAGTACCAGTAGAGCTTAGGGGAAGTGAGACAGGACAGGAAAGGGAAGGAAGCCAATATAGGTGCATCAATGAGCAGGTAACTTCAAAGGGCAGCTTGCCCACTATCCCACTGGGGCCTCTGGGAAGGTGTGTAGAGCACACCCGACACCTGACAAATGAGGAAACTGTGGAATTTCTCACTAATGCCCATTTGTGATTGGTTAAGGGCTGCTCCTGGCCCTGGTAGCCTGTCCTAAGCACAGGATGACAACACTCCTGCAGCCAGAGAGAGTCATGTGTTGTAGGAACACGCAGCAAGAAGCTACCAAGCTGACTCAGAAAGGTGAGTGCCTACAGAGGAGCTATAGATAGGCAGGGCACCAAGAGCATCTGCTTCACTTGGCACGACCCCAGTTCTACCAGGCAACTCTGAATGGGCGGGTATTGAGCCTGGCTTGTCCATTAACACACTGCTATTTTGATTTCCATTCACTGCGTTTCCTTGCATACAGGCTCCTTGAATGCGAGGGATGATTGCTAGCTCTGCATCAGGGTTGGGTTTGCTCAGAAGCAAGATGCTCTTCAGGTGTGTGGACAGAGAGCAAGGTATTTACAGGTAATTGCCATAATGAGACTTTCCTTCTGGAGGTGGAAGTCATTTGTTAAATTCATTCCTGGGCAGCATTGTCTTTCTTCCCCTTTTAATCCCAACATCTCCGGGCCTGTGTGGAAGTCTGGAATTACCTCAAGCTGCTGTAAGCATCTCGCTTAGTCCCCAGTGTGGCCACTGCGTGCCCCCACCTTTAGAAAGCCTCCCCTAAAGGGGTACATTTTCTGGCTTTACCTTGGAGACAAATACCGAGTTGCTGATGCCAGCCGTCCTGTCTCGGGTGGGAGAAGAAGAGGAAGAGGAGGTCCTCACAGTCACAGCTTTTTAAAAGGGACTTTGTAAGTGAAATATCCCATGACTGCCCATGGAGCAGTCCTATTGTTGTATCTGCTGTTTTGAGAAAACCTGGTTGTTTGGAGTGTTTCTTTAATTTTTATACCTTTTCTTTACCAGGAATTATTCAAAATGTTTATTTTGTGTTATTGAGATACTTTCTTGTTTAGGACTATTATGACTTCAATTACATATATTCAAATTCTATATATTATATGTATAATATATAATATATATGATTTTAAATTACATATTTATAATAAATATATGTATAATTCAAATATATATATATATATATATATATTTCAAATATATATATAATTTCAATGGAACATTTGAAAAGGGATACATACACATGTATTTGTTTATTCTGCCTTTTGCACCCAAATTGTATTTTATTGTTTAATGATACACTCCATATTGTTTACTATTATGAAGTTATTTAAAAGACTAAGAAGATCTCTGTGTACTTACATGAAAAGATAACCACACACAAAAAATCTGAATAAAAGTAGTTACAAAATAGTAAGTTTGAAATAAGAAGTAACAATTTCTCCCCCACCCTCACTCTCTTCCTTGTCCCTTCTCCTCTACCCTCTCTTGGTTTAGAGAAATATCTTGAAGAAAGCGCACCAAATACTTACCAGTATTGCAGTGGACTGTATTGTGTCCCCTCCCCCCATCCGCATTGATATGTTGAAGCCCCAACCCCCATTGTGATGGTTTTGGAGGTGGGGCCTCTGCCAGGTAATTGGGGTTAGAGGAGTTCATGAAGATGGCGCCCTCATGATAGGATTAGAGCCTTTATAAGGAGAGACTCCAGAGAGCTTGCTTATCACACTTTCCCTACCATGTGAGGACGGAGCAAAAGACAGCCGTCTGCAAGCCATGAAGAGAGGACTCATCTCTGAAACAGACCATGCTGGCATCTGGATCTGGACTTCTAGCCTCCAGCACTGTGAGGAAATAGAAGTCTGTTGTTTAACTGCCTCCCCTCCCAAGTCTGGGCATTTTGTTACAGCAGTCCGAGCTGACTCAGGCAGAGTTTAACTCTTAGTGGATATGAATAGGAGATGGTGAAGTAAGGAGATTTTCATGTTTTCCTTTATAGATTTTTATTTCATTTGATTCTTCTTTCAAAAAGCACAAACTTCTTTCATAATGAATATAAAAAAGGATACCACAACCTATTAGCCTTGTAAGAGGTACCATAAGAAGAGGGATCCCCAGCAAACTCTTAAAGTTTAAATATATGAACATAACTGATAATAGCACTTGTTCTGCATTTCAGATATTTTCAACAGTGCTGGGGAAAATGTTTTAATTTATATTCTATGTACTAATTACTTTAGATGTTGATGTAACATTGGAATGACATGGGTATTATGTTATTTTGGTATGAATATTTTCAAGACCAGATTGTTCTCTTTTATATGCCCCACAAAAAACACAGGAATTGAAACAAATGAGTCCAAGGATTTTTGTCGATTGATTGATGTGCATCTCACCGACTTACAATATGTTTGAAATTGTTCTTTGCCACCTTGATCCCGGGGAATCCTGATTCTGCTTGGCAGAATCTCAAAATGTCCTCCTGGAACAAATACTCAAATATGTTCTAAATCTGCAACAGTCAAAAGTAACTCTTCAATTCAAGTCCTAAATATTTGGCTTGTTTCTCAGTAGCAAAACCATCCACACTTCCACTTCCTTTTGAATTACCAAAGCAAGGGTATTGCAACAGCATAAAAATGCTGACAACAAAACTCTTAATGTTTCTTTTTTCTGCTTTGCTTCTCAATTTTTCACTGGAAATACTTAGGGTGTCAAAAATAATTACTATAATGTTAGTCACCTGATATGGAAAGTCTGACAAATAACCATTTTCTGATTTAGATGTAGTTATTTCTGAAGCACTGGGATCAGAAAGGAATTCTCATTAATTCTATTCTCAACATCTCTGCTTCCCCCGGCTTAGTTAAGATGATTCCCATCTCTTCCTGAAAAGTCTTACTCAAAGCTCACTTTGTTATAGGCGGTCTATCCTGAGTAACTCTTCCCTGTTTTCGTCTCTCTTCCACCTTAAACAATCTTCTCTTAATATTTACATTGTGCATTTGTGTGATATCAATGGAAACCATTACAAGTTTTGAGAAGGGAAGAGGTATGGTAAGGTTTACATTTTAGAAAGATTATTCTTGCCATAGGATAGAGAATACATTGAAAGGGGATGAGACTTGTGAACTGGGGCATTGGCAGTGGGTGTAACAAGGAGGAGATGGAAGAGAGATGGTTTAGAAATAGACAAGGACAACTGACAATGATTTAATGTAAGATGATGACAAGGTTTTGAGTCTGTGTCACTGGGAATATGTGGTGTCATTAACCAAGATGGGCTATGAAAGGGGAAGAGCAGCTCTGTAGGGAATGTCTGCGTGGAGGGAAGAGACACCTGATGCATCCAATTTTGAGATATCTGTAGAGAGAGTATATCTATATAAGATGTCCTATAGGTAATTGAAAATTTCAGTGTACTTTGGGATGGGAGTAGGAACTGGAGACATTAGTGCAACAATGTCCATGTGTGTGTGTGTGTGTGTGTGTGTGTGTGTGTGTGTGTAGGGCAGACAAATTCCTGGAAGTCATGAGACCACAAGAAAAGTGCCATAAGTGAAAAGAATAAAGGACCTTGGGAATTCTTACATGTAGAGCGTGTGGCTAAGGAAGGATATTGGGAAGGAGGTCTCAGACAAGTAGGAGGGAAATATAGAGCCTTCTCTTAGAAGCAGAGTGTTATATTGAATTTATCCATTTAATTCAATTTGACAAACATTTATTGAGCTACTAGAAGGACATACTGCTGGGCTCTAGAAACACAAAAGTAGTCCTTGCTGTTAAGTAACTTCAAAGGGAGATGAAGAGATGGACATTTATTGGGTTGAACCACAAAAAATGGCAACATTCCACCTTTTTCAACCCACAAAAACTGCAATTTCATGTAGTTCAATCTAATGTAATTTAGGCCAAATGTGATTGTTGTCTTCACAGAGTTTTTAACAATGTTATTTGTATACACAGAGGAAGGAGTCAGATTGAAAGACATGTCCCAGAAGACCTGACATATACATGATTGAATGACTTTTAAAAAAAATTGTTCAGAACCTAGGACCTTGGGAAATGTCATCTTTAACTTAAGGCTGAGTTTCTTTATTGTTGTAGGATGGCTGCCAATGCTTACTTTTCATTTATGTCCATAGATTAGAGAAAGTTTGAATTTCTCTCTTAATGATCCAACAAACATCCTGAGAATATCCTGATTGGACCAACTGGGTTCCACACTCACCCTAAATCAGAGTTAGGGAATTCCACGTGTTGATAGGCTCAGGTCTGGAATATTGTCTGTCCATGAACTAGAAGAGGAATCAAATCCACACAAATGTATAGCTGCCATCCAATGAGGTGGAGATTGAGAAGGCAACCATCCAGGTCACTTTAGAATTTAAGTAGCAGGGAGATGATTCAGGTCTAAAAAGATTGCTTTGTAGCATTGTAGCTATAAATGTCAGAGGCGTGCAGTGATGGAGACAGACCAGTCAGGAGGTAATTGAAAGAATCCTGGTAAGAAAAGTTGAGGGTATGGATGACAGTGGGGGCAATGTGTGTTTAGAGGAGATGGGCTGAGTCAACTTACTGTGAGATTGGAGCTAATAGAACTTGGGGTTCACCTTGATAGGAGGGTGAGGGAGATGAAATTGAAGTAAGAATGACTCTCACATTTCTTGCCCGATTGGTGGTGCAAATGGTGGCACTGTCACTGGGAGAGGAAGTGCAGGCTGAAGACTTTTAAGTTTTGGTGGAACGATGATTTTGTGTGTTTCTTTCTTTGTCTTTGTTTTCCTTTGGTTGAGATGACTTTGGGATATGAAAATAGACTGTCATTGTGAGACAGATGAGTGGTTTTGGACCTAGACGAGGCCAGAAATGCAGACTTGGGGTTGACAGTGCAGGCTTGAATCCATGGGTATGGTTGAAGTCTTCCTGGATAGAGTGTGCAGTGAGGAGAGGGAAGGTTATATTTGGGGGAGGCAGTGAAGATGGAACAGGGAGTCTCCTGCAGGGATACCGGGGAGAAGGGCATTGGTTCTGGGCACTTGCTTTAGATTTGCTCTTACCTGAGGAGGCATTTGGGCCCTGCCATGAAAGAGCTCTGTGATTGTGGCAACCTCTTTCAACTATTGTTTCTTGAACTGTAAAATAGGGATGATAATAATACTAACAATTCCATAAGCTTGTTCTGCTGATGAGTTGAGGAAGAGTATATGCAAAGCTTTGCTGTTACCTGCCACAAAGCAAGCATTTGCAGAAATTCTATGTCCTGCCTAAGATAACGTTTTCATTTGAAGTGCAAAACTCAGAATAAAGATGATAATCAGCTGATGAGGTAGGTCAGGGCTTGTTCTTCTTCTCATGGTTGTAGTGGGGAATAGCGGGTCCTCACTCAGCAGCCCGATGAATATAGCCAGTTCCAGCTTTGTGACCCTGGGCAAGGTTCTTCCAGGCTGTTTTCTCTTTTGTGAAAGGACAATCGTCACACACACTTCATAGGGATGTTGTGATATGTACATAAGGACATATGTAAAATCCTTAGCAGAGTTCCTGGCACATGATACACAGGTAGGTACTGTTTTTAAAGGAGCAAGTTCCAGGGGGACTAGTGTCCAGAGGACCAGGGGAGAAAAAACCAAGTGAAAATCTGGAACTTTCTCTGTAGAGTGAGGATGTAGAGACTCACTGAACTTGACCACAAGGAGGGGTTGATGACCTGGGAAGACGCGGTTCGGTTCGGGAGGAGTGGTCGGAATCTGAGTGCTGGTGAGCTGCAGGTACAGCAAGGAGGGGAGGAAATGAAGGTCACCTTCAAGTATAAAGAGAAGGAAAGAGAAGGAAGGAGATAATAACTAGAGGGGCTGCAGGGTCCTGAGTTTTTATTTGTCAGCGGTTGGTTTTGGTTTCATTTTCACACAGAAATAGGTCCATTTCTAGATTTCTTTGTGTGTTTTTAAGATGTCCTTTCAACTCAGATTTTATGAAGGATTATAGAAAATACTGATCATCCATTACTTAGGATAAAGGCCTTTTCTTCCTGCAGGTTTAAATAAGACAGGCCTGTTTGGATATAAAGACTGTCCTTTTTTAATCAAGATAAATGGTCTGAAGCTGTTAGAAATACTTGGTTTTCTATTTTTCCTCTAAATCACAATCTGTTTAAGATCAAGTTAATCAGACAGGACAAGAAAATTACACTGTGTTTGGAAACATGGACAAAAAGATGAAAAGAGTCTATGTGCTTTTCCTTCTCTCAGCAGTCTTTGAATTCTACTCTGGGTGCAAATTTTTTCTGCCTAGCAGATGCATTGCTAGTTAAATACACACAGAGACACACACACATATCATGACAACAGCCATAGAACTCTACAGGCCACACCTCAGTTTTCCAGTGAGGAAACTGGGGCCAATTTCCCCAATATCGTGGCAATTAGTAACAGATGGGAACCAGTGCTTAGGTCTTCTGCGTCTCAGTTCAGATAACTGGCATTTATACCGTTTTTCACCAGCTCTCCGCGAACCCAGATTTCAGGTTTTCCTTCTCTTCCCCATATTTCCATAGTATGTTGTTCACACCCATGTTATTAGAATGTATTTACTTTATATTATTATGATATTTTTTCTCTCATTAGAACCTGAAAGATAAGGATACCTTTTAATTTTTGTTGTTGTTATTAATATGTGTATCTCAGGTGCTCTGTACTGTGCCTGGAAGAGTCTATTGAGCATGTGAATGAATGAATGGATAAGCAAATTATCAATCTGATTCACACTAATTTTTCCTTACATAAATGTATGCACTGACATACAGGCTTTGGTATGTGGATACTTTCTGTGCACTCCTGAGCCAAATAGGTAGACCTGTTTCAGAGCCCTTTCTCCAAAAGAAGGATTTCTATCACTGCAGCCTCTCCTGAGTTTCTCATTACAGATATCATTGGAGCACATGCACTTCTAGCACAGAGATGGGTAATTTCTCTTGAGAGTGAGATTATTCTCATGAATCTCAAAGGACCTGGGATATCTCCATAGTGTGTTTAACCTTAAGTGAAATTTGTGCTTTCACTTTTTTTTTTTTTTTTTTTTTGCCAGAGTTATGATTTCAAAAGACCACCCCAAATTAGGAGAAAAGCATCCTAATTCAGATCATAATTTAGCAGATGGGCGGAATTCACATGTTCTGCAGCTATTCAGCCACCCATCCTGGCAGATTTCTGGGTGTCTTTTGGATCTACTGAGACTATCATCTCAGACTGGCTACTCCAGAACGGAAGACAGTGACGATTTTAGAGTCCAAGGATTTGGTCCCTTAAACCCCTTCCATTTTTCAAATTAGAGGAAGTTGTGCCTTTTTCTAAATGTATAGTCTCTCCTCAACCTTCCTGCAATTTAGGTTCCATCCCACCACTTCCTACCTCCACAATGTTCATCAATTCCCTCTATTATAACCTATGTTCTTGTTTGTTCCCTGGTTGATTAATTACGATGAGTTGTACCCCGAAAAGCTAGAAACAAAGAAGCAAATAATCAATTCTTAAGCCAAAAGAACCATTAGTAAGCAACTCAGGAATATAAGTATTTGCATGGTGAGTTTCCCCACATTTGAGAAGATAATCAAAGTCATGGGCTGAGGAGAAGGAAGTAAAGAGAGGACAGGAGAAGGTGACATTGACAATCTTAAACTCACAAGAGCAGTTGGATTGCCCTCATTGCTGCCATTAAGGATCACCAAGAAAAGAGTGGAAATGAGAGTAAAAGACTTGATTGTAAATATTTTAGTAGGAGCACTGCCTTTGGAGAATCTTACCTCTCTCCTGTTTTTCTTTGCCTGGGATGAATTTTTTTTCTCTACAATTGACTGCGTGTGTGTGTGTGTGTGTGTGTGTGTGTGTGTGTCTTTCTCATAGACATAAACAGATTTTGGATACTTTTGCACTGTTATTACAAGCAAGGGGTGGGAGAGGGTAAAGAACCAGAGTTCTTACAGACATGGACCCCTACAGGCCCCTGTGATTTGATCTGCTGGATTTCCTTCACACCTGCCAGTAGGTCTTCTACCTGGCTACCTGTCTCTGAAGCTCGCCATGGACAGGTGCCATTTCCTAAGTTCTCCCTTCCTTTCCCGTATTACTCAGGACTCCAACGGTTTTACCTGATGGAAACTTAAGTCAAGTTAGTTTAAGCCAAAAGGAATTAAATGGCTCATGTAGCTGAAAAGTCCATAAGTTTGTTCGAGTTTAGGCATGGATGGATTTGAGGTTTAAATAAACAATTATGTTTCCTCCCTTTCTCTCCATTTCTTGGGTTTGCTTTCATCTGCATTGGCTTCCTTGTCTTACAGACTATCTCTGTGTGATGGAACTTCCCCAGGTTTATAAGGTTCTTATATCTCATGCTACCAGAAGGATTGATAAGCTTTCTGATTTCCAGAATCCGTATTAGTCTCTGCAAAAGGATTCTGGTTGGCCACAGTTGGGCCACATGCCTCTCCTGGAACACTTTCTGGATCCAGGGGAGTGGAATATGCTTACTACCCTCTGCCATAGATCTATCATTGGGGCAGGAGATACTGGCGCCTTGATTGATAGTTCTACTAGAATTACGTGGTGTGGAGCAGAGCATGTCCCAAAAGGAAGTGCTATGGGCCAAACAAAACAGTAACAGTTGGCTACTACACTGCTGTACTTAAAATAATCACACAGATTAATTCATTAATTCTGGGGAAACTAAGGTAAATAAAATGACAAATAAGGGGCATGATATAATAAAACTTCTCATATCAGTGGTAGTAGGTGTCCTTGATCTTCTAGATTTCTAAAGTGATGCTCTAACAGAGAAGAGAGAACTTATTTTGCTTGTCATTGTATTCTTAGTGCCTGGCACATAGTAGGTGCTTAATATAGTTTCTTTATAATAGAGTATCAAGTGAAGTGAAATTTAAAACAATGAGCTGGTGAGTACTAAGACACTGGGGCAAATAGCAAGAAAAGGTAGAATGATTTTTCTTATCACAAGAAGAACCACTTAAGTGAGCCCTCCCAATTATGAAATTACAAGGCAGTAATCACCTATGGGAGAGGAGGATGGATGTACTCAATGGTGTGCCGGTAAATATTTAACAACTGGGTCTCCAAGGAAAAAACAAAATCCTGATTTGTAGAAATTGCTAATTCCTGTTGTGTAAATACTCTCATCATGGTTGATTTCAGGCTATCAACATGAGTCATTCACTGAAGGCACCGTGGGAAGAGAGATGCACACAATTTGTTCTCAAGGGCCTGTGTGAGCTAGCTCTAGCCCAGCACTGACTGTAATCAAATCTTCTATGGAGTGATGAAAGCTGCCTCTCCTGGAGATCATTGCATATAGAACCTGGGGTTTTCTGCGGGTAAGAGATCAAAATCTAAAACCCTTCTTCCAGTTTTTGAAATTAGTCAATCATAATGAAGCCCCCAGTGGCTTTGACCAAGATTCTTGATCAAATAATGACCCCAAGGAGTCCAAAGAGAAATTCCCCATGAAACAAGTAGTTACTTTTGTGACCTGGGTGCAAGCCACCCATGTAAGAGTGCTGTGCTTCAGCAAAAACAATGGTTAAGAATTTAATTATAACTAAAAATGTTACAGTCATGAAGCCCATTGTACTCATATACACCATTTAGGATCTGGCAGGTCTCAAGAGAGCAAAGATATCACCACAGCAATGGACATTCTTTTGGTACAAGTCTTAACAGTAGTACACACCAGAAGTTTACAATTAACACTAAATGTTAATGAAGTGTATCAATCAGGGTAAGCTAAGTTATGCCGTCATAACAAGCAGTGCTGAAGTTTCACAGATTTAAAACAACCCAAGGTTATTTCTCACGCACTCTGTATGTCTATCATAAGGACTCAGACTGATGGAGACTGCTTCTTGATATCTGCTTTCATCATTGCAGAGGCAAAAAGGATATGTCAAGTTCATACGCCGAATCTTAAATGAGACATCACTTCAGCATTCATTTCATTGGCCAAAGCATATCCATAGCTACATCTAACCCCAAGTGGGCAGAGTAACGCAGTCTTAGCATGTGCCCAGAAGATGGAGCTGGCAAGCAGCACTAAGAATAACCTCAGAAGTTCATTGAAAATTCTGGTTATTTATTCTCTTTTAGCCTTTGGAAGAAGGAATCAGGCTTGTTTGATGTTCAAATCAAATAAGTCCCCCGAATCTTGAATAATTCAGTTGGAGGAGGCCTAAAGAATATGGTAAACCTTCCGGTTTATGTGGGGAAACCTCTATCAATTAAATAAGCTATTATACATTAAGTGCAAAATATTACTATGAAGGCAGGAGGCAGTTTTGGTATGTCAAAGGAAAAATAAATCAAATCAGATACATGTTGAATGAATGAATGGCAGAAACTTCATTCAAATGGAATTATACCTCTCCTGTAAACATGTTTTGTGATTCCTCTTGGATATTTTCCCATGGAGATCCCATCCCTTTCATTCAATTGCTTTATTACTGTAGATGAGGATAATCATTTACCCTTCTCCCATGATAAGAAGACACCACAATCAGGTTTCTCTCTCTCCCAATAGGTTTTATAGATGGAATTGAAAGATTTATTTTTTTAATAAATTGGAGCCAAATGCTGAATGGGGGCCATTCAGGCATAGAATGCAATAAAGTTTAAAAATCTTAGATTTTTATCTCCGAGCCAGAAGTTTACAGATCACGAAACTCTTTTGTCCTAGTTTGTTGAAGTGTTTTTAAAAAACTCCAAAAGCAAAGCATTCTTTTAGCAGCATGAGAAAGAAGAAAAAGACATACCAAAAAAAAAGTGAGAATCTCGCTCCTACCAGGTCAACCTCCCCGAGATAACCAATATAGTTAGATGTGGGTGCTTTCACACATTTTCTGTACTCATAAAACACATATACATTTCTACAAATACATTTCTACATACTCATATATAGGATGCAGCCTCCCTCCCTTCTTTCTTTCTTTTCTTTCTTCTTCTATACAAAATTTCAGTATACACATTACTCAGAAACTTACAATTCAAATTTAATATTTTCTGAACATATATCTAAGTTAGTATGTATTCTTCAGACTGTGCATTTAACAATATGTGTATCATAAAATCAATTTAGGGGGATCTGACCAGCAATTTTTAAAATAACGTAGGATAGGATAGTAATTATCAGATAGCTCTGAATATAGTAAAAATAAGTATTGTCTTCTGAGAATTTTATTTCAGATGTGTATACAGGGATAACAGTGCCTAACTCATGGACAGTTGACAGCATTAAATGAGCTATTAAACACAAAATGCTTAGAACATTGGCTGTCACCTTATAAGCACAATATAAATATGTCATCATCACCATCGTCATCATCACTATCCTCATTTGTTTTTACATTTTTTCTAATGAAAGGATGGAGAAAAGTATGCTATTTGCATTTTGATTTGCATTTGCCTGTTCACTAGAGAGATTGACCCTCTTTTCATATGTTTATTGGCTCTTTGCATTTCCTTTGCATAAATTTCCTGTTTTTTTGTTCCATGCTCATTTGTCTGTTGGCTATTTGAGTTAAAATAATTAATTTGTCTTTCTTTGTACAACAGAGATATTAACTCTTGACTCTCAGATATTGAGAGATATTTTTTTCCAATCTATCACAGGCCTCTTGACTTTATTTATGGAGTTCTTTGCCATTTAGACATTGTTGATTTTTGTAATAAAATTGATTTATTTTTTTAAATGATTTTTGGGCTTCCTTCTATCTTCACAAGAACTTTCTCACCCAGTGGCTAGATAAATATTCTTCTAAATTCCCCCTCAATAATCACTATTCTTCTAATTTTTTTTACATTAGATCTTTAATCCATCTGAAGTTTATTTTTGTCTATAGCCTGAAGAAGGGAGTAACCTTGCTTTTTCCAGATGAATAGCCAATTATTCCAGTCTCATTTATAAAATAAACCACTCTTTCATGACTGAATTTAAATACCACCTTTATCATATATTAAGTTCCTATATATACTTGGGTTTATTTCTGGACTTTTCCACTGATTTCTTTGACCTGTCTTGTGCCAGTACCATACTATTTTGATTGCACCAATTCATTTGATTGCCCCTTCCTCTTCATTTTTCTACATTAGTTTAGGAATTTTGCACATTGACCTTTCAATATAAAATATAAAATTATCTTGCCCATTCATTAAATAACTCCATATGATTTAAATAGGAAGTTAAATTAATTTGTATTGAGAAAGACTGAGTTTTTGTGATGTTAAGTTTTTTCCATCCATTCATTTAGATCTTATTTTATATTCTTCATTGTATTATTTATACAGACCTTTTTTGATAAGTTGATTCCTTACCAAATTAAAGTTTCTAATGTGATCATTAAGGGACTTTTAATACCCCCCTTTTCACTCTAAATAACTCCTACGATACAAAGATGATTTTTGCAATTTTGTTTATTTATTAAACTTAAAAAAAAACCCCACAAATTTCCCCTTTAATTTGAATAGTTTTTTAATTTATTACTATATTTTGGGGGTGTATGCTAGGCATATGGTTATATAATCTATAATAAAGATAATTTGGTCTTTTCATTTCTAAATTTAAACCACTCATTTTCTTTTCTTTTATTATTGCATAAGTTAAAATTGCCAAAACAATGTTGAATACAAATGATGCTTGAAGGCATCTCCGTTCTCTGTCTGGATTTAATGAGATTGCTTACTATTTTACGTTTAATATGATGTTTGATTTTAGGCTTTGATAATAGTCTTTATCGTGCTCAGGCAGTTCTGTTTATTTCAGCAATAGTTCTGATTGCTGAAATTTATCAAATGCCTTTCATTGCCTATATATTTAATATGTTGTTGTAATTAATTTTATGAATAAATGTTTTAATATCGATCCATCTTGCATTTATAGAACAAATGACTACTTACTTTGAATGCAAAGAGGGAAAAGTAGTAAAAGAAAAGGGAGGAAAAAAAGCTTTTTGTGTGTGAAGTGTGTGGAGAGAAAGAAAATAGACACTGAAACACAAATAGTAGTGAGCATATTGTTACTGAGGTTTGTATTTATCAGGAGAGAAGAGAGGGAAGGAAAGGGAAGGGAAGGGAAGGCAAGGCAAGGGAAGGCAAGGGAACTACAAGAATGTAAAGCAAAGAATGAAAACAAAATCTTGTTTCCAGACAGGCCTAATTACTTTTTTGGCAAGGTACCAAGGGAAGTTGTGTCTTCTGATCTCTGAGTAGACGAGTAAACCATTTTCCACCTGGGGAACACCGGTTTTGGCATAGTATTTATGTACAACTATTGGGTGGTGGTATTTTGAGTGTTGTGTCCCTAAAAAGGGCTGCAAATATTTCGATACCTACTACAAAATAAGTGAATTATTTGTCTCTTCCAGTGCTCATATTTAATTGATCATTAAGTAGAGTTACTTCTAGATTCCCCAGTTCTCTCAAATCTGACCTTGTCTCTTTTCCCAGAGCCACTGCTTTAGGTCAGGTCTCATAATTTCCCGCCTGGAGGGAGAGAATACCAAGCTTGAAGGGCAAAGATCTGAGGGACCGAACCTGACACATGGTCACCACAGAGGTTGGCATGACAAAGTAGAACTAGGGAAGGAGGCAAACGATGACACTATGCACTCTGATTGAATGTTAGAACCACAGGGACAGCTCAGACCCCAGCCAGATATTCTCATTAAATTAGCCCAGAGTAGGGCCTGGGTATTGTATTTTTAAAATCCCCTCATCTTAGGGCAATTTTACTGCACAGCCTGGGTCGACAACTATTTGAGTAGTGGTTTTTGAAGAGTGATCCCTGGATCAGCTACATCACACCACTTGGGTACTTGTTCGACATGCATAGGTCCCTAGGGAATTCTGAGGCTGGGTGAGAACCTCCACCATACAGAGATGATGAGGGGTAGAGAACCAGACCCTTAAATGTGTCTCTGACACTGAAAGGCACAGTTCTGAGATAACACTCCTGATTACCACAGAATGGTCAACAATGATGTGAATCCAAAGAAAGACATTGACTTTAGTTGATGAGAGGGTCAGCGTTATCCCAAAGCAGTTTCACTGGAGAGTCAGGGTGGGAGTCCTGATTCTCAGGGTAAAGGGGGAAGAGGTAGTAAGAAAGAGGTGGGAGTGGGTATGGCCCTTTTGTTGCAGACCTGTGGCCATGACAGGAGGCAGAACACTGGAGCTGAATCTGGAGGCCACAATTGCATTTATACAAAGAGAATTTTGTCTGTTTGTTTTCCTTTTAGGAACACAATAGGTTTGGAGACAGAGGAAAAAGATTCTGCACAGAGAGAAGGGCTGGTTTTGGAAATTAAAAAAAATGAACAACAGAAAACAGCAATTTCTCATTTTCTGAAATAAAAAAGTGATTCCTTATTTTCTGGATTAGGAAGCGATGTCCTTTCAAGTAAAGGTTAATTTGGGTAAACCAGTAGTCCCATTTCTTCTGGTTTTGCATTAATGTATTGAAACAAAAGAATACACTTCAGAAGGGAAAAAAATCAGAAACGATTTTCTTCCCTTGGTCTGAATAAGTGTGGGGAATGTTTCGGACACCTGGTTCTATGTCACTAGGTTTTACAGCACCTTCCTAGGTGCCCAGTGTGGGGCTTTTGAGGGTGCCACCGATAGAGGCTTCCTCTTCTCCCACGGAAAACATCTGCTCAAATTTTTCTCCTTGCAGGTCCATCTCCTGCCTGGAGATGCATCTCACATGTCCAACCAACCTGCAACACCACCACCCACCTTGACTCACACTGACCTCATTTCTGACCAGCAACCACACAACCTTTATTTTCTTTGCTGTTTAAAATTAATTTTGGGCTTCAGTTTTTTTTTTTTTCCTTCTGACACATTAATTTCCAAAAGGATGCTTCTTTGCACAGCGTTTTTCCTGCTTGTCTCCCCTTCCCTCAACACCCACCCCCACTCTCTTATTCATGAGGTTCACAGGCTTAGACCTTATGTTGGTGCTTGTTAATGTTTGGTTCCAGCACATTTTCTTTGTTCCCAGATTAACCTCCCAGCTACCTCTGTCATCACCCACTGGGGCACACCTGGGGGTCCTATTTTTAGGACTTCTGTAAATCTCTGGCACAAGCTGCTTCCTGCTCTGGAAATTTCACAATAGAGGTCTCTTCAATTAGCATAATTACTATAGTTCTTGCATGTATAATTCCCCTGCCCCAGAACATCAGTTCACCATTCAGCCTCTGCAGGACTATAAAACCAAGGACCAAATGTGATCAGGGATTGGAGTTTCTTTACCAGTGGCTTGTCCTGCTCTCTCCTGTAGTCTTCATTTTCCTCTCAGGGGAATCGGAATTAGGCGGAAACCCTGAAGGGTTTATAAGGCAGGTTAGACAGACTGTGATGTCACAGTTACTCAACAATTCAGAACAAGAGCTGGACGGTTAGAAAAACTACACCGTGGCTTAAAAGAAAGAGATTTGTGTCTCAATGACTTGTATTATTACCAATTATTTTGTTTTCACTTCCTGCTTTGTAAATAGTACCCTGGCACCCTGATCAGGGACCCCCATGTAATCTTGAGGTGAGAATCCATTGGTATTAAGTAGGTTGTGGTTTTTGCATTTATTTTAACCTTTTAAACACAATTACTTTTGCACCAACCTAATAATAGCAATGACATCTAGGCTGTCATATTTCTGTAAGGGCGTTACCATGGCAGGGTTCTCTCTAGGAGATTGTATCTCTTTAGAAGCATCATATTCTATTAAGAAATCATGATCTTTGCTCTGATTTACAAGTGTGAAGGGATCATATAGCCTCATACACAAGGTTGCTGGATGTCCTTCACCAAAAAATAGACACCCCCGCCCCCCGCCCAGGGTATTGAAAATTAAGTTTCACCTGATAACTTACATATACTACTGGTTGATTGTTGTTTATAATGTTTTTGTTCTTTTAAAAAATGATCCTCTGATCCAGCACAATTTAGCTAATGTTAAAAAGAAAACATTACGCTTCTGGTCAAGATGGCAGAGTCGGTAAGTACTGTGCTCACCTCATCCCATGACCACTTCAAAATTACAGCTAAATTAAAGAATGATCAACCTGGAGAGCCACCAGATGACTAACTGAACAAAGCTCTTTTAACTAAGGATATGAAGAAGAGGCCACATCCAAACTGGAAGGAGGAGCAGAAAGGCTGAATGAGCTGGTCCCATACCCATGCGTGGTAGTTGAGAGTTAGAAGAGATATCTTGGCTCCAAAGTCCCCATTGAAGAGCAGGGAGTGAGGAGTCCCAGCCCCACACCAGGCTTGCCAGCTCATGGATCCAGTGCCAGGAAGAGTGGTCCCTACAACAGCTGACTGTGAAGATTAGCAGCAATTCTATCCTGTCCTCCTGAGACGAAGGGCCGCTGGAAACCCAGACATTCTCTTTAATGGCTCATGCACAGATTTGCTCGCTCACAGGCACTCACTCTGAGCTCCAGCAAAGGGACAGCAACTCCTAAGATTCCAGAGACATATGGAGAGAAACTAAGTTGTGTGCCTTCAGGGCAAGGGCAACCATTGCCCCTGTGTTGAGCCCTCCCTGACACAGACTGCAGGGGCAAGCAGGCACCAAGTCTGAATATGAATTAACATGATTAACACTGTTTGCCCCATCCTGGTGACTCTCTGAGACCCTGCTTCACCCAGCTTGCACACTGCCCTTGGTTCTTTCAGTGCTGTGCTTCACAGGCAGCCTCATCCCATGCCATGGGCTGTCTTAAAATCTCTCTAAAGTCTGCAAACCCCAGGAAGGTGGCAGCTGGCCTCAGTATGCCCTATGGCAGCAGTGGCAGCTGGCCTTGTGTTGCAAGATGACCTCTCCCACATGCCTCTGGGCCAACCACAGGCAGCTGCCAAATACAGATTCTTTGTAGCTCCTAACACATAGCCTCTGGTGGGGCACAGGCAACGGCTGGTCATGGCCTGTATCACAGCCCCTTGTCAATTCCTTCTGGCCTGCAAAGTTTCTTTTGAAAAATCAGCTGACAGTCTTATGGGAATGCCTTTGTAGTTAACTAACTGCTTTTCTCTTGCTGCTTTTAAGATTCTCTCTTTGTCTTCAACCTTTGGCATTTTAATTATGATGTGTCTTGGTGTGGGTCTCTGAGTTCATCTTGTTTGGGACTCTGCACTTCCTGGTGTTGTTTGTCTATTTCCTTCACCATGTTAGAGAATTTTTCCATCATTATTTCTTCAAATAGGTTTTCAATTACTTGTTCTGTCTATTTTGTTCTTCTGGTACCCTTATGATGTAAATGTTGGTATGCTTGAAGTTGTCCCAGAGGTCTCTTAAACTATCCTCATGTTTCAGATTCTTTTTTCTTTTTTGCTATTCTGATTGGGTGTTTTCTGCTACCTTATCTTCTAAATTGCTGATTTGATCCTCTGCTTCATCTAATCTACTGTTTCCCTGTAATGTATTCTTCATTTTAGATATTATATTCTTTATTTCTGACTGGTTCTTTTTTAATGTTTTCTCTCTATATTTTTATGTTTTGTTGCACTCCTCCCTGAGGTCACTGAGCATCCTTAAAACCGATGTTTTGAACTCTGCTTCTGGTCGATTGTTTGCCTCCATTTTGTTTAGTCCTTTCTCTGGAGCTTTGTTCTGTTCTTTTATTTGGGACATGTTTCTTTGTCTCCTTATTTTGGCTGCTTTCCCATGTTTATTTCTATTTATTAAGTAGAACTGCTATGTCTCCTGGTCTTGGTAGAGTGGCCTTATGTAGTAAATGTCCTGTGAAGCCTAGTGGCACAGTCTCCCTGATCATCTGAGCTAGGTGCTCTAGGTGTGTCCCTTGTGTGGGTTGTGTGTACCCTTCTGTTGTACTTGAGCCTTGATTACTATTTACATATCAGTGAGAGGAACTGACCTTTGGGCTTATTGGTTGTGAGGACTGGCCTTGACTACCGTGGAGGAGGTTTTGTGGAGGGGCTGATCCTATGGAGCAAGATTTTCTTTAGCAGGGCTCTACTGTCTGCCCATTCTGCCCTTTGGGTGTGTCATCCTTGGAATCAGCTGGGTGATTCTCCAGCTGGGTCTGAAGCTGGCCAATTGTTGTTCCAGCCTTGGGGCCTCCTGGGAGAGGCCCCGCTACAGGCCAAGTTCAGCTGCAGCCTGTGCTCTGCCCGGGGCCACATGGCATGAGCCACAAAGAAGTTTGCAGATGGCTGCCACCTATGCTTGGCTTGGGGGTACCTGGAGATGCCAAGCCACAAACCAAGACCAGCTGCTGGTAGTGCTGGTCTTGGGGGTGCTAATCAAGAAATATGGGCACACTGAGGCCAGATGCTGCTTGTTTTGGTTTTGTGAACCTTTGAGAGATTTTAGGCAACTCCACAGCATGAGCCAAGACAGGAAAAGCCACTGGAAGTAGCTTGGGTGTGTCTGAAAGTTGGGTGGGGTGGGGTCTCAGGGAATTACTAGGGTGGAGTGATAAATGGTGTTGGCTAGGTGGATGGAGACTCAGATATGGTAGCTGCCTGCATCTTGCAGCCTGCATCAGTGGAGGGATCAACAAAGAAACAATGAATTCTGTCAATACTTCTGTCTGGAAGAAATCTGCCCTGAAGCCAGACAACTTAGTCTGGCACCTTTCAAGCTGCTACACCTTATTATTATTCTTATTTTTCCTCTTAATGAGGAAGTCTATGCATGGGACTTTTTAGAGGAATACCTGGGACTCCAGCAGCCATAATCTCCACTGGTTTTCACAACTAAATGTTGTGGGGACTTCTACCCACCACTGAATCTCTGGGCTGTGGATCCTGGTGAGGGGCTGGGACCCCTCTCTCCTCAGGTAGCACCTTCACAGCCAAGTTATCTTTCTTGATTTTTAATGGTCAAAGGCAGATGTGGGACCAGCCTAATCTGCATCTCTACCCCTCCTGCCAGTCTCGAGGTGGCTTCTTCTCTATGTCCTTAGTTGTATGAGTTTAGTTCAGCTAGAGTTCAGGTGATTTTCAATGATGGTTATTCTGCACTTTAGTTGTAATTTTGATGTGGTCATGAGAGGTGACAAGCACAGTGTTTACATATTCCACTATCTTGACCAGAAATCCTAATATTGAATCTTAACACTGCAATTTATTATAGCTTAGAATTTCTGAAGTCCTAGTTTGAAATATTTCACTTCTTTACTGTGTTTGTTTTCTTCTTTTGCAAGTAATGAAATTGTGAAAGGGGATGGCCAAGTGGAGAATATATCATCAGAAAGGAGTAAGAGCTCTAGGACTTTTGGATCAAACCATACCTGAAGGCCGTTTACCACTTCAGTTCTGTGTGCCTATTTGTTGGATTGTCTGTTACTTGCAATCAAAGTATCCCTATTAATACAGGAAACCCACATGGTTTTTCCACCAAGAATATAGAAATCAGAGCAAGACATCTCAGATCAAATCTTCCACTATTATTAAATAAAGAGGCATTTTATTATTAATAAAAATAGAAATAACACACCTTTGGAATATAGAACAGTCCTTTAAATTGAATGTATTTGGCTTCTTGAAAATGATTTCTAATATGTGGCAGAGCAGCAGAAACCTATATTATGAATTTTACTAGCTTATGAACCAACTTTTAGAGACCAATCAGATAATATATATAAAATGCTTATCACAGGGCATGGCACACACAGCAGGCTTGCAGATGGCAGCTAAATATGCTTCAAAGAGGCCTGGAGAAGTCAGGCTATGGTCTTTGTGTAGGGGACAGGAGGACTAAGTCATTCTTATTTTTGTATTCTCCAGAGAACCTAGCACATAATAGACACTTAATCACTATTTGTTAAATGAATGAATGTCTTTCCATCGAGCATGATGAAAATTCTGTAGAAATATGAAAAGACAACAAATATAAAGGAGAGAGCAACAGTGTATTCTCAAGGGAGTGGCAGCAGGGTGATGGGTGTTCCCTGGAAACTGGGACAGAGAACAAGAGTCCATGCAACTTGCCCATCATATACCATCCTGTCTTGTATTCATATGAAAGAAATGGCGGTCTGGGGACAGAGAACATAGTGGAAAGGCCATTATGTGGTACAGGGGAAGCTTCAGTGTCAGTGTAGTGACAATTAGAAGTAGGAAAGGTGAACCTGGGGCTCAGGAAGTGAGATTCTTATTCCTCTGTAAAATGAGGAAAACCATAGCATAAGGAAACAGCTGTGGAGTAAGTAAAAAGGAATTTTGGTGGGTTTCTCTACTATTATGTCAGAACGTAAAGTATGTTTGGTACAGGTGACCACCCAGGATAAATTTGGGATGCTGGGGGGATCTCTTTTAATAAGTCCCCAATCAATAATTAGAGTGGATTTGAATGTTTATTTTCACCATGGAAATTTTATTGTTGAAAAAGTCTAATAGAGAATGATTAAAGAGTGGTGAGTTTAGAGTATGTCAGTTTCATCCCAGCAGAGATCTTAATCCCAAATTTCAGGGTCAGTCAATGAACAAAAATTTCTTGACCCTTATTGCGTGTAGAATCTGGTGTTAGAAGATGCAGAAAATGCAAATGGGAGTATTGGACAGTCTCTGCCCTCAGGTAACTTAGAGTCTTGTTATGAAAACGGTACCATACTTGTAAATACAGAAATTCAACTCGCTCTCCTACTCTTTACAATAAATATTTCAAATGTTTTCCATGAAGCTTCGATTTCTGTCCTTAGCTGATGATTCTGCTTTCTTTACAAAGAGAAAAGACAGATGGGAATTCCCTTAGTGCCTCGATTTACAGCTGCTTCCTTTTTATCTCCTCTTACAATGGAGAAATGTTTCTCCTCTCCCCAAAGGCCAGCTGCCCTCTTGTCCTTGGAATCCCTTCCTCTCGCTCCTTTTCAAGGATTTGTTTTTTTGGTTTTGGTCTCTAAATCCTGCATTGTAAATCCCTCACTCTTTACTAGATGAAGTGCCTCAAAATGCAAACAATGAAAGCAGAGCTGTACTGGAGACAGATGTTACTGGTTTGTAAGAACAAAATCTGAGAACCTCTTCCCAACTTCACATCCAGTGATATCACATGGATACCTTGAAATCAACTCCTGTGAGAGTATTTACACTGCAGAGATTGGCCAACGCTACAAATCAGGGCTTTTCCTCTAGAGAGCCAATTGCTAAACACTTACCAACACCTCACTGATTCAAAAAAGCAATAAGTATCTCATTAAAAAAAAAAAGAAAGAAAGAAAACTTTCCTTGAGACTGAAGGAAAGCAGAGTTTGCCACTCCAAAATGTGCCTTTCGGATATTGATTATTTTAGGCTGGTTATTTTTAAGAAAAGAAAGACTCAAGAAAAACCTTTGACCTTCCCCTAACTTCTTAAAAGTAACTTAGATAGAGGGCCTGCTTTAGGAAGGGAGATATCATCACAGATAACTATAGTTTAATAGGAACGAGTTTGTAATAGACAAAGAGGAATCTAGTTTGTTCAAAGTCCTCTCTGTGTCCCTTTGTTAAAGATGGCCAAGCGATTGCTTTCCTGCCCTATGAAGTCCCAAATCATGACCCAGCCCCTTCTCCTTAGCTCTAGAATGACATATTAGCTTCAACTGTCCAGTGGACCTTGGGTCTCATATTTTTGTGCACTCCTGCATGTATATACGTAATACATTTTGGATGTTTTCTCCTGTTAATCTGTCTCTGTTAATTTGATTATAATGCAGCCAGAAGAATTTAGAAAAGTGGGAGGAAAGTTATTTTTTGTGTCCCCACAAGCCCAATCCCTCCTTTGGTAAACAATCATCCCCTAAAGTGTTGTCTCACACATGCTATCTCTATGCAATCATCCCCCTCCCACCATATTTATCCTTCTACGCTCCACATTGTAGCCTCTGCCCCTAATATGCAATCGAAACCTGCATGTTTTCCAAGCTAGGGGACACTGCTTTGTTCCTATCAAATATGTGTTCTTAGATGCATTTGGCATCAATTACTACATTTTTCTTGGAACATTTTGATTCTTGATCTGTTTGATTCACATTTGATCTGATATGATTCACAGATCTTTAGTTTTTTTCTTCTGTGAGGTAGTTCCTTTTCTTGATCCCTTATGCTTGTTCCTCCTTCTTTACCAAACTTCTAAATGTTGGAGTTCCTTGAGGCTTAGATGTGAAATTTCTTCTCCCTTTGAACTCTCTCCTAGGTGAACATCTCAATTCCTTCCTATTTAGGTACCATCTTGATATTGATAATTCTCAAATTTATCTCTAAAGTCCAGGTCTATCTTAGTCCAAATGTGCTTATCCTTCTTGACTCATTTATTGGGAGGTCACAGAGAACGCTTGAACTTAACATGGTCAAAATGAAATCCTTGAATTTCCTCCCCTCAAAAAAACACAAAAACACACACAAAACACCCCAAAACAAACAACCCTCCATCTCCCAACACAACACACTGTCTCCCAACACACAGCCACAGGCTTTTCTATATCCATGTATGTTACTACTCAATTATTTAATTTGAAAACATAAGAGTCATTTTTTATGTCTCCTTTTCCCTCTTAACTGCTGCCCAGACTTTTTCAAATCCCTTCCATTTTGTCTCGAATCCCCCCTCTTTTCTCCAAATCTATTGCTGCTACATTACTTCTAGGTTACCATCTAGATTTCCAGCATTCCTTCTTTCTCTTCTGGTCATACTGCCTTTCTTTTAGTTCTTACCATTTGGCATGCTTCCTCCCACCTCTGTGCCTTTGCACATGCTACTTCTTCTACCTGGAATGTTCGTCACTCTGTTCTTTGCCTGTTAATCTTACTTATATTTCAGACCACTCAGCTGAATTCCTGATACCCCTGACAGTGGCAGACACTTCTTTTAGACTCTCTTCTAGCACCAAATTCTTTACTTTGGAAACTTTTATCATAGTTGCATGTTTACATTTTTATGAATTAACTAATGTCTAGCTTCTCCACAATTGCAAAAATCAGGAGGGCAGGAATGGTTCCTTGTTTTATCCCCAGTGCCTTGTACAATGCACAGCTCAGAGAAGACATTCAGCACATGGCTGCTGAATGAGTGAATGGAGGCAGTATTAATAACACCTGTCAAGTTCACGGAAAGATGAGACCTCTGTGCCAGTGCAGTCAGGGGAGCTAGGAAACCCACAAATTTCAAGACCTCTAAGGGCCTCCATTCACAAATGCGAGAGCTTGGCAGCAAACAACTATAATGAGTGGTCTGCTTTCCAAATCCCACTCCCCGAGAATAGAGGGGTGTCAGCAGAGTGTTCTCCATGTAAGCTCTGCATCTGGGGGTGTCATCTGCTTCTATTAGTACAACTTGGACAAAAAGCAAAAAAACATTAGCTTCTCAGCATTCTTGACATATGGCTATAATCTACTCTTAATGTTGATGTTATTCCAGACCCAGTTTTCATGGTCTTGGCTTATCTGTTTAAATTTCCTTCAGGTGTGAATGATCTTATTGCACTACAGCTCCCCCGACCCCAACTGCATCCCTTAAATGGTATCTCATTATAAATCAGTCATATTTCTGCTTACACCACCTCTTCCTGAATATGCCCATTGAAATTGCAGGAGGTTTCAGAGAAATTGATCCCAAAGCTTCTCTCAGCTACCTCCTCAGTGCCTCTTTGTCTAGTTTCTTCCCTTTCATTTCTACATGGTGGTGTCTGTCATATGGAGCATATTTCAACCTCCTGATCTAATTAGTGCTTTTGCTCAAAAGCATATCCAATTTTAAATCAAGACTTTCATAATACTTCAAATTCTTTCAGTTCCCAATCTCCTTTGAATTGCATTTGTTTCTTTTAAAATTCAGTATCTTTATGAGAAACGATTGGTAAGATGGCAAAATAATAATCATAAAAATTCTAGTTCTCACAGGAGGCGTGGTAGAATGGGACTTGATATGGACTTGCATTAAGATTAAGGAAAATCAGCTGAGGGTTGACTAAAAATGGAAAGTTTTCCATGAGACCAGAGACGTGACTAAGTAAGGCTTCCCTGACCAAGCTACGTGCTGGAAGGGTCAGGAATACAACGTTCTGGGGCAGCCGGTTGCCAACTAGTCCATGTCATTTGCCTGCAAATATTTAATATGTTGCTAAGCTTTACTTCTTTGCCACCCCTACCTCTACCCTCCATCAATCACACTTTTAACTGAACCTTTTTTTCTTCATGCAATTAAAAGACAATTTTTGACACTAATTAGCCATTCATTGCATTAGCACAATTGAGTTGTTACAATAGCTGTGAAAATTCTATCACCAGTGTTTTGACCCGGTGCTTGGTATCTTCTAGTCACGCTTGGTGCTGCATTTGCACAACCTGGTACAATCTCCTCTAGTCCATCTGTGTCCCTCCCATTGGAATATTGGGCTGTCTCTGTCTGCATATCCACAGTGAACTGGATGGGGGTGGAACAATGTGTTTCAGTCCTTTCTGACTCTCTGGCTGTGATGCCTGGACTCCGGGGAATTTTTCATTTTTATCTTCTGTCTCTTCCCAAAAGGACTCTTGGGGAGTCATTCTCTAGTTCTGAATTAGAAAATCATGCCCTTTACCAGTAGTGATGAAGAAACTCATTCCTTACATGCTGTGTAAATTCAAGAAGTGTTTGGAAAAGATCAGTATAATAGGCATATAATTTTAATACAAGTGCTTGTCACTGACTGTTTTTACACATAATGTAGATTTGCAGTTACATCTGGTTCTTCAAGTTGAGAGGTCCATGGATAATATCCATGTTCAGCTACTTTAACAAATGGAAGCTAGTTCATTTGTTTTGCTCTGTTTGCAGAAAAGAAAGTGTGTCTTTCTTCAAACTGAGAAGAAAAGGCCTTTTAGTCATTCATTAGCTATGTTAATAAACACTCTGAATCCCAGAACATTTGGATCTCATGGAGATTGATGATGTATTCTTATACAATTATTCTTCACCAGTTTCATTTTATTGTCAATTTTTTTTGGGGGGTGTTCAATTTTTAAATTTAGTGATACTGATAACAGATGAGAACTACACTGTCCTATGTGATAGCCAATGGCCAATGTAGATATTGAGCCCTTGAATTGTGGTTGGTCTAAATCAATGTGTTGTGAGTGTAGAATACACACTGCATTTGTAAATTTAATACAAAGAAAAAATTTAAATATTTTAATAATTTTTATATTATTTACATGTTGAAATGAAAATATTTTGGGTATATTGTATTAAGTAGAATATACTATCAAAAAGAGTTTCACCTGCTTCTTTTTATAATTTTTCATGTAGCTTCTAGAAACTTAAAAATGGCATCAGTTTCATTTGTGGCTCATGTTATATTTCTCCTGGACAAAGCAGAACTTCCTTAGACATTGCCCCAAATGTGTTCCACTTAACCATTCATAGGACACTGTTGATTCACATTTGCAAACACAGCCCTGCAAAATCAGTAGCTATAACTTACATGGCAATTTTGAAACTGATTAGTAGATTCATGTAAAAAAATATTCGAGGACGTTTACACAAAACTTGTCAAATCCATCCCTCCAATGGCACACATGAGCTTGTGTTTAAACACTGGAATTGATGGGTGTGTGTGACTGAGGGTGTTTTTTCCTTTCAGTTTTCTCACAGTACTGGTTCAAACCTAGTGCACCTACAGACCCACACAAAGAACGGGAAAGTGATGCTACTGTCAAGGTGAGACACATTCCCCATTTCTCAGCCAACAATCAGGGAGCTGTAGGGTTGCAATGTTGCATCTCTAGCTTTAATGCCCCAGTGCCGTGCCTCCCCCGTGAAATCCCCAGGCAAGACTTTGCATCCATTTCTTAGCCATAGCTGCAGGCTGGGCACCTTGTGCTGGCCGTAGCAAGAGGTAAATTCCATAAGCTCTCCAGGCTTGGCTGCTCCGCCAAGCCTTGTGTTCACCCAGTAACCTGATACAACTTGATCCTTTAATCCCTTAATACCTCAGTGGTCCAATCACTTCCTAGGCAAAATACAGTTCAGCCAGAGCTAAACCCTCACAGCTCAAAAGAACCTTGAGTGGAACAGAAGACAAGCCAAATGCAAATTCTGGGGCTCCAAAGCCCTTTTAATTACATGTTGCAAGATCAGGCAAGATCAGAAACGAAGGAGCCAACATGGTAGAGGTGGGGTATGGCTGGCTAGAGTTGGCAGAAGATAGGGTGTACATGGTCTTTTGTTGTTTCTAGTTTCTATTTTGACAAAACAAAACAAGATCTTAACTAACCAAACTTTCATGGAATAAGTAGAACAGTGACTTTTGCTTCACCATAAGCATGATAGATTTTAGGAACAGTAATGTTACATTTCCTACTGTGTTTTTTGGATAGTTACAATTTTCCTTCCCTTTGGAACTGCAGGATATTGTAAGAAATTGAGAAGCAAATTGCAATGTAGGAAAGGGGAGGATATAGTCACTCATCTGCCCATATTCATGGTTTTATGGTAAAAAGATGACGTCCTGATGCATGAATGGGGTGAGGAACTACCAAATAGATAAAGTAACTCAGTTGCCACCAAGAGCCATCTTGCTCTGACTTGAGAATGAGGCTGCTGAGAGCTTCATTTGGGCTGGGCTGGCATCCTGGAGGGTGCTGAGGGGGAGACTGACCATTCAGGCTTCTGTGCATTGGGCCTCTCTCTATATCAGAGAACCGCTCTTCAGAGAGGCCGACTTCTGTAGCTTCTTTTTCTAAGCGTTGCTTCCCACAGACACGGTTTATCTGAAGACAGAGCAAATTTGATATGAAAGCCTTTGAGAAAAAATAAATAGGAGAATCAATGGGATCATTTTCACAGAATCTCTTTTCCAAACATAACACTGTAAGAAGAATGGCAGTCAGAGCCCTTCCTCCCAGGGACCTCCCAGACACTGGGTTTCATTCTCTGCTTTGAGCCCAGGAGCTGGGCTGAAAGGAGGAGGAAGGCAATTCTAGGTCTTTCCATTTAGGGCTCCAGGGCACAGCCTAAAGGAGCCTTGGGATCATTTGAACTGATGTTCTCTTTGTATATAAAGCTAATGAGGAAAACAGGGTAAAAGGAGTTTCCTGAGATCTGACGTCTCAGGATTTCAGGAGTCTTTCCCTCGGTCAAAGTCAAGGTTTATGAAGATGAGAAATCAAGTTGGACACTGACAGGATGATCACTGTGCAATTGATGAGATGGTGAACCTTTCACATCAAAAAGCACAGTGTTTCTTTCTGCACTGGAATCTTCGTGTTTAGGGAGACTTTAAGCTAAAATATGTATGTTAAAATGATAATAGGTTCTCTGAATCACTCTGTGAAAAAAATCTTGACTTGGGTGTCTATAAGTCCCTTTGCCCTGGGCAGGCCATCTTCCTCCTCTCTTCCCTTCCTCTCCTTGCTGCTTACTATAGTCTACTTTTGTGCCTTCTCATAAGACACTTCCTTGACCTGGAACACATTCTTCTTTCCTCCCCACCTATTCCCAGTTTAGTGTCTCCCTCCATGAGTTGACCTCCAATCCCTTCCTTTGAGAAAGCCACTTCCTTGTTGTCTCCTTTTGCACAGATACCCTTGGATCTTATGTGTCCAATTCCCTCACAGTGGTTTCTGGAATGCCATCATGGTACCAGAACCGTTCTATGATTTGATGATGTAGGTGAGCAAACCCATGTCTCTGCCCTCATGGAGCTTACATTCTAGTGGAGAGCACAACCAGAGTGTACTCGCTTTCGTGATGCTTTGCAATCACTCACCTTTCATAGTCTGTTTTCTTTTACTAGATGGAGGGACAGGACTATCTGCATATGTGTGGTATCTATTGTTTAACATACAGGAACCACTCAGCACAGGATGGTTTCTGACTTTATGGCCAAGTCTTCCTTCCTTTGCAGGAAGTCCATGTCTCCTCTGCATATAAATTGGGAGGGCCTCTCTCATACTTGTCTGGTAGCAGGGGTGTCCCTTATTTTAGATGTGTCTTCTCAGGAGTTTTCCCCCACCTTCTGCATTTCCTTGATTCCTGTCCAATGGTGTCACCACTTTTAGTCACCTAGGGTTGATATTTCAGGGTTTTCTTTGGTCCCCTGCTTCCTTCCTACATTGCAATCAGGACTCTTACTATAAGAGGTCAGACAATTAAGTTCAATAACTCATTCTAGAAAAACTGCTACATACCTCATTGCTGAATATCACTATGGTCACCTTCAAAGGACTCCCCTTGGGAAGCTATGCACTGATGCCAGCGCCTAGTCCAACCTTCAAAGCAATTTTGGAACTCTTTTTCTGGAATGGCCATCAGAACTGTCGTTTTATTACACTTAATGTCCTGAATGTCATCAAAATGTCTTCCTTTCAATATTTCCTTTATCTTCGGGTAAACAAAGAAGTCATTGGGGGCCAGATCAGGTGAGTGGGGAGGGTGTTCCAATCCAGTTATTTGTTTACTGGCTAAAAACTCCCTCACAGACAGTGCCGTGTGAGCTGGTGCATTGTCGTGATGCAAGAGCCATGAATTGTTGGCAAAAACTTCAGGTTGTCTAACTTTTTCAAGCAGTCATTTCAGCACTCCCAAATAGTAAACTTGGTTAACTGTCCAACTGGTACAAATTCATAATGAATAATTCTTCTGATATCAGAAAAGATTAGCAACGTGGTTGCAACAAGTTGGCGAACTTAATTGTCAGACCTCGTGATCTAAAGTGTCGGCAAATGGAGATGATACCTCCTGTCATATCTTTTGGATTTTTTTCCTCTCTCAGTGTCAATTCACCCCTTTCTAATTAAAGCCTTTATCTACTTCCAGGCTGGATTATTTTAAAGGTCTCCTCAAAGGACTCTATGCCTTCAGACTTTTCTCTCCCAATCACAAATGCTTAGCTTTACGCACACCATCCTCCCCAACCAAAAACCCTTCAGTCACTTCCATTTGTGCACAGGCTAAAATTGACAAGTCTTGTTCTGGCAATCAAAGTTCTCTACAGCCTGGCTGTCACCCACATCTCCAATCTCAACTCTCATAACTTTCTCCTTCGGCGCTTTTGTCTCCACAAAACGATTGCTTCCCGGGGATGTCTCCTCAGCCCTTCTGAGCATCTGCTCCCTCCTGGACTGTTCTTGTCTCCATCCCAACCGTTCTCCAGGCCCCTGCACACGTTCCACTCCTACACCAGACCAGTCTGATTGCTCTTCCTGTCTACGTTCCTGTGTCCCTTGGAACAGGAAACCCTGTTTTGTCATTTATCTCTTTGTATACATTTCCTGTGTCCCTATTACACAGTGAATGCTTAGAAGCTAGAGGAACCTATCTTTTGTGCCTAGAGCAGGCTCAGCGGGTGCATAATAAACATAATAAACATTTGTGAATGCAGATGCAGTTGTCCCCATATATTCAAAATGGTGCCTGCAGCAGCCCCTTCCCTGATCTCACTCCCCAAAGAACAAGGGATGCCATGCTGTTCTATTTTTATGTGAACCAGACCCCTTTTCTCACCTGAAAGACACACCTGGGTCGACCCACCCTCTCTGGGTTCTAGAAACCTACCTGTCACTTTGTCACCTGTGGATTGGGGCTCTCCCAGTGAGACAGAAAGGGATGGGCAATTTTTTCTTGTTTTCCAGCTGATGAATCCAAGGCTCTAAGAGTTTTAGAGACTTGCATAAATTCACACAGAACAGAAATTCACAGTATCATAAAACCGAGCCAAGTGTGCAAGCATGTGGTGATGTTAGAGCAAAGTCTATAACTCTCTCCAGCTTGTTTAGAAGAGTTGACTTTGCTTTTTGACTTTTACAGTCAAGTTCAGTGGAGAATATGGGACATTTTCTTTACTTTCAAATTGCATTCATTGACTTGGATGGTTGTGGCTCCTGGCTGGCTCCACTGGTCTCAATTGGGCTAAAACTCTCCCTTGTGTGAGAAGAAAACCTTCTCGCTCTGCTTGCCTCCAACCATCCAGGGTTCATTTGTTGGGGCTGCCATGGGGCTTGGGGGCACTTCTGCCTTCATTGGGAGAGATGCCATAGTGCTGAGATGACTAAACTTGCTCCAGCCTTCTGAGCCCAGTGGGGATTCAGGTCATGCCAAGATGGAGTGCCAAGCCTTCCCTGGTGGCCAGTGTCTCTTTCGAGCCCCAGTAGCCTCCCAATCTCCTCAAATAGAACTGGCATTTGGTTTCCCCATTTAGCTCTGTATTCACTCAATGAATGGAAATACAGGAAATTGGTTCAGATAGTTGGTGGCTCCAAGGACATTAATGGGATGAGGGTTATCATCAGTTGGATGATTATGGAACCCCAGATGCTTGGGAATTCTTTGCAAAAATAGGAAAAGAAAAACTCACTTTTCAATTGAAGTTTGCATCATAATGGGCCTCTCCACATCACTAACTGGTCAGAACGTATCATGACTATTCACATTTCTTTTAGGCAACATTTAGTAAGCACCTACTGCCGTCAGGAACAGCAGTGATTATAGGGCATGCTGGGGGGCCGAACCAGTCCCTTGTGCTGCAGAAGTCCACAGCGCCATCATCTGCTAAAGCCTCTCCTTCGGTTTCAGAAAATGAATGGAGGCTCAGATGTCTCCTGTTTTTTGGTCTGTGCCTTTGGCAGAGCTCTGTTTCTGCTTCAGAGATGGCTTTGTAAGGAATGTGAGCCTCCTTCCCTCCCAAGCCCACTCCCAAGGAAGCAGGTACTGATCTGAGATAAATGCTTCAAGTCCAAAGTCATATGGTGGGCTGTGTTGCCCTGTTTCATTTCTTTTTTCCTTCAGAGACATTTCTTTACAGTAGATATGTGTTCTTGGAATACAATTGAAAACGTTTATGTATCCCAGAGAGGTGTGTGTGTGTGAATTGCCTCTGACCCAGCTCTCCAGCTCCTCTCACCTCTGAGACTTCTGGAGGTTTCCAGGGCATTCTAGGCAAGCTTCCCTTCCCGGTTCTGAATTTGCTCTTATTTTATCTTTGGACCATTCCACTCTTGAAACGATGATACCTCACTGAACAAAATCAGCTTAAATGTTATCTTCACTGAGCAGTCATTCTTGCCTCCAAAGCAGGTTCTCAGGATCATTTATTGTCCTCACTGTGCTATCTCTAATGTGTATTTACCTTATTAATTAATTAATTTATGTGTGTGTGTTTACCAGTCTTTCCCACTAGAAGGTAAGCTCCCTGCGAGCAGAGCAGGGGCCCTTGCATTTCTTGTGGATGTCTAACACCTGCCCAGCACACAGCAGGGGCTCAGGAAAGATCTACTGAATGAATGAAGTGTAACAACCATACAAAAGTACGCAGAGTAAAAAGTGAAGATTTTCCCTCTTCTCACACTGCTGTCTCCAAGTCCCACTCCTCAGAGTTAACTGCTATTAATAGTTTGACTTATAGCCTACCCTTCCAAATGGCTTACTCTGCATTCACAAAATAGCTTTCACACCACATATGCACCTTTTTTTCTCCTCAGTGGGGAGCCCACAGCATTTGCATTGGATGAGGACTCTTAGGATAAAACCTGAAAGTGTAAGCAGAGATCTTGCTTGATCAGGGCTAAGAGATTATTTTCTAAGCTCCGGGCAGACATATCTGGAAACTCAAAGTGCAAATGTAGTTGCCCATGTGGAGGGTAAGGAAAGCAAGACTCCTTATCTGAGAAGGAATTTGGAATCGAGACTTGGCAGTAAAAAGAATTCTTTGATGTGACTGGAGTAATCTCAAAATGCACAGGGGTGGTACTTTTTGTGGGCTACACTACTTTCCTCATTGCTCTTATGACTTTCTTCCATTTTTGTGGCTTGAGAATATGACGTAACTCAATAATAAACACTAGAAATACACATTTAACAAAAATCAATAACATTCAAGTGAAGTGATAGAGCTCCTGGAGTGTTAGCCAAGAGGGGCTGCCCACACAATGCAGTCTCTGCAGCCTTTATGAAAATCATGATGATTGGGAACAGGAAAGGGTTTGGGGGAAATCATAATCTGACAATTATATTTGTGGAATATATTTGTGCAATCTCTGAGATCAAAATGGCATATAGGAATTTTTTTTTTTTTCAATCTGGAAATCTTGAATGATCTGAGGATTACTGGATGAATTAAGTTGCCAAGCATCCCAACCATATGTTAAGAGACACTGATTTAGGTTATGATAAGCATACGTGCCTGCAGATAGCAAGGGTTTGGAGACCAAAGCACTGCCAAGTGATAAATGCATTTGTCTTTGTCTGTAGTAGAGGTTTCTCAGTCATAGTCAAATACCATCTCAGCATGACTAACTCTGGATTACTGATTGCCTGCAAGCCTAATTTACTGAGGCGGCGTGCTTCATCACTCTAGTTTGCTGCAAGGATCAGTGGCGCTAAGTTAATTACAGGAGGGACCACATCCTTCTTTTTCATCCAATACAAAATTATGTTTTCAACTAGATGTGATGCATGCTACAAGGAGTAGCAATGCTGGAAAGTTCAGATAGGTGAATCCAGGAAGCTTGAGGTACAGAGGTAGAGGAGTATTAATTTTGGAACTGGCAAACCTGTGGAAAAGTATGACAGACCTCCTACTGATCACTAACTTTTAGCATTCATTTTCACAACCGTAGCCGTAATAAAAGGTGAATATTTTATTCTCAAGACTTCAGAACATAAACAGAACCCCGTGGTCCAGGGTGAATTATTACTTTGTCTCAGGAGTTGCCCTATAAATAATTCCTCAAGCTTAAAACTCATAAAAATAAATCTCCATGTGTTACTAACTGGAACTTCTGGTGTTCTCAATGTCATCTCCAAAATAAAGCAATCACTGTTCCACTGCTCAGATTTTCCTGCAGTATTGTACATATTGTCTTCCCCACCTCTCTAGTGAAAATGATTTAATGTCTGTAGAGAAAGGCAGATACTCAGCTGTCAACCACAGAGACCAGGGATTCTTATCAACTCCACTAATAGATTCCATTTTTCATCCTGATTGGTTGCCGGAGGGCCTGCGACTAAACATGCTTAGCAAATCGATGAAGATTTTGTGGTGACATTTTGCCCTCTGAGTTCCAGTTGGACCCATCTGCTGCTTGTGTTTTCATTTCATTCAGAAAGAAACTGTCCAAAGACTACTTGCATTTTCAAAAATCCTAAGTGATGTTAAGTTTCTTTCCTTGACTTATACAAACCTCTGTTGGAAATTCCTGCCTGGATTGACATGGGTGATGTAACCATCTTTTATCCAGTGTCCACATCCCCATCATGGCATCAGAGCTGCTCTTGGCACACCTGTTCCGCTAGCAATCATTTCATGGATGGTTGGTTGTTGCATCCGAACACTCCTCTCCAGCCCTCTCAAAGGGATGCACAGGACTAAAGAATTCATCAAATCACTTCTTTCTTAATTCCTCAGAAATTCTTCTAACAAGCTCTGGTCTTCTGGCAGAGGATGTTGGTGATGACATTTTATTCCTACAAGATCATTGTCGACTTAAGGTCAGGTTTGATCCGTCTGGAGACAGGAAGAGCAAAATAATTGAGTTGTGAATGTTTTATTTTTCTAAGCTAATATTACAAGGAAAAGAATCGTGAATCACATATCATTCCCAGATGGAGGGAGTAGGTTGAATGAAGATTTTTTTTAAAAAAAATTTTTTCTGATTATAATAGTAATAATATTCCATAATATCTCAAGCCAGAAATACACATTCCTAACATTGTAGAGATTCAAGTTTCTTTCCTTTTACAAATGTGTTTCATTTTTACCTTTTTGATTCAAAATTTTCTCATGCTCGGTATGAGTTTTTACATCCTCAGCATTTATCCATTCCTTAAATGTTCCTTGAGTCAATTTTGGTAATTTGTGTCTTTCAAGAAATTTGCCTATTTCATCTAGATTTTTGAATTTATTGTCATGAAAATTTTCAAAATATTCCTTTATTATCCTTTTAATGTTTGTAAAGTCTGTAGTGATGTTGTCTCTTTAATATCTGATATTGATATAAGGTTCATGTCATATCTCGTTGCTCCTTCATCAGTCTTGTTGAAATTTATCAACTTCATTGATCTCTTTAAAGAACCAGTTTGATTTCACTGATTTTCTCTTTTTAAAATTTCCTATTTCATTGATATTTGCCCTTATTTTTATTATTTTCTTTCTCTATAAATTTGTATTGAATTTATTTTTTTGTAGCTTTTTAAGGTGAATCTTAAGATATTGATTTTAGAGATTTTTATTTTACAAATATTTATATTTTAGACCTACATTTCCCTCTCATCTCCTTTTTTACCTGTTTCCTACATATTTTGACATGCTATGTTTTCATTATCATTCAGTTCAATAATTTGCCTAATTTTCTTTTCAATTTCTTTTTTAATTTGTGAGTTATTTAGATGTGTGTTATATAAGTTCCAAATATTTGAGGATTTTCCAGATATGTTTTCAGTTATTGATATATAATTTTGCTGTGGTCAGAGAACACACTATGTATGATTTTAATACCTTTAAATTTATAGATGTTTGTTTTATGATCCAATGAATGGTCTATGTTGGTGAATATTTATGTACACTTGAAACACATATGTATTTTACAGTTATTTTCAAGTCTTCTGTATCCTTACTGATTTTTTGTCTATTAGTTCTTACTTAGGTACTGAATGAGAACTGATGAATCTCCAATAGAAAGTATGGATTTATTTCTCTTTTCAGTTCTTAAATGTTTTTTCTTAAAGCTTTGTTATTGAATGCATACTAATTTAGGATTGTTATGTCTTCTTGATAAATTGATCAATTTATTATTATGATTTTTTTTATCCCTGTAATGATCTTTGTTCTGAAGTCAACTTTATCTGATATTGGTATAGTCACTCTAGTTTCTACTCCTCTGTCTCATTATATTTAAAGTGGGTTTTTTCTAGACAATATATAGCTGGGTCTTACTTCTCTTTCTTTGCTTTTTTTTTTATCCATCCTGATAATACTCTATTGGAGTGTGTTTAATTATTGATATGTTTGGATTTAAATCTACCTTCTTACTCTTTGTTTTCTATTCTTCTACCTTTCACGTTGTTCTTTGTTCCTTTTCACATTGCTTTCTGCCTTTTTTTGGATTCAGTATTTTTTGCTGTTGGATTATTAGTAATACATTCTTTTACTTTTAGTATTAGCTATAGGTTTTATAGTATGTATGTTTAACTTATTACAGTAATATTGATGTAGTTAGTCATAAGTGTGCTATTTTGCTTTTCTTCCCATTTATACTTTTACTTTTTGGTACTCTTTTTTTTTTTTTTTGCCTTCTTTTGGGTTATTTTAATTATTTTACTCTTGTATTTTAATTTTTCCATTGACTTCTTTATATATGGCTTGCAAAAATTTAGTGGGTTTTTTTAAAAGTTAAAAATCTGTGTTATTAACATCAGAGTCTGTTTAGAGTCAATAGGGTACTGCTTCACATTTCATAATGATCCTTAATACTTTCTAATTTTCACTTCACACCTGAAATTTTACAATTCCCCTTTTCCATTTCTCACTTTAAACTTCACACTTTTCTCATTTTATTTTCCATTTCACAAACATAATACCCTACAACAGTATAATTTTATTCAACTACTCACCACCTTTGTGTTCTTTTGTCACATTTTCCATCTTCATGTTATAAATGCTACTTTACAATATTATTATTTTTTTCATTAAATAGTCTGGTGAGGAAATTATGATAAGAACAAAGCCATAGTCTTTTACATATTTACCTACTTATTTACCCTTTATATTATCTTCTTTATTTCCTGTTAATCAGAGTTTCCACCTAGTATCATTTCCCTTCAACCTGAAGAACACTCTTTTGCATTTCTTGTGCTGGCAATGAAGTCTCTCAGTTTTTCATATACTCAAAACTCTTTATTTCACCCTCCCCTTTGAAGAGTTTTTTTTTTTTTCCAAATAGAATTTGGGGTTGACTTTTCTTTTCCTTTCAGGACTTCAGAATGGCCTCTGTTTTTTTCTGATGAGAAATCTGCTGTTGCCACTATTGTCTCACTGTATGCCAAATATCTTTATTTGATGGCTTTTAAGAATTTCTTTTTGTCTTTGGTTTTCAGAGCTTTGACAGTGATGTGCCTAGGTAAGTATCGTTTTCTATGAGTTTATCCTTTTGCAACTTGAGCTTGAATCTAAGTTTTTTGTTTGTTTTGTTTTGCATATAATTTGGGATATTTTCTGCCATTATTCTATCAAATATTTTTCTTCTGATAAATCTCCTAATTCTGAACTATTGTAGCATTCCTAAAATAAATTGTATGTTTATTGAGCATTATCTTTATGTATAGTTAAATTTGATATTCTTAAATAAATTTGTTATTCTTACATACGTCTTCAGGAAAAATATATTGTTGGATGCTTTTTAGTCTAAGAATTTCTTATATTGTTCATAAATAAAAGTTGGGCTAGATTTGGAATTCATTATTTTTCTTTAGAATGTTATAGATGCTTCTCTAAGGTCTTCTGACATTAGTGTTTTAGAGGACAAGTTTGGATGCCATTTTAATTTTCTTTGGTAACTTCTTTTCTGAGAGGTACAATACTTAATACTTATAAGATTGTTTTCTTTGTATTTGAAATTGAAAACTGAAGAGACCAACATCTAAAATAAATATGTATCTTTTGCCTGATTTGGCTTGATTTTCCAGGGGCATAGTCAATTGAAGATTCGAGTTTCTCTTTAGCTTACGGGTTTTTTTTCTTATTCATTGATTCTCTCTTTTTTGTACCCTGCTTGAGGCCACCTGGGATGAGCCACAAAATGATCCACTGATAATTCCCAACAGCACTGGGCTTGGAGGTGTCTGGGAGAGGCTAAGCTGTGCTAGTGCCAAACTTGAGCAAGAGGTATGGAGCACACTAGGGCCAGATGCTGCTTGTTTCGGGTTTTTGAACCTTTGAGAGATTTTAGGAAAGCCCACAGCATGAGTCAAGACAGGCCGTTTGTATGGAAAAACCACTGGAAGCAGCTTGGGTGTGTCTGAAAGTTGGGTGGAGCAGGGTCTCAGGGAATTACTAGGGTAGGGTGGATGAATGGTGTTAGCTGGGTGGATGGAGACTCAGATATGAAGGCTGGATGGGGAGAGGGCTCAAGAAAGAAACAATGGATTCTGACAGCACTTATGTCTGGAAGAAATTTGCCCCCTCCAGCCCTTGCACTGCAGCCAATCAACTTAGTTCCTCCCCATTTGTCCCTGGTGCCTTTTGAGCTGCCCCAATGCTGAGCCCCAGCTGGAGCTTACAGTGAGTGAGTCCATTAGCGAGTAAGTCCATGCACAGGCCTTTTAAGAGGTACACCTGGTACTCTAGCCACTCTCCATCTCACTCAGCCACAATCTTTGCTGGTTTTCACAGCCAGAAGTTGTGGCGACTTCTGTTTCTGTCACTGGAACCCTGGGCTGGGGAGCCTGCTGTGGGGCTGGGACTCCTCACTCCTTAGGGGGCACCTCTGCAGCTGAGGTATCCCTCCCAAATTTTAACCACCACAAATGGGTATGGTGGCCAGCCCATTCCATGTCTCCACCCCTCCTACCAGTCTCGAGATGGCTTCTTTTATATATCCTTAGTTGTAGGGCTTCTGTTAAGCTAGACTTCAGGTAGTTTTCAAAGATGGTTGATCTGGAGTTTTGTTGTAATTTTGATGTGGTCATGAGAGGATGCAAGCATTTACCTACTCTGCCATCTTGACCAGAAATCCAGACGTGTTTTTTTTCTTTTTTCTTTTTTTGATGGTCTTGATTGCTTTGAGGAATACTGTCAGATATTTTGTAAAATGTTCTTCAGTTGGGATTTGTCTGATGCTTCTCTCCTGTTTAACCTGGGGTATGTGTTTTTCGGAAGACTAAAGAGGTAAATTGCTATTTTCATCACATCATATGCAGGTGACATCCTGGCAACCTAACTTACCACAGTTGTGGTGACTATCTAGCTAAGGTCACGTCTATCAGGTTTCTCCTTTGTAAATGACTCCTTCTTCTCTGTTTCCATATGAACTTTTTGGAGGGAAGTTACTATACACAGTTTAAACTTAAGGAGTGGGGAGTTATGGTCCACCTCCTTGAGAGTAGAGCACCTATAAAAATTATTTGGAATTTTTATGTATAAAAGATTAGTCTATTCTTCTGAAATTTTTTATTTATTCAATTATTTATTTTTATCAGTATGAACTCATGAACATTTATTTTATATTTTGGGTCATAATCTAATTATATATATATATATATATATATATATATATATATATATATATATATATATATATATATAATTTTTTAAATTATTTTTTCTTAAGTTCTTCCAGCTTTGACTATTGGGAGCTTTTTCAGTTGACTCCTGTGTCCCTTTGATATTGTGGGGTTTTTGTTAATTGTTGAGTACTTGTACCACAAGATGCTCTAGGCTCATCTTATATATTTCCTGCCCTAATCCAAGTATCAGCCATTTCTCCAAGTAGCCATGTTTCCTTTCATTGTAGAATAGTATTAGAAACCAAGATTTCAGTCGAAGGTGTGATCATTGTTACTGGGGTGTCCCTGCTTCTAGGCCCTCTCAGCACACAGAACAAGGAAATATAGGTATGTATAATCCATGAATATGTATTTATCTATAAAATTTTCTATATGTAACCATATCTAAATAAAACTAAACATGAGTTCACACTGATGTCTTTAACTGTAACGAATTCTTCTAGCTGATAGCCTTTGCTTATCAGTAACCTCCCACTTCAAAAGTAAGGAACCTGGCTCCCACCATTCATCATCCATTTATTTAATTGTTCAATTGCAGAATACATGTATAAAAATATTAGAGTTGTTAATCATCAAGTGTTTTTATCCCCCTTTGTAAAATAAATGCAATGATTCAATTCAAAATTATATAATCCATTTTCTAATAATACTTGTCTTAAAGTTATTTTTACTGAGATTATATGATATTCAATAAAAACAATTCTATTGTCATTTATTTTCTGATTATTGTTATTTGTTTTATTTCATCATTATTAACGAAAATAATTTTGTCATATCATGACAGAAAAATTATCTATTCTTAGTGTCAAATATGGTAGGTATGCCACAATTGAATTAATCAAGTTAGGTTTTTTTATTGTATTAATGTGCTAATGATTATTGCTATTGCTTTCAAGTTTAGTAATCTTCAGTCTCTTCTGGTCTTGGGTAATTCCCTTTATCTACGTTCAGAGTACTTATTTTCTTTGAGTGAGTGAAATATAAAGGAAAAATTGGCCTTGATTCCTTGGAACAATTTATTTTTTTAAGCTATTCACTCTGAGCTACTGCATCTCCTCCTTTGTTTGTTTGGGGCATTGGTGTGGTGGAGGACTGCTGCTGTCTCCTCATTCTCTAGGTTGGTACTTCTGGCCATGTAATGACAGGTACATATCTGAGTCTGATTCCATTTTACCTATAACTTACAGAAGTTCTCAACATTTCTTGATCTCTTGATGACATGTAACTTATTCCAACACACTCACTCACATATACGTTTTCTAATTTTCATCTTTTTTTGAACTATCAGTGAGCGTTCAGGATGGAGCAGAGGAGAGAACTAAAACCAGGAATTCAAAGTCACATCTTGAAATGAATGCCCAGGAATGGTTGACTTCTTAACTAAAGCTTCAAACTCCTAATAGGGTGCCCGACACATAGCAGTGGGCCAGAGGTGAATTCGTGTTACAAAAATTTATGTTGAAATGGGAATATTTTTTAACATATCTACGTATCGCTAGAACAAGTACTCTAGCCAACAGACAAATAAAACAAAACCTTAAAGTATGAGGAAATATGGCCTCAGAGATGGTGGGAAGTGATGAATTCAGTAAAACTTAGAGATTACATCTAAGCAGTTACATAGTAGTATATTTGTATCAATTTTCTCAGTCTGTTCTGATATTCCCAGCAGAATTTCATAGACTTATCTCCTCTACTTCTCATACCTTCTTCATCATCACTCTTATCTCTTCAGTCTTTTCCTATGAGTGTTAGATGAATTTCTAGGATTTTTCATCTACTTAATTCAGTTTTCTACAAAATTCAATTTTTGTAATTTTTAATTCAGCAACCATGTTTTTTAATGCCCATTTCTCTTGATCAGAAATGATTTTCTCCTCAGAACTTCTTAATGGGAATTAATAAATGCAGTGCCCACTTGAAAGTTATTAAGTCCATAGATTACCAGTTTTTGAAAAACTTATTTCTTGTAGCAAATTCATTAATAGAGCGGCATTTTCTCTAATTTTTTTGGTAGGATACCCTTCTCTGATGGAAGTATTTTTTCTGGATCCTGAGATTTTTCTCTTTTAGGCCTATTATTTTAGAGGGAGTTCCTTTCTTGTTTCAACAATAAGAATAATAATATTCTGTCAAAAAATTAGTGGGGGTTGCTGCCCAAATTCTGAGATTCTATATAAGGGGAATATAGAAAATTTGTACTTTAGTATGTATTTTTGTTACAAATTCAGTAGCTTGGGTGTGTGAGTGGATGTTTAGAGATGAAGTTCAAGCAGTCACAGCTGGGAAATTCTCCATTGTGCAAAAGGATATCTCTTTGTTTGCATTGGCTGAAGCTAATGTACACACCCATGATGGATTAGGCCAGGGTGGAGTGAGGGACAAGGGCCTGCACTTTGCGTGTGAGGCCCCTAGCCCCACTGTCTACCCTTCCTCCTCCAAGGTAGGGAGTGTTAGTGAAGTTTTGACAGGGTCTTCTCCACTTTGAAGGCTATTCTAATTTTTAATGGGAAAAGAGGGGTGGGTCATGAATCAACAAAATGTGCTTCCTTACGTTAAACCCACAATACACTAAATCTAGCAACAATTTCTCCTTGTTTTATCCATTTTTCAATGAAGGTGTTTGCATGGGTCATTTCCAATATCCAGGTCATCTGGGAGGCCAGATCTATTTATTTGTGCTTTGTCCTCATCTTGCAAAGATGTACCATGGCATATATATATACTTTTTTTGTTTGTTTGTGTTTTATTTTTTAAGAAAGTCCTCTTTTACACAGCCTGGTAAAGTAGTTTGCAAATGTACTTATGGGAGGTTGGCGGTTTGAACCAGTTGCAGCCACAAACTTCTCAGGCACGGAACCACTTTCAGCCATGGAACCCCTCTCAGGCACAGAATTCCCGGACTTGGAAAGACAGAACCCACAGCAATGAAAACATTCTGATTTGTACTTGGTTGACTTGGATACAACTGAAATTGCAAAACAGTTTATAGGATTATGACAGGCTTTGTGCACAATATTAGAATTGGCCGTGATAGTTAAACAGTCAAACTCTGATCAATTCTATAGTTGACGGTTGATGGACTTGCTGGAAGCTTGGAGTTGATCCCAGTACAGCAGAACTTACCATCCCTAAACCTCAGTTTCTTCATCTATAAAGATGAATAGAACCTTCAAATCTCTGAATCTTACACACACACACACACACACACACACACACACACCTCTATATATTCTTATACACATTATATATATATTCTTACATATATTATACATATTGATATATAAATTCTAGATTCTGAACCAGAATTCTTAAAGAGTAGTTACAGTTCTACAACGATTGGAACAATAGAAACTTTATTCACCTGGTTGCATAAGTTCTAGTATGTTTATTTAAAAAGCAATCACTTTGCCTTGCATGATTAGGCACCACACACCCTGGGCACATAGCATAGGTCATGGCACATTGCAGGAATTTCAAATATATTTGTTGAATACATAAATGAACACATATACCATCATTTTTAATGTCTTGTCCAGTATGGCCTTTAAAGATGTGCACCCAGGACCCAGCCCTGAACCCCTAGATATAAAGAGCTTGCTCTGTTTCTTCTCTCACTGAGCTCCTTCTCATGGAGTAAGGAGTCCTTAGGGCCAAAGGTTCATGTCCCTCCAGAGCCATCTCCCCCCATCCACACTCCATCAAGGTCTAGGGAGCTGAGATTGGGAAATAACTGGCCCAAACAGCCTCGAGCCTGCTTCTTGAGCCTACATCTATCTCATTCCTGGATTCTCCTCACAAAGGTAGATTGTTCTATAGGTGTGCCCACCCCTAAGCCCTGGAGGTGGCCAAGGAGTGGCTGCTCCCAGTAGCAGAGGTGAAAAGAGTAGGGAGGCTCTAAGAGTCTCCATTTCACTCTCGCCCCAAGTCTGGTAAATGCTAGGAAAGGCTGACTATTTCAATCACTTGCTCTTCCCATCTGCATCCCCAAATACACTTGTATGTTACTTTTTTATTAGAACTAGAAAACCATAGTGCCCATTAACACACACACACACACACACACACACACACACACACACACCACAAAACCTAAAGAAAAACACCTCTAATATCCATCTACCTCTATCTACCTCTCACCCTTTGTGACCCCTTTCTATCTTTTGATGTGTATATAAAAATCTAGAAATATAAGGAACCCATACAGAATTATAAAGACATGTAATAAAGAACATGTCTTCTCTTCTTAACTATCCTTATAAAAAGGGCTTTAAGATGAGGAATGCAATAAGCAACTAAAGAGTATTACAAATTCCCAGTCTTTCCCAGTTCCACCCTCCTTCACCTTTTGCTTTTTCTCCGAATGTTACAGTGAATTCTGAGAAAACATTAGTGAACAATATGTAGTTACTACTGAAACTCTTTGACTATATGACTTCATCCTGGATCAATGTGTTGGAACAAGCGCAAATCTTCACCCCAGGGTTTGTGTGGGGCTGAGATGGATCTTTGGTTACAGCAATTTGTGGATGCTGCTGGATGATAGAGTTGATTTCCTCTCCAACCCCCAGCCCACTCCAAATCTCAGTTAAAAAGAAGCTTTGTTTGCTCTGTTTTCCTAGTGTGGATTTTAAATATTTCCATTTTCCATGGATATATTAACATTTGACCATCCGTGTGATCCGCCAATTCCTATTTTGTCCTTCAAAGGTTGAAACAACACCCAGTCTTAGAATTCCCCTCAAAAAGCACAAGGAAATCCCTCTGAAGGCACCGTGAACCAGCTATAGACTTCATAATTAGGTTCCGTAATCAAGTACTTAATCGGAATAGAAGCCCTTACTGATTACAGCAGGAAGTCGGGACGGGTGGTGTACCCACAGCCGGGGTGAAGCTCAGCAGAGGTCTGGGAACACACACCCACCAGGGTCCAGGTCTGCACCAGAGCCCCGGGCCTTAATTAGCCCCAGCAATTAGAAATGAAAACAATCCTCCATTTTCTCATTAAAAGATGGGAGCCCCACCTTCACCGCGGTATTTGAAATGATAATTTTGCTACTGCAAAGACAGTGCTTAGGTCCTGAGCTGCAAGACCTTATCATCCCTCAGCTTGCTAAATTTCAGGAATCTCTGCATAATGGGAGATTGATTAGGGTTAATAGACTTATTTTTACAGGTCAAGACACAAGACACTTTGGGTTGTGGGTGCTCTTGCACGTAATATCACAAGCTATAAATCAAACTGTTTAGAAGAAGCGCGGAGCTTTTGGCCTCCAAACTGCTGGTAACAATCAACTTTTGTTTCTTCCCAGCTACTGTCTCCTTACTCTGCTTTTTAAAACTGCAGCCACAGTGTCAGCCAGATAGATGGGGATAGGGCTGGAGATTCATGCACTCTGTACCAGTTTTCAGAAGCCAGGAGGTGAGGGGTATCCCGCGTGGCTTCTTGGAATTCCTATGTTTGTTTTCCCTCCGTTTCTAAGGTAACCAGTGCCCAGCAGCAGCTGTAACAACTGTCCGCACCTGTCAATCTCGCTTTGACTTGATGGTCAAAAGCAATACAGCTGGATGAAGAGATTGCAAAATTTAAAATGAAAGAAAATTTACCTCCCCAAGGGATAATTTGAGTATTTAGTCTACAGGGGTCACCCATGGCATTGGGAATGGGGGTGCCATAGGCACAGCGACCAGGGGGGAAAAGGCACATGCAGCGTGAGCCTTAAGGAGACAGCTTCTTAAAGTTACTGCCGAAGAAAAACTGAAGGGAAACTGTCCACACAGGAGGAAATGTCCAAAAATACTTACCTTGAAAAGTTGAGAATACATGGTTATGAAAGTTTAAAAGATTTGGGGAATTTGCACCTATACCTCATTATTAGTGCTTTCCACTTCTTTTCTCTTGGTGAGCGGTGACCTCTAATTTACTGTATTTTTTTCTTTTAATCATAAGAAAGCAAAACTAATTTGTAGATTCAAATTGGGTTGTTTTTTCCCCCCACTTTCACAGGATTACTCCAAAGACGATGGTTTCACAATTTCTGAAATGTTATTGAGAGATGTAGCTGAGGACTCACCAAAAATACGTTTGATGATACCAACAAGTTTCCCTGAAGCATTATTATTTCACATCTTCTTTTTTGCCTGAAATTTTTTTCCCCACTCAAAGCTACATGGCTCAGCCATATGGAGTCACTCACTACATGGCAAGTGCTTTCCCCAACTTCGTAGAGCTGCCACCTCACCTAGCATGTAAGGGGAAAACTGGGAGTTGAGAGAATAAAACAGTGTAACAGCAGAGGTGAGAAGTGGGAAGGGAAGAGGAACGATGAGGAGGAGATGGGGAATGCTGACAAGTGCACTTGGAATCTAGATCTTGCCCAAGGGAGTCTCCTTACTTGTTTGCCATGTAGAAATGCATAATGAAGTCTAGAAATAAAGTTTGACAAGGGAAGTCACGCGAGTCCCCAGATGGCAGAGGAGGACAACCCAGTCAATGCCACCCTGTCCCCTGCTCCCTAGACCCAGTGGACGCTGGGGCAGCTTCACTGAAGGCTGGGGCCATCAGACCTGGGCACCAGGCTGGGAGCTGGGGTGAGGTTTTACTGTACTAATGGGATGACGGGAAGGAGATGTATCTTTGGCCCTGTGTGAGGTGGGGAGCTGTAACTGAAATTCCATTTATACAGCTGGGATCCTCAAAAGATTTCCAAGTTCATAAAAATGAAAAACTCCATCTCCTGGCTCAGGCACACAGCAAGAAAGCACAAGGGTCTGTCTCAGGCACTAAGCGATTTTTGAAAATCAGAACATATGCTTTGAGCAACCTAAACCCCAGTCTACACCAAACGTGGGGTTAAGTTCTAAATGTATATGCATGGTATGGTAACCCCCAGCTGAGAACTAACACAAAGTGGTCCAGGACTCACTGTGCTGCTGGCAGTCGTGGCTTGGCCTTGGAAGAGGGGGAAAGGCAAGGAGAGGAATGTATCCCATCCTTCTCCCACAAACTCCTTTTTGGATTTGCTCATTAAAAAATGAAATATTGAATTTCCTGTTTGAGAGTTTAAGCCAGCAACTACCTTCCCCTTTGTATCCGCATCAGGAGGAGGTAGCTACTATCCATTGACAGCCATTGTTTTGAAGGTTGAGGTACCAGAGGGAGGTATGGACTTTATGAGGGGTTAAAATGTAAATGCTATCTCTTTTTCCTTTACTTTTTCCCCAATAATTTTCTAATAGTTTTCTATTTCCATTTTAACTGAAGCCATCAATAGTCGAAGCAAATATTGGATATGACAGTGCCTTTTCTTTATGCAAGACTTTTTAAAAAACAACTGGCAGCTCAGATCTTTTATCTTAACCAGCCGTACTCACTAGTACTGTTGGTGGTAGAACTAAAATGGGTGGCTTTTTCTTTGCCTGATGCACAGGAAGGATTTTGTTTTGCTTCAGTTGTTTTTTTAATCCCTCTCTTTTGGCTTCTATCCATGTCTCCTCCCAGCTCAGACCATAAGACAGCTGCATAGAATTTACCTTAGAAAGTCCATTTTTCTGTCCGTAGGACAAGAATGGACATCTTGGTCCAATAGCCTGTGCATCCATCAAAGCAGCATCTAATATACACAGGTGCTCATTGTCTGAGGATATATTACTCAAGTTTCCACATGTAAATGGCTCAGAGGGAAGGAAATATACACAATACAAGAATGTTCACCAATTTACTAACCATGCAGAAAATTAATCCCTATTTCAACATCCCTCCTAGATTAACTTTGGGGAATGGTGAGACAGATTAGTTAGTATGTTACTAGGTAGACAGGGAGGTCCCTGGTGGAATAAACAAAAAAGCAGCCATATCCTGAAACTCCAGGTTCTGGAATGTCTCCTTCACTCCAGGACAGAGAGATGAGAATATGCCTGGAGGTTAATAAATTATCTCAAACCCCTTTTGGCCCAACAAAGGAGCAGATCAAGTAGATAGGAATAGCTTGTTTTGTTAATCCCTTCAGCACAGGCAAACAGGTCAAACCTAATAGATGAATTTCTTTAGGAGGCTCCAGCCCCCTGCTCCAAGCAGGCAAGGAAAAGTATAAAAGTAAAAGCCTTTTGCCTTAGCTAGTGGGCTTCCCAGGTTCAGGTACTCCATCCCGTTTGGGAGCTGCAATCTCATCTCCTGCTTTTAATAAACTTCTTTACAACTCCTTGTAGAATGGTCCATGTGTCCGTTCTTTGGCTTCACGAGACATGATGCTGGCCTACACCTAGAAATCGCCAGCCAATCCTACATCAATGGGACCTGTCACCTCCACACATTGGGGACAATCATCAGATATAGGATAGGCATATATACTACAAACGTATCACAGAGCAAACTTGTAAATCTTGCAAAATATCCAGGACTTTTGAAGTCAATGGAGAAATGCTATAATCAAGCAAAGCCGCTGACAGATGAGGACCTAAAAGATTTAAACCAGTTAATAGTTTAGAGGGGTCCACTTTCCCTTCCTCATTCCAACCTCCTCCCTGTAAAGTGGGGAAATTGTAGGGTAAAGAGGAGTGTCATTCAAAGCTTGTGAGGGCCTCTTTCTGGGTCCATTCCCCTGAGGGTGGACCACACCACCATGGTACACACACCTGTCCAGGGGTGTCCAAGGGGCTGCTGCTAACAAGAGCGTTGGGTGAGGAGTGTGGACAGGACTTGGTTGTGTGGTTTGAGGTGTCTACTCACACACATGGGACAGGAACCTCCATTTGTATGCCTTCTCCAGGTCACACAAATATTAGAGACAGGAATACATGGAGCATATTTGCTGTAATCAGAGGGGAGAGAAGTGAAGGAACAGAGATGGTTAGCAACTTGCTTAAAGTGGAATTTGTACACATTGCTAACATCAAATCTTGGGTTTTTTATTTCCTTCTTTCTATTTTTCCAGTAATATCTGTTTAAAAATGACATATTTATCCATCTATTCTTTCATTCAACAAGTGTTCTCATTCTCTCCTCCTTTTTCCGTCTTTCCCTCCTTTACTCCCCCCTTGTCTGTCTCTCTGCTTTGAAGTAGCTAATGGATACGCAAACACACGCACTGTGTAATAATACACAGTGACGACTGCAGTTGATATGTGGTCATTGTATTGTGCCATCCAGATCCCTCTTCAGTAGAGGACTTGTGGCTGCAGCTGCTGGGCATGCTGTCAGCACACAGCCTCCAGCTCTTAGCCCCTCCAGGATTGCCACAGCTGCAGAGAGCCCCCTGGCAAAAATACATACCCCTTACCAGAGAGGCTCACATCCAATGGCTGATACATGCATGGTACAGAGGCCAGGCTACTTCAGCCTGCCTAGGACAGTGCTGAAGGTGCACTCTAGCTTCAGAACTCCCTGAAGAATAGACTGAAGCTGTCATTTGATCTTCACTGAAGCTCGTTGGCTCCCTCTGCCCAATCTTGCTTCCTTCCTCTCCTTTGCACACGTCTTGATACCAAGGACATTCTTTAATAAACATCTTGCACATAAACCGTATTTCAGAGTCTGCTTCCTGGTGAACCCAACTACAATGTTGGTTCTTATGTAGGATGCACACAAAATAATGTAAAGTATGTTCCCTGTACCCTAGAGGGGGGAGTGAGACATAAATAAAATAACTGCAGCATAAGGTAAATGTAATAAGAAGTGGGATATGTGTGAGTTCAGATCACTCTGTTTAGGATGATTAGTATATTAGAGATGTCAATCACGTCGTCCATGCCCATACATGTTCTTCCCACATCCCTGAAAGAAACAGTCAGAGATGTCATGTACTCATGTACCTTCTATCTGCCTCCATGGTTGACTGGTTAAGAGGTGGACATCAGACCCAGGGGAGTCAATCCACTTGCTGGGCTTCTGTGTCTAAAGAATTGGGAAATTGGGACATAGTGAAAATGTACTCGTTTCCACTGGATTCTGGAATTGATGGGACAAACAAGCCACCAGATATATAAACTACAGAGAGTTGGTATGATGAGAGTGAGAATAATGAAACAGACATTAAAAGAGCAACAGACATGTGGAAACTTTGGAACCCAGCAATGGGGAGAGTAACTTACATTTCTGATTTTCTGGTACCTCTGACTCCATTCTCACACGAGACCTGGCTCCCTTTGGTGCCTTGGGTTCTGTGAATTAATCCTGTACTTTTTATCCAACAGATTAGCTCTTTTGGCTAAAGCAGTCTGTTTCTTATAATAATATTGGACTAAGACAATCATAAGGGAAGGGACTTGAATTGGGAGTTGCTGGAAACATAAAATTTTAATAGGGGAAGATAAAGGAAACATGGAATTCAAAGCAAGAACAGCATCACACACAGAGGTGTTGAAACATATATTTGTTCGACATATTTGGGGAATGATGAATAGGCCAGTTTGGCCAATGTGGAGGAAAGGGAAAGCAAAATAACAGGATAAACGTTTGCAAGACTGGTGGGAAAACTTGATTAATCGAAGGAGCTGGCCAGCATTAAAGAGTCTATTCATTCTTTTTAGGAATTCCCAGTGGCCACAGAATACATGAAATAAGGATACAAGGCAGTAAATGTTGGCTGTTGGAAGAAGTGAGGAAATAAAAATAGGGCACTGAGTGTATTTCTTGTGGCAGGGTAATAAGAAAGGATTAATGAAAATAGAGCAACAAAATAAAAGGAATTAATGGGGAACTAGCAAGGTGTTTTGGCTCTTGCTGAATGATAGGGGATAGATAAACTTATTTCTTAGTCACACCCACGGTATAGGCCACACATGACTGCACAGGCTGTGCTCTGCCCAACTCCAAGGACTGCTCTTTACAATGACGTTATATGAAAGGTCCCCTTGGGGTTGTGCAATACGGGTGGCTTTACTCATAAGTTATACCTATGTATCAACTCAAGATCTTTGATAAAAATATCCCAATTCAAACTGGTTTTAAAACAGACTTTACTGGCTTATTTAACTGAAGAGTAAAGAGGTATACAGTTTCAGGGAGGTTAATTCAGAAGTCCCCACAATCAAGGTTCTGACTCTAGATCTCTTTAATTTTTTCATGTGTGACAACTTTATCCTGTGGTTGGGTCCTCTCATGGTGGCCAAAATAGCTTCAGTAGTCTGAGATTTCATTTCTTTATAACCATCTGATCAGAGGAATAGAATATTCTTCCATGATTTCCCAAAAGCCTGATTAAATATTTCCTTGGGTCTCATGGACCTAAATTAGGTTATGCCCATCCAGTAGTGTATAGGTGAGTGTTTAACAACAGGCATGTTCTCTCTTTCTCTATCCCCCCTCCAAAGAAAAAGAAAAAGAGGGAGGAAAAAAGCCCTGATTGTAGCATTTGGCATAAATACTCTCACCATCACTGATTTCAAACTACCAAAGTGATGTCACTGAACGCAACGTTGAGAAGAGGTCCATGCTCTCCACTCTTTGAAGCCCGTGAGAGCTGGCTACAGCACCCTAGTATTCCCATCTCTGAACCAATCATCACTAATAGATTGATAAGGCATGCTGATTGGTTTAGGGAAATCAAGACTTTGAAGTTCTCTGGTCAATTTCATCCATACACATGTAAGACAGGAGTGGGAAAATGTCTAATAGTATCTAAATTAAAGCAGGAGAAAGATGAGGAAAAAGAGGTAAAATGTTGGAGAAACAAGACAAATATAGAGTTGGACATAGAAAAAGAGTCAAAGATTATGAGTGGGTGGTAAGATCATGAGGCATGGAGGAAGAAAATTAAGAGGAGTTAAGTGGAGAATAATCACAGAGCTACCAAAGTATTCATCCTTGTACTGAAAGCTCTCTAGAGTTTGGGCCCACTTCATTTTCCAGGATAATTTGGAAGGCACTATAGTATAATGGTGAATAGTCATGTGATCTTGGAGAAGTTATGAAAGATATTCTGAGCCTCCATCTTCCTTAGAAATGTAAAAAGTGAGCATTTTTATTGTCAGGATTAGCCCACAGATTTAAGTGTTTTTCAAAGATTAACTATGGGAGAGAGTAGGGCAGAGTGGCTAAGGAAGCATTCTCCAGAGCTGGGACGCGTGGCCTGACTCCCAGTTCTATCTGTTATTGACTATGGGACCTTGGGCAAGTTGATGAAACCAACATGCATCCCAGTTTTTGAATCTGTACAATGGGGATTCCAACACTATTGTTAATTAAATAAAGAGGCCATTAGATTAAGGTGATCCTAATGCCTTAGCACTCTATGTAAGCAAATCAACACCTAAGCTTAAAAACACCTTAAGGTTAAGAAATCTAAATCTAAAGACAGCCAATCGCAAATAGCCAGTGAGGCTTTCCCAAATAAGGCAAATGCTTAAGCTATAGCCAATCAGATAATTTCCTGGCCTTTTGTATCTTCTCTATGGAAATCTTGCCTCTAGCTCCTGTTAGTGCAATGCTCCCAACCACTTCTGGTTTGGCGCTGCCTGATTTAAATCGATTTTGCTTAAATAAACTCTTAAACTTTTTAATATGCCTCATTTTATCTTTTAACACCATCTATCTCATAAGGTTTTATGAGGATCAAATGAGTTAATATAGATAAAGTACTTGGAAAGTACCTGAAACTTTACAAGTACAATGCGGCAGTGATAAGTAGAATGATTATGTAAAGTATTTAGAAACAAGAATGGGCTACTGTTTCAGTAGGTCTTGGCAGGAAACAGAATTCACTCCTGGTGCTTCAAGTGAATCGTCAGGAATGAAGGGATGACCTAACGAATGGGTTAGGTACGTTCAGAGACTAGTAACAGTGAGACACATGACCTCCTTAGGGCTGAAGTGACAGAGAGAGGACATTAGATTGCCAGAGTCCAGTGAAAGGTGAAGCCTTGGAGGAAGAGCCACCAGGTGGGAGTTGAAGATGCCCAACTTCTCCTAGAAATATGGCTCTGAAGTAGGGAGAGGAGGAGAGGGGAGAATGTCTCAACATCTTCTTCCTCTCCCTCTCAGATCTTCTGCTGGGACCACCCACTGGATGAACTCAATCAGAAATCTGCCAGCATGGAAGCCTGGGGACTTCCAGGGAGCACATAGCAGGACAGAAAAGGGCAGAGAGTGGATGAAATTAATTTAAAGTATATTTTATTTAGTATACTATATCAAAATATTATCATTTCGACATGTGAGCTATATAAAATTATTATGATGATATTTTGCATTCTTTTTGGTACTAAGTCTTCAAATCTGGCATGTATTATACATTCTCAGTGCATCTCAATTCAGACCAGCCACATTTTGGGGTCTCAATAGCCATATGTGGCCAGTGACTATCACATTGGAGAGTGTAATTCTAACCTGCTGTCAGTATCATGGAACTTCAAAACTGAAACAGAAAAAGAATCATTAATACCACAAAGTTACACACTAGTGATGAATAATTGTATGAGGATGTGCCATCAGAGGCTTCAGCAGGTCCAAACTCATGTTGTGGGATTTACAGTGTTCATCAACAGAGCTGATAAATGACTAAACGGCATCTTTTTCGCCCGCCCCCCCAAAAAAAAAGACACTCTTTTTTTTTTTTTTCATCTAGCAAAACATAAGGAACCAGCTACCGTTTGTTAGGATAACTCGACAGGCAGATCAACTGTGGACCTCTTAAGAACAAAATGTAATTGCAAATCTGTTATGTGTGAAAAGTAAGTTAGCGACAAACGCACATTCCAAAATCATGTCTGTTATAGCAATCTGTTTCCAAACACTCATTGAATGTATGCAGTGTATAAAGAATGAATATCTTAGTCCATTTTGGGTTGTTATAACAAAGATGTCATAGACTGGGTGCCTTAAATAATAAACATTTATTTCTCACAGATCTGGAGGCTGGGACATTCAAGATCAAGCTATTGGCAGATCCAGTGTCAAGTGAGGGTCTTCTTCCTGGTTTGCAGATGACGGTTCGTGCAGATAATAGTTCTTGCTGGATCCTCACATGGCAGAAAAGGCAAGAGAGGTCCTGGAGTCTTTTTTTTTTTTTATAAGGGCACTAATCCTAGTCATGAGGCCTCCACTCTCATGACCTAATCACCTCCCAGAGGATTTCAACATATGAATTGGGGTGGGGGTGGGGGGCACAAACATTCTATCCATAACAAGAAGGTTCTTAGCCATTATGGGTAAAGCTCATTATCTTCTGATCAGAATTTTCCCTTATGGTAATAAATCTGGCCAGTGTTCTCTGTGGGACTTCAGATGACTGTGGTCGCCTTTTCCATAACAAGTATGGAGTCTGATTTTGTTCATTCTTAATCTTATACAATTTCCATTTTGTGAAAATGTGGCTAATGTCCTTGCAGTTTGGGAAAGTTGGTTGTTTCTTTTGGCTTTCCCAATGAAGTGGTTTTTCACTGTAATTTTGTAAACTGTGTATTTTCCTGGTTTTCTTCTCAGCTAGGGAGATTTCTGCTATTACCCCTGAGCCTCCCCCACTTCCCTTATCACCAAAGGAGAAAATGTGCACAAATATGCATCTTTTTCAGGATATAAGATATTATTGCTTTATTGCTTTTACACAATTCTTAAATTCCATGAAATCTTTGGAAAAGTGAAATGAAGCAAAATCGGATTCTGCCTATTGCACTTAGAAACTGGATTGAGAGAGCTAGGTAAGCAATTGTTACAACCTGTTGATTGTGTGGTCTACTTCCAGCAGGCAAATCCAAGCATGTATTACAGTACATAAAAAAATTAAAATGATGTAAAGCTCTCCTGACCTCCAGCCTCTCTCCCTCCTAGCTATCTTATCTTCAGGATAGTACAGAGCACAACACCCATCTGATCCTGAAAGAGTCAGGAAATGCTCAGCATTCGTGCCTTTCTGCCTCCTCTTCCCGAAGGCCAGGCTGCCAAGACGGACGCTCTTTCAGGAGCGTGTGTGCGCCCAAGTGCAAATGTATGGCTTCCAGAATCATGTCTGTGATTTGATGTTAGCATTCTGAAAAGTTTATTCACGTTGTAAGCACTTGATGAAGAGCCCTCAGAGTAAACTCTTGGCTAAAGATGGATGACCTGAGTTTATTCAAAGACCAAATAATTTCCAGACATTTATTTTGGATGGAAACACATGTCTTTCCCTTGGCAATAATTTCCTTGTGAGAGATACAGGCAACCTCCGACTTGCAAATAGACTATTCACAAATTTTATTTGTAGGTCAGTCGTTTGGAATGCACAATGATTTTTCCCCATAGGACTAATGTTATAAATGGCAGTTAAGGACCCAGGCTATCCCCCAAATTCTTACTCTAACACACACCTTGGTTGAAAAAATGTAATGGAGAATAGTAGAAAACAAGAGCCACACAATACTCTGCTTATCTCTAGGATATTTCTGTGAAAATTATCTCTCATGCTGATTACAGGCATAATGTCTGGGGCAGACTGACTGAACTTGAATCTAGGCTTGGATACACACCAGTTGTGTGACTTTGGTCAGGTCACTTAACCTCTTTTCAGTTTTCTCATTCATGAAAAGAGGAGGATGATGTTAAGATCTATTTCATAGAGCTAGAGCATTTGCAAAGCACATACACATACACATACACACACACACACACACACACACGAACAATTCCTGGAACCCAGTAAACACCACGTGATTATTTGCTATCGTTATTATTGGTTCTGGTAACCCACATGGTGCTGATTTTATTTCAATCACTGATTCTTATTTTACTGAACAAAAAGCAAGACTAGTGGACTATTAACAACAAAATACAGTGGAGGAAAAGGAGATGGTGTGGTTTTTTGCTGTTTGGGTAAAGTAAGATAAAGGAAAGAGAAGACAGATGGATACTGATGTTGAATTATAGGATATTGCCAATGATTCCGAAGATTGCATTTTTTTCAGAGTCGGGTTTATTTATTATAAATAATTTGGAAAATGTAAAAAAATACAAAAGAGAAATAAAAAATCTATCCAAATGTGACCACCCAGAAATAGCCACTAATTACTTTTTATTTTGTTATCTTTCAGTATTCTGTCCAATGCATGTGTACAACTCTCAAAAATGATTAATAATAATTATACATAATCCATATTATTTTCATATTTGATTTATTCATTTAGCAACATACCATAAAATTTTTCTCATATTCCTATAGTATGTGATTTCTAATGACATCATGGTTTCTATCACGTGGACATGCTAAAATTGATATAGACCATCCCCAGTTGATAAACATTTAGTTTGTTTCCCTTTTAATACTATATTAAATAATGTCATTATAATTATAGATATAGATAAAAGTTTACCATATTACTATTTATTTCATTTAACCAATAAATCAAATTTTCTGCATGGACTCTATGCATAATTTAAGGCTTTTGATACATTTTGCTGAACTACCTTCTTAAGAGCATGTTCTAATTCATTTTTCTTCCAGCAATGAGACCACAGGTTCCTAGAAAGTTTCCTAAATTCTGAGATTGAGAATGTATTTAATCTTGTCCATCTGATAGGTGAAAAGGGGCATCTCGTGATTTTAAGTTACATTTTGAATTGATGTTGAACACTTTTCATATGTTTATTGTTCATTTGAATTTCTTTTGTCAATTATCTTTTCACAGTCTTTGGCCATTTTTTGGCTGTTCATCTTTCAATTTTTTTTTGGTTTTCCTTAAGAAAAACCATTTTTTACTTGTATTCATACAATACAAAAATGTATTTGGAATGTAAAAAACAGAGTGTGTGATTTAAATTTTTTTTTTATTGAGATATAATTGACATATAGCCTTGTGTAAGTTTAAGGTGTACAATGTGTTGATTTGATACACTTGTATACAGGCATTTATGTATTGCACTTTATTTTATTGTGCCTCCCAGATATTGTGTTTTTTACAAATTAAAGGTTTGTGGCAATTCTGTGATAAGCTGGTCTATTGGCACCATTTTCCCAACAGGTTCAGATGATAGTTAGCATTTTTTAAGCAATAAAGTATTTCTTAATTAAGGCATGTACTTTTTTTAGACAATACTATTGCACACTTAACAGACTACAGTATAGTGTAAATAGAACTTTTACATGTGCTGAGAAAGCAAAAAAATATGTGACTTGCCTTATTGCAATATTTGCTTTATTGTGGTGGTCTGGAACGAAGCAGGAAATATCTTTGAGGTATGCCTGTATTGCAATATGATTGTCACCATAAGGTTAATTAATATCTCTATCATGTCTTAATCATTTCTTTTTTGTGGTGAGAACAATTAAGATCTAGTTTTTTAGCAACATGGAAGTTTATAATACAATATGCTTCTGATGAGACACTGCTATTGCAAAGTGAGTTGAAGCCCCACAGACACTGTTTATTGAAATCAACGCTGGCTGGACTGAATGGCGAGGCTGAGAGAAAGTGAGTGGGGCAAAGAGGCATTGGATACAATCACTGGATGGAGTGTGCACAATAACAGGAAACTCAGGAGCAGCCAGTGTCAAATATGGAGGAAGGTTTAATTCTTATACATGTGAAAAATTAAAATAAGAGGAGGGAGAATTACTATGTAGAGTATTTTGAAAGTAGACAAACACAAGCAAGCAATTCTGCCTTTCTGGATGTCAGTTAGGTGGCCTCATTGATAAAGACTGTTTTAAATGTTTTATAAAATAAAAAAGGTAATGTAATCCAAAGGTAGTTCACATACCTACCATTGGAGTAAGAGCAAGTTATAAATAACACATGCATAACCATTTTGTAATTAATTAAATGATGGCCTGATTAGAAAGACAGGGCAAGATTCTTTGTGAATTTTTAAATTCTCAGAAAATATAAATTCTGTTTATTTAAGGATAGGAATCTTCCTTCGCAAAGGAAGTAAATTTATGAAATGGATAATTTGGCAAGAACGGCAGAATGATGAAAAATCAGAACATTTAGAATGGGGGGGGGATAAAGTTACATACAGAGAGATGACACAAAAAACACAAGTATAGAATAGAAGTTACAAAAAGATCTTAAAGAGGTGACGACAAAGGGGTTGATAGATATAATGCAATACGAATTACAAGTTATTGGTAAAATTCAATATAAAGTTTAAAAAATTAAAAAAAAAACAACTCTTGGAGGTTCACATGTCAAAGTGTACGGGAATCATACACTCAGGAAATTATGCTAATAAAAAAGAGTATATGATATCCAATATAAACAGAGACAAGAAGCTGAATACTAGATTAGAAATACCTGAGGAATATTGCTATTTGGGGATCAGGAAATGGTAGATATGTACACAGTTCTGAAAAACTTGAAAGTGGTAGGATAAACTACATAATGTCAGGGAAATGTTAGCTGCAGCAGGAGGAGCCATAATTTGGCCCAGATGGACCAGGCGGGAGTTGGCAGAGAGTGCAGAGTGGTAGGGCATAGTGGGAAACACACCCTCTATGAGGAAGTAGGGGTATCACCACATAGGGGTAGATGACTGTTGGTGAGTGCCAGCAAGGTATACTAGGGTGATTCAGCAGGAGGAAGGGATATGCAGAGTCCCAGGGAATCCATCTGGGGAAGGCAATAGTCGGAAAGCTATGGAGTTGGTGTAGGGTAGTGTGGTAGCAAGGCTCCAGCTGCTAAACTGGAATTTACCCAAGGGACTCATTTCCTGTGAGAGGCTGGCAAGACTATGGCAGAGCCTCCATCCCAGGAGGACAAAGTATTGGTTAGAATCTTGATTCATCAGAGAGCCTCTTAACTCATGGACCTGCCTTTCCAGTTCCTAGGGTGGAAGCTGGGATCTTTGCTGTAGGAGATGAACAGCTAGAAAGCAGAGTCCCTGCATTTTGAACGAAGTGACTTTGATAAAGCCCTCCTTTCTGAGGACAAGGATATGGAAATCTATGATTATTCAAATGCTATATTTGGAACAGAAGCTAGTATCTGTAGGAAAAAATAATTTTACAGTGTTGGAAGAAATTCTAAATTTGATATAGTAGACCCTTTTTAAAATATCCTGTTTCCCCAAAAACAAGACCTAGCCGGACAATCAGCTCTAATGCGTCTTTTGGAGCAAAAATTTATATAAGACCAGGTATTGTATCATATCATATCATATCATATCATATCATATCATATCATATCATATCATATCATATCATATTAAAATAAGACTGGGTCTTATATTAACTTTTGCTCCAAAACACACATCAGAGCTGATTGTCTGGCTAGGTCTTATTTTCAGGGAAACACGGTACCTTATTTATCTGGAATTCAGCATGTGGTTCTTAATAAGCAAATCTGGTTCTTCAAACACTTGAACTTAAAAATAAATCACCCAAGGATTTAAATATTTCTAAAATATATTATTTTATTCCTTACTTAAACTGTCTATTGAACATAAAACTTTTGGCCAAGATTCAGGATGAGTGTTATGAACATCTAGGATTACACTGTGGAATTACACACTCTGCGACTGCCCGTCAGCTCTTCTGTTCTCTCCCTTGGTCTATAAATTGTCCTATATATAAATTGGCCTATAAATTGGCCATTATTGTTGGCCTATAAATTGTCACTTCTACAGTTATGGTGTCTCATAATATAGAGATGTTTTTGACTACTCTTTCTTCAGTGTATTTCTTTGTTATTCCAAGATAGGATGGGTCTCATCAGGATCACAGGCACTTTAAAGAAGGAAGAGAGAAAACTGTATGGCAATTCCTCAAAAAGTTAAAAATAGAGCTGCCATATGATACAGCAATTGCACTGTTGGGTATTTATCTGAAGAAAAAAAACAACAACACTAATTCAAACAGACATATGTACCCCTATTTCAATTAACATTACTAGTAATAGCCAAGATATGGAAAGAACCTAGATGTCCATCAACAGATGAATGGAAGATGTGGTATATATATGGAATATTATTTGGCAATAAAGAACAATGAAATCTTGCAATTTAGGACAATGTGGATGAACCTACAGGGTATTGAGCTAAATGAAGCAAGTCAGAGAGAGAAAGACAAATACCATGATTTCACTTATATCTGGAATCTAAAAAAAACACAAATCAATGAATAAAAAAGAACACACAACAGAAACAAGCTCATACATGTAGAGAACAAACGGATGGTTGCCCAAGGGGAGGGCGTTGGGGGATGGAATTGAAAATACAAATTTAAAAAATTAAATTGAAAAAAGAACATGCAAAAAAAGAAAAGAAAAAGTCTGAGATCTCAGAGTGGCTAGGTTCTTCTCAATTTACGTATTGATGTAAAATGACTTTCTAGAGCAGATGGGGGTGCTGGGCCTTAAAGAGGGATACTTAAGAAACCTTACAAAATTTGATGTGCACAGTGCACTTATCTCTATCTCACAAGAAAAAACAAGATGAGAAATAGGGGCCTGCTTCTGAAAAAAAAGGGATGAGAAATTTAGTAACTAGTATGAACAAACCCAGAGGAGGGGTAATAACCACTATAAAAAAGGAGGAAGACACCATCAGGAACCTCTCAGTTTCACTTCCCTGCTTCCCTGTACCTTTGGCTACTCGTCACAATGCCACAAAACTGTATGGTAGGTAATATGGCCTCCAGCATGTCCAGAGCTTAATACCTCTGTGTGTGGAGAAGGGAAAAGGTTTCTTCCTTCTACTATAATTAGAAAAAAAATCTAAGAATGAACTCTGGTTAGACAGGCTTAAATCATCCATTCACTCCTTGAACTGGGACAGGAGACCAGGGGTGGGACAACGAATGGCTCAGCTCAGGTCACAGGTTTATGACTTGTGACCAGGGGGCAGTGCTTTTTACAGAGAAGGGTGAACATGGTAGGAAGAATGAGTCACCATTGGGGGCTAGGAAGCTGTCTTAATTTGTGTGGATTATTGCAGGTAATAAAATGTGTGAATAATTTGAGAAAATTAAATAAACAAGACAGCAAATGAGGGCATCTGGGATGTGGTGAGGGCTGTGCAAGGACTGGTAATATCTGGAGCTTGGAACTGGGGTTTGCTTATTTCTGAGTAGCCCTGGGAAAAAAGGAATGTTTCTGTGAATACAAAATGAAAACACTGTTCTGTAATGTAACACTCATGGAATCTTTTTTTCTAGAGACTTAAGGACAGAGTTGATACTTCTTTGTCAATAATAGAGGGAAAAAGTCTGCAGGAAGCAGGGATAGATGTCTGAAGATACACATCAATCCTCCATATTTGTGCAAACAAAGATTTCTCTGAGCAAATGTTCACTTAAGGAACCACTTAAAACCCTGATAGGGTTTGGTAAGGACACTGCTGAAATCCCAGTGAAAAGCCTGACACCAGCCTGAATCTACTGAAAGATATTTTAGAAACTCAAGGGCCCTAAATTACACTGACCCAGGCTATGTCCTAAAGTTCCTTCAACCTGCCCCCAAAACACTGAGAAAGAAGCACAATTTATAGACAGGTACAAAAGATTCATGGGTAGAAGAAGGCACACCTATAACCCTAGAAAAGTGGGGCTCCCAAACAAAGCCCCAGTTCATTACAATCCCCAAATCACACCGGGCAGCCATTGAGCTGATAATGGAGTCTGTGATATAAATTATTGGGCCCATGAGAATATCAACAAGCATTGAGTAATGAGTGGAAGATAGAGAATTTACATAGAGGTTCTCAGGAGTATCCTGACGTATATTTAGAGCTCAATCTTTGAGACTGGCTACATCTGGATTCATATCCCACCTCCATCACTTACCAGTAGGTGGACTAGACACATCCTCTCTGAGCCACAGGAGTAATAAAAGGACCTGCTCCACAGAGATGGGATAAAGATTATGCTAAATGAGCATAGAAAACATTTAGCATAGTTTCTAGTATGATCAATAAATATGATCCCATTTTGCTGCTAGCAACCAAAATGATCTCCAAAAATCTGAGTATATCGTTCTTCTACCTAAAACTCTCCTGTGGCATCCTATTGCAATTAGAATGAGATAAAATCTCCTTACCATGGCTTACAAGTCCTTAAATGATCTAATTCTTGTCTTACTTTGCAACTTGATTTTCTATCAGATTCACTCTCATTCATTTTTTTTCTTGCTTGATTGCTTTCATTAGATTCCTCAAATACCCGAGGGGTTTCTGAATCCATGAAAATGTCCCAAGACTTTACCACAGGATCTTATCCTCTACTTTCCTCCATCACCTGTCATGTTGGAGATGGTTGAACACATCACTATTCTTATGGGTTTCTGTTTGCTTTACCCAAGTCCCAACCACTCAATTGCTGTTTCAATATGTTTTCTTTCTGAATGTTTCCATACGTTTACCTCTGAATCAATTTACCTCGATTCATGTCCTGATTCTGAGTCCCCTGGGTCTCCTAGGCACTTATCTTGTCCAGCTACCCATGGCTGGTTTTACTCAGACTGAGAAGCAAACCAGATGTAGTATGTGAAGCTCTGGCTCCTGACTCTCAGGGGGCTCACAAAACACATTGCTCAGAGCGCCACCTGCCACCCACTTCTGAAAACTTGCACGTTCTCATTCGTGCATGCACTCCACAGTACCCCACATAAAACCCTTCACGGAGCCCTCAGTCAAAACATTTACCTAGCATGAGTGGTGTCATCCTGATCAGCCATCTTCATCGCTTGCAACACTCGACTGGCTTCCATGGCTCATTGTCATTTAGGTTTTTCCTAAAGGACAGACACATTTTCCATCTGATTGCTTGAATGGGGTATGGCTCAGAAAATTGATCTTGGCAATCCACAGAATAGAACCTAGTTCCTGCCGAATTTCATGCTTCATGGCATCTGTCCTGACAAGTTTGGGCCATAATAAAGGGTCATTGGCAGTGGGGGGCTTTCAGGATCTTGTGATGAATCTAGTTTCTGATTTCTGCCTTTATTTTATCAGTGTGAGCATGTCTCTGAATGGGTTTTTGGAGTTTGGAGATACAAGCATTCAAGGGCAAAGAAGTTTATCTGAGAAGTGATCCTAAGAAAGATCAGTAAAGAGCAGAGATATAAGACAGGAAGAACAGGAAGCAAATAAAAGGTGTACCATTGGGCAGTTTACCACTAGGCACTCTGAGACCCATTCTGACCTACTGGGAACTTGGGAGACCATGTAGAAGATGTATTCAGAATTACTCTATCCAAAGGCCAACAGAGCTAGGTATTCATTAACTCCAATCACTTATTGCTTAAGGCTTTGGGGGGGAGGTGGTAACTCCCTGGAATGTCCAACTTTCCTGGAAGGTCCAGATAACTAGAGAGATAACTAAAGAGTCAGAGGTGTTACTGTAATTGGAAGCTGTCAGATTGGCATGTGCAGAGATGGTAATAGCTAAGGGAATATGAAGGGAGGGATAGCATCTGCTACAACAACCAGGAAACGTGGTATAAACTATGACAGAAGTAGACGTCCTCTGCCCTCTCACCAGAGCTCACCTTTGATGTTTTTTGCTCATTCTGAATACTACATCTGACTCACTATGATACAATTATCCCTGGACATTGTGAGATTAAAACTATGGTACCTGGAACTTGATTTTTCACTTACCTGCTGATGCCGTCCTTCACTGTTATTTTGGGGGTCACACCAATTGCTGTCTGGCAGAGCTCAATCCACATTCTTGGCCAGAATGATTACATGCCTACCTTTTATGCTCTCAGTGAAACGTAGTCTTTTAAAAAAGAGATCAACTCCTTTGAATGGTTAAACCAACAGGTCTTCCAGCGAGCATTTCTCAGATTTTTTTCCAATTATAAGTCTGCCTAAACAAATAAATAAAAGTTATTTTTCCAAGAGTTAGAGGTCTGATTTAGCAAAGTATTATTTTTTCCTGAAAGAATATGAGCTAGAAAAGGCAGAATTTGCTTGCAGTGTGTGGGAGGGAGGGAGGGAGGGGGAGAGAGAGAGAGAGAGAGAGAGAGAGATCAAAAGGCTAATGGGAAAGCCAACACAGCATATGATTTTCTCTCTGGCAGTTTTACAAGTGAAAAAAAAGAGGGTCAAAAAGAAAAAGTGAAACCTCTCCCCACTCCTGTTCTGATTGAAACTTTAATTCTAAAATGGTTTTTGGCTTGAAAGATTGAACTGCACCATCTTTCCATATAAATGGCAAGGCAAGACACTTTTTTATGTGTTGTTTTATGGGGTTTTCTTCGCATCTTTAATGTCTAACCATTTTATAGTGCTTGGCTTTGCAGGGCCCTAGAGATAACCTCCGAGCAATACTGGCTCTTTTATTTGTAACACAGGAATAGTTAAGAAAGTGTCTGCACACCAATGACAAATTATTGCAATCTTAACTAGAAATAAGGCAGTAAAGATTGCTCAGACTTAAAATTTAAGAGAAGGTTGGAATACAGAGAGGAAGAGAAATCTTCCAAATAGAATAATGAAGTTAAGTGGTACAAATGAGTGTGCTTTACACACCATACTTGAAGATTAATTGTATTTTGCTAACTGTAAAATTCTCTCTTTTTCATCCATCTGGCGGCCCAGAAATAAACACTGCTAAAGATCCTTTGCAGTTTAAAAAAAAAATCCCTTGATTCTGAGAGTTTGGAGTACATCGTTAAAAGTGTACATTTGAGGAGCTGCAGTTCCATTGAGTGAGATTTTCTCTATAGATCTGTTTATTTGCTGTAAAAGCTATTATCAGTGAGATGTGATTATTTGCAGATTGTGAAAATTCTGAATTTTTTCATCTGTTTTTGTGTGTTAACAGCATGTTTTGGTGTTATGAGAATTCATTTATTTCCAGTTTTTAATGATAGGTTAAATGAAAAGCATTTTGAGGTTTTGTTCAAGAAATTGTTTTAAACATTTGATTTTTCTTCTTTCTCAATCTTATTCCAATAATTATGGAAGGTAACTTAAGGTGATGGTGAAGAATGTGTTCATTGGTTTCAAGTAGATTTCTATTCAAAGCCTGGCTCTGGCTGTCACTAATTGTGTGTCCTAGGACAGTTACTTAATTTCATTCAGAAATTGGTTTTCTCACCTATAAAAGGGGGATATTGACAACGCTTACTTCATAAGTATAACATGATTCTGAGTATGAAATGATATAATTGTATAATTGAATCATATAACGCATAGTAATACATAATTAATGTAACAACTTAATGTGATATAATAAAGTTTTGGAACATTAAAGCATTTAAAAAGCCAGAAAACATCACTAACAGCAAAAACATTTCACACTGATGAATTTGGTGAGATGTCAAACTAGGTCTGTATCATAGCAAAAGAAGCAAGTGAGGAAAATTAGTAGAAGAGGTAACACAGTCTCTGAATCTCGGCTTCTTGTTTGAATATCCACTTATACATTTAATATGGTTGGTGTTCTTTAAGAAACCATGATTTTTACCAAGATGATTTTGTCGTCTCGTAAGGGTTAAACAGAGCTCTTTTGGCAAGAATGTTCTCACCCAAATATTTTATATGTAAGGTAGTGAAAGAAAATGTTTAAAATATGCCTATAAAAGTTGGAACTTAGTGTTTTAAAGTCCTCTCTTGGTTGTTCTTTTTCACCCGAATCACCAGTGAGGTGATGGGGAGGGAGTAGGAGGAACAGTCAAAAGGCTTCACAACACTTTGCTTCTTAGGTCATTGATGTGTGGCTATGGTTGGCTCAAGCCTTGCCTCTGAGTCTTGCTGGGTGTTTAAGACCCATTCCCACGTAGTAGAAATGTGAGACTTGGAATGTAGAATTTATGTAAGAAGAGACTAGACATTGTCTAACTATGATTTCCCAAAGCAATTCCTCACAAATGTCCCAAGAGACACTCCCCTACTTTTTCCTATGATCAAATATATTTCCTAAGGTCCAGTAAACTCTCTTTCTTGAAAATTCACCATGCACATTAGTATACTGAAAGTTCTGAGAAGTCCTGAAATAAAGATATCAATATGATTGACTTTCTTTAACTCCTTCTTTCCCAAAGTTGTGTCCATGACACCCAGTGTGAAATTAGTGCCCCATGCAGTGGAGTTCAGGATACACTGGGCTAGTTCATTATGCTCACTGGTGTCTGTTCAAGGGGTGGTAGAACAATTCCTGTCCTCCATGATCTCATGTTCATTATCCCTGCTCTAGGCAGCCTGGGCCTGTCTGTACAGGCAGCAGGGACCTGCATATCCCAGGCAACCAGGGACACAACCTACAAGGCCCAACTTTCAGATTGAGTCCACTACGGTCCCAAGCTTCAGCATGGATGTGAGATGCAAACAAACATATTATTATGGCCCTCACCTGGCCTGAGGTATCAGCATTACTGAACCGAGGCTTTGTAAACAGGTAACTGTGGAAGAGCCCAACAGGATTTAGAGCCTTGTCCCAGTTGTTACATTTTCTCCTGCTGAGGCTGGAGAAAATGAGCAACACTGATTTTTCCATTTCCAAATGTGTTTTATGTAAAAAAAAGAAAAGGCAATCACTAAAAATCAATGATGAGATGTTTGTGTTTGCGAGAAAAGAAAACAGAAATTAACTACTCATATATTAAAAATGTTTGAAAACTCTCTAGGTACTCCGTTTACTTCTCAAGAGATATTTTCTTTGCAAATATTGAAAATGAGAAATTTGGAAAAATCCATTTATCCCAAACAGGAGCACAAGAATGGGTAGAGAGAAGTCAAACTACTCCTCTTGTTTTTTTTTTTTTCAATTTGATTTTTAGGATGGACTGGGACTATAGCCACGGATTTGGCCATTTTTCTTCCCACATGTCTCCTGAATTTTTCTCATGACTGGAAACCATTTGTGATCATAGGAGGAAATGCTCTTGCTGACAAATGGGCGTTCCTTGCTGTGTAGGTTTTAAGCTTTTCAATGACAGCCACGGAAAACCCAAGCTCCCAGTGAGTGCTTGCATTGGCCTTGGGCGCTGCATAGCTGCAAGCACCTGGTGGGGAATAGATAACATTTTGCTGCCCTGTCTGGCCCAGCATGATTGATATTTCCCTGTGTGTGGTCACCGAGTAGGAAGGCTCTCCGTGGGGCTGTAAAGAAACCTCTCTCTTAATCACATAAAACAAGGAAGTCTAAAATATAGATGGAGAGGAACTTTCTATAGAGCAATGCTTCTCAAAGTGGGGTCTCTGTACCAGCTTCATCAACAGCATCTGAGAAAGGGTCCGAAACGCAAATTCTAACTTCCCACCCAAATTACCGAATCAGAAATTCTTAGGCTGGGGCCCAGTAGTCTGTTTTAACAAGCTCTACCCCTCCAGATGAGTCTGAAGCTGCTAAAGTTGGAGGACCACCGCTCACAAGGAAAACAATCTGGCCAGCTGGGAAAGAGCATCACAGATGTCCTTCAGATATTACTTTTGTATTTTCTCTGTGGTACGGCCTCATTTTGATCCGTTGGCCACTATGCCCAGCTCCAGGGTTATGGTTGTGCCTATTCTCATTCTCACTTATCCGTAGATGGCTAAGAAATGCTTTTCCTTAACTCCCCAAGTCCAGGTAAGTCTGGTTGACATTTTCTAAAGCAGTGCTTCTCCAGTTTAGCTGGTTATTGGAATCACCTGGGGGAAGATTTTAACAATCCAGATGTATATCCTAGACCAATTAAATTAAACTCTGGGGTTAGGAGGGATGAGACCCAGGTATTCAGTATTTTTAAATCTGCCCCCTGGGATGATTACAACATGCAGCCAAAGTTGGCTCTAAAAGAAAAGGACCAAAAAAGCCCATGGAATTAAACAAAACACCATCGATATCCATGTAGGCAAGCTTTTCAATCATAGGACTCCAAGACTAAAAATGTGAGGAAATGAAGAAAGGGACTTGCCTAAGTTCCAAATCCTGTGTCCTGATTCTGATGGGTTTCTGCAGGGACCTTCCTCATGGTGCCCCTTTTCATTCTATTCTTTTGCAGACTACAGCTTCTCGGAGCCATCTGATTTCCTGTCCTCCAATAGCAAGTTTACCTGGACATTATATTTCAAAGTAAGACATTGTCTTCACTCTTCCTTTTTGTTCCAAGACTCCTAGATGCCATTCAAGAGGCAGTTCAGATAGAGCCTGTTCCTCAGGCCACTGATCTCATATGAATCTATCTGTAGCGCCTGCCTCATGTATAATACCTCCCTCCTTGCCCCAACACTGTACTCTTCATGCTCCCTGGTATGGCTGTCTATTGGGTCACTGTCATGCAGGGCAGCCTGCGGGTTCTCTGCTCCCCCTCCCCACACAAGAACGCAGGATATGGTGAGGCCAAAACGGAACACCCACGGAGCCATAGGTAGGGGAGTCATACCACTATGGTCTCACTGGAGGCTGTGTTCACCAGACATGCTACCTGCTGTCCGTTTTTCTGCCAAACAACCTACGACTCTCCTCCACTCTCCTAGACTCTGCTCCTCTACTCTCCTCGGCTCTCCTCGGCTCTCCTCGGCTCTCCTCGGCTCTCCTCGGCTCTCCTCGGCTCTCCTCGGCTCTCCTCCGTAGCCGCAGCAGTTATATTAGCAGCCAATTGACTAACTGGCTACTGCTGATGGCCAATCAGCCACAGCCATCGGCCATCCACCACCCGAGCCAGCACCCCTCCACGTGAGGCCGAGAGCCTGTACCCACAGTCACAGTCCACTATATCTGCTGCCTTGGTCCTTTGGGTCCTGAGATCCCTCAGGCTTGGTCTTTCTAGACAAAGAATGGAGCAAATTGGATGGGTCCTCAGAAAGAACACATAAAGTTGGGAAGATTAGGAGTAGACAGAGCCTTTGCTCTTTGATGTTAGCAGGGTTATTGTCACGTGGGGTGTCATGCGAGGTGTCAGCTCCCACTCCCCACATAAGAACGCAGGACGTGGTGAGGCCAAAAAGGAACAACAACAGAGCCATACATAGGGGAGTCATACCACTAGATTCTTGCTGGCAGCTGGGTTGGAGACACAGGAAGCAGGAGCCACACGATGCGCAAGCCACCCTCCGCTTCTCTACCAACAAACCTGTCGTGCGGGGCGGCCTGAGGGGTATCTGCTCCCGCTCCCCACATAAGAACGCAGGATGTGGCTAGGTCAAAAAGGAACACCCACAGAGCCATAAGTAAGGGAGTCATACTACTATATTCTCACTGACAGCTGGGTTGGAGAAACAGGAAGCAGGAGCCACACTGTTCGCAACCCTCACTGTACCGCTTGCAGGCTCAGCCACCATCCTCTTGCTAGCCCCCATTTTCTGCTAGCGTAGCCACAGCAGTTATATTAATGGCCAATGGCTCACTGGTTACAGCTGATGGCCAACTAGCCACAGCTGATGGCCATGCAATCACAGTTGATGGCCATTTACTACCTGAGCCAGCACCTTTCTATGTGAGGCCGAGAGCCTGGAAACTGGTCTTTGGGGCTCTGTCCCCACACTTATGGGAAACAGGTGGGCAGGATCGCAGAAAATCTTGGTGCTAGGAATCGGCTTTCAATTAAAAATGTGCAGATATGTGCATGTGTGCTCACTGGTGTGTTGGGAATGAAACCACATGGGACTGAGAAAAGGTATCTTTGATGATGCTGAGTACAAATGTGGAAGACTAAAAGGGAAGAGGTATGTTTGCCACTTGCTTAGACAATGGGGGATATACTATGGACAGCTCTTTTGACTTCTTACACCTTAGTATCTCTCAGTGATTATCTGTGTAGTTAGTGTGTCTTGATGTGGACATCCAAATGTCCAGAAAGAGTTTAATGAAGGGCATGTGTGAATATGGTGCACCAATAAAGGAGAGCATAGCAGCAGGAAGCCATTAACACCCCTAGGTTCAAAAAGGCAAAGTCAGGGGTGGTTGCAGTGGGAAGAGAACTGCTGCTTAGGATACATGGCCGTAGGCAGAGGCACACAGTCATTGTCAAACCACGGCCTGGCAGGGAAGAGTTGGGTGGGGGGCAGGATAAATACCCTGACCTTGTAATTCTGTTGCATTCCATCATCAGATGTAGCTCCATCTGGACTCAGAGATTCCTTACCTTAGGTTCCCAGTGGGTATTTCAGAGCAGCTACATTTTTACTTAGAAACTGCCAGAATTTCCAATGATCAAAATGGAGGGAAAAAAACAACAACACTGAGGGCAAAATTGAATTAACCCTGTTTTCCTCTCCCCAAACCAAATATGAAAGGCTCACAAATCAATGTATTGTATTTATACAGCAATTTACTCCTTGACCTACAACTCTACCCCTGTTCAGAGCTGAAAAATGGAGATGTAGCAAATTTCATTATCCCTGATTTATAGGTGGGAAAAGGTGAGTACACACTGATTGCTGCTCTGCAGGCTTGTTGAGTTTCTCCTGTGAGTGTGTTAAGAGGAATTGAGCAGAGCTTTATTTATTATTAAAACAAAAGCCGGGCTCTGTCTCTTTAGATGTCTAATTATAAGGAATACAATATCAGGGCATCTTCATTTCACAAATAAAATGTAAAGAATTCCTATTAGGATAATTGTATTAGTCTTGAGACATTTAGCTGCTGCTAATCCAATAAGGTAACACTTACTAGGGTTTGGAGTCAGTGATTGAGAAACACGCAGACATTAATCCTTTATACACTGTGGACAAATTATTGTTTTGGCTCTGAACACAGAAGCAGAGTGAGAGGCATCCAGGAAAGCTCTCTGGAACGCCTCTATTTGTTTGCAGAGAATTCTTGTCCCAAATAAGCTCAAAGATAAATGAAGGCCAAGGCCAAGAGTGAAGCACAGGTTATGAGTGAGAGGCTGTAAATAGAGGCATAGGAAGAAGGGCACCCAGTAATGGTCTCCAAAAGCATTCTACTTGCTCTTTGTCAATATGACGGTTTCCACTGATGTGGTTTCATTGTAATCACACTTGTTTTTCTCCTATTGACCATCAGGAAACAGAATTAATCATAGATAAAAAGTGACGCCTGCTAAAACTCATGTCAAATTTTGTATTCCTTCTATAAATGATGAAATTTAAAGTGAGCTATATAATCAGGAAATTAAATATAAAAAAGAAATTCCATTTACATGACCTTAAAGATTGTGTTAGGTTATAAGATTGTCGCATTCATAATAAGATAAAAGAGTTGAAAAACTGAGAATTTACCTTGGTCCACCTTCTGATTTTATAAGTGAGAAAAGCTGATGCATTCAAAATATAAGCAATTTGCTGAGTATGCCCCAGGTCATCAAAAACCAGGGCTCCAGCCTAGATTTCCTGACTTCTTCCCATAACACATGGATATATTATTTTTAATTAGTTACCCAAACATCTTTGTCTTGTGGAGACATGAGGAAGTCTGCATCTTCTGTTCACTAACAGTGCCTTATGCAAACACAGGCATCCATGGGCTTGTGCACATTAAATCGGGGGTGATTCTTTACATGCCCAGGAACAGGAGCTCAAACAATGCTTTCAGAATGTGCTGCCTCTGCCCTCACATTGACCTTCCTCACATGATACTGAGAACGGCCCAGGTAAATAGAGCTTCACTGCCAAGTGACTCACTAACCTGCTAGAAAGAGCAGACCTTTTCCTTCCAATAACTCTGTAAAAGACTTGGGGATTCCGGTTGGACAGTAGGTTATACATCTAAGCCTGAAGCAGGGGTGTAGGCCCCTTAAGCCCCATAGACTGGGACTGGGAGAGAGCTGATGGCTCCGACATGGGCCAGGCAGACAGAACCACATGTGCACCACAGCTCTCTTCTTGGGTGGCAAACCCATGACTTGGCTTTTACATCCTTTCCCACATTCATATCCAAACCCCAGAGAAGGCAAGGGCAACAAAGCCACATATTTTTAGGAATTTGTTTTTTGGAGTTTGAAGAACTCTCCCGATTTCCATACAATTCTCGAACTTCAAACTTTGCACACACTGAAATTCATGTCGGGGTTCTGAAAGAACTTTTCAAATCATGTGGCAATTATTTTCAGCCTCAGTGATTTCCTTTAGGAGAACACGTTAGTTGATTTAACACTGTGTCTGAGGATTCCTCTGCCCGACATCTGTCCCCTTTATTCCAGGTAGCAGTGGAGCCAGGGCTGAAAGGTTCCTTGGGAAACACCTGTTAGGGAGCTGCACACCTGCTTCCTGATGACCTCACTCCTGGTCATGCAGGCATGTGGTTAACAGTTCATAAATCCAACCCACTCACCATTCCTCAGCTCACACGTGGGATCAGAAGGCTTCTTTTCACATTTCTTTCCACCCACAGTTTCTGGCAACAGAAAACTTTGATGTTTTCTGAGCGGCTGGGAAACCTGCATTGCACACTATTAGCAGCCATATTTTATCATTGTAATGGCCGTGGAGGACTTATTTCTAAGTGTTGAGAAACGTATTGTCACCCAATATTATATGAGGGCTGTGGAGAGATGTTGTGAATTAAAACATAAAGGGTGAGCCACAGGAAAACCTAATATTTGAATATCTTATGGGAATTATTTAGAGCCAAAGAAATGAAAAGACAAAGTCTTTGGCTCTTTCACAATATATTAAATTCCTACATACCTAAGGTCATAAAGCTTTCACTGAAGGGTGAGACATGAATAATACTATCAAGAGGTAAGCTGGTGGCAGGCTAGAGACAATCCTTCTGGAATCCACACACAGCCAAGCCCAGGTGTGGACATATAGCTCCATGTCTGGGGGCATATTAAATTTTCTAGTGGCACTTTGTAAGAGCTAAGACTCTTGGGTCTCACCCCAGCATTGCTGAATCAATTCTCCAGGGAAAGAATTTTAAACGTTCCCAAGTTTTAAGCAGGGTTGCCTGGTTCACAGGGAGAGCGAAGCATTGCAATTAGACACAAACAACCTTGGGTTTACTGTCTGAGGCTGGTGACTTTCATGAAATAAAACCACCTTGAGACATGGCCTGTCCTGCTGACTGCTGACCATTTGTTTCAGCTTCGCATAGCACATTGACCCAAATGCTCAGGTGCCCACATTCCTGAGGGTCAGCGTCAGTGCTTCTATAGTTCATCTGAGGCACTGTCTGCTCACCTCTGTTTGCTGTTGGACTCGCTAGAAGCCAGAGGCTCTCCTCCTCCACTCCCTCCCCCCCTTCTCCTTCTTCCCATGCCCTGGAAAGTGTGCTATGGTGTCATCAGGACCAGGACATTTCAATGGCGCTGAGGGAATCGTCCATCTTGTTCCTCTGACTTCCATTCTCTACTGTCCCCCTTTGGTCTGGATCCTATATCATAGGCCCTATAAGCACCAGGAATGCTCCTGACCCAGGGCTTTTGTCCTTTCTCCTCCCTATGCCTGGAATCTTCTTCCCCATTTCTACATGACTTGCTCTCTCATTGACTTCAAGTCTTTGCTCAGGTGTTACCTTTCAGTGAGGACTCTGTTTTCTATCCTATTCAAAATTGTGCCTTTCTCAATCTCCCCCAAAACTGCCTTTCTCAATCTCCCTTACGATGCTTATGGTTTTCATAGCATGTATCATCATCTACCATAAAATATAATTTACATATTTGCTATTTTTTGTCAACTTTTCCCTCACCCACCAGAGAGTAAGCTCTACAAGGGGAGGGATTTTGTGTAGTTTTTTTGTTGACTGACATAGTTGCAGAGTCTAGAACTGTGTCTGTTATTCAGTAAATACTGTCAAGGGAGTGAAGAAAGGAATGGATGTCTGAGCCTTTCTCTCCTGGGAGGAAGCCGCATCCCGTTTATTTCTTTTTCTCCCTTTTGATGCTGTCCCTTCTGTAGTATGACTACTAAACTGAGCCTGGAGGGAAGGGAATACTGCGCGACTTGATTCTGGCTCTGGTGTATAGTCCCTGCTTCTTCCTTGCTTCCCCCCCCTCTCTCACACTCTGGTTTGCAGTGGCAGACATGCTCTTCTCTCTTTGTGGAGAGGTAAGATATAATATGAGGTCAGACAATTAAGTTTGCGAACTCACCCTAGAAAAAGTGCTACATACCTCATTGTTGAAATCACTACGGTCACCTTCAAAATACTCATCTTGGGAAGCTATGCACCGAAGCCAGTGCCTAGTCCACCCTTTAAAGAAATTTTGGAACTTTTTTTCTGGAATGGCCATCAGAGCCATTCCAAGTGTATTTACTACACTTGATGTCCTGAATGTCATCAAAATGTCTTCCTTCAATATTTTCTTTATCTTCAAGTAAAGAAAGAAGTCATTGGGGGCCAGATCAGGTGAGTAGGGAGGATGTTCCAATACAGTTATTTGTGAACTGTCTAAAAACTCCCTCACAGACAGTGCCATGTGAGCTGGTGCATTGTCGTGACGCAAGAGCCATGAATTGTTGGTGAGAAGTTCAGGTCATCTAACTTTTTCACGCAGCCTTTTCAGCACTTCCAAAATAGTAAACTTGGTTAACTGTTTATCCAGTTGGTACAAATTCATAATGAATAATCCTTCTGATATAAAAAAATGTTAGCAACATCGTTGCAACAAGTTCACGAACTTAATTGTCAGACCTCATATATGGTTGTTGTGAAGTGGGCAGTGTTTCTTTTCTTCTTGGCCTCTCATGCTGACCTAACTCAGACAGAGGCTCTCTCCAAGGGGCTAGCCCAGTTCTCTTGATTCCATGCAGGCCCAGCTAATACTTGCTTCATTTTCTGTGCAGATCCACTAAGGAAAGGCAGCTAGTTGAGGGCAGGACTCAGGTAGTCCTTGGTGTCTTGCTCTCTAAACTTGTACCCCCTTTATGACATCATGCTTTATGCTTGTTACCCCAGAGCTGCCTGAAACTAACCTTACTGTTTGAGGTGGGGCTCAGGCAACATAACTGGGCACACTTAGCACATGGGCAAATTCTGGTTTCTGTGCAAAAGCTTCTGCTCTGCCCTCATGGATGGTTCTAGAGGTTCTAGAGGTCTGAATGAGTACCATTTAACGTTCATTTCCCTTGCTACTCTCTTTTCTCTGGACCTCTCTGTCTCTTGTGTTATCTGTTAATGTGAGGGGTAGAAACTTTTGTAATGCTATGTAATAGAAATGTCATAAAAACTTTTTAGTTCACATTCTAGGCCTCAGGACCCACACTGTACCTCTGATTTTATGACATCCCAACCCAAAGTAAGAGCTCCTCATTGTGGTCAATACCTAAAAGCTTCTAAGCATTTACGTTCCAGGCACTATTCTTAGCTCCATATATGCATGGTCTCTTTTATGCCTCACAATTCTATGAAGTAGATTCTACTCGTATCTTTATCCCCATTTTACAGATGTGAAAAGTGAGGCCCAGAATATTTAAGCAACTTGCCCAAGATTACAGCAAAACCTTCATTTAGACTTAGGTTTCGTCTGATGCCCAAGCACAGGCTCTTTCCCCACTATGTGATGAGTCGAGAAGGATTCAAATGGACTTAAATGTTTGTGCGAATGTGGGAGAATGCCCAACGCTGAACATGACCAAGTGTTACCTTGATAATCCTTTAACTCCATTATAAGGTTTCCAGGACTTCAGTCTAATGTGGACATAGCTAAGACTGCTGATGTCTGCTATTTGGGGAGAAAGCCCTTCTCATCAGATGGTAACCAAGCCATCTATCAAAAGCAGTTTACATGTCCCATGGAATGCAGCAGCCAGGCTGGGACCACTTAGGTCATTTAAATAGCTTTATTAGTTTGAATTTCTTCCATTAAACAAATATTTATTAATACCATGTGCCCACTATAGTAACTCCCTAAGATGTTCTGCCTGAAAATGATGTCATTGCCCCAGGATGAAGTCTGGGGCCTGGTTATGGGTGTATAGACTCATTTCTCGGGCTCCCCTGGGCGTGGCTCACTGGGCAGGCAGATGGCTCCCTAAGCGTGCTCTGTGGAACACTCATTAGTTCCAGAAAATCTTAATAGATATTACAATGAGAACATTTTCCTCTGTCAAATTAGTTTGGGAGAACTTGGGTTGAAAACAAAACTTGGGAGTTTCTCTACTGAAAGACGTCTCAATGTCCCTACCAATGTCCTTACCTCATACAGTGAATGTATGAGGTAAATCAAGGGAGAGTAAGGAATGGAGCAGTTTTTCAAACATTTTTGACGGTGGATTCTCCCCCAATGCTTTCCCACGGATCATCACATTCTATTGGCACTCAGCATAACTCACTTTGAGAAATGCTGATTCGAATACAACATACTCTCCATTAAGATAAGATAATATACGGACACTCAAATTACTTTCTGTGTAACTTTCCTTTGCCCAAACGTCTCCATTTTATTTTATATTTTTATAGGGCAGAGAACATTTTTTTTTATTAGTTTCATGTGTACAAAACAACATAATGATTAGACATTTATATCCCTCAGAAAGTGATAACCACCCCTGTCTATGACCCTTCTGACATCGTGTATAGCTGTTACTATATCATTGACTATATTCCCTATGCTATATTTTTATATCCCATGAATATATATATATATATTATATATATATATAATATATATATTTATTTATTTATAGTTGACATTCAATATTATTGTACGTCAGCTTCAGTGTACAGTGCAGTGGTCAAGCATCTACACAATCTATGAAGTGATCCCTGGACAGTCCAGTACCCATCTAACACCCTACATGATCTATACACCACTATGGATTATATTCCCCATACTGTATTTCACATCCCCGTGACTATTTTGTGGCTACCAATTTGTGCTTCCTAATCCCTTTACCTTCTCTCCCATCCCCCAACCCCCATCCCATTTGGCAACCATGGGTTTTTTCTGTATCAAAACACTAATTCAAAAAAATATATATGCATCCCTATGTTTAGTGCAGCACTACTCACAATGGCCAAGATATGGAAACAACAGAAATGCCCATCAATAGACGATTGGATAAAGAAATTGTGCTACATTTATACAATGGAGTATTACTCTGCCATAAAAAAGAATGAAATCTTACCATTTGCAACAACATGGATGGACCTAGAGAATATTATGGCTTAGGGAAATAAGTCAGACTGAGAAAGACAAATACCATGTGGTCTCACTTATATGTAGAATCTAAGAACAGAATGAACAAGCAAACAAAACAGAAATAGACTCAGAATACAGAGAACAAACTGATGTCTCTTTATTTTAGTTGGTGGGGAACTAAAGGTCCCAAAAGTGCAAGGTGCATATGATTTTGCTCTGACAATTTGTCTGCAAGCAGGTCTCCTTGTCCTGAAAATCCATGATTAGCATTGCAAAATTGCTTACAATATTCTATAGCTCACCTACCATTCTTCTAATCTAGCCATGTTCCTTAAATGGTTTATACACTGTTTTTCTTTTATGGACAACTTTAAACCAAATACAATTAGGTGTTTAAATGGTGCTATGCCATGGTTCCTTCCTCATAGGGCCCTATTCAAATACGATCATCGAATAACACATAGGGGGCCTAATGATTTCTGAACACTAGTTACAAAGCTGATTAAAGCTACTGTGGTTTTCCTGGAATTCCAAAACTCATGTTAAACTATGAGAATTACAATAACAAAGAGAGAAACATAACCACATTTAGGGATGGATATTTTATTTTTAACTCCATATGAGTATTTAATTAAAGAAGCTACTAATGAGATAGAATTCATTTTCAAAATTCCAGTGCATCTGAATTTTTAATTCACTTTTCTCATCTCCTTTGGGTTTTTATCTCTGGAATTCAGGAACAAAACACGTGCCTTTTGGTTAATAAGACTTTCCTTTAATGCATGATAAGACCAGGTGATTAATACTCACCAGACGCTGATTGTTTCCATTAGAATGATAACATATGGACATGCTGCTCAACCTCTTCACAGAGCCCCAAAATGGGCTCATAAAAGGGAGATGAGAAATTCTGGTTTAGATTAAAGCAAATGGCTTGAAGAATTGGCTCTGATGAGCTACAATTACTGGTGTAAAATCTCACAGAGATGAGCCTTTTGCAGTTTTCTTCTCCTGTGTTTGAGATTAGTTGGAGAGGATGGTGGGGGATCAAAATCTTTCTGTTTTTAGCAGTCCCGATTGATTCCAGTGACGTAAGTTATAAATGAGTTGGGTGTGTGGGCCTCCACCAAATTCCCAGCAAGCACTTAACCGTAGCCTCAAATCCAATGCACATTTGTCATTGTTTAACCCCACTGGTTTAGCAAAGGCCTAAAGGGATATCTATGGGGTGGGCGGGACAGAGAAAAGCAGGGGGAGGTGCAGATGTACAAGGAAGGGAGTTATCAGAGATATGGAGGTTACTGTGGCAGAGAAATCCAGCTTTAAGGTAATGACATTGTGCCAAAGAAGTTGGGAGAAGGAAAGAGAGAGTCTGATTAGTGAATTCAAATCTGGCTTTGAGACAATGTAAGCAACCATGGACGGCAGGTTGTTTCAGGTCTGGGGGAAGAAAATTAATGTTCGTTTAGCGCCTATGTGTGTCAGACCCTGGGCTAGGCTGTCAGACATGTTGCCTCATTTATACTTTACAACAAAGAGAAGTAGACATAATCATTAACCAAATAGATCTCATTTCAAATTCCAAGGATAATAATGGGGTTGTTGTGAGAAAATATGACAATGCATATTTGAAAAATAACTTAGCAGAGTGCCTGATGCATAGTAATCACTCGATAAATGTCAATTTCTCACATCCACCATCTACCTCCAAACCATCCACAAAACCAAACAACAATGAAACCAAAACTTTACTGGAATGAGGTAAGTATCATTAGGCCCATTTCACAGATAGGAAATGTGTTTTCAGGGGTTCTGCCTTTGCCCATCTCTCTGAATTTTGTCCAACGTTGGTCGGTATATCCAAGCCAAAATTACCATCTTGCCCTGCCAAATCAGCTCCTTTTCCTGACTTTTGATTTCTATTAGCTAAACATTATTTTTCTCTGTTCACGGACTCAAAACTGTACAGTCAGAAATGACTTGTATAGGTCCTCATAATTTAAGCCCCCATTCAGAAGATAAAATTAATATCCTATAGTTCAACTACAGCAATATGTCTTGGGTGTGTCCTTTCCTTTCCATTGTCACTACAAGTGTTCAGGTCCCGAACCTATTTTTGCTGGACCAATTGTAGGTGCAATCATTAATGACTGTTGGGCCCTCATAGTCCTCCACATACTGCCAACTACATCGCCTACAAATCACTCACACTTTGATGATGCCCCACCTCTACATCATTAATTGTGGGGCTCTCAGCCCGGATTCTCTGGGATCCATTTCCCCTCACTGCTCTTCACCTCCATATGCTGAAATATTGAACATCATTTTTTGGTTATAGCTTTCTTGAAATATATCTCACTTATATGATTCACTCATTTAAAGTGTATAATTCAATGGACTTTGGTATATTCAGAGTGGAGTAACCATCACTATGTCAATTATAAAACATTTTCATCACCTTGAAAAGAAACATTGTACTCTTTAGTTATCACCAAATTCCCCATTTCCCCAACTCTAGGCAGCCACTACTTTGTCTCTATAAATGTGCCTATTCTGCATATTTCATATAAATAAATTACATAATATGTGGTCTTTTGATTGGTTTCTTTTATTTAGCATAAAGTTTTCAAGGTTCATCCTTATTGTGTTGGTACTTCATTCCTTTTCATTGCCAAATAATATTCCATTATATTACACTTGCTTATCCATTAATGTTGCTTAGTTCCAGCATTTGCCTATTGTGAATAGTGCTTCAGGTACAAATATTGATTTGAACACATGTTTTCAATTCTTATGGGTATATACCTAAGAGTGGAACTGTTGGGTCATATGGTAACTCTGTTTAACAATTTGAAAACCTGCCAGTCTATTTTCCAAAATGTCTGCACAATTTTACATTCCTACCAGCAGCGTATGAGGGTTTTAATTTTTTTGCATTCTCGCTGATACTTGTTATCATCTTTGGTGTGAAGTGGTATCTCATTGCGGTTTTGATTTGCATTTGCCTGAAGACTAATGATGTTGAGCATCTTTTCATGTCCTTGTTGGTTATTTGCATATCTTCTTTGGAGAAATATCTATTTAGATACTTTGCCCATTTTAATTGGCTTAGTTATCTTTTTATTATTGAGTAGTAAGGTTATTTTTGTTGTTGTTGTTCTAGATACAAGTCCCTTATCATATATATGATTTGTAATATTTTTTCCTATTCTCTCAGTTGTTTGTAAAATGTTTTTGATAATATCCTTTGAAGCGCACAAGTTTTTAATTTTGATGAAGTTCAACATATCTATTTTCTTCATTTGTTGCTTATACTTTGGGTGTCATATCTAAGCATCCATTGCAAAATCCAAAGTCACAAAGATTTACACCTGTGTTTTCTTCTATAAGATAGTTTTGGCCCTTACACTTAGGCCTTTGATCTATTTTGAGTTAATTTTTGTACATGGTGTGAGGTAAAAACATCCTTTTCCAAAAAGTCTTAGCTCAAACACAATATCTTCATTGAGTCTTTTCTGATCCCACTAATTAAATGATGATGACAGTGATGATGATGATGATGATAACACTATCAATAAAGCACCTTCGATTAGATAAACACAAGTTTCTTTTCCTCATGTTATCTAATTCTCATAATCCTATAAAGCAGTTGCTAAAGAACTTACTAAAAGAAAGTTGGTTAATGAATTATGTTCATAAGTGCAGAAAGTTAAGTAACTTGTCTAGGTTAGTGGCAGATGTTGGTTTCAAACTATGTCTCCCTCTGCTTTCTCCTGCTCCATGCTGTCTCCTGAATGATACTCCTCTTCTCCTTCTTTTGAGGCCTAATGTGACTTTATCTGTGCCTCTTGAGATGAGTACCATCACAATTTTCCTTGAAGTATAAAGCATTCATATTTTAGCTATCTTAGCTCTTGAACTAAATGGTCCTTGAATGAAGGAATCCATTTATTTTATAACCCCTATAGTCTCAATCACAGATAAATATCTGTTGAGTTGAACAGCAATTCAATTGAACAGTAAACTCAACAGTTTACTAAAATCAGAGTCTGGAGATTTCCCATAATTACCAGGTGATAAATGGGTGTAAAAATGAGGTGTCTCCATTTTCAATAAGAACCTGAAAATTATACTGTTCTTTGATCATGAAATAGCATAATAATGGATCAAAGCAGAAATATGCAAGGTATGTTTGCTCCTAGTCATACACGTGTGACTTTAACCTGAAAAAAGTATTTTATGTCTAAAGAAGTGAAGAATGCATGTATCCCTTAGAAGGGCATTTATTTGGGTCATTGAAACATAGAGGATTATTCTGGTTATCTATTGCTGTAATAATAATAATAAAAAACCACCCAAAACTTTGTGGTGTAAACAATTTATTATTATTTCTCATAGTTCTGTGGGTTGATTGGGCTCAGCTGGTTTCTCATTTGGGAATTCTTACACAGTTGCAAACAGATATCAGATGCAGCTGCAGTTAACTGAAGGTCCAGTTGCATTGAATGGCCAAGAAATCTCACTAAAAGGCTGGGAACTCTGCTGATGTTGACAACAGGCACACCTACATAGGGCTATTCCATGTGGCACAGGCTTCTTACAGCATGGTGGATGGGAACTAAGAGTGAGCATCCAAGAGACCAAAGTGGAAACTGCAAGACTGCGTATAACTTAGCCTGGGAAATCATAGAAATAGTGTCACTTCTGGTACATTGTATAGGTTAATAGTCACTAAGGCTAAGCAAGATCCAAGGACAGGGGAATTAAAATCTGCCTTTTGATAAAAGAAACAACAGGCATGTACCAGAACAGGATGGATTGTTGGAGGCCATCTTGAAGAGAACCGCCACAAAGGTGGAATGTAAAAGATGTCAAGTTGGTCCAGACCATCCAAAGGAGAGAGCTTTCTGTCTCAGGGACATGGCTCCCTATTTCAATGGCTCATAAGTATCCTCTTGTTCCTTTAAGAAATTTTGACTCACAACTTTTATAGACTCCAATTCATCCAGCAGTAAGGAATACATAACACAGATGGAAAGCTACCAAGCAATAATACAAATACGAGAAAACACATGAAGAACAAACAGGTTTAATTGGATACATCATGCAGTCTCAATTCTTTTAATAGCTTCAGGTGAACAAAAGACTTTTAATGGGTCACCACAAAGTGAAACAATGTCCTTCTGGTCATTCTGTCTTGCTGGACTTTCAGGCTTGCCTGCTCCTTCTCATTTTCTGAAGCTGTTCTGACCATTACCCTTGACTCCCATGTGTTTTAATTTCTTCCCCTGGTTCTGTGTCTCCCCCCAGGCCCTGTGTTTGAACTGTAAACTGATTTCCCTTCCAAGAAATCCATCTGATTTTTATTATGCACCTTTTCAACATCTTGCACTACAGCAATTACTCTCTGATGTCACTTCATTCTTAGAATATTGAGTACTGAAACCTGAAAAAAAAAAAAGTACCTATTGTAATCATGGGTTTCGGCATACTTTAAGAACAACTGATGAGAAAAAGGTGTGTTTTTGGCTATTACTCACAGGGGATGCCTTCCCTCTGAACTTGGAAGATGAGGGCATGACGATCCTTAACCAATAATCTCATGAAGTGGACACCAAGATGTGATCTGTGTAATGGGATGAAGTTAAAGGAAATAAGCAAAAGAAGACAAGAAAGGCATAGTCTGCTTTACTCTCAAGGCAGAGAGCTAAGGCCCTTATATGGTATTTTAAGTCTGTATTAAAAGTGTAGGAATTAAAAATCAAGAAATAAATCAGAGTAATAAAATTGCTATTGTCCACCACATTAAACAACAAAAAAAGCAGCAAGCACTTTTGGATTACAAAAGGCTACTAAATACACTGCATATCGAAATATGAGATGTGGTCAAGGCTGTAATCACAGGAAAGTGCATAGCTTTAAGTAAATTAAATAAGGAAAGTGAATATAAATAAATATTCAACTCAAGATGGTAGAAAATAACTTAAAATAAGTAAGGGAATTAGAGGAAGACAAGCAGAAATTACTACATTTAAGACAGAAAAAATCTGCCTAGTTGATAAATAATTCTAAGAACTGGTTTCTTTGAAAATATTAATGAGATGGACACATCTCTGCAAAGATTAATCAAGGGGAAAACAAATGCAAATTAAGAATGAGAGATGGCATTTACACATACAGAGAAGATTAAGAAATGAGAGAAATTTGTATTCTAGTCTATGTTAATCATCTGGATTAAATGGGCAATTTACAAAGAATATAAAAATTACCAAATAAAAATAAGATAAATAATGAAGAGAAAAATTAGCAAAGTTGTCAAACAACCATTCCCCGAAAGTTTCTAGGTCTGCACAGTTTTATGGATGAATTCTTTCTAGGACTCAATGAAACTTCTGCTACTTAAATCACTTCTGGGCGTAGAGGAAGACAGAAAGCTACCTAATATGTTTTTAAAAAGGTAGGATATGCAGTTATATTGTATGTCAACTGTAATTAAGAAACAATTTTTTTAATAATTTAAAAATTAAACTATCAGGAGTAAAAGACCTCACAACATATATCTCACATCTCAAAGGGCCAACTCTTAATTTCAACATTTCAATAAAAAAATTGAGTGTCACTTAAAAAGAAAGTTAGGATAACCTTACGTGTGAAACTGGAGAGAGAGGATCTTTCAAAAGAAAAATGTATATCAGCTTTCCCTATTAATGTAAATAGAAAAATCCTCTCATATCAGGAAATATAATACACCACATGACAAAGTAGGTGTTCCCTCCTTGGAACATATTTTAGCATGTTAATAACCAAAAGAGAAAATAGTTATCTCAACACATTCCAAAAAGGTATTTTTATAGTATTTACTTACAATCCTGATTTAAAATAAAAACAAAGAACTCTGAGTAATCTAGTAACATGTGCCCTTCATTCCCAGAATTAACAGAATTATCTGAAAAGGACAAACACCATTACACTTAATATTGCAACACTAGGGTGTTCCCATTAAAGATAAGGATATCTGCCCATGAAATAGCCTCATCATAACTCGTCTACTTGCTTCTAACCTCACCCAGCTTCTTCCCATTGTCTGCAGTACCCTCGGAAGGTGCCTTTAATCTGTACGTCTAGTTATGTAATGATTTGGGTTTTTTGTTTGTTTGTGTGTTTGTTTTGTAATTTTAATTACCTCCTTTGTTTTTGGAATGAGAACAAAAATCTTTAATATGGCTTCAATATCCTGAGGATATGCACTCCGCCCCACCCCCAGCTTGTCTTCCTCACCTAAATTGGTTGCTAACTGTATGTTATTTGGAGCACAATGGTAGTGATGAGGAGGAGGAGGCGAGGTACTCTCCCAAGGCTCTAGCTTCTACACCTTCTGCCCTCCTTTCCAGGCCCTCAACCATGATGTGTTCTCCCCACTCTCATGGACCTTGCATGTCTCCTTCCTGCCTAGAGCACCTCTCCATTCTTCAGCTGGGTAGCATCCTTCAGAACTCAATCTCTTACAGCTCCTTGACATTGATCTTCATGCAGCCTGTGTCGGATACCTCACCCTAGTCTAACCAGTTGTGTGTAGAGGCAAAGACCCCTGCAGGGGACCCTGTGGCTGGTGGGAGCCTCCTTATTTCCCTGTGGCTGGTGGGGTGGGGGACTGAGTTGTCAGGAAAGAGGGAATTTAACAAGCCATCCACTGTGACCATTGTTACTCAAAATAGTTCTGAAAGTGCAAAGAAATGTGAAAGATAGGCAAAACGATACAAACATAAATGCACACACACGTGTGTGCACATACACATACATTCATCATTTGAAAAAACTAACATAATTCAGTAGAAAAAATCTTTTCATTCTAATAGGACAATTTATGAAGGGGTCACTCACAAAATTAATGTATAGAATTATGATTCGAGATAACAATAAGCACGTTTCAGTCATTTTCCTCTTGTTCCAACTCCCAGACATTATGAAAAGGGGGGCGGGGTGCAGCAAACAAATTCCTAATAGTTTAGAAAACAAAGCTAAAAGCAATGCCCTTTTCAGCATAAGCCATGTGGAATCCCTGAAAGATGGAAAAAGCAGATGAGTTCGGTTTGGATAAGAAAGCCACATCTCAAAATGTGGCGGAACAGTCATATGCAAAAGGGGCAATCTGGAGGTGTGGACGTCAGAAGCAAGAACGGTCTTGGGGTAGAACAGAACAGTCAGGTGGGTGGCCTTGCTGCATCTGCACCCTCAGCCCCCACACACATAACTTTGAGCCAGGCAGTGAGTACAGCATAGCCAGCACGAGAAGTGCCTAGGAAAAAGGGAGTACCCAGTGCCTCAGTGGTGGTAACTCCCAGAACAGAGAACTGTTCTTTGTGGAAGAATGGTTCCTGGTACCTCCTACCAGGCAGCAGGTCCCAACTTTTCCCTTCATAAAGAAGGCTGAAATTAGGCATTTGCACATGCTCTCATGCAGAGACGTAGGAATCATCACCCACTTGTGGAAAGCTAACACCCTGAGAAAGAGCTACATAATGCAACTACTCTGAGGAAACAGAGTTCACAGAAGGTGAAGAGGACCGTGGTGCTCAGAGAAAAGCAGAGGGTATGTTCTGTGAGGATCTTGCAATTGAAAGCTTGATGGTCAAAATTAAAAAAACAAAACAAAACCCTCAACACAATAGGTGGGCTGAAAAGCAAAATTAGTTAAAATGAAGAATAGAATCAAAGAATTCTCACAGAATACAAGTCCAAATGGATGGAATGTTGAGTAGAAAAGTAAAAAAATGAAGTGTAGATCCAGAAGGGCCAATGCCGATCTAATAGGAGATTCAGAAGGAGGGAATAGTGAAAACGCAGGGGAAGAAATTCTTAAGCAATAATAAGATATCATTTTACTAAATTAAAGAAAGAAATGTCTTCAAATTTGTAGAGTGGGAGAGCATGAAACAGGATTCTCACTTGTACAAGTGGAATTTCAGAATACCAAGAACAAAGAAAAACATCTCTAAACCTGAGAGAAACAAACACACAAACACTGCGTGTGTGTGTGTGTGTGTGTGTGTGTGTGTGTGTGTGTGTGTATGAGAGAGAGAGAGAGAGAGAGAGAGAGAGAGAGAGAGAGAGAGAGAGAGAGAGACTATTATAATGAAACTAAAATCAGATGAACGTCATTGGCTGCACTGGATGCAGGAAGACAGTTGGGCAATGCATTCAATCATCTGAAGAAAATAACTTGAAAATATAATTCTGTACCAGAAAAACTGTAATTTAAGTGTGTAGACAATATAGAATTTTTCTGACATATAAGAAATTATAAAGTTTATCCCCACAGACTCTTTTTGAAAGAATTATGATAGGTCATATTCCATCAAGAAAAAAAATAAAACCAAGGGAGAAATGGGATGCAAAATACAACTGAAGATGTAAATGACAAAGACATGTACAGTAAGTTGTATAAAGTTTAAATACACACTGTACAATACTATACTATATATCATTTATGGACATATGTAGATGCAGTAAAATATAAAACCATAGAGGGAATGATACATATCAAATTCAGAATGAGATTACCTCTGGGGAATGAGGTATAATAGGATTGGGAAGGAGTCCAAAGGGGGATTCAATTATATAGGTAATGTTTTATTTCTTAAAAAAATAAAAAAGATACAGATCTTGAGCAAATACAACTAAGTGTTAACATCTGTTAAATCTGGGTATTGAAAACATGGAATTTGTTATATTATTATTTATCATTTTCTTTACATTTGAAGTTTTTCAGAATTATTTTAAGGAGTAAGGAAGTAAAGGAGTGGGGAAAGCTTGGATAGATAACCACTTGAGACATTTTGTAGTGAAGAAGCAGAAGGGTGGGGCAGAAATGGGAGTGGGTTGTGGCATCAAAGGAGAGTGTTTGTATGCTAGAGGAACTAATCTGGTAGAGGAAAGAGATTGATCTGGGGAGGAAGGGAAGGGCTAACAAGAGGAACCAAGATGGAAAGAATTGTGAGCACCTGAGGACATATTTGCCCTTCATAGACATAGGGAGTCCCTTCTGCCCCTTGAACATGAGGAGGAAAGACAGAGGTGAATTTAGGGATACAGATGGGCTTACAGAATTTGGTGGTGAGAATATAGAGCCATAGGTCCAAGAACGATGCTATCCTATCAGTGATGTACAAGTCAAAACCTCCATCTGAGAGAGTGAGGTGGTATGCGGACGGCTTTTTTGTTGTTAAGACAAGTTTATTGAGATATTAGTTATATACAGTTAAGATTCACACCGTTTAGTATAGCGTTCTATGAGTTTTGACAAATGCATACAGTCACCACCACAATCAATATATAGAACAGTTCCATCGCCCCCCAAAATTCCCTTGTGCTCTTTACAGCCAGTCCTTCTCCACATACAAGACCCTGACAACCAATGATCTCATTTCTGTCTTTATAGTTCAGAATGTCATCTACATGGACTCATATGGTAGGTGGCCTTCTGAATCTAGCTCCTTTCACTTTATATAATGCATTGAAATTCATCTATGTTTTGCATGTATTGTTTTGCATTGTTTTTTATGGCTGAGGAGAATGCCATTGTATGGATTTGGGTTATTTCCAGTTTTGGGGGGATTCTGGAGAAAGCCATTCTAAATATCATGTACAGGTTTTGTGTGAATATAAATGTTCAACTTTCCGGGGTAAATACTTGAAAATAGGATCACTGGATCATGTGGCAAATTTGTGTTTATATTTATAGGAAACTGCTAAACTGATTTCCACAGTGACTATATCAGGGACATGGCATTTCGAGGTGAAAGAGGAAGGTATGAAATCAGCATATATGAGAACGACATGTTCCTCGTTCTCTGTTTGCAACCCCAACACTAATCTCCATCCTTTGTCCTGCTCTGAACACTGGGAGCTCCCCCCCCCCCCCCCGACTGACTGCGTCATCTTAACTTCTCTGTCAACTGGCTCTTGGTTGGGTTTGCCAATGGGAGGCACTGGCAGGCAATTAAGGGAGAAGAGAGAAAAGTCTAGGTGTTTCTTTCCTACTCCTCCCAAAACTGATGCTCTCACCAGATGGCCGCTTGCCCATGGCTCCAGCACTCTCCATGATTCAATAAGACTGCTTCCTTCTCCTCTTGTCCCTTCAGATGTAAGGAAACGATGCTGTCCCTTTCGCCCAACCCTGGATGAGGACATTAGGGACATCTCCTTGTGCTTCCCTTAAATCTGCCTACACCTATGAGAGGTACTCTTATTAAAATCCTCTGAGCCATCTCTGTTGGACCTATTATATGCTGGGATCTTGACTAATTGAGTGAGAAAACACATTCTTTAGGGGCTTGGTAGGATTTCTAGGGAATCTTGCATGCTTGTGTGATGTTTGTGTCCAAGAATTTAAAGTGAGACCAGGCACTGTGAACATATGATTTTATCTAGCAATGTCCATTGCATAGTTCCAGCACGGAGAACAGACCAGATTCAATTAAGGTGGGGATTGAATAAGTGAGTAGGTGACAGTGAGAAGGCCAGACTTGTTCTTATCCTTCAGATCTCAGCTCAAAGGAACTATTTCTGATTACTGTTTCTAAAGATGTTCTTCAGCTGACTGTTTCCTGCATTACATGATCATAATCTGTAACTATCATGCTTGGTCACATGTTTATTTGTTTCCTCCTGGAAGGTAGGCTCCACCTTCAGGGAGTCTCTGTTGTGTTCACCACTGCATCTCTGGCGCTTACAAGTGAATAGGTCAAATGAAGCATGCTAACCTCTTTACCCGATCCATGTTTTTCCCCATTATCCTTTCATAATGGGTCTCCTTCTAAGAAAATGACCCTGCATTCTCCCTACCATGTTTCCCCCAAAATAAGATGTAACTGGAAAATAAGCCCTAGCATGATTTTTCAGGATGACATCCCCTGAACATAAGCCCTTTTGGAGCAAAAATTAATATAAGCCCGGTTTCATTTTCGGGGAAATAGGGTACTAACATTCCTATTATGAATGTTGACACATTTCTCATACCAGGTATTTTTAAATCTGAATCTGTGGCTCTAAAATTGGAATTCTAAGGATATAGGCTGGTATCTTTTTATTAATTAAAACATTGATCATGAAGGTCCATTCAAGTTCAGATTCTGTCAGATATAAAGAAATGACAGTGGGCAGATCAGAGTTGATGGGGCTGATTCCTTGACCTGAAGGCAGAACACATGGAAATTGGGAGAATTAGGCTAAACCTAGAGAGCTAGATTATTCAAAAAATGAGAACTGGTAGGAAGATTTCTTTTTCTCATAAAGAACTGAAGTCATTTCACACACACCTAAGGTTATGCCATAAATGTAATAAATGCTCCTCTTTTCATAGGCCTAAGTGGATGAATATATATATACACACACACACACACACACACACACACACACACACACACACACACACATATATATATATATATATATATATATATATATATATATATATATATATATAAGTTTGGAGCAGTAAGGTGATAAGACTTATTTAAAACTAGAATAGAGACTATTGCATTGTTTTGTATACCTAAAACTAATAAAAATAAAATCTAGAGTAGAGAATTCAACCTATACTAACACATACAAATACTATTCACAGTATTTCCTGGGGGGAGGGTGAAGTTATTGGATTCGTTTACATTTTACATCTTTGATATTTGAATATTTTTACAAGTGATATGTGTTACTATTATATGAAGAAAATATTGAATGTTAATAAATACTAGGTAAACTCAATTCCTTTTATAATCAGAAAATAACTAAAAAATGTTTTAACCTATGTGACAGTAGTAGTACTTAGAGAACGCAGGCTTTTGCATTAGATTGACTTTGAATAGAATCCCCCCCCCCATCTAGCTGAATGATATTGACTAAGTTACCTTCTTAAATCTCAAGTGTCCTCATCTGGAGATAACAACTGTTAAGTTACTCTAGTGGCTGTAAGAATATTTCATAATTTACCTTAAGTATTCACCTTAGTGTTAAACACAGATGTTAGCATTCTCTCTAGAAGATGTAACATTAAAGGAATGTGCATTCATTTTCTTCTGAATGATTCTGGAAGTGATTTTATTTCTGAAACAAAAATACTCATCTCCATAAAGGATGCACTGTTTTCACGCCTTTCAGTTTTTTGTTAATTGCAACACTATTCTCCGAAGCTAGAAAAAGTCTATTTATGGTAAATACAAATTCAGTTGACTTTTTTCCCCTATAAAATGACTAATACTTTTTTTTTTCTATTTGTGCAACCACACTTTGAGATTCATCCTCATCCCAGTTTCATGCCAGGGTGACCCAATCAGAATTCCTACTCCCACCCACTCCCACACGTGCCATCTCATTTCTCCACTCACTTTCTCTATCAGTAACTACTCCTTGTCTATGAGGTCAGACAATTAAGTTCACAAACTCATCCTAGAAAAAGTGCTACATACTCATTGCTGAATATCACCATGGTCATCCCCTTGGGAGTGCACTCATGCCAGCAGCTAGTCCACCCTTCAAAGCAATTTTGGAACTCTTTTTCTGGAATGGTCATCAGAGCTGTCATCGTATTACCCTTGATGTCCTGAATGTCATCCAAATGTCTTCCTTTCAATATTTCCTTTATCATCCGGTAAAGAAAGAAGTCATTGGGGGCCAGATCAGGTGAGTAGAGAGGGTGTTCCAATACGGTTATTTGTTTACTGGCTAAAAATTCTCTCACAGACAGTGCCGTGTGAGTTGGTACATTGTCGTGATGCAAGAGCCATGAATTGGAGAGAAGTTCAGGTTGTCTAATTTTTTCACACAGCCTTTTCAGCATTTCCAAATAGTAACTTGGTTAACTGTTTGTCCAGTTGGTACAAATGCATAATGAATAATCCTTCTGATATCAGGAAAGGTCAGCAACAAGTTCACAAATTTAATTGTCAGAACTCGTACATGTGTTTCTCCAGGTCCCAGCACAGTGCCTGGTGCATACCAAGTGTTCCACCACTGTTTGATGAACAAACGTTGGGTGCTTTCTCAAGACTTATCACAACACAACTCGACTCAATTTATGCAATTTTCCTCAATAGAAACCAGCTCATTTAGGAGACTGGGCTCCCTGTTCTCCATCTATGTCAGGCCCAATTCACTGCCCCCACATAACAATATGCCATTGTCAGCCTCTTCTGCTAAAATTGTTCTGTTCTTTAAAATCATTTTTATAATCCAGCTCTTTTGAAAAATCTTCATGATGTAATCTGCCTTTCTCCAAAATTTTTCCACTTACTTTTAATTAGTACCATATTTTAAAAAGTATACCCTGTGTTCTCTTTTGTATGATATACTATTGTTTTGCAAGTTTTGGTCATAACTAAAGCCACAATGAAACTGTGAGTTTCAGGACAGCCAGCGACCAGGCTTGACCTCAGCACAGAATAAAAGCTCATTGTTTACTGATAATTGATTAATGTGCGAGATCTTTATTTTCTGCAGGATGCATTTTGACACCAGAATGCTTCACATAAAGCTGAAATCCTTAATTTGAAAATGCAGAAAGGCTCAGGTGGCTGATGATGCAGGGGTGTGTCAGACCTCCTGACTCTCTTTGGTGAATCTGTACTTGGATTCACACTGAGGGTTGTGTCAATTCCTGTGGGCAGAATCTATCTGAATACAAGCCAATATCTTTAAATGAGACAACACAGAAAGAGTTATACTTTTCTATAAACTTGTTTATTGGTTTTCTGAGAGGCAGCCAGATGGGGGTAATTTGCCAAGTTAAATAGATTCGAGCTTGATGAAACACCAGATTTCCTCTGTTCATCTTCCCGCCTTCCTGGAGCACACTTTCAGCACTCTCTGACCTCCTTTCTGCTTTATTTTTCTCACTGGTACTTATGGCCATATGACAAACTATATATTTCATTTGTTTGTTTCTTTGTCTGTCTTCCTCCATGACAACAGGGAGGACTTTTTCTGTTTTGTTCACTGCTCTAGCCTTAGTGCCTAGAACAATGCCAGACACTTAGCAGACATTCAAAACATAACTGAGGAATGAATGAATGAATGAATGAATGAATGAATGAATGAATGAATGCCTCTGTCAAGACCCACCCAAAACTAAATATACTTGGTGACTGATGACTGACATTAACAGTGGAGCCAAGTGTGTCAGTTCACATACAGAATTGGATGGTGTAACAAGCATGCCTTGTGCCCCCAGCACAACTCCTTGGCCTACCTCTGACTTCAGCCAAGTGTCATGCACAGAGTTCTAGCTCAGATTGATCTTTCCCCAGTGCATTTGAGGAGAGCCTTTCCCTTCCTTTACTGGAGCCTTCTCTGATGCACTGGAACCTGGTGGGCCTGGGCAGGTGTAGCCACACTGCACCTAAGCAAACATCCCTGGAGGCAACCCTCCACTGATGGGGGTCAGGAACTGGAGGATAAAAAAGCGCCAGACCCTGTCCTGCTGGTGGATCATTCTAGAAGCATTCTGTATGCATCTCAGAAAGTCCTGGAGGAATTAGCCTCCCTTTGCTTGCCCTATGCTTTGTGTGTGTGGTGTGTTTTCCCTCTCCTTATTGTGTCACTCTTCCTGTTCGCTCCTTCTTGCTTCCTGGAATCACCTCCTGCATAAACTAGCTTATCTCAGGCATTGATTTTAGGGAAATGCAAACTAAGAGGGTTGGGTGTTGTGGGGACAGAGCCAAGAGAGCAGTTTCCAGGCTCTTGACCTCACGTGGAAAGGTGCTGTCTCGGGTAATCGAAGGCCATCAGCTCTGACTAGTTAGCCATCAGCTGTAACCAGTTATCCATTAGGCACTAATATAACTGCCATGGCTATACTAGGAGGTTGATTAGCTGTCAGAGAAGCAGACAGCAGATTGTGGCTCCTGCTTCCTGTATCTCCAACCCAGCTGCCAGCGAGAGTATAATGGTATGAAACCCCTATCCATGGCGCTGTTGGTGTTCTTTTTTGACCTCACCATGTCCTTCGTTCTTGTGAGAGGAGCGGGACCAGAGACCCTGCATTACATATGGCACAGTGAGCAGGGTCTGCTGCCGGCCAGAATTATCAAAGGGGAGCAGTTTATACTAAGGAAAGCTGACTTTCGTGAGCAGGGTATGGTGCCGGCCAAAGCTCTCCGAAGGATGGTGGAGCAGTTTGTTCATATGAACACTCAGTCTCAGGAAGCCTGTGAGGAGAAGTGCCGGGAACAGGGAATGCAATCTGCCTGGGAGAAAAGTGACCCCTTCATGAATTCGTGGTCCTCTCAAGCCTCCAGATGGCATGATGCCCTATTGGCCAAAGCAAGCGTCATCTTCCTTTTGGTGGTGTGCTGCTGCCGTGGGTTCCTAAAGTTGTGGACATTTTATACTGAGGTCTCCATCCAATCAGATGCCTTGCTTGGTGAGCAGGATTCCGGTCAGGTAGGCATGATGTCTGACTCAGGGTGGAGGACAGGTGGCCCCCACAGTGTGTGGTACCCAGTAACCACTGTTCTCAGGAGTTGGACCCCTGAGGAGCGGTGGGAGAACATGGATGGCTTTCTGGCCAGCGTGGCAAGGGCCCTGCAGGTTCTAGATGAGCGGTTGCTAGAGAAGGCGAATGGTACAGCAAGCCATGTGGGCTGGATGTTCCTCGCCATGTTGTGTCATAGCACGGAAGATGTGCTTAATGAAATAGTCCTGATACAGAACCAGCAGTCCCAGTGGGAGGCACTGGAAGTTCGCATCTGCCTGTTAGAGGGTGAGCCCCACAGTGGAGACTCTGAGGCAGAGGCGGACAACGTGAGTGGAGACAATATAGCTCCCAACCTCCACCCCAGCCCATCGTGAAGCATAAGGTAAAGCATGAGCAACCTTTGGGCCCCGGGGGCATTGCTGCCAGCAACCCAGCTGTGACTGAGTTCACAACCTACACCCCATACACTCCCACTGAGTTGCAGGAGCTGGGGAGGTGGTTCCGACAGTGCCCTGGAGAGCCAGTCTCGGCTTGGCTACTACGTTTATGGGATGAGGGAGCAGACAACATTCTCTGCTCCCCAGGTGAGATGGAAAAGCTAGCCTTCGTGACAGTGCATCCGTCCCTGCAACAAAGGTTACAAAACTGCCATAGGTTGGCCCAAAACCAGGGCAACCATTCTCTAATGGAGTGGCTCACTGCTGCGGTATGCACAGTATGGGGACAGGCTGGCGAGCTGCCAGACACTGTGAGTAAATGGCAATTGTATACTGAACTTGCTCAAATCATCCGTGAAATGGGTATGAGACATGCTATGTTCAACTCTAATATGCGGGGACTGAATGACAAGCAGTTTACAACCAGCCTGAGAGATCTGGTTTTGGATACTGCCCCCGCAAGTGCTTTTGGATCCTTGGTTGCCATTCTTATGCCCTATGTGGGGCAGCAGATCCATGAACTTACCACAGCCATGGCCACCCTGGGGGATGTTGAAATCTGGCAGCAAGGGAAGTTAAGACAAGAGGTCCAAGAAGTCAAGACCTGGAAGCCCAAATCAAAAGTAAGGGGGTGAGGTCACGGGCCTCAGAGAGTAACATGCATGAAGATGTGACGTGATCTCATGGCAGTTGATCAGGAAAAAAATAGACCGACAACCCAATGTACTCTTGGAACTTCGGAAACAGCGGTGTCTGGAACAGCAATTCCAGCGAAGCCTAAAAGAGAAGTCTGGGAAAATGCTACCCATGTCCCTCTAGGACTTCATGCAGCTGCTGGAGGCCGACTCTTTTCAGCTTGATTGGGGGGTTTGGGGGCGTGCCTACTTGGAGCAATGTAGAACCCTTAGTTCAAGCCCTTTGAGCACAGAGTTATAGCAAGTCTTGGGACCTGTGGAGATTGCAGCCCAGGCTGAGCCAAGCACTCTGCCTAGGGGGGAGGAATAGAAGGGTGCCCCTCACTCGTTGGCAAGTGAATTACATTGGACCCCTGCCTAAAGCCCGCAATGCTATGTATGCATTCACAGCAGTGGACACTGCTACAAAGTTGATGTTTGTTTGGTGGTGTCTGGCTGCGGATCAGCGGCATACAGTGGTCGCTCTTACACTGCTGTGTGCCCTCTATGGGTGCCCCCAAGTCAATGAAAGTGACAGGGGTACTCATTTAACGGGACAAGAAGTGCAGCGCTGGGCTGCTAGGATGGGCTGCCAGGATGGACGTACAATAATTGTTTCATACCCCGTACAATCCACAAGCAGCTGGCATGATTGAACACTACAAAAGCCTCCAGGTGTCAAAACACCCTCTCATGATGAGTGACTGGGCCTCGCATTTGTGAGATGTTGTGGGGACAGAGTCCCAGAGAACAGTTTCCAGTCTCTCAGCCTCACGTGGAAAGGTGCTGACTTGGGTAGTAGGTGGCCATCAGCTGCAGCTAATTGACCATCACTGTAACCAGTTAGCCAATTAGCCACTGATATAACTGCCTTGGCTGCGCTCGTTGGTCAGTTGGTTGGTTGGCAGGCAGAGAAGTAGACAGCAGGTTGCAGGTCATGTGGATCCAGCCTCCAGTGAGACTATAGTGTCTCCAGTGAGACGATAGTGGTGTGACTCCCTATCTATGGCTCCGTGGGTGTTCCTTTTTGGCCTAGCCATATCCTGCGTTCTTATGTGGGGAGCAGGAGCAGAGACCCCACAGGCCGCCCTGCATGACAAATGGGGCAGCAAGCAGGGTCTGCCACACGACAGATGTTTTGAAAATCCTGAATGAGAGACCATGGAAGGGAGGACCCGCACCAACAGAAGCTTTGCTACGTCGAACGGCTGGCTGCTCCCATTCAGTTACAGGTTACCACAAGTGAGACTCTGTTAAAGCCAGGCTGTGGCAGAAATGGAAATATTTTGCTGCCAACACTCACATGCTTGAAAGCAGGAGAACGGCAGCAATGGACTTGGCCCTGGTGGGTCAAAAGTCCCCCACTGTCGGTGGTTGGGCCTGATAGCCCCATGGGGGGCTGGTTTGCAAGTGACACCAGGGGTGGTGGCCGAGTGGCCACTGCAAGTAACTGTCGTATACGGAGGCCCCGATGCCAGAATGATTTTGCAGGGAACCTATGTGGTCTCACTATGGCTCATTATGGGGTCCCTTGTTCTGTTACATGTTGAAACTATGCAAGGGACCCCAAGCACTGCCATAAAGTTCTGGTACCACAAACCAGACCTGCTCGCTGCGCCATTTGTCATGCAGGGCGGCCTGTGGGGTCTTTGCTCCTTCTCCCCACATAAGAACACAGGATATGGCTAGGCCAAAAAGGAACACCGACAGAACCATAGATAGGGAGTCATACCACTATCGTCTCACTGGAGGCACTATAGTCTCACTGGAGGCTGGATCCACATGACCTTCAACCTGCTGTCCGCTTCTCTGCCTGCCAACCAACCGACTGACCAACCAGCGCAGCTGAGGAAGTTATATCAGTGGCTAATTGGCTAACTGGTTACAGCTGATGGTCAATTAGCTACAGCTGATGGTCAATTAGCTGCAGCTGATGGCCACCTACTACCTGAGTCAGCACCTTTCCACGTTTGTGGAAAAGTGCCAGCGGCAGCAACCCTCCTTTCCCAGGACAAAAAGCTAGCACGTATCCTCCCAGATGGAAGAGATTTGCCATTGTTTGTTCCTATGACTACTATTTCTTTCCACCCATAGGTGCCTATAGGCTAATATGACACAGCCCCCCCCACCTCCCCCATGGAAGATGCTTGTCATGTAGATTGTGAGGCGAAACCCTGGAGGGATGGAGTGTGGGGACAGAGCCAGGAGAGTAATTTCCAGGCTCTCGACCTCACGTGGAAAGGTGCTGGCTCAGTTATTAGATGGCCTGGCCATCAGCTGTAATCAGATGGTCATCTGCTGTGGCTGGGTGGCCATCACCTGTTACCGGTTAGCCATTAGCCACTAATATAACTGCCATGGCTACGTTACGGTGTTGGTGGGTTGGTTGGCAGAGAAGCAGACGGCAGATTGCGGATCGTGTGGATCCTGCTTCCTGTGTCTCCAACCCAGCCACCAGCGAGACTATAGTGGTATGAACCCCCCATCTGTGGCTCCATTGGTGTTCCTTTTTGGCCTCACCATATCCTGCATTCTTGTGAGAGGAGCGGGACCAGAGACCCTGCATTACAGGTGTTCAAGTTAACCTAACAATGAGCTACAGACACAAACTCCAGGAATGTTACCTCCCCACAACTACCATGTTAGCATTAGATGAGGAGTCAGAACTGAGATTCTCGTGTTGGTTGTACCAGGGCTGTTGACACCCTGCACCATATCAACTCAATCAAATGCATGTATGGCCACAGCCTTAAAGTCACACCTTTTTCAATAGCTACTTCACTTCTTTATGAACTTTTCTTGCCAAATCTTGCCTGAGACTCTTTCCTGTGAGTTTGAAAACTTGGGAGTGGGCGGGCCCAGGGTGTTCCTCCTCACCCTTCCTCCCACTGCGGTTTCCTAGTGCATCATAGATTTACTCTTGTTCACAGCTGCACAGCTCAGGTGGTGCACAAGTGGTGAGGTTAAAAAAAAAAAGCTGTTATCACTCAGACTCCAGACAAGGCCTTTACCCCTAGCTGACAGCACTGGAGATGATTCTGGCCTTGGGGTATTAGGTCCATTACCAAAAGCCTCCTGCCAGAGACTCTTCCAACTGTGTTTTATGGAGCCTGTTTTACAAGTGTACAGGCATACCTTGTTTCATTGAGCTCCACTTAATTGCGCTTCTCAGATGTTGACATTTTTTTACAAACTGGAGGCAAGACCCTCCACCAGAAAAAAAGATTGACTCGCTTTATTGCGATGCTTGCTTTATTGTGCTGGTCTGGAACCGAATCTGCAGTGTCACCGAGGTATGCCTCTGTGTCTTGGACTTCAATGTTTAATGATTTAACTATTTTCAAATTAATTGAAAAAAGCCATTTACCAGCTCATACTATTTTATGTCAGCTCCAGTGAAATAGAGCTCAGTGTATTACTTTGTGCTCCTGTGTCCCTCATTACGCTGCATGAGGCAGCTCCTACCATCTCTTGGCTTATATGTGAACATGCTGTGTCTTTGATAAGGCGCCTTGTGTCTTAGAATCAAACTTTAAAATAAGAGTCAAACCTACACATACCCAGTTTGGTAAGGTTGCAGAAAGTAGTGTATTTTTGCCCCAGGCACGGACCACATTGTGTGTGTTAATCATTACGCTCTAATCGGTTGTGACAGCAGGTCCTATAATGATGTCATATCATTCATTTTTTGTGAAAGTTTTGGGTGCTTATCATCTAAATTTCTTATGTTTTCTAAAAAATAAGGAATGTGAGCAAATTTTAGATATTGTTAGTGATTGAATTTTCTGCTGCTCCTCTTTCAGCCTTCTGGACAGTTTCATGGAAGACTGTCGAGACTGTGGACCCAAGATATCAAAAACAAATAAATAAATGTATCATTTGCAGTGATTTATCTATGGAATTTTGGATTTTCCTTCACAACCAACCCAAATACGGAGATAAATTGGTTGCTAAAGCTGATATATGACTGCAACTCTTGACTTTCAGCTTGGATTTTATATATTTCTACTTATCAGAATAGCTTCATTCTTTCATTAGTTAGTGGTGTAAATTTGAACTTACAAATAGTAAATACTGCTTTTTTTCTATTTTATATATTGAGGATCTGTGCAAAATTTAATTTTACAGAGCCCTTACTGCTAAAAAAAAAAAAAAAAAAAAAAAAAAAAGCAGAAGAAGAAGAAAAAGAAACAACCAACAATGACAATGTTCTGAAAAGCACTCCTAGGAACCACTGCAGCCTGGAGTACTGAGTCACTTCCTATTTGTGAGGTGCAGAGCAGCGTCTCCTCAAAGTCCAATCAGCCATCACCTTTCACCTAGACTCATGTCCAGTCACCACAGCTCTTTCCCCGCTCATTCAAATCTCTAGCCTCTTACTCTTTCTATTGGTACTAGACAGGGAGAAAAATAAATCTGACAGACCAAAATGAAAAGTTATGAAAAGGACATTGCTAAGTATGCACTGTTTAGTTTATGAACACTTTCTAGACGCAGGCTCGTTGCCCACTGTATTCAGTTTAGTTGGTTAGATTGGAAGCTATTTTATGTGAGCACTGAAGGGATGCCAAGCAGAGGAAGTAAGACATATACAATTGTTGTGTATAAATGCCCCTTTATCTTCTGCATTTTATCCTAAATCCTGAGTGTTATCCTGCACATTTTTACTCTGAAGCCTGTGACTTATCCTGTATGTTTACCCTGAAGCCCATGCTTTTTTAAGAATTAAAAAATCCATTTCAGTACTTGAAAGCACCATCGTCATCATTCTCATCACAAACCACAACCTAAACTGCCATTCGTCATGATGCATACAGATGTGAGACTGCTTTCTCTTTTGCATTTAAACCTTAGGATAAAAATGATATGTGTGAAAGATTCTTTTAAAATGAGAGAATGAAGGTTAATGAAAATATGCCTAATGACTTTTGGGTTAATAATGATTGCTCAGCATCAGTTAGTAAACGGACTTTTTCCTGACCAGAAAGAACCATACAAGGAATCTTACACAGCCTCAGGTATCCAGACCTCAGCCTAGTCTGGACTGTTTAGAGATGTGGAAAGAGACATACTAGTTGGACTGGATGAAGATAATATACTGGAAAGCAGCCAGAATCATGATGTAGTGGGCACTTGGGTGTAACTGGATTTCCCTATAGAGAGATTTTTTATCCATGGATTTAAAATGCCAACGGTTTATTTCAAAGCTAGTGATTTGGAACTTGGAATTTAGAGTAATGCTATAAATGGCGCTTAGGCTCTTTTTGCTTGTGCTATATATTTTAGTTGCCTTGCACAAAGTAACCCCTTAAGAAAGTTGAACTAGTGGTAATGATACAGAGTATATTACTTGAAATGGCCTGTCTACTTCCTATTCTATGGATTAAAAAAGCCGGGTAGTATTAAAACAGTAAGAGAAATGAAACAAAAGTAAAAGAAAGATATGGACAGCATTCCTATGGTTTTTAAATGTTTATGCAAAGCACAACCTAAATGCAAATTAGAAAACCCAGGTTCTACCACTAACGACACATGAGACTTGAACAAGCCAATCAACCTCTCTCCCCTCAGTTATGACATAATATCAAGCCTGTCCCTATGCAAACTCACAGGCTAGAGACAAGCAGGGAACAAGGCTGACTCATTTCACTTTAAATGTTTAACCATAACTGTCAAATGGGTAGACCCTACATTACTTTAGTCAAATCTAGCTCCCAATCTTCAATGCGACTATTTCACAGTTTTTTTCTCAGACATGCAATGTCTCTTCCTTTTTCTTAGAGAAGAGAAGCAACCAAATGAGATACCCATCTACCTGCACCTCTAGCTATACACTCCATCTTTCTTCCTGATGTTAAGGGTGAACTGTTTTCTGAGCAAAGGTTTTTCCCAACTTTTGTCCACTGCATCTCAGATCTTCACGCCTAATTAAGAGTTGCCTCTGCAACTATTCCTCTTCCCTCTACTTTATCATCAGTTTTTCCCATCTACTGGCTCATTCCATCCAGCACATAAAAATGCTGCATCTCCTGTCTTATAAAAGTTTCTGTGAACCATATAGACTTTTCCAGTCACTGTCCTGGTTCTCTACAAGCCCCTACAGTGACCTACTCTGGAGAGGTTTCTGTACTGATTGTATTCACAACCCATCCTCTCTCAGTCTGCTCTAATCAGACCACCCACTAATTATTAATTTTTATTTTTTTTTGGCTCTGGTCACCAAGGACCTTTATATTGCCAAATCCAATGGTCATTTTTCTGTCTTTGTCTTCCCAAATATATCAGCATCATTCAATGTAATTAGTCTCTCCCTCCTCTGAAATACTTCCTTCAATTACTTCCAGGACAACACATTCTCCTCAGTTCCCTCCTTTTCTGTCTCATAATGATGCCACCACCTCTTCCTGATCAAAATGGGGTCGTTCTCCAGGACTTTGTCCTTGGACCTGCTCTCTCATCTCACTCATCCCTGGGTGACTTTATCTATTCCTATGGTTTTATATCTATAAGCTGATAACTCCTAAATTTATATCTATGCTAAACTTTTCCTTCAACTTGAGCTTGGCCTATCCAATGGTCTCTTTGACATCTCCATTTGGATGTATCATAGACATCTCAAACTTAACATGCCTCAAAAACATCACTCATGATTTCGGCCTACCTCTCCTCCTATGAAACCAGGAGCAAATGAATACACACAGCTGGTTCCTTTCCTAGTCTTTAAGAGCTCAATAAATGGCAACATGATTCTTTCAGTTGCTCAGACCCAAAACCTTAGAGTCATCCTTGACACCTTTCTTTTTATATATTTGGCATTCAACCCATTAGCAAATTCTGTCAGCTCTGCCTTAAGACTATATCACAAATTTGGCCACTTCTCACCACCTCCACTGCTACCACATAAGTCTCACCCAAACTATTAATATTTCAATACTGTTCCAAATGTCCCCTCCCCCAATAGCCTATTCCCCATGTAGAAGGCAGAGTATTAACACCCGCTAGATAATATCACTTCTCTGCTTGAAAAAATATTTCCCATCTTATTTAAATTAAGTTCTAAATCGCTCACCATTGCTTACAAGGACCACATAAACTTGCTGCTGGCTACCTCTGTGACCTCTTGTCCTACAAATCTCTCCTTGGCTCATTCTGTTCTAAGCACACCATCTCCTAGATTGTTCCTTGCTCACTGTAGTTATTGGCTTAACTCAGCGATGTTTACTACTGACCATCTTCTCTCAGATGTCTTCAGGGCTTACTTACCCACTATCCTTAAGGCTTAGCTTCAGTGTGTTTGGAGGTGGTTGTGGGAGAGGCTTTATTGGGCAATACAATCAACAAATAAAAAGAAATGCATTTTTACGTCAGCTAATGATATTTGTTATGTAAAAAAAGAATAAAAAACAAGGCAAGGGGCTAGAGAGTTCTAGAGGGACAGGAAGATGCTATTTTAGATGTGGTAATCAGAGAAGGACTGTCTGGTAAGATGACATTTGAATGACAGCCTTAAGGAAGTTGGAAATAGCTTCAATTTACCAATTCTCCAGTGACATTCAGTGAATGCATACAATTGAACTTGACTTTTCGACACTTTCCTAGTCTTCTTCCTCTCATGTACATTTACCAATTTCTGTCAAATTACTGAACCCTTGAGAAAATAATACTTGTACATGATTCTAGCTGATGCTGAAAAGATTTGAGACACTGATATAGCCCTTCCCTTAAGTGGAATATTTAATTATGTTCATGTAGGAATGAACTATATAAAACGATGTGATTTTTTTACTCCAAATTTTGTTTCCTTTCTTTTCTTATTGTATTTTCTATCAATTCCAAAATACAATATAGAGATGATTGCAGGCACGCGTTCTTTCTTGACTTAGTGAAAATACATCTAATGTTTCACTTGCAAGTATGATCTTGAGCTTGGTGGACAGTTTCATATATTCTCACATCAAGTTTATTAAAAGTTTTATTCTATTGCAAATGGATTTTACACTTTATCAAATGCACTTCAGCCTCTGTGGAGATGGAATATCCCTTTCTTCATCTAATGTGGGATGATTCAATTACCACAATCTCTAATATCCTTATAATTCTGGGGTTAGTTTTGCCTGATCGTGATGCATATGAGTATTACTATTAGTACACTCCTGGAGTCAGTTTATTTAATTTAGAATGTTTACATTTATACTTACAAGTGAGATTGATGAAAAGCTTCTCTTTCTCTGCCTTGACAAATTGTTAAATCAGTTATAATAGATCTAGAAAAGAACCCCAAACTTCCTTTTTTATAATATGTTTTGGCACAATGTAAGTAAATTGTCTGGTGCTTGAAGCTTTGAGAAAACACTCATGAATCCCTTTGATCTGGTGCTTTTCTGAAAGGCAGTTCTTTAATACATTTTAAATTTTCTTTCATGTTTATAACTATATTTATAGCTCATTTTGAGCAAATTTTTATAATTTATATTTTACCGTGAAACTACTTACTTCATCCATATTTTAAATATATCAGGTAGACTTGTACAAACTCTTTACACTCATTGAATTTTCTCTGTATTGCCTTCCTAATTTTGTATATTTGCATTTTCTATATTCCTATTTTATTTATTTGAATTTTTACTTTGTGTGTTTGTATTTTCTTATTTATTTCCTGATTAGGATAAAATGAATGCTTCCACTATTTAATAATTTTTTTGAAACAGTTCTTGAATCAATTGATTTCCCATGGTCTCCTGTTCTTAATTCAGTTTTTATAGCTTGTGTCTGCCCTTCAATTTGGGAAATACTATTTTATGTAAAAGTATTTATTAGATTAACTGGATACATCCATTAAGTTGATTATGGTTCTCTCATAATATTTATCTCTTATATTCTTCATCTATTCTCTGGAGGGATTTCATGAATTAATAGTTTATTTCATGAATTTGAGTTTTTATACTCTGTTCTAGTCACGGACTATTTATTTATTCATGATGGTCTGATTCTGTTTTATCAGCATTGAATGCTGCTGAGAGTAGAAATTAAAAAGAAAAGATGCTCTTGCAAAAAGATACAGCCACTTTGGAAAAGAGTTTGATAATTCCTTGTAAAGTTCAACATATAGTTACCATAAACTCAGCTACACCACTCCTAGATCTTTATGTCAGTGAATTAAAAGCTTACGTTCACACAAAAACCTGTATGTTGATATTTATGGCAGCTTTACCCATAGTTACCAAAAACTGGAAATGAGCAATATGTCCTTCTAAAGGACACAAATAAACTGTTATACATCAGTTTAAAAAATACTATTCGGTGATAAAAAGGACTGAGTGATTGATTGACATGACATCGTGGATAAATCTTAATTAATGCATTTTGCTAAGTGAAAGAATCCAGACCCAAAAGTCTACATATTATATGATTTCATTTATATACTCTTCTGGAAAAAACAAAACTTATAAGAATAAAAAGCAGACCATTATTGGCCAGGGGTTAGGGAACTACAAAGGAGATACATAGGGGAATTTTAGAGTGATGGAACTATTTGTATGGTGAAATCATGATTCTATGCATTTGTTAAAATCTGTAGAACTACTATACACCTTAAAAGTGAATTTCAATGTATACAAATTAAAAAAAGAAAAAAACTTGGTTGTCAAGAGATCCAGGATGAAATATAGACTGGCAAATGACTCTAACTGTATTACATTGTAAGATGGGATCTCATTGAGGGGTTGGGAAGAAGTAAGGAGCTGGCCTAAGTTACTCTGGAAAGCATGTTTTGACTGGAGACTGTAAAGCTAAAAACAAAAGGAACTGTATATAAACGTTGTACTCCAGTTGGTTGAGTTGTTTCTCATGGTGATACAGGTTACCAATTATGAAATTGCTTTACTTATATACTGGGGTTGAACAAATAAGTAAATGGATGGTAGATCGTGGGGATCACGTTTCTCACTGTTGGAGAGAAAAATTACAAATCAGCAAGGTGAAAAGGTTAGAATGAACCAAATGACATGAGATTAGAGTGGAAGACCAGCATGAATTCATGCTTCGCTTCATATACACACAGAGAGAATACAGAAATAACGATAGACATGTGTTTGGTTAGCATACATTTCCATATTTCTTAGCTCTGTCCACTCAGAGGACCTAGACACTGTGATGTTCCAGTACCAACAAGCACATCCAATGCACAGACCTTGGTTTCTAAATACCATTCACTAAGTAAGAGGAACAAGAGATCCTTGGAGAGGTGGCATTTTCTTGGGTTTAGACAGGGAAAATACAAGATGAACCTGGAATATCTTATAGTGATAGAAAGCAAGAAAGTGTTGGAAAAAAATAAGGATGGAGGAATGTTAAAGGGACACAGGAGCCTACCTGAAAGAGTCCCAGATGGCCAAAGATGGAACAAATTGAGCAACAAATAGATAAAGTAGAACTGAATTATAACCCAAAGTATAAATATACATGAGTCTATATTTATACAAGTGAACCAATAAATAAACGGGGGAGAAAAGATAAGTTTTCTTTACAGAAAAATTCCAAATAATATATAGATATAGATATATAGATGTATTAGATATACTCCCTCCAGGAGGTGAAATTTAACACACCCCCACCCCAAAGTGTAAACTAGATTTAGAGACTCACTTCCAAAGAACAGAATAGGGAAAGGAAAACCAGTAACTTTATAGTGGAGAAACCTAGTAAACACTACTTTAACCAGGAGATCATGGTTAACATCACCAACAGGAAACCATATTGATATCATGTATTTTCCCCCCAAACCCATAACCCTCGTTTAATTATGAGCAAAATATCAGAGAAACTCAAATTGAGGGTTATTCCATAAAATACCAAGTACTCTTCAAAAACATGAAGGTCTTAGAAGAGAAGGAAAGATTAGATGACTAGACTAGACTAGACTGGAGGAAACAAAGGAAACTCAATGATTAAATATAATGTGGTGTCCTGCATTGGATCTTGGAACATAAAAGGGATGTTAGTCGAAAACCTGGTGAATGCCAAGTAATGTAGGACATTTAGGTAATAGTAATTTACTGATGTTAGTTTCTTAATTTTGATAAGTAGACCATAATTTTATAAGATGCTAACACTAGGGAAATGGGTGAGGGTATATACGAGTGCATAGGTACTCTCTGTATTATCTTTGTAACTTTTCTGTAAATTTAAAATTAATCCCAAATTAAAACTTTATTACATTTTTTTTCTTGTTTCTTACGGAACTATTTCATCAGGAGTAGAGGGTGAGGACAGGGGATATGTGCTCCAAAACTCAGGCAAAACTTCCAGTTGCATTTTTCTCTCAAATATGTTGATATTTCTGTGGCTGTTCATTTTGCAAGAGTGGGGGTCTCTGTCCACTCTGGGTAGCAGAGATAGGTTCCCTCCCAAATCATGACACTCTCCACTATTCTTTGTCCAGGAGCAACCTGTCCCATTGGCAACCCTAAACCAGCTGGGACAGAGTTCCTTTTTGGCAGGGGCTGAGTCCCACCTCCAGGGGACCCCACTGCCCAGTGATCAGCTGGAAGCCTGGGCCTGTCAGTGACTGTCTGTGAGCCTGAACTGCGATACTGGGCACCCCTGTGTTCTCATGTGCCTGTGCTGAACTTCAAATGGTCCTTGTCAGCCCTAGATTTGCAGTCAGTGGATGCTACTGGTGAGAAGTGCTTCTCACTTCCTTTCTCAGTGGACTTCCCTTCCATTTTTCCTGAGAGTGGTTGGTTTGGCCTTTCCGCTCCACGATCTCTCACCTTTACTTTTGCCTGCTGAGACACTGAAATTCCAGCTAATGGGAGAGTTGTGACTCACTCTAGTGGTGATACACACGTTTCCTCATGTCATCGGTTTGGTAACAGTGGAAATTGTGAGAGAGAAGTGGTCAAATATACAGCCAGTGATTGGGAGCACAGCGTTTTAGAACTTAACAGCCTTAAGACAACAAATTATTAGGAAATGCTTTTATTCTTGCATCGGTAACCTTTAAACACAAAGAACCAAAACGATTGAACTTATGTGTTTGTTGTTGTTATTTTTAGTGTCAAGAATAAATTAACCTTCTATTGTCTCCAGTATGGAAGAAGAGAGAATTTGTATGCTTGCTTTTGTTTAAGAGAGATAATTTCTCCTAAAATCCTATGGGAAGTACACATTTTTTAAATTGTGAAATTTTACTGTGGTTCTTTCAGGAAACCTTTTTCGAAGGAAACACTAGATTCTGCAAATTCATCTTACTCCCTGGCTATTGAAATATTGCTGTGTGCCTTTTGTCTGGTAATTTTTCTCCAGGCACCAGAGGCCCTCTTTGGTATTGGGAGGTGGAAAGTACTCAGTGTGTTTGGGTTGCTCTTCAAATCTACCAAATCCAGAGAAATGGAGGTGGGGACAAATGGATTTTCTCCGGATTTATTTTGTTAGGTTGCAGATGGAGTTAGAGGTGGCCAGGGAGGAGGAAACTGAAACTAGAAATAGCCAGAAATATCAGAAAATCGCACCTCTTCATTTAAAAAAATAATAATTATTCTTTTTCTTTTTCTTTTTTTCTTTCTTTCTTTTTTTTTTTTTTCTGTAGCCTGTTGAAGAGGAGAAGGCCAGATTCATCAACTGCCCTTTCTTTATTTAATATGCCACCATGCCTACCTATAGTTGCCAAGGTCCCCGAGGTGGGATGGCAGTAACACATAGACATTAAATCTCCATGTGTTGTCAGAGGCATCCACAGGGCTCTGCATTCCTCTCTACCTCTGGCCAATTTCTCTGTGGTTTATCTTTGCCTTCAGTCCCTGCTGCTTCAAAATAGTGGGACTTCCTCCTCTCTTTACTCTTTTAGTACATTTTCCCTTCAAGGGTGGTGACCTGCATGTTAATAAGCTCTTAACCTCCATATAACCTTACCTGCTTTATATTTTCCAGAAATCCCACAAAGTTTCTGGCAGTAGATACAATCCTTTCTTAGTTTCCAGTAGTGGTGTGCATTTTCCCCTAAAGTCTGTGCTAGATTCTTTGGTCCATTCACTAGGAATTTGGAATGGGAGGGGGTAGTTGAATTCATTGGGTTCAGATTCTTTTCTTGGACTGGAAATCTCGGCTATGTTTTTATTTAATTCCCCAGGTAACTATTTTCTTCTTAGATGTTAAGCTTCTCAATGATGTACGTCTTTGGTTCACCAGAACCTTGCGCATAAGACATTCGACAAATATTTGCTGAGTGAATGAATTGAATGATTGGATTTAGAGGGGTATTCAATTTAATTTTGTCACTGAGATGGCCCCCAACATTGAAAACACTGCTTTTCAATCTTGGCTTTCTTCTGGTTACACACTGTCAGAGTTAGCAACTGGTTGTTAAGTATGACTAATCCATGTACTGTAATGTTTCTCACCTACCTGGCTCTGGGCTGAGCTAGACTTTGTTACCCTATGCTCCACGCACGGAGCTGCTGGTGGACAAAGACTCCTTCCCCAGGAGCACACTCCATAAATGACTCCCTATGCAGAACCCAGCAGGAACAATGCAAAAATTACAATAAGGGTGCCCAGTGGGTCCTGCGCTGTGGATAAAGAACAATTTCTGACAAAACGAGAAGGTTGAAGCAAATAGGAGATTTAAAAGGAAAAAGAAAAGGAAAGAAAAGAAAGAAATCCTGGCTGTCATTCTGTTGCGTGGAGTTATATTCAAATTTTATCTGGTGGATGTGATTCTCTTTGATCAGGTTGGCCGTTTGAAGGGATTTGGAGCAGAATAGATAATCCGAACTTTGAGCATAAATCAGGGGCTGTGGGCTGATGGATGCCTGGCACTTTCTTATGATAATGTATGATTGGGGGATGATGGAGAAAATACCACAGCCTTATCTCAGAGCAGCAGCAGCCAAGTGGGGGAAGAGTCTTGAGTCCAAAGGGAAGAGGGGGTGGGGGCATAATAGTAGGGCTTTTTTTTTTTTTTTTTTTTTTTTTTTTCAGAAATTGTAAAACTGGGCTAAAAATGCTCTGAGCCAAGGCTGGAAATGCAGCATTTCAGAACTTGACAGTAGCAAGGTACCAAAATAGCTGGGCAAAAGCAGAGATGACCAACAGCCTTTTCCCCCTGATTATGTTCAGTTTGCTGTTGCTAGAATTTCAGGGAACACTGGTTGCCTAAGCCCTCTTTATGGAGACCCCTTAAGTATAAATGGGAGAAAAAAGTTTTGTCTGCCTCCCAAGGCATCTCCTGTAACACTCAAGACTCATAGGAAATTCTCATCTTTAGGAAGGCACACATACTGTGGTCTACTGGGGATGGGACCCCCACCCTGTACAGAGCCATTCGCACCAGACTGGGTAAATGAAATTTACCTCCACCTCCTTTACTGCACAGCACTCCATCTTCATAGCCACATACATACAAAAGGAAGAAAATAGTACCTAGTATATTACCAGTGGTTTAATTTTTTAATCATGCAAATTCCAACGCATGGCCCAGTGCTTCTTGCTAAGCAGGACTCATCCACCTCTGGGATACCTGTCCACAAGTATCTCTTTTCTCTTACTAAGGGCAGGAAGAAGATGGAGTGATGGGAAAACAGGTTTCTAAATTAAGAAATGCAGTCAAGTGACCAACTCCTCTGCAAATTGTAGCTGCAAATAACACCACTGACTTTAACACACTGAAAATTAGATAATAATATTTTGTCTGACTTATCCAATGAGGCACATCCCCACCCTCAAAAGGGTGAGCAGTGTCAGACCAGAAAATTAGATTTTGAGGACCCCCTTTTATGGTTAGCTACTGGCAAGGAGTTTAAAAGATGGACGTTGACACGAAAAGCTCTTTAATCCTTGCTATTACAATATCTGGCCTTCGTCCCAATTACCTCATCATTGACCATTGATGGTTGTAGAGCTGAATCATGTGGCCTTTCATACGTCAGACTTGGAGGACTGCTGACACAGGGCAGAAGACCCCTCTTTCCACCTTGCTTCCTGAGCGGGAAGATCCCGAAAAATGAGCAACCAATAAATACTGCCCTCCCTAGGATACTCACTCATCCCTGCTTAGGTGACTTGGGCACATGTTTAATTTCTTCGAGGAACAGTGTAAACACAAGAAAGGGGCCATTCCTAAGCCTTACTGTCCCTGCGTCGTCATCTAAGCAACAATGCAGATTGCCTTAACGGCATTTATTGCCAGTTGAGTACATGCCAGACACAATTTTAGATGCTTATGTGCATTCCCTAATAAAACCAGAGGGGGAAGAAAAAGAACTACATATAAAAATCTCAATATGTCTGTAAGTTTAGATGCTAACACAGAAATGGTCTAAGAGAAGTTATCCAGATCCTTTCCTCAGCAATTTCCTTATTGTGTATGCCAGAGAGATCAACTCCAGTTAAGTGGGAGAATTATACTTCTGAACCTCCACAGGTTTTTAAGTCTTTCGTCGACCTGAAGAGCATTTGTAAACAACCGTACAAGAATTTCATTGGGGAAAGGCTATGAAAATCTTGTCAGAAGTAAAGGCTTCTATAAATATGGCTACAAAATCTGAAAGAGTGATCAAGGACAACCACTCCTCATTAACTTGACACTGAAGCAAATATTCTCTCACAAATCCAGATTATTTCCTAATAAGGTCCTAAATAGTTATTTAGAAATATTTGGCACTTTAGATGAATTTTTCACTTATTTTCTCAATAACCTTGAGCAAAAAGCCACCAGAAACATACCTGTAGATGAATAAGTTTGGTTAGTTCTTCTTGCAAAGGCATTTCCTAGCATTAAGACTTAGAGAGTTCAGCCTAGTCCGCAGGAGTTGCTTTTCTTTTTCTCACAAGTAAGGTCTCATTAGACAAGTTATTTCTTAACCTAATGGATGATCCTAACCTTGAAATTAATTTTATGGACTAATGATAACAATTATGGCTGGATTCTTGACACCACAATCCTGGCAAATGAGGTTAAACATCTTTACCAAACATGTGTCATGCATGTTCTATGGATTTGGTTAGACTCACATTCCCTTTGGAGGTGAAAAATTTGGAGCGTAGAGGGAGATGGGGTGCCCATTTAGTTATTTATTTGTAGAGTCCTGAAGAATGAATTAGATTCATGAACATCGATCCAATTGGATATTAAAGTGATGAGTCCACCAAATAGTTAATAACCAATTTGGCTTTTTCAACTATCTTAATTAATTAGACCAGGTCAACTGATCAACAATTTATCCTATTGCCTTTATATTTAACCATCATCTCAGTTAGAACAAAACACAAACGCAAAGCCATTATTGGAATGGTTGATTCATTCTTCCTATTGTATATGCACACCTCACTTTTATTTTAGTTGGATGGTAGACCCACATTGACAGATCCAGTGCAGCCCTCGATACTTTACATACATTTAACCAATCAGTTTATCAGCTTTAAAATGAATACTACCTCAATTTGTGCCTCCAGGGATGCAACAGATTATTCATATGAGAGAGAAAAATGTCACGCCTCACAATTGGCTTCACCTTCTGACAAAATGCCTCGTGTTTGTGACTTTCCTCTTTCTGCTTACCCATAGGTAATATCCATGGATTTCTCCATATCACTCATTCCCTCCAGTAATGTGTTCATTTTGTATTGACTCTACCCACTGAGGCACTTCACCTCCTAGTATTTCTAAGGAAGCCTGAAATTAAAACATCCTTTTCTAACTACTCGATCCCTTCTTGTGTATCCAGAAAACTATATACATCTTTATCATCTGGCTCCCAAAGGTCTTCTCTCCTCGTTAATTCTGCCAAGTGACTTAGTTATTCTTCAGTTTAGAGACATGCCCAATTACATCAGGTCTAGACAAATGAAATAAGTGATTCTCCACCTACCCCCAGTTTAATGTGCTTGGTTGAAAGGTTGCTAGTGAACAAACTCAAAACACTTTTGTATCTTCAGAGGGGAAAACAAAAAGCCAATAGGAGATATATAGATATAGATGGAGATATATAGATATAGATATGGATATGGATATGGAGGTAGATATAGATATAGACATAGATATACAGATATAGATGAGAGCTTTATTATAGGAATTGGCAGAGAAGTCCCAAGAGCTGCTGTCTGCAAGCTGGAGAACCAGGAACGTGGTGGTGTAATTCAGTCTGAGTCTCAAGGCTCGAGAGCCAGGGAAGCCACGGTGTTTAAGTTTTAGTCTGAGTCCTAAGGCCTGAGAACCAGGAGTCTTGTTGTCCAAGGACAGGAAAATATGGAAGTCTGAACCCAAGCAGAGAGCAAATTCACCCTTCTGCTTTTTTTCTTTTTTTTCTCTATTCAGACCCTCAATGGATTGGATAATGCCAACTACATTGGTGAGCAAAATCTTAGTCTACTGATTCAAATGCTAATCTCTTCCAAAACTCCCTCTCTAATACACCCAGAAATAATGTTTCACCAGCTATCTGGGCATTCCTTTGCCCAGTCAAGTTGACACATTAAATTAACCATAGGACTTTTGTAAAATGCAAGACAATTCCATTCCTAAGATGCAACGGTAATAATTCTCTTCCCTAATTGCTGGCCCAAAGTGGGTCCCTAGGCAGTTTTCTAGTCAAGACATCCTACCCAGTGTTCTACATAGAAACAACATGATTTTGTAGAAAGAGCCCTGGAGCTGAAATCGGAAGACTTGAATCCACATTTGTGTTAAGCGTATGACTTCAGCTGCATCACTTAATGTTTCTGCTAGGACAGGTTTGGTAGGCAGTAATAGATAATCCCAATTCAACTGAATATAAACAACAACATTTATCATCTCACTACTACAAGTTATATGAAATGGGCAGGTTCAGGAGTGCTGGCTCTAGGCTCTAGATCTGCTTCTCTGTAGTTTCCTTGGTTTTATCCTTCTCTGAGTGTTGGGTTCGTTCTCAGGATGGCAGCAAGATGGCTGCCACCAACTATCACATTTAGATTCAACAACATCCAGAGACAGTACAAGGACTGTCTCCACTGCCTTAAGACTAAAAAAAGAAAAAAAGAAAAACTTTCAACATGACTGATTGGCCAGAAGCCCATCACAAGTCTCCCTTACACCAATCACTGGTAGAAAGGGTGGGATTACCATGATTGGCTTAGACCAGTGGTTTGACTACTTGGTTGCATATTAGAATCACCTGAGTATGTTTTAACTCTCACAAGGCCCACTCACACCTCAGAAAAATGAACTCAACCTGTGGGGATGGAATCAGGCATATTTAAAAAAAAAGTTCTTCAGACTGTCAATGTTAAAAATCACTGGCTAAGAATAATTCTAATCAGCTCATCAGTTTCTCCTACATTATAAGGAAGAAGGTGGAGTCCTGAACAACACTGGGTTTCTGATAGGCAGAAGGAATGGGGAAATGGGTAATGGCCAGGGAACTAGCATTAGCTGCTGTACTTAATTTTTCAGAGGCACATCTATCAAATGAAAACTAATATCTGTTCTACTTACCTGCCAGGGTTGGTGTGGCTCACTGTGAAATTTTAAGTTGATATATGTGTATTTGTATGTGTATGTATATGTGTGTATAAGTGGATATATTATTTATATATACATACATGTATATGTATGATTGTATTAATGTATATGTATGAATGATTGTTCTTATGGCTCCTTTGCCCTTAGTGGCCAAACATCCAGAGGGTCTGGCTAGAGCTCAAGGTTCTCTGACATTAAGCAAAGTCAGGTACAAAAGGAGGCTTTATTTACATACATCAAAACACATAAGGAATAGGTAGAGAAACAGTTTTTCATGGTTCCAATTGCTGACCATTCAGCAGCTTGGAGCTAAATACCCAGACCAGTGGCTCCCAAACTTTAGTTGGAATCACCAGCAGGGCTTGTTAAAGGCACTTTCTGGGTCCCGCCCCCAGAATTTCTCAGCCAATAGATCAGAAGTGGGGCCTGATTATTACATTTGTTATAAATCTCCAGGTGATGTCCATACTGTTGTTTGAAAACTTTGGGAACCACATTTGGTGTATTTTATCTCCATTAAGATCAATGGTAGTCAAAGTGTCGTCCTAGAAGCAGCATCTTCTGCATCCCCTGGGAACTTGTTAGACATGCATGTGCTCAGGCCCCACCTGAGACCTGCTGAATCAGAGACTCTGGGGTGGGCCCCAGTGCTCTGTGCTTTAATGAAGCCGTCCATGTAATTCTGAAGCTCACTGATGTTTGAGAGCTCTGATCATCCCTGGCTGTACATTGCAATCGGGAAGCATTGAAAAAATAATGGTAATAAGCTCTGAAAACTGAGTAGAAGTTACCCTTTTGTGAGGGAAATTTACATTTATAAGGGAAATCTCTATTTGTAAGAGTGTCCTCCTCTCTGTACCAGGAAGAGGAAGATGACTAAATCTCTAGAAACTCTTATCACTAGAGAAGGCATGAACTTAAATCTGCACAAGTACCTTAATATTTACTATGTTTTTCCTGGCCACCTGCCATTACTGATTCCCCCCACTCCAACATCTTCTTTTGTCTTTAGCTGATGATGGTCTTTAACTTGGTGGTTTCAGTCGTTTTGGAGAGTTACTCAGTTTTCCAGGATATAGGAGATATACATGTTATTAAATTTCTGTTTGTTTTTCTCCTACTAATTTGTCTTTTATCATAGGGGGTTCTCAGCCAAGGACCTGTAAGGGTAGGAAAAAAGTTTTTTGTGTGTTTTTTTTTAAAGATTTTTATTGGGGAAGGGGAACAGGACTTTATTGGGGGTACTTCCAGGCCTTTTTTCCATGTCAAGTTGTTGTCCTTTCAATCTTAGTTGTGGACGGAGCAGCTCAGCTCCAGGTCCAGTTGACGTTTTCTAGTTGCAGGGGGCATAGCCCACCATCCCTTGCAGGAATCGGACCGGCAACCTTGTGGTTGAGAGGATGCGCTCCAACCAACTGAGCCATCCGGAGCTCAGCGGCAGCTCAGCTCAAGGTGCCGTGTTCAATCTTAGTTGCAGGGGGCGGAGCCCACCATCCCTTGCGTGACTCAAGGAGTTGAACTGGCAACCTTGTGGTTGAGAGCCCACTGGCCCATGTGGGAATCGAACCGGCAGCCTTCTGAATTAGGAGCATGGAGCTCTAACCACCTGAGCCACCAGGCCAGCCCCGGAAAAAAGTATTTTTATTCCCTTACACATCCTAAGAGGGAAGGAGAGCAGAAGCACTGGCATGTTATGTCTTTGCCCCCCTCTCACTACAGGCCATGCCCCTACCCCAACCTAGGGCTTTACCTTTCCAGTGGGAGGTATGTGACACCTTGAGCTGGCATTTATTAAATGCTGATTCCTAGGTCATGTGGCAGAATGGATGCAGGGAAACAAAATATAGTGGGCTAAAGGGACTTAAACAAATTCTAAATCTTATCTCAATTATATTTGTTTTGTGGGTACAGGATACAGTGGAGTTTCAGTCTCATCAGGGCTTCCCTATTCCTAGGACTTCCTGGCCAAAGTAGAAATGAAAAATATGGTTTCTACCAAGCAGAGACAGGTAGGGATCCGGAGGCAGTATGACCAATACTAAAGCAAGTAGAACTGGGAATAATGATTATAAGAGTCTTAGCAGCAGTAAACAACTGGTCACTTGGGACCAAAAATACGGTTTCATATTGGGAATAATTCCTGTTTTACCTAATACTATATCTTCAGTGTCTCTCTCTAGCACTTACTAGCTTTAAGTGTGTGGAATGAAGGGATGAATGAGGAAAATCTGGAGAGAGAGAGCAAGTAAGACAAATTCAGAAACAACTAACTGAATAAACAGTGCAGATGGGAAGGAAACCTTCCTGCATGGGGGAAAGTTACATCCCGTCACCCAACCACTTCCACTGAGGATAATTACCAGACTAAGTCCAGGAAGAATTCTGATAGTGGTCTAGTCATGGGTATCCTAATCACCCTAGATTTTTATTAGTTCTGCTTGTAGTTCCCCTTTTTATAATATTTTCCCCTACTGGCCAACAGATTGTAGCCTCAAGATAATATTTCAGTTAAGATAAAACACCAGTTTTCAATAAAGTCATGTGATTGGAGATGATATATGAAAAACAGCATACTCAGCAAAATCTAGAGGGCTGAGACACCATGTACCCCAACTCTTTTCAGTAGACTGAAATTATACATCCCACATCCTTATTTCACCAATTAAAAAGACACATTAATCATCTTCCTTCTCTGTGTTCTTCTTATTTCATGTTACTCTGACTCCTCCTATTCCTCCTCTGGGTGGATGCTGCCAGGACCGTGCCCACATGAATCCTATATGTTCCCGCTAAGCTGTGTGAAATACATCCAGTGACCACATAAAACACCTCCTCACAACTTCCATCTGTCCGAGCACAGTGACTACCAGGCAGCCCCTACCTCAGGCAGCATACTGATGTGGGCTCTTGTCTGCAGAGCTTCCAGCACTCACTTTCATTCCTCATCTGTTTCTCTTCTCTCCCCTTCGGGAAACCCTCACATAACCAAGCTCTACCTCATGCTTTGAAAAGTGGTGGTTCTCAACCATAAGGACTCAAGTAACTTTTTGCTATTTTGGCAAGGCAACTAAATTTCTTTATCTTCTAAGCATGGTGGTTACCAATGGAGTCCAGGAAGTGGAAGAAAGTGATTTCGTCATCCTGCCATTTATCGTTGGCCAACATAGTATGTCAGTGATGCTCTGGCTGCAAATGACCTAATACCAGAAGAAATGTTGTGTAAACAATAGGGTCCCGGAGTTGACGGGGACTCAGTGACGTGGCCTACCAGGTTGTTTTCTCTGTGACTCTCTTGGTCTTTTGTCTTGGTCATCTTCTCGTGCTCACAAGTTAATATGGCAGCTCCAAACTGGGAGTCCTTAATATGACAATGTTCCAGTTGAGAGGAGGGGGGAGGGTTTCTCCTCCTGCAAGTCTGTTTCTCTTTTATCAGGGCAGGAAATCTTTCTCAGAACCAAATCCCACTCCTTTCCCCAGCAGATTTTTCTCTCAAATTCTAGAGGCTACAATGGATCATAAATCCACTCCCTAGGCACAAGGTAGCTGGGGAAAGTAAGATTCAGATATTGTTTTCTTTAATGGGAGGCAGGCTCTGTATTAGTCATGTACTTTATTTTCTGTATTCTGCTGCTTTGACAGCTGGGGCCTTGCTGATCCTGGAGGGCCAGCCCCTTTCAGGATTAGCCAACTCCTAGAGATAGATAGTAAACAACTCACCCATTTTTAAAGTAGAAACCAATCAATCCAGGGCCCACACACCAAACACCTCCTTTACGGGGCTCTCACACTCAAGCCACGATTTCCCTGCCCTAATCACCCCAGGGCAAGGTACCGGGCCACTTGGGACAGCCCCTAGACACCAGAGCCATTGAAATAATTCAAATTAGCCAATCCCAAATCTGCTTACCTTGCCTTGCCTGTTCCTTCCCACAGAAACCACAGTAAAGGCTCTTCCCCATGGTTCCTCCTTCTCCCTCTGCCTTCTGACCAATCCTGGTGCTTCCCTATGTGGCCCTCCCTGCATGGTAGGCCCACTTTTCTTAGAAACTATGAGCAACGAACTATCTTTTCAATGTCAGTCATCTCCTGGGCTGTTGGCCTTACTAAACCTCAAAATTTCTATGAATACACTGTATTTTAGAATAGTTTCTGCTGGTAACAAACCCTTCTGGAAGAGTCTTTCTCTTCCAGGGTGAAATAATGAAAGGAAGTCCCTCCTTCTTCATAAAGTAATGTGCTCTATTTATTTATTGCCACATAAGAAATTACCCTGAGACTTAGTGTCTTCAAATAATAAACAATGATTATTTTATTATCTCTCATGGTTTCTGTGGGTAAGGGATCCAAACAGGATTCAGATGGGCAGTTCTGGTTTCAGGACACTCCCATATCAGACATATCTGGAGCTGCAATAGCACAACAATAACACACCGGCTTGGGCCGGCAGTATTCTGTGCACAAGTATTATCTCAGTTAATCTTCTATACAACACTTTGGGATACATAGTATCTGTTAACACAATTGTATAGATGAGGACATCGGACTCACAGAACTAAGTAATTCATCAAGATTACCTAGTGGTAAATGGTTCAGGATAACAGCCCCCCCAGTTGCCCCCAGTCCTTCTACATCACATTACAGTATTTTGAGGTCTTTATACCACATACTGATGTTTGAAATAATCGTGTGCTTTCATTTTGTTTGTTGGCTTGTTTTTGCTCATTTGTTTCTGTTCCCCAGTGGAATGCAAAGTCCTCGAGAGCAGGGGCGTTTCTTATATCATCCACTTCCTTATCCCCAGAGCCTGCAACAGGGCATGGCACATGGCACGTGTTCAGTAAATAGCAATAAATGAAGCACATAACTTGGATTTGCTCTCTGTCTGGCGAACAGAATGAACACCCAGGTGGCACAAGGGGTTCCTACCCACAACAATTCCAGGCACTAGAAACTGCCCCACCTGCCTGAAGGCTCTTCCTTCACCTTGACTCCTTGGTAAGTCCCTCCTCCCATCCCTAAACCCTGTGTGTGTGAGTTTTCAGCTGCTTGCCCCTGCCCATGGAGCCTCAGTCTCCTCCATGTGAAGGCTCCAGATTTATTGGTGCAGCACTGCATGACTGAGAATACATTTTTCTAATTCCTGTGGGAGGACAGGTGATTGCTCTCCCCAAATAACAGTGACAGTTGGGAATTCAGAATCCATTGCTACTCTTCTCATTTTTCCTCTTTTCTTTCCCTGTCTCTTATTCTCAGTCCCACCTCCAGTGTGATTATCAAGCTATGGCAATACTGGTGCTTCTGACCCAAGCTCTCCATGAACCCAAGCCTTCCTCCTTCACCCAGACACCTGGAGCAGCCCGCGGAACTACGTAGTGGTAGGAAGTGGACAGATGGCTTAGCAGGAAATTAAGGCTCCCTTATCCCCATTGCCTTCCCTTGGAAAAAGCTACCAAAGAAAGCTTAGTATTCACTTACACACACATACACACACACACACACACGCGCGCGCGCGTATTGTATCCCTTAAGCTTCATTTGCATATTTATATATGTTGTTTCATTTCCTGGATGGCCTGAATTTCCCCACACAGCATTTGTAAGTGGAAAAAGATGGCATGGCCCAGTATATTAGAGGCTCTGGGGAGAGGACCCCAGACATTCTGGCTTTACCTCCTTCAAAAATACAGAGAAATATGCTCTTGGGAAGTCAGCATCCTTTTATGACAACAGAGCTAGACGCCTGTGTGTGAGTGTGTCAGCAGTTGCGACTCTATAACCTCGGTAATAGCTACCCTTTGTGCGCACAATATACCTCTAATCCAAACATCATTTTCCTTGTGATGAGGAAATCTAGTTTCTTTTATTACTTGCACTATGGAATCAGAGTTTCCAGCCCGAATATGGTATGGCATATTTCATATCCATTGTGTTGCCGTAACAGTTTTGTAAGTTGGAATTAGCTTCCTCCGGGACCAGATTTTTTTATGGGCGCAAAGGAAATGGTACTTTTGTTTGAGTTTCTAGTCTTATGGAACTTGAGCTTGCCGTTTGGAAGCCACAGGGTTTGAGGGCAGTTACTGTTTCCATGGCCTTATAGCTCCAGATGCTTCCTTCAACGTTCATCCAAGGCCATAAACCAGCCACAAAACCCTGAGGACCCGGGCATGGAACCCATGCTAAGAAATAGGACTATAGAATCAAGAAGGTACTGGCTCCAGTGACTGTAAATCTAACTGGCATATTATGTTTGTTATATACTCAACATGGGAATTCTATGCCCTCCTCCCTCCAGCGACCAAGTTATTTTGGGAATGATTTAGGCACATGTTGAGAATTTATTCACAAGCAGTCCTCCTGCTCAGCCTATTTGTAAAAGTAAATTTCCCTTGGATCCACTTGGTGGGCCACCTGGTATTCTCTGTAAGAATGCCAAGTGTCTACTTAGGAGCTCTCTCCCAAAGTTCCCAAAGCTTCCAACACTTGAGGAACAAAAGAGTCCCCTGAATTCTTCCATGATGCTCAAGCAGAGAGTTAATAAACAGATAGAAGGTCCCCAACACTCAGCAGTGTCTTATGCCTCCCAAATCCCCATGGAAATCTCCCTTAGTGTCTGCCTGTAGCTGTTCTCTGAGGGCCTCAGATCTACTTCTTGGAGTCATATTAGTAAACAGACATCACATTGTCTTCTCCATTTTCCTGTCTTCTTCCCAGGCAACCAAATACAAATTTCCTCCTTGTAGGCCACCTCTTCTCATGCAAATCAATTTATTTAAACAGATAGGTGAGAGCTGTTGGTGGTTTAGGCCCTCAAACAGTGTTGGCCTCTGAATCCGAGTTCAAGTTCATCCAGGACACCCTCCCCCCACAGTAATGTTCTTATTTGGCCCAAGACCTTACAGTAGTGTTCTTCAAATGGACTGTACTCTCCCCCAAGGTAATGCCAGAGAACAAAAACAGTAGGACCTCTTTTTTTTTTGCATTTAAATAATTTATAATGGAATTGTTACTATTTACTATTGTGATTTAAGACTCCAAAGTCCTAAAGAAAATCTTAATGCTATGAGTAGCTAAGCATTCACATCTATATCAGGTTCTTTGATCTTCACAATACAGTGACAATACAGTGTCAACCTTATTCAATAATAATGTTATAACAATAGCAATAATAATAATGACCATTTATAGAATAATTACCAAGACCTAGGCCCTGCTCTAAGCATTTTATACACGGTGTGATCACAAAATACAGTGAATGTGTAAATTTAAAAAGTTATTACAGTAAAAGATACATTGCCATTAATCCCCCTCAAAATACTCACCCTCACTTCGAACACACTTATCCCATCATTCTTGCCCCTTTCTGCAGCTGTTCTGGAAGTCCTCTTTCGTGAGTGCCTTTAGTTGCACTGTCATGGCTACCTCAATGTCATGAACCGATTCAAAACATTTTCCTTCCATGATTATTTTGACTTTGGGCAAGAGTCAGAAGTCTCAGGGTACCAGATCTAGTGAATAAGGTGGAAGAAGACACACCGTAATGTTTTTATTTGACAGAAATTGCTGTACCAGAAGCGATGTGTAACACGGAGCCTTTTGCTGTGATCACAAAATATAGTAAATGCTGCTGCCGAGTGCCATCCAACAGAAAGGCAGAGATCTTCAATATGGGAAGCAGGGCATCCAACCTTAGTAACAGTGTGTGACAAGTTTCAACTTGTTTTGTGTAGTCAGTCAGGTGTGAGCTACGGTTGACAGAGGTGTGTTTTAAAGTGTGCCGTAAATCATCCTCCATTAAGACAATGCTCCTGTCACACATCACTTCTGGTATACGACAATTTCTGTCAAATAAAAACATTATGGTGTGTCCTCATCCACCTTATTCACTGGATCTGGCACAATACGACTTCTGTCTCTTCCCCAAAGTCAAAATGATTCGGGACATCAAGACAGCCATGACAGCACAACTAAAGACACTCACAAAAGAGGACTTCCAGAACTGTTTCAGAAAGTGAGTGACAAGAATGATGGGATAAGTGTGTTCAAAGCAAGGGGGAGTATTTTGAGGGGTATTAATGGCAATGTGTCTTTTACTGTAATAACTTTTTAAAATTTAAACATTCACTGTATTATTTGATCACCCTCGTATTATCTGATTACATTTCCATAACAGCTCTACAAGGTGGAAATGAACGGTTTTTACTCATAACACTTCTGACAACAAACGCATAGTGTCTTTTCCAACACCACTCTTCCAACTTTCCCACACCAGCTGGCTGTCCTACAATTCAGCTCAATTCTGACACAATTTACCCTGAATTAGTGTCAGTGACTACAAGTTAAGAGCTCAGTCCTGAAAGACTGCCCTCACTTAAGATGTTAGTCACAAGTCCCAGCTAGTCACTAGTACTTTTGATTCACTGACTGTAAATTCAAAGGATCCCTAAAACCCAATCTTTAGTTTTGATAGTTCTGTGGAACAACTCACAGAACTCAGGAAAGCACTTTATTTACTATTATCAGTTTATTTTAAAGGATACAACTCAAGAACAGCCAAATGGAAATATGTAGGACAATGGGCGTGGCGCTTCCATGCCCTGTCTGGGCATGCCACCCTCCGAGCACATCCATGAATTCAATAACCCAGAAGCTCTCCTAACCCCATTGTTGAGGTGTTTTATTAGAAGTTTCATTACATAGGCAAGGTTGACTAAATCAGTGGCCATTGGTGAGTAACTCAATCTCTAGCTGTTCTCCCCTCCTTGGAGGCTGGGGAGTGGTAGTGGAGCTAAAAGTTCCAAGCTTCTAATCAAGGCTTGGTCTTTCTGATGACCAGCTCCCACCCTGAAGCCATCTCACTAAAACAAAAGATGTTTCTATCACCATTATATCACTCAGGAAATTTCAAGGGTTTTAGGAGCTCTGTGACAGGAATCTGGGACACAGACCAAATGTCTTCCTATGATAACACAAGTGGGTACTAATTCTATCATTTAAAAGATGACAAAACTGAGGTTCTGAGAGTTTAGGAAACTTTTCCCAAAGTCTCTGAGCTGATCCACAGCAAAACGTAAAAAAGGGGCCTGTAATACCCATCTGTTGGATTCAATAGCTCATCAGCTTAACCACTTCACCCAATGCCTGAATTACTGTCAAAAACTTGCCCTTAATAGGCAGCAGAGAATATGTACATGATCCAACTTTTTTGTTTTATTACAAAATCTATCTATATTCAGCAGGAGCTAATTTAAAATCAGAACTCCATTGTGTTGATTTTTTATGCTTAATTTAAAATAGAAGGCCTTTTGGAGATAACTGTGTCTAGTCATTATCTCCCGCTAACTTGGTGCAGGTACTTAATCATAGAGACAGATAATGACAGGAAAGGTAATGTCCAGAGAGATCCATTAAGTTGGGTTAGTCAGGTACGAACCAGAATGTCAGGCAGCTAAAAAGTATCAAGTTCTATGAAGCAGGCTTAGGAAAGGAGATACAGGTACATTCTAGATAAGTGAAAGTTCAGTGCTTCGCAGTGCTCAGGAATCAGAGGTCAGGAAATCAGGCTAAGAAACTTGGGAAGGCAGAGGCAGGAAGTTAGACAGAAGTTCTGGGAAACACAAGTTAATAAGCTCAGGTTAAATTGGGGACCAGAAGATGGGATCTTAGCAAATGACCCAGGATCTCAGCACCGACACTGGTGATTAAATACTGAGGAAACAAATTTATAATGCTTCCCTTCTCTTCAATACTTCTCACCCAAGGTCATATTTTGCTTCAGCGTGTGAGAGCAAGTAAGTCTGAAACTTGAAACCATTGCACATGTCGTGAGGAGGCACCAGATAAAGAGCAGATACACAGGGAAATGCTAACAGTAGACATACAACTGGAATCCCAATTAATTATCCAAAGCTTGATTTGGTGAGCGAGCAATTAGAGAAAAGGGACATATATTGTACTAGAATACATAGAGACTGAGATTGATAGAATTGCCGCCATATGTTACAAGCTGGGTGTGTGAGGAAGGAGTTTAGCTCACATTTTGGTCAGAATCAAGCAATTCTTCATGGTTCTATTTTTCATAGATTGAGGATGAAGCATGTAAGTTCATGAAATTCCAATCGATTTTTTTTTATTTCTCCTCCCTGATCTTTTATTTTGTTAACTTCTCATCTACTTGCTATGCCCAGCCTAGTATCCAGCCCAATTGGGGCTTATAGTGATTATTCCAGATTTCTAGTACCATAGCATAGTACTATTGACTGCATAGAGTCTCGTGTCTAAGGTTTGAAGAGGAAGCCAAATAATTTTTCTCTGACAAAAAATAGAAAATGTCACTTGTAGGTGATGAGCTCTAAGAAACAGATGACTTAAGTCTCTCAGGTGTATGCTGGTAGGAGCCACTTCAGGCAAATTTGATTAAGTGAACTAATTAGCAAATTTATTTTCATTATGATGCAGTAATTTAATTCTATACTGCAGAGGACTAAAATATGTTTCTAGTTTGAAGAGGGCTGTGGATATTCCCATTTACCACAAACTAAGATTCATAGTTAATTGGGATACTTTATGGTTCTCTGGTAGGAAATAAATCTAAACAAGAAAAAATGTGTGTATTAACAGTCATTTTTTCCCCAAGGAGTTAATAGCCCTCTGAATTGTGCATCCTGCATAAAAATGATTGTGCACTGGTATAGGCAAAGATTATTTTATGAGAAAATAAAGCCAAAGAGAAAGTAAAAGTTAAGTGACTAATTTACCAAATGCTATACACAATATAAAATCTCCTCAGATGATTTCCACTGTTCTCATTAGTTGAGAGATTGTTAAAATATGTCCATGTTCTCTAACTGCAAAGCAATTTCTTTTGTATGTCCTTATAGAGAACTTTGCATTAGATAAAACAAACATTGGAACATTAACTGAAAAAAACGGGATCAGGGTTTGACTCTTCTTTGCCTGAAATTACCTCTTCGCTGCCTCCTGGAGAATTTTCATTTCCTAGAGAAACTGGGTAAAGTATTGCTTCCAAGTTCTTTCTATAGAGGATGGAGTCTTACTGAGGGAGACCCCTTGACAAGCTTGGGAATTCAAGATTTAGAGGAGAGCAATGGCAAGTTGTCCTGCATAAGAGTTAGGCAAAAGCTTGGAGTTTTGAGGGCAATTCTTTTTAGTTATGTTTTAATTAACTGTTATGTGTCACAAGTGTCTTTCCATCCATAAATTATTCTTCCATATTTTTTCTTCCTTGCAGTTGTATGTTAAAGATACTAGGTCCTTTGTCCCGTAGGACTTGCAAGAGTCTTTATTTTTCTGGTTGCATCCCTATGATGCTGGGTGATGTTTCCCGAATTCCCTGAGATTTAGTAGTTAGATGTAGAGACTTGGTCAGATTTAGGTTTTATTTCCCCCCGCCCCCTCAAGTCTACCTCGTAGGTGGTGATGTATACTGCCATCAGGAGGGACATAATGTTATTTTGTTATTCATTCTTCACTTATTGGAGGGAAGGAATATGGAAAAGAGATGGCAGTGATGGGGGAGAAGAGAGGAAAAGGCCAAAAAGATAGAAGAGGATAAAGTAAATGATATAACACCTTCCTATGACCACCACGCTTTCAGTAAAATATTAAACTTGAAAAACAATTGTTTTAAATATTTTTGCTCCTTTTCTCCTATTCCCCTCTCCCCCTCCCTACCTCCTCCGCCTCCTCTCTCTCTCTCTCTCTCTCTCTCTCTCTCTCTCTCTCTCTCCCCCCCCCCCCATAAAGAAGCTGAGGCTGAGTTCTGGGTCTGGAGATGTAGAGTAAAGCAGAGAACATGTCAGGAGCTAGAAGGCCAGAGGAGCATGAGTATGTAAGTCCCTGGGAATTAGAAAAACTGGGAACAATTATAGGCCTCGGCGACCACAGAATTTGCAGCATTCCAAGCCAATCACACCCTGTCTCTGAGGGATAAGGAGGCCCATCTGATGTCGTAGGGGTCATACCAATAAATTCTCCATATGTCACTGTATCTTTCTCCCTGTATAAAAACACCAGTGAGTCTTGCTTGATCCTCCAGTGTCTACTTTGTGGATTTATCCAGCAGCCTCTGTGGTTATGCTGGGTGAGACTTTGACATTGACGTATAAATAGTCAAACTAAGATCAATGAATGAATCACAGCATCAAAGCAGCTACCGGGCCCTCAAGCCATAATCAAGTCTCAGTTAACCTCAGCCCGAACATGTCATACATTGTTTCAAGGCATAATGTTTCTTTGTAACAAAGCCAAGAATGTGGGCATAGTGGCAGTGACTTGGTACTCACATCGGTTTCCCACAGAATAGATGTTCCAAGGCAATGACTTGGTCAAGTAACACATATTGAGTGTCCTTCGTTAGACAGCCCAAATAGCTTGTGTTGCTAGCTGACAACCCTATTTCTCCCTCTCCTGTGTCAGCAGTCACACTGACTCTACAGACAGTTGTGGGGGGTGGGGGGAGGAAACTTACCAGCCTTCGCACTTCCTAGCCAGACACAAGGATTCCTTTTCAGCTAGTGTGTGGTTTTCCCCCAACAATTCAAATACATTCTTCCACCACCAATTCTCCGACACCAACTGTGTATCGTACAGTTCAGTTCTGGCATTAAGCACAGCTCCCGTCAGTTAATGGCTCAGTCCTATAAGACTGCCCCACTTCAGATGCCAGCCACAAACGGGGTCCCCAGCCACCCATACTTCTGACTAGGTGACTACAAGTCAGGGGTTCCCATACCCCGCTTCAGGTTTGACAGTTTGCTAGCATGATTCACAGGCTTGGGAAAGTGCTTTACTTATGATTACCAGTTTATTATAAAGGATACAACTCAGGAACAGCCAGATAGAAAAGATGCACAGAGCACGTTATGGGAAAAGAGGTGGTGTAGGGCTTCCATGCCCTCTTTGGGCATGCCATCCTCCCAGAACTTCCATGGATTTACTAACTGGAAGCTCTCCCAAACTTGTCATTCTGAATTTTTTATGGATTTCATTATATGGGCATGGTTGACTAAAGCAATGGTCACCAGTGATTGAACTCAATCTCCAGCTTGCTCCTCTCCCCCAACGTATGTCATGTGGCTCATAGTTCTAATGTCCTAGTCCTATGGTTGGTTTCTCTGGTGACCAGCTCCCATTCTGAAGCTATCCAGGGGCCCACCTTGACTCACCTCATTAGCATAATCTCAGGTATGTTCAAAAGGTGCTTGTTATGAACAAAGTAAAAAAAACCGCTCCTATCACTCAGAAAATTCCAAGGGTTTGGGGAGGTTTGTGCCAAGTGTCAGGGACAAAGACAAAATATATATTTTTATTATACTGTAGCTGATAAAAAAAAAATCATAAACAATGTGTTGGGGAAGACAGGGTGAGGCAGAATGTAGAGTGAATACGGGTTCTAAATCTTGATATTTCTGGCTTCAAGTCTACCATTTGGGAGGAGTCAAGAGTTAAGTAATTCAGGTTGACCCAAGGATCTAAATATACATAGGCACGGAATTTGGTGTTAGGTGGAGGTTTGAGAGCGCAGAGCTGGTGCCAGAAGTAGGAAATGCAGGCTGTGAGACAGCTCAGAGTGGGCAGCTGGAGAGAACCTAAATATTCAGGCTGAGGACTCCTCCTCCGGCTCCTGGAAATCCATTAGTGGTGATCAGGGTCTCAGGAGTGAGATCCAGGCATCACAAGGGAACAGTCTTTAGGATTTAGGAAACTCCTTGACTAACAAGAAAATCAGGAAAGGAAAGAGTAGGCAGAGTCATCGCTGTTGTAAATTTCAGAACTGAACTCTAGCCTGGTGGTTTTGGCTTGGGTCTGTTAACAGCAAGTGGGTGGCTGGTTTTCCTAACTGGAAATTTAGCCTTTTCCTCCGTGATTAAACACATTTCATAACAGACAGCCTTTCCATTACTGTTAAGTGGTTTCAGATTCTAAAATGTTAAAGAAATTTTGTTGGTTTTACTGGCCACCAATAGATCTTAAATTTTCAACCTGCTATATAAAGATTAAAGTGTTAAATATTAACTAAATTGGGCTATTTTCAGCTTTGTATTCTGCTTATGCTTTCTCTTTCTAAAGCACGTTGCCTGCCTTGGCACGGCTGGGGAAACAAGCACTCACATACATCACTACTGGGAATTCAAAATGACAGAACCCCAGATAATATGTCAATTTCTAGAAAAAATGGCTATGCATTTGCTCTTTGATCCAGAAATCCTTTTTGTTTTTTTATTTATTTTTATTTTTAAAAATATTTTTATTAAAAATATAGCTAACATACAATGTTACATTAGTTTCAGTTGTACACCATAGTTATTCAGCGTTTAAGTACCTAAAGAAGTGATCACCATGATAAATCCAGCAATCATCTGACACCATAACAAGGTATCACAATATTATTGACTATATTCCCCATTCTGTATATTACATCCCCATGACTTATTTGTTTTATACCTAGAGATTTGGAGCTCTTATTCCCCTTCACATTTTACCCCCTTTTTAATTTTTCAATTAGACTTGACATTCAATATTATTTTATATTAACATCAGGTGTACAGCATAGTGGTTAGACATTTATATAATTTAAGAAGTGATCCCCCTGATTAGTCTAGGACCCACCTGGCACTATACATAGTTATTATCATATTATTATATTCCCTATGTTTCACTTTACATCCCCATGACTATTTTGTAACCTCAAGTTTCTACTTCTTAATCCCTTCACCTTTTCCAACCAGCCCCTAACCCCCTCCCATGTATCACCCAAAAAAATCTAGTACCCATCTGACACCATACATAGTTATTACAGTACTATTAACTATATTCCCTATGCTATACCCTACGTCCCCACGACTACTTTGTAACAACAAATTTGTACTTCTTAATCCCTTCCCCCTTTTCACCCACGCTCCCAAGCCCCCTCCCATTTGGCAACCATCAAAATGTTCTCTGTATCTATGTATGAATTTGTTTCTGTTTTGTTTTGTTTATTTTGTTCTTTAAATTCCACCTGTAAGTGAAATCACATTGCATCTGTCTTTCTCTGTGTAATATACTCCACTCAGCAAAATTCCTTCCAGGTCTATCCATGCCACCACAGGTAGCAAGAAACCTTCCTTGGCCGAGCAATATTCCATTGTATATATGTACCACCTCCTCTTTATCCATTGTTACATCAACAGACACGCAGGCTGCCTCTACATCTTGGCATTTTAAACAATACTACAATGAATATATGCATGCACACATCCCCTCAAAGTAGCATTTTGGGTTTCTTTGAATGAATACCCAGAAGTGGGATTGCTGGGTCCTTTTTCTCATGGTGTAGCCTTTATTTTAAGTCTGTTTTGTCCGATAAAAGTATTGCTACCCCAGCTTTTTCTTTGTTTCTTTGTTTCCATTTTCATGAAATATCTTTTTCCATCCCTTTACTTTCAATCTGTGTGTGTGTCTTTCAATCTGAAGTGAGTATTTTGTAGGCAGCATACGTAAAGATTTTATTCTCTTACCTATTCGTGTCCCCTATGTCTTTTGATGGGAGCATTTAATCCATTTACATTGAAAGTAGTTGTTGATAGATGTAGTTATTGGCATTTTGTTATTTATGTTTTTTTTAATCTTTTTCGTGTGTGTCTTAAAGAAGTCCCTCTAACATTCTTTGTAATACTGGTTTGGTGATGATGAACTCCTTTAACTTTTTCTTGTCTGGGAAACTCTTCATCTCTCCTTCAATTCTAAATGATAACTTTGCTGGTTAGAGTATTTTTGATTACAGGTCCTTACTTTTCATTACTTAGACTATTTCATACCAATCCCTTCTGGCCTGCAAATTTTTTGTCGAGAACTCAACTGACAATCTTATTGGAGATCATTTTTAAGTAACTACTTACCTTTCTCTTGCTGCTGTTAAGATTCTCTCTTTGTCTTTAACGATTGCCATTTTAATTTTAATAATGTGCCTTGGTGTGGACTTCTTTGAGTTCATTTTGTCTGGGACTCTCTGTGCTTCCTGGACTTGTATGGCTATATTCTTCACCAGGTCAGGAAAAATTTCAGTCTTTATTTCTTCAAACAGGTTCTCAATCCCTCGCTTTCTCTCTTCTCCTTTTGGTACCCTTATGAAGCAAATTTTGTTACACTTGATGTTATCCCAGAGGTCCCTTAAACTATTCTCATTTTGGGGGATTCTTTTTTCTTCTTGCTGTTATGATTGGGTGTTTTAGGCTACCTTCCCTTTCAAATTTCTGATTCAATCCTCTGCTTCATCTTGTCTGCTGCTGATTCCTTCTAGTGCATTTTTCTTTTCAGTTACTATATCCTTCATTTCTAACTGCTTGTTTATTATGGTTTCTATGTACTTTTTTTATGCTGCTTATCTCTTTGTTGAAGTTCTCACTAAGTCCCTTGAGCATCTTTATAACCATTGTTTTGAACTCTCTCTGGTGGGTTGCCGGCCTCCATTTTATTTAATTATTTTTCTTAAGTTTTCTCCTGTTCTTTCATTTGGGATGTATTTCTTTTTTCCTCATTGTGGCTGCCTCTCTGTGTTTGTTTCTGTGTTTCAAATAAATTAGCATCATCTCCAGTCTTGGCCAGGTAGCCTTATGTAGTAGGTGCCCTGTGGGGCCCAGGTACAGTCTCCTTGGTTACCTGCGCTGGGTGTTCCAGAAGTGTCCCTTGTGTGGGTTGTGTGTGCCCTCCTGTTATAGTTGAGCCTTGATTGCTATTGGCACTTCAGTGGGTGGGATTGACCCTCAGGCTGAATGGCTGTGGGGTTTGGTCACTTCCACAGCTTATGGGCTGCTGTGCAGGTGACGTACCGCACTGAGTGGGATTTGCCCCAGCAGGCTCTGGTGCCTATTGAGATCGCCCTTTGTGTGTGTTATTTGTGGGGCTAAGTGGGTGGTCCTCTATTGTGGTCTGAAGCCAACATCCAAATATATTCATTCTGGGGCCTCAAAGAGGAACTCCAGTGCAGGCCCAGGTCACTCACTGCCTATGACTGTTCAGGGGCTACCTGGTAGGAGCTACAAAGTGATCTGTGGTTGGTGGCTGCTTATGCTAAACCCAGAGTCATGTAGAAGCCACGCTGGGAACTGAGGATGGATGCCACCAGTACAAGGCTTGGGGTTAGCTCCACAAAAAATCAGGACGCTCTGAAGCCTACTGTCACCTGTCAGCAGCTGTAAGGTTCAGCTGCTGATAAAGCCTCATGTGGTACACAAGTTGAGTGAGGTGGTGTCTCAGGGACTCACCAGAGTGGAACAATCGGAGTTCACTAGTCCAATTTAGATTTAGATTTGACCATGGGCATGGGGGGGGGGGGGCTCAACACAGCAATGATGTTGCCCACCTGCTGGCTACACAGGAAGAAGACCCCACACAGGGAAAATGGTGACTGTCCCTCCAGTCCTTACCCCAATACTCCAGTACTTACAATTCAGTCTGCCACCTATATGCCTCTGATGCTTCTGAGTCACGGTCCCTCCACCAAATCCCAGGGTGAGTGCCTGGGAGTGGGTGAGTCTGTGCGTGGGCCCTTTAAGAGGATGTCTGGTTTTCCTGCAGCCTTCAGTCCCACCTGGATGGTGGGAATCACCACTATTTTTCATAGCCAGATGTTGTGGGGGCTCCTCTTCCTGGCATCTAGGCTGGGGAGTACTCCAGGGTAGGGAGCCTGCTGTAGGGCTGGGGTTCCTTTCTCCTAAGGGGGAAATCTACATGGCTGAGATAGCCCTCCCAATTCTTGACCACTACCTGGAGATTTGGGGCCAGCCTGTTTCATGTCTCTGCCCCTCCTACCAGTCTCTACATGGCTTCTTCCTTATATCCTTAGTTATAAAACCTATTCAGCTAAACTTCAGATGGACTTCCGGTTGCTTGTTCTATAATTTAGTTGTAATTTTAATGTGTTCACAGGAGGCAAACAGATCATTTATCTACTCTGCCATCTTGGATCTCTCTTCCCTCATCCTTATTTTTGAAATGGAGCCCACAGAACACATTTCAAAGTCCCCCATAGATATCTTTGGCTTATTGTCCATGTTGGAGTACATCAATGTCCATGCAACATCAACGTTATTGATTATTTAACCAGTGGATCTCAACCTTCCCCATGCATCTGAATCAACTGGACAGAATCACCTGGGGGAGATTTAAAACAATATTGATGCCATGCTTTGCCCCAGAGATTCTAAGATTCTAATTCAGTTGGTTTAGGGTAGGACCAGAATTTCTTAAAAACAAACAATGACAACGAAAAAAACCTTAGTAATTCTAATATGTAGTCAAGATTCAGAATTATTTCACCTTCTTCACGTTCAGGATGAGGACCCTGAGGCACAGAAAAATTAAAGACTTTTCCCAAGTTTTGTAGCTGAGCAGTGGTGAGGCTGGAATCCCAGGTATTTCTGACTTCAGATTTCTCCGTCTTCCTGAGGAGACATATATCCAGTATACAATATGGCCTCAATGTGGCTATGTTGGAACCTAGATCCCAGTTCCCTTGGGTTCTTGCCCAGTGATTTTCCTGCCTCACCACGTGCACATCTGCTCTTTTCCTAGATCTCAACATGCTCAAGTGAGGGTCAATAGCAATCCCCCCATTCACTTCGGTGCTGGGTAGGTTGTCCCAGGGAATACAAAGCCAGTTTTCTGTAGCTTAAATATTAAGAAAAAGTAAAGTTCATCAACATTTATAGATAGCACTCAGATACTTCTTTTCTATAGGATTCCTTGACCAAGCTCCCAGGAAGATGTGAAAAGATTAGAGACTTGGTTTTCACATGAGTGATTCAACCAAAAAGTGGTCACAGCTGAGCTAGACAATTCAAATTCAACAAACCCATCTACTTTGTCTACCTTCTGTAGGAATCTATTTACAAAGGATCGTGAAGAAAGTTCATTTCTATAGCCTCTTTTCTTCATGCCTCCTTAGAGAAAATGTCTTTCACTTCCAAAATGACTTGGAAAATAGTGATGCTAATGATGATGAAAACAACTAACTGTCACTGAGAGCTTACCAGCAAAGACGACATGTGTTAGCTTATAAAATTTCACAGCAATGACATGATGTACATACCTTCCTCATTTGTTACTTTTCAGTTGATGAAACTAGGGCTCAGAGAAGTTAAATAATTTGTCCAAGGTCACACAGCTATCAAGTTGGAACTGGAGTTCATGACTTGACACCATGAACCCTACTTTGAGCTGTCTACAGCCTATGATGCTGGTCTTTATCTGCTATCCCCTGCAGCCTGTGAATAGAGGGCATGGACTACATAAAGGGCACTGTCCTAGGCAATATTTGTTCTTCTTTGTATGCAAAGGAAAATATTTCCTCCTTTTACATCGATGGTCTTCAGGAAATAATCTGACAAATGTTTCCTAACGGAGTGATCATTTCTTTCCAGGCACTTGCCTCTGAAATAAATCAGAACTAGCTGCTGATCCTTCATCAGAGGTCCCGGGGGGGGGGGGGAATCTACCTCCCAGAACATCTGCAGACCCTGCTAAAGGTCCTTAGGCGTAATGAAGGAAAATGGTAACAGTGACAGTTGTAGGCACAGATACTGGGGTTAAAATGGAAAGACCTGGCCTCTAGAAACTTATAACTTCTTTAGGACTGATGCTTACAAATTAGGACTCTTTCAGGTCTTGATGATGATGCCTTAAAAAACATTGCTTAAAAAAATTATTTTAAAATCTCAGATTTATTGAGAAAAATTTGAAAAAATAGGGTAAACATTTTAAAACACTTATGATTAGTATTTTAAATTACACACTTAAAGTATTTTTCATTTGTATATATTTATCTCTTATAAAATGAAGATCAGGCTACACATACAATTTAGCAGACTGCATCGTTTTGCTTTTTATTGTGAAATGTAGGCAAAACCACGTAGAACACATTGTATGTTGAACATAGACACCCACGTCATTGCTCCCAGGTAAAGAAATTGAACACTATTTGTGCTTTATGACCCCCATGGTCTCCTGCACAAGCTCATTCTCCTCCATGACCCCAACCCCTTGCCTCTAAAGGTATCCAGAATGATCCTGACTTTGGTGCTAATCATTTCCTTGTCACACTTTGTCATCTATGCTTACATCTTTAAACAATATAATGTAATGTGCCTATTTTTTAAAACATTAATAAACATTTATGAATGTTCTCCAGACTGATGCACATAACTATAGATTGATCATTTTGGTTGCTATAGAGTATATTTTATTGTTTAAATATTTATGCAATCTTATTTAAGATGTTATGAACATTTCCCCCTCTCATTAAATATTTTCCTAAAACATGTTTTTTCTCTAGCTTTTTACAACTTTTAAAAAGATATGAGTGTGTTATGGTCATGTCCAATCCTACCTCTTGAAGTGAAAACTGCAGTGAACAAGTTGATAGATACCTTTCACCATTTTTCCTAATTTTATAGATGTACCATATAGTCTTATGTTTAAATATATTTTTATACGTTAGTATATAAATGCATATAGACATATTTCATATAAAACCATGTATAGATTTACATTTATGTTGTGTCACTTTATATGTAAACATGTAATATATAAATCCACATACGAGTATTTATCATGCGTCTATCGAAGATTCAGTATATGCACTTGAAAAATTTTGTAACAAAAATATCAGAATAACTGTAGAAAATCTAGAATATACACATTCAGTAGAGACCATTGGTGCCCCACTCAGATGTACTTTCTTCGCTACTGTGCTCATTCCCCAGTTGCTGCAAGTACTGCTGCTAACGACTTCTATCTGTGATATTCTCTAGATAATTGCCCTTGACTGATGGAGCCACCTCACCCATACACACCAGGGAGATTATAGCACCACCATCCTGAGAAGTAGCTAGTTAACTGATGTGGGAGTATGGGGTATACCCAATTATCTCACAGCTAGAAAACTCTGTGACACAAATAAGATTCCAGAAGTCCCAACAATAGACCTTACCTGAGATGGCATTCGCTTTTGGCTCCTTCTGCTGCCTTGTCCTGCTTCCTTCATTCAAGGTTTTTCAGAAGTGCATCCCCTTAGTAAGTTAAGGATACATGAATCCCTGTGTTAGGCTTTGCTTCTAGGAAACCTGGTCTAAGAAAATTGGTACCAGAAGTAGTCATAAGAAGCTGACTTTAAAGATGAAATTCTAGAGTTGAATCACCCAGTCCTTCTTGGAAATGGCGGTACCATTAACCTGGTGGTTGGTAAAATATTTATAATCCCTGCTGTAGTGGTTCAGTCATTAAGACTTTCACCTTTAGTGAACTGGGATGGGCTACAGGTAGAAGGATATGCCCCTACTTGTGCACTATCTCTAACAATTGAGTGTAACTATAAGGACTGAGGAATTGGGTTATTACAGCTAAACACAACTGTTGCTTTGAAGAAAGAAAATGAGAAACTTGGGGTGACAGATCACCAATGCAAAGCAAAAAAATAAATGGCACAGGACCTTTTGGCATCATCTAAAGAGTCTCTCATATCATGTGTTTGCAGGGCTGGTCATTCTGAGGACCAGGATAAAGACCTATTGGTAAGGGTAGCAGGACTTCAGAAAAGGGTGAATTCTCAGCCCCAACAAGTCTCTTACCCCAAAGTCAGGGCCTTGATAAGGAAGGAGTGGGATTCTGAGTCTTAGGTGGGGATGTCATGGTGGATGCACTGGGGATCCTTGAATCCTCTGGGTCTGTGTAAGAGGAGAATTCTTCCTTGTTAAAGAAGAGTGCTTCCCCTGTGCCGGAAGCCTATGCAGAAGTCTCGTTCGACAATAAGATAATGCTGGCTCTCCTCAGAATATGCCCATCTCTTGTCCTGCCAACAAGACCAATAACTAAGGTCCAATCTCAATATGACACAATTGAGGAACTGCTAGTCTGGTGAAGTAGTAGAGGGCTCTCATGCCAAAGTTGCCAAAGTAACTGGCTAACAATTACTGGCAGGAACTGGGAGATACGCCTGAGAGTAAATCTTGGGAGTGTTAGACTAGAGAGGAAGGCTATAAAGCTGAATAAGGGAGAGTTTGTCAGGCACCAGGGGCAAGTTTTAATATACTGCCTGGATGACTCTTGGAAACTTGGAAAAAGTGATGACTCACATTAAATAGAATAGTCTGCCGTGGAGGAAAGGATTAAAGCTCAGAGAAGTGGGCATGCTATAATGGCTCTACTATATAAGACCAGAAAATACACTGGCTGACTCTGTGTTACTCAGGAGGGCTTGGAGGCCATGCTATTTACTGAGATGATAAAGAATGCACTACTGTGAGGGCACTGGGATATCCGAGTTCAGTGGTGGCTGATGGCAGGACAGAAGCTAATGGCAAGAGATGCTATTATAGACCTGGGCTCACTCGTAGCAGTGGAGATGATCAGATCCCAGAATAGCAGAGACCAGGAATCACCTCCTAACCATCAGAAGCAACTTGGACATGCTCACCAAAAGGCAGAAAGATCACAAGGTCAGCCCAGAATATAGTTCTCAGGTTATGGTATTCCTAGGGACAGATAGAGTGGCAAGACAAAGGCTGTATAATAAATATAATCAAAAGACATGAAGAATGGATAAACCGAAGACCTGTATCAGTTACCCTAAAGGAAAGTTCTCTTCCCCAGTTTCCAGAACTGAGTTAGTTCTCAGTTCCAGAACCCATTAACCAAAAGAGAGTCCAGATTCGCACAAACAAAAACTGAAACATTACATATGCTATTGATTCCTCCAGTTCTTTCTTACAGGGATCATTGGTGATTTACTCAGGTTTGAGCACACTGGGGAAAAGGGAATACTCATACCATTTGATGAATGTTAGATACAAGGCTCAAGCTGACACTGATACTCAGGGACCCAAGCATCTTCCTGGCTCCTGATAATGGCATAAGGGAGTCTTGTAATAAATGGACATCCATCCCACAATGTCCACTGGATCCAGATACGCCCAGTGGTCATTTTCTCAGCTCCTGAATATATTAAGCTGTTGGTAAAACCCTTACTAGTTCTTTGACCTATAAACTCAAAGTTATTATAGTAAGAAAGGCCAAGTGGAAGCCCTTGAAACTCTCCCCAACCCTGTCAAGACAGTAAATGTAAAACAATTATCACTATTTGGAGGAAATGGCAGATTTGTACTACCCTCAAAGACTGAAAGGATGCAGGGGTGGTGGTCCTGCCAAAACCAGATGGATCATGGAAAACAACAGTGTACTACAGCAAACTTAACCAAATAGTACAACCAATTACAGCTGCTGTGTTAAAAGTGGTATCTTTATTAGAGACTCTGGTAAGTGGCATAAAGTTATTGATCTGGCAAATGCATTCTTTTCACTACCCCTCAAAAAGGAGGACAGACGCAATTTGCATTCCTATGGGATGAATAGCAGTATACATTCATGGTCTTGCCCCAGAGATATGTTAATTCACTTTCTTTCTGTCACTATATTGTTGGAAAGATCTGGGCCATCTGGACATTCTGTAGAACACCTTATTAGCCCATATTGCTGACACCATGTAGTGGTAAGATACATGTACTCTAGAAGGAGGGAGAAACTCTTACAAAGATTTAGAGGCCTGATAGATCAGTTAAATATTTAGGGGCCCTGTGTTCTGGGGCAAATGTGTCATCCCTTTCAATGTAAAGGGCACGTTTTGCTCTGTGCATCTGCTATTACTAAGAAAGCAGCCTCTTCAGGTTTGAGATACACCATGTTACACATTTGGGAATTCTACTCTGACCCATTTATTTGGTAATGCTAAAAGCTCCTAGTTTTAAGATGGCCCAGAGCAAGAAAATCCTCTGAAGCAGACTCAGGCTGCTGCATAAGCAGCCTTGCCTCTTGGAGTGCTTTATGGAGTCTCTATCAAGCCCCAATAGTAGAAGTAAAGTCACAGGGTTTTCTATAAATTCTTGGGTTCTTCAGCAAAGCCACACCTTCTGCAACAAAGTACTATACACCGTTAAAACAACCTGGACACATTCAGACCTTTGATCTGCTGCTGATCCCTGATAGAGACAGAACATCTAACCATGGAACATCAAAGGATCATGGAGCCAGAACTACCCACGATGAACTGAGTACTGTCAGACCTACAAAGTCATAAGGCCTAGGAGGCTACTGCAAGGCACAGTGGTACATTCCAGATTGAAGTGGAGCAGGTTCAGAGAGCACCAGGTATCAGAAACCCATGTCACCTTCCTCTATTATACTGATTCCTCTCCCTCAGCTCACACCCTTGACCTCATGGATCATTTCCTACATCCAGCTGGCAGAAGAGAAAAACTCCTATGATTAATATACAAATGGGTCAGCTTAGTAAGTTTGTGTGAACTGAAAATAAAATCTTGCACTATAGCCCCACTTAGGGGTGGCCCTGAAAAACAGAAATGAAAAGAAATACTTGCTGTGGGCACAGCTTCAGGTGGTACTCATGACTGCCCACTTTGTGTGCAGAGAGCATAGATCTGAAATTAGAATATACATGGATTCATGGTCCATAGCAAATGGCTTAACTGGTTGGTCAGTGGCCTGGAAAAAACAGTACTGGAAGAAGAAACAAGAAGGTCTGGGGAAGTGGCATGTGGATGGATATGTGTGAGTGGGCACACCAAGTGTGATGATTTTGTATTGCATTTCATTCCCACCACAAATCATCTGCTGAAGAAGAGACATTGAACACTCAACTGGGTATGTTAGCTCAGCCAGTTGATGGCAGCCAACCTCTGCCACTACATTGTATAGACAATGAGCTCATACATGGGATTGCTGTGATAGTAGAAATAGAGGCTATGCATGGGCTCCACAACATTGGCTCCCTCTCACCAAGACTGAGACTTGCCAGGATGGACTTCTCCTGATTCATGTCCAGCCTGCCAGTAGAAAAGACCAAATCTGAATACCTATGTGGTATAGTCCCATGAATAAAATGAACTAGCTACTGTTGACTGTCCAATTACACTGTCCAATTACTTCTGCTCTGGTAAGAACAAATCATCTAAAGCAAGATTTACATGTATTCTGGACAACAGTTTTCCTTTCCTGTCTGTCATTGCTCAGCCAGCACCATTACTCCAAAGGTTCACAGAGGGTTTGATCTTCCCACATGGGATCTTGCATTGCATCTCCTCAGTCCAAGAGTTGGCAAAGGCGGCCTGGCAGTGCACATATAAGCATGGGATCCACATACTGCATCTTACCACATACTGTCTTACCACATACTGTATCATCCGGTGGCTGCCAGCCAGATAGAACAGTAGAATGGTCTCTTAAAAGTAGCTGAGGCATCAACTTTGAGAAGGTGCCGTCTAAGGATGGGGCAAGGGTCTCCAATAGACAGAATACATGGGTGCAGGAAACAAGCAGTGGAAGTAGGAGTACCCCCTATAACCATCATTCCCAGTGACCTCTTAAAGAATTTATGCCTCCTGTTCTTGAGTCTGTGAGTCTCAAGCTCCTGGTTCCTAGAAGGCCGATACTTCCATCAAAAGACACAGTAATAATCCCAGTAAGCTTAAAGTTATAGATAACATACGGTCACTTTGGGTTCCTTGTGCCAGTAGACCAGCAGCCAAAGAAAGTAATTACAATGTATATTGAGAAAGGCTCTGGTCTGATCGTATTAAGGAGGCAGAATTGCTGCTAAACAAGGCCATCATGGAGGTGAGCCACTGTGGTAATCTTGGCACTGCCATGCCAGTAATACCTGTAAATGGGTAGTAGAAAAGGGGAAGATAAGATCAGGTAAGGCCTTGAGATCAAGTATAGCTGCAGGGGTGTAATTCATGCTTTTCCTATAAGTTTCCCCAGAAATTGTGACCAATCAGAATCCTGGAGAAGCTCTATCCAGAGCGAGAGAATTTAGACTCAGAAAGAAGCACACAGAGCTGAGTGGTAAAAGCGGTGGACTGTAGTAGTTGCTATTGGTGCCTGACCCAGATTCCTTTTACTGCTCCATGAACTCATTCTATGGCTGCTGCAAGTGCTTATGGCTAATGATTGAGACGCGTGGTGACTGTCGCCATCTTCCATTTCTTGCTATCATGTAGCTGCTGCTGCTACTGACCCTAATGTGTTTGCAACTTTCATGGGAACCACTTTCCTCTACTGGTGACTCGTACTCCTAACCTTTGCTTACATTTGGAAAGGGTCCTGGCTCCTCTGGGCTCCTCAGAGCATAACCACACCAGGCTGTGACTGTTAACCAAACTTCACTTCAGGGAAAATGTCCTTTCTCTCCCACTGGATATGATGGTTTCCAGGGCCCAAATAACTCAATCCCAATCTTCAACAGTGTTCTCATACAGGTGGCATAGTCAGCCTTGCAGGGACACAGCTAATCCATCATCAAATTCAATTCAATTTCCATAAGTCTACCCTCTAGCACAGTTGTTCTCAACCAGGGGTGATTTTTTTCCCCCAGGTGGACATTTGGCTATGTCTGAATACATTTTTGGTTGTCACAACTGGGTGTGGAGGTGGCTACTGGAATCTAGTGGATAGAGGTGAAGGACCCTGCTAAGGACACCTAAGTGCATAGGACACCACCGGCCACCCTGCTCCCAATAAAGAATTATCTGACCCAAAATGTCAATAGTACAAAGGTTGAGAAACCCCACTGTAGCAAGAGAACCCTGCTTCCAGCCATAGTCTGGCTTTCCAACCAAAATCTAGATAAAAACAAACACCCATCTCTCAAGAACAAAATATTCTAGGCACAGAGCAGTTGAAATTCAGTTTAAGGAAAAATAAATCCCCAATTCTAGGTTAATCCTGTCCCTAAAATTAAATATACATAGTTTACTTTGTTGAACAGAACTTTTAACATTACTTACCTGTATTTAGATTAGTGCACTGATTCTAGGAAAATTGGTTTTATATGAGGTCTGACAATTAAGTTCACAAATTCATCCTATGAAAAGTGCTGCATACCTAATAGCTGAATATCATTATGGTCACCTTCGAAGTACTCCCCTTGGGAAGCTATGCACTGATGCCACCACCTAGTCCACCCTTCAAAGCAATTTTGGAACTCTTTTTGAAATGACCATCAGAGCTGTCATCGTGTTACCCTTGATGTCCTGAATGTCATCAAAATGTCTTCCTTTCAATATTTCCTTTACCTTCGGGTAAAGAAAGAAGTCATTGGGGGCCAGATCAGGTGAGTAGGGAGGGTGCTGCAATGCAGTTATTTGTTTACTGGCTAAAAACTCCCTCACAGACAGTGCCGTGTTAGCTGGTGCATTGTTGTGATGCAAGAGCCATGAATTGTTAGCGAAAAGTTCAGGTCATCTAATTTTTTTCACGCAGCCTTTTCAGCACTTCCAAATAGTAAACTTGGTTAACTGTTTGTCCAGTTGGTACAAATTCATAATGAATAGTCCCTCGATATCAAAAAAAAGTTAGCAACATCATTGCAAAAAGTTTGAGAACTTAATTGTCAGTATTTGCTTTGAATCTGTACTTCTAGAGGGGTATATTCTCTAATGATAACTTCTTTCACCTTAAAGACGATATGAGAGCTTGAAATCCCACCCCCCAGCAGTTTTCAACTTCAAAAATTTAAACAAATGGCCTCTAACAAGTATCTGTTCCATGTAAAAAGTAATGCGTGCATCTAAACAAGTTCAGATACACAAACAAAATAAACACTACCCAAAGCAAATACTCTTAACCCATTAATATCTTTGCTACCAATCATTTTCCTACATAGGACACACATATTGGAAATGACACTTACATTTCAATCTCAGAGAAGTGATATATAGTGGTCCCTTTATATTTTGTAATTGTGGTATGGATTTTTTTGTCCATAAGTTACTTCGAATAATATTTTTTAAATTTCTATTTGTGTAGCTTAATACTTTGATCATTCATTTTAAGTTTTATTTTATTCTGGTCAGAAAAGGGAATAGGAGAGAAGGCTGTACAATTTTTTGTTTTCAGAATTTGAGATGTTTTCTGTGACCTAAAATATTTGATTTAAAAAAAAAAGCCAAACATGTATTCTACAGATTCTAAATGTTAAGTTTTATTTTTCATTTTAAAGAGATATCAGTTTTATCTATTGAATGAATCTTATTTTTATATATGCATTTAATTTCTGCTTGTTTGATCTGTTCTGAACAGAGAAATATCTGCAAGTATTACTCTGTGCCCATTTTTAAAGGTTTTAAGTCTGTCTTGCTATTTTATCAATCTCATAAATGTTTGTACCATTCATCAAAAGAAGTGAACTTTTGCTCCCTGCAATGTTTTTGTCTGAAAGTTTGTGTCTGATTTGTATGCTTGTACCCCTCCTTCCTTTTGTTTGAATTTGCCCAATGTATCTTTGTCCAATACTATTTTACTTTTAACCTTCTGCATACTTTGTTTTGGGTATTCTCTTATAGACAGTACTTGGTTAGATTTTGGGAAAACAACTTAAGAGTCGTTGCCTTTTAAGAGAGGTGCTTAACATCAATGTTTATTAGCACAAAAGGCCTATTTCATGTTCTGACATATAGTATTATACTTTTCAAATATTATTTTATGCTGTTTCATTTGTTACTCCTATTTGCTCTATGGACCATGTTTTCTTTGCTTTTACTTTCTTTGATGTTTATCTTTTAATATTTCAAAAGCCCTCTTTTTCTTTACATGAACTAATTTTCAGAGTCAAGAAGGAAATGATCTTTTGAGTACACAATCCTCCACTCTCTCTTCTCCTCACATTTCTCAGTCTTTGTTAATATTAGCTGATGTTTTAAACTCAGATTTTTTTTCATATAATCATGAATTTTACATTATTTTTAAAGGAACAGATGTTTTGATTTTAGATTCATTTTTACATCTAGATTTACATCTATCCTGGAGAGAACTAGGTAAATATAGGCCATGTTTCCCTAGTTTTTGTGCTGAATCCCATCACATTTACTGAGATGACTCTCATTTTGAGCTTGCAATATTTTAGTATCCCCCAGTTGGTTGGAGACAATCTTCAAATAACAGTGTTTCATGTATCTTTTTCAAGTTCTAATTTAATAAAAATATCTTTTTTATTGCCTTCATTTATAAAAGACAACTGGTATCTCAATAGTTTTTGCTCAGAATTGTCTAGGTGTTGAATTCTCCTTGTCTTGTGGCCTTAGTGCTGCAGATGAGAACTTAGAGCCCAGTCTGTTTTTCCTATTTTCATACATAACCTTTTCTTTTTGCTGAAGTGCTTTAATATTGTATTACCCTTTTGAATTTAAACATTGCTCCAGAATTAAATGAACATATTCACTTTGCTTTTCCTAGGACAGCATGGGAACTTACAATCTGTCTGTAGATTTTTTTTTAACTTTGGAGAATTGAGGCTTGATTTGTATTTTTTTCTTTGATAATTGCTTATGATTCATTTATTCCAGCCTTTTCTCTCTTTGATCTTCACTCATGGTCTTCCATATCTGTCATTTCCTTTCTCATCATTTCCTTTATATCTTTCCCTCTGCATCCTCTGCATGGATTTAATTTCTTTTTCAGCATCAATTATGTCTCTCTCCTGTTTTTTTAGTTTTTTGACTCCCCAAAGTATAATTTCTAGCAGATTTTCATGCAGAGCAGCTCTATTCTACAAATTTAACATCTTTCCCCTGTGCAGCTATCTTGATCTTTGAGTCTCATGGAGAAATAGAATTTGCAGCCTTGACAGCCCCTGGCTCTCCCCATCTCTGTGTCTCTCTCCAACTCCCAGTCTTTTCTTAGCTAGGCTCTTCCTCTTAGAACATGTTGCACCATAAGCAGTCATTCCTACTACTTTATGCCTAATGATTGCAGAGATTTAATTTCCAAATAGATTTTTAAAAGACAGAAGTTTTCCTTTTCTCCACATTTTCTCCAACATTTGTTATATCTTGACTTTTTGATAATAGCCATTCTAACAGGTGTGAGGCGATAGCTCATTGTGGTTTTGACTTGCATTTCCATCCCCAATAATTAGTGGTGTCGAACATATTTTCATGTACGTCTTGGCCATCTGTATATCTTCTTTGGAAAAATGGAGTGAAAATTGGTACAGCCAGTATGGAGATTCCTAAAATAATAAAGAATATAACTACCATATAATGCAGCTATTCCACGTCTGTGTATTTATCTGAAGAATATAAAAACACTAATTTGAAAAGATATACTCACCCCTATGTTCATTGCAGCATTATTTACAATAACTAATGTATGAAAACAACCTAAGTGTCCACTGACTGAATGGATAAAGATGTGGTATATACAGTTGACCCTTGAACAACACGGGTTTGAACTTCATGTGTCCACTTGTACACATATTTCAATAAATGCAGGGGTTTCCATAAATACCTGTACTATTTACGATCTGTGGTTGGGCGTCTGCTGATGTGGAGGGCCGACTGTATGCATTAATCCACACCATTTAATATAGGGAATGTGAGCATCCATGGATTTTGGTATCTGTGGTGGTCCTGGAACCAATTCCTGTGGATATTGAGGGACAACTGGTGTAGTTTTGGGGGGGTGTCAAAAGTTATAAATGGATTTTTGACTGCACAGGGATCAGGCAGCCCTAATCCCCACATTGTTCAAGAGTCAACTGTATATACAATGGAATACTATTGAACCACACACACAAAAATGCCATTTGTGACAACAGGGATGGACTTTGAGGGTATAATGCTAAATGAAATAAATCAAACTGAAAAGGACAAAAATCATATGATTTTACACATACATATGTGGAATAGGAAAGAAAGAAAGAAAGAAAGAAAGAAAGAAAGAAAGAAAGAAAGAAAGAAAGAAAGAAAGAAAGAAAGAATAAATTCATAGTTATGACAACAGAATGGTGGTTACTAGAGAGGCAGGAGGTTTGTAGGTGGAAGGTGAAATGAGTGAAGGAGGTCAAATGTATGGTGGCAACTGATGGAAACCAGACTTTTGGTGGTAAGCACACTATAATGTATACAAATATCAAATTACAATGTTGTACACCTGAAGCTTATATAATATTATTAACAAATGCTACTGCAGTTAAGAAAGAAAGAAAGGCGGGGGGGAAGAAAAGAGAGAGAGAGAGAGAGAGAGAGAGAGAGAGAGAGACAGGAGGTGACTTGGAGAGGAGAAGGGGACAGCGTCACTTTTCATGCCTCGGAAAGAGCATCTCATGTACTATGCACACAGCTGCTCACAGTTTGGGTTTGCATTGATCCTGGATTGCTGATGGCCTATCTCCCTACCTTTTCAGGGGCTCTTTCTCACCATATGAAGCCTTTGCTCAGTTCATCTTCACCTGCCTAATAATTCAATGATTCCTCCCAGACTCAAGTGTGAGACTGCCTGCTAGTCACAGGAAAGACCACATTTAAAAACCACCCACTGTGTCAGCAGTGGTGTCTCCTGAGAACTTTTGAGAGACCGCACAAGGCTGCTACTCAGATGCTATTTTAGACTAGGAGTGAGGCCACCATCCTTTGCAAAAACGAAAACAAACAATCTCAAACTGACTGTGAATAAAAAAGCAGAAAGTATTTAGGAGATTTTCTACTTGAAATAAAATGTATAACCAAATTACTGAAAGACAAGGACAGAGCTGGTCCTCAGGAATAAATGGAACGAGGAACTTCAACACTGTTAACCTCGTTCTTCATTCTCTGTCTTTGTGTGCCATTTTGTTCTCTCTCTCTCTCTCTCTCTCTCTCTCTCTCTCACACACACACACACACACACACACACACACACACACACACATCTCTAACCCTCTCCCTCTTCCCTCCCTTCCTCTCTCTTTCCTTTCCAAATCTGGACTAATTAATTGCATCGAAGGAATATAGTTATGTGAGAAAATATAATCTTCCATAGGAACCGTGTGTTTAAAAGTAGAGGAGTAAAAAAATATTGAGAAAACAAAGGTTACATTCCCAAAACACGTGTGGGAAGACAAACAGACAAAAACCAACCAAACAAAAAAGTATCTACTACTATCACCCCCCATACCCCTTTTCGTTCAAAATTCATTTAACAAAATATATATACATGCTTTAAAAAGTTAAATAGCTTGTAGTGGTCATAAAAATCAGCAGTCCTCAGTGCTACCCCCTTCCCTGAGCCCTACCCTTAAGATCACCACTTTCAACTTTTACCTGATTCTTTTAGTGTAATCCTCCATATTACCAAATGTTATATTTATAGGTTATGTTTCTTAATGTTCATATAACAATTGTAGATATTATCTATTACCTTTTTTTGACAGTGAACATTTAATTCTCTTATTGACTCATATATACATATAGTCCTTTTTCTCCTTCCAGTATATTTAAATCATACTTTTTGGTTAATTTACCAGTTTACACTTGTGTTATCATAATAATGTAAAGTAAGTATTATTCATTACTGAGCCAAGTAGCATACTACAAAGATATGTTCTTTCTTATACATTTTTTTCTGTGAGTTTGTAATTGCCTTATTTTTTCATTTCTTTGGGTTTTTTTTTTATCTCATCATTACTAATACTTCCCAAGCTCTCAAACAGAATTATTAAAACACTCTGAATGTTATCTTTCCACACAATCAAGGATTAGTGCTCAGGCAAACTCAGGAATCATAGAAATAATGTAATACCGGAAGAAACTCCTTTCTTGATTCCTCAGAATTGGAAATAATTGCTCTTTGGAGAACTCGCATCGATCATATGTATTTCTCACATCATTGACACCGTTCTGCCTTATCTTTGTTGTCTATATATCTTACCTTTTCCTCTGGAGTATTTGATCCTTGAAGGCAGGGTCATACCTAATTCATTGTTCTAAGTACTCTATACGGTGCCCTGGTGAGAAGCCTCTCCATAAATACAAATGAAGAAATAAACTCTGTAATCCACTGCATAGTATTTTTACATTTTTCTGTGTACTTAGTGAATGAGTACAGTGATTCTGATGAAATGAGATTGAATGCAGTGGACTTAATATGTGTACTGTGTTTCCCCGAAAATAAGACCGGGTCTTATACTAAGGTTGCTCCAAAAGATGCATTAGGGCTTATGTTCAGGGCATGTCCACCTGAAAAATCATGCTAGGGCTTATTTTCCAGTTAGGCCTTATTGTCGGGGAAACACGGTACAGTGTTGAAACACTTGAGATAGTGTCACATAAAGGAAAGTCGGGGGCTTTAAATAACTTCTCCAATGAGTGGCAGAATGAGTGTTCAAAGCTGTGTCTGACTAAATCCTGTGCCCTTACCCAGCACCCCACACCACATTCCAGGCTCAATTCAAAGCCACAAAGCAGGTGGTAACTCTTTAGCCGTGTATGTGTCTGGGTCACTAAGCCATTCTCCATTTCTGTTATGGGAACGCCAACCTTCTTTTCTCCCACACAACCCCAAAGCACACAAATTTTTAAAGTGAAAATTCGAATGATTTCATTTTTAATGGATGTTCTCATCCCATCTGAAAAGTTTCTTTTCAAAACAGTATTTTCAGTCTCTGAGCCCAGGGTGCTCTGCTGTTCACCTCTATTAAAATTTTTCTAAGACTACCTCCAGCATTTGTAAAGGCATGAAAGGATTTCTCTTGAATGAGGTATGGCCTGGTGTAAGCTTGTTTTCCTTTTGGAAATCCCTGAAGAAAAACACCTGCATTCCAGGTCACCATAGGAATTAGGCATCCCAGAATAAAAATCTCTCAGTTTTTGGTGGTTTACTGTAGAGTCTACCAGTAGAGGGCGCCTAACCATCAGCAATAGTATCAGAAACTTCCCTAATGGGTTCAGGCATTTTATTACCTTTTACTTTCGAGTTGCCAAATTAGTAGAGAATGTGATAACCCGTTTTCTTTTCATTTAGTGATTGTCTTGCATTGTGGGAAAGAGAATGACTTCCTGAAAGATTTAAAAGTAGTGGAGGAGATTTGAGGGTAGCGTAAAAGAGAAAAAAGAGGCTTTCCCAGCACATGGAGGAATTGAATGAATTACATGCAGGATGCTGTTAATCCTGGCATGATGTTTACCTGGTTCATCTGTAACAATTCAGCCAATGGCGTGTGGCTTTCTCAGCTATTAATAAGTCCTTGTCTGTGAAGAGATCAAATGTATTTAATTTTCTTTAACACAGTCCTTATTAGCTTCCACCAAATGTCATGGACTCGTATAACCCCAGACTGTTAGCAGGGACTTAGGAAATCATTTAGTACACACTGGTCGGCATACAGATGAAAAGATCAATTCCTGAAGAGGCAAAGAAAGGCCTTGGCCAAAGTTACCCGATTAGTTAAGAGAAAAGTGGATATCAAAACCGGGCCTTACCATACCCCATGCCCACCCATTTAATACTTCTAATCAGGAAATCCCCTGTAAACCATGCCTGAGTGAACCCAGCTCATAAAGACAGAGCCACTGGGGCAACGAGATTAATTTAGGAAGATTTTCAGAAGGTTCGGTAGCACCCAATTGCATAGATCTGGATTAAATTCAGTACTGAGGTTTAGATTGGCTCTAGTTTACGTAGATCATCTTACCCTCCTTGATTCTCATGCATACCTTCGTCTTCCTTCTGAGTTATCATTTTCCACTTTTCTCTACCCCAGACCACCTGTAGGAGACAAGATTTTAAAAAGGGAAATTCACACCTCTTACCAAGGTCCACCAAATGCTGCATGATCTGGCCCTTTGCTACTGACTGATCTGCTGCCAATCTTTTTCTTACCTTTTTACCCCATGGGTACTAGTCCCTTGTCAGCACTTCAAGCTCATCCCTGCCCCAAAACCTTTGCACTAGTTGTTCTCTTTGCCTGAGATTTCTTTCCTTCTGGTCTTCACATAGCTAGCCCTTTCTCCTCCAATTCTCGGCTCTTCCTTCATGAAGCTCTGTGACCAGTAGGTCTAAGTGTTTGCCCAGTCACTCTTTATCACATTACCTGTATTAATTATTTGTACCACACTTATAACCCACTGGTAGTGTACCTGATTTTGTATTCATTATTTGTTTTCCTGCCCTCCTTGTATCATTGGAATTCATGTTCCCTGAAAGCAGAGACTTTGTCTGCCATGTTCACTATTTTTCCTAGCCATTTGGACAGTCTCTGACTCATAACAGGCACTCATGAAAGAAACTGCAGGTATATGTCCTTTAGAGTTGTGTGCAGAAACCTTGCCTTACACCTGTCAGATGGCATCTCAGAGCTATTTTCGTTTTAGAGGGGATTACATATCTTCACAGTTTTTTGAGGTTTCTTTTCTTTGAGCAAGCTTCAAGTTGCAATTAGTGCAAACCCTAAGGTCTGGATGCCTATGAGCTGGACTAGCTTCTTCCATCACACCAGGTCAGTCAGGTCTGACTGCTTAATGAGCACAAATCACCTGCCGTGGCTGACTCGCCCTCAGGACTCAGTGATTTCCTCACCAGCATTGATTCCATCATGACACTCTTTATGGGGCAGAGTCACATCGAGGGCATAGACAAGTTGTGGGAAATGCATTGGGGGATTGGACTTCAGAGATGTTGGAATCAGGAAATTGACTTTACGGGGATGAGCAAAGGCAACTTAATCCATCAGTCTCATGGAACTGTGGAATGTCTTGGGGCACCCATGGTGTGTGATGAAGAAATTCCACTGCACATAACTGTCCAGTCATGAAGATCACCCTTCCCTCCTCCATTCTACAACAAGGGGAGGAGATAGAACTGGAGTCTCCAGGTAAAGTGGGGCTAACCAAAATGGGTATGCCAAGTTCACCTGTTCTGTTACATGCCATCCTGCATGATTCCTATAACTGGTTTTACCTAATTCTCATAACTATCTTATGAAATCTTAGTTTACCATTTTGCAGGTAAAAACACTAAGCCTCAGAGAAGTTTAAAGTATGTATCCAATGCCACTTATGTGGTAAAGCCACAATTCAAACTTGGACTCCAATACTCCATAATCTTCCACCATGCTGCACTGCCGTGAACCACCAGAACATCTCTGTTTGCAAGCACTGCCTCTTTAGGGACTTTTATGAAGCCAAAGAATCTTAAGGGGTTATAGTGCTTTCACACTTACTTAAACAAACAAAAACATGTGAGTCATCCAGACTAAAGACTGCAGGCTGGTTAAAATGTTGGCAATACAGGCTTCATGGAGATAGGAGATACTGCATTTCTTTATTTTCTATCTTAAAAACTCATTAGTTCAAGTTTATTACTTCTTTTATTTGTTTATTTATTTAGCAAATATTAGGTGTTTAGACTGAATGTCAAGCCCAATGTTGGATACTGGTAATAGAGTAGTAGACAAAGTCAATACTGTTTTGTGATCTTAGGGAGATTATCATTTATAATTCGCATTAGAGGAAAAGAAATAGAGAAAATATTTTATAACTTCCATTGCCTAATTTTTTTGACTTGTCAGAACACTATCTCATCCTTAGCAGAAGTAACTAAAAAATGGCTTCTATTGTCATATCAGTCCTGGCCCTTCTGTTTTTTTATTTGTTTCTTGTATCAATCACCAGATACAGATTTAGAAGAAAAGATTCCACTGTGGGACAGCCACTGACAGAGAGGAAGGCAGATGGACTATTTTCCCACCAGCCCTGCAGTCCACTCCTTGCAAAGACTCTAATGGCAAGGCCCCCACTTGACAATATTCTTCATAGGGCCACAGAGCTGGAAAGGATCATTATGATCACTGACTTTAACTTCCCACTGGAAGATCATTGACAGGTGAATGGGGACTTTATTCCTTCATAAAGCAGTTTCTTCCTTTGCTAGATAACACTCATTGCTCCTTATTGTGAGCAACATGATAATGAGAAAGCACTCAAAAATGGTAAAGTATCTATCCCACTTACATGAGTTAAAAGGGATAGCTACTGTCCTGCAGTAAAGAACCCAAGTAATGGAATGGAAAACATATGTAAGGACAAAATAAATGGACATTTAATTAAAATAAAGAATTGAATCTGCAGTTGAAGAAATCACTTTAAAAAATGGACGTATGCAATTAACACTAGACATACTCAAGTTATGCTAATGAAAGTCAATGCTAATGAAAAAATCCCTAGAAAAAAATTATCTGGGGAAAATATTATGGCATCTGTAAAGCAGAATATTATCATGCTGGCCTCGGTTCTCCACAAATAACATTCAGCACTATAAGAAAATGGAGCAATGACTACAAGTCTAAAAGAAGGAAGTATGATCCAACAATATTATACCCAGCTACGTTGTTCAAAAATAAAGATGGCAAGCAGTATTTCTCCAACATGAGAGAACTAGAAAGTATTATACTTATGACTCCCCCTTGAAAAAAACAAATCTTCCTTGATGAAATTCAGCAAACAATGATGAAAGGAGAAGCTGAAAGTTACCCATGCCTCTGAAGAGTTTCCAGACTCATGAAATGGTTGCTGTTGCCTTGATATAAGACCTTACTGAGCTTTATGAAAATTGTGTGGTATAACAGAGAGAGCCCTGGGTCCAGTCCTGGTTTACCACCAACTTACATGGGTCCAAGAGTGAGTCCCTTAACTCTGGGCCTTAGTTTCTGCATATGAAAAATGATACTCCTCCATTTATGTACTTTACACACATTTATGTACTTCACATACAGTAAACAACCTTAAATATCCCCAAACGATCTTCCATCAGATTCTGCTTCTGCCCACCACTCTGGATTGGTGCTCCTTTTTGATTCTGTGTCCACACTCCAATCAGTGATATTTGGAACACTCCACAGTTGGTCATCCCTCTGGTCAGTTTACTGCTTAGTCAAGGCTTTTGTTAAAAACCAAAGTTTATTCAATTGAGGTCTCATTTTGCTAGCAATGACATCATTAATCATGGACTTGGCTGGGCAGCCATGCCAGGACTTGGCTGAGCCCCAGTAGTTGTATTGCAAATTGTGATGCTGCTTTTCTTTTTGGGTTTTTAGAAAAAGGAAGTCATTCAGAGTGAGGGCTTTTTAGCACCACAGCCTTTTGCTTTCACCTTTCCTCTAGAAGAGGACCCATACCAGATCTGTTGCTCCCCGGCACTCCTATCATACTGACAGGAGAACAGACATCACCATCATCTCAGCAGCAGCATACTTCCAAGACACAGAAATAAAAATGTTGAGAGGAAGGAGGTGAGAGCAAGTGGCTGACATAACTCCGTGTTCTACAGGCCCCCATAGCACCCTAGGAGTCTTTAAGTCAGAGCATTTACCACACTACCTGTCTCCTTGCTTCCACATCTTATCTGTATTGCATCACTAACACTACATTCCTGACACATTAGAGTACAATTAATGTTTGCTAAATAGCTGAAATAATTGATGACAAGGGAAGGGAATTACATGGCGAGAGTTGAAGGTAAGCAATGTAGCTAATAAAGGATTTATTTATTCACTGATGCCGGCAAACTACTTGTTCGACCCAGCACAGTGGACAGAGGTGGCTACAAGGGCACACACGTCAGATCCTAGCTTGCCTTTTATCTCATCTTAGTACTGCCCCCACACTAGATCAACCCCCACCAGCCAAGGCAATGAATGTAGCCCACTCTCCATCATCTTTCTATGGACTGGAAACTGTTTGTATGTGATGCTACATTTTGATTCAGTCACATGGACACCACAGAACCATCCCTTGGTGCAACTACATGTTTCCCTACAAGTGGCAGCCTAGTAACATGCTTCCCCTTTATATTGCTCATTTAGGAGCTAATATTCCAATTTTAAATTTCCACTTGGTCACTTATGGAGTATCTTCTAGGCTTTAGAGCTATCATAACAGATCAGATTCAGTTTCTGCCCTCAGGGGGCAGTAGATCTAGCCTTTGACTCAGGCCCCCTCATCATAATTCTAGCTAATCATAGCATGGCCCTTTGGGGTGATTTGCTTGCCCTCCTTTCTAGGGTTTTTTCCATGTAGTGATGGCATTAAATGACTCAATATGGATACAAAAAAGTATATGAGTTTATTATTTAGAGTGACCATAACCAAAGTCAACAGGAAATATAGCATATCAGTAAAAAGTCACATATCTGAACAAAAAGAACCAGTTTATCCCCTTCTGTACACAAAACTTAAATTTCCCTCCTCATAGTCTCATCTTTAGTATATGGTTCAAATTTCCCCTATAATCCCCCCAAAATCTTCTCCCAAGCTGGAACAAGCTGAGCTGTTATTGCTGTCATGACTCTTTAACATATTTGCATGTGGCTCTTCCCATCATCATAAAGAGGAGGCCATGATGAAAGGGGAGCCCCCAGTGACACAATGGGCCCTTGTCAGAACACTCAGTGCCAAACATTCTGACTCCAACTTTGTTCTTGGATATTCTCACCTCCAACGTCACAAAAATGGAAATGTTTTGCAGATTCCTTCTCTTTATTTTGACTTTTCCCGGAAGTCTTTTAATAGCTTATAATGTTTCTCCTAAATTTGCCAATAATTCATTTTATTCCGATTACCCAAGCCTTGATATTCCCCCCTCATCCAATATAACAGATTTCTTTTTTACACAATACCAGCCATTTAAAATTCATTACCTGTAATTCCATGTAAGTTAAATTTGAATTTTCTTTATCCTCAATATAGGAACTTTCCCTAAATTCCACTTTTCTTCCAATGATCCTACTATTTTACAATTTCCTATGACAGAAAACTTCGGGTTGCTTTCTTCTCTAGCCTCTAGTTCCAGTCATCTATCTTGTCTATCATATATTTTCTTGAAATTTCATTAAGTTTAACCTTTTTCTCTGACATCACTTTAACCTCTCTGCTCCATAAACACACATACATACCCTGCACCACCACCACCACCATCATTACAACCACCTTGTGTGTGGGTTATAGCCATAATTATTAGCCAATCCCTAAATTTTCAGCTGCCCACATACTCTTCTCATGCCAAACCATTATGTACCCTAACCCCAAATTCAATTTCCTGAAACTTTGATTTCTCAAACTCATAATCAACACTCTAAATCTCCCATGACATCACCTCTTTCCTCCCTGCCTACCTGATTGCCTCCATCCAGAAGCTCCTCCTCTCAGGTGCTCAGTCCTGACCACACTGCCAATGCTAATTGCTCCTTTTATTGAACCCCTATTGACAGTATGTCTTTATTATGCTGTTACTTGTTTTGGGGGGTGTTCATGTGTTAATCTTGTACATCTTCTCCTCTGATTCCCTAAAATCCTGGCAGTCTGTAAAACATAATTTAGTACTTGCATTCTTCAATATTTCATGTATCTTAGTCTTGTTGCATTAAGACAGGTCTGGGCAAATTTAAATGTTTTTTTTTTAAAAAAAACATTTAGAACTGGAGAGCCTATAGGTAAATTTATTCCTTATTTTAATCTTAAGAGCCACTCTTTATTTCAGGTTTTGCAAATGCCCTCTTCTCTACCCTTCAATTGCCTAAAGGATTTCATTTTCAGCTGTGATCTCAGCCCCACCCCCACTCCCTTCCTCACTAATCTGATTTCTACCTCAGCTGGGATGGCCTCTACTTGTATCCTGCCGTCTTTCTCCCTGACCTCTTCATGACTGAGCAACGTAAGAGCAATACATACTAACAACAACTAATATTTATTTAGCTCTAACCATGCGCTCAGACTGTGTTAAGCACTTTCTCTCATTTAATCCTCACAAAAAAATCCCTCTGAGGTAGGTAAATGTTTTCTGGAAGGAAACCACACAGGGCCTGTGCCACTTCCATGGAAACAAAGGCTGTTTTCAAACACTGTTAAGAAACTGTTTCTATCTTAGGCTTTCAATGACCTGGATTGTCCATGTGTGGAGGGGGAAAAAAAGTGAGAGAGAGAGAGAGAGAGAGAGAGAGAGAGAGAGAGAGAGAGAGAGAGAGAGAAAATTGCCAGGAGAAGCTCTTCTTTTAATGCATTGGTTAATTAATCAATTAATTTTGGGTTATGCACAGGCACTTGTGTCTCTGTAATTAGAAAAAAAGCAGGTCTTTGTGCTTCTGGAGAATGTTCTGATACTGGAAGGTGCAGGCCTTTGCTGCCGAAGTTTCCCTTTTCTCCCCACGACCGGTCACTAGGTATTTCAGTGTTGAATAAACAGGCCTGCACGTTGTGTGCCCGGCTCAGGACACCCTGCTGAGAGCATGTCCTTAATAACAACAATGCCACACATTTATTCTAAGCTGACCCCACTGACCCCCAAAAGTTTGTTCCCTCAACTGGGTCTCCTTGGCCCTTTCATTCGCCTGAATTCCCTACACAAAGCCCTTGTCACATCTACAGTCCTCGGGAAACTAAACTGGGATGGGAAGAGAGGGGGAGTGGAAAAGAAGTTGAAAATAGCCAAACCTTGATCCTCCACCTAAAAGAAAGTTGGGACATTTGCATGTTAAACCATCCGCACACATTTCAGCTTCCTCTCATCTACCACCCACCCCCATTTTAACACATTCTTTTCTAAAATCCTGAGAATTGGGGCCCACATCCCCATCTGAAGGAGCTGATAGGTCAGTGCAGATAAGAAACCCTACTGTGCAGAAAAAGCTCTTTTCTCTTCTTTACATTTGTAGTTATCTAAAGTTTTAAAAACATTTGTATTCCAAATGGAAGGTTCTGGCCTATAGAGGGAGGAAAAGGATACTTCTGGCTTCCTAGAGGGCATTTATTCGCTGTCTCTCCACACTCCTCGTCCTGCCCCATGTTGTTTGTTTACCTTTGATCTACTGAGTCAGTATTTCAGGGAAGAATGACATCACGGGCTGTAAAAAAATATTTTTTTAATGCTTTTCCTCGTCTTTTAATTATCAAATTCTTCTCTGCCACTCACCCAACAGGCATGATAATTGCCTACCAATTTAGGATGAATTGACTTACTTCAAAAAAGAGTATCCTAGTCAGCCTCTTATTTTTCTTTCTGTTATTTTATCTCTTCAAACCCAATGTAATGAGAACTTTCCCCTGAGTACAAGAAAAGCAGATAAAGAACTCTGAGGGTACATTTGTGTTTTTCCACATGTCTCAGTGAGGGGAAAAAAAAGATGAGCTCAATAAATGCTTTTCCTCATTAGCATTCATATGTGAATCTTGGTGGATTCACTTTAATCTCCCATCATGCATTAGTCTCTACAGCACTTTGACTCTAGGAATCATTTCTGAAGATTTGAAATAACAATGGCGAGGACCTGTAATATTTTGGAGAATTTGTGGAAGATATGAATTATAGATTGATAACTGCCTGATTGAAGGAGGGCTTTTTAAAAAAAGTTTAATCAAAGGGAAATTTACATACCATAAATTTAGCTGTTTTAAAAAGAACAATTCAGTGACATATAGTACACTCACAATATTGTGCATCCGCAACCTCTATCTAGTTCCAAAATATTTTTATCACTCCCAAATAAAATCCCATATGCATTAAGCAGTTTATCCTCACTACCCTCCGCCCCCAATCCTGGCAATCACCAACCTGGTTTCATTTCTATGGATTTATCCATTCTGGATATTTCATATAAATGAAATCATACAATATGTGACCTTTTGTGTCTGCCTTCTTTTACTTAGCATAATGTTTTCAAGATTCATCCATGTTGTATTTCATACCTTTTTATAGCCAAAAAGTATTATACAGTTGTATATCTGTTAATGGACATTCGGATTGTTTCTAGGTTTTGGCTTTTATTTCCCACTATTGTGAACAGTGTGATGTCATGAACATTTCTGTACAAATATTCATTTGAATACCTATATTCAGTTCTCTGGGGTATATATCTAGGAATTACTGTGTCATATTGTAATTCTATGTTTAACTTTTTGAGGAACCACCAAACTGTTTTCCTGAGTGGCTGAACCATTTTGTATTCCTACAAGCGTTGTACGAGAATTCCTATTTTTATTACATCATCACTAAGACTTGTTATTTTATGTTTGTTTTTATATTTTTGTAGTTATTATAGACATCCTAGTGTAGGTAAGTGGTACTTCGTTGTGGTTTTGGTTTGCATCTCCCTAGTGACTAATGGTGTTGAGCATCTTTTCATGTGCTTGTTGGACACTTGTATGTCTTCTTTGCAGAAATGTCTGTTTGAGTCATTTGCCCATTTTTAAATTGCGTTGTTTGTCATTTTTTTATGTTGAGTTGTAAGAAGTCCTTATTAATTCTTGATACTAGACTCTTATCAGACATTTAATTTGTGAATATTTCTCTCATTCTGTGGGTTATCTTTTCACTTTCTTAACAAAGTTCTCCAATGCACAAAAGTTTTTATCTTTGATAATGCCCAATTTATCTATTTTTTGTTTGTTTGTTTCTTAGTCTTGGCACTTCTGTAGAAAATCAATTGGCCATGGATATACGAGTTTATTTCTGGACTCTCAGTTCTATCCCATTGGTCTATATGTCTATCTTTATGCCAGTGCCACACTGCTTTGGTTCTGCGATTTTGTATGAAGTTTTGAATCAGAAAGTGTGAGTTCTCTTTTTTTCAAGATTGTTTTGGCTATTCAGGGCCCTTTGCAATTATATATGAATTTGATGATTGGCTTTTTCATTTTTGTAAAAAAAAAATAGATCGTTGAAATTTTGGTAGAGATTACATTAAACTGTATATTGCTTTGGGTAATATTACCATCCTACAAATATTAAGTGTTCCAATCCTTGAACATGATGCTTTTTTATTAATTTATTTTAGCAACATTTGTAGTCTTCAGTGTATAAGTCTTTTACCTCTATGGTTGAATTTATTCATAAGAACTTTATTCTTTTGTATGTTATTGTAAACAGAATTGTTTTACATTTGTTGAACAATATTTCCATTGTTCATTCTGATGTATTGAAACAAAATTTACTTTTGTGTGTTGATATTGTACCCTGAAACTTTACATTTGTTTATTAGGTTTTGTAGTGTTGTTGTTTGTTTTTTGTTTGTGTGTGTGTGTGTGTGTGTGTGTGTGAGTACAGCCTTTTAAAGTTTCTCTCTATATAATCGTCTAATTTGGATGACTGTTATTTCTTTCTCTTGCTTAATTGCTCTAACTACAACTTCCAGTACAATGTTGAATAGCAGTGGTGAGAGTGGGAATGTGGGAGTTTTTCCCCACTTTACTATCTTGTTCCTGATCTTAGGGGAATGCTGTCAGTCTTTCATCATTGGGTATGTCAGCTGTGAGGTTATTTATTTTATTTTATTTTTTAATACTTTAATCATGTTGAGGAAGTTCCCTTTTATTGCTAGTTTTGAATGTGTTTTATTACAAAAGACACTGGATTTTATTAAATGCTCTTGCTATGTCAATTGGACAATTAGTCATTTTTCTTTTATTTTATTATATTAATGTGGTATATTCCATTGATTAATTTTCTTTTGTTGAACCACCATTTCATCCTGGTGTAAATCCTCCTTGATCATGATGTATAACCCTTTTAATTACAACTAAAAATTTAATAGTATTTTAATAGTATAAGTATAACACACACACACACACACACACACACACACACACACACAGAGGGTGCCAAAAAAATGTATACACATTTTAAGAAAGGAAAAAACTGTATTAAAATTACACTGATGGTAACCACTTTGAGCACCTCTTGTAATTGCAGAAGTCAAATGTAATTTGTATTTATCTTTTGTTGTTGGTATATATTGAATATTACTATTTTAATACAATTTTTTCATTTCTTAAAATGTGTATACATTTTTTTGGCACCCTCAGTGTATGTGTGTGTGTGTGTGTGTGTGTGTGTGTGTGTGTGTGTATAAAATGGTATATAGAATTTTGTATTTATCATGTAGTCACTTTAACTGAAGTTCTTTTTCTTCACATGACTTAATTTCAGCATGAAGAAATCCCTTTAGTGTTTCATGTAAAGCAGTCCTACAGGTGACAAACTCCCTCAGCTTTTATTTTCCTGCGAATGTCCTAATTTCTCTTTCATTTTTACAGAATAGTTTTGCTTGATATAGAATTCTTGGCTGACTTTCTTTTAGCATTTTCAATATGCCATCCCATGGCCCTCTGGCTGTGGTTTCTGATGTGAAATTTGTTGTTGATCTTACTGAGGATCCTTTATGTATGACGAATCACTTTCTCTTGCTGATTTTAGGATTTTTTGTTTGTTTTTGGCTTTTGACAGTTTGACTATAATATGTCTTAATGTAGAGCTCATTGAATTTATCCTACTTGGAGTTTGTTATGCTTCTTGGATGTATAGATTCATGTATTTCACCAAATTTGAGAAGTTTTTGTCTTTTTTTCCCAAAAATGTATATATTTCTTACCATTTCTAATACTCTTCTCCCCCTAGGACTCCCATAATGTATATATTAGTATGCTTGATGGTGTCCTATAGGTTCCTTATGCTCTGTACATTTTTCTTCATTCTTTTTTTCTTTCTGCTCCTCAGCATGGATAAATTCAATTGTCCTATCTTCAAGTTTGCTGAGTCTGTCTTCTGCCTGTTCATATCTGCTATTGAAACACTCCATTGAAGAACATATAATCCTAAAATTTATATGGGACCATAAAAGACCCCGGATAGCCTTGGCAATCTTGAGAAATAAGAACGAAGTGGAGGTATAACAATACCTGACATCAAATTATACTACAAGGCTACAGTAATCAAAACAGCATGGTACTGGCATAAAAGCAGACACACAGATCAATGGAACAGAATAGAGAATTCAGAAATAAATCCATGCCTATATGGCCATTTAATCTACAACAATGGAAGCAAGAACGTACGGTGGGGTAAAGACAGTCTATTCAATAAATGGTGCTGGGAAACCTGGACAGACATATGCAAAAAATGAAGCTGGACCACCTCCTTACACCATATACAAAAATAAATTCAAAATGGCTTAAAGACTTAAATGTAAGATCTGAAACCATAAAATTCCTAGAAGAAAATATAGGAAGAAACTTCACAGACATTACTTGGAGTAAGATTTTTACTGATCACAAGGGAAGTAAGAGAAAAAATAAACATGTGGGATTACATCCAACTAAAAAGCTTTTTCACAGCAAAGGAAACCATCAATAAAATAAAAAGGGACCCTACTGAATGGGAAAAGATATTTGCCAATGATATATCTGATAAGGTGTTAATATCACAAATTTATAAAAAACTCACTCAACTCAACTCCAAAAAAACAAACAACCCAATTAAAAAATGGGCAGAGGACATGAAGAGACATTTTTCTAAAAAGAACATACAGATGTCAAACAGACATATGAAGAAATGCTCTACCTCACTAACCATCAGAGAAATGCAAATAAAAACCACAATGAGATACCACCTCACCCCAGTTAAAATGGCTATCATCTATAAATCAACAAACAACAAGTGCTCGCGCCGATATAGAGAAAAGGGAACGCTTGTGCACTGTTGGTGGGATTGCAGACTGGTGCAGCCACTATGGAAAACAGTATGGAGGTATCTCAAAAATCTGAAAATGGAACTACCTTATGTTCCAGCAATTCCACTCCTAGGTATCTATCCCGAGAAATACAAAACTCCAATTCAAAAATCTTTATGCACTCCTATGTGTATCACAGCACTATACACAATAGCCAAGACATGGAAACAATTGAAATGCCCATCGATAGATGACTGGATTAAGAAACTGTGGTACATTTATACAATGGAGTATTACGCAGCCATAAAAAGAAAGAAATCTTACCATTTGCAACAACATGGATGGATTTAGAGAACATTATGTTAAGTGAACTAAGTCAGACAGAGAAAGACAAATACCACATGATCTCACTTATATGTGGAATCTAAAGAAAATAATAAATGAATGAACTAATCAGAAACAGTTTTAGAGACATAGAGGAAAACCTGAGGGTTGCTAGATGGGAGGGGGGTGGAGATAAGGGGGAAGGTGAGGGGATTAGAAAACAGTCAGTAACCACAAGATGGCCATGGGGTTTTGAAAATTATTTGGGGAATGTAATCAATAATGTTGTAAAGATTTTGTAGGGTATCTGATGGACACTTGTCCCATTTGGGAGACCACCTCAGGGATGATGTAGATGCCTGATCCCTGCACTGTACACCTGAAGCTAAAGCTGAACAATAATGAATGTCAACTATAATTTTATATATATAATTATATACATATATACATATATATGTATATACTTACAAGAAGCGGAGTACAGCATTAGGAATAGAGACAGTGGAAATGTAATGGCTCTGTGTGATGTCAGAGGGATAGTGGATGGGGGAAGGGGGGTTCCCACAGTGTGAGGGATATAAATGATAAACATCTAAGTATTACTTTGTCTTGTGCACCTGAAACTAATAAAAAACAAAAACAAAAGAAACACTCTATTGAATTTTTCATTAAGTTATTTTACTTTTCAGTTCCAGGTTTATTTTTATGATTTCTGTTTTTTAATATCTTTACCTTTTTATGTTTACTGATACTCTCTATTTTTTTTTCTTACATCCTTTTCTGGTTTTCTCTAGTTCAGCTATTTGAACATATTTCATATATGATTTAAAGTGTTTGTGTAATAAGTTCAGTGTTGAGAATCTTTTTTTTTTCTTTTTAATTTAATTTTATTAAATTTATTGGGGTGACAATTGTTAGTAAAATTACATAGATTTCAGGTGTACAATTCTGTATTACATCATCTATAAATCCCATTGTGTGTTCATCACCCAGAGTCAGTTCTCCTTCCATCACCATATATTCGATCCCCCTTACCCTCATCTCCCACCCACACCCCCCACACCCCTTACCCTCTGGCAACCACTAAACTATTATCTGTGTCTATAAATTTCTGTTTCTCATTTGTTTGTCTTGTTCTTTTGTTGTTTTTGGTTTATATACCACATATCAGTGAAATCACATGGTTCTCTGCTTTTTCTGTCTGACTTGTTTCACTCAGCATTACTCTCTCAAGATCCATCCATGTTGTCACAAATGTTCCTGTATCATCTTTTCTTACTGCCGACACAACCAAAATGTCCTTCGATAGATGAATGGAGAATCTTTTGATTGCAGTAACACAAACGCTCTACTGGAATGGATGAAACAATATGGAAATTTTTATATTAAATTGGGATCTTGGCTCTAGATTGTTTAACTCAGTGATTATACAATTAATCATGGATTCAATTTCTTTTTTCCCATTCTGCCTCTGCACTATGTTGATTTCCCTCATGTTTTTAATATGATTGTCCACAGTTCCAAGGATTACATTCAGAAATGATGTGTGAAAGAAAGAAGGGAGATATGAAGTCTATATCTTTCCCTGTGTTTTTTATCTGTGTAGGAAAAAATTACAGAAGATCTCCAAAGATATTTGCTTCAAGTGAGAATTGGATCATGTTTCTTTCACCCTGAACCATTCAATGGGCTTGAATTCTATTTTATGTGATATTAATATTTCTATATTTGATTTATTTTTGAGACTATTTTTTTTTTCAGAGTCATTTTAGATTCATAATAAAATTGAGGAGAAGATACAAAGTTTTTTGTTTTGTTTTGTTTTGTTTTTAAGGAGAGCACAGCTCACAGTGGCCCATGTGGGGATCAAACCGGCAACCTTGGTATTATTAGCACTGAGCTCTAAACAACTGAGTTAACCGGCCACCCCACATACAGAGATTTTCCATATAACCCCTGCCTTCACACACGCATAGCCTCCCTCATTACCAACATCCCCAGCCAGCATGATACATTTGTTAAAATTGATAAATTTCCATTGACACATCATAATCACCCAATGTCCATAGTTTACATTAAGATTTATTCTTGGTGGTGTACATTCTATGGGTTTGGACATATATCCATAATTATAATATCATACAGAGTATTCTTATTGCCCTAAAAATTCTCTGTGTGCCACCTAATCATCCCTCACTCTTTCTCCCCCCTCAACCCTGGGAAACCACCAATCTTTTCACTATCTCCATAGTTTTGCTTTTTCCAGATGTCATATAGTTAAAATCATACACTGTATAGCTTTTTAAGATTGGCTTCTTTCACTAAAATATGTATTTTTAGGTTCCTCCATGTCTCATCTTATTTCTTTTTAATTTATATTTTCCTAGCACCACAGTACCTTTATTTTCAGCTAGACCCATTCTGTTTTAGTTGTGTTAAACAAAGCATGTTCTTTCTAAAACCAAAAAAGATTCTTTTATCCAAGGGTTTAACTGAAATATTCAGGAAAGGCAGGGAAAAAAGACAGGAAGTAGATGCACAGTTGCCTTGGCTGGGATGGGAATGGAGAGCAACTAGAAATAGTCAAGATGGGTCTTGTGAGGGTGATGGAAATGTTCTAAAATTACATAACTCTGTAAATTTTCTAAAAATCTTTGAGTTGTATGTTTCATGGTATGTAAATTACATCTCAATAAAGTTGACTTTTAGAGAAAGAGCTTAACTCATTCTTATTGGCTATAACAGATTTTTTAGGTCTTCATACATCTTGTTTTGGATTTGGATTTACTCATGTATTTATCTACCTTATGAATAGTTTTCCCTGCCTTTGTTGTGTAAACCAAGTTTTCTTGGTCTTATTTCTTTAGCTATCTTAAAAGTTTACCCATGTTTTTATTCTATTGGCACTAGGAACAACGTGTATTTCCCTCTGCATAGCAATGTAATGACAGTGACAGCAACTACTTACTTCTTTTTGTAAAAAAACGATATGCAGAGTACTTTGCTTATCACTCTTCACTTATTATTCCCAACATTTCCTAGTTTCAATGAATAATTCTGGAATTTTCAGATCAAAAATATTTTCAAACATAATCAATATTATATAACTCCAAGGCTTGTGCAATTTTATAATTATATGTTTCCATGTTTGTTTCAGGTACACATGTTTCCATGTTTGTTTCAAAATTGTAAAAAAATAAAACAAAAATTGAATATGAATATGACTGAATTTGGATCTGTTACTCCTTCCTAGGAATTAGTAAACCCTCTGACCTCAAATTTTCTTTAATCATTCTCTTATTGCTCTTTCTATTATGTTCTATCTTTTAGTAATTATATGTATTATAAAACATATAAATTATATCTGGGGTCTGTTTTATAGTCATAGCTAAGCTATGTTTCAAGTATATAAATTTCAAAATTTTAATGGCTTAAGTTTTACTTAATACTCAAGCAAAGTCTGATGTCTTCAGGAGATTCTCCAGGATAGTTCTTTTTACAGCAAAGATTTAGATATCCCAGATAGCTTCCATTTTGTGGTTCTGCTATCTCAACATGTGACTTTCAGGATGGTTGTAGAGGGCAAAATAAGTATACAGAGACCTTCTTCTGTCTCTTCAATACTTGGGCACATCATTTCTGCTCACTGTCCAGTCATTAGCCTCAACCTGGGAAACATGAAATATTTGATGAGTACCATGTGAGGTCACTTCCACACCAAGATTACTTGTTTTAGTTTTAGAGCTGTACTATCACTTTGGTAAATTGGAGATAAATTATAGATTCTCTTAAAGGTCATTTGATAAGATCTCTCAGCTATGTCCTTATTTCAGTTGCTTCTTATGTCTAGTGGTTTTCTCTCTCTGCTCAGATTTGGAGAGGGAAATCTATGCTTGTCTTATACTAGAAGTTGAGGCAGGTTCTATCATGGATCACATGGAAACCTTTTGAGTTTTTCAGGTATGGATTAAGGGATAATGAAGTATCTGGGTTATTAAAGTGTTCTTCAACTATTTCAGAGATCCAGTAGCTTTTGAGGAGCAATGAAGTAGCTGGTCCAAATGGGTACAACGCTAATGTCCAAATTAATTGTAAAAAAGACATTTAATTCTCTCCAGACAATTCACAGAAGAAATGCAAATGTTCAACAAATATATCAAAAACTCTTTTTACCTCACTACCCAAGATGACTCCTTCTCTCTAACTGGACATTTTGTCCAGCTGGGCTGTCTGAACTAAAAAAGCAGGAAAAAGTTTACTCAGCAGGATGTATGGATTCCTGTGCAGGTCCACATCCTAGATAACCACTCACTACTCACTGCCTGCCTGCCCCACAGGTTTTACACCAGCTACTGCTGTTCCCCCAGGAAGTGTTATGGGTGACTTTTCCAGATTTTCCCCCCTTACTTTCCAGGAGAACTTTTTCTTTATGTGTGTTGAATTGCCAGTGAAAATTCTTTTCTTGGTTTGGTCTTAGTAACACATACAGCCAAAATTCCTCATTTGAATTTCTGCAAATCAATAGAACTCTTCCTAATTAGAACAGTTCCTAATTCTGATAGAAATTTTATCTGATTATTATATTTATTTGCTAATTTATTATTTTTAATATTTATTTTTTCTGGTTGCAAAAGTAAAATTGTTGTTGCAAACAATCCAAACATTTCCAGGATATGTAACTTAGAAAGTGAATGTGAGGATGGAAGTATGAGTGGTAAAGAAAGACTTACATGTTTCCTTTTATGTCCTTACAGTACTTAAATGCTATAAAAAGCTCTCCATATATTACTTGTTAAACTGAAAATCAATTTACATAAAATAAATTTTTAATGAAATTCTCAAATCCCATTGTGACTACTGTAGTTTTATATCTTCTATACATATATTTGTATATTTATTAACTTATTCATTCACTTGTATACATTTACATTTCTATTAACTTACATATTTATTATACTTACACATACCTTTTTTAAACTGGGATATTGGTCTATCTTTGTTTATTTTTCCATGTCACTACATATAGAAATTTCACAATATTTTTCATGGCAGTCTACTATTCTTTTCATCATTTCAGCAAGCATCTGTGTTGGAAAGGATTTAAATATGTGTGCTCAATTGCCATCTTTTCCAGAAATTTGTCTCATGACTCATTGATTCACAGTAAGCTTCCTATTGATTTAACAATATAAGTTGACATATTACACATTCCTGAGTGGGTGATTTATATCACTTGTGACATTTCTATTCTCTTGAGGAGCACTGAACCCTTTTGCTTTTAGTAATTAGTCTTTATATCTCCCATAGTAGGCTTTCTTCCAAGATTCTCTATCACGGGAAAGTCTGTTTAGACAGAATGCTTATATAAATACTGTCTTCCATGTAGTCCTTTCCCATTAGTGGTGACAGAAGCCAAAACAACCTACACCAGCAATTCTGAAGATTGAAGGACAGCATTGAAGACATCAAGGTACCAGAAATGTACCAGCCTCCCCAGGAAGCTTCTGCTCACATATTCTCATCGATTCACTTTAGATCCATAGATTTAGATAACTGTGAGGAACTTCCGAAACGTAGCCCCCACCACACTGGGATTGGTTTCTCTCTGCATCAGTCTATGTTGCTGTTTTACTGATTGAATAATAGAGGTCACCTCAATATTTATATCTCATGTAAACTTTAAAGCAATGGGTATAGTGAAAATAAACACTTCTATTTAATGCCAAAGGTGAAATGAAGTTCACAACCAATTAAAGAATCCACATACAATAGACAGGCTGTTTGCTAAGGAAATGCTTTTTGTGAATCTTCTACTTCCCTTTGGCAGCAATCAGAGTTTGTCTTCTCAAAAATGTGCCACCGATGAAAAGCATTTGTCTTTACAAAATAAATCAGTGAGAGAGTCCATGTAGTTGTAATTATAATTTCATATAGTTCTTCTAAGAGTGACTTCAGAGAACTTTCTCAAAAAGTCATCCTCCCCTGAACTCTGTGTCCTCACATTACCTCGGCCTGCTGCCCAATGGGGACTCCCCACTCCCAGGCCTGCTTTCTTGTGTCTAACTTTTTCATCCCCATCCTCAACACACATCAAGATATGCCTGTGCCTTGTTACTGGTTTTTAAGTGAAAAATTGCTAATCCATTGCGGATCAACTAATCTATGTTTGTTAGCTTTTGTTGCCAATGCCAGTCATAAAAAGGAGAATTTTTATGACTGTGAAATAATGGTCTGGATTTTCACACTCCTAAAGATCTGTTTATTCATCCATTTTACATTTCACTCACCATTTTGAGTGCATAGACTATTATAGTATACCTACAGTATCGCAACTCAGGTTATAACTCATATCCAGGTAGAAAAATTATAGATATCATGCCTTGTGACAGACTTTATGTGCTCACCTCAATATCTAAGATTGTTTCTCAGTCAGAATTTGCTTCATATCTTCATCTCTGTATGGTCTGATCTTTTTTTGTCATTTTTTTATTTTTAAGGGGGAAAAATAAGAAACTTTATGACTGAACTTCGATAGACTGAATTTAATTTAAAAATGGTTCTCTGAAGCCATTGAGACTCCATTTGGGCTATTTTTCCTTCCAGGTTTTTTCACCTTGGATCTTTTGGCCCTTCGTGGAGTCCTTTGTCTCCACTGAGTTCTACCACACAAACCACATGGGTTCGTGTCCTGAATTCTTCTCTCTTTCTTCCAGGCTCAGATTTTTCCTTCACTGGGTCCTCCTTATCCCAACTCTGGTACTGCCCTTGTCTGTCCTTTCTCTTTCAACATCCACTTTGTCCTGGATCTAATCCAGAATATCCATGATTATTGGGTATATTTCTTAACCATCCACAGGATGACTCCATATAAATTCATATTTAAAACAACATAATGTTTCTCTATTACCCACAGTAATACCCAGACTATGAAGATCTGGATGATATATTAATGATAGAAAGTTGTTAGCTAGCCTTTCCTTCCCTTTCCAGTTCAGGAAGAGCTCCATGGAAGGTCTTGTAGGAAACCAATTGATAGAAGAATAATGGGGAAAGATAAATGGAACGGAGGAGAAGTCCTTCAAAGGCCTCCCCCATTACTTTCTATAAGCGCCGTCATCCATCTCTTGTGTATAGGTCAATTTTGACTCAACATTCAGGAAATGACAGTGACTGTTTTTGCTCTGACAAAATAGGCCCTTGGTCTTTGGAGTGCAGCTAGAATAAACAAACAATGAAGGGAAACCAGTGCCCCTGATTGAGAATTAGTCAAACATATTGTCTACTGTGTACAAAGCACTGTGTTAAAGACTAAAGGCATATAAAAAAACTGTTAAAAGACCTATTATCTCCCTTTAGGATATGTATGCTCAATTGAGATATTTGTGGAGAAAAACACTGTACACATTCAATTTCATGATTATGATGATCTAAACTTTGAAATCTATAGGACTAAAAAGGTAAGGTCTGCTTTCTGAAATAATTCAAGCAGCTCAAGAAAAATGTAAATAGTTATATCTTGTAAAAAAAAAAAAAAAAACCAACGTAAAAATAGATAACTTGGATGCACACTGACTGCGAGTCAATGAAGAGGGAAGATAAGCCCTTTTCTCCAGATTGCAGCTAATGAGGACAGCTGGAGTCAGGCCCTGTAGGTTAGGCCAAACACATCCATAAATTCCCAACCTGGTGATGCCGAAGAAATTCTGGTATCAAATGATGTTACAGTTCTTATATATCATGCATTTGCTTCTCCAATTACTAATAAATTGGGATTATGTGATAAGGTTCATTTCTGGCTAGACGATAACTAGAGTTCAAATTATGGAGAATTTGGGATTGGATGAGCTCATAGTATTGACAGTGATATCACACAAAGAGATTTTTAGTTATAAAAGTGGAGAGCATTATCAAACCTCAGTTCTCTATTAACTTGACTGTGTCATCAGAGGATATGAACGTGTGCTGCTCATCCTGGGAAGAGCTGGGCATTGAAGCCATATGTCAAGCAAGTGGCAGCGGGCAGACAGCATATCTACAATTTACACAGAAAATCTTAGATGCCACAGGCCTCCCCCAACCTCTGTGATCTATGGGCAAAATAGAGAATTGATAGAAATAAATACAGCGTAACAAATCCTAGAAAGGTGTAGGGGGCAGATGGTGAAACTGCTGTTCATAATGAGCAAGTTTTTCAGTTTTAGGCTGGCCTATTTTATGACAGAAGGAAGGAACTTAAAACTGGAGAAAGGATAGTTTATCAAACGAGAAAATGAGGGTAGGGAGAAAGAAGTTTAGTAACAATGAGCTGTTCACAAATATGTGTCTGTAAGATGATAAAAATGGGAGAAAGACGAGGTAGAGAAATAAACCCAAACCTCCTAGACACTGTTTCCCATCCACTGGGGGGGGGGGGGGGGAGAAAGAGAGAGAGAGAGAGAGAGAGAGAGAGAGAGACTTCTCTGAGGACCTGTTGAATATTTGAGTTATTTTGGGACAAGGTGAAATGCTTGGTACCCAGGAATGATCACCCTAAACTGTGCATTGAGACATACAGATTCTGGGAGAATGTACAGAGATGGTACTGAGCAAGACAACACAGCCAGTTATGCATTTGTGTGCTATGAATTTTTCTTATGAAAAAAAGAGGATCTCTTATCAAAGAATCAATTGCATCAAAATAATTTGACAAAATAGAAAAGAAACAGCCTTTTCCTTATGTTATTTTAGGTGAAAAGAACAGTAAATCTGCTATATAATTCTCCCTGATGTTGTTGGTTCATCGATTTTCCTTCACCTCTGACGGGTTCACAAGAAGTTGTTTCTCATAATAGCTGCATACACATTATACACTTTTAAAATTTTGTTACTAGAGCTCCATTCAAAGAACTTTTTTTTCTTCTTTGAAGACCTTCTGGATCATGTAGTCTATAAAAAAATCTTTTGTGTTTTCTTCTCCTCCAAACTAATGTTAAACTTAAAAAAAAAAAATTCCTTCATTTTCTTTTGTTACTTTTTAGAACTAAATTTCTTTTGTGATTTGGTCGTGCAAGCTTCTTTATCTGTACAATAAGGCTTTTCTCTAAGGAAACAAAAACAATAAAAATAACGTTTAAAATGTTACATGCAAGACATTGAAAATGAGATTTTTCAAAGGAGAAAGGATCTGGGATTCATGGGACAATTCCTCCCAGGGCCATTTGCATCATAAAATGTAATTCATCAGCCATTACATCTGCTTGGTTCTCCAACTGATGGACACTGATTGCAATAACCAAGAGACGTTGCTATTCATGGTGCGTAATGAGCAAACCTCTGAAGCTCACTGCCAGTCGTGGGTCAGTCAGAGGGTTGAAATTCCCGAAAACTCAGATACCTAAATGACACCTTGCAGAAAACAAAACCAAATGAAAACTAGTTTCTCCTTTATTTCCAGTTTTATCTGAGTTTAGGGAAAGTTGTGATAGCTCTCCAGTCCTCATATAGAAAGTATCATACATAAAAGTTCAGATACTTCTTTCTACATAGTAATAGGCATGAGATAGTAGAGTTTGAACAAGAAAGATCATCTCTGAAGAATTTAAAATATTGAACTCAAAGTCTAAATGGCTTGAAAAAATAAAATCATTAAAAAATTAAAGACAGCTACTAGATCATCCCCAACACGATAGTTTCTCTGGATCAATGACTTTTCTTCCCTTTCCTCATAGCATGGTTTATTATGTAGATTGTCTAAAGACTTATACTGCAGATTATGATAGATAGGCCCTGGGTTGAAGGTTAAGAGGAAATGCTTCTCCAATACCTTAGACATAGACTTCCTTCGCGAGTGCATATTTCTATTCCTGGTCCTGGTGAACTACCACGAGCAAGAAAGAACACATTTTTTGAAAAAAATCTATTTTATTTCTTTTGGTAGAAAAATTCTTTACATATATTTGCTAAAGCAAAAAATCTGAAGTAGATAAAGTGAAAAATGTCCCTAAATGACTCCAAAATTAAAGAAAGATTTACTTGATCTTTCAAAGGGGTTTTGTACACATTTGGAGGCTTTGCAAACTATCTTCAGAGTATTGCTGTACAAATACATTCACATATACTAGTGTACACACACATACATACATACAAAAGGTATCTGTTTGAATGAAAGGGTCGATTCAATTAAAAAACAAGTCATTTAAAACAATAACTTGACTGATTTTGTATTTGGACTGACTAATGAAAATATACTGCTTTCATAGTCTGAGATTTCTTTTTTTTCCTCCCAATGTTTTCTTTTAAGTCAATGGATTTTTCTTTCCCTGGTTCTCACTTTTAGTATCTGATCCTTAAAATGAAAGTTATTTCCTCTTCTGGACATTTGAAAAAACTTACGTATTTGAGGCATCTACCAACAGCCCCCCACCCCCCAAAAAAACTGTTTCTATGTAGGGACAACTGCTCCAAATGCCCCTAGACTTGTTTTTGTCATTATGCAAAGAAAAACATAAAAGAGACGAGTGAGTCCTCGGTGCTTTGGGACATGTATTGATCTCACTAAGCCTTGCTGGGGGATGAGCTTCAAACGAGAAGTCATCCTCAGAAGGCGCACACTTTGTCAGGACCAGATGCTTTTGAACATGTGAATTAATCCTGCATTACTGCATGGATGATTGATGTGTTTACTCTGAAAGCACTAGGCCCTCTGTGAAATTTCTGAGGGCCAATGATATTGGGACAATGATAACCTTAGCATCATCGATTTTGCTGTGAATTGGGTTCATGTTGCAATATGTCCCATGTCAAAATGTAACAATGCCGTGTACTCTTTTAGAAAAATCAGCAAGATTCTTCTCCCTTTGGGCAACAAAACCTCAACAAACTAAGAGAGAGAAAAAAAAAACTTTAGTGGTGAATTTTATTCTTCTGCGTATGCCACATGTGTCTTTAGCATACAAGTCAGAGCACTAAGCTTCTAGCTGAGAGTGTATTTGATCAGTATTCATTTGTAGGGAGAGATCAAACTAGTTTCTATATTAATGAAGATTTTCTGGGCTAAAGAGAAAATCCAGATCAAGTTTGTTTAAAAAAATAAGTGAGTTGATTGGGTGGGTAAAATGGAAGTGTAGGGGTGCATCTAGCTTCAGGAAAGGCTGGAACCATGCACCAACTACTTTTGTAGAACACCATCTCTCTGCCCTGCTCGGTGCTGGCTTCATCCTCAGACAAGCGTTCACAAGGTGGGCCCAAAGATGACCTCAGGAAGCTCTGGCTTACATGCTGCCAGTTTGGAAAACCTCTTGAAAAGATAATATCCTTTCTCCACTACTTCTAACAAGAGTTAGTGATTGATTGGCTCAATTTAGGCTTGTGTCATCCCTGGGCAAAGGAAAGTAGAGTGTGTGTATGACCAACTTGAATCTCATGACAGAATATTTCCCTAAATGAATGTCATTCAGGAAAGAACAAAAAATACCCCGTGACCAAATTTCTCATTGTAGAAAACTTTGCACCATATTCAGTTTATACTTTTTCAGTTTTTAATGATAGAGCTATAAAATTTGAGTATATTCACTAAACTATAAGGAATAAAACTGGTCAAAGCCACAGTTTCTGATAGAGTCTAACTTAACTCAAAAGGAACATTGCTTGTTGCAATTAAAAATGCGTATACATTTATTTTTAAACTTCAAACCACTTGGATAAAAACTACAAATATCTCTCAAATTAACCCTGTGTAAAAGGATTAGAAATTATGAAATGCTCAGAGAATAATAGCAACAAACACTGCTTTTCAAAATACCATAGTAATGCAACCAAAGATTTAGTCAAAGGAAAACCCATTGCCTTGTAATTTTATTAAAAGAGATAAAACAAAAATAAATATACTTTTTTGTTGTTTTATTTTATTTTTTATCAGTTTCAGGTGTACAAAAATAACATAATGATTAGACATTTACACCCCTCACAAAGTGATAACCCCAACAAGTCTACTACGCATCTGACATCATACACAGCTGTTACAATACCATTGACTATATTGTCGATGCTGTACTTTACATCCCGTGACTATATATATATATATATATATATATATGAAAAAACTGTATTAAAATTGTAGTACTTAATATATACTCATAGCAAAAGATGAATACAAGTCACGTTTGACTTCTGCAATTACAAGAGGTGCTCAGAGTGGTTACCACCAGCATAATTTTAATATAGATTTTTTCCTTTCTTAAAATGTGTATACAGGTTTTGGCAATGTGTGTGTGTGTGTGTGTGTGTGTGTGTGTGTGTATTTATATAGCTATAAAGAGTTTTCAGAAGGATGTAGTATCAATATCAGCTAGGTTTCTTCTGCTTGAAAGTGACAGAAAACTCAATTCAAATGTGTAACCAAGGAATTCATTATCTCACGTATACTGAGAAACTTTAGAATTTGACTTCAGGTATAGCTGGACAGCGCTCAATATCAATATTATTAGACCCTGATTTTCTCCATAATTTGGCTCTTCACTGTGTTTGCTGGCTTTATTCTTGGTCTCTACATATTGTGGTCTCCAGTAGTTCTAGATGTCATTTTGACAATACAAAATTTAAGGGTGCTTCCTCGATAAGCAGTTGAGATAAAAATCCCTAAATTGAGTTTTTTTTTTGGTTCTTGTTGGCTTAACTTGTATCCTATTCCCATCTTGGAATCAATTTATGTGAGTAAGGAAATATATCAACTCAAGGTGAAGCCAAATACACACAAATGATATGGACTGAGTGAAGTCTATATCATAATAGTTTCTGCACAGCAAAATTATTACAGACACCAAGTGGAAACATAATTTTCTACTGCAGGTACAAAATGACAAAATAACTGAAAACTATTAACAATGATTGCTTTGGATAGAAGAATGGTCTTGTGGATGGAAGGGTTACTTTTGTTTTGTGTAGCATTTGCCGATTTTCCCATGTTCATACATTACCTTTTCAATAGTTTAATAAAACCCAGTTTGAAAATATTTGTGAAGAATGAAAGAATGGTAAAATGAAATCCCTACTCACACCATATACTAAATAAAAATTTAGGACACATTCATAATTTAAATATAAAATTAATCATGTAAACTGTGCAGAAGAGTAAATATTTATAAAACCTTATGCTCAGGAAAAAATTTCAAAGTGAACCATAATCAATAAAATCCACAAAGGGAAAAAAAAGTGATAGATATGTTTTATCTTTTTACCATAAAATAAAACATAAATACTGAAAACCACACAAATATGTAGCTTAATGAGTTACTATAAAGTGAACACCCTTCTAACCACCATTCAGGTGGAGAAATAGACCTTGCCATCCAGTCCACAAGGCTATGTGTGCCATCCCAATCTCAAGCCCTCCTTCTTCCTCACAAAATAACTCTTTATTTTCACATTAGTTCTTATTTGTGTGACTTTATAGTTTCATCACCCAAGTGTGCTTCCCTAGACACAATAATTTAATTTTACCCATTAAAAAATAGAGATATTCCCTTTAAATTTCTTTTACTCTATAGGTTTCCCCTCAATCCCTTTCTTTACCTTACAATTTGTCTCTTGAAGTACCCATGCTGTTGGACGTGTACTGTTTCCCACAGTGAATTTTTCTACTGTCCCTCTTGTTGTAGAGATCACCATGTCCCACTACCCTCTGTAGTTCCTGCACACTGGCAGTTAGCCTCAGAGATTAGATCAGCCTTGTGACTTGTCCTTGAGACAAGACAATAAGTTCTACTAGATTCTAGCATCAGGAAGGGTATAATGTTTCAGACTCTTTTTTTTTTTATGATGCTAATATTCAAATCCATTAATTGAATAAGGTTGCAAAATGGTGATATTCTAATCCTATTATTTATTTGTTATTTATTAACTGGAATACTTCTATAAATAAGCAGTACCCTTCATCTAATACTTGGACACCTTAAGTGACAGTTCAGACAGGAGAGACAAAGTAAATGCGAGATTCTTTTTCCTTATTTACTAGTTTTCAAATAATTAATTCATTTCTTCACTAACCTCCACAGGTGATTAATTAGGTTTTCAAAAATATGTTATTGTGAATTCAAGGATTTAAACATATTAGCTGGGTTTCAGTTTATTGAAATTATTATATAATTACTTTCTTTTTAAAAAAAGATTTTTATTAAAAATATAGCTAACATACAATATTATATTAGTTTCAGGAGTACACCATACTTATTCAACATTTATATACCTGAAGAAGTGCTCACCATGATAAGTCCAGCAACCATCTGACACTGTACCACGCTATCACAATGTTATTGACTATACTCTTTCATGCTGTACATTACATCCTCATGACTTATTTGTTTTATACTTGGAAATTTGGACTTCTTGTTTCCCTTCCCCTTTTCCTCCTTTAAAAAGTTTTCAATTACAATTGGCATTCAATATTATTTTATATTAATTTCAGGTGTGTAGCATACTGGTTAGACATCTATATAATTTAAGAAGTGATCCCCCTGACTAGTCTAGTACCCACTTGGCACTATACATATTGTTACATCATTGACTACATGCCCTATGCTTTCCTTTACATCCCCATGACTATTTTGTAACTACCAATTTGTACTTTTTAATCCCTTCACTTTTTTCACCCTGCCCCCAACCCCTCTTATCACCCCAACAAATTTAGTACCCGTCTGACACCACACATAATTATTACAATATTATTGACTATATCCCTTATGCTATACCCTATATTCCCATAACTAATTTGTAACAGCCAATTTGTACTTCTTAATTCCTTCCTTTCTGTCACCCACACCTCCAACTTCCCTTCCATCTGGCAACCATCAAAATGTATCTATGAGTTTGTTTCTTTTTGTTTGTTCATTTTGTTCATTAGATTCTACATACAAGTGAATTCACATTGCATCTGTCTGTCTCTGTCTGACACTTCATTCAGTACAATGCTCTCTAGGTCCATGCATGCCACCCAGATGGCAAAAACCCATTCCCTTCCATGGCTGAGCAATATTCCATTGTACACATGTACCAGCTCTTCTTTATCCATTGAAGGACACTCAGGCTGTCTCCACATCTTGGCCATTGTAAACAATGCTGCAATGAACATATGGATGCACACGTCCCATCAAAGTAGTGTTTCGGGTTTCTTTGGATAAATACCCTGAGGTGGGATTACTGGGTCCTTCTTTGTCTCTTGCTATAGACTTTGTTTTAAAATCTATTTTGTCTGGTATAAGTATTGCTACCCTAACTTTTTTTTTTTCATATTTCCATTTTCCATGAAATATCTTTTTCCATCCCTTTACTTTCTATCTGTGTGTCTTTCAATCTGAAGTAAGTGTCTTGTAAGCAGCATACATGTAAGGGTTTTGGGGTTTTGTTCTCTTATCCCTTCTGCCCTCCTATGTCTTTTGATTGGAGCATTAAATCCATTTACATTGAAAGTAATCATTGATAGATATGTAGCTATTGGCATTTTATGAGACATCCGCTGACAGTCTTATGGGATCTCCTTTTATAAGTTACTAGTTGCCTTTCTCTTGCTGTTTTTAGGATTTTCTCTTTGTCTGTCACCTTTGCCATTTTAATTGCAATGTGTCTTGGTGTGGGCCTGTTTGGGTTCATCCTGTTTAGGATTCTCTGTGCTTCCTGGACTTCTACGGCTATTTCCTTCACCAGGTTAGGAAAATTTTCAGTCATTATTTCTTCAAATAGGTTCTCAATCCCTTGCTTTTTCTCTTCTCCTTCTAGTACCCCTATGATGCAAATGTTGTTATGCTTGATGTTATCCCAGAGTTCTCTTAAACTATCCTCATTTTTTTGGATTTTTCCCTTTTGCTGTTCCAACTGGGTGTTTTCTGCTACCTGTCTTCCAAATCGCTGATTCAATCCTCTGCTTTCATCTAATCTGCTGGTAATTCCTTCTAGTGCATTCTTCATTTCAGTTATTGTATTCTTCACTTCTGACTGGTTGTTTGCTGTAGTTTCCATGTCTTTTTTTATGCTTGCAATCTCTTTTTTGAAGTTCTCACTAAGTTGCTCAAGCATCCTTATAACACTTGTTTTGAACTCTGTATCTAGTAGGGTGCTTGCCTCCATTTTGTTTAGTTCTTTTTCTGGATTTTTCTCCTGTTCTTCCATTTAGGATGCACTTGTTTGTTTCCTCATTTTGGCTGCCTTTCTGTGTTTGTTTCTATGTATTAAGTAGAGTTGCTATGTCTCCCTGTCTTGGTTGGGTGGCCTTATGTAGTAGGTGTCCTGTGATGCCCACAGTCTCCCTGGTCACCTCAGCCGGGTGCTCCAGAAGTGTCCCTTGTGTGGGTTGTGCATTCTTTCCTGTTATATTTGAGCCAGTCAGAAGTGAAGAATTGGCATATCAGTGGGTGGGATTGACCCCCAGACTGATTGGCTGTGGGGTTTGGGCACATCTACAGCTTACAGGCTGCTGAGTGGGGGGGGCTTACCCCACTGAGTGGAATTCATCCCAGTGGGCTCTGGTGCCTGTTGAAACCACCCTTTGTGTGTGCCACTTGTGGGACTAATTGGGTCGTGCTCTGCTGTCATCTGAAGCCAACCTCTAAGTATGTTTGTTCTTGTGCCTCTTAGGAGGGGCTTGGGTGCAGGCCCAGGTCAGCCACTGCCTGTGATTGGCTGGGATCTACCTGGTAAGAGCTACAAAATGATCTGTAATTGTTCACTGCTTGTGCTAAACCTGGAGGCAGGTGGGAAAAGACACACTGCAAACTGAAGACAGCTGCCACCAGTACCAAACCTGGGGTCACTCCCACAAAATTCAGGACACCCTGAGGCCTGCTGTTACCTGCCAGCTCCCTTAAGGTTCAGTCACTGATAAAACCTTGTGCAGTATCTAAGTTGGGCGAGGCATGATCTGAGGGAGTCACTAGAGTGGGACAAGTTGCGATCACCAGGTTAATTTAAATTCTGGTTTGAGGTCAGTGCTGATTCTGGAGCTACTCAGCAAAAGTCTCAGAGCACACTGAGGGCAGTCGCTGCCTGCCTGGGGCATGTGGACTCCTATAGCTTTCCAAGAAAGAGTGCAACGTGTGGGGGACTAGCTGCTTGCATGAGAAAGTGCCTCTGGTGGTGCGGGAGTTGGGTGGGGCAGGGTCCCAGCTGAGTCAGCATGGCAGAGCAGTGGAGATCACCAGACCAATCACATTCAGATTTGGCCATAAGTGTAGGAAGTGAGCTCAAAACAGGCAAGATAGAGCAAATGGTAACTATCCTCTAGCTCTCGCCTCAAAGCCTCACACCTTAGACGGCCCCCTATATGCCTCCAACAACCCCCGAGTCACCATCTCTCCTGGAGCCCTGAGAATGAGTGAAAATGTGTGTGGGCCATTTAAGAGGATGCCTGAGTTTTCTGCAGCCTTCTGTCCCACCTGGATGCTCAGAATCCCCACTGTTTTTCACAGCCAGGGGGTCCTCTTCCCAGCACCAGTATTCTGGCCTGGGGAGCCTCGTATGGGGGTGTTGGGGTCCCTTACTCCTTCAGGGGGAACCCTCATGGCTGAGATATCCCTCCTGATTCTCAACTGCCACAGGAGGTTTGGGGCCCATTCCACATCTCCAACCCTCCTCAACGAGGCTTCTTCTTTATATTTTTAGTTATAAGACTTCTGTTTGGCTATACTTCAGGTGATTCTCCAAGCTGATTGTTCTATAATTTAGTTGTAATTTAATGTGTTCATGGAAGGGCAGTGTTTATCTACTCCACCATCTTAGCTCTCCTCCTATATAATTATTTTCTTATCAAAGCTCAAATTGTCCTATTTTGGGCCAGTGGCAGTGTCTTCATATTGGCTTCTGAGTGCTTTTACATGAACATAGTAGTTTTGGATAGTATCCACTCTATTTGATATGACAAGATAATCCAGGGTCATTTTGTACATTTACTGCCACAGATATAGAATCAACTATTAATAAAATAGTAAAAAAAAAAAAAAAGAAAAAAGAAAAAAAAGAAACATTTGTTTTAGTAGGAAATTATCTTTTAATAGCAATATCTGGGCACTAGATGTGTTCTCTATTACTAGATTGGTCATTGGATTATCTCTTCAGTAGACCAAACTATGGAAAAAGAAAGAAATATAGTACCTAATGAAAGCATACTAAAATTTACAACTCAAATTTCAGACTACAGGATTGTTGTTTTCTTAAAAAAAATTCTAGTGCATTATATGGTTACTTTCTTTCTTCAACACTAAGAATTATGGTTCTTAAGGACACAGGGGATGAAAGAATTGGAATATCCCATAATGACTTATTTACCTTATTGGACATTACATAGACAACAATCTCAGAACAACTGAAAATTATGTTTTCTGAGGAAAGCTTAATTGGTTTTGTATACAATCTCAATTTTTAAAATGATTTATAAGTAATTTATAAATTTTAATAAATATTAAAAAATAATTTTAAAACTAATTTATGAAATCATTACATACTGTACTTTCTGTAATTTAACCTCTTTTACTCTTAGTTCTATATTAGTAAATATATATTCTTTCCTTACCACCAGTTATTCTGCTGACGTTCCTTGAGTCATCTTGGTTGTCTAAAGCTGGTCCTTTGATTATTCCTCAGGAAGAACTCATGAGAACAAAATTCCTGGTTAGATCCCCTTTGATGATATTTTTTTCAGTTCTTTTACATTTTAGCTGCTTTTCTCTCTACTAGGTCTATGTATTAGTGAGAGAGGAGTGTTAAAATCTCCAAAGAAAATTTTGAATTTATTTCTGCTTTCAGAACTATCCTTTTTTGCGTGATGTATTTCTTAGGCTCCGTTGTTACATAGACATATATTTAAGCTTGTTATGTTTTGTTGGTGAATTGATTTCTTTCATTAATATTCATTGTCCCTCTTCATCCCTGCTAATTGTCCTTTCTCTAAAGTATACTTTGTGTAATATTAACATAGCCACTCCAGCCTTCTTTTGATCTGTGTTTGCTTGGCCTACATTTATCCATGCTGTTAATTCTTTCATGTTTAATGTACCCTGTATAATGTACATTATATTAAAGACCATTTATCATAGATTATGTGTAGTTATATCAGTTTTTTATAGTATGACAATCTCTGTCTTTAATTGGTGTGTTTAGACCATTTACATTTAATGTAACCACTGATATGTTTGCATTTAGGTATAACATTTTATTATTTGTTTTCTGTTTATTACCTTTGCTTTTCTTCCTGTTTCCTCTTTTCTGATATTTGAACATTTTAAAATTTCCCTTCCTAATTGTATATCTGTTGTATATTTTAGAATATCTATCTACCTATCATCTTTTTTACCACTTGCTCTAGGGATTAAACTATACATTTCACAGTCTATTCAGAAAATATTTTATCTTTTCAAATGTAATGTAGAAATTATACTCACGTAGGTCCCTGTACTCTCCCCATCTTTATGTTGTAGTTCTCTTATGTATTGCATTATTTATTGAAAATCCCATCAGACAATTTTGTATTTTTTGCTATTAGTTGTCAAATGTATTTTACAGAACTCAGGAGAGAAAATTAATCTATTATTTTTTTCCCAAATATTTACTATTTTTGTACTTTCATTCAGTTTGACTTTTAAGAATTTTTTTTTTTCATTTTTACCTTCCATTTCTCTTAGGACATAATTTGTTGTTTGTTTGTTTATTCTCTTCGTGTTCCTACTTTTTAAAATTTTGATTTCGAATTTTTTAAGAATTTACATATCTTGTCTGAGTTTTAGCACCTCTTTTCTGTATATATTAAATTCTCACTTACTTTGTTCTTTCATAGTTTTGTATGATATAATTAATGCTTTATATTTTGTTTTTAAGTGAATTGTTACTGTTTTAATATGTTCTAAGGCATGTATTTTATCATGTTTTCATTGTGTGTATGGATATTATTCAGCCTCTCATTATATTTCATCTTATAATAAATTTTTGTGGGATGGTTTCTGCTTCTAAGCACAATTTAGTAACTAGTACTGGACTAGTTCTCCTACAATTAAACAACTATAAAATTGTTACAAAATATATGCGGCAACTGTTTTGAGGCAGTTAAATAGAGGCAATTGCTGAGAAAATTGCTGTGCTTCCAGACTGAAGCACAAAACGCTGGATTCTGAGCAGAATCTAGTAGTTTTGCTGAGCTGATTGGAAAGACGTTAGAGTTCAGGCCAGCTGAAGTGGTTAAGATTTGTGGGACAGAATGATGGAACGAAGATGCTCTGTAGAGAAGCACTGAGGAATATACTGCACATATACTGGTGAGTCCATCCAGGGCTTAACACATAGCGGTTGCTTTGAGGGCTGAGATAGAACAGATACTACTACATACATCAAGCAATGCTGGGCAAGAGCAGTGCCAAGGGATGTGAGAGTCATGGCTCCAACAATAGAGATCTCCTTCACAATTCATTAATACCTAGGCATCCAGCTGAAACACCACAAAAACTATGCCTTCAGAACAAAACCTAAGTTTAGGATAAAATTTACTCTAGATTCAGCCTCACAAAGCCCACAGTTAAGCCAAAAAAGTCAGAATCTGATGACTGGTCTTGCCATGTTGCAGATTCTTGGAAAGCCTACAAGTACAAAGTGATCAGTTGGTAATTTGCCTGCTTATTAGGATGAAAATGAATACTCTCCAGAGGGCAGTAATGAAATCTAGAGTGTCTATTATGTATTTGCAGAACACTTATATTATCCATAATGCCCAGTATTTCATTAAAAAATCAGGATTTAAGGGCGCCAGATGGCTCAGTTGGTTAGAGCGTGAGCTCTGAACAACAGGGTTGCTGGTTCGATTCCCACATGGGCCAGTGAGCTGCGTCATCCACAACTAGATTGAAGACAATGAACTGCTGCTGAGCTGCCAGAGGGGTGACTGGATGGCTCAGTGGGTTAGAGCACAAGCTCTCAACAACAAGGTTCCCGGTTCAATTCCCGCATGGGATGGTGGGCTGCGCCCCCCTGCAACAAAAGATTGAAAACAGCAACTTGGAACTGATGGGCCTTGAAGAAACACACTGTCCCCCAATATTCCTCAATAAAAATTTTTTTAAATCATAATTTATACAAGAACAAAAATAGGAAAAAATATAAAAAATAATAAAGACATATGTGTTCAAAAAATTAAAGAAAATATGGTCTCACAGGGTGATAAAATAAGGAATTCCAGAATGAAAACATGGAAACTATTAAAACCATAAGAACCATATGAAAATTCTAGAAACTGAAAAGTACAAAAGAATTTAAAAAGTACTGAATGGATCTAATAGTACATTAGAGATGATCAAATAGACAGTAAGCATAAGGGTACAGCAATAGAAATTATCCAATCTGAAACATAGAGAGAAAAAAGTTATGAAAAATGGAAAGCCTCAGCAAATGGCACAATATATAGAGTGGTTTGACATAAGTGTAATTAGACATCTTGAAAAAGGAGAGAGTATTGGAGCAGAAATAAATGAAGAGTATCGAAGAAAATATATGAAGAAAAATGGCCCAAAACTTTGGAAACTTGTTAAAAAAACACTAACTACAGATCTAAGAAATTCAGCAAAATCCAAATGCAACAAATATAAAAAGAATGGCACCAGGATTCATCCCAGTCAAACTGCTGAAAAACCAAAGATAAAGAGAAAATCTCAACAGTATGGGAATAAAGGAGGTGTAGAATACTATCTACAAAGAGACAAGGATAAAACTAATCACTGACTTCTTACTAAATGCAGTGGAGGCTGGAAGACAATGGAATTGCAGATTTTTAATACTGAAGAAAAATGAAATTATCAACCTAAAATTATGTACCCAGAAAAAATACAAAAATGAGAGTGAAATGAATATGTTTTTAGATGAGTGAAAACAGAATTATTGTAAGCAAACTTTCCCTGTAAGGGGTGCTAAACTGTGTCTTTCAGGCTGAAGAGAAATATCAGACCGAAACTTGGATTTATCTACAGACAAGAATGGAGAGCACTGGAAATTGAAATAAGTTGGAGAACATAAAATACCATTTTCTCACAATTTCCTTAAATAATCAACTAACTTTTTAAATTAAAAGCAAATACACTATAAAGTGGGAATTGCAATGTTCATATAAATAAATACATAACAATTATACAAAAGATGGGGAATGAGTAAATGAAATTATACCATTCCAAATATATTTGTAAAGTGAGAATGGAAAGCAGAGAGTAGGAAGAGTCTGGTGCGAAGTGAGGAAAAAAAGAGTAAAATAGGGGATGTAAAGTGTCAGGAATAAAGTGCAAAGAGGTACAATAATCATTTAAAAGAGACTCTAATATAATAATGCATATTGTTAGTACTAGATCAGTAAACAAAACATATCAAATAAGAAGTGTACCTAAGAAGGCAATAGAGGAAATAAAATTTAACACTAAATGTATTCAATAAACCCAAAGAATGAAGGAAAAGAGCCTGAAACAACAAACAAACAAATGGAATTAAAAGAAGTTACACATAGAAAATAAATAGCAGGATGATAGATTTGGATCTAACCACATCAATAACTACATTAATTGTAAATGTACTAAATGCCTCTAATTAAAAGGCAGAGATATTGACAAAATGCATGAAAAAGGACAACCAAACTAGAATCTGTCTACAAGAGGCAAATTTCAAATATATAGAAAAGAATAAATTAAAATGAAAATGAGGGCAGAAGACATGCTATGAAATCAGTAAATCTAATAAAGCCTGTGGGGTCATGTTAATGTCAAAGTAGACATTGAGACAGAGATAAAAAGGGAAATTACATAATCATAAAAGGAGTAATTGCTCAGGTAGGCTTACTAATTCAAAATATGTATATGCTTCTAATAAAAAAGAACTAAATTTCGTGAAGCAAAAAGTGACAGAACTAAAGAGAAAATAATCAAATCCATAGTCATATGTGGGGCTTTTAATGCCCCCTTTTCAGTAATTGATATAACAAGCACAAATCATCAATAAAAATATAGATGACTGAATTGGCACTTACAGAGCCTTACACATCAAACCTACAGAGAAAATTCTTCTCAGCAGACATGGAATGTTCTCCAAGGTATACCATATACTGGATCATAAAATGAATCTCAGCAAATTTCAGGAGATTGAAATACTTCAGATCATATTATTTGATTCCAATGGAATTAAATTAGAAATCAATAATAAAATATTTCAAAATCCCCAATATTGTAAGTGAAATAAAACTCTTCTAAACATTTCATGGGTTAAAGAAGAAATTATAATAGTAGAGAAAAGAAAAATTAGAAAACATTTTTAGCTAAATGATAATGAAAATACAACATATAAAATTTTGTGGAATGGAGCTAAGCTATGTTAAAAAGAAAACATACAGATTTAAGTGCCTATATTAGAAAATAAGAAAAGCTTAAAATCAGTGCTAAGTTTTCTTTTCAGTAATCTATGCACAATTTAAGTAGAATAAAATCAATAATAATAATAGCAGAAATCAATGAAATAGAAGACAAAAACAGAGAAAATAACAGTCAGTGGTTGTGTTACTTAAAAATATTGATAAAATTTATAAACATTTAACAAAAATATTTAATGAAAAAAGTATTGGAGTAATAGAAATACAAACCATTGGGACAAAATAGAGAAGTCAGAAATAGACCCACACTTATATAGTCAAATAACATGGTACATGTTTCAATGTAATTCTTTTTTCCTTTTTAGTCCCTACCATAACAACAACAACAACAAAACTATTATTTTCTAATTTGCTAACAACTTTATTGAGGTAATAATTCACATACCATAAAATCCACGTATTTGAAGTGTACAGTTCAATGGTCTTTGGTATATTACATTATTAATATTTTAAATGTGGTAAAATATGTATAACATAAATTTTGCCACTTTAACCATTCTTAAGTGTACAATTCAGTGGCATTAATTGCATTCACGGTGTTGTGCAATCATCACCACTATCTAGTTCCAAAATGTTTCATCACTCCAAACAAAAGCTTTGTAACCATTAAGTAACAACTCCCAGCAATTCCCAATATCTTCCTCCCCTCAGTCCCTGGAAATCTCTCCTCCATTTTCTGTCTATACATTTTCCTATTCTAGATATTTTATATAGATGGAATAACACAATATTTGTCCTTTGTTTGACATATTTCATTTAACATAATATTTTCAAGGCTCATTCATGAGTTAGTATATATCAGAATGTCATTCCTTTTTATGGCTGAATAATATTGCGTGGTATATTTTGACTACATTTTGTTTGGTGCAAACAATAGGGTAACCAAAAAACTTAAAAGGAAAAGCTCGGGCATGAGACTTACACCACGGCTCTGAAAATCTCCAACATATTCCTGGAAATCTAGAGGGCCACGTGCATGTTTAAGGTTGTGTGCATGCCCAGGGCTGTGCACATGCTTGGAAGGCTCTAAACTCACACTTCTGGCTGACCTCTGCAAGAGCAGAACGTGTAGACTGAGGCAGCGTTGTCAACTGCCTGGCTGAGTGTTGAAGGTATGCCTCAACACCACACACACACACACACACACACACACACACACACACACACACAGAGTTTCTAAATAAAGCCTGGGAGACTTACTATAAGAATTTTAGACATTTAAGGAAATGTCTGTGCAATCATCACCTGATGATTAAGCTAAGCAAGCACAGATTTAAATGGCACACACAAAAGAACATGGACTTTACAGTATTCGTTCAGAAATGTCACTAAACAAGTAAACAACAAACAACAGCAACAACAAAATATGGGAATTACAGAATTAGTTCAGAAACGTCACTAAACAAATAAACAACAACAAGTAAACAAAAAAATACAGGGAAGGTAGGTAGACAATATAATTTCCAGAGTTTTCACATTATATTATTGAAAATGTCTATTTTTATGACAGAAAGTTATGAGACATACACAGAAACAAGAAAATATTGAAGTAGGGCAGGGGCAGAGCCTCCAAGAAAAAGCACCAACCATTACCTGGAGGCAGAAAATTAGTGAATCAGGATGTGGAACAAACCAGCCAAAACCAAGATGGCAGAAAGATTCACTTCCAAGTAACATCCAGACTCATTATAGGGTTATTATAATACATTTCCATGCTAAGTGACAAATACCACTACCCCCTCCCCACCCCTCATCCCCCACACTATGACAATTCTAAGAAAAACCATATAAGAGCAAAAAGGAGAATGCATCCCAAATTCTTGGAAGGGGTCGATCTTTCTGAGAACTAATAGGAATATTCCTCCCCCTTATTCCCGTATTAAAAAACCTGACTAATAAAACCACTGCTGTAAGCAGGGTTGGGACTGTCTCTAGCCCAAGAGCGCCTCTACTCTGGTTGTGGAGTAGACTACCTGTCAATAAACTGCTTTCACTTCATTCCTTGCCTCACACTTGAACTCTTTCCAGCGCAAAGCCACAAACTCTCCTCCCTGCAACAGTATTGCCCAGACTCGGGGGGAAAAGCAATCAATAGGACAGGATGCTGACCATAGTTGATTATACTATATGTATATTTGAAAGTTGCTAAGAGAGTAGATCTTAAAAGTTTTCATAATATGAAAAAAATCTGTAACTGTATGGTGATGGATATTAACTAGACTTATTGTGATGATCATTTTGCAATATGTACATATATCAAATTGTGCTTTACACCCTAAATTTATACAGTGTTTTATGCCAATTGTATCGCAATAAAACTGGAGAGGGGGGAGCAGTCAATAGAAACTGTTTCTGTGGAAGCTCCATGTTGGACTTACTACATACATACATAATATGTTCAAAGAGTTAAAGAAAATCATGCATAGCCTCCATCCCTGCCACACTGGCCACTTTGTTCATGAACCCATTGGGTGAGGACAGGGATGGCTAGAGAAAGAGGCTGACTGGGATTTAGAGAACATGTCGTCCTGCATATTTGTTATCACAATCCTCTTCTCCTGAGGTCACCCTGTGGTCTCCTGGGAAGGCCAGGAGAAAGACTAATAGTATACATTTTGAGTAGTGGACTGGGGTTGTTCCTCAAAAGGACCCCACCACCCCTCCATTCAAGGGATTCTGGGTCTATAAATGGACTGAAGTCTAGGACTTGACTGAGGGGTCATGACTCTCTGCTTTTATGATTCAGGTTAGGCTTTCGTTCACTTGACCTAGAACTTTTCTACTGTACAGATTAAGAATTTGTGGGCTTCCTATCTGTTCACTCCTAAGAACACCATGATCAACTAGCCAGAGCCATAGGTCTGCACAAATCAAACCACTGTGATTGCTGCTTTGGTTCTGCTATCATTACAGTAACCACACCCACCTTGCCTTTGGTGGTTGGTGCCACCACTTGGCCCTTGTCACCCTAGGATCCAATTACTCCCCTTGCATTTAGGTCTCTCAATTCAGTGACTGCAGGTCCCTCTGTAAGATCTGGCCAACAAAGAGGCGTGATCACAGAGCTCTTCAAGGATGCTGGGACTCCTCTTACAAATATATTTCTTACAGTATTGGTGAAAAACATGGTCCTCCCAGTGTGGGTGAGTGTGTCTTAAGTGACAGGTGCACTCTAACATTTCAGTCTCCCTAAGTTTGAATCTCTCTCTTTCTTTATATTAAATAAAACATGTCCAGCATTCCCAGTTTGGTCACTGTGGGCCAACTTTTGGTCCATGTTTCAGCCAAACAACCAAACTACTAAGAGATCTTTCTAACTCCTGTAATTGCAACTTTAAATGTAAAATCTCTGCTTCAAGGGCCCATATCAATAAATTCAGCCTGACCCAACTTTATGTTTCTTTTACCATTATTCGTTTCCACACATGTTCCCCAGATTTCTTCAGTATAACTTGGAAAAATCAAGCAGTTCTCTTGGAGCACACTTTCTGATGGATCACACTTTCTACTTCACCTTTAATGGGCCTAAATGGGACTTGAGTCTAGTTACAGGTCTAGAAGGAAAGAGGGCTGGTGGGGGTGGGTCCCAGGGAGAATCAGCATTGTCTTGCATGGCAACTGCTTCAAGGGAAGCCATTAAAGTTTCCTCAGGCAATGCAGATAAATTCCTTTAGATAGAGGTGGAAAGGCTGCTACCACTGTGGGTGGAGGGGCTGTTACCATTGTGAGTTAGGAATGCCACTGTGGGGGGTGGTGGTGTAGAGATATTCCCTCCACTGAGGGGAAGGAGGCTGCTTTGAACTAGCAAAGAAGACTCATCAGAATTTAGGCCCTCAATGTCCATAGCTTCATCAGGGTCTTTCAACACGTTTTCATCTCAACTCATAAGCTTCCATTTCTTCTCAATCAATGCCCTCACTTGAACAATAGACACCTTGAGAAGCTGGAAGCTCAGCTTGTAATTCACTCAGTTGCATATTGAGATTGTGCTTTTGTTTTTCAGCCGTCTTATTCTTGCAACTGAAGGAGATAAGGGTCTCCTTTAAGGCACACATAGAAGCTTTTAGGTCATGTATGTAGCACTGAGTTGGGAATTCAAGTCCCTGAGTCCATCTTTTTCTTTCTACTCTTTGTCCAGTAACATTAGGAACAACCAGTCAATCTCATTATATTTACTAGTTTTCCAAAAATGTTTGAAAGAATTATATACATAGTCACCCAGCTCTTTGCTTCTTATAAGTAGTTGGTTAGGAGTATTCAGTGGAGATATTTTATATATCTTAATTGGCAGATTATGCCACGGACTGTAAACACACCAGTGCTTTGTTTACTGCTTGATATAGGGTTATTCATATCTTTAAATTTAATCAGATTAAAGGTCCAATTTTTGAAACCCGGAAACACTTCAGAGAACTCATTTTTAAAATTCTATTCCTCTAGAACCATTTTTGGTACCAAAATCTGTATTAGTCAGGGTTCTCTAGAGAAATAGAATCAATAAGATGTAAACAGATAGACTTGTGTGCTTAAAATGTGTGGACTTTATTTTATGTAAATTATACATCAATAGAGTTGAATGATTTTTAATGTAATGTAATGGCATTTTAATGGAATTTAATTTAATTCTCCATTTTTATGTGAACTTAGTTTACCTAAACTTTTGAAAGAGGTGTGGTTCCAAGTATTTTTTCTAACTTTAAAGTACTCTTCCTTCTCTTGTTTCAGTGTAACTATTTAAATTTATTGTTGAAAAATATTGTGACTTAAAATTCCTCCTTTCTCCTCCACTTCCTTTTTTTATTGAAACCTTCTCATTGGTCCCTTTTCTTCTCAGTTTTGATTCAAATTCCAATAGTCTTCTCAATATAGGGCCCTATCCTGATGAGTTAGTTTTAAGAATGCACAGCAGCCTGACCACTGCACCCCTTTCTCACTTCAGGCCGTTGTACTCAGCTGCTACTGCCAAGGGTATAATGCCTCCCAGTTTCATCAGCTGTTCTCAGATTGGCCTGCTTGCTTTCCATTGAGTTCCTATTAGGTACTGAATTGTGTCCCAACAAAATTCATATGTTGAAGTTCTAAGCCCCAGTACCTCAGAATGTGATTGTATTTGGATTTTATTTGTATTTAAAGAGGTAAATAAGGCAAAATATGGGTGGGTTCTAATCCATCTCATTGCCATCCTTACAAAAAGAGAAGATTAGGACACAGAAGACACACACAGAGGGAAGAACAAGTGAAGGCACAATGAGAAGATGGCCATCTACAAGCTAAGGAGAGGCCTCAGGAGAAACTCACTCTGCCAATACCTTGACCTTGGGCTTCTAGCTTACAGACTATGAAAAAATAAATTTCTATTGTTGAAGCCACCCAGTCTGTGGTACTTTGTTATGGCAGTTTGAGCAGACTCATACAGACTCTGTTGGCTATTTCAGGTTCTCCTATCTCCAAGTCCCTCAGACACTGCCCTCAGTTGCTTCTCCTTCCTCTTGTGCATAGACTTTGACACGGTGCAGTCTTGTGTTTGCCCATGGTTTATACTTAGCCACTTGTGTTTTGGGCTTTTGGGGAATAACTCGTCACTAAGATTTATGGAAATGTTGTTCATGGATTTTTGCTTTGAGTCTCTAGTTGTCCTATCTGTTTTTCAGTAGGTATTCAGAGACACTCAAAAACAATGGAACTGTCCCTGCCCCTTCCCACCATCCTAGCACTGTTTCCACTCTAAATTTTAAAGTAAAAATACAGAAGTCTCTCCCTGATTGAAAGCATTAAAACACAAACTGGGGAAAGTAGGTGTTACTTATGACATACAAACGATTGATTTTCTTATAAAACAATACTACCAAAAATAAAACAACAAAGAATGTACTCTCCAATAGAAAAATGGCAACTTACAATGGTCAAATCTATGAAAATATATTTAACTTCACTACTTATTAAAGAAAGCATATCCAAATATACATATATATGATATATACTTTTAAATATACATTATATAATACATTATAAATATATAAATATAAATATATAGTTGGTGGTGACAGAAGCAAGTAGACAAGTATACTTGTATTCGGTATTTGGTCAGGAATGAGTAGAAATTGTACAACCATTGTACAACCATTTTGGAAATATAGCCAAAACTTTAAAATGCACCTATCCTTTGATGTAGTAATTACAACTTTATGATTTATCCATATAGCCATTACAAACGCAAAAGAGCATATATTGTTAAGCGAAAAAAATAATAGAATGGCAAACTCTGAGTTTTTTCTTCATCCAGAGATTTCTCTCCTAAACACACAAGTTTAAGTGTTTGATGGATTAGGATTCAATATGTAAATGATCGGAGGGGTTCCATGTTTTATTTGTCTTTCTCTCAGCTTTTCCCTAGACCCTGGGCTCCTGCTTTACTCCTGTCTCAAACCAGGCATATTGCCAATGCTTATCTGTGGTCCGCGTGAGAGGATCAATCCTTCCACTTTGAGATAATTAACTTACAGCATAAATCCCGCTTTTCTAAAAGTGGACAGTGGAATTATCTCTGAAAAATGGTGTTGTGCCAGTCTTTGTGTTCCAAACTGGAATTATCTAGTCCACAAAGATGTAAGCAATAATCCTACATTTGCACCAATTTACTGAAGAGCGAGATAACATAGAAATATCATACAATGAAAAGTGCTAGCTATGAATGCTAGAGCATGAACAAAAATATCTTATTTCGTTAAAAGACCATTACTCTATCTTTTTTTTTTTTAATCCAGTATTGATGTTCTGGGTAATGAGAATTCATAGGATATGGTATAAATGTGGCCTTTACAATTTTTCTCATGGATATTTTCATCTGAATTGCTTTACACTCATCCTTTTCTGAGGGGAATGCAGTAAAACATCCTTAAAGTCTCTCTTCCTAATGTCCAGAAGGTTCTAGTAAGGATCAAGGACATGGCCATTTGAGCTACTCATTCATAAAGAAATGGTCCTCAGCACGAAGCTCAGACAGTTTTGATACTGAACAATGAGGACTGTGGATTTGAGCCTCTAGGATGAGCTTTATTCTGTTCCCAGACAATTCTGTTCCCAGACGTGGCCTAGGTCTTTGTCTCACATTTATGACTACATATGACCTTGCCAGAGTTTGGGGGACTCAGGATTAACTTACTCCTCTCTTAGAAAACCAATAACCCTTCCAAACTATGTGCTACTTTCTTCACGTTATATATAAGGCACACTGCATTATGGAGTGGAAGATTACCCAGAGAGAGAAAACCAGAAGCCCTGGAGCGGGCAACCCCAACCCAAAGTATCAGATTTGCCTGCCTTGTTCTACGGACCGACAAAACTACAAAGACTATACTTTCTGCCTTTAAATTCCCCAGACCTTTTAAAAATTCAGCCAAGTATTTAACTACCCTGTTGTAAAAGCTGACGTTAAACCACCACCAAAAAGTTTGAATTACACAAGTTTCCATAAAAGCATTTTTCTCACCAAACATTCATTTTATTATCCTTTTTATGAGAGACTGAAATGGTCAGATCTCTAGTCCTACCAGCCATTTGGCCAGAACAGCGAGCGACCTAGGTCAAGGTTTATGCTGACAACTGAGCGTATACATTTCTTAACAAGCCTTTTTCTCAGAGTTTACCTTAGGGTGATATGTCTCCTGAAGACTAAAGGTTAATATTTGATTTAGGGATGATTGATGAGAGCACATTATTGTACCAAAATGCATTCAATGGGTATGATGAGAAAGCCAAGTGTGTAGTGATGTGAACGCAGACGTGGGTCAGAACACAGGGGCGGCAAGTGCGTGCAGAAGTAAATCCTGGGGGAATCCATTTATGGCTGGCTGTGCATAAGGAGGTAAATTTGCTTCAGTTCCTATCCTCAACCTAGTGAAGAAATGAATGAATTAGCCCAGAGTGCCAACTATGTGCCAACACCAGGCACTAGCTGTCATATGCATTTTCTCACTTATGGTATATGAACCTGGAGTGATGGTTTATAGTTTTTTTCCATCTGGTGGCTTTGGCTGGCATATTATTACTTACAGAAGAGCTGGCACAGAGAAACAAGCTTTCTTTATCTATCATTTCATAAAATCTTATGACAACTATCTACCATAAGTGTCCACAAAGTGTTTAACAAAAATAAAAAATAAATGCTGCATGCAGTTATTTTAAGTGGGGAACATTAAAACATATTTCCCAAGAATCAGTATTAAGATTTTGACTTTCAATTTATGTATATTACAGCTGCATCCTTTAAATAGCTTCCTTTCCCTGTCCTTTTCATTGGGATTTTGCCAGGAGGTACTTTTGTTTCTGAGGTGAAAGGTAGTTACCTGCATCTTTTTTGATGGATAAATATACATTAGTAAAGAAGCAAAATCAAGACAGGACTGAAGATTTCTGAGAATCCAAGAGTCAAAATGAAAAATTGGAAGTGTTTACTACCATCTGAAATGTTTTAAAAGAAGTGAATACTTGAAAAATAATAATTTAGATCAACAAGATATCATAATATCTGATCAATGAGTAAAACATCCATGGTCAAAATACTCATGAAGATATCTGTAAATTCAAGAAGATTTCACTCGTGACAGATATTTATCTTTACAATTCCAGACACCGAAAATTCTAAAATGCAAAGAATTGAGTCTGTTTCTTACATTGTAAAATAGCCTAGGTTTACTCTTTCTTTCTACAAATATTTGACTGCCTATATGAACTAGGGATTTTCTAAGTATCAGGGATTCAGAATCAGATATGATCTTGATACTAACCAGTAATCACACAAATAAACAAGAACTAAGTATTGCAGCCAGGAGCAATCTGCAAGAGACATACAAGGTGCTGTAAGGCACAGAAGAGGAAGAATGGGCCACATGAGGCAGATCAGAGAAGACTGGCATGAAAATGCATGTCTTAGTCCATTGGGGCTGCTATAACAGAATATCATAGATTAGATGGTTTATAAGCAACAGAAATTTGTTTCTCACACTTCTGGAGGCTGACAAGCCCACGATCAAGGTACTGAAAGATTCGGTGTCTGGTGAAAGCCTACTTTCTGGTTCACAGATGGCTGTCTTCTTCCTGTGTCCCCATGTGGTGGAAGGGGTAAGGGAGTCCTCCAGGGTCTCTTTTATAAGGGCACTAGTCTCATTCAAGAGGGCTCTGCTCTCAAGACCTAATCGCCTTCCAAAGGCCTCACGTCCAAATGCCACCACATTGGGTGTTAGCATTTAACATATGAATTTGGTGGGACACAAATATTTGGTCTAAAGCAATATGGCACTTAAATAGACATCTCAAGGAAGAAGAGTTACTAGGCAAAGGGTTTGGGGGAGGAATATGGGGAGATCCAGGCAGAGGACATGGCATGTATATATTCTGAGTTTAGAAGGGATGTGCTATGTTTGTGCAACTAAAAGAAGACACTGTGGCTGGATTTCAGAGGTGGAGTGAAAGGAAGCATGGATCAAGATATGGCAAGAAAAGAGAGTTTAGTCAGGTAAGGCTTTGTGGACTACAGTAAGATCTTTTGCCTTCATATAAAGCCTAGAAGAGCTCTAAATATGTTTAGAGTGGTTAAATGAGAAAACATTTCCAGTTATAAAGTTAATTTAAAATTTTCCCCAATTCAAAGCAGCATAGGACTTAACCCTAAACTATTTATTAATTCTACTCTAAGTTTTATAAATTCCAGTTGGTAAGATAGGAAGAGAAAGTTATTTAAAAGAACATTGCATAAGCTATGAGTCATTCTTCCCCAAATGGACTAATCATTATAACTTCTATTTCATAGATTTATTATTTGGAATGATCTCAATCCTTTTTAGTATGTTTGGTCCTGGATTTTAGTAGACAAACCTACACAGAATTTTATAAGTTTGGAGGAATTGTTAGGACTATGACCCAGATTGTCAAACCCTGGCTCAAACTCTACACAAATTAATTTCAGTTAACGAGAGAGAGAGAGAGAGAGAGAGAGAGAGAGAGAGAGAGAGAGAGAGAGAGAACACTCCTGGCAATCTAGGCAAATTTTTATTGTGTCAGTAGTTCATGAAAAAGAGAATAAGGGTACAGCTTTTCCATAAAACCTGATAGGATGAAGGAACTCATAAAGAAGGGGCTGGGGGGGGGGGGTGATGAAAAAGCAATTAAATATAACAAATATGAGTTACATTTAGAAAGAGGTTGGTATCTGCTGATGACTTGATTCAAACAGAAAATATGATAACTGAATTTTTAAGACAATTGTATTGGTAAAGAAGACTGTGATTTCAAATAAACCTTGGGATCCCAAGTATCTAAGAGCAAGAAGTAGTCCCCAAGGAAGGTGTATGCCCTGATTCCTTATTCCAGGTATGTTCCAGGAACATTCTGATGAAGCCCTGTTTAGGAATGGCCAAGATGGAAAATGGAAAAAGGAGAACCTTTCCGAAGAGGGTAGATACAAGGGCTCTAAGGTCTCCAAGCTAGCAGACAGATCAAGACCAAAGCCTGAAACAGTCGACAACTCTGGGCAATGCCTCGACAATGCCTACCCAATGGATAGCAGGATGGCCACAGAGTGGTGATCGCTTTTTTGCTCCCATTCTCCCTGTTCCACTGTTTTATGTTGAGTGTATGGAGACAGTCTTTTTATTTCATAGAGCTCTGGACCAGGAAAAATCACATCAGTCCTATTAGACAAATAGTGGCTGTCACCTAGAGACGCCAGACTGTGAGCTGGACGCAGTGAATGTTGTTTCCTTTGGAGAGCATGTGTTCTGTTTATGAAAGACTGTGGTAGAAAGAAGAACAAATTATAGTAGATATTAGCATGGTCCACTAAATATTTCTGTGTTTTCTTTCAGGTAAGATGCAGTTCTCTACCCCCTTTTACTTGGGTTTGGCTATGTGATTTGCTTTGGCCAATAAAATACCAGCAGATGTGATGTGATGTCTCTTGGGTATATAGCTAGGATTGAAATTGCTGGGTCATATGGAAACTATATTTAACTGTTTGAAAACCACTAGAGTCTTTCCTAAAGCAGCTGCACCATTTTACATTTCCACCAGCAACATAGAAGGGTTTTTAATTTCTCCATATCCTCAGCAACACTTGTTATTATCTCTTCAATTCTACTCAAGCTACTGAGTATCTCATTGTGGTTATTGTGGTTTTGACTTGCATTTCCCTGATGACTAATGATGCTGAACATCTTTTAATGGGCCCATTGGCCATTTGTATACCATTTTTGGAAAAATAACTGTTCAGATCCTTTCTTATTTTTAATTGAATTGTCTTATTATTGAGTTGTAGGAGTTCTTCATATAGTTATATCTCAGCGATACGGTGGGTTCAGTCCCAGACCACCACAACGAAGTGGTCATCACAATAAAGTGAGTCATAATTTTTTGCTGGTGAAGGGTCTTGCTTTCAATTTGTAAAAAGTGCAACATCGGTACAGTGCAATAAAGCAAAGAGCAATACTATGACGTATGCCTGTATATCCTAGATACAAGTCACTTATCACATATATGACTTCCAAAGTTTTCTCCTAGTCTCTGGGGTGTCTTTTCACTTTCTTGGTGATGCCTTTTGAAACACAAAAGTTTTACATTTTGATAATGTCCAATTTATCTTTGTTGTTGTTGTTGCTGTTGTTTTTATTTCTTATCTAAAAACAAAAAAACAAAAAAATACTGCCCACGGCCAGCCCGGTGGCTCAGGTGGTTGGAGCTCCATGCTCCTAATGCCGAAGGTTCAATTTCCACATGGGCCAGTGGGCACTCAACCACAATGTTGCCAGTTCGACTCCTCGAATCCAGCAAGGAATGGTGGGCTCTAACTAAGATTGAATATGGCACCTTGAGTTGAGCTGCCACTGAGCTCCCGGATGGTTCATTGGTTGGAGTGCGTCTTCTTGACCACAAGGTTGCTGGTTCAACTCCCGCAGGGGATGGTGAGTTGCGCCTCTTGCAACTAACAACGGTAACTGGACCTGTAACTGAGCTGCACCCTCCACAACTAAGATTGAAAGGACAACAACTTGACTTGGAAAAAGTCCTGGAAGTACACACTGTACCCCAATAAAGTCCTGTTCCCCTTCCCCAATAAAAAAAAACCCTGCCCAATCTAAGGTCACAAAGACTTAGCTATGTTTCTTCTAAGAGTTTTATAGTGTCATCTCTTACATATAGGTCTTCAATTCATTTTGAGTTGATTTTCATATGTGATATGACATAAGGATACAACTTTATACTTTTGCAGGTGGATGTCTAGTTGTCCCAGTAGAACTTGTTGAAGAAACTCCGCATTCTCCATTGAATTGCCTTGACACTCTTGTAAAAAAATCAACTGAGCATAAATGTGAGGGTTAGTTTCTGGACTCTCCTTCATCTATGTGCTTACATCAGTACCACACTGTCTTTTTTATTTTTTATTTTTTGGTAGGTACTTCATCTTTTCTCTTTTGTTTTTGTTTTTATTTTTTATTAGGTTCAGGTGTACAAAACAATGCAATAGTTAGACATTTCACCCCTCACAGACCGATAACCCCCCTTCCCCATTGTATTGCCCCTCTGACATTGTATATATCTATTACAATTTCACTGACTCTATTCCCTATGCTATACTCCATATCCTGTGACTATACATATTAAATTATAGTTGACATTCAGTATTATTCAGCTTCAGCTTCAGGTGTACAGCACAGTGGTCAGGTATCTACACTGTCTGTGAAGTGGTCTCCCTAATAAGACAAGTGCCCATCTGACACCCTACAAAATCTTTACAACATTATTGATTATATTCCCCAAACTGTCTTTCATATCCCTGTGGCAATATTGTAATTACCAATTTATGCTGTCTAATCCCTTCCCCTTTTTCCTCATGCCTACCCCCACTTCTAGCAACCATCAGTTCTTCCTCTATATCTCTGAGACTATTTCTGTTTACTTTGCTCATTTATTCAGATCTTTAGATTCCACATATAAGTGATACCATATGGTATTTGTCTTTCTCAGTCTGACTCATTTCACTTAGCATAATGTTCTCTAGGTCCATCCATATCATTGCAAATGGTAAGATTTCATTCTTCCTTATAGCCGAGTAATACTCCATCATATAAATGTACCACAGTTTCTTAATCTAGTTGTCTACCGATGGGCATTTCGGTTGTTTCCAAGTTTTGGCTATTGTAAATAGCACTGCAATAAACATAGGGGTGTATATATTTTTTTGAATTAGCGTCTTGGATTTCTCTGGATAGATACCTAAGAGTGGAATTGCTGGGGCATAAGGTAGTTCGATTTCCAGTTTTTTTCAGATATCTCCATACTGATTTCCATAGTGGCTGCACCAATCTGCAATCCCACCAACAGTGTACCAGGGTTCCATTTTCTCCACAACCTCACCAGCACTTGTTGTTTGTTGATTTATTGATGATAGCCATTCTGACTGGAGTGAGGTGGTATCTCATTGTGGTTATTGTGGTTTTTATTTGCATTTCTCTAATGATTAGTGAAGTACCACACTGTCTTGATTATTATAGCTTTCTTTTTTTTAGTAAGTTTTGAACTTGGGAAATGTGAGCACTAAAGCTTTTTTGTTTTTTTTTGTTTTTTGTGGTTGTTGTTTTTTTTTAAATGTGGTTTGGCTATTCTAGGTCTCGAATTTCCAAATGAATTTTAGGAAAAGCTCATCAATTTAGGAAAAGCCAGCTGAGATTTTGGTAGTGTTTACATTGAATCTGTGGATCAATTTGGGGAATGCTGCCATCTTAACAATATTAAGTCTCTGAATTATAAACATGGGATGTCTATTTATTTAGGTCTTTAATTTTTTTCAACAATGTTTTGTAGTTTTCAGAACAATTTTTGCACTTATTTTGTTAAATTTATTTCTAAGTATTTTATTCTTTTTGATGCTATTATAAATTGAATTGTTCTCTTAATTTCATTTTCAGTTTGTTCATTGCTACTGTCTAAAAATGGTTGACTTTTATATATTGATTTTGCATCCTGCAAACTTGCTAAGCTTGTTTAATTCAAATAGTTTTTTTAGTGAATTGCTAAGTGTTTCCTATATACAAGACCATTCCATCTGCAAATAGAGAAAAGTTTACTTTCTCCTTTCCAATCTGGCTGCCTTTTGTTTCATTTTCTTGCTTAATTGCTTTGGCTAGCATATCCAGTATAATGTTAAGTAGAAATGGTGAAAGTGGACATTCTTGTCCTTTCCTGCTCATAGGGGAAATCATTCAGTCTTTCTCCATTAAATGTGATTCTAGCTGTGGGTTTTGGTATATCACAGAAGACATTACTTTCTATTCCTAGTTTACTTACTATTTTTATCATGAAGAAATATTATGTCAAATGCTTTTACTGTGTCTATTGAGATGTGTTGTGAAGCTTTTAATTCAATATTTGCCTTGTCATTGGGTTTCTCTGAAACCCAGTTTGAGAGGTTTGTTTAAATATCATGATGACCTTAATGCAGACTTAGGCATGTTAGTGGTACGGTGAAGACTTGAGAGTGAATAAAAAGAATTACAGCAAAATTTGCATGTCGCACAGTGTGAAAAATATTCAAAAAGCAGCTGGAAAATCAGATACAGTAGTGTTTTAAAGATCAGGACATTACAACTAGAAATGCTGGGATAGCACAATGTAAGAAAATCTGCTAGTATTATCTTTTTTTTTTTTTTACTTTTATAAGTCTGAATATTTATAATCATCTATTGATGATAAAAAGATATTTGGCAAAGTTTACATTTGTAATAATTAAATACATTACAGTGCTGCAACTGTCATGGTCCCGGCCCGCTAATGCTAGTAGAATCCCAGAAAATGTAAAACAAGCATTTTACTTATCACTGAAACATTAAAAACATTCCTATTAAAATCTGGATGCTCATTATTTCCACTATGGTAGCCATTATTCAATATTGTTCTGAAAATCTCAACAGATGCAATTGTACATGAGAACAGAAACATGTTAATATTGGAAAAGAAGACAAAAGTATTATTTTTACATGATTTAATTGTCTATCCAGGTAATCCAAGGGTCAACTGGGAAACTGCTGGAGTCAGATCTCCTGTTAAAAAGCAAAACGTCAATACTTCTCCTATATCTTGACCATATAAATAAGGAGAAAACAATGGCAGAAATGCACATATAATGGGTAACATGAAAACCAAAACAATGTTCTAGGAAAGTTGAAGACATAAGAAGAGGTATTAACACATGTCTGAAATGATTCAAGTTAAGCTAAGGAGCACAAAACCTTAATCAAACTGAAACAGGGAGGCAGGTCTATTATATGCCTCAAACTTTGAGGAATTCCCCATAAAACACAGTGCAGATAAGAGCAGATTTAATGAGTTCACAAAAGCTAAGTAATGATTCTTCCTCATGAGAAAGAAGTGTAGCACCTTGGGAAATACGTAGAGAAAATCCTTGCAGAAGGCTACTAATGCCTTCTAATTTGGAGGTGTTAATCCAGGCAGCGAGTGGGAGAGAGGGAATGACTCTGTCTAGAGACCCCCTTCCCTCCGCAGATCAATACACTCAGAGGCAGCTGCACTGCAGACCTGAGAGCAAAAGTTATGGGGCCACATGTCAACTGTGGGGCTCTCCCCCAAGTGGCCCATTGCTTCCTTGAATATTTGGCACTTTCTCCAAAAGAGTCGTTGGCCCTCAATAGACAGAACTCATTAGAAAGAAGACATTTATCTGACAACTTAAAAAAATAATGACATATTGAATATATTTGCCACACAATTCAGTATAGAGCTAATTTTGTTAATATTACTGTGCAACAATCCCTTGCAAATGGATTTTTAAAATTACCCAGTAAAAATAGGCTGGTATATATAAGTATATATGTAAATAGTAAACACCCACCAAAATACTAACGGACCAATATGTAAAAAGACGCTGCCCTTCACTAGTAATCAAAGATATTTAAGTAGTATAAACATTGAGAATTTATGGAGCTTATTTGACATGTAAAGAATAATACTGTAAAGAATACACATAAGGCTGTTGGGAACTAACTTCTCTGGATGGCAGTTTGATAAACATTTCAAAAATCTTTAAAATGTCCTTACCCTGGCCCCAGTAATTCCACTTCAGGAAATTTAACCATCATGACCTAACACAAATTTAGTTCTAGGAATGTTCACTGTAGTGTGGTTTGCACAGTGAAAATTTAGAAACCACTTACATTCCCAATAGTATGGACTGGTTTAAAAGGTTAGAGAACTCCCATATAAATACAAAGGAACCATTAAAATATGGCAGATGAACATTTGATGTTCAAAGAAGAGCTTCATGATAAATTCAAAATCCATCTTAAAATGTTTTATATTCAGCCACACAGGAGAAAGTCCAGCAATGCTAACACAGTTTTTCTCTTGGTGATGCATTTTTATTTTCTTGGTTTCTTTTCTTTTCTTTTCTTTTCTTTTCTTTTCTTTTCTTTTCTTTTCTTTTCTTTTCTTTTCTTTTCTTTTCTTTTCTTTTCTTTTCTTTTCTTTTCTTTTCTTTTCTTTTCTTTTCTTTTAAGAGCAAAAGGAATAAAAGTTTTTAAATGATAAAGTGGACTAAATGACATTTAGTCCAAAAGGTGGGCCAGGTGAGATGGAAACCAGCTATTTTTGTGGGGCCAATCCCAAGGATCCATCACAATTTGCCCTCATCAAAGAACAAGTGTCAGTCTCCAGACCTCACTAAGGGAGGGATTTGTTTGGTTTGGCTTTATTCACTATGTCAAGAGAACTACTTATTCTCTTTCTGAGTGGCTCTTCAAGCTCAAACTTAAAATAGGAAAGGCAGTCTATTGGAAAACGCCCTGCTTGCTCAAATACTTAGTGACTTGAGTCTGTTGCTTTTTACTGTGGTGCTCGTTGTTTGCACTGCAATCAAATTACTCCTGAACAATGCATCTACCCAAACAAAGTGAGGAGGTGCCAGCTCTAAATGAGGAGAGACTGCTAGAGTGATGGACACTTCATTGTCTGCCTCTTCAAGGAGGCCAGGACATCTGCAAAGGGCAAGGGGGTGGTGGGGGGTGGGGGGAGGAAGAAGCGTTTAAGGGATCCTAGGTGGACAATCTGGGATAAAATGTGGAGCCTACAGTCCTTGCAGATTTGAATATCAAGTCAGCCACGATTAACTTCATTCTAAGCAATAGAATTACCTACGCTTTATAGATAGAAGCACCAACAGGGTTGGTTACAGATCTCATCGGATAAAAGAGAACATAGCACAAGTTCCCAAAACCAATAAAACTTACCTTAGTTTTATAACACCATTACTTAGATGGGTATGCAGCATGAAGGTAAATAACTGTATACAGTGGAAAACTAAACAATTTTTTAAATTACAAAAGAAAAAATGCTGATTATAGAAAACGTTAGAATATGTAGGGTTGAAAGTAAAAACCTAAAATTACCTGTATTCCCGTTACCCAGAAATACCAGTGTTACCACTTTCATCTTCCTGTGTTATATAGTCATCCCTCAGTGTCTGCAGGAGATTGCTTATAGGAACCCCACCGTGGATACCAAAACCTGTGGGTGCTAAAGTCGGTTATATAAAATGGTGTAGTATTTGCATATAACCTATACACAGCCTCCTGTACTCCAAACCATCTCTAGATTACTTATAACACTAATTCAATGTAAATGCTAAGTAAGTAGTTGTTATACTGTATTATTGAGGGAATAATGACAAGGAAATGAAGCCCATACATGTTCAGTACAGACGCAGCCATCATAGGCCTAACTACATAAGACACATCGGCAGCAACGTAACATTATTTTCCAAATATACTTCAGAAAATTATATTTCACATCCTCAACAGTAGTATGTATGAGAGTTTCTGTTTACCCAAATCTCAGCCTGCGATGGACTTCTCAAATCTTTGCCAATCTAATAGGCCAGAATGATTTCATTCATATTCAAATTTTGATTTCTCTGATAACCAGCAAATGGACTGTTTATATCCTTTCTGTAATTATTACTGTGGCCTCTTTTTATATTGGTATGAACGAGCTCTTTACATAAGAGATGTGAACCCCTTGTCATGTACAACAAATGGTTTTGCAAGTTGACATTTACATTTGAATGTCTCAGTCTTTTCTCACCAGTCTTTTCTCCACTCTCCATGATCAGTTCTTGTTTCAGAGAAGCCATGGCTTCTTATACTCTGAAACCTAAAACATATCCTCTTCATAGGCATACTGTTGCTTTAGAATTTCCAGATGTCATTTCAATTCCTTCCTATGGGGTTCCTTTCTCTTTTCTTCATCTTTGTACAAACTTTCATCTGGCCTCTGTTGATCAGTCAGGATGAGTAACTTGCATTTGGCTCATGACCCTCCTCCTGTACACTGATGGAATCTGCTTCTCAAAGCCACAGGCAGGAGGGCAGGTGGTTGTGCCAAGTCCAATTCCCAGTTTCTAACAGGAGCTATCATATCTCTGCACTAGGTATATTAGGAGGTATACACATCTTTAGGAGGGTACATCTTTCTCTTTCCTTATTACTTGGTCCTCTTATTCTCTGATTGGATATGGGCTATGCAAACCTGTCATTACCAGTGGTCATCACTACCACAGCCCTTGCTGTATCTTCCTCCACTTGACTTGCAGCTCCTCTGTTCTCAGGGACGCTGAGAAATGCCTATTTTGCCAATCCTGCTTACTTCCCAGATGCTTTATGGTCTTTTCAATCTCTGCCTGGATGTAGAAATGTGTGAGGGGAGAGGGTGAAAGTGGCAGAGAAGAGGTAAGAGAGGCCCAAACAACCATGTTTTGATAGCTCCAGGGCGCAGCACCAGGACAGAGGGGGCCACCTGGCCCACGTCCTCATTAATATTCACTTACCACCTGTTCCCTGACTCAAGGGACCTTTGACCATTTTCCATGACCTCTTGTTTTCATGGTAAAAGTTCAGCAATGAGATCAAGGCTGAGTGGGATTTTTCTTAATCCGCAGCTTTCTGTCCTAGAATTAATACCAGTTCTTCAAATCTTCAGGCATCCTCAGTGGACAATTCAATGTTCTTCATAGGTATTTTTGAGAAAAAGAAGGAAATAACTGATGTGCAACAACTGCTAACATGCATCTTGGATCCACAAATAGGCTCTGGGCCTTTTCTCACATTCTGTATAATGGTTCAGTTTCGTAGAAGATTGTCACCACAAGAAGTAGATAGTGAATTGTTCCCCTTGTGAGACATGTGGAGCAGAAAGAAGGCAGAGTGCCACACCCTTGGAAAGGCTCTTCATGTAAGGGATATTGTATAACACATGGCCAAGAATATTTGCTTCACCACAAAGGTGGGGAAGATGAGTCTCTGCAAGAAATAACATACTTGGGAAAGTAAAGGACAGGTTTCCACCTCCTAATGGAGAAGGAATAGGCAAACATTTGAGCACCAATTGCTGTGTATTAGTTATGTATTGCCACATAAAAAATGATCCCAAAACTTAGTGGCTTAAAAGCAATAATAAATATTTATTATCTCACCTAATTACTGTGGGTCATGGGTTCAAAAGCAGCTTGGCTGAGGAGTTCTGGCTTGGGATCGCTCTTGAGATTTCAAATCAATATCAGCTGGGGCTGCAGTCATCTGAAGGCTTGACTGGGGCTGGAGGATCTTTTTCAAGGTAACTCACTCATGTGGCTAGCAATTTGGTAGGGGATGTTGGTGGGAGGCTCCCAGCTCCCCTCCATTTGGGCTTTCCCACAGGGCTGTGTCATGGTCCTTCTAATATAGCACTGACTTCAGAGAAAAGGGGAGAAACTGCAATGTCCATTATGATCTACACTCATAAATCACATACCATCGCCTCCTCCATACTCACTTGGTCACACAAGACTAGCCCCGATTCAGTGTAGGAGGAGATTGAACAGGAACATGAATACCAGGAGGTGAAGATTACTGGGGCTGCTACCAAAACATGCCAGGTCTTCTTTATGATTTATTTTTATTGTCACCTCCTTTGTGGTGATATGTGGGGAAAATAAAGCACAAACACTTCTAAGTGACAGATCTAGGATTTAAATGTAAGACCATTTGCACGAGAGTCCACGCTCTGCCCACTACACAGTGAGCTGCAGGCAGGTGGCTGTGTTTCCATCAACTGGGACTTTGGAGAAAGGGTATGAGGCAGGAGTCCCAGTGTAGCCCGGCTTTCCAGGGTTAGCAAATGCTTGGGTAGGAGTTTACTACCAAGGCTAGTCGAGTTCCATTTGTGGCTTGAGCCCATATGGAAACTAGGAAGGGAGGAAATGGAACAGTCTCAGCAGAGTGGCCATGGAATGAGCTGCATGTTGGATGTGCAGGAAAGGGTGACTTGGAATCGAGCAGAAAAGAGTAAATGTGTTGGAATAAGGGCCAGAGGGCTCCACTTTGGCCAGTCAGTGGTTACTTTGTGAGGATGTAGGGCCTGTGGTTATGGGAGTATAGGAGCGTGTGTGGTGGTGATGAGGAAGAGGAGAGTGGGGCTAAGGGAGGTATGTCACCTGAAGCCAGGTATGTCGACCTACCTGATAACAAAAGTACAGTTTCAATGCTGTCCAGGGTGTGACCGTGATGGCACACAATGATTGTGCCTCAAAGGGTCCCCTCAGGTACAAAGCTCTTGCTCGGAACAACCTTGACACAGACCCATTACCTCTCTGACACGTCTCTACTCTTCTGAAGTTAGGCTTGTTTGGGGAAAAAAACTCAAATCTTCTCTTCTAATGTTACTCATTGGGGGAGCTAAGTGAATTTAAATTGTGATTTGTTCGATGATTATCTGTTTGGGAAAAACAGCACAAGCCCCTGAAATTTCCTGTGGGACATACCTGCTGAGAACAGCTGAACTGGTGGGGAAGTAGATCTTTCAGAGCTAATGGCGAGGTCAAGGCTCTATTAGCTGCTTTTACCTTTAGAGAAAATATTCTTTAACTGGACACAGACTAAGAGGGCAATTCACAAACCCGAAACTCTCGAGCTCTTCTTCCCCATTAACCAAGGCTAAAAGGCAGGCCTGGAAATCCCTTTTCAAGAGCTGCCAATGACACAACTTCATTTTAATGTATTACAAGTCCTTACGAGCACATGCTTGATTTCATTTTTTCATCTGAATTTCTGATGTAAAGGAACTCAGTGCAACTTTTAACTTGGCCAGTGTCTGAACACCAGGCTGCTGGACTCTGAAGTACACCCTCAGTGGAATGTGTTCCTTTCATCTTTGTTCTCTAAATCTACTTTTTATTTGCCCGCATAAAGGAAATAGAGTCCCTTTAATGTTGTGTGGATAAAAGCCACAAGAAAGAGATAAAGCATGGAGCATGTACTGGGCCCTTAGGGGTAGACAGAGCAAGGAGTTTGGGATGGCTCTTTTCACCAAAGAAAGCACTTTGCTAGTTTAGACAATTACAGACAAGACAACGATGGTTTCATTTGCATCAACTGAGGCCTGTCCCATTGTGTAGAAGGAGATTTCGGCAATGACAGATTAAGACTGATTAAGACTGTTGTGCATCTATAACCCACAACCACATAGATGATTATTACATCGATGGGAAAACAAAGAGGTTAGACGTTGCTTTAAAGCTATTTGCTTTGGGCTCTAGATATTCACTAGAATCGCCAAGCACGGCTTAAAGCAGAGTATTTGCCTGTTGTCCTGCTTGCTCCAAATTCTTTATCAAAGGCCAAGAACGTAGTGCCTTTGGTATGACACACTACATATTCCTCTTCAGCCACTGGCTTTGTGTTGATTTCAAGGGCCTGATTGGGGATATTCCCACCATGTCCTCCCTTGTTTCACTGTACTCCATTCGTTCTACTTAATACTTTTAAAACCATCAAAAGGCATAATTCATCCCTCTTCTTGTTAAGTGTAGGAATGTGGTTGTTTTTCATATTACATCAGCAATAAGCATGATGAGAATTTTATTAAGGTGAACAAAGCCGTTTCTTTATATCCCCTAAGTTCCAAAGTTGAGTTGAGCGGAATGAGATAATTTTCCATGGGGAGAAATCAGTAAGCCTTCACATTTTTCTCAACACTACTTTGTCATGAAGCTTTCAACATCTACCCATCTTGCAAGCCCAAGGCTAAATGGAAAAACCAAGTCCCAATAAATAACTTTTACCTTTCATTCAAATTAAGGAGAAGCTATTTTGACATTTGTATAACCCCAGAGAGATCTCAGTGTTCATGAGTTGAGCTTTTAAGTATTATTGGACATGCTTGGTTGAGTCTTGAGGCTTGGACAGCCGTTTTTCCAAATCACAGAACATTCAACACACTTCTCTGAAAATCACACTCACAAACTCTGGTGGGCTCTGTGAAAGCACCTCTGCCTTGCTTTCTCTCAAGCCTTATTCACATGCTCTAGTAAACAAGCCACAGCAAAGGACTCTCAGACCACAAACAAAAGTCAAGGGGGAGGTCCCCGTAGACTCCGGAGCCTTCCCACATTTCCATATTTCCAGATTTGGGGGTTCTGTGTTCAGAGCATGAACTCTCTCAAATGTGCTGCTCCCGTCGGTACGCCTTTTTAAGCAGCGAGATTTGTTGCTGGATAATTCTAAATGACCATCGCCTACTAACAAAGCCATCCTATTTAGACATGGGCAGATGAGGTAGAAAATGGGTGGTTCGGGCAGATTTCATGAGGTCTAATAAATCTTCAGTAAATTACACGCATCCCCCGCGTCTCCCCTCGTGCGTTCTTTGTCTTGCTAATGCACATTATGCCCTGCCTGGCTTCACACTCTCAGGCATCTCTGAGGTGAGGCCTGTACAAAGCTGCAGATGTGGAAGCGAAAGGAGACCTTTGCCCCAAGTGTTACCCATTAACATCAGCGTAGCCCACAGAAGAATTTTACTACAGTTCTCCACTCTCAAAAGAGCTCTCAACTCACAACTTGGGAGTTGAAAGTAAAAGAAGAGAGATGCAAACCAAACGGAGGAGGCCACCATATCTCTCTGTTTAATAACTGTGGGTTTTCAGCTCAATGGTTTAAAGTGTCCAGAGAGAGAGAAAGGGTTATGGCCTTTTTAATGATAAGAAAAATTGCAGTACAGAATGACAAGAAGTGAAAAGTTAATTACTTTCTCTCCCTACAGTTTGGTAACTATTGTTACATTTCTCATACACGCTTCAGGAAAATTTCTAAGCATATACAAGCATCTGATCACCTTTAAAAAAGGAACATACACAAATGGTTTTACTGTGTCCTGAAGGTTGCTTTACCCAAGACAAATAGCAAACTGGAAAAATATATATGATAAAAAATTAATTTCCTTAATGCATAAAACACTCTTATAATTCAATAAGAAAATGAATAATTACCTAGTGGGAAAACGGACAAGATATATAAAGCAGCAGCTTACAGAAAAAAACAAGTGGTTAATGAAATGGTGCTCACTCAGTGGAATAAACATTATATTAAGCAACACCTATCAGAGTGGCACAAACTTAGAAGCTTAAAAACCCAGTGTTATCAAAGATGCAAAGGAGCAGATATGTTCTTATAATTCTGGGAGAAGTATATATTTTTGGACAGTAGTGTGGTTACTTCTCAGATGAAAAATGCACATATTTGACTCAGCAACTCCACTGTTGGGGGTTTATCTTATTGATAGAAATGTACACTCTTACAAATAAATATACATACCAGAATGTCCATTGCAAACAATGGTAATAGGAAAAAGGGGGGAGGGAATGTAGAGGTGTATAAACAAGGGATAGTTTAAATAAAATAGAGAATCTCTACAAAATAGAATACTATGGCAGTGTTTAGAATAAAGTACATTCATGGGGCAATTTGAAAAGCTGTTCAGATACAGTGTTAAGGACTTTTATTTCCAGAGGTTCCTTCAGGGCAGATACCTGCCTCCATCTTCTATGTACCTTGACTGTGCTGATGGTTACAAGGGGTTGGAATGACAAGGGGTCATTCCAACATGGCAGTAAGGAGAGCTGAGTGAAGTCAAACTTCTGGGTCAGAATCTCATGTCTACCACTTTCTCTTGGTGTGAACTTGGGCAAAATGCTTGAGGTCTCTAAGTCTTAAAAATCTATAAAATGACAATAATGCCTTGCTCACATGATTTTGAGTATTAAATGGAACAATGTATGTAAAGTGCTAAATGCGGTATCCGGCCATAAAGTGCTCAATTTATGTGAATAGTTCCTATATCGTATGCTGGGTTTATAAGAGGTTCCTGACAGGGATGTGGTTGTTGTAGTTGGCAAAAGAGGGAACTGTCCTCCTGAAAAGCCATGCAATGTAGGAATATGTAATTACGTGTCAAATGAACACCTGATTTCTTAAAGCACTGGGAGATCATATGAGAGATCTCGCCCTGTGAACAGTGGATGATGCAGGAAACCTCCATTAAAGGGACTAGAACTAGGACGGGTCTCACCCAATTGTTCAGATGTGGCCAGGAGATGAGGGGAGAGTATTCAAGAGAGGGGCATCGTGTGAATACAGGAGCAATGGCTGGGGATAAGAGTGGTTTGTTCTGCGATCAGGGAAGGAGAATATAATTGGAGTATAGGAGATGAGGTGGGCAGTGTTTTTAATATCCTACTCTTGTGTTGTGTTCAACACATTTCAAGTCACTCTAGAGAGAATAATTCATGTCAGAAAAGTTGCATGTGCCCTTGGAAGGGTCATAGCTACTGAAGACATTCTCCCCAACAATTTCTGCAGACTCCCCAATGAGGGCCATGCCTGGGCAGCCTGGAGGACAGTTGGGAAGGCACCAGGACTCAGGGCTCTGATGACAATGGGGCTCTACGTCACTGATTCATAACTACTGAGCACTTTCTGGTGCCAGGCAATGTACTTATTCTATAGAAACAAGGGTACATGCACCAGAAACAGGTTCCTGTCCTTATGGAAGAAAAGTCAATGTACTAAATATTTTCATTGGGAAGTAGGAGCCCATACCACCCAGTGCTTCTTTCATCATCTGTTTCATGGAGTTTTCCTACGAATTAGGTTTCTGGCTTCACCTGCAGCCTCTGAAGTTACCCTAGCTTCAGCACCCAACAAAGAAACAAAGGAAACTTTATAGCCGAATTCATTTGGAACTCTAAAAGGGATTCACCTCACACACCTCATATCCCTTTGCTAGATGTAAGCACATCTCCTCCCACCGCCTACTTTTCCTGTTGTTCTGGACTGTTTCCTCTATTTTAAACACCCCCAGCTTCATTTCCTCCCAAATATGTACAACTATGCCTTCTGCAACTTTGTCCCGTAGTAAGTCAGTCCTCATCTTTTCTTTACCTTTCCACATAGTATTTCCTCGATCTTCCCTATTTGGCCACAGTTTAGGACTGCATGAGCCATCAAGCCACAGAATCGTGGAAATCCTATGCATACTCTTGCACCCTGTTTTTCCATTGTACCCAACCAGGAAAATCCCAAGCTTGGGAGAGCCTAACCAAAACCTCAGAGCAGCCCTGAGCAGCTGATGCTCTGTTAGAAGAGAGTCACAACTGAGTAAATGGATAAGTAAGCATTAGAAGTGACTCCACCAGGAATCACAATACATTTCTTGGAGAGCCCTGTTTTCTGCAGTGACTGTTTTCATAACCTTGCCATTCTTCACACCTTGGACTTCCACCCTACTCTCAAACAAATGCAGATTTCTATCACTAGAACTGTAAACCCTCCTGCATTTGTGTTCATTTTCTCTCTCCGGTTACAGTGGAAGACTTTCCTCTCCTCCGATCTGAGACCAACTCTATTCTAGTCTTCCTTCTCAGTGACCTCATCTCTACTCTCTCTCTCATGCATTTTCAATTTTCCCATCTGTTTTGCGGTCTCTCTTTCTTCCCCAGATCATTGCCTTCAATATTCGAACACGCTCCAGCTTTTCCCATTTTAATGAACTCTCACTGCATCCTGCTTCCCGAGCTTTCCTAAACAGTTGTAGGTGCACACCATCTCCGTTCCTCCTCCATTCAGTCCTGCGTCCTGTCATTCTGCAGACACTGCACCAGATACAGTCAGCAAGGCACTCGATGTGGCCAAATGGGAGACAGTTCTCAGTCTTTATTTGTGCGCTCAGTTGACTCTGCCATCCTAGAATATTCTATTATCTTGGCTTTTGTGATACCACAATCTTAATTTTCTCCTATTTCTCTGGTGTCTACTACTTGATTGACATTTCTGATTGATCCCCTTCTTCTCAATCCTTAGAAATTGGGGCTTGCCCTAGTTCTTGTTATTAATATATACTCTCCTTGGGCAAGCTTACCAGCCTTTCACATTTAAATATTTTCTATTTTAAAACTACCATTATTAGTAGTACTATATTAACAATAAAACTAAAATAAGATTTATCAAGTTTTTTGAATTTATTAGCTTATCACAAGAATCTTATGTTAACACTCTCTGCATTACATTAAAAAGGAAACAGGCACAAAAGAACAAGGTAATTTGCCCAAGGTCATACAATAACTAATAGGGCTAGGCTTCAAACCCAGGTGACCTGACTCCAAAACTTTCTTCTTAGCATTGCACAATACTGCTGGGCTCCCAAGTTCATATCTCAAGCCCAAATTATTATTTTCAGTCCAGACCCCTCTTCTGAACTTCAGAATCATGTAATCAACTATCAAGGTGCCATCTGCTTCACTGCATCATCTCTACCTCAACATGATCACAACTGAACTCTGAACTCAGCCTCCCCAAAACTTCTTCTAAATTTTCTTTTCCCTTGACTTCCCAATTTAGTAGATAACACTCCATCCTTCCAGTTGCTCACACCTGGACTTACTGATGGCATCTTCTGCCATCATTTATCCAAAGCCTGAGGCGAGAAAGAGAGAGAGAGAGGGAGAAAGAGAATCTTTCCAATCTCATCTCATCTTTCATCTGGACCATAGTCATAGTTTCCTAACTATGTAGTCTTACTACATTCTCCTTAAGCCCTCTCCAGTCTATTTTCTAACAACCAAAAGATCTTAAAATAACACAAATCAATTATGTCATTCGCTGGCTTAAACTCGCCCAATAGCTCTGCAATAATTTAGTGATAAAGTACAAAATTATTTCCATGAGCAACTACACTCTCCATGATTTGGCTTCTGCTTATCTCTCTAGATTTATCTCCCAAACTCAGTGTAATAAGATTCTCCAGCCACCCTGGTTTCCTCTGTTCCCCACTTAGGCTCTTTCTACCTCAGAGACCTCTATGTATCCCTCTTCACATCCCACTTCTTAACCTTGAGGGCCCAGATTAAATTTCTTTCTCGTTTAGCCTCATTGTACCTTGGAATTTCCTTCACAGCACTTAACACAATTTTAAAATCATGTATTTATTTACATAAATATGTTTAATAATTGTCTTTCCCAATAGATGAAATGCTCTATAAGAGGAAGGAATGGATCTCTTGATATCTTCTGTATATGGAACCTAGCATAGTGCTTAAAATATAGATGAAACTCAAGACATATTTGTTGAAGGAATAAATCAAAAGAAGGTAAAAAAAAAAAAAAGTATGATGCATACGAAGCAGAAATATCAAAGATTTGAGCAAGGTTTAAGTCAGTAGTTCTCAAAGTGGGGTCTGCAGATCAGTTTATAGTGATGCTGCTAGTCCCAGCGCCTAGCTTCATCTGTAAAAGGAGAGTGATTTCTGTCAAACGAAAAGTGTCAGAGGGTTATTGACAGAATTATAAGCTGCAGCATGTATGAAAAAGCACAGTACCCTGTAAACAATTGGCATGCAATAAATGTCAATATTCTTTTTCAGTTTCTATTGCTTTCCGGAAACTACTGCTATGCTGTTTAAAAGGCAGCATAATAAATAGAGTTTTTAGACCAGTATTGTCTATACTGAGACTCTTAGAAGCAGAAGGTAGAATTAAAAGCCTTCCCTTGACCAAAATAGAATACAAAGGGCCTTTTAGGACTATTCCACCCATTTTCTTTATTTGGAACAAACAAACAAACTTCCTTTGTTCTCGCTTTTCAACTGGATCTTAGCTTGAAAGTAATCTAGGAGATCTAAGCAACACTTAAACCCTGGTAAGTAGATAATGGTTCCCAGTAAACTGTCAGTATTTCTGGAAAAGAAGAAGATCAAAACCTAAAAGGATTTTCTCTACTAAAGCTCCCTATATGATCTCTTCTTATATTGCATCCTGTTGGGTAGTTACATGAGATAGGCTAGCAGTCTACATCTGCTTCTAAAAGATAAACTTAAGATAGTGTGATTGAGTGTGGATTTTTCCCCCTTAGTCTTGTCAGACTCCAGCTTCCAGATTTATGGGGGTGGAGGACAGTACTGATATCTAATGGCTTCAGGAAATGTTGGCTCGAAACATGACCTCCTTGGTACAGGTCTTGCCATCAGTTAACCACTAATTTAGGATTCAGCCAAGGGAAATAAATTATGATCTTAGTGACAAAAATTGCCATTGAGTTCTTTCATCTTTGTTGTTAATGCTAATGGCTAATCAGGGGTGCTGAATCCTTAACCCAACTCTGTCATTTTTATGGCAAAGGGCAAATGGAACACCCTGGAGTTTCAAAGCCTAGCGACTTGGGAGATTGTTTGCTCTTTTCTATTCCCACTGCCTAGTTCATTTCGTTTCCACTTCTCCACAGACAACCCTTCTCATCAGGTCTTTGGTGTCCATTGTCTTCCTTTCCCAAGGAAAGAAGATCACTGCCCTACTCATCCCAACTCATTTCATTCAATGAGATAACACTTAAAAGACAAGAGTCAACATCTGGCATCTCCACTTTATAATAGTTATTGAGAATGCAATATTAAAGATAAAGGTCTTAGGTTTTTGTTCCAGTCCCATGGCGTGAGGTGACTTCCAAGGTTACAAAGACGGTTCGTGGCAGAGAGGAGGGTGGACGAAATGTCAGATTCTATCCATCACTACAGTTAGTCTGAACTCCTTCTCATCACAAAGATCAAAATACCTAATTACTCTTGTAATGGTAACACAAATGTGAAGATTCTAACATAAAAAAGTATCAGATAGAAGCACTAGGGAGCATTCACCATTTGCTTTATTCCACAAATTTCTGAGCATGTGCCATGTATTGGATACCTTTATAAATACTGGTAATGCATCAGTGAACAGAACAATATGCCCTTCCTGTGTACAGCTTGTAGACTCTTGGCTACATTTTTGTGTGAGCATGTGAGTGTGTTTGTAGAGAAGACAACCAATAAAAAATAAACATAATATGCAACTTAAATCATTTGTTAGAAGGTGATACAAACTTTGCAGGGTGGAAGCTAGAACAGGAGCATGGGAATTCGGAGTCCCAAGAGCATTACAGTGTTAATTAGGGTGATCAGGGTAGGCTGCAGTGACATTATAGTAAATACTTAAAGACGTTACCTGAGTGAATATTTAGGGGAAAAAGTTTTCCAAGCAGAAGAAATAGCCAGGGCAAATGGTCACATAATAAAAATTTCCCTTAGAATGCAACTAAGTTTTCTTAAGATTTCCCCTGCCCTTTCTGCTTCCACTCTTGATGTTCATTTCAGAGATGTAGAAGATGCATGAGGCATTAACTACTCCTTCTAATAGCACCCAGCCTCATTAGCAATTGTTTGTGGCTTCATAGAGTATGACTAGCAGCCCTGTATTATCTTCCACATTCTAGGAATTTAGAGATCTCCTTTAATCCACAACCATCTAAGGAGTAGTTAGGTGCTGTCTCCACATTACCAGTGGTGAAACCAGATTCATGGAAGAGAAATCACCTATCCAAAGGGACATTTTCAAACCATATAACATTTCCCCTATACTAAGCTTCTCTCTTTAAAATTTATATACATTAAAAATATGGAAATGTTCTATATTATTATTACTATGATGATTATATATTATTGTTCTAATGATGGAAAAGTATAAAATGAATTTCCTATTTTCTAATCCCTGGTCCATCTCTCCAAAGTAAGTACTGTTAGCTGTTGGATGCATATCTTTCCAGAAAAGGTATACATGTGAATGAGGTCATGAATTTTCCTCCACATACTGCATTTAAAATATAGGAAAAAGTAATAAATTCATATCTCAATGACAAAATGTATTAATGATATCCTTTACCTTTGGTTATAAAACTTGGATTTTTCTAAACTGAATCCATCTCCTTGGTAGCAAGAACAGTAAGTCTCAGCAATGTTTTGGGGGACCTCCCAATGTTGTGTTGGAGACTTTAGAGTCTTCTATGGTCCAGAGTATCTGAGGAAGGGTCCCTTGGTCTTTGGTCCACACTGGTCACCATGATGTGGTCACTGTCCAAGTGTCCATGTTTTCTTGAAGGCAACAGAAACTGGTTCCACTTTAGGCTCAAGGACTGTATCCAACCCTGGTAGCCACTGTGCCTCTTACCCAGTCTGCTAGCACCTTGTACAGCCGGCCCCATCTGAGAAGGAACCCCTTTCTTGGGTACTCTGGGCCTTAGAGTTTTGAGTCCTTACCGCTCATGGAAACTGTAAAACCTCACTCCTCTGGGATTTCAGTCTTTGGAGAATGCTATGAACCTCTGAATTTCCAGGATTGGCCACTCCTACCCTTCAAACTCCAAGCACTGGACCTCATTTTCATCCACTTGAAGCCCCTAATAAAGTTTTCCTCTACGAGCCTGACACCCAAAATGGGTTTTATACTCTTTTGAATAGAGTATAAGAAAAACACAGGGGGCGGCTGGATGGCTCAGTTGGTTGGAGTGCGAGTTCTGAGCAACAGGGTTGCCAGTTCAATTCCCACATGGGCCAGAGGGCTGCACCCTCCACAACTAGAATGAAGTCAATGAGCTGCCGCTGAGCTTCTGGAGGGGTGGCCAAATGGCTCAGTTTGTTAGAGCGCAAGGTCTCAACAACAACATTGCGGCATGGGATGGTAAACTGTGCCCCCTGCAACTAAGGATTGAAAATGGAGACTGGGCTTGGAGCTGAGCTGCTTCCTCCACAACTAGATTGAAGGACAACGACTTGGAGCTGATGGGCCCTGGAGAAACACACTGTTCCCTAATATTTCCACCCAAAATTAAAAAAAAAAAAAACAATAAAAAACACAGACCTTTGGACACACAATCTAAATTCTTTGCATTTGGGTGAAGGAAGGAAAAGGAGATAAGTACCATTTAGCTCTTTTTCCTCAATCAGTCACATTTTTAAATTTTATCAACTGGCTCATCTTCATCCTATATAAGAACCTTACCTTGTTTGGTTTCACTCAAAATACATCTGGGACCTTTTTAATATCAGTTCATGAATAACAATCCCATTCTCTTTTGAGAGCTGTATCACATTCCAATAATCACTTCCACATTGAGAGACAGGTTGTTTCCCATTTTGTGACTGATGTGAGCACATAATATGGTGCACTTTTTTGAGGAGATACAGATAGTTAAATCCTAGCAGTGGAATTGCTGAGTCATTGTATAAAGTATGTGTATTTTAAATATGGATAGAATATCAATAACTGACCTTCAAAAACGTTGTTCTGACTTATGTTTCCCCCAAATCAAAATTGTATCTGTTTCTCCAAAGCCTTTCATACGTCTAACATTTATTTAGTGTTCTCTGTGTCAGGCTCTATTCCAAGTGCTTTTTGTGTACCATCTCATTTTATCTTTCTCACAACTTGTGAGTTGGGTATTATTCTTCTTCCCATTTTATAGGAGAGGAAACAGGCACAGAGAGGTAAGTAACCTGAGATCACACAGCTGGTAAGTGGTAAACCAAGGTAGTAGGATTCAAGAAGCTATATTCTTTACCTACTATAAATATTTATTTCCCCAACTTTATTGAGATATTGTTGACATACATGTAAGTTTGGAGTGGCAATGTGATGATTAGATACACATATATTGCAAAACGATTACCCCAATATGGTTAACACATCCATCCTCTTCACATAATTACAATTTTGTGTATGTGTAGGTGGATCACATTTGAGATCTACTGTCTCAACTTGAGAGTCTAGTATAAATCTTAATATTTACCAATATGATAGGTAAAAACTGGCATAGCATTATTGACATAATATGCATTTCTTTAATTTTGAATGAGAGATCATGTTTTCATTCACTATAGAATCTTATTCCTGTAAACTGTTCATTCATGCTCTTTTTTGTTTTTCTATTCTGTTATTTCGTTTTAATCGATTTGTATGTCTGAGTTCTGAAGGTCACAAAAATCAGTCCACCACATGTTGCAAGTTTTGCTTTCTTTTATATGTTTTGACTTTGTATACAGTATTTAATTTTTTTTGCTATGATCTATGCAAGAATTTAAAATTATATGATTAAATTTAACAACTTTTATTTGGAGAATTTCTATAATGCTGTAGAAGGCCCTTCCACAATAAGATCATAAAAAATGGTTTGCCTGGGTTGTTTTCTAGAATATTTATGATATTCCCTCCTATTGTTTAGATTTCCAATCAACTTGGTATAATAAGTAAAGTGTTGTTTTTTTTCCCTTCAATATCAATCCACTTCAATCAATATTAGCAGTATCTATAAAATATTACAAAAGTGCCACCTTTATCATATTCTAAATTTATATTCATATAAGTAAAATTAGTGATTTTAGTATATTCATAGAGTTGTGCAACCATCACCACTATCTAACTCCTACATTTTTTGAGGCTAATTTTGAACTTGTAGCCAATTAAAAGTACTTGTGTCTATCGGTCCACTAGCACCAGAATCTTAACTACTGGTACTTTAGCTAAATCAATAAATTTACCCTTACATTGTTTCCTTTCTGGAAGAGAGGAAAGGATTATTCTGGAAAGCATTAATTATTTCTGGGATACAAGTAGCTCAAATATTTTTACTCTGGTGAAAATAGATTTTGAAGATACTTAATTCATTGTGTGGAATCTATACCTGACAATCCTTACTGATTCAGATTTTACTAATTCAAAATTCATAATAATTTGTACATCTCCTGCTTATTTACCCATGACAAGTAGCCCCTCCCTATATAACTAATATAAGTATTTGGGCTTTTGTTTTCCTGTCCCCTTATTTAACAAGCTAATCACACATATTTTCTTTGAGCATTAAAGCTAGACCCTCCCTACAGGTCTTTTGTTGTTCACATTTATGTTTATCCCGATATCCCCACTTATTGAAATGTGCTGATATCCAGTGTTGTGTGGCAGGAGCTAAAAGGACAAATAAGAGTTCTTGCTCTGAATTTGGGTCTAGGAGGTACTTAATAGGAGAGGATTTCTTTTACACTGAAAGAGTAAAGCAAGTTTTGAGGGTCGGACTTCTCACGAGTTCAAGCCTGCATTTCTAACTTAAGAATCTTTTTCTGAAGAGAAGCTATTTCCCATTAACTGAGGATAGAGCAGCTGTTCTCCCTTTCCTTCTCCCCTGACTATATCGTCCATCTACCACAAGCAAAGCCTGAAGAGAACACAAGGATTATGACACCTGCATAATTTAAATAGTTGGCCTCTGTGCGTCTGCATCAGCTTGCGTGTCGGTGCGGCCTCACCCATGTGCAGGCTGGAACTGCCGATGTTAGATGTCACGTTCCTAGGGAACAAGCAAAGCTCTGTTCCACTTCTTTGCCAGAACCCGCGACAGCCCTGCACAGGTGGGTGCTGGCTCCCAGATGATAAAATAGTAACGAGCGCCTAATTATGGATAATTGCATAATGAAGGGCACTCGTGGCTCTGCCAGTTCACAGTTGCAGCTGGTACCTGAACACCTTGTGCTTGTGGCAACAGGTTACTTTCTTTTTGAATCATTTGAGGGGAAAAGGCAGCATGCCAGCACACCAGCATGGATTAAATTATCCCTAACAAGTCAGTGCCTGATACCTGTTTCTTGAGGGCAGGATGGGGAACTTGACTAGTCATTCTCCTAATTATCCAGGGAGATTAGTTTGTGCACCTAGGCTATGGACTAATAATAATGGCTTCCATTTGGAGAGTGCTTTAAATATTCAGGCTATGCAACCACACCCTCGTGAATTTCTGGTAACAAGAGGCCTATGTGTCATTTGGTAACTGCAGTCCCAGTGAGCAGTAAGTTGTAGCCCACTGTTCCCTGAATTTGCTTGTTTGTGCAAATCATCTTGGACGTTCATTAAACATACACATTTCCAAACCTACTGAATAAAAATCTGCCAGCTGAACCCAGGTCTGCCACTGACCATGACTTGGGTAAGTCACTTTTTTTGTTTTGTTTGTTTACCTTAGCTTTCTTAACCCTAAGATGAGATGGAAAAACTCCAAGATCTGAGAATGTGATACACTGATATATGATACATTGCCGCACCAGATAGAAAGTGTGACTGGACGACTCTCCTAAGCCAGTGTCATGCAGGGCGGCCTGTGGGGTCTCTGCTCCCACTCCCCATACAAGAACGCAGGACATGGTGAGGCCGAAAAGGAACACCCACGGAGCCATAGGTAGGGGAGTCATACCACTATATTCTCTCTGGCGGCACTATACTCTCACTGGAGGCTGGATCCACACTGTTCGCAAACCGCCATCCACACTTGCCAGCCCAGCCGCCATCTTCTTGCTAGTCCCCTTCTTCTCTTCTCTCCTCTCGCGTAGCCACAGCAGTTATATTGTGGCCAATGGCTCACTGGTTACAGCTGACGGCCAACTAGCCACAGCTGATGGCCATGCAATCACAGTTGGCCATTTACTACGTGAACCAGCACCTTTCTATGTGAGGCCGAGAGCCTGGAAACTACTCTCTGGGGCTCCGCCCCCACACTCCACCCCTACAGGCTCTCGCCTCACAATCTACGCGACAAGCGTCTTCCGCGAGGGGACCTGTGCGAGGAGCCTGGGGGTGAATGCAATATCCTGGACACAGCCAGGCTCTCTGGGCACAGCCAGGGTTTCTCAGGGCACCACCAGTGCTTCTGGGCACGGCCAGACTTCCTGGACTTCTTAGGGTACCACCTGTCTTCCCGGACACAGCCAGGGTTTCTCAGGGCACCACCAGTACTCCTGGGCACAGCCAGACTTCCTGGACTTCTTAGGGTACCACTAGTTTCCCCGGGCACAGCTAGGATTTCTCAGGGCACTGCCACTTTCTCTGGGAACAGCCACACTTCCTGGACACAGCCAGGGCTTTCAGGGCACTGCCACTCTCTGTGGGCACAGCCACACTTCCTGGACACAGCCAGGGCTCTCAGGGCACTGCCACTCTCTCTGGGAACAGCCCGACTTCCTGGGCACAGCCAGGGTATCTTCAGGGCTCAGCCAGACTTCCTGGACTCAGCCAGGGCTCTCAGGGCACTGCCACTCTCTGTGGGCACAGCCACACTTCCTGGGCTCGGCCAGGGCTCTCAGGACACTGCCACTCTCTCTGTGCCTCTCAGGGTACCCTGCTGGAACAACAGCGACTCACAATCAAGGTGCTTACATATTCTCAATGGCGGCCAGTCAAGAGACAAAAGCAAATATCCCCCAGTTCCACTAACAACAGTTCCCAAACAAACAGTCAACCGGTCCATTCAATTAGGGATGGAAGGCAATTCCCCATAGTCCATAGTCATTCACCAGGGCTGTCCTGGGGGTGAGGGATGACCTTGACCTCACCCTTATCTCCCACGGAGGACTCAGCAAGCGTTACCTCCTGGGACTATAAGTCCTGCATCCGGGCTGCCCGAGCAGGAACCTCCCAGCCCACAGGGCTGCAACGACCTTTGCTTTCTCCGGCCTGTGCTGGTTGGGGAATCGTCCACATCTTTCCACCTCTCCACAGGGCTCCATCTCTCCAGCAGCTGCATGGCTTTTCCTGTGCTGGTGGGAGAACCGTCCACGTCCTCCCACCCCTCCAAGGGGGTCCAGCTCTCAGTCAGCTGCTCCTCCTGGTCTTCCTGAGACTGAGTGTTCATACACACAGACTGCTCCACCGTCCTTTGGAGAGCTTTGGCTGGCACCATACCCTGCTCGCTGCGCCATTTGTCATGCGGGACGGCCTGCGGGGTCTCTGCTCCCACTCCCCATACAAGAACGCAGGATATGGTGAGGCCAAAAAGGAACACACAAGGAGCCATAGATAGGGGAGTCATACCACTATATTCTCTCTGGCGGCACTATACTCTCACTGGAGGCTGGATCCACACTGTTCGCAAACCGCCATCCACACTTGCCAGCCCAGCCGCCATCTTCTTGCTAGCCCCCATTCTTTCTTTCTCTCCTCTCTCGTAGCCACAGCAGTTATATTGTGGCCAATGGCTCACTGGTTACAGCTGACGGCCAACTAGCCACAGCTGATGGCCATGCAATCACAGTTGGCCATTTACTACCTGAGCCAGCACTTGTCTATGTGAGGCCGAGAGCCTGGAAACTACTCTCTGGGGCTCCGCCCCCACAGCCAGTCACCCATTCATACGCTACATATGGCAGACTGCATTTTCTTAAAAATGACTGCAACGATATCTCCCATTCCACATGATTTTTTTTTACTGTATGGCTCGATACTCCTTCCATTGAGTAATGGTGTCTATGTTTCCCTCCCCTTGAATCTGGGTGGCCTTGTGATGACAGTGGACTTCTGAAGCTAGATCATAAAATGTGATACAACTTCCTCCTGGCGCTCTTGGGATGCTGACACTTGACACTCAGCTACCATACTGTGAGTGTGGGGACAGAGCCAGGCATGCAGTTTCCAGGCTCTCGACTTCATGTGGAAAGGTGCTGGCTCAGGTAGTAAATGGCCGTCAACTGTGATTAGTTGGCCATCAGCTGTGGCTAGTTGGTCGTCAGCTGTAACCAGTGAGCCATTGGCCCCTAATATAACTGTCATGGCTATGCTAGCAGAAAAATGGGGGCTAGCAAGAAGACGGCGGCTGAGCTAGCAAGAGCGTATTACAGTTAGCATGGCGGATTGCTGCTAGCAAGTGAGACTGGTGCAGGAAGACCCCTTGTTGGGGTGCTGGAGGATGTTTGCTTCCTGTATCTCCAACCTAGCCGCCAGCGAGATTATACTGATATGACTCCCCTATGTATGGCTCTGTGGGTGTTCCTTTTTGGCCTCACCATATCCTGCATTCTTATGTGGGGAGCGGGAGCAGAGACCCCGCATGCCATCCAGCGTGACAGTGAGGCAGTCTAAACAGCCTGTGGACATGAAGAAGCATCCGTACCACAGTCCTGGCTGAGTACCAATTTGCCAGCTACATGAGTAGCCCATCTTGAAAGTGGATCCTCTGGCCCCCAGTCAACTGCTCCGTCTGATACTATACGCAGAACAGACTAAAAGTACCCACATAGTCCTTCCCAAATTACTGTTTTGTGAGCAAAATAAATGATTGTTGTTTTAAGCATGAAAATTTGGGATGGTTTGTTACTCAGAAATAGATAACTGATAGACCACATGACAGTGAGTGAAAGCTATGTATTTGAACAATGAAAATAAGATGAGTGGGTGGTGCTGGGCCAAATTTTAGATAATTCTTATAATTAGCAATGTTAATTATAGAGGCATACCAAATGGAGGTGGTTAGAAATGACATGAGAGGTAAGGGTGATGGTTAGGAGACCATTGCATTTATTCCAACATGAGCTGATGAAGTCAGGAATTAGGTCCACATGATGGAAAAAGGAAGATGAGACAGTTGAGAGGTGAAAAAAATCAACAGGACACATTTTCTGATTAGAAAGGAGCTGTGAGGTTGAGATGAATGCTGCTGAGCCTTTGAGCTCAGCTTAATGTATGAATCGTGGTACTCTTGACAGAAATGGAAAAATTGGGAAACTGGTATAGGAAAAATCTTCCATCACCAACAGGTTGAGTCAAGTTCAAGTTAACTTGAATTTACTGAGTGTTTTTCTAATAAAAGACATCTGACACATAGCAAACATGAGACATCTGTAGACATTCAAAGGAGAAAATGTTTGTTGAGGTCAGAGCATTGTCGGTGGCAGGCAGGATGGCCATCTCCCATGAAGCCTTGTCAGTTGGCCTTATCTGGTGCCTTTACCATGTTCAGTTAGTTTCCATCCTTTCCAGTTCAGAAGCTTATCTCCTCAGCATACCAGGTCTGAGGAGCAAATGCATTAATCACACTCAAAATACTAAGTTTTAAACTCAGTGTCCTAACTGAATAATGTACCAAGAGAGATGTCACCTGCCTGAAATGCACCTCTCAGCATGACCAACACACTCCCTCCTTATAGGCAAACCTACATACGAAGCCAATCTACAATCACACATTTTATAAGCAATGACATCAAAAGGAGAAGCAGCTAGTTACTCTTTAATGAGCAAGCTAAGAATGCCTGATGTAAGATGTCTCCGTGAAGAGATGGTTTTCCAATGGGCATGGAAGCCACATCCAACTGTCCAGTGTCTCCCTCTCTCTCTGAAACTGTGCCTAACATTTTTAGAGACACTCCTTTGTCTGTACTTCATCGGGGAACCACAACACATCCGTTTCAGAGTGACACATTTTGCTTTAGACAAATAGGATACTGTAAAATGCCTGGAGCCTCTCAGTTTCTCTTTCCTGGCATCTCTCTGACTGGATCTATTACATATCAATTTCACAATACTAATTGAAACCAATCCAATTTTCAAGTTCATGTTGGGGGTAATGCCTGATGGTAGTTCTGACCATTTCCAAGAAGAGCCACCTTAAAAATAAGCAGACTAGAAAACAGAAATGAGATTTCTGTGAGAGACTGATTGCTAAGCCAAGGAAAAGAAGAGTACAGTTGAAGGATTAAAAGGGTTCTTCCAAGGGAAACATGTACAGAGATGAATAAAAGACTTGAGGCTTTGGGAACATTCTAGAGTGTGAGAATCAAGAAGTGTAAGCTAACAAGGACCAGAGGAATGGAGACAATGAAATGACAAAAGACCAAGGGGAGAGAGGAATTCTAGAAGAGAGAAGCCACGAATGATACAGGTTATTGCCACAGCCACAAAGTCTGACAATACAGTTACTTTATAGATTGAAGCTTGTGTGTTCCTTTTTGAAGAGTTTGTTTATCCGTAGGCAACGTCCCTGAAATTTGAGGATGTCAGGTGAACATGTGCTGGTCACAACACCAGGTTTGTATGCTTTTCCATGTGGTTGCTTATACAAAGATATTTTTAAAGCTACATAAATATGTCCATTAAAATTAGCAATGCATTTAAAGACTACTGGGGGACTAAGAATTAAAAAGTTTACTATAACTTAGGTGTTTTGCATTTATCACCATTTTATCTCATCTTGATTTTTAGATGTATACTTGGTCTGAATGCTGCTTCTTTCTGGTTTACCCTGAATCTGTAATTTTAAGTCTCCTGAAACAGCATAAAAATTCAGAACTCATTGAAAAGTTCTCCTCAGAAGTTTCCTCTCAATAAAGAACATATTTCAGCCTCAATCATATATTACTCGTTCACTCGAATTAGGATGTAGAAAGTGTATGGAAGATAGATATTCCATTCTTTATATATTAGAACCCCACTGGGTATCGTTGTAAGATACCATGTCTTTTGCCCTAATTGGAAATTTTTCTGACAATTTATGAGACCAAAAAGACTGAAACAGCCTCATTTCTCCTCTTCACATAGCACTTCAGCCAGAAATTACATGACTTGACAGGAAGGTAACAATCCTCTTAAGAACCCCTGGAACAACTTACCTCTAATGAAAAACTAGGTTTATGCCAAAGTATGTAGGGAAAGCTGACCTTTTTGGAACACGTACAAAAATTTTCATGTGAACACTAATTTAAGATACATTATTTTCAAACAAAATGACTAAGCACCAGGGACATCAACAATTTGAAGAAGGATCCCAGGTTTACCACAAAATATGTGACAATCTTTAAGAAGCACTGTTAATAGTAAGAAAAGTCAGACTAAAGGGAGAGTGTTGAAAGAAAATATTAGTTTAAAAAAAAGTTGTGCCTTAGAATACAGTCTCTCTAAAATGGCTTTAGATAACAGCCTCTTGCCTTTTCAACTAAATTCTTTCTTCCCTAATTTGAAATATTACAGTTTGGAAATGTCAAATAATACATTAAACGTAGGCTTTAGGCCATGAATTTTATAATGAATTCAACATTCCTCTATTTGCTGACCAATAATGAGAAGTAGAACTTGCCTATGACAAGAAATGTTGCTGGGGGAAAAAGAAAAAGAACAAAGTGGTAAAGACCTACATCTCACATTAAATTTTAGAATGTCCTCTAAATTTTTATTCCAAAGCCTTTGACACTGTTCCCCTAGCATCACACGATCACCAACCCTTTGCTAAAGGTGATCTCTTCTGTAGCGAGAAAAAGAATTTAGCAAGACGTGAAATCTTAAAAAATAAATAAATAAGTGATTGTCCCTCAGGAAATAAGACCCTTAGTTGGAACATTCCTTTGGCTCGCCACATAAGCAGTTATCCTTTTAGACCTAAAATGAACACTAGTGAAATTAGGAAGGGTCTGAATTGCACGGCAGACTAAACAGCATAGGAGATAAAAATTCACACACACACACACACACACACACACACAGCCTGACAAAAGGAGAGACATTTTAGGTATGGAGAATGAATCCCTCAAGTTGGCTAATTTCTAGAACCTTCATGAATGTTCCACAGACTCAATATTTTATAAAAGTTAAGCTTTTCCCACCATGCATACATAGTTGTACATGGCAATGAGATTCTCATGCCCAGCCACAAGATAAGGGGTGTTTACAGAAGGACTACAGAAACATCTTGTATTCCCAAACTTCAGTAAAAGCTCTTTTGGCAGCTCTTCCCTGAGGTCCCCAGCCCCTGAAACTTACAACACCCTCCCCCGCAGAGATAGGATCACTCTGGCTCACTTCCTTCAGGGTATTTTTCCTGCCTCCAGCACACAATGCATTAGAAAGGAAATAGCAGAACTGGAAGCTTGTCACTACCTGTCCAAGACGAGCAACGTGACAGTCCCCTTCCTGTCTGGTCTCTAGTCTTCCTTCATCCCTCTCCAAATGCTTTCTGTTGGGGGCTTCTGGATGTGAGACTTATCTGGATGCTAACTCATCCTGCTAGCTTCCTGCAGGAAGCTCCAACTCATGTTCTAAGCATTCCTGTGGAAGTGTCCTCTCCTCTGTGCAGAGGTGTTTGCATCCAAAGGTGACCACCAGCAGTTGCATCCACATAGCCCTGTGGCTTGCCACTTCTCCAGGGCAGAACTGGGTCCATGAGCAGGCTCTGAGACCCAAGAAAGAAGGTCTGCTGCTCTGGAGAAGAGACTTTCATCTGTGTTCTGTCATTTGGCAAACCCCAGCTGAGCTCCCACTCGCAGAAAGGTCCTCAGCCACTGGATAGCATGGTGGTGTTCAAAGAGAAAAAGGTGTCATTGATAAGTTCTATCTGTTTTATGACAGTCTGCTCTGGTGCCAGGTAAGACTTATTACCTTTTGAACAAAATCTACAGCCAAGTGTCATAACTATTTCAATCACCAATTATTAAATGGAAATGAAAATTTTTAAAACTGGGGTAGTAATATTTACACCAGACAAAAATAGATTTTAAAGCAAAGGCTATAACAAGAGACAAAGGGCCCAGTGATTCCACTTCTGAGAATTTATCTGAAGAAACCCAAAACACTAATGCAAAAAGACGTGTGACTCCATCTGTTCATTGCAGCACTATTTACAAGATATGGAGGCAACCTGCACGTCCATCAGTAGATGAATGCATGAAGGAGAAGTGGTACATATATACAATGGAACATTACTCAGCCATAAGAAAAGAATGAAATCTTGCCATCTGCAACAACATGGATGGACCTAGAGGGTAAAATGCTGAGTGAAGTAAGTCAGAGAGAGAAAGACAAATGCCATATGATTTCATTGTTTGTGGAATCTAAAAAACAAATAAATGAACAAACAAATCAGAAACAGACGCATAGATACAGAGAACATTTTGATGGTTGCCAGAGAGGAGGATGGTTAGGGGGCTGGGTGAAAAGGGGGAAGGGATTAAGATGTGCAAATGGCCAGTTATAAAAGCAGTCATGGGGATGTAAAGTACAGCATAGGGAATATAGTCAATAATATAATAACTATGTATGGTGTCAGATGGGTACTAGATGTATTGGGTGGTCACTCTTTAAGTTATATAAATGTCTAATCACTATGTTGTACACTTGAAACTAATATAATATTGTATGTCAACTGTAACTGAAAAATAAAAAAGTATAGAATAAAAAGTCCAGGTAGAGTGTGGTGCATCACGGATTGTCGTGTGGAAGGTGTGAGTGGCTGGCCGTTCTTGTAGACCCCAATGCAACAGAACTTAGGCACCACCTGCCACGAAAGCCTAGGCCCTGGATGTTTCAGCACCCAGTTAGTGCAATGCCTTCAGGAACCCCATCAATGTGCAGTGACCACAGGGTGTACGGGCTCAGGAATGGGACATAACAGATGTGGGGGAAGTGCCTCCTGTTCTACTGATCAAACTTCCCGTTCCTGGCAGGATAGGACAATATAGCAGCTGGGGATGTGGGGAGCTGCTTCACAGCAGTCGCCACACTCCAAGCTCCACAGGAAACAGAGAAGCATGGCAATGTTAACAACTGGGTGCTTACAGTGGGCCCATCAAATGATTAATTCTGCCAGTCACCCAAAGAAGTAAGGACTATTATTACTCCATTCTACAGATGAGGAAACTGAGGCTAAATGAGATGAGATGACTTATCTAATAAACGCAGAGTCAACACTGAGAGCTCAATGGGGAAACAGCAAAGGAACCAAGTATCTATTAAGTCACAGTCCCTGTGGGTTGCTCTCAATCTAGGATAGGTCTCTGGTGTGAAAAGTTTGTGGTGGACTCTGCAGGGTTACCCCTATATCTATAATGGAGGATTTCTCACCTGAAGGATTCACCTCATGAGTGGATCATCATTTAAGTCAAGGGTTGGCAATACTTTGGAAGATTGATTCAAACTGCAGATTTCCAGGCCACATCAGAAGAGATTCTGATTTAATTGGTTTACTGTGAGGTTCTTTTTTTGTTTTTTTTCAATTTATTGGGGTGACAATTGTTAGTAAAATTACATAGTTTCAGGTGTACAATTCTGTATTACATCATCTATAAATCCCATTGTGTGTTCACCACCCAGAGTCAGTTCTCCTTCCATCACCATATATTTGATCCCCCTTACCTTTATCGCCTACCCCCCACGCCCCTTACCCTCTGGTAACCACGAAACTATTGTCTGTGTCTATGAGTTTTTGTTTCTCATTTGCTTGTCTTGTTCTTTTGTTGGTTTTGGTTTATATACCACATATCAGTGAAATCATATGGTTCTCTGCTTTTTCTGTCTGATGTATTTCACTTAGCATTATATTCTCAAGATCCATCCATGTTGTCACAAATGTTCCTATATCATCTTTTCTTACCGCCGAATAGTATTCCATTGTGTATATATACCACAACTTCTTTATCCATTCACCTATCGAAGGACATTTTGGTTGTTTCCATGTCTTGACCACCGTAAGCAAAGCTGTAATGAACATAGGAGCACATGTGTCTTTATGAATAAATGTTTTCAGATTTTTTGGGTAGATACCCAGGAGAGGGATTGCTGGGTCATATGATAATTCTATTCGTAATTTTTTTGAGAACCTCCACGCTGCCTTCCATAACGGCTGCACCAGTCTGCATTCCCACCAACACTGTCTGAGGGTTCCTTTTTCTCCACAACCTCTCCAACACTTGTTACTATTTGTCTTGTTGATGATAGCCATTCTGACTGGGGTGAGGTGATATCTCATTGTGGTTTTGATTTGCATTTCTCTGATGATTAGTGATGTTGAGCATTTTTTCATATGTCTATTTGCCATTTGTATGTCCTCTTTGGAGAAATGTCTCTTCAGGTCTTCTGCCCATTTTTCAATTGGGTTGTTTGTTTTTTTGTTGTTGAGTTTCATGAGTTCCTTGTATATTTTGGATATTAGCCCCTTATCGGAGGCACTGTTTGCAAAAATCTTCTCCCATTCAGTTGGTTGCCTCTTTATTTTGTCGATGGTTTCTTTTGCTGTGCAGAAGTTTTTAAGTTTCATATAGTCCCATTCGTTTATTTTAGCTTTTACTTCCATTGCCTTTGGAGTCAAATTCATAAAATGCTCTTTGAACCCAAGGTCCATAAGTTTAGTACCTATGTTTTCTTCTATGCAGTTTATTGTGTCAGGTCTTATGCTTAAGTCTTTGATCCATTTTGAATTAATTTTGGTACATGGTGACAGATAGCAGTCCAGTTTCATTCTTTTGCACATGGCTATCCAATTCTCCCAGCACCATTTATTGAAGAGGCTGTCTTTCCTCCATTGTATGTTTTTAGCTTCTTTGTCAAAAATTATCTGTCCATATTTATGTGGTTTTATTTCTGGGTTCTCAATTCTATTCCATTGGTCTGTGTGTGTGTGTGTGTTGTCCTTACCAGGTTTTGGTATCAGGGTAATGTTGGCCTCATAAAATGAGTTAGGGAGTACTGTCTCTTCTTCAATGTTTTGGAAGAGTTTGAGCAGGATTGGTATTAGATCCTCTTTGAAGGTTTGGTAGAATTCAGTAGTGAAGCCATCTGGTCCCGGACTTTTGCTTTTTGAAGGTTTTTGATGACTGTTCAACTTCATTACTGGTGATCGGTCTGTTTAGATTTTCCAGTTCTTCATGGTTCAGTCTTAGAAGGCTACATGTTTCTAAGAACTTGTCCATTTCTTCTAGGTTATTGAATTTGGTGGCATATAGTCCTTCATAGTATTCTTGGATGATCCTTTGTATTTCTGTGGTGTCTGTGATAACTTCGCCTTTTTCATTTTTGATTTTGTTAATTAGTGTCTTCTCTCTTTTTATCGTAGTGAGTCTAGCCAAGGGTTTGTTAATTTTGTTAATCTTTTCAAAGAATCAGCTCTTTGTCACATTAATTTTTTCTATTGTCTTTTTGTTCTCTATTTCATTTAGTTCTGCTCTGATTTTTGTTATTTCTTTTCTTCTGCTGACCTTGGGTTTCATTTGTTCTTCTTTTTCTAGTTCTTTAAGGTGTAACATGAGATTATTTATTTGGGATTTTTCTTGTTTCTTGAGATAGGCCTGTAGTGATATATATAAATCTCCCTCTTAAAACTGCTTTCGCTGCTTCCCCAAAATTTTGGTAGGATGTATTTTCATTCTCATTTGTTTCTATGTATCTTTTGGTCTCTCCTTTAATTTCTTCTTTGACCCGGTCATTCTTTAAAAGTATGTTGTTTAATCTCCATGTCTTTGTGTTTTTTCCTGCTTTCTTTTTGCAGTTGATATCCAATTTCGAAGCCTTGTGATCAGAGAATATGCTTGGTATGATTTCAATCTTCTTAAATTTGCTGAGGCTGATTTTATGTCCCAATATATGGTCTATCCTTGAGAATGTTCCATGTACACTAGAAAAAAATGTATAGTCTGATGTTTTAGGATGAAGTGCTCTATATATGTCAATTATGTCCATTTCATCTAATGTGTCATTTAGGGCTGCTATTTCGTTATTTATTTTCTGTTTGGATGATCTATCCATAGCTGTCAATGATGTATTTAAGTCCCCTAGTATAATTGTGTTTTGGTCAATTTCTCCCTTTAGTTCTGTTAGTAGTTGCTTGGTATATTCTGGTGCTCCCTGATTGGGGGCATAAATATTGATGACTGTTATGTCTTCTTGTTGTATAGTCCCCTTTACCATTATGAAATGTCCATCTTTGTCTCTTGTTATCTTTTTCACCCTGAAGTCTGTTTCATCTGATATCATTATGGCTACACCTGATTTTCTCTGGGTACCATTTGCTTGGAGTGTCAATTTCCACCCTTTCACTTTGAGTCTATGCTTGTCCTTGTAGCTGAGATGTGTCTCTTGGAGACAGCATATGGTTGGGTTTAGTTTTTTTTATCCAATCTGCTACTCTGTGCCTTTTTAATGGAGGGTTCAGTCCATTTACATTTAGGGTGATTATTGACATGTGAGGATTTCCTGTCATTCTAGCTTTAGTTTTACATTTAGGGTGATTATTGACATGTGAGGATTTCCTGTCATTCTATCTTTAGTTTGTGTCTCCATTGTTTCTTTGCCTTTTTGTTGTTGTCTATTATTTCTGTGTGGTGGTATTCTATGATGTTTCCCTCTGTTATTTCTTTTATTACAGTATATATTTCAGTTCTGGATTTTTTTTTGAGTGGTTACCCTTAAGTTTATGTAAAAGAAAGTTTGATATTTAGAGTATTCCATTTTCTTCAGCACGCTTACTTTCTCCATTCCCATATTCCGGTTCAGGCCTTTATTCTCCCCCTTTTTATGTTTTGGTTGCCACAAATTGTCCCTGCTGATGGTGGTCGAATAGCTTCCTTTAGTATTTCTTGTAGTGCAGGTTGTGTATTAGAAAATTCCCTCAGCTTCTGTATGTCTGGAAAGGGCTCTATTCCTTCTTCATGTCTAAAGGATATCTTTGCTGGATATATTTTTCTTGGTTCATAATGTCTCTCTTTCAATAGTTTGAATATTTGGTGCCACTCTCTCCTGGCTTATAGAGTTTCTGCTGAAAAATCTGAGGATAATCTAATGGGCTTTCCTTTGTAGGTTACTGTCTTCTTTTCCTGGCTGCCTTGAGGATTCTTTCTTTGTCGTTGATTTTAGACAGCTTCAATACAATGTGCCTTGGAGATGGTCTGTTGGAATTGAGGTAATTAGGTGTTCTATTTGCTTCTTGGATTCGAGGATCCGGTTCTGTCCACAAGTTTGGGAAGTTCTCATCGACAATTTGTTTGAATATATTCTCTGTTTCCTTCTCTCTTTCTTTTCCTTCTGGTATGCCCATTATTCTTATATTGCTCTTTCTGATGGAGTCAGAAAGTTCTTGTAGAGTTCTTTCATTTCTTTTAAGTCTCAAGTCTCTTTCTTCTTCCATCTGTGTCATTTCCAGGTTTCTATCTTCGATGTCACTGATTCTTTCCTCCATCTGGTCCACTCGACTACCTACGCTGGTTATTTCATTCTTAATTTCTTCTGTTGAGTTCTTAATCTCCAGAAATTCTATTTGTGTTTTGTTTTTTTTAATTTCAATCTCTTTCGTAAAATGCTCATGCTGTTCTTTGATTGTGTTTCTGAGTTCATTAAACTGCCTTTCTGTGTTTCCTTGCATCTGTTGAGTTTTTTCAGAACTGCAATCTTGAATTCGCTGTCATTTAAGTCACATATTTCCATATCTTTAAGTTCCTTTTCTGGAGATTTTTCACTTTCTTTCTGACCTGTCTTGTTGCCTTGGTTATTCATGACAATTACTGATTTATTATTTCTCTTCCTAGACATCTACAGTAGTGGCTTCTGCAACAGGTTGATTGGAAGACGTCTTTCTTTTGTTTTCCAGTACTTGTTGGTAGAATGTTTTATTTTCTCTCCAACTGCAGCTTTTTTTCTCTCTCACACTGTAGTGCTATGTTTTCTCTGTGCTATTCCAGCTTCTCACACAATTGGGGCATTCCCTGGGAGATGGGTTTCTCCTCTGTTAATAGTTCGCCTGGGTCACAGGGCGCAGTGTCCGTGTGGGTATGCGGAAAGCTTTTGAAGTTCCAAAGCTCTTCCTGCACCAGATTCAGAGCCCATATGTTTCAGAAGTTCTATTTACCTCTGCGGGGATCTGCCCAGATAGGTGGGGCCAGGGGTGGGGTGAGTTGTGAGAGGTGGCCCAGAGCAATGGTTATGACCACCACCACAGATGGTCCTGCTTCCACAGCTCCCTCCCCCTTTCTGGAACTAGTTCGGCTGTGAATCTGTGTCTGCAGTCCACAGTTCTCAGAACAGCAAATATTCTGTTCTTTTGATCTGACACTACTACTGTTCCTCTTCTAGCACTGGGCAGGTGGGGGCGGGGAGAGCTTTGGGAATGTAGGGAGGGGGCGGCTAGTCTCAGTGCCTATGGCTTCTGTTCTCTTCTCGGCAGTGAGGGCTTAAATCACCATTTTCAGCCTTCTTCCCTCAGTCTTTTCTCCGAGGTCTCTGCCATGAGTGTTGGGTTCAGATGTGTTGTGGGGACAGAGCCCCAGAAAGCAGTTTCTAGGCTCTCGGCCTCACACAGAAAGGTACTGGCTCAGGTAGTAAATGGCCATCAACTGTGATTGGATGGCCATCAGCTGTGGCTAGTTGGCCGTCAGCTGTAACCAGTGAGCCATTGGCCACTAATATAACTGCTGTGGCTACGCTAGCAGAAAAATGGGGACTAGCAAGAAGATGGTGGCTGAGCTAACAAGAGCGGATTGCAGAGAGGTGGATGCCACCAGAGAGAATATAGTGATATGACTCCCCTACTTATGTCTCCGTGGGTTTCCTTTTTGGCCTCACCATATCCTGTGTTCTTATGTGGGGAACGGGAGCAGAGACCCCGCATGACTTCCCGCATGACACGTGTTATATGCTGCCCCCTCAGCCCTGTGGGCCATAAACGGAGCCCTAGCAGTCTGAGTTCTTCCCTCTCCCGCAGCTGCGGTAGTTCCAGGATGCAGCGAGCTAGGAGCACTGAGCTAGGTACGTCCTGCGCCTGCGCGGCTCTGTATCGCACTTCTCCTTTCCCTCCTCCCCCGCTCCCGCGATTCACCCACCTTTAGGTGAATTCAGTAGTGGGCCTCTTTGTCTTGCCTGTCTGCTATGCAGGGATTCCTTTGTGGAGTCATGTGGAGTCATTCCTTTGTTCAATTAGTTGTAAATTCCAGGGGAGATTTACAGAGGCTCACCTCATGCCGCCATTTTGATGACATTCATCAGGTATTTTTTTAAAGTCCTCAAAGGGATTCAAATATGCAGCCAGGTTCTAGTTGTTCTTCAGGGGTATGGGGACATACCCCTTAGTCAGCATGGACACCTGTCACTCTGCTCTCCTTCCCATCACCTGTGGACCAGAAATTGGAAGTAAGGGGAAGTCACTAAAGAGGTTCTGGGAAATTTGCAAAGGAAGTGGAGAGCTTCCATCTGTTTCTGGATGGTACAAGTCAACAGGCCCTATGGGTCAAGGAGAGTAGGTGAAGTCAGAAGGACACCAAGTTTAGGACAAGCAGGAAGCAGAGGGGAAAGAAGCTTTGGAATAAGGGCAGTGGTGGCTCAGTGAGCATGCCTACTCCTTTTGCAAAGTCTTGGACACCTCATGACAGATGAAGTGGAATTTTAAAAGTATGCCAGCATTTTTATTAACACTTCTAGTAGTGTGAATTCCTAGAATTGTTCTAAGGCAATAAGTCACTCATTGGAGCACATTATTAAGGCACAAAAAGTCATGTGAGTGGCCTCTCTTGGGTATGTAATAACTACCTGGTGTTAGGGTCCTGGAAGCCTGTTGAGGGCTGCCCTTACTGAAATCCCTGGGTACACTGAACTGGTTGCTTCAGGAGACAGATAAATTTTCTTAGGAGCTGTATTAGTTTCCTGTTGCTGCTGTAACAAATTATCATAAACTTAGTGGCCTGAAGTAACACAACTTTATTTTCTTATAGTTCTGGAGGTCAGAAATCTAAAATGAATTGGCAACAGTGTGCATTCTTTCAGGCGACTCTAGGGGAGAATGCATTTCTTTGTCTTTCCCAGCTTCTAGAGGATGCTATTCCTTGGCTCATAGCCCCATACCACTCCAACAAGTTAACAGGCTCTGTGGGACAGGGAGAATAGGTTTCTATTGTCACCTCTCTGACTCACCTGACTCCCTCTTACAAGGACCCTTGGGCAAACTGGATAATTCAGGATAATCTCCCCAAGGTGAAGATTATTAACTTAATCACATCTGCAGAGTCCTTTTTATCATATAAGGTTACATATCCACACATTTGGGGACCACCATGTAGATATCCTTGGGGGCTACTGTTCTGCCTACCACAGAAGCTTACTGGGAGGAATGGATCAAGATACCTAACATTTTGATATTCAATGTTACCAGAGTCTCACTCATGGATTGTGTTGGTCCCAAATAATTCCACTGTCAGCAAATCAAGCCAGGGACCTACCCACAGGGCACTGCCCATGGCAGAAGGGGTGTCTGCCTGGGTGGCCTGGAAGTGCTCCGAAGGCACGGTTGCACCAGGAGCCTGTAGACCCACCCACCCTGGCACAGGACCGTGCTTTAGAGGCAACATTCTGGGGTATGGGCAGGAACAAAAAGCAATTTAGGTGAGCCCATATCAGGGTTCGTTAGGGAGGCCTGCCAACATGGATATCACTGCCACTCTGGACCTGCCTCTTCCAGAGGGCTTATGACCTGTCTGCCTGAGTGGCTCTGTGAGGGCTGTTCAGACTTTCCTTAGGGGGAAGAAGGAAGGACTCATGAGGAGAGACATGGCATCTTGCTCATATGTGCAGAGAGTATATGCACAACTACCTGGAGAGATAAAAGACTCGGCCATATTGCACCCCAGAGTGCTGATGGGAATGATGTTAGATCACAACCTAGTGCTCTGAAAATCTGCCTGACGAAGGCAAGCATGGGGTGATAGGACTCAGGCCTCTTCAAGTTTAATGGTCACATGTATCCCCTAGGGAGCCTTGTCAAGACACAGACTGTGATCTAGTGGGTCTGGGGTGGGGCCTGAGATTTGCATTTCTAATTAGCTCCCAGGGGTTGCTGGTGCTGCCGGTCCAGTCCTGACAGCTCTAAGCAGCAAGGGCTTGGAGCAGGGCTGGTGTTGTGGGCCTGTGACTGTGTAGTCACATGGGCCCTGGCAATTAGGACGCAGTGCTTGGTTTAATGCTCTGCTGCTGCCATTTTGAAATTCTTAATTCATTTTTTAACAAGGGGCCTCACATTTTCATTTTGCATTTACAAATTATGTATTGGTCCTGCTTTAGCATCAGAGCTGGGTTCAAATGATCACTAGCACCATGTGCTAGAGAAAGGTCTTTTGTTTCCATGCTCATTTCCTTTGAGTATAAATAAGGCTACTGGTAGTTACTGGGAGGGCGAGATGAGATGTGTAAGACCCAGACTGGGGGTCTACATGTGACGACAAGCAGCTGCTGAAATGACCCATGTAGTTACTACTACCATTACTAACAATTGCTGAGTGCTAATTTGTGTCAATATAGGCATACTTCTTGTGTGTGTGTGTGTGTGTGTGTGTGTGTGTGTGTGTGTGTTTCACTTTACAGTATTTCACAGACATTGCATTTTTTACAAATTGAAGGTCTGTGTCAACCCTGCATGGAACAAGACAATTGGTGCCATTTTTCCAACAGCGTTGACTCACTTTATGTCTCTGTATCACACTTTGGTAATTGTCTCAATATTTCAAATGTTTTCATTATTGTTATGTTCGTTATGGTGATCTGTGATCAGTGACCTTTGATATTACTATTGTAATTGTTTGGGGCACCACGAATCACACTCGTCTAAGATGGCAAACTTAATTGATAAATTTGTGTGTGTTCTGACTGCTCTGTTGACCCCATCTCTTTCCCTGTCCTTGGGCCTTCCTATTCCCTAAGACATAACAATATTATTGTTGAAGATTATTGAAATGACAGCAAAGGATTTAGAATATTACATAAACTAGTTAATAAAGCAGCAGCAGGGTTTGAAAGGATTGATTCCAATTTTGAAAGACGTTCTACTGTGGGTAAAATATTATCAAACAGCATTGCATGCAACAGAGAAATTGTTTGTGAAAGGAAGAGTCAATCCATGTGGCAAACATCATTGTTGTCTTATTTTAAGAAATTTCAACCCCAACCTTCAGCAACCACCACCCTGATCAGTCAGCCATCATCACTGAGGCAAGATCCTCCACCAGCAAAAAGATTATGACTTGCTGAAGGCTCAGATAATGGATGGCATTTGTTAGCAATGAGGCATTTTTAAATTAAGCTAAGTATATTGTTTTTTTTAGACAATGCTATTGCACACTTAATAGACTACAGTATAGTGTATCCATAACTTTTATATGCATTGAAAAACAGAAATTCACACGACTCCCTTTATTGCAATATTCGCTTCACTGGGGTGGTCCAGAACCAAATGTGCAGTATAGCTGAGGTATGCTTATACGACACTATACGACTTTCTTTCTTTCTTTTTCTTTTCTTTACTTCTTTTTTTCTTTTTTTTTTTTTTTTTGCTATTTAATTCTTAGCAATCATTTCCTCTTTAATCTCATCTAATTGATATTAAAGCCTTGTGATTACCTTTGTTTTAATGCTGATCTGGCGCCATTGCAAGCCTAAAGGAAATAGGAAGTATTTTTATAAGGGAAACTCTGTAACCCCAAGGCCAGCTATCTCCTCATAACAGTGTCTACCACAGTTCTTTCTAGATGTCTCACTCAAATCCTTACAAGGCTGGTTGGTCACACTATCAGATGTCATAAGTTTCCCCTGGAATCTGCTGCCTGTGGACTGACACTCTCTAGCCAGGTAACAAAAAGGGTACCAGAGTTTAGGCAAGAGGGTTTGTCAGAAGGTCCAAGGTAAAAAATCAAGATGTGTATGATAAATTAGTTTTTTCCTGTATGTAACAAGAATGACTACCAAATAAAGCATACGAAGAGTACAGCTGTAAGTGCAAAAGATAGAGTCAACAATCTCCCAAAGCCACACATAGGCTAAATCCAATGTCTTGATATGATTCACCTCTTGATGTAACTTCACCTGCTTCTTTCTTGGTTCTGTCTGACTTGGAGTGATGTCCTTATAGGAAAGCGTCAGGTTCCCATCTCTCTTTGGTGCTCCCCTCCCCATGTGTATAGTACAGCCTTCAGTGATGCAGTCCTCTCAGCTGCTTCCAAAGTAAAAGCAAATTGGAAGTTCAGTGTAGTCCACTGATATTTTAGCACAATTATTCCCAATCTTAGCTGCACCCTGACATCACCAGGGTTACATTTAACACATACCAGTGCCTGGGCCCCACCTACAAAGATTTTGATTCAATTGGTTGGGGAAGGTCCAGGCATTAGCACCTTTTAGAAGCCCCCAGTTGAGTCTAATGTCAGCCAGGTTTTAAAAAGACAAGGTTGCTTTAACCCCAAGCTAATTATACAAGGATCAGAGTGTGGTGGCTAAGAGCATATGTGCTGGACACATAATGTCTGAGTTCAAATCCCTGGGCTCTTACTGGTTGTGTGGCTTTGGCAATTTACTGAACTCTGTGCCATGGTTTCTCCATCTTGTGAAATGGGAGAGAGAACTGTCCCTCCTTCATAGAGCTGCTGTGAGAATTCAATGAGATTTCCTACATAAAGCACATGGTAAGCACTATGCAAGCTTTCAATAATTAAATATACTTTACACATGGTAAAGCATAGTACGTGATTTATGAAAAAGCTGTAATAGATCTTAGAGTATTTTTGCTTAGATTAAATGATTTAAAATTTTTGTGAGGTGTGAGATTTAACTTATTTTCGGATTCTAATTTTAAAGCCTTTTTTGGACTAGTTTTCCATCTTTTCCTTGTCTCCAGTTTGCCTGTGTTGGTAGAGAAACAACAACAACAAAAAGACATCAGATTGCCTTCAAATCTCCTGCACAGGCTGTATCGCTAGCAGGTCTGTCCAATTGAAGCTAATTAGCAAATGTATATTTTTCTTTTGCGCAAAAGTGTACAGAAAAGCTTCTCATCATTAGCAAGGCTTAAGTTCCAAAGACTGTGATCCTTGCAAAGAATTCATGCTGGTAGAAGCAGCAGGATAATATTGGGCTGGGAATCAGGTTCCCGCATCTAGAGCTGGCTCTGGGGAATGCCTATAAAACAAAGAGATAAAGTTAGTGACTCCAGAGCAGCAAATTCTCAAAGTGTGGTCTCTGAGCCAGCAGCATCTGCATGCCCTGGGAACTTGTTAGAAATGCATATCTGAGGCCCCACCCCAGACCTGCTGAATCCAAAACTCTTGCTGGATGGGGCCCAGCTGTCTGTGTTTGACTCAGATGCTGCTAAAATTTGAGACCCATGCTTTAGTACATTTTCTCCAAATCTGAAAGTACACATTTCTGTTTTGTCCAGTAAATTAAAATGAGAAATTCCCTACAGCAATTCTCACCAAATTCTTATCTTTCACATATGAAAACTTATTTTTTAGGAAACTGTGGCATAAACCAGAACTACTGTAATGTTAATTAAAAGTATTAGTCAATGATTCATTTGGTTGACATGTTTTGGAACTATCTAGTTCAGTTTGTTTATTGTCAATGTTTCTGTCTGTCAAAGGGGCTAAATTGTATATGTATATCACCGTAGGCATTTCCTTTCTGTTATGAACTTCTGAGTTTTATTTACTCGTCTTTTTGCTCTTTTAGCTGTTTTTACTGGTTTTGAGTGATTTATGCCAGATCACCATAATGTTGTTATATTTTACTGATTTATTTCAATTATAAGTTCAGAGTAAGAGATTAGAAATAACATGTGATAACCTTTTACCTATATGATAAGACTTAGAAATACTTCATTGTTAAAAAAAATTTTTTGTGCGATGTATTTGCTTGGTATAAGCTGTGCACTCACATTTATTTTTATGATTTCTTTTGCTGAAATTTGTCTATTTTCTTAGCAAAATAAAATAAAATAAATAGCCATAAAACAATGACCTTATACTGTGTTTTAAAATATACTATAATTTCCCTTTTCTAAGGCATAAAACAGTTTTAATTAAATGTTTTTTATAAAAGGACAAATATCAGGGAGACTATCAAGAAGAATATCAATAACTACTAAATTATATTATTATACTTACAATTCTAGTATTCACTGCAATGTTTGGGTATTACGATTTCCTTAAAGAAAATAGTTACTGTACTACCACCACAATGAATTCTGAAATTTAAATAAAAGTCACCCTTCTTTTTAAAAAAATTAGTTAATAGGATATTTTATACAGATAATACCCAGATTTATGTAAAGTTAAAATTTTCAAGTTTTGTGGCTTCTATCCATATGGATTCCTTTACAATTCCTCAATATAGACTATCTAAATCTGAAAGATTTATGAGCCGAGACATTTAAATATGAAAGATGCTTTCACATATCAAGAAACTGATTTCTTTGTTCTGAGCAAAACAACACATAAAAGTTTAATTTCATTGTTTCTAAATGATTCTGTGATTTTTGACAAAACTCCGTAGTCCCTTAATCAGTGTTCTTCTGTGATGGATGATACCACTTTATATATGTGTAGTGTTTTTTAGTTTTCAAAACCCTTTCATGTAGATATGCTGAACAATCTGGGGAGATAAGGCTGGATGAGTATTACTATTCCTTTTTCCTATATGAGAAGACTGAGATGATGAAAGTTTACTCCCTTCTTCAGAACTGGGACTGCAGCTGGGGCTTCTGACTCTGAGAGGGGTTTCTACTTTCTACAATTCCTATTACACCAATATAGTCCATCCCAATTAGAAGCAGTTCCGCAATGATTCATGAAGCTTCACAGGACAGATGGCAGTGACTCTACCAAATTGAGAGTCAAGAATGAGAAACTCTTCTGAGTCGGCTGCAAACTCCTGTTACTACATAACTTTATCCACATATAAACATAAGCAAATGGTCTCTGATTCACTAATTTAAAAAATCCTAAAGAAAAGTGAACTTCTGGATCTTGGTGAAACGTTCCAGATATTGTTTTAAAGTGTTCAGAACATTTTCTGATTCTTTTTGAGGTTCATGTGGGAGGAGAGAAGCACCCTAGACAAAGTTATTGGGGGTCAGAGTGGAAATTGGAGTGCAGGTTAGGAGGTCTCGAGGAGAGCAAGTTCTGTCTTACATACCCAGAGTCTATAGAAATGTGATAGGAAAGTGAATGGATTGAGCACTGGCTTAGAATGGACGTTCATAGTTGGTGAGTGGAGGGCATGTCTGCATTTGCATGAGGCATTTCCCAAAGGTCAGATTGCTATTCTTTAAAAATAGATGGTGAAATATTATGACCCCAAGTTTTGGAGTCAGACTGCTGGGTGCAAAATGTGACTCTAACACATCCTTGCTGTGTATTTGGGGCAAGTTACTCTGTCTGGGTCTTCATCTTTACAGTGAGGAGAAGAACCAGGGGTATGCTGGAGCCAGCTTGCACTTGCCCACGAGAACCTGTTTTACACTTCTATTCCCACAGCAGCATTTAGTGATATAATATTGGTAGGTTTGAATTGGCCATGGTGGGAGTACTTCTACCGTAGAAACTGGCAAAGCTATAAAGCAGAGCCTTTTTTCTGTTTACATATTTATGTATAAATATATGTGCAGAGCTGATGTGCAACATTTACCAGCACTGGAAATATCTTTCCACAATGATTGACAGCATTAATTGAAATAAGTTATATCATTGACTGGCATAGGGGCTGGGATATGGGGGGACTTCAATTAATGGGAGCTGCTGATTTTAATAACAGTAGAAATAGCAACAATGATAATCCCTTCCTTTTCCTTTTAGGCAGTCTTAGGGTCAGACCCCGGCTCCACTTCAGTGTCATTTCGGGTAAACTTACTTTACCTCTAAATCATACTATATCAATTTACTTGGACTACACTTGTTTCCAGAGAGATGTGAGATACCAATTTTTTGTCTTTCTTTGCTCCCTTCAGAATCCCTTTATATCTCCCTGGATGTCCAGAAATTTCTCCCTATTGTACTTTTAATATGAGCATCCATGAGAGCACACTCAAAATTCCCGAAACCCATCACATAACTTTACCTGGACTATTTGGACCTGATGCCATAGCATCTGGCTTTTGGCTTTTGTAACAATGGCTCACATTAAGGCAAAGCTAGGAACATCCCCAGGGTATTTCCTGGACTTTGTTCTCTTTTAGATTTAAGTCATTCTGTTTTCAAGTGGCTGAGGTACACTAGACATAGAAAAGATGAGAAACTCTCTCTTCCCCACCCAGTTCGGTAAAGAAAGTTCATAGGCTGCTCAGAAAATCCCAAGGAGTCAAATTATGGATGATAGAACCCTGAAATGCTCCCCCAAATTCCCAGCAGTCCAAGGGGATTTCCTGGTATGTCAGAGTGGGAAAGGACCGTTAGAGTGATCTCATATAACCCATCCTCTCCTTTCACAGATGAGGAAAGAGATGCCTGAGCTTTACGTCACCTGCCTGAGGGTGCACAGCTGGGTTAAGGCTCCAGCAGAAGGGACACTTGGGTCTCTTTGTACTGCACACCCGTGGAGAGCGCTAATCCATTTCTGGAAACTCAAGAGTATTGACATCAAAGCAAATCCTGTCTGACCTCAGGGGTTATCTTCTGTAAACATCTACTAATTGGTTTTGCCAACCTGAGACCTTTATGGTCTTTCCTTCTAATTTCTCTTGTACAGTGTATTTCTTCCTCTATAAAAATAATCGTCTTCCCTCCCTGGCACACAAATACACTCTCATGGCCCCACCTTTTAACTCCCCTCTCCACAGAGGTGATAAAGCTTTCAGCTCCACCAGTGACAAGGGCCAGGCGGACTGCTTTTGTTTTGTGTCTTCCATGTGGGGAGATCTGTGGGTGTCCCACAGACTGGCTCTCTCTGGAGATTAATGACCCAGATAAAGGACTGGGTGCTGAATCTGCAAGTCTTATGGGGCTGGGGTCCTTATCAGAATGGATGCCTGCCTCCCACTTACCACCTAGTCTCCTGTCAATGTCTGTGGTCTTGAAGGCAATGGATGACAAGTTCTCAGCACCTTCCAGCAATATTGAAACAAGATGGGGCAGGGTTTTTTCATTCTTGGGTGACTTTATTATAGAACTGTATGTCTCTCCAGAAATTCACATTGGGCTAAAATGGCCTCCCTATCAGTGTGAGTTGATTGTCCTTCTTTTTAATGAGTAAGCATTAATTAAAAATAAAAATAGAAATAAAAATGAAATCAATGTGATGTTGACTTGTGTGCATGGATAACGAGTACCCAAGTGCTATTTCAAATATATTCAAAGCCAGTTCTCCAACTGGAGCGTGTGTCAGACTCAAATGGCAGGTTTATGAAAACTCAGGTTGTTGGGTTCCACCCCCACAATTTTTTTCTTCTTTTATAGAGAATAATCGACATATAACTAATAATTGACATATTGGTTTCAAGTATACAACATAATGGTAAGATATTTGTATATATTGCAAAATGACCACCATAAGTCTAGTTAACATCCATCACCATGCATAGTTACAATTTTTTTTCTTATAGTAAGAACTTTTAAGATCTCCTCTCTTAGCAACTTTCAAATATACAGTTCAGTATTGTTTAGTCACCATGCTGTATATTACCTCCCCATGACTTATTTATTTCATAACTAATTTTTTCAGAATTTCTGATTAGTAGCTCTGAGGTGGGGTCCAAGAATCTACATTTCTCGTAAGTGCTCAGGTGATGCTGATGCTGCTTGTCCAGGTATCACACTTTGAGAACCACTGCTCTAAAGCATATGGGCCAAGTTTACCTCCTGGCACTTATTGGCCTTCCCAGGTATTGAATCTGTGCACTTGGTCTCTTTTAGGAATGAGCTTATATGATTGAGCTTATTAGCCTAGACTCAGGACACACAGCACAGCCAGACCTAATTTCCAAATGAGTGGCATGCTTCTGAATGTACACAAGGGCTGTGGCTGTGAATGAATTTTAGAGAGTAATTTGCAGCCCAGCCCTGACCTGAGGAGGCAGTGTGGTCTGTCAGGGTCAGATTCCTGGGTGAGAGAAGGGCTTTCATCTGTGAAGATTCCATGGCAAGAGCAACATTTTATTCCAGGTCATTTAGTTTCTACTTAAAAGAGTGTCCCCAGGGAGTAAGCTGACGGTGAACTTTCCAGAGAATCTGTGCTATTTACATATTCAGCATGTTGGGGTAGGAATCAGCGCTGCTTAAATTATGGGTAACACAGTTTAATGGAAAGTTTGTGGTTTTCTGAGTCAAATGACTAGAGTTTATGCCATCGTTCCACCACTTGTGGCCTAAAGGAGACACTTTACCCCCTCAAGCCTCGTTGTGTAAAAAAGGGAACTCAAAATCAATCATCAGCACTGAAGAGAGAGTTGGCAATTGTGTATATAATGAAGTTCACACGAAAGGAGCAGGTCTGAGGTGAACCTCTGGAAACCTATCACACAAGCTAAGATTATGAGCAAGAAAGCCAGTGGTGGGTGGGTGTGCAGCCTCACCTGGGTCATTCATTGCTGCTCTGTTTGGGGCCCTTTGGCCACTGCTTATTAGCACAGTGACCTGGCGAAGGGGGCCCACTCACAGTGCATGCAGTTTGCACAAGCAGATTCTGAGAAAGTCCGTGCATCACATATGCTGAAACAACCATAAGCATACATTCTCCTGAGGAAGATCAATCCACGCATATGGGCACGCACACACACACACACACACACACACACACACACACACACACACAATACAAAAGCTGCCTCTGTTCATAATCCCTTCTTTAATAACTCAATATTTGTTAACAACTATCTATTACCTTTTTCTGATGAATGGGTCAGGCCTATAAATTTATCAATGTGACTTTTCATCATCTCTCAGGCAACTCCATTCCCGTAAAGTTCATTCTTACACTGGTAAATGGTAAGCATTCAATAAATAGTAATTTTATATTTGTATTATTATGAGAATAAAAAGAAATGAACACGACAGTCACTCCCTCCTTCTCTAGGGGATTTCTCTAAGTCAGTCCACACACAGTTCACTGATTTCACCTTCTCAAACAAAACAACATGCTTTCTGAAATGTTGTGGCACTGGACACAGTAGGAAAATAAATGTCAGGGGACCCAGGACTTGAAGACATAGCCAAGAATGACTTGTTGCTCAAAGTGTTATCATTGGGAACTAGGCTACACACAGGACTTCTTCCTTAAGTCCTGTCTGCCATCATAAAGAGTCAGAAGAGGGACTAAATGAGGAAACGCCCAAGCACTCTCTCTGGCAGAACAGTGGTTTAGCCAAGGTTCTCCAGAGAAACAGGACCAATAAGACTGACTGGTGGGTTGATTATAAGGAATTGGCTCCTGTGATTATGGAAGCTGAGAAGTCCCAAGATCTGCAGTCAGCAAGTTGGAGACCTAGGATTGCTGATGGTACAGCATATGAAACAGTCATCCCCTTGGAACAAATGAAATCTTTATTAGTTATCTATTGCTGAATAACAATTTGCCCAATACTTAATAGATTAAGACAACAGTAAGCATTTATTTTCTCACAGTTTTTCTGTGGGTCAGGAATCCAGGAACAATTTAGCTGAGTGATTTTAGTTCAGGGTCTCCCATGAAGTTGCAGTCAAGCTGTCAACGACCTGCAGTCATCTGAAGGCTTGACTGAGGTTGGAGGATTCTCTCCCTAGATGACGTTCTCACCAAAGCAGGAGACGTCATTTCCTTGCCAAGTTGTCCTCTCCATAGGGCTGCGTGGTTGCCCTCAAGTTATCTGGTTTCCCACAGAACAAGCAATCGAGATAATCCAACAGAAGATGTAAAATATTTTGTCTCATAAGTAACACTCCATCTTTTCTGCAATATCCTACTGGTTACATAGCTCAGCGCTGTTCAGTATGAGAAGGAACTACACAGGAGCATGAAACCAGGAGGTGGGTATAACTGGGAGTTACCCTTGGAGGTAGTAACTTATAAATCACTTTATAATCACGTATAAAGATTATTCCTGAAAAAAAAATAGAGCAAAAATTAAGCAACCTATGATATCTTACTCCTTGGCTCTACCTATTGCTTCTACAAATAACGGTCTACAAACAACTATCTCTATGTATGTCCAACAAAAAAATCAGCCTGCCTAAATATGCTATGATACTGGGATTCTTATAATGGAAAGGGGAAGGCAGGAGAATCAGAATCAGAGCAGGAGATGTGACCACAGAGGGAGAAGTCAGGGTGATGCAAGGTTATGAGCATCTCCCCTGGATTCTCCCCTCAGAGCCTCCAGAAGGGATGCAGGCCTGATAACTTGTTTTAGACTTCTGACCGTCTGAACTGTAAGGAAATAAATTTGTAGTGGCTTACAGCCACTAAACTTGTGATAATTTTTTACAATTACAATAGGAAACTAATATAAATGTTGTATCAGTGGCTACTAGATGAATAGTTTCTAATAATGGTTGAAGAATATGATAACCATCTGGAAAAAAATAAATATGGATTATTACCTCATTTCTTAAATGAGAATAAATTCCAAATATATTAGAAATTGAAGCTGATTTTTTAAATGTATTATAGGAAAAGAAAAAATGAGATATTTAAAAAATAATCTTAATATAATGAAGGAAGCCTTTTTAAGCAAAATGAAATCCATAAACTTTAAAATATAAACTAATATAATTGGATATGTAACAAGTAATGTTTATGAGTGAAAAAATTACGAAAGACAAAGTCATAAGGCAATCAACTACAAAGAATTGTTCTAACAAATATCACAAAGGCTTAATTTTCTAACTACATAAAGAATTCTTACAATTCCTACAAAACAAAGTTATCAACCATTCAATAGAAAACAAATCGGGAAAATATATAAATAAGAAATTGACCAAAAAAGAAAGACTCAGCTGGTAAACAGATGAAAAAATAATTATTCTTAATTAAACATAATTTAAAAATTCAGTTTTAAAAATGATAACCATTTTCTACCTAAGATGGTGCCAAATATATATAAAGTTTCCTAACACATAGTATATTAGTTGGAGTAAAGAAATGGTTACTCCTCTACATGGCTGATAAGTTTTAACCAGTAAATTATAACCAGTTTGGAAACCAACCCGGCAATATACATAAATTTGAAATGGATATGCTCAAATGGACCCAGTGATTCTACATCTCATAATTTAGCCTGCACATGGGTTCAGAGATATACTAGAATGTTCATTCCCACATTGCTTGCCGTAACAAAATATAGGAGACAACCTATATGTCCATTATTAGAAGACTGGGCAAATAAATATGTTATACCTGTATGCAGCCATACAAAAGAAGGAGGTTGATATTTACAAACTGATATATAAAAAATCTACAAATCTTTAAGCAAAAAATAAAAATCAAGCTGTTTTACAGTATATGCAATATAATTCTAATTTGTAGAAAATGGAAAATATTATGGCTATTATTAAAAACAATAACATTTATCCATATATTAAATGGATAATAATGTATATAGGTTTGACTGTAAATGGATAATAACATATATATACATATATACGTATAAATATATCTGTTCTACTGTACATAAAAAATATTTCTGGGAGGCTAAGTTGGTCACAGTAATTACTTCTGGGAAAGTAACTAAGGAAATCCATATATAAGAAACTTACTTTCCTTTGTGGTCTAATTTTTTTTCTAGATGCAATATTAATTTTTAATTAAAAGCAACTAATCAAAGAAATCTATATTGAATAATGAGTCACTGAGATTTTTTTTAAATTAGGGATGAGTCATAAACCTCCCAAAGGCAGATATTATCTATTATTAAAGCATTCTTTGCATGTCTTCTGTTTAGGAACTATAACGGCTCCTGAATTAATATATGCAACATGATCTCAACCAGCAAAAAAATACACACATATGCACACACACACTCTCTCAAACTTGGCAAAAATTTTTTAAAAGGTGTATATATAAACATACCAAAATGTTTAGTCTGGGGATTATCTCTATGTCATAGATATATGAGTGATTTTTTTTTAATTCTTTTTTCATATTTGACGATTAGCATGTATTACTTTTATAAAGAAATAATATAGTTTTAAATTACTGATATAATTGAGATATCTATTAGATGACCTATGTTATATTTGAAAAATATATACAAAATATATTTTAAAGCAAACGGAAATACACCAAAAGTATTAAAAGTAGATAGCTCTTATAGAACTTTATCTTTTTTGTGTTTTCCAAATTTTCTGTGATGAGCATTATTATGCTTTAAATGGAAAATGTTTTTAATGCTAGGCATAAAAATTGGGAAAATATCTTTAATATAGAGATTTAAAATAAAATGTTCAGATTCATGTAGGCTCCCTCTGATTGAACCAAATGAAAACTCTTTTCTATTTGATGGAATCATTTTTCAGAAAAGAAGAGGAAAAATATTGAGTGAGTAAGTGACCGTTTGAAACCTGATCAGAAAGCATTCATTAGAAAAACAATCTAGATAATATTATTGGAGAATAGCTTTACACTTTGAGTCATGGGAGAAACAAAGTTAGAGAATTTTCTGCTTTGTGCCTTGTATTGGTTACAATTACATGCGTGGTTTAGTAAACACCTAAAGAAAAGAGAGCAGATCGTCAGCTGTCCCAAATAGAAGACCAAAACTATCTAATTCTCACTGGAAATGATTACAAAGAAAGCTCTGAAGGGGCTCCTTGGCAGAGGTGTAGGGTTGATGTGAGAGACAGTAAGAAACCCGAACCATTCAAAACCTAAGTAAAGGGAAGAATAGTCCTGGTTTTATATTTGAGAGAAAGGGTAAAAGAAAGAACAACAGTTGGACAAAGCACAATCCAATAAGTATTAAAATATTGTAAAAGAAGATATTAATCTATATTCACACACTTTCATTTCTTTAAACTTTGTTAAATAGCATATCTATTAATTTACATAATGATTTAAACAATTAGCCATAATCAGTCTTTTTGTGGAAGGTGTGTGCTAATGCAGTTTCACTGCAATTTCAGAGCCACATAAATATTTGTTGATTATCCCAACTTTACTGACTCACTTGGCAACCACAAGACTATCGCATCCTGAGGAGAATGGAGAAGGGATGAAGTACAGACAAAAAAGAGCTTCTAAAAGGCATATTAAATTTTACAAAGATAAGGGTATTAGATTGACATGCTGCGGGGGAAATGGAAAATAATGACACAATTTTTTGGCAAATACATCTTTTATTATGCAATACGAAAAAGAACAAAGAGTGGCAAACAAACACATAGATACCCAATACTCAAATTTAACAAGTGTCAACATTTGGTCACATTTGTTTCATGTTATTACTTTCAAGAAATAAAATGTTATAAATACATTTGGAGCCCCACTGTGCTTCTTTCATGCCCTTTCCCATCCCTCCTTCACCAGGTATAACCACTCTCTTTCTCATTCACGTTACGGTATATGTAAATATCCATAAATAATACATCTGTTGTTGTGTGAGAATTTTAAATATCTATAAAAATGTCATGTTGTATTTACCTCCCACACAATGTTTTCTTCATCTCACACTATGTTTATAGGACTTAAATCACGTTGCTACATGAAGATCTAGTTCATTCATTTCAACAACTCTAAAGTATTCTGTGGATACAAGACAATTTATGAATTCTTCCATTGTTGTATATTGAGGCCTCTTCTCTTTTTGCTGTAACCCAATGTGCCATGTGTATTCTTTTCTATATCTGCTCCAGAGTTTCTTAAGTAGTGAAATTATCGCATCTTCAGGATTATACAACTGTAGTCTTAATAGACATTGCCAAATTGTCCTTCAAATTTATGAAGTATTTATACATTTTTACAAATTTATGAAGTATTTCCATCAGCTAGATATCAGGGTTTGTGTTTTCCCACATCCTTGTCAAGTTAGAATTTCAAACTTTGTTAAGTTTTGCCATTCCATTGGGAGTGAGATAAGACATCATTTTCATTTGTTCCAGCTTTCATTTTCCTGGTTAAAAGCAACATTAGCATTTTTTCATGTTTATTGACCATTCAGGTTTCCTCTTATGTTATGTGTCCATTTGTTTGTTTGTTTTTTGATTGTTTGTCTTTTTTATTTCTAGAATTTAAAATGTATTTTATAGACACTATTTCTTTGTCAGTTATATAGGTTGAAATATATTCGCCCAATCTGTAAGTTGTTGAAATATATTTGCCAATGTGTAAATTTGTCCACATTATATTTCTTTTGCCCATTGTTATTTGGAAATATTTTCCTTTAAATGTAATCAATTTATAAAAATATTTTGTTTCATGGCTTGCGTTATTTTCTTTCATTTGAGGAATCCTGCCTTATTCTAAGTCATGGTGATATTTTCTTACACTTCCTTCTAAAGGTTTTTGTAGCTTAGATTTTCATGTTTTGCTCATCTTATTCAACTGGAATTTTGTGCATGGTATGAAGTTGAGAACTAATTTCATTTTCTTCCTTATGAATAGACAATGTTTTTGTGTGGCTTAATGAATGGAACATCATCTTCTTACCAATTTGTGACGCTGTCCCTCTGTCTTTTATCACATTTTCATATGTGGTTGACCGTTTTTAAGATCTCTACTGTATCCCACTATTTTACCTATTCTTAGATTACTACCATAACCTTATTAATATAGTTTTATTATAAATCTTTAAAAACGGAAAGGCAATTCTCTCTCCCACATCTTCCAATGCTTTGCTGGTTGTGTTGCATTGTTTGTCCATACGCATCGTGACATCAGCTTCCTAATTTAGTGGAAAAGTATATTTGAAATTTGACTTGAATTGCATTGAATTTATGGACTAATTTGGAGAATTAATCACCACATACCATCATACATCTCAAAACGTTTATCTATCTTGAACCATTCATTTAACAATTATTACTGAGTGCTTACCACATGCCAGGCAGGGTTCTAGGCATTAGCTCTACAGCAATGAAAACAAAATGGACCAAAATGTTTCCTTTGTGAAGCATACATAAAGCAGTGACCAAATGAAGGCATAGATAGTTATCAAGTGGTAACTGCTATGAAGGAAATACAGCAGGGAAGGAGGCAGGGTAGAGAGAGCTGGTCGCAGGGGGAGGTATGTTTTTAATTAGGCGTGTTTATTTGACAGGGTTCAGTCAGGAAAACAAAAGCCATTCTAGGTATTTCAATAAAGAACACTTATCCATCAAATCTGATGGGAAAGCTGGGGAGTCATACAAGAAATTGTGAGGCAACCCAGAAGTTAGCAACAGCTGAAAGCTTTACCTCCGCTGAGGAAACACGTGAAACATACCTGGTACACCCTTACTCCCTGCGTCAGTTCAACGTGAGGAGGAGCCCCAAAAAGTCTCAAATGCTGATTTGATGAGGCCCTCGTGTGTCACCTGTGCAGGAGTCCGCCATTACAAAATAAGAACATTGAACCAGAAGAGCCCAACCTTTTAGGAATAGAAAAGCAAAATTTCTGTGAGTGAGTTATTAGGTATAATCACGACTTCAATTTCTTGGTTCCTGGACTTGTCATTCTGGCCTTTGGAGAAATGGCACCATATATTGGCGGCTACTTCAAAATGCATGCCACATCCTGGTAGGGCAGCATTCAACTCTCTCAGGGTGTTGTTTCCCAGCTGGTAATGCAGCAGAGGACCTCAATCAAGATCCAATCAGGAGACAGAAACTATTGAGCAATTTGAACAGACAAGATAAGTTGACTATAAAGCATGGTGGAGGATCACAGGGAGTTGGAGTAACGCGGGCTTGGCTGGTAAGAAGTGACGAGAACTATAAATAATATAGAAACAGAACATGTAAGGAATACCCTGTACCCGAATTGAATTTGGAGCTGAGGGACAATACGTTCATCGCTGGCACACTGAGTATTTGGGAAGTGACTCTAACATTCTATCAGGTCGGCTGATAAATGGCTAACTGAATGCTTGTAGTTGATGGAGAGCATAGCGAGAACCCTTTTCTGCCTTCTTCCTCTGTGAAATGAGTTCCTTGGGCAGACACATTTAAGGAACAGGGTGGAGGGAACAACACTATGATGACAAGTAAGACATTTCACCCCAAACCAGCATAGGTGATAAATTTAAATAATTGTGTCTCTCCCATATTGTCGCCTGCCATCCTGCAAGGAGGTCACCACATTCAAAGACATGAGCAACCTAATCCCTGAATTGCATCCTGAATTTGATTACTGGAGGCCCCTTCTGGTACCAATAGCTATATTAGTCAATGTCCACCTAGGAAAATGGAAACCCACTCTGAATATTTAAAACAAAGCAAGTTTAATATAGGAAGTTTGTTACATAAGTTTTGGAATACCTGAGATGTCACATAGGAAACAATGATGTCACCTAGACATAAGCAAGAGCAGGAAGCCACTAGCACCCCTCAGCTGGGGGTGCAGAGGGATGGAGTTGTGAACTGGTGCCAGGGACTGGTGTGCCCTTGTGGAAGCTGCAACCAGGTCCAGAGGGACCTGAAAGCACACCACTGTTATGATCACTGCAGGAAGCAACACCCAAGTCACAGATGGATGGAGGACACACTGACTTATCCCTCCCACCTTCCCTCCAATTTCCCATCTTCCTATTTCCCAGCTGACAGCAGAGCCTGGGAGCAATGGCAAGCAGGTATCAACCTCCCTGAGCTATAGAACAGAGCAGAGCAAAGGTGAGGAATGGATCTGAGGGTAAATGGGCTCAGGACTGACACACTGGGGGTTTGTAATTTTTTTTAAGTATCCAGGTAAGTCTGTGGATAAGCCAGGTTTGTGAACCACTGGTATATACTAGAATTAGTGTGTGTTCCTAGAAGGCAGGGACCTCATCTTATTTGTATTTATATTCCCAGACATTATTAACACAATGTCTGGCATGTAGTAGATGCTCAATAAATGATAAATGGCTAACTGAATTACTAAATTAATGAGATGCTCTGTAAAAGCTGTATAGCTAGGAGATGGATCTGTACGGGGCCTTAAAGAAGAGAAGAGTCAGAGAAAGGCAGTCTAGATAGGAGAAAGCACGGTACGAAGGGAACAGTAAGTAGGTTAAACGGCTGAAGAGGCTGGGTCATCCTGGTTGCTTTGCCAGAACATATTGCAGGGGGTAGGGGTAGAAATTGGGTCATTGGTGAAGCTATTTGACATTCTATCCAGAAAAAAGATGACGGTGGCTACACCACACTGGTGGCCTTGGAGAAAGAGAAGGGCACATACATATCAGATCTATTGCAGAGGTAGAATTGAATTGACCTTGTTTACTTCATGCCTTGCTTGCTTCTGGGGATACAGACATGAAAGACAGAAACCTTGCCCTCAAGAAGCTCACAATTTAGTGGACCAATAGTGGGCAGACAGGAGATGCAGTCAACGAAAGCCAGAATGCAACTCAGGTACAGGTTCCATCTCAGCTCAATCTCCTATCGTCCTGCCCTTACTTACATCGTTCCCACAGATGCTATAACATGTTCACATGCACCCCTTCCCACGGGCAAAGAAAGGGCTGGCCAACCCTGTCTGACTTACCATCAGGTTTATCCACACAAGTAACAGGAGTCTTCTGTTTTCCATTAAAATGTTTTTTGGTGTTTTTGTTTGTTTGTTTGTTTTTTGTTTGTTTGTTTGTTTTTAAGACTTATCCTGTTGAATGCAGGAGTCATTGGAACGATATCTATATTCAGTATAACAGATTATTTTATAGCTATGACAATTAATCATTAGTCTTTTTTCCCTCCAGCTTTATTGAGATATAACTGACATATAACACTGTATAAATTTAATGTGTACAATGTGTTGATTTGATACATTTATATACCACGCAATGATTATCACCATAGCATTAGCTACTTCCTCTACCATGTCATACAACTACCATTTCTTTTTGTGGTGAGAACATTTAAGATTTATTCACATAGCCACTTTCAAGTATATAATACAGTATTATTAGCTATAAGCATCATGCTGTACAAAAGAACCCCAGATCTGATTCATCTTATAACTGGAAGTTTATACCCTTTGACCAACATCTTCCTACTGCCCCCACCCTTGTTCAGTCTTTATTATACTACAATAGTAATTGATTTCTATCCTTCTAGAAAGACTGGTTTTTAAAGAAAATATAAAACCAAATGGCAACATTGTTTGCATGTATCAGAAAAGCCCCATTTTCACTTTTTTCTTTGTTCATTTTTTCTCTTTTTTATTTATAGCCACTGTGAATAAAAAGCAAGGTGAGAGAAAGATTGAAAGAAAACCTCACACATGGGTGGTACCTATGGGTGCTCTGTCAGTAGCATCCCTGGGCTTTTTTTGATCCCAGAATTTCAGGTATGTGGCAGCCAACTCATGTCCTTAGAAGTATGCATACCATGCTCCAGGACTCCCACTAACTGGAACGTTCCTTTGATATTCAGCCTACATATTTCTTTATTAAATTCCTTCTGAAAATTTTGAAATTATAGCCTTGATACCACCCACAGAAGTCGTTCTCCTTTGGTTGTTTATTCTATGAGCAGTTATTGCCTCATCAATCCCCCTCTTTCACTTGGTGTTCAGGAAAGAAATGTGGTTTGTATTAATATCTTCAATCGTCCTTCATAAATCAATACTCAGAGTCACTTAATTATCTTTATTGCTTTTCTTTCAACCCTCTGCTATTTACTATATTTGTCACGTTTCTCCAAACATTTTAAGACTGTTGTAGGTGTCAAATGAAATATCTATTGGCTTTTCCATAGGGGTTTCCAACTAAATTCTTTGCCAATAAAGTTGACAGTGTTGGGACAGGAATAGGTAAAAATTTTTTCTCAGAGCAAGAAACTGAGACTGCCAGCACAAAAATGAGCTGGGCAGGGCAGAGTACGCCAAGCACTTGTCCTAAATGCTTTAAGGGTATAGGGTACAAAAGCCAGGAGATAATTTAATGAAGGTGCTAGTACACATCATCTTATTTAACCAAATGAAATTTAAAAAATAAAAATAAAATTGGAGGCAGGAGGGAAGCAAGGTAAGGTGGTAACCATATGCCATAAGGAATCCTATCAAATGCAATAAAATTTGAACCAAAACTAAGAAAAAATAAAAGAATCTGATAAAATCCCCTTTTCCTAATTCCCAACAGAACAATGTAATGTTGTAGGAAGCAAGTGGGAAAATTCTAGAAAATCACTCCACTACCCTGTTTTGAAAGAATGAAGGCTGGAGGTTAGGTAGGTCCATAGCGGTATAATGAGGAAAAGCAAAAACAAAAAACAAAATAAAAAAAAGCTGCCATGTTTCACCTTCCTCAGGAATCTCTTTAGTTACAATGAGCATACAGTGAAATGTACAGATCTTACGTTAGACAAGTCTTTAAATCAACATAAAAAACATTTTCCTCAATCTATGACCACAGATTAGCTTTCCCTATTAGGTGTCACAAATATGTGATCTTTTTATATATGGCTTCTTTGGCTCAAAATAATAGCATTGAGATTTAGCCATGTTGTTACAAGTATTAGTAGTTAATTATCTTTTATTGCTGAGTGGTAGTTCATTTTATAAATATACCTTTTTTTTTATCCACTATCCTATGACAGACGTGTAGAATTTTGCCAGTTTGGGGCCAGTATCAATAAGGCTGCTATGAAAATTCTTGTTCAATGATATATGTTTTCATTTATCTTGACTAACCATCCAAGAGTGAAGTTGATGATTAGTGGGGTAGAATTATGCTTAATTTCCCCAATTCACTTCTTTCTTTTTGGTTTTCTGCTGAGATTTCCTGTCTTTTGATGCATTGTGACTATATTTTTCTTTCATGACATTGAGCCTAGTTATAATATCTGCTTAAAATCTTTGTTTGCTAATTCCAATAACATGGTCTCAGAGATTTTCTTTCATGTTGAGAATGGGTCACATTTTCTGGTTCTTTGTGTATTGAGTAATTTCAGATAGTATCCTAGATGTTCTGAATGTTATGTTATAGTGATTCTGGATTCTATAATATTCCCCCTAAGAATGTTGGTTTAATTTTTTGTTTGTTTTATTAGCAATTAACTTGGTTGAACCCACAATACAAATGCTGTGTCTTGAGTAGGAAGTCAAATGTCAGTTCAGTTCTGTATTCTTAGCTGGGCTGCTCGGCGTCTGCCTCATGCACATACAATTCAGGAGTTAGCCAGAGTTTGGGCAGGATTCGTATCCAGAAGCTTCTGCTCTCCCTCTCTAGCTGTCTCCTTTCCAGGATCCCCCTCACGTTCCAGTGGCTACAGTTTGCCCAGTATTTGTCCTCTTGCTCTTTAGGCAGCGAGGCTAAATGGAGTTTTAGATGGTACCTACTATAAGCTCTTCCCAGACTTAAAAAGGCACTCCCCCAAAGTAACTTTTCCAAGTATTGAATCCCCATCAGAATCTGAGCTTGTGTTCATCTCCAGTGCCTTCAGGTAGTTGTGCAGTTTATAATTTGTCCAGAATTTATACTTGCTGTTTATAGGAGGTTCAGCCTGGTAGATGCCTGGTAGGAGTTAGCCAATACAAAAGCAGAACCATCATTTTTTAAATTTTGTGAAACTGCCAAAGACTTATACAAAGAGCTTGACCCATTTTATCCGCCTGCTAACAATGTGTGAGAATTCCAGGTGTTCTGTTTCACCTATATTTGCTATAATCAGTCATTGTAGTCTTTCTAGTGGTTGTGATATGCATATTACTGTAATTTAATATTCATTTCCTTGATAACAGGTAATGTTAACAAGTCTTGCATTTTACTTTATTAATAGCTTCTAATTTTTAATTGGGTTATTCATATTTTTATTGTCTATTGTAAGATATATTTATATATTTTGAATGAATCATTTCATCAGACATAAGTAAATATTTTCCAGGTCCATGTCTTATCTATGTATTTCCTTAATGGTGCCTTTTGATAAGCAGAAAATTTGAATTATGATAACGTTAAATTTATCATTCTATTCTTTTATGGATAATGCTTTTTGTGTTCTGTCCAAGAGATTTTTGCTTACCCAGAAGTCACTAAGGCATTCTTCTATGTATTTTTCTAGAAAATTTATATTTCTGACTACTGTGTTTAAAGCTTTGATATACCTCAGATTACTTTTTGTGTAGACAATGATAAAGGGATTTTTATTTTTTTCCTCTAGCTATGTCTAGTTGCTCCAGCATAACTTATTAAAAAGTATTTTCTATTCATCATTGAATTGACCTGGCACTTTAGCCAAAAATCAGTCCACCATATCTGTATATGAATCAATTTCTGGACTCAATCTGTTTTATTATTCCATTTGTCTATTCTTATCTCAATACTATACAGTCTTGATTACTGTAGCTTTGTGGTTAAGTCTTAAAATCAGGCAGTGTACATCCTCCAGCCTTGCTTTTATTTTTAAAGATTATTTAGACTATCCAAACTCCCTTGAATTTCCATACAAAGTTTAGAGTCAAATTATTGATAGTCTTTAAGAAGTCTGATGAAATTTTGATGTTCTCCCAATTTCAGGAGAATGAACAGCTTAGCATTATTTTCTTCTAGTCCGTAAACATATGACCTAAAGTATATTTTTTTCTTTGACAATGCTTTATATTTTCAGTGTAGATACCCATGCCTCTTTTATAAGATTTATTAATGCAACCTAAATGGTATTTTTAACTGTTTTATTTATTGTTTCTCAAATATATGCAATCAATTTTATATATATTGGTTTTGTAAACTGCAATCTTACTAAATTCATTTATTAATTATAATAGATTTATTTGTAAATTCAGTAAAATTTTCAACATATAGAACCATTTTCAACATATATTGCCATCTGGGAATAAAGATACTTTTACTTTCTTTCCCAATCTTTCTTTTCTTTTCTCTCCTTGTGTTTTTTCACTAAAACTCACATTATTGTGGTTGATAGTAATGGTGACTTTTTTCTTTGTCTTAAAGAAACAGGATTTAATATTTCACAATTAAGTGTGGTGTTAGCAATAGGTTTTTTTTAATAGATATTCTTTATCTGGTTGAGTAAATTCCACTTATTTCTACTTTTCTTGGAGTGTCTTTAAATCATTAATGGGTGTTGAGTTCTGTCAAATGGCAATTTCTGCCTCTGAAATGATGATGATATGATTTTATTCCTCTATTCTGCTAATGTAAATTACATTAATAAATTATTAAACTATTAAACCAATCTTAAATTCCTATGATTAATCATCATTTGCAAATAATGTGTTATCCTTTTTATATATTGCTTATATTTGCTAATATTTTGTTAGGGCATGTTTAATATGTGTTTATTAAAAATATTGGTCTATAATTTTTTTTCTAGGAGCAGTTTTTGTTATCAGGCTAATGTTGCCCTAGTAAAATAAATTTTGAAGTTTCCCTAATCCTCTATTCTCCATCAGTTTGCATACAATTACTATTATTTCTTCCTTTTAAAAATGTGGTAGGATTCATCAATCAATCAATTAAGCCTGCAAGGTTTGTTTCTCTCTCTTTCTTCTTTCCTTCCTTCTTTCCTTCCTTCCTTCCTTCCTTCCTTCCTTCCTTCCTTCCTTCCTTCCTTTCTTGTAGAAAGATTTCTTTAATTACAAATTCAATTCCATTAATATGGAGCTATTTAGATTTTCTGTTTCTTGTGTGTCAGTTTGATATATTTTATCAGGGAATTTGTTAATTTCATCAAAGTTGTTTAATTTATTGGCATAACTATGCTTATAATGTCTCATTATTATTGTTTAGTGTCTGTAGGATCTGTAATAGTACCCCCTCGTTCCTCTTAATCTTGGTAATTTGTAGTTTCTCTCTTATTCTTTCTCACTGAAGCTGAAGCTTTATTATTTTCTTTATTTTTTTCAAAAAAATATCCCACAACTTTTGCTTTATTTTCTATTTTGTTTGTTTCTGTTTTATTGTTTTCTGTTCTTATTTTTATCATTTTTCCCTCTACCTTTGGTTTATTTTCCTCTTTTCTAGATCCTTGAAATTGTAACTTAGATCAATCATTTATTTTAGAACTTCTTTTGCAAGTATTTTAAACAATAACATTTTCTTTTAAGGATTATGTTAGCTGCATCTCTCAAATTTGATGTTATATTTTGATTATTATTCAGTTTAAAATATTTTCTAATATCTCTTGTAATTTCTTCTTAGATGCTCTGATTATATAAAAGTATGTTGTTTGTGAATATTTTGGATATTTAAAGTTATTTTGTTATTGCTTTCTTAATTTAATACCATTCTGATCAGATAATATATTCCTTATGAGACTTGTTTTATGGGCCAGCATATGGAAGGGATTCAGTGTGTGAGGACAAATATGTTCTATACAGTCTACACAGGCCTGTTGGAAGTATTTAAAATTTTCAGTTAGATTCTTCTTATACGTCTATGGGGCATTTCTTCTCCTATCACTGTTCTGCCAGACATGAGAGTGGCCGTCTCTTTTTCTGTAGAGATTGTCACTTTCTGAAATTTAGTTTACTTAATTTTCTTGGCTCTTTGATTTGTTCAGAAAAAACCTGTAACTTGTAGCTTATCTGGCTTGTATTTGTTATTACGTGAGAGATAGTCTCTTGTAAACTTACACATCCTAACTGGAAGTGGAACTCCCAACTCAGGGTCTTCTTTTTTGGGGGGAGGGGGCTAGAATTTAGAGATCTTTCTTCCCTTCCTTCCTTCCTTCCTTCCTTCCTTCCTTCCTTCCTTCCTTTCTTTCTTTATATTGTAGTAAAGTATACATAACATAAAATTTACCATTTTAACCATTTTGTAATATATAGTTCATTCAAACTGTTGTACAACCATCACCACCATCTAATTCTAGAAATTTCTCATCTTCCCAAACTGAAACTCTGTACTCATTAAATGATAACTCCTCTTCCCCTCCTCCCCCAGCTCCAGTCCCTGGAAACCACCATTCTACTTTCTATTTCCGTGAATTTGACTGCTCTAGGTGCCTCATATTAGTGGACTCATACAGCATCTGTCCATATTTCATTTAACATTTCATTTAACATCCATCGGGCATATTTCATTTAACATTTCATGCCCTCAAGGTTCATTCACGTTGTAGCATGTATCAGTTTTCTTCCTTTTTATTTTTAAAGATGAATATTATTCCAGTGTAGGTATATATCACATTTCATTTATACATTTACCTGCCTTGGGTTGCTTCCACCATGGTTGTTGTTGTTGTTGTTAATAATGCTGCTGTGAACATGGGTACAAATATGTTTTCAAGTCTCTGATTTCTATTATTTTGGCTATATGCCTAGAAGTAGAGTTCCTGGATCCTATGGTGATTCTATTTTTAATTTTTTGAGAAATTGCCACACTGTTTTCTACAGAGGTTTCATATCAGGGTCTTCTTAAAAGCAGTGTAAAATTTAATTTTAGTTGGTAAACCTTAAATCTGGAATAGGAAGAGTAGACATTTGGATAGACAGAGAGCCCAATTTTCTTATAGCCATGTCTGTAGACCAGCAAGCTCAAAAGCAAAACACAAATATATGACTGTATTTTCTAAATAATGCATTGCTAATTGAGTGTCTATTAATCTGCAAATAATAAGCCCATGTCATTTCAAAGTACATGATCAATCTGAGACCACAGGGACATCCTTTCAAAGGGAATAGATATTCCCCTGAATTGGAAGAGATGGTGACTTATGGCATGTTTCCATAAAATATAGAATAGGAAGAAAATGCTTATTGACAAAGTTACTGAGCTTCTGCAGCCCCTCCACCTCCACACTGCAGAGCTCTAGTCACCAACACGGAAACCAGCCTTCTCTCTCTGATCTCTGTGGCGGATGTTCAGATGGAGCCCAGGTAAAGAAGGGAACACAAAGGAAATCTATCTACGCTCTTCTGTGATAAATAGCAAGACTGAATATTCTAGAATAGTGTCTATTTAAAAATGAGCAAACCAAACAAAAAAAGAAAGAAAAGAGAAGAGCACAATGCTGGGTTAGTGCAAAATTCTCCATAAAAAAAAAAGAAGGAAATAAACATAAACTGCAAAAATAGATGAAGGGTACACTTCTGAAGAAGATTTAGTTCAGAAGCTGGTAGAATGATAAAAGAGTAAATGTTTTACTTTTCAATATAATTAAAACGAATGGGCTTTATGAAATAAGGAATGAAAGTTGAGAAAATTAAGCATTCTATAGAGCAGAAGGGAGAACTGATAGTGCTAAGGAAATAATTGTGTGAGGCAAATAAATAAAGTCACTAGGAAACATAAGGAATTATTAAAGAACATAAACTAATACAGCATAAAAAAATAGGATCACGTGGAGAATACTAACCACAAATCAGAACAAGAAGACATAAAGGCAAACAGACAGCAGAAAATTTCCTGAATAATTACTGATAAGCCTTCACATGCAACAGGCAACCTTATAGCAAAAATGATTAAAACCAAGATATATCTCGGTGAACTTATTTCATTTTAAGAATGAATTCTCCAATCATTTAGATCAGGGTTTCTCAACCTCAGCAATATTTATATTTTGGACCAGATAATTCTTTGTTGTGGGGGCTGCCCTGTGCATTGCAGGATGTTTAGCAGCAGCCCTGGACTCTACCTACTAGATGCCAGTAGCAACACCTCCTCATGTTGGGAGATCCAAAAATGTCCCCTGGGAGGCAAAAATCAGCCCAGTTGAGAACCACTGTAGTAGAGTTAACATGTCATCAAAAAGACAAAATTGCAAATGTTTACAACATTTACAACATCATGCACGAAAGGCCTGCGAAGAAAGGTGGAGGGGGTTTAAAGGAGATAGAATGCCCCAAGAATTTTCTACTCAGTCAAGTTGTTGTTATTCATTGACTTGTTTTGCTGTCCTTAAGAACCAATATGAAAACATGAGTGCCCCAATACTAAAAAGAACAGGGGCACAAACACAAAACTTGCAAAAGAAAAAAATACAAATGCCCCCAAAACATGAAAAAGTTCAGCCTCATCAAATGAAAGTAATTAAAAAGAGAAGATAATATGCAGTGTGGGCTAGGAGTCCTTAAACATTTCTTATAATGATGACTGATTTGGCCTTATGTATCAAAAATTCTTAAAGTATATATTTTATTAACTGTCGTGTTAAGCACGACGAGGGTTGTGGGAAGGAAGAAGTTGTGGCACAGGGTTAAGAAAAGACAGTAGCCATGAATAGAATGCAAACCGCGGAGACAAGGGGAACAGTCTCAGGGACTGAACCCGGAATCGGGTTAACACGTAGTTTTTATTAATAAACTTCTAAAGAGGTAAAAGATTGTTAATCTCAAGATCTGTGTGTTAGTAGCCTGCTGGCTGTCTTTCCGAAGTGTCCATTGTGTTCCAGCCTGAATTTTGCCTTCACACACACAGGCACATCTCCAAGGAATCCATTGGGACCGATATAATTCCATCGGGTCTCAGTTTGCTGAGACTGCCCCTCAAAGGAGCTTTTCCAATATCTCTCCATCGGGCCTCAGTTAGCTGAGGCACTCCCTTGTGAAATCCTGGGAAGAGCGCGGGGGAACAAACGGTTTGGCAGTTGTAAGGCAACAATTAACTTAAAAACTTAGGATTTGTCTTGAATAATCATGAATAAATGGAAAGATTCATCTAAAATGTTTATAACACTGTTGCTTATAACAAGGGGAAAAACTGAATTGAACATAAATGTATTACAACGAAGGCCAGATCGATAGATATGTGTGACAGTCATAAAAAGTCATTTTGAATAAGAATTCTGACTGGCATGGATAAAATTCTAACCAATTAAAGACACACACATACACACAAACACTGAAAGTGACTGATTTAAGGTAATTACACAAAAAGCCATAGTATTTATCACTGAATAGTAGACGTTTGATTTTTTTCTTTTTAATGATTTTTATGTATTTACCACTTTCCACATTCTGTATTTACCATATTTACTATAGTTTTATAATTAAATTCTTTTGAAATAAAAGTATAAAGAGAGGCTTTTATTGCGCATTTACTCTAAATTTGAGGGTAAAATTAAATTTATCCCAATGGTCTAAACATCGTATTAGAGTGAACAAAAATATTCTCACTGGATCCTTGTTTGGCAGTTCCTCCAGTCTCTTTTGGGTTGACATTGGGCATGTACGCATAATATTTCGGATACCACAAAATCACCCATGTCAGATTATCATAATAGTCATGATAATTATGAGCAGTATCCAAAGACACCAAAACATGCCAGGGAAGCCAGCAAACAATGACTTCTGTCCCCTTTTAAGGATGGAATGCAGTGATCTCCAAAAGCCCCGGACTCCACTGTTTGATTCAACAACTCACTTGAAAAAAAAAATCTCTCAGTTACACAAGGAAATCTAAAGCACTGGAATATGATTTACAAAAATTAAATTGGCAAGGAATGTGGCAATAAAGTTGTCTAATGTGTTCCAGGGTGATGGTGGGGAGATGATTTAAAATAGCCAGGGGCAAGAGCGATTTAAAATTGACTGCTGAGCGGTGAACATTTTCAGAGCTGTCTGAGTCTTGGGTTGGGTGTGCAGCATTTTAGTTCAAAGGCTGTAGTCCATTTCGGGGTTTGACAGGAAGAAGTAAGAAGCCAGCTGAATTCTTGCCAGAGGATATAACAAAGAATTCAGAGTCTGATACCCAGCCCAGTTCACACTCACACACAACAATGGTTCTATTTTTCCTTGTTTGAAATGCAAACCAGTCCCTTTTCTGTTGCTACAGTTGTAACTAATGGAATCATCTTTGCAACAGTCTTACAATGGCTTCCCTTTCTATCTCTGAGTTGCCCTTTTCTTGCTTTCCCTTTTGCCTAGAACTCAGGTCTATAAGACTAGTTACAGTGTGTGTAAACACCATTCCCAGGACCATGGCTGTTGGTTACTTCATTAGCTTGGATCCTTCAGTAAGGATGATACGGACATGACACAAACCAGAGCCAGGATACGTAGCATGAGTCAAAATGAAATATTTATGTTTTGAGCCACAGTTATTTGAAGTTGTTTGTTATTACAGCGTGATGTAGCCAAGGCTGACTGATAAGGAGACAACGCACCTATTACTGGAATTAAGACACATAGATCCACATGTGCCCCTCGTGTACTATCTGGAATGCAGTTGGCACTCAATAAATGTTTGAAACTATAAATGCAGGGGAAAGGTGTAGTTTCCAGTGCCAGCCTTATCGTTTGCTGACTGTGAGACCATCACTCACTTTCATCTGTAACTAAGGACACAGTTAGCTTCTCTGTTTGCCACATGTACTGTTGTGATGACCCAAAATGAAAGTGTTTGTTAAAGCACAGAACGAGCTATAAAATGTGGTACGAACAAACTTGCCTATTCAAGTCAGTAAGAACAAGTGTCATTTCTATCCCATTTATTTGAGGGGGAGGTTAGTAATTTATTTTCAATTTATGCACAAATTGATTTTTTTTTGCTCTTGCCTTTAAACAAGGCAGGAAGTAGAAAAATGGAAGTAAGTTTAGTGGAAGTCGAGATGACTAGTGTGTAAGCCTGGATAATTCGTCAGGTAGTTGTGTGCCTTTAGTCAAGACACATCCCTTCTATGGACCTCCGTTTCTTTATCTGTAAAATAAGAGTACACTAGATTGCGTATGAGTTCCTTTCCAAGTCTAACATTTCAGGGGGGATTTCATGCAGTCAAAGACATGCAGTTGGGCGCCACAAGATTAATGGTGAATTAACCTGCAGCTTCTCCATGTCTTTGGTTGGAACTACAGCTATGCATTGCGTGACCACCTTTCAATCAACCACTGACCATATATACAATGGTGGTACCATCAGATTATAATGGAACTGGAAAATTCTTATCACCTAGTGACATCAGAGCAATCATAACATCACCGTGCAATGCATTACTCACATGTTAAACAAACCTGGCTGCCAGTCATGTAAAACTGTAACACATACGATTACATGCAGTATATACTACTTCAAAATGATAATATACTACTTCAAAATGATAATAAATACTGGTCTATGTATTTCTAATACTGTCGTTATTATACAGTGTACTCTTTCTACTATGAAAAAATATTTGCTGTAAAACTTCTTACACTGGCAGCAGCCTCATACGTCTATGCATCTCATTGTTACTGTGACTCTTGATTGCATCATTTTCTCTTGTGCTGAATTTAATCTCCTGTTGTTTTGTTCATCGTGGCCCTTAAGCATAGAAAACCCACTGTTAATGCTGCCAGTAAGAAGTCATGTCCAGCAATTCACCTGAAAACAAAATTAAAAATGATTAAGGACTAGGAAGTTTGAAAATCAGTGATGGCTGTTGCTCACCAGTCAGGAATGTCCCACTCTACCGTAGCTACAATCTTGAGGAACAAGAACAATGTGACAGAAGCTGTTAAAGGATCTGCTTCATTGAAGACAATGAGACTACCGCAAGTTCAGGAAGGTCCTATATCAGACATGGAGAAACTTCTAATGACCAGAATTGAAGAATAGACACAGAAGCATATCCCTCTCAGCACCATAATGATCACAGCCAAAGTAAGAAGTTTGCTTTTGATGTTAAAAGAAAAGGCCGAACCCGACTGTGATGTTGAATATACTGCTAGTTTTGAGTGATTTAAATGATTCAAGAATCATTATTCATTACATAATATGAATGTGACTGGTGAGTCTGTGTGCCCTGGTGTGGAGACAGCTGAAGAATTTTTGGAGACTCTAAATAAGCTGATTGTGGAGGAAAATTATTTGCCAGAGCAAATCTTCAATATTGGTGAAAACTCCCTATTCTGGAAAAGCATGCCTCATCTCTAAGGAGGCCAAGTCAATGCCAGCTTTCAAGGCTTTTAAGTACAGGATAACAGTCTTGCTTCGGGGCAAGGTTGCAGGCTACAAATGGAAACCTTTTGTGATGTGGCATAGTGAGAACCCAGGGCCTTCAAGCATATCAGCAAGCAAACACTGCTAGTGTACTGCAGGAGCAACGAGAAGTCATGGATGACCCAGTTCCTCTTCTGAAATGCCCTGCTGAATTGCTATGTCAGTGAAATTCAGAAGTACTGTTTGGAGAATAACACACCTTTCCAGATTTTGCTTATTGTTGGTAATGCCACTGGATGTCCTCCTTACACTGGTGACCTTCATCCTGATATCAAAGTGGTGTTTCTCCTTCCAAACACCACCTCTTTCATCCAACCAATGAATCAAGGAGTTATAGCAGCTCTTAAGGCCTACCGTCTGAGAAGGACGTTTCCCCAGGCTATTGCTGCAACTAAGGAAGACCCTGATGCAATTCTGGAAGGTTGCGACATCTATGACTTCATCAAGAACCTTGCTTGGGCTTCAGGTGATGTCACTAAGTAGAGTAGAAATGGCATCTGGATGAAGACACTCAAGAGTTTCATCCATGACTTCAAAGGATTTGCCAAGGATGAGGAGGTAGCAAAAATCCACGAGGCTGTGGTTGAGATGGCGATTAACTTGAACATGAGTATGGGTGAGAATGACCTTGAGGAGGTCCTAGATGTGGTTCCTGAGGAAGTGACTAATGAGGAGTTGTTGGAACTGGAACGGGAATGCATGGCTGAAGAAGAGGCGAGAGAAAAGGAAACTAAGAAGAATTCCCAAGAACATTCACAGTGAAGGGTTTAGCAGAAGCTTTTGCAGACCTCAACAAGCTCCTTAAAAATTTTGAAAACATGGACCCCAACAGCGACAAGTTTTCTTTAACAGAGAGGAACGCTCATGGTGCATTTTCTGCTTACAAGCAAATCTATGGAAAACAAGAAAGCAAGAAAGGAAACGACCATGGACATATATCTGAAAAGAGTGACAGCTCCTCAAGAAGATCCTGAGGCAGGTCCTTCAGGAGAACTTCCAGAAGAAGGCATAGTGATCCTAGGAGATGACAGCTGCATGCATGTTATTGCCCCTGAAGACCTCCCAGTGGGATGAGGTGTGGATGTGGAGACAGTGATACTGCTAATCCTGACCCTGTGTAGGCCTGGGCTAATGTGTGTGTTTGTGTCTTAGTTTTTAACAATAAAGTTTAAAAAGTAAAAAAAATGTAATATTTTTAAAATAGGGAAAAGCCTATAGAATATATAAAGACAATATTTTTGTACAACTGTATGATGCGTGTATTTTAAGCTAAGTATTATTACAAAAGAGGACAAACGTTAAGAAAGGTTATAAAGTAAAAAAGCTATAGTAAACTAAGTATTTATCATTGAAGAAAGAAAAATATTTTTATAAATTTAGTAGCCTAAGTGTACAGTGTTGATAAAATCTACAGTAGTTACAGTCATATCCTAGGCCTTCACAGCCACTCACCACTCACTTGGTCACTCACTCACTCACCCAGAGCAACTTCAGTGCGTGGTAAGTGCCCTATACAGGTGTACCATTTTTATGTTTTATGTTATATTTTTACTGTACCTTTTCTATGTTTAGAGACACAAATAATTACCATTGTGTTACACTTGCCTGCAGTATTCAGTACGGTGACATGCTGTACAGGTTTGTAGCCCAGGAGCAATACGCTGCCCCATGTAGCCCAGGTGTGTAGGAAGCTGTGCCATCTAGATCTGTGCAAGTGCACCCTATGACGTTCACACAACAACAAAATCGCCTCGTGGTGCCTTTCTCAAAACATATCCCCGTCATTAAGTGAAACATGACTGTATATCTGCCAATATTTCTAAATGAAAAGTGAACAATAGTTAATTGCCCAGACGTTTCCAAATGTCCAGATGTTTGGCATGGAGACCTAGCATGTGAGTGATTGACTAAATTGCTTCATTTTTCATCCAGACATTTTGGCTTGGTTCAGATGCAACCTCTCTTTCTAGACCTGGAGGAGACTCCTATAATAGTGTCAGAACCTAAAGCGCAGACCAAAAGAAAAGTGTGAATTCTGAGCTCTTTTTTTTTATACACAGATAAAAACTAACTCAGACTTTTTATAGATAAGAGGGGCAGAGTTGCTTTCATGCCATCCCTTCAATTATTCCACTTTGATCTTTCAGTCCAAATAAAAGATTCATGATGCTGGGCCCCTAGAAAATGTAGTCACTCATGAAATCAACAAGCAGGCTCACTTCAGTCCAGCTACCAGGTAAGTCATAGTTATTGATAAAAGGAGTGAAGATCTGAAGGCAGTCTCGTTCCTTTGCTTATTCCTCTTTCTGCTTCTCTATGTACTAAGCTACAAGCATATCTCAAGACTCACTTCCTTATCTTTAGCTCTTATTCATCATCTTCAGAGATAGATCTATTTTCAGGACATCAGTAATCACCTCAACATAAATGTAGAGGGAAGATGGGAATGATCCTAACCTGTCCAACACCCCAAAGCAATATCTTTATGTCCCAGTGGTGGAACACATTGCAACTATTAAAAATGTACGAGAACTTCAAACACCCACATGAATAGTTACATACATTGTGAAACATAATATGTTTATATGTATCAGGTGCAAGTAAATATTGTAAAACTATGTTGGCAATAAAGGAATAAAAATAGGCCATTCATTCATTTTAACAAATATTCTTTGAGCACTCTGTTCCCTATGAATAACCTGGTACTATAATCCTGGAATTCTGAGGGACAGCAGTTTGAGCTGGGCTCAGCTAGGCAGTTCTTCTAGTCTTGGCCGGGGTCACTATTGCAGTCAGTTGCTGTGTTAGCTGGGAACGAGTTTGTCTATGATGGGCTCTAATAGAATAGCATATCTCTTCTTCACAGTGGCTCTCATCTTCCAGCAAGTTATCAGGGCTAGTTCTTAAAGTGGTTGGCAGTGTTCCAAGAGAACATGTAAGAATGTATGAGGTCTCTTATGGCTTAGGCTTGGAAATGGTACAACATCACTTCCATCATATTCCAGTGGTCAAAGCTAGTCAAATTAGTCCAGGTTCAAGGAATAAGAAAATAGACTCAACTTTTAGATGGGAGGAGCAGCAAAATCAAATTGCCAAGAGTATGAATACACAGAAAAGTAGAGAACAGGGACTGTTCTTATAAACAAACTACCACCTCCCTCCAGGCACAATTTCTCTACCCTTACATATTCTAATTTCTGTCCCGGGGGCTGACTAGTGTGGACTACATTAATGGAGTCCCTTTGGGCTGAGTGCAGGCAATGTGAAATCAGAGGCAGGAAAGATAGTAGCAAGAAGGAAGACAGTGAATTTGTTCCCTGGCTTCCTCAGGCTGGCTTCTCACCTTGACCAAAGGTCAGTGCTCCTCTCAAGCGCTAGCACCAGAGGCAGGTGCCAGGTATCAAACGGGACCCAGGTAGGTGGAGAAGTATGGGTGTGGGGTATATTCTTCTAGTTGGTCTGGTCAGACAAGATCTTTCGGAGGAGGAGAGTTTTTAGCATCCATCTGAATGGTATGAAGGGATGAACTCTGCAGGAAAACACAGGTGTGAGGGAAAGCATTTCAGGCAAGGGGACCTCTGTGCTATAGACAAGATCCTTCCTCCAATCACCAGCTCTCTAGTCACAGCTGCGGGCAGCATGATTGATCCTGACGAATATCGTTCCATCACCTCAAACTCAACATCTTCCAAAGTAAAATGATCATTGTCTGTAATGATTCTCCTGTAATTCTCGCTGTCCTATAATATTTTCATCATTCTTATGACTTATTGCATTAAAAACCTTAGTGTTTTATACCTGGAAATTTGAACTTCTGATTCTCCTTCAACTGCCCCCCTTTATGAATTTTTCAATTGCAGTTGACATTCAATATTATTTTATATAATTTCAGGTGTAGAGCATAGTGGGTAAACAATTATATAATTTAAAAAGTGATCCCCCTGACTAGTCTGGTACCCACCTAGCACTATATATAGTTATTACCATATTATTGATGGTATTCCCTATGCTTTATTTTACATCCCTGTGATTACTTTGTAACTACCAATTTGTATTTCTTAAACCCTTCACCTTTTTCACCCTGCCCCCCAAGTCCCTTCCCATCTATCCTCCCGATGAATCTAGTATCCATCTGACACCATGCATAGATATTATAATATTATTGACGAGTTATTGATTCACTTTCTTCCCTATATCATTTCCCCCGCTCCCTTGCAAGTGTACCTTGCACTTCCCGGTAGACAACCGGTTCAAGGCCTACTTCTGTGGGAAGCCAAACTAAAACGATAGCAGTTAAATAGCACATAATGGCCTCTGATAAAGGCTAAGGTTCCCATTCTTCCTTCTAAGTCCTACTCCTCAAGGACAAATTTTATTTACTCCTTCAGATTTTAGTTCTTTTTATGTTGACTTCATAACTCTAAATAAAATGCTGATGTCTCTGCTTTTTTTATTTATTTAACCAGTGTAGATGATATCTATAGACTGCCTAATATGAAAGATGAATATATTGTCACTTTATTGATCCCACTGTCATTCTTCAATACTTGACATGTATATTTTTACATTTGGTTCTGTTATTGGTTATATTTAATTTTAAAATCATATATTTAAACCCCTATTTCTCAATAAATCTACTTCAGAGAGTATATATATCGACACCCCACTTAGTAACGTTAGAATAAACCCACCACCTTCTCCATTACCTAATGCTTCCATTACCTAACTTCCATCAACTATACCTTTATACTTCCTGGGTCAAAGTCATTCGCATTTACCTCCTACAGTCTCCATAGAGCCTCCCCAACTTTGTCCATAAGTTGATTGTAAACGTCAAAATTATACTATGTAAAATTTTAGATTCTAAAAGTTGAGAAACTGTATATGTACAACAGTCCTATCTTATCTGTAGTTTTGCTTTCCAGAGTTTTAGTTGCCCACAGTGAACTGCAGTTCAAAAATATTAAGTGGAAAATTCCAGAAACAAAACAATTCATAAGATTTAAATTGCGTGCCATTCCAAGCAGCATGATGAAATCTCAAGCCATCCTGCTTTGTCTCACCTGGGATGTGAAACATCGCTTTGTCCAGCGTCTCCACACTGTTCATACAGTACAGATATTTTGAGAGAGACAGAGAGGCCATATTCACATAACTTTTATTACAGTATATTGTTATAATGTTCCATGTTATTATTAATTGTTGCTGTTAATCTCTTATTGTGCCTAATTTATAAACTTTATCACAGGTATATATGTCTAGAAAAAAACATAGTATAAATAGGATTTGTACTCTCCATAGATTCAGGCATCCACTGGGGGTCTTTGAACATATCCCCTAGGGATAAAGAGGAATTACTCTATAAATACATATATGTCCCAATAATGCACATTCAATGCATGTTTTGCAACTTTTAGAATATACTTCAAAATATGTTATTACAATATGATTGACTATATTCCCTATGCTGTACTTTATACCAGACTATTTTGTAACTGCCAATTTGTACTTCTTAATCCCTTCACCTTATCAGGGGATCACTTCCAAAGTGGTATATAAATGTCTAACCACTATGCTGTAAACCTGAAACTAATATAATATTGCATGTCAACTGTGATTGATAACTTTTTTAAAAATTGAATGTCATTTTTGTTTGTTTTGTTAATAGGTGGTAAGCTCCTACTATGTACCAGCTGTAGCTCGGTAATGAGGATACAGTGACGAACAAAAGACTCTCAGGCCCTGGGCGCAAAAGAAGTGATGGGAAAGATCAAACCAAGCAAATGAATAAAGAATTACAAATGTATAAGTGCTTCAAAGGAAAATTACAGGGTATCTGGTAAGTTTGCAATTGAGAAACCTACTTTAGACAGGAGGGTCAGTAAAGACCTCTTTAAAGAAGTGATATTTACTTTTTTAAAGGATAAGTAGACATTACTCAGTATAGAGTAGTGGTTAGAGTGATGTTTGTGTGCAGGTGTGTTTGGGGAGAGACAGAAGAACAAATATGAGGGCACTAAGGCAGCTAAGAGCTTGATGTCAGGAACCAACGATGGTAAGCCTTGGGGACTACGCTGAGGACTTTGGCTTTTATTCTAAGCACAGGAAAACCACCCAAGAGGTAAGACGGGAATCAAATGATGCCAGGAAGCCACTGTAGGGGATTCAAGACTCTGATGATGATTTTGTGACTAATAAATGAGATCATGTAGATTATGTTCTTAGCATAGTGTTGGGTGTAGAGGACGTAGTTAATGAATACTCAGTATTATTATTTTCAACTATGGTTAATTGAAAAAAAGGTTAAAACTCTCTGAGCTTCAGCTGCCTTCCTTGCAAAATAAAGGTAACATCCATCCCAAAGTGTCAATACAATACAGGAGCCATATAATAAACTCTGAAGCATAAATAATTTTTGTTAATGGATGGATGTGGCCAGTGGAGTGACTTCGTTTCTTTTCATCTCGAGGATATTTTCACTGGTGTGGAAATTACTCTTGGCTCCCAGAAAATAAACCTGCGTGTGCGTGTAGCTTAGCTCTGGAAGTGCAACTGGTTTCCTTTGCTTTGACACAAGTGCTTTTCTTCCTTAACACTCACCAGATCTTTTGCGTAGGAGTGAAGGTGTTTGCCAGGAATTGCAAAGTGAGCATTCAGTCGGGTGCATGTGCCTTGGCATTCTTCCTGACACCACTGCCAAAATATCCAAACCTGAAACTAGCGGCACGGCAGGTTTAACGATCCACTGATGGAAGCTTTTAGAAATGTGTGGTTTCTATTTGTGCCAATGGGGTATTTTTCCTCTGGTCCCCATTTTCTGCAGGTGGTCCATTTAATTTAACTTCCAGCCACTACTTTCTGCTTTGATTCAGGGAAGTTACTTGTCTTTCCCATACATTTCAAATTCCAGAATCCTTTACATTTCCTGTGTTTCCTCCTTCTCCCTTCATCCCCACCACCCTCAAACTCCAGTACCAAAAAAAAAAAAAAAAGGAAAAGATTGAAAAAGAAAAAAACTACTACAGAATAAAAAATTTCCATGAGTCTGAACCAAATCTGGCATCATTTATACCTGAACAGCCATTTGACTCTGTGGCCGGAAATGGTTTGCTTCAACACCTGATGTTTTTTGTTTTTTTTTAATGACCTTATTTTAATGGTTTGATTTTGACAAATCTTGGGCTCCTGCTGAAAGGGATACGTGAGACACCTCATTTCTCTAACTGGTGACGGGAGTTTATGAAGTCTAAGCTAGTCCAGTGAGGCAAAGTTAAAGGCAATTCTAAGCAATGAATAGACATTTCCAGTTTGGTCAGGTCCTGACAGGGGTGAAGCCCAGGGCACACGCATCACCCCTAAAGTGAGGAGAGGAAGGCATCCTGGAGGCGGTGATGCTTCAAAGCAGCAACTTAGAGGACAAGAAGGACACATCCGGAAGGACCTTCTAGGTGTAAGAGGAAGACTGAGGCAGGGCTGCAATGAGCAGACAAAGAAGGCTTTGAGTAGAGTTTTTTTCTAGGAGGAGCCGAAAAAACACTCAAGATAAAGGAACCTGAACAGCATAGCAGGGCAACATGGCCTGATGCAGGATTCGGAAACAGAAGTGAGAATCCACCCAACAAGCAACAGGTGTGCGTGTGCGTGTGTGTGTACATGGGTGTGTGCATGGGTGTGCACAAATACAAGTAAGCAACTTAAGTCTTGTGCTCCACCACATTTTTTCAGAGACAGAGCAGACATTAGGCAGCCACAATCATTTCATTCTTCCCTTTAGAGAGCTGAAGGGCACCGTAATCGCACTTTCTGGAGGTTGTTGGCAAGGGAAACAGGAATTAACAAGTAAGGTGATAGGAACCTCTGAAATGAGATGCCCTGTCCACAGAGGGGACCTGTTTTCCTGGGAGCAGTGTCCTGTGTGAGTGGGAAAACAAAACAAAAAAACACTTAGTATCTCTGTGCCTCCTGTTCCTCATCTGTGAAGTGGGTATTGTTGGGGTACCTTCCATCAGGATAAGGGGAGTATTCTCAGGACCTCACTCAAGATTAGGTCCTGAGTGAGCGCAGGAAAAGTCCGCCAGCCTGCATTTTCTCATCTATTATTTTAGGCCACAGAGGGAAAGCTCTCTCCCTCTGACAGAACATACCTCTGCTGGCTGCCTCACTATAATTTCTGAATAGAACACATGGGACAGAGGTGTCCAGTCAAGCCAGGGACCCTAGTGTTGTAGATGGAACATCAGAACATCTCAAGAGCTCATAGGCAAGTGTGCCAGTTCCCAAAGATAAAGAATAAGGTTTGCATAAGGTGCTGTGCTGGGGGCCGGAGAGAGGGGAGATAATATATAAAGCTGTGCTGAAAGGTTTTCTTTTATTTTGTTCTATCTTTAGCTTATGTCAGTCATGGTCAAATATGTAAACCTTTCAGGCAGGTTTAAGGTATAATACGGCTTTTTTTTTTTTGCTTTTTTTTTCGTCTGAGCCCAAATCTTCAGAAGAAGAAAAGTTCTCAAGTTCAGCTAACTAGGTAATTCATTGCTTTCTTTTAATTAGTCTCGAACTTCAAAGAGCTGCTCATACTACAGAGCTCTCTGACACTGACAAGATTCACAGACGACTGACCCATGGGGATGTTTGCAGGATTAAATCAAATCTGAGTGTACGGACAAGGCCCCTAAACAAAGAAGATGCTTACGGGAGTCGAGTTCTTTCTTCTATGTATCCCTGAGTTGGAGTCAACCCTTCCCTTGCCTGGGCTGTCTGTGTGCTCCCCGAACTCTGGCACGGCGTATTTTCTTTGCTTCATTCTTATGTCAGCCCTCCAGCTGTACTGCATGCCCCTCGGGCAGAGCCGGGGTCAGACCTTATTCATTTTTATAACCTTCATAACCAAAGGTATCCAAAACATCAGGAAGGATTAGAGCAGCTTCTGTCTTGACCAGCCTCCCCAAGAACTTTCAGGGCTTGAACAATTCATTGCTGCTTCTCTGGTTTTTGGAGCCTTGCTTCGTTTCCATCCTTCCTGTGCACTTCTCAAAGTACTAGAAGGTGTAGGCTTATTTTCTAATTGAAATTCAAACTAACTCGGCTTTGACAACTTGGCTATGAACCCTTGGGAACAGGGCCCTGAGAGACGAGCTTCGGTGTGTCGTAACAACGCTGGGCACGGAGAGAGGAGATGCCCTTCATCTACCTACAGTAGGAGGCATTAGCCTCTTTCCTGATCACAGACAAGTTTATGTACTCAGCCACAACTGGGGCTTCCACCCGCTGCTTTCTCTAGAATAGAGCTTCTCAAAGTGTGGTCTCAGGACCAGCAGCATCAGCATCGCCTTGAAACTTGTTAGAAAAGCAAATTGTCTACCCCTTCCCCAGACCTCCAGAATCAGGAACTTGTGGGGTGGGGCCCAGCAATGTGCGTTTTCACAAGCCCTCCAGGATATGCTGAAGAACAGTGAGGAGTGAGAACCACTCACTGAACTTCGAGCATCATTAGGGCTAGGACCAGGTTGCCTGCACTCTGCTTTTCTTTTCTGTGAGAAAGTAATGGAGCAGATGATGCAGGCTTTGTATTTAGGCAGTTTGCTGGCAGAACTCTGGATCAGCTAAGGCTCAAAGAGGCTCTCAAGTACAATCGCTACGCTAAACAAGGGTTTCCTTTTCTGATTTTTGCCTTGAACTTCCAGGACCATAAATCTCAGTGAAATTTTAGTAGCACTAGAGCAGAGAAATAGAACTAGAGTAAACCTCAGACAGGCATGCATTCTCTGTTGCATGGAGACTCGTCCTCTCCTGTGTGGGGGAGAGAGGAAGAGGATGTGTGTTAATGTATTTCTTATCAGCCCCACACAGGATTCTGGAGGACAGAACACTATGAAATGCCAGGCCAGTTCTAAGTGCAAAACCTACTTCCTTTTCCATGTGTCAGGCTGCTTTGAGTGAACTTTAGAGGTAGGGAGTGAAGATAATCAGGGAAATAATAAAAGGGAGTGTGATGATGAGCCTTGAAAGTGCACATGGGACTGGCTAAGAGAGAGCCTTATATTTTATTCCAACCTCAGGACTTTCTTAGGTCCAAATTCAGGCACGCAGCTACTCTGGATGTCCATTCACATGCACTTGTAATTTAGGCTACGGGAGCCGTGGCTCCCAGCACAACCTGTCCATTCATCCCAGACAGAGAATGAGGGCTGGGTACTGGAGACATCTCTAAGGAAGCTATGGCCCCTGCCTCAAGGAGCTGACTGTCCAGTGAGGACATGGATGAGTAATCAAGTATTATAATGTAACATTGTAAACATCGTGCTACATCTTATTACAACAGTCCTATGTGGGGACATTTAGATACCCAAGCCAGTCGCAGAGGATCCAATGAATGTTTCCCAAAGGAAGTGACTAAAATTTGAAGGATAAACAAAAATTAGCTGGTGAATACTTGATTGGGTAGATGGAGTGGAAAGGGGTTGGTGGGTGACTAAGAGTGTAAAAGGCAAAACTAAGAGCGCACACAAATTGAAGATGGTTCAGTAGGTCTAGAACAGAGGTGCAAATGGAGCAGGGGAGAATGAGACATGAGATTGGAGCCCTAATTTAGACAAGTGTGGATTTTCAGGCAAACTGACATTGTAGACTTTTGATGGCACTTTCGCTGGAGTGGATATTTGATTTGAATACAGTAGTTCCCCCTTATCTGCAGTGCACACATTCCAAGATCCCCAGTGGATGCTTGAAACCATGGATAGGACCAAACTCTTTATATACTGTTTTTCCTATACATACATACATACATACATACATACATACATACACACATGTATATGCTTTACAACTTCTCTTTGGCATATCCAAATTGCCAGCATCACTACTCTTGTGTTTTGAGGCCATTATTAAGTAAAATAAGGGTGCCTTGAACACAAGCACTGTGATACTAAAACACTAGATCAGATAATCTCGAGGTTGTTGAGTGACTAATGGCTGGGTAGCGTATACAGCATGGAGATGCTGGACAAGGGGACTATGAACCCTTGGGAACAGGGCCCCGAGAGACGAGCTTCGGTGTGTCGTAACAACACTGGTAATCATTTCGCAATATATTTAAGTCATGATACTAACTTACTTCAAACCATTATGCTGTACACTTTAAACTTATATAGTGATATATGTTAATTATATCTCAATAAACCTGGAAAAAAATAAATTCCCCCCCAAAAAAAATGTTTTCAGAGGATCACATAAAGTGTATCACAATTTTCACAAGGTTGATAGTATTTTAACAATCAGATTTTTTGAAATGTAGAAGTTTTGTGTTACTGCTTTTGATATTAAACTTAATTGTTTGAACCTGTATTTTTCTTCTTCATTCAAATGAAAAGAATTTTTGTTTGTAACACATTTTTTATGTTCCATTTTATGTAAAACATCAGTGGAAGCAATGGCAATATGCAGTAAGCATTAATCCTCCAACATGATGGAAAATAAAGTTTGCATTTTTTTATTTAAAAAAAAGCCAGAGGAAATGATTGTGCAGCTCAAAAAACAAACAAACAAACCACACAAGTAAGAGTAGTGAGGAAAACCCTAAATAACAACAGCAATGAGGGGGATGAATCGTCCTATCAAATTTAAAAGCATATTATCCCATGGAATTATTTACAGCCTCAGATTGGAAGTAGCCCAAGTTCTCATCACTAGCAGATTGGTTGAATAAACTATGGTATATCTGCCACCTGGAATACTATGCCAACATGAGAAACAATGGGGAAGATGTATATGCACTGAAAAGAAGTGATTTCCACAATCTAAAAACAAGGTTCAGTCTAGTGCTCTTAGTATACTATTTTTCCTTGTGTAAGAAAAATGAGAAAATAAAAATAATAACTGCAGCGTTTGTAGGAACCAAGATTTTACATGTAAAATCAAAGTTAAAGGTAAACAAAACTATGTTATTAAATTTGAATTTGAAACGTCAACATGAACTCAGTTTTTAAAAGTGTATATGTACTTCGTGTCAGTCCACTTAAAGAACCTAGACGCAATGATACTCTAATAACATGAGTACTTCCTACACCTAGGTTTGCTTCCTGAATACCATTCCCTGTGCTAAGGAAATAAGGTTCCTCAATGAAATTGCTAATCCAGGTCTGGAGCAGGGAAAGTACAAAGTAAGCCTGGGATATCTTATTGACCCAGAAAATAAGAAAATACCCAGAAAAAATTTAGGGCATGTTAAAGGACAGAGAAGCCAGCTTGAAGGGGCTCTCGTTGATCAAATTTAGTTAAAGAGAAGCATCAGAGAATACTGTGTGTAACTGACTGAAACACACTGAATAAATAAAATCAACGAGTTTGTATTGATGGAGAGAGAGAGAGAGAGAGAGACAGAGAGACAGAGAGAGAAGAGAGAAAGATAAAACTCATCTGCCACCATTTAAAATGAGTACTATACCAAATCCTTATTCTAAAAATTGATAACTAAAGGGGAAAAGTTAAGCATTTACCCTGCTTTTTACATATAAAATATAGTTTATTAATTATGGAAATCTCTTTATATAAAAATGGCAGCTAATAAATGTGGAAGAAATAATTAAATTTTAATTTCACCACTTGGAAATCCCCAGTGAAATAACTGATTCAGGCAAATATAAACAATAGATAATAAAACTATTTAGGCTGATGGGGAACAGGATGCTCATATGGTGCCAAAATTTACCCCACAGATTACATGTTAATTGCAAAAGGGGAAAAGGCATTTTAACCAAGTGATCAAATTTGGCATCACTAATGGTAGGACATATTACTTTATATGCCTTCTGATGTGATATGTTATGAAATACAGAGTATCACCTATGCTCAAAGAATTCTTACAAATATGCTCAACTTGAATCTAACCAACCCTTTAGATGTAACTTTCTGTTTGAAAGTTAATAAATAGATACAGGAAAAACTTAAATGACACCACAAAGAAGCACCCTGAAAAATCCAGGGTTTGAAACATTCTGTAAGACTGTGGTCTAGAGGAGACCACAAAAGGTCTTCACAAAAGGCAAAGTAAGAAAATAAAAAGGTATGGGTACTCTTTTAGAATAAGAGATTTAACAGCAAAATGCACAAATTCTTACTGGGTCCTGGATCATCAATATATATATATTTGGTAAAATTTACTTAAGGACTGATGATAGCATGGTATTAGAGAATTTGTGTTAATTTTCTTAAATAGGATGATCGTATTGTAGAACAGAGGAGAATGCCTATTTTTAGGAAATTCATGCTAAATTATTCAAATGTAAAAGAGCGTTATGTCCACAATTTGCTTTAAAGTAGTTCAGCCGAAAATAAAATTATGGACAGATAAAAGCAAATACGGCAAAAATTTTTACAAATGCTCATTGTCCCATTCTTTCAACGTTTGGGGGTAGGTTTAAAAATAGAAATAGAAATTTGGACATACAAAATTAAAAGGGAGACTGACTCCTAAGTTTCTCAATTGGGCAAGTCTTTAATAATTTACTGAGAAAAAGAAAACATGAATAAAACCTAGAAGTGAAGGTAAGGGTGATAGTAAGTGGGTCTTACTTGAGGAACAGGCCTTTCTTCCTTCTTGTTTTGCTCCATGCTTAGATTTCTCCTTGCCTCTACTCTCCATTGGTTGGAAAGCTGTGGAAGGTGAGACTAAGGGGAAAAGACCAGGAGGGCACTGGGAGGTCTTTGATCTTGAATTTTGAACCGTGGTTCGGCTGAGGCCACCCTAATCAAACCTTGCAAGCTTAGTTTAGAAGACAGATTCAAGGAGCATTTAGGGACAAAATCTATTAAAGTCAGTAATGAGTTAGATGTGCTGGGGAGGAAGTGTCAAAAATGACCCCAAGTTTCTGAATTACTCAATGGAATAGATTGTGGTGTCATCACTGAGGTGCCCAAATCCTCCAAGGACTGGAAAAAAAAAAAAAAAAAAAAAAAAGTCAAGCTCAGCAAACACATGAAAATTTCTGAAACCTACAATTTAGTACTAAAATTAGGCAAGATTCCTTGAATTAGACAAGATTCTGTACATAACTGGAAATTAAAAGCTAAAATACAACATCACATTAACTCAAAATGGATCACAAGCCTAAAGGTAAAACACAAAATTACAGAACTCCTAGAAGATAACATAGGTGAAAATCTAGAAGACTTGGGGTTTGGTGATGACTTTTTTAATACAATACCAAAGGCCTGAGCCACAAACAAAAGAATTGATAAGCTGGATATCATTTGAATCACAAACTATCTGCTCTGCAAAAGACACTATCAAGAGACAAAAAAGACAAGCAATCTGGGAGAATATATTTGCAAAAGACATCTGATAAAGAACTGTTATACAAAATATGCAAAGAACTCTTAAAAGTCAGTAATATGATAACATCAAAATGGAACCACAATAGACCCTGGATAGCCAAAGCAATCTTGAGAAAGAAGAACAAAGCTAGAGGCCTCACACTTCCTGAATTCAAACCATATTGCAAAGCTATAGGAATCAAAACAGTATGGCATGTGGCATAAAATGCACAAGATGGGACACCTTGTGGTGCCAGAAAATAAGGGAGCTAACAAAATTCACTGTGGTCATGTTGAAAAGATTGAAGAGTGAACTTGAATAGGTTCCCACCACCTCTATGATGGGACAATTTGAGCATCAAAAGTAATAATAACAATATTATTATTATGTTAAACAAGTAAGTCAAACGCATTTAAATTCATGAGTTCATATAGATGCTAAAGAAATTGGTCACCTTTTGAATATTCTGTGAATATTCCCCATTATTTTGAAATTTTGTAGAAAAAAATAAACATGCATTTATCTTGCCTTTTCTATATGATTTGTAGTACTAGGTAATTAAGTAATTAATGAGAGAACAGTAATCTTTTAAGAAATATTCCAGCTAATGAGTGGAGAAAGAGTGATAAGATTTGAGTACCACCATTTTGCAAACACTAATGAATTAATTTGGATTCAGGTTAGGTTCACCTCTTTGGATCTAACTGCTCATTTACAGAAAATACAAGATTTGTGTATTAAATGACACCATGGGAAATTCCACAGTGCCTGAATCTACAAAATTCAGACTATGGGAATTTCTATAAGTCAAATATCCTGGTTTCTCTGACACAAATTTTCAAGAAGAAAGAAAGATTTGGAAGAAGAGTCTTTGAACCTGAGGAGACATATCAACCAAATGGACCAAGACTCAAAAACAACTTTAAAAAATTCTATAAGACAATTGGAAAAATATGAACACTATAAGATATTTGATATAGGAAAAATTTATTGTACATTTTAAGGGCAATAGTAGTATTAAGATTGTTTTTAAAAACCCATTTTGAGATAAATATTGAAATATTATTTATAAATTATTTATAAATGATTGATGTCTAAAATTTGCTTCAAGTAATCCTGGGGCCAGGAAGAAGTGGATAGGGGTATAAATGAAAAAAGAGTGGTCAGGTATTGATAATTTTTGAAGTTAGGTAATAGATACATTAAATTCATTATAGTCTTCTGTCTACTTTTCAATATGTTTTACATTTTCTATAGTAAAAGGTTAAGAAAAACTTGGAAGCAGCCAGGATGTCCATCAGTAGGTGAATGGATAAATAAACTGTGGCACATCCAGACAATGGGATAGTATTTAGCACTGAAAAGAAATGAGATATCAAACCATGAAAAGATGTGGAGGAAACTTAAATACATATTATTAAATGTTAAAAACCAATCTGAAAACCATATATACACGTACTATATGATTCCACCTATATGACATTTTGGAAAAGGCAAAACTATGGGGACAGTAAAAAGATCAGTGGTTGCCAGGAGTTTGGAGAGGGGTGAGGGATGAATAGACAGAGCACAGAAGAATTTTAGGACAGTGAAACGATTCTGTGTGGTACTATAATGATGGATACATGTCATTATACATTTATTTGTCCAACCCCATAGAATGTACAGCACCAATGAACCCTAATGTATACTGTGGACTTTGGGTGATTACGACATGTCAGAGTAGGTTCATTGATTGTAACAAATGTCCCACTCTGCTTGGGATGTCGGTAGTGGGGGAGGCTGTGCCTGTGTGAGGGAAGGGAGTATATGGGAAATTTCTGTTACTTCCTCTCAATTTCACTGTGAACCTAAAACTACTCCAAAAAATAAATAAGGTCTTAAAATACACACATTCATACACAAGCAACATCATTAGTCATTAGGGAAGTGCAAATTTAAACCACCATGAGACACTACTACATACTGTGCGAAGGGTAAATAATAATAATAAAAGACAACATTAGATTATAGAGCAACCGGAACTCTCATCTGTCACTGTAGAAATGCAACATTGATAGTTACTTTGGACAATGATTTAACTATTCCTATAAAGTTAAATATATATTTACCCTATTATGAGCAATTCCATTCCTGGGCATTTACCAAAAAGAAATAAAAACATGTTCACACAAAAACCTGTATGCAAATGTTTATAGTGACTATTCAGAATTTCCCTGAACTGGAAATTACCCAAGTGTCCTTCAACTGAAGAATGAATAAATGAAATGCAGTGCTTCCAGACAATAACAACTATTCACCAATAAAAAGGAATTAAATACTGATCCACACGACAGCATGGATAAATCTCAAAAGCATTATGCTAAATGAAAGAAACCCAACTCAAAAGGCTACGTATTGCATGACTCCATTTTTATTGCTTTCTAGAAAAGGCAAAACTATGGGGCCAGTGGGTGGGGGTGGGGTTGACGATAAAGAGGCATGAGGGAATTTTAGGGCGTGATGGAACTGTTCTATATCTTAATTTGTAATTACAAAATGGTATGATTTGTTAAAGCGCATAGAACGGTCCCATTTTAAAAGAGTGACTTTGCTCTATGTAAATTATTTTTAAGTTACAAATGCAAATAACTGAGAGATAACACTAGGCTGAAAGCCCAATGACATTAAAACGAGGTCAATTAACCAACTGGTTGTGTGGGTGTTATGACCCTTCCTGATTTTGGAGAACAAATGTTAAGAACTGTGGAGTGCTGGGGACTTGTGAAGGGAGAAAAGCTGCAGGGGAGATTGGCAGGAGACCAGCTGGTGAAGCTTCCTCTCCTGACTGAGGCCAGCCCATTTCAGTTCATCTGGGCACACTTGCATCAAACCATTCATTTGCTAATGATTTGTAGAGCACAGCTTATCAGGAGCATTTGTGCCCATCCCCCAGCTTCACATAGTTCTGTGCTCAATAAATTCTTTTCCGTGATTTGCCAGAAAAATATTCCAAAACCAAAATTATACATAATAGGTTTATGGAGCCCTGTAACTAAGTCCTGCTTAACTGAAAAGCCTGACGCAACCCGGCCCTGAGATTCCTTCCGGAGGTGCTCGTGCACACGTGGTGGGAGAACGCAGGACGCAGAGTCTGAATTCTGGGGCTGCGTTCAGGCAGCATCACTTGATGGGCAATGTCCCTTCACGTCTTATTGGCAAGTCTGTTTCACCACCCGTCAAATGGAAATTTTAGTTGTTTTGAGCAACAAAGCACCTTCTGGATTTGTAGCCGACTTGTAAACTGAAAAACGTTACTGAATCGGGGAAGCAAGGGCCGGGGCGAATCCTCCCAGAGGTACTCTGGGCCCCCCACCCTCCTCTGGACTGGCAGACCTTTTGTTCCGTCATTTTTACATCTGTGATATGATACTGTGCCTCCTCTGAAGGATCCGGGTTCCCAGTAATGCGGCCCTAACAATGGCTTCGATGAAAGAGATAAGCGAAGGGGCCAGAGGGTCTCCGGAAAGAAAGGAAGCTTGTAGCTTTTCAAGTTCAATGAGGCTTAGGAGGTTGGAAGGCTCTCCACAGCACGGCCTGTTTAAATGAGCGCCAAGGATTCAAAGCCTGTGCGGTTCCCAGACCTCTGACCACTTTCAGCCATCCTGGGAATGTGTGTGTTTACCCGTGTCTCGCACCCTTCTCCACTCATTATTCCACTCCTGAGCCTGGATTCCTGAATCTGTAAGGACCCAAATAGAATTACCTGGAAGATCTGACTGAGGTCAGCCCTGGGACCCCAGGGCGGCAGGTGCAGCCAGCGCCTCCATTCCCAGCCCCAGGGACTTCATGTATGCAAATGCTGGGGCGGTCAGGCCAGGGACAATAGAGCGTCTTAATCCCCAGGCAAGAGAGGGGGAGAGCCCTCACCCACACCCCTCCCCCTGCTAAAGCCTCTGCAGAATGGAGATCCTGCACTGGCCTGGGACCCTTTCTTCAAATTTTGCATCCCTGGAGGGAGCTCACGGAGGGGAGATGGCGGGCCGAGCCATGGCTCAGCCCGGTGCTGGAGAGACTGAGAAGGAACCTTCAGGGGTTCCTGCTCCTTGGTGAAAACCGAAGCAAGCCCTGGTGGGAGGCGGGCATGTAGAGGTCTGATTAGGCTTTGCAGGCATGAGTCTCCATGCCGCATTCATTTATAATTTATTCGACCTAAGCGCAGAACTTACATAGTAACAAAACCCTGGCTCTTACCCTACTTGGTGCTGAACTCTTAAGACAAGTCACTCTCCCTTGATGACCGAGACAACACTGCTCCCTCTGAGAATCCACAGCGGAAGGAAACTGGCTTCTGTCTGTCTGAAAGGTTTGGGTAAAGTCTCCACCACCACCACCCAGGGGACCAGGGTTTCTGTCTTTCAAACGCGGTCGAGGTCGTGGAAACCCTCTCTTTTATATTCACTTTTTATACTGCGAGGAATAGCCACTTGCTAGGCACTGGGGGTATAAAGATGGAAAATGTGATATCCCAAACGATGTTGCCCCTTCCAGCTCTTCTCTCATCCCACAGAACAACTAAACCTTCAAAGTGCATACATTTTAGTCTCATGAAAGAAAAATTACAATGCAGCCTGCATACAAATTAGGGAAGTTTACAAGTACAGTCTCACATTGTTCGGGTTTTGCCAATATTTCCAGTTCTTTCTTTGTCTTCCTCCTTCCAGATGCTGTAAAAACCCGTTCTTCCACTGAACTCCACGATCACTGTCCCGGCCTCAGGCGAATACTGCTGTCCCAACACCCCCCTTTGATGCTGTTCCCAGAATTTCCCTGGATTTAATGCCCCTTTTCTGGCCACATAGCTTCCTTTAAAATGGGAAGAAATGGCATTAGGTAAACGCTGAGGCTCCTTCCAGGTCTGAGATTCCACAACTCTGGAACCATACAAAGCCCTTGTGTACTCCAGTGGTGTATATTTCAGGTATTTGATGCGACTTTTGCTTTATCTCAGGGACGGTAAGAGAACTGAGCGTACACCTCTTGAACTTGAAGACTAAACATTTTTCCCAATGTCTTATCTCCAGAAAGACTTGTTTCTTAGACACTACCACTCGAACCGTAGTGAGAGGATACTCTCGGCTTGCTGGGGCTTTGGCACTGGACACGGAACCTTGGGACCCTCTTCCGAACCTGTTGGCTGTGGCTAAGTTTGAGCCACAGTCCATCCAGCGGCTTCCTAGGTGGGGTTTGGGGAACTGTGCAGAAGACCTCCCACCACGGAAAGCTGCAGCGACACGCCAGAGGCTACAGCCCACTTGCCCTCCTGCTACTGGGAGAGTCAGGTCCATTATTTTCTAATGTTTTCAGATTCAAATTATCATGTAAATGAGAAATAGGAAATCACCATTAGGTCATTTTCCTATCCTCTTAGGGGCTGAAGTGGGATCAATGTATGTTCTCCAGGTCTTTGTTCTCCCTTGGGTTAAATAATATAAGGGATGGGGCTTTTATTCTTGAGAGAGTATTATTGGGGAAATACAGCAACCAAGTCAACACAGAAATAAGTACGTTCAAAGAGTAACCAGCGCTGTGAAGAAAACCAACAGTGATGTCATGCAGAGTGACAGGGCAGCAACGGGTGGGAGGAGGGAGAAGGCACTTTAGCTGGTAACCATGCAAAGCCTCTCTGAGGTGACTTTTGAGCTGAGTGTTGAACAAGAAGGATTCACCTATGTGAAGCCCTGGGGGCAGAGCTTGCCCGGCAGAATGTGGAGTAAGTGTAAAAGTCATTGGAGGGAGATAGCTGAGAAATAAGTAGAAGTGGAATCTCTGACTCCACTCATCGGAAGGTTTGACCGGGGCAGGGAGATCTCCCCGAGTGGCCCACTCATGTGACTGGCAAGTGGTTGCTGCTGCCTTTCATGAGAGGCCTCAGTCCCCACGCCCTGAGCCTCTCCAGAGGGCTGCGTGAGTGTCCTCATGACATGGCTGGTTTCTTCCAGTGAGTGATCTGAGAAAACAGACAAAAGTGTAGTGTCTCAGAAGTCACACACCACTATTTTTGCAATGTCCTGTCAGTTACACAGGTCAGCCTTTGGGTCTACAAAAAGCATGGGTCCTGGGAGGTGAGGTTCATGAAGGCCGGCCACAGGTCTGTTTGCTTAGCTGTACTGAAAGATGCTCAAACTGGATAATTTCTGAGGTCTTTCTTAAGCCGGATACTTTATAGTGATAACTCCCATGAATACCCATGTTCTCGGAGGGATTCTAGTTTGAATTATGTCATTACTCTGCTATGAGGGAAGATCATGACAAGATGCGTAAGAGGAATAGGGTGACTCTCATGGCCCCCTTAAATCAGACCACAAAAGATGCTACTAGGCTTACGCTAAAGCTGACACAACCTTAACTGGAGGGAGAAAAAATAAAGCTGTAGACCTTTCTGATTCACCTAGTTATGATGGACTTTGCCAAGACTGAGCTCGTTGTTAAATATTCCGACACACCAGGGCTGTCTTCTCTGTAGCTGCTGGGACTTCTCCAAGCCGCACACATACCAGTGTTATCAGCAGGGAAATGTTATGAGGGGGCAGCCTGACAGTGTGGCATTGTCCTGTGGGATTTATGACCAGGTTTCAACAAATGACCTTTTCTCCCATTTGTTTTTCCCTGGGGCTGTCACTACGCCTGAACGCAGGCTCATGGGGGATGTTTGGGAACACCTGCTTTCAGATTGCTTTTCTGTCCCATCTCCAACATTTCTGGGCACTTCTTTCCACTCTTGATTGGCACTGTCCTGGCAGTGTCCTGCAGATGGAATGTTGTTTTAGGGAAGTCCTGCGGGGGTTGGCAGTGGAAGTCCTTGTGAGGAGCAGCTGTGATTTGTGGCAGAGAATGTTTCATAGTTGAATTTGCCCTGGCACAACTCCTTGTGCAACTCAGCATGGGATGGAATAACGTTGTAAAAATCTGGGGGAAGGAGAAGCGAGGATTGTATGTCGGCCAGGGTTAAGGGAAAAAAAGAATCTTTCAAAGTTACAAACACATTCTTAAGGAAATACATCATTGAATTGCTTATGATTTGTCAGAAAACTGGGGTTCAGATCCTGATGTCTAAGACACATAATCTCTATGCTTCAATTTTCTCATCTCTTAAGTGGAGATGAATATCTTTATTTGCCTCACATGACTGCTGTGAGGGTCAGGTGATAGTTACAGTTATTAAAAAGAACTTTCGAATGTGGTAACAGTTGTGCAGGGGGCAGCCATACAGTAGGAAATGGCTTTCCAATCAGCCAGCTCTTGATTCAAGTTCAGGTTCTGCAATTTAGCTGTGACTTAGTCACACGCTTCTCAAACTTCAATGGGTACACAAATCACCTGGTTGTCGTGTTATGATGCAGATTCTGATTCAGAGGTCAGGGAGGAGACCTGAGGGTCTGCATTTCCAGGAGGTGTTTGTACTGCTGGGCCCACTTTGAGGACCAAGGCACTGGGCTCCCTAAGCCAGTGCTTCTCAGCCCTGGTTGCCCATTGGCAACACTGGGAACTGAAAAAAGCTTCAGTGCCTAGATTGCATCTCACATCAATTATTAGGTTGGTGCGAAAGTAATTGCAGTTTTTGCAATTATTTTTAACCTTTTAAACCATAATTACTTTTGCACCAATCTAATAAATCCAAATCTCTAAGGACGGAATGCAGCATCAGTTTTTTTGTGTGTGTTTTTTGTTTTGTTTTGTTTTTTTGTGCTAAGGCTTGCTTTATTAATCTGCAAAACAGGAAGAGTAGTCTTCCCCTCATAAGCCTGTACTGGGATTCAAGTTTTATAAGTTTTTTTCCACAGTGTCTGTTTTATTTTTAAAAACTATTGAGAATTTATAAATACGATTGTGCTTTTGAACTTACAGAGCACTTTTACATGGGTCATTTCACTTACTTCTCAAAATAGCCCTGGGAGACAGTTCTATTTTCTAGATTCTGAGGGTATAAGAAGCCTGAAGAGTCCACAGCCAGGAGATGGTACAGCTGGGACTTGACCCCAAGTCTCTTCTCTTGTTTCAATGAACAACTTTGTTACTACCTATGGCTCTACTAATGTAAAGTATTACCTAAAAGCCTCTTTCTTGGGATGCAAACATGCCTACGTGCAGTATTGCCACAAAAGTACCCGTCCATTACTGAACTTCATTCACTTGTGTCATTCTGAGTTTGAAGTAGTGAGGTCTGTGCCACACACGGAATGTACTTCTTTCATTCTTTAAAGAGAAGAGAGGATTTTAAATACACCACTGTGAAAACTGTGTCTATCCAACCAGCTCCAGGAATTGATCTCACTTTATTGCTAAAGGAAGGGACACCAGTACAGCGCTGGAAGTAGGATGAAGCAAAGAGAAATGACCCTTTTGGGGGGAAGGCATCCCTTTTGCTCCTCAGTTTTAAAGTTGGTAAGTAGCCCTTTGGGGCCTTCTCAGCTGTCCCTGGTGCCTCTGACCTGCCAATTAATTTACCCCCTCCCCCACCTTGAAGATGTAGAAGAGATGAAGGGAAATCAGTGATAACTCACTTTTTAAAAAATCTTAGATGGATAATTATCATCTATCTTTTCTGGAGCTCCACATTTTTTTGGGGGGTGGGGTGGGGAGGAGGGAGGTTCCTAAATGGAGATGTGGTCCTTGTTTGTTCCAGGCCTAAAGTTAGCCATGGAAGCAGTGACTAGAAGTACCAATATAAAAATCATGACAGCAGCCTGCAGGGATGGAACAGTTTCAATCTGGATGCTTAAAAGCACCTGAACATGGTATGCACAGATCTCAGCAGATCCCATCAGAGGTTGGCATAGCACACTTAGAGATGTTCTCAGGGGATTTAAGGATTGCCACACTGGAATGTTCTCCTTTCCTGTTTCCAGCCTGACGATTGAGCTAAATGGCTTTGGGGGAAAACTCTTCTGTTTGGCAACTTTACCAAATAATGGATGGAAAATAGTGTTTTCGATGTAATTGATGCTTTTTTAGAATTGATAGAGACTAAGAAAGTCCTTATTTATTTTGAAAAAAGGCATTAAATGGAAATACCTGTGTTATTTAAGAAGCCATTGGAACGCACAACACAGGGGAATTTATCTTCCAGTTGCTGACAACCTAATGTGTGTTTACTTTACTGTCATAGGCTTAGGGTAATGGATGCAGCGCTGAAGAGGCTGTTCGTTTCTTCTCGGAGATCCTCCCTCTTATGAGAGTGAAATTTCCTCGTTCTAAGGCTGGAGAGATACTAAGGCACTTTGGATATTCCCTTGTGCTCTGACCAAGTCACCACAGCACCCATAAAATCAGTTACTAGAAATTTTGATGAGACCAGGAGTCGAGGCTTCTCCTTATGTGTGAATGGAACCATCCCTCCCCTAGTAGCAAGACCTTCTGGGAAGGGAGAGAGCAAGCTCTTGGCTTCTGTGATGTGTGGTTTAAAGTTATTATAACATGTCTGATGGGCTAAGGTTGCCCAACTGAGGCCAGTTGTCAGAAGATGAGCACATTGGTCCCTGAGGGGAAATTATCGTAAGAGTCAGGGTGCTCTTATCTGGTGACCCCCGGCTTCATAGTAAGACCCAGATCATCCCATGACAGCTGGTTCTGGGCTTATGGTAAAATTTCTTCTGCTCTGGGTTTCCTGGAATAGTGAGTATACTTTTGGGAAAACAGCTTTTTTTTTTTTTTTTTTTTGATACTTGTGTGCTTTTGTACATATATCATAAAAGAGCTGTAATGTTGGAAGCCCGAATCAGCTTTGTTAGGGTCACCCATAATGAGTGTAGCCCCTCTTCAAAGCCTGAGAGTGACATCTAAGCACTAATTGAAGACAGGACCCTTTGGTGGACCTGACAGACAATGAGGCAGGTCCTTATCGATGAGGCAACTGAGTGCAGCACAGACTCCCTTGTAACAGGCAAACTTTCTCACAGTTTTTGGATTTTTCATGGGAGTAAGAGAAGAATGCACTGCTTTCAATTTGTGGGATAAGCCCTGGGAGTCATAATTTGAACACATGAGAAATACGATCTTAAGTTGCACCCTCAGCCAGTGAAGTGAGACCTGTCAATAATCCTTGACTGTGGAGCAGCAGATTCCCCATTGGCATGCTTAACCAAGAGAGGGAGCAGCACACACTCCCATGAACCCTGTAACATCTTCCTCTTTGCAAAGTTGTCTAACAGCAGCAGCTTTCAAATAGTCATTGACACATAATGATTTATCCAATGTTAATTATGTACCAGGCACACAAGTGTTTGAAATAATTCCTGCCTCCATGGAGCTTATATTCTAATGGGGGGAAACAGATAATGAATAATAAACGTAGCAAATAGATCATAGTCTGTCAGAAGTGGCAAGTGCTGTAGAGCACAGTCATGGGGAACTAGGCCTAGTGGGGCAGAGCAGTTGGCATATTGCAGTTTTGAAAAAGAGACTAACTAGGTCTCATTGAGCAAACCATTTGAGCAAAGAGGTGAAGGAGGTGTGTAGAAAGTGGAGAAAAGGGGTTTATGCAGAGCAAATGGCTCCTGGAAAGGCCCTCAAGCAGAGGTGTCAGACATATTTAATGAACAGCTAGGTGGCCAGTGTGGCTGAAGCAAAGGAGAATATCAGGAAATGGGCCGTGGAAGTAAACGGAGGTAAGTGCCTAGGGGGTCATGGCAAGCCTGTGGGTTTTTCTCTGCATGCAATAACCACGGGAGGATTTTGAGCAGAGGAGTGACATGTTCTGACTTCTATTTTAATACTGCATTACTCTCACTATGGTGCTGAAGGAGATTATTAGGAGTGGGGGGAAGGCTGGAAGCAAGGGGCCCAGTTAGAGGTTACTGCAGTGATGCAGGGGAGAGATGATGTGGCTGTTGCAATGGAGACAGTGAGAGAATCTGATTCTGAGTATGTGCAGTGTGATCTGTCAGTGCCCTCCCTATTCCTCACACCTTATCCTCAGTATGCTGCAGACGACTTCCAGCTGCCCTGTATCTGCATGTTTGCATCGGAAGGTTTTTCTCAGGACCTCCGAAGGTTACCTTGCCCACAGTGCCTCACCAGGACCAACATTCATGGGCTCACAAGTGTCTGATTCATTGTCCTGGGACCCCACCTACCGTTGCTGCAGACCAAGGAACCCACTTGCCAGCAAAAGTGGAGTGAGGTAGCCACATGTCTGTGGAACCATGTAGTACATTGCCAGGCCTGAGGGAACGGTGGGGCAGCCTCTTGCAGGGCGCAGCCAGGACCCCCGCATCGTGGAAAGGATGTTCTGCAGAGTGGGGAGCGCTGTCCTTTAAGGTATAGACTATACTTCAGTGAGCCTCAACCTGTGGGCCCTGGACCAAGAGCACCAACAGCACCTGGGAGCATGTTAGAAATGCAGTCCTAGGACCTGCCTCAAACCTTCTGTATCAGAGTCTTCGAGTTGGGCCCAGGAATCACGTTGTAACAAGCTTTCCAGATGATCCTGATGCACGCAGAACTACAGGGAGACTGCATCTAGGGCCAGGTCCTCAATAGGTCAAATACATAGAGCCAGGAACCAAAGGGTGGGAGTAAGAGTGGCTCCTCTTACTGATCCCACCAGTGATCCACTTTGGGAATTTATAATTCCTGTCCCTGCATCTTCAGGCTCTGCTGGATTAGAGGTCCTGGTTCCCAGGGAAGGATGGGCTCCATCATTGACGCATCCTACAGACCTTATAGCTGTGGCCACCACCTGGTAATCTTGGGCTTTATATACGAGTAGATCTACAGGTGAAGGAGTGACTATTGACCCTAATTACTATGAGGAAATCGGGTTGCTGTTACCTGATGGGGGTGGGGAGGATTATGTGTGACACACCAAGGAATGAGAGCAACCACAGGCTGACAAGAGCAGGGTCACCAGGGGCTCAGACTGCATCAGGGAGTGTGGGCCACCCCCACTCCCACCAAGTAAGCATCCTAAACCGGCAGAAATACTGGCTGAGAGTGGGAGGAATCTAGAATGGGTAGAATAAGAGGGAGACGACACTTAGCATTAGGAGCTTCACTCTCAACTATAGTTGTCAAGACAACTTGTCCCTCTTATCCTCCGGCTGTATTCTTCTTCTGCTGTTTGTTTGTTTGGTAAAGAGATTGGGACAAGTCACCAACCTGAAGAAACAGTGGTAAGGCAGAATGAACCTAACGTGAGGCGTGAGTAGATGTCAGTGGTGCAGTGCTTGAGCTATAATAGACTCAGTCAGTGGCCCACCCATAACCCATGGACCCTACTGTTTCAGAGTGCTCTAGATGACTTCCATCTACCAGGATTTGTGACGCTGAGGCTGGGGTCTTTTTTCTGGAACTGAGGAAAGGCACTCTGCTGTGTAGGGGGCAAGTTGGGAGTGCTGGGAATTAGCATTCCCCAGCAGCCACTCCCAACCGATGACTGGTTAGAGTGGATGTATAAGGACCACAACTTCCTTGCCACTTGAGTGGGATAATATTTTACGTGATTTCTCAGAATTTCCCCATGAAATTAAGCTCTGGTTATCAACCAACTCAGTTGGGTTAATGAGGTATCTATCTACATCAGCCAAAATCAAATCAGAAGACCGAGCCACACTGTAATTTGAGCATGGAAAGTTTCACATAAAGAATTATTAACTATGAGAGGGGGTGTGAAATAGCAGGGAAAGAATAGTAAAATGTAAAGAGATCTCTAAAGAATATAAGAAAAGCAGATATAAGGAACAACACCCACCCATAGGGCTGAGGCAGAGCACACAAAGAAGGAAAATATCTGGAATAAGAATCCCTCACCCTGCCTGTGGCTCATGGGACGGTGGAGTCTCTGAGGTGCTATGCCATGGAAATTTCTCAAAATATACCCTCTGGCTTATCAGGAGAAACTGTCCAAGAGAGGTTCCATCCCTCAGACCTCACCTCAAAATTTTCCTAGTTGTTGCCAGCATTACTGTCATAGGGAGGTGCCTTAATGGTGGCATTCCATTCCAAAGCTGCTCCAGGGAGTTCCAGGGAAAGGTTCTAGCCACTGGGCACTATTGGTCACTATATGCTTCAAACTCAGGGCACTGGAGAAGCTGTCTGTGCTGCAGGAGACTGTCTGAGTTGGATGCACTTGAACTTTGACTCAGGGTTTTCTTTTAAGAAACTCAAACTATGTTTTGAAAATAGTGAGAATGGGATTTTCTGATGGAATGGTTTTGGGATATGAGGAACACAGAGGAGTCAAGAACAGCTCCAATGTTTTCGGCTGGAGCAACAAGAAAAAGTTCATCTTTATAATATTGATGTGGGTGATGTTGGATCTGCCGGCAGTTTCTGAGTCTGGGCCGTGATCGTGTCTCGTGAAGCCGAAGAATGGAAAGACGGGCCAGGGAGAGGCAAAAAGTTTTAAAAACAGGATAGTTTATTAGAGGAAGGAGAAGAGGTTGCAGCTCCCGAGAGGTAGGGGGTCCCGAATGGGGGGTGCCCCATGACTGAGGCAAAAGCTCTTACTTTTATACCTTCCCTTGCCTGCTTGGGGAAGGGGAGCTGTTTGAAGAAGGGAACTTGTTTGAAGAAGGGAACTGGCGCCTTCTAATGAAATTCGTCTACCAGGTTTGTTCTGCTTGTCCATCCTGGAGGAATTAGCAAAGTAACCCACTCTTATCTGTCAGATCTGCTCCATTTGTCAGGCCAAAAGGAATTTTATGATTAACCTCAAGGCCTTGTTACATTATGTCCTGGAGCGAAGGAGTGATTTCAAGACCTGAAGTTTTAGGATATGACTGTCTTTTGTTTATTCCACCAGGGACCTCCCTGTCTACCTAGAGACATGCTAACTCTCCTGTATCAATCCCCCCCCCCCCCCCCCCCCCCCCCGCTGAAGATGAAACCCTAACTGCTGTTAGGGGATGGGGGCAACACCGCTCTGGCTACTTCAGGCTGAGGAGGGACGTAAAGAGAGACCAGCAGTTTGTCCAGAGGTCTGTCTAAGGGTCCCCGGTAGATGGAATAAGTCCAGGTGAGGATGTTGTCTTGTAGGCCATCATAGCCAACCAGTGGGTAGTCTGGAAGCTGAGACGCATTGTGGCAACAACATGAGGTAGTATCTTAGCCTCTGAATAAAAGAAATATGAGAAAGGCTTTGTTAAGTCCTGTTAAGCTAGGAAGCCAGGAAGTAAGGAAGGATAAATCTAAACCAAAAAATCCTGTTTTTAGTTTAATATTGGAAATCTTTAACTGTGAGTTATCAGAGAGACTGAAACAGTATAACCCTTTAAACTTTTTATATTCTTGATTGTGTTTGAGAAGTAGATAATCTATGGCAGCTTTGTTTGAGAACTGTTATTCTGACCTGTCCTAACTTTTGTCTTTTGGTATGGATAGCCTTTGAGGTGGTGTTTTAGGGTTTTTGTTATCGAGTAAGCTATTTGACTATCTAGTCTTTTGTATGTCCTTTTCTATAAAAGAACTCTCATCAGTGAAGAGCGCCCAATCTGGGTTGTCTAGGGGTATTTTTTTGTATGTCTGTTTTAACAGTATACGTTTGTATTAAAACTTATTGCCAGTTAATTTTTCCTCTGCTTCTGGGAGAAAGGTGGCAAGATTAAGGGTGGAGCATTCCATATTTGAATTACAGGACCTTTTAAAAGGGCCTGATGCTGCAGGAGGTAGCTATCAGTGAGCCTGTGACTCTTATTAGCATTTAAAAGCCCTTGAATGTGGTGTGGGGCAAAAATGAAAAAGGTTAAGTCTTGCCCCATTGTGAGCTTGGTGGCTTTGGGAACTAGGGTGGCAGCTGTAGCTAGGGTCTGGTCTGGAGGCAAGCTGGCCAATTGTATGCTACGAAGTCTAGTTCCTTACTTAAATAGTTCTAGAGTCCTTTTTAAGTTTAATTTTGTTTATTTTATACTTTCTTTAAGGTGTAGACCAATGATAAGAAACAGGCTGAGCAAAATGAGCCCAAATCTGGGGGCTGTCTTTATCTTTACAACCAAAGCAGTTTTCAGAGGAAAAAGGTCCAGAGCAATCAGTTGAGACAGAATAAATGGCTTCTCTATCAATTAGGAAATTAATAGGCTTACCACGTCAGGGTCACCCACAATTTTACCCCATGATGAGAACAGCTTGGGAGCCACTGGGAACTTCAGGCCCAACAGTGATGACAGACATTTTTGGGGAGGGAGCTGGTCCTTGCTCCCTTCAGAAAAAGGGGTACTCTCTCCTCTAGTGCCCTTCTGTCTGTGTAGGGGGCACGGCTGTTTTGGAGGATTAGGAATCCAGTGATCTGGGCTTGTATGTCCGGAGTAGGCTCTTTTATCTGGCGCTTTCTCTCTGGGGCATTTGGGGTGCCCTGAGGTGGCTTCAGCCTTGGGTTGTCTATAACTGTGGCCAGAAGTCTGGCCTGTCTCTGGTCTCAGGCTCTGGTCTCACTGTTCCTTTATTCCTATTGATACAGGAGAGTTAGCATATCTCTAGGTAGACCGTGAGGTCCCTGGTGGAATAAACAAAGACAGCCATATCCTAAAACTTCAGGTTTTGAAATCACTCCTTCGCTCCAGGACATAATGTAACAAGGCCTTGAGGTTAATCATAAAATTCCTTTTGGCCTGACAAATGGAGCAGATCTGATAGATAAGAGTGGGTTACTTTGCTAATTCCTCCAGGATGGACAAGCAGAACAAACCTGGTAGACGAATTTCATTAGAAGGCGCCAGTTCCCTTCTTCAAACAAGTTCCCTTCTTCAAACAGCTCCCCTTCCCCAAGCAGGCAAGGGAAGGTATAAAAGTAAGAGCTTTTGCCTCAGTCACGGACACCCCCCATTCGGGACCCCCTCCTGCTCAGAAGCTGCAACCTCTTCTCCTGCCTCTAATAAACTATCCTGTTTTTAAAACTTTTTGCCTCTCCCTGGTCCATGTTTCCATTCTTCGGCTTCATGAGACACGATCACGGCCCAGACTCAGAAACTGCCGGCAGATCCAACGTCACCCCCATCGATATTATGGTTTTCAATCCAAAAATATGATACAGTTGTCCATTTTCTTTGTAGAGGACTTTCAGTATTATAGGGGATTTAGTCCTAGGCATATCATAGTTTTGTAGATAGTGTATTTTTTAGATGTTATTTTCTAATTGTTGTTGGTATAAAGAACTACAGTTGACTTTTATATTCAACCATCTTGTTAATTTAATTTGTCCCCATATTTCTTGGATTTTTTAGTTGTACAATCACACTACCTGTGAAAAATGAGTTTTTCTCTTCCTTTACAATCTCTGTTTTATTTCTTCTCCTCGCCCTTTTTAAGGTAATGAGATGTCTAGTGTGGTATTGTATACAAGTAGCAGTTGTGAGTATCCCTGCTTTGTTCTCAATTTCAAAGAGAAAAGCTTTCATTGTTTTGTTATTGGGTATAATTCTTACTGTAGGTTTATTGTACATACTCTTTATCTTATTAAAGATGTTCTTTTCTATTGCCAGTTGCTAAGATGTTTTTTTAACCGCAAATAGACGGTTAATGTTATCATATGTTTGTTTTTTTCTTTTTGAGATGATGATATGTTTTCTCTCCTTTGTTAATTTTCTCTCCAGGGTCTTGCTGAATAAAAAACTTCCATATGTACCTTGAAATCTTCCTGGAATATATCCTAGAAAGTGATGAATTCTCTACTGGGACCTTCTCAAAATAATCTAGTTTCTATCTTTTGCCTCCCATTTCTATCCATTTCTGTGTCTCCCTCTTCTAGGCCCTTTGAATGCCTTGTTCTTTTGGGAGAACAACTGGTTCTTACATGATGATGTATTCTTCCTAATCTCGGTGTCTATTGTGTTAGCTTTATGTTCTCAGTCCTTCAAGCTCTTAGCCTCTGAGGATTTAAAACCCTTTCTTGCAGAAAAAAAAAAAAGCCCTTGCCTATAAACAAAATTTTAATTTAAAAATTATTATACTATCTTATAGTTTTATGAGCCAATTCTAAAAGTAAAAAAGTAAAGTCTTTGACTTTTCATTTTCAGACTTTGGTTCTCTGTTGGGACAGCAAGCGTCCGTTTCAATATGTAGAATTTCTAGTGTAAGTGCCAGAAAGCAAAAATGAATAACTGAGGGCAAAACATAGTTACTTTTTTTGAAATATTGTACTGTTATCTGTTTACTGACTTCAATGGGAATAAAGATAGGAGGGGCAGGTAGGAATCTACTGCACTTGTCCAGATGACAAGTGATGGCGGCTTGGTCTAGAGACATAACAATGAAAAGAAAAGCAATAATTGTGTTCAAGGGATATTTAGAAAGTTAAATTAATTAAATTTGTTCTTTGATTAGATCATGTAGAGAAGTGAAGATGAGGAAGGAGTCAAATAGTGCTGAGCTTCTAAGTGGGTGTGGGCCCATTTTCTCAGAGTTGGAAGAAGAACATCAGAAGTTCAATTTTGGACATACTGAGGCTGAAGTGCCTAGAGGCACCTCGACAAGGAGATGTTTGATAATCAGCTGTGTACTGAGGGCTAAAGCCTCAGGGAAGACGCCTGGACTACAGGTAAAATCTGGCAGTGAACATGGAGGTGCTGACTGAAGCTGTGGAAGTAGACGGGATGATCAAAAGAAAGAGCACAGAGTGAAAAGAATAAAACACTCAGGGCTGAACCTGTGAAATCCCAGTTATTAAAGTAAAAATACCTTTAAGTGGAAAAGAAAAATCAGGTTACCAAACTATACATGCCATATTACATACGAGTATATATATTTTAGTGAAAAATTACGTGTTTATACACACGGTTCATTTTTAGCCAGTATATACCCAACATTATAATAGTCAAGAAACCTTGGTTAGTGCCCATGGTGTAACAGTATTTTGAATATCACTTGTTTATACATTATGCATTTATTGTTACTAAATTTTTCTATTTTTGTGTCTTGTAATGTACATGATATATTTGTAGGCAAAACATGTATTTTATTTATTTATTTATTTATCTCTCTGACTTTTATTGCTAAACTTAAGTCAAATCTCTTCACAAACCCAAGTGAATTTCTTTTTTAGAATTTCTCTCTCCCCTCCCCCTCGCCTTTGGCAACCATCAGCTTGTTCTATATATCTATGGGTCTGTTTCTGGTTTGTTCTGCTTATTTTTTTTAATATCACATGTACGTGATCATATAGTATTTGTCTTTGCCTGATGCATTTCACTTAGCATTATACCCTCTAGGTCCATCCATGTTGTTGCAAATGGCAAGATTTTATTCTTTTTTTATTGCTGAATAATATTCCATTGTATGTGTGTATGTGTATCTTCTTTATCCATTCATCTATTGATGGACGTCTAGGTTGCTTCCATATCTTTACTAGTAATGCTGCAATGAACATAGGGGTGCATATGTCTTTTTGAATTAATGTTTTTGTTTTCTTCATATAAATACCCCAGAAGTGGAATTGCTGGATACTATGGCAGCTCTATTTTTAACTTTTTGAGGAATCTTCATACTGTTTTCCACAGTGGCTTCTAATTTACAATCCCACCAACAGTGCATGCGGGTTCCCTTTTCTCCACATCCTTGCCAGCACTTGTTTGTTGATCTATTAATGATAGCCATTCTGACAGGTGAGGTGATATCTCATTGTGGTTTTAATTTGCATTTCCCCGATGAATAGTGATGTTGAGCCTCTTTTCATATGTCTGTTGGCCATCTGTATGTCCTCTTGGGAGAAATGTCTATTCAGGTCCTCTGCTGATTTTTTAATTGGACTTTTTCTTTTGGTGTTAAGTTATATGAGTTCTTGATATATTTTGGATATTAACCTTCATCAGATGTATCATTTACAGGTACCTTCTCCCATTCAGTAGGGTGTCTTTTCATTTTTTTGATGGTTTCCTTTGCTGTGCAAAAACTTTGTAGTTCGATGAAGTCCCATTTGTTCAGTTTTTCTTTTGTTTCCCTTGTTTGAGGAGATGTATCCAAAAATATATTGCTAAGAGTAATGTCAAAGAGTTAATTGCCTCTGTTTTCATCTAGGAAGTACCCAGTAGTGAAATGGTCAACAAACCTTGGTTAGTGCTCATTCTGTAACAGTATTTTGAATATCACTTGTTTATCCATTTTTTAAGGACTAGAAGGACAAACAGGAGTTCTCTCAACTTGATAGGATAAAGGATAGCTTTTCTCCTTTCATTTTTCTATTTCTTTATATTTTCTAAAATTTCTGCCAAGAACATATCTTTAGTACTTGGTTTCCAGGACTTGATTTTAATACTAGGAATGATGTATGTTTTAAAAATAAGATTTGGGTTAGATACATGATTTCAAAACCTAGTTACATTCAAAATCAGCTAAGGAACTTTTGTGCAATGATTATTCAGATCCCGAACCAGATGTATAGAATCTAATATCTGGATAGGGGGCCCGGTCATCAATATTACCCCAAGTAACTAATGGCTGATGAGGTTGGGCAATCTCTGGACTAAATAATTTCTAATGTCCATTCTACACATTTCATGAATGTCTGACTAGAATGGAATGTAAAAAACATTTGACAAAAGAAGGAGTTTTTAAATTTATAAATATTAATTGATACAAACTATAAAATTAGCTAAATACTTAAATATGGTCAAAAGTCAAATTAGGAGATGACTGTTGTTCTCATTACAAAGAGATTCAGTGTGAGATTTCTTTAAATAAGTGATGTTCTCAAGTTTATTTAAATGTATGGGTGGATTTGTCCATACTCTTTGGGAGTATATCTGAAACCTTAACCATAGAGCCAGACCCAACTAGAATCATGCAGTAGCTCCAGGCCAGCTGCCCGCAGTAACCATCCCTAAAAAGGAGGGTAAATGTCCTCTAGCATTTGGGATGAACTGAAATGAAGAGTTGGACCATTAATCAGTGGTCCATAAAAAGCATGCTCATTGCAATAAATTTTAGATATGATGCAAAAAGTTAGATTTTTGACTAATAAAAGGAGAGAAAAATCTATTTTATGTTAATTACAGTAAATTAAAACAATTTAATAGAAGGGCTCAAGAAACAAACAAAAAAATCCAAGAAAGAAAACAGGCATTTTAGCTGGATGAGTACAGAGCTTGAGAGTGAGACTCAACAGACTCTGGATACACATTACCATTACCTGGACAGCTTACCTGGACTACCCAGGTCAATTAAGTCAGAAAGTCCCAGGCTTAAGCCTCAGCACTGGAATTTTTTTTTTTTTAAGTTCCCCAGGTTATACTATCAGGCAGTCAAGATTACGAATTTCGGAACCTGAATGCACTTTTAGCTGGCTACTGTCCCATATTTTGCTTCCTGATTCCATCCATTTCTAGAGTTCCTTCTCTATCCCTTGGTAGCAGAGTAAGGCCTGGATTTAGGAGGTTGGAATGGGAGCTGAGGATAGCTTCTTGGTGTGTAACCTGTGCTGTCTGTCATACAAGGCCCCATGCTCAGAAGGGCCTCACACTTGGCTTGATGCTCTGGTACTCTCGCCTTGAAATTCCTAATAATTTTATCTTTGAACTTCTGTTTTGTAAGTAAAATTCAATGAAACAATGGAACATGCATGCGAGCAGGAGATACAAGCAATATGTTGCTCTGTTTACATATAGCATTCACAATGCCTCACGAGCTCAAACTTCTGGTAGACCCAAGATACATGGGATTCAGCGAGACTCAATGTGAGTATACGGTAAGTACAACTGAATAATCGAAAGGCCATGTTATCTATTTGAACCAGCACTTGCTCCAAATGCAGAAAGAAGGCAATGGCATTGTAAGTAACGTGAACAGCTAAGGAAGCCTATTATATCCTTATTCATGTAACTTCCCAGTAGAAGCCACCTATTTATACTGAAAATGATGACACAGAAGGAAAAGAAAGTTCCCTTCCTCTGTCCTTCCTTACTCATCAGTCAGCCAAAGATAGAACTGGTAAAATGTACAGGTATCAAGAGGTGAAATAAAAACAGTTGAGTTACTTTTGTGCAGCATTTCCACTATTCTAGTAGGAATAAAATACATATGCATGTGTGAGCTATGAAATACAATGTGTGCAACTCTGGTGATTAAATGCCCTTATATTTGTATTTAAAGCTGACATTGCACAATATACAGATAAATGGTAACATTTATGCTAATAATTGAAAATTTTAATTTTCTTTACTCAGCACAACATTAAGTAGCAAACAACATCATGGCAAGTAGAGAAACGTCAGGAGAAAGGAAAAGGCACTTTTTCCCTGCTTTTTGGACAAAGGACCCCAAATGTTCATTTTGTACCGGGCCTTGAAAATTCGTAGCTGGCCCTGGGAGGGACTGTAGGAAATCAACCATGAACAGAGGTGTCCCCTACCTACTCACCCCCTCACAAACTCCGAGAAGCCTAACCTGAAGAACCAGGGGCACCTAGCCCCCCAAGAGCTGAGAACTGTGCCTGGTAGAGATTTGACCCAACGGAAGATGCCGGGACTTCAATCTACCGCCGGATTCCAGCCTGACTGTTTCCAGACAGTCCAGGCTGCAGTCAGAGAATGATAATCAGCAGTTCCCTTCTGAGGATGAGCTAAGTATGGTCAGGAAGGGTAGTTATTAGCAGCTCTCTTGTGGATACACTAGGGCCAGCAAAAATGTCTGCAGACAAGTAATTTGGCTGGGCGTGTTTTGACAATAAACTCAAACCAGACAGAAGTCGGGTGGGGAGGGGAGGGAGAACGTGGAGGCAGAAGCCATGAACTTTCCAGGAGAAAATAAGTAGGTTCATTCACGCTCATTGTCCCCAGAAATGAGCTGCAAAGAGCCAACATCCTGAGGAGACAGTGTGGACTAACGGGAAGAGCTCTGGGCGGAATGTCAGGCCTCGGGCATCCTGGCCCAGCTCGGCTGTAGAGGAGCTGAGTGACCTGGACAGTTCTATCAGCCTTGCTGAATTTCTGTTAGCATCCTTCTAAGATTTCTATAACCTTGAGCTTATCCATATGCTTAGGAGGGAGTTATTGGAAGGGATATCCAAGCAACAGCCACCACCTTCCTGCCTTACCTTAAATTGGAGGGTTGCCAGGACAACAGCTCTCAGCTTGGGCATAAATGGGTGAATGTGCCAATAGACTAGTCAGACTGAGGAGATGACCTCTCCCCCAGACACCAGCAGGATGGCCAAGTGTGAACAGTAGCTCTCTCAGATACCTGCTATCATTCCTGAAATCCTCAAACTCATTTCATCCTCAAACTCTAGCTGTCTGGACTAATTATCTTCTTTTAGAAATCCACAGATTAGCAAGTGTAGTAAGACGTGTTGCTCAGGCATAAATAAGGTCAGGAACCTGGGACCTGAAGAATCTGACTAATATTTTCCATCACAGTTACTGACAGGTGGCATTCACGTCCGCTGCCTCTGAACCCTAAATCCTAAGAGTGTTGCTCACGAGGGTGTTCATGCTTTCCATCATGCACTCGATTTACTGTGGAGCCCAGAGCATCACTTTGGCATGTGTCACTTATTTGTTTCTGTGGCTATTATTTTCTAAGTAGGTATTTGAACCTCACATATGAGAATCCATCAATCAAACAGCACAAACTAAGGACTTGCTATGCACTAAGTGCCATTGAGAAGAAGTGAAATAATCTTTGTCATAAAGCAGTGTTTCTCACTTATTTTTTCATTATTGCTCCCTTAAAGGAGAAAAATTCAAAGAAATTCAATAACAAGGAACACGATTTTGTCAGGTAGAGTTGAGGTTTAGAGGACCACAAACCATTGCACTAAGATTTTTCCACACTTCCCAAGAACCAATTTTCACCCTCTTGGGGGCACTGCTATCCCCATTGAGAAAGCATACCATAAAGGACCCATTGGCAGGATCTATCTATTTAGGAGAGATAGGTGAGGAAGCAGAATAATATTATGATAAAAGTCCAAAGTTTGGAATCAGAGTCCCTGGGCTTAACTTGACATTAGTGTTTCTAGTTCTTAATTTCCTCAGTTGCAAAACGATCCAATAATCACTCTTTCCTCAGTGTTACATGAGGATTAAATTAAGTAGTACTTTTATATAGCGCTTAGAAAAATGTTTGGCATGAAGTAAGCACTAAAGAAATGGTAGTTTGGAACCACAATCTATATCAGTTATCTATTACAACATAATAAATTACCGAAACTTAGCAGTTTCAAACAGCAAACAAGGGTCTCAGGCTGTTTCTGAGGGTAAGGAATCCAGGATCAGCTTGGTTGTGTGGTTCTGGCTTGGGGTCTCGCATGAGGTTGCAGTCCAATGTAACTGCCTTGGAGACAATTTTTTTTTAGCACTGCTATTCCATATTTTAAGTGATGTAAGAAATAGCACATCAAAACCCAGCATAACTTCCATAAAGACATTGTTCAGGACCTTATTTTGTTCTATTACATTATGCTCTATCCTGTTTTTGAGGACTTGCTGGAGAAAAGTATAAGAAATACCTGTGATTACTGGAGTAGTTGGTTTATTTGTCACTTACGGATGTTCTACAATCTGTAATAATCAGATTTCACTTTTCACACTGGAAAAAGCAAATGTAGAAAGATTGTACAATATGTATTAGCTCCATGCCTAGCTCTACTAGAGGTGCCTGTTCTCCGCGCCCCTCCCCCCCGCCCCTTTTCCACTCTCTCTTTATTCTAAGTTTTTGTTTTATTTTGTATGTTGTTGTAGACTTCCTTAAACCCTTTTGGGAATAAGACAAGAAGTTAGTAAACAAAATATACTTATATTTATATCTATATTTATATTTATACATATATAAGTATATAAAATATAGATAACCTAAGAAAACTACATTTAAAATATACATTGGTTAAATTTGAAATGGAAATAAAAAACAATGCCATTTACAATGGAATAAAAATGTGAAATAGGTAAATTTAATAAAATCGGTGTAAGACTTCTACATTAAAAATTATAAAACATTGCTGAGAAAAAATAAGACATAGATTAAAAGATTCAGTATTATTACGATGGCAATGATCCCACAGCTGATATAAAGACTCAACAGAATTCCAATAAAAATTACATCAGGCATTTTTGGCAGAATCTGATATGCTGATTTTAATTTTATATTAAAATGTAGAGGATGTAGAATAGCTTAAATAATTTTGAAAAACAAAATTGGAGGACATGTACTACTAGATTGCAATATTTACTCTTAAAGCTACAATAATCAAGATAGTGTGGGATTGGTGCTAGGGTAGAAATAAAGATCAGTGAAACAGAATAAAGAGTCCAGAAATAGACCCAAATGAAGGTGGCCAATTGATTTTAGTAAAATTACCAAGGTAACTTACTGGGGAAAGACAGTCTTTTCAGTAAATGGTGCTGGAAAAACTAGCTATCCATGTGCCATTAAATAAATAGGTAGATTGATAGATAAACCAATAAGTAGCAACCCTTACTTCAACCATATTTAAAAATTAACTCAAAATGGATCATAGAACTAAATAAAAGAGCTAAAACTAAAACTTTAGAAAAAAATAGGAGAAAATCTTTGTGACAAAAATCACATAAGAAAATACACTGATAGGTTGGACTTCACATTTTAAAACTGGCTCTTCAAAAGACACTCTTAAGAAAATAAAAAGGCAAACTACAGGCTTGTCTTTTTAGTAACATTTGCTCACTCAGACATTGCTGGTAGGAATATAAAATGGTATATAGCTGACTTTGGAAAACAGTTAGTTTCTAATGAAGTCAAACATACATTTACCATTCTACCCAGCAATTCCTCTCCTAGACATCTATCCAGGAGAAATGAAAACATATGTATGCAAAACCCTGTGAATGTCTAAAACAGCTTTTTTTTATAATAGCCCAAAGCTGGAAACAACCAAATGCCCATCAACTGGCAAATGGATGAACAGACTGAGAGAACGAATACCCCACTCCCTTGCCTTTAGAGAAGGACAAGCCTCAGGCGCCTTCCACACCATCTCCCTGAGGCCCTCAGTGAGACTAAACCCCGTTGCCTGCACCAGATCCCACTCATCAGCTCTCCTTGCATTGACTTCCTTTCCTTCTTTGTCACACTTACTCCTTCCCCTGCCGACAGGTCCTGGATCACACCCAAATAAACCACTTGCACTTAGACCCTTGTCTCAGGATCTGGGCAATTCAGCCCAAGACAGTTCTACTTGGTTAGGAGTCATGACTTGCTTTCAAAGCATTCTTCAGCCCACAACTACCCCTAAGGGAAATTTGTGGTTGGGATTCTCCAATAGCTTTTCAAATGGTGTGTGGCTTTGGTTACAATAAAAACTGATTTGCCAAGGTGATACGTGGGAGGAGTAGTTAGCAGGCTTTGCTCTAGATGGAAATCTGCCACTGTAACTAGAACTTTGGAACCCTTCCCTATTACCTTTGTACATGTGGCATGTTAAGGCTTAGCCTCAGAAGTAAGATCTATATTTCATTTTCTCCTAAAGAAAAATGGCCCTGTCTTTCACTGGGTATAATTATAGACAGATACCCATTATGACACATTTTTTAAAAAAATTATTTTCCAAATATTGTATTAGTTTCAGGTGTACAACATAGTGATTAAACACTTACATACCTTGTGAAGTGATCACCCTGATAAGTCCAGTAACCATCTGACACCATACATAGTTACTGCAGTGTTATTGACTATATTCCCTATGCTGTACTTTACATCCCTGTGGCTATTTTTATAACTGGCAATTTGTACTTCTTACTCCCTTTCACTTTTTTCACCCAGCTCTCCAACTCCCTCCCACCTGGTGACCATCAGAGTTTGTTTCCGTTTTGTTTACTCATTTATTTTAAATATTTGAAACTTGTTGAGCATCTATGTGCCTGGCCCTCTCCTAGGCATTTTGAAATAAAAGAGGGAGATAGGAGTCTAGCAGGTAAGACACATAAACAAAATCAAAATATGAAGCATGTAGAGAGATAGGGGAACTAACCTAAGTATGAAAGGAAGAATGGAGGAGAAGTATACAGATGGCTCTTAAGCTGAATTTTGGAGGGTGAAGAGGAGTTTACCAGAGAGAGAGAGGGAAGTCAGGGAACTGGGTACAAGAAACAATGTCTACAAAGGCAGAGCATACCTGAGAGCAGGGCCCATCCAGTCATGCGGAGTCTGCAGAATGGCTGGAGGGGACAGGCTTGTTATGGCCAGCAAACAGGAGGAGAGTGGCGGTGAAGCCCAGATATTGTCACCAACACATGCTTCAGAGGTGATCCTGTGCAGATGGGTGGCATATGTGGTCACCAAAGAGGCCAAGTGAAAACAGGAATTTCCCAATGGGCGGTATAGGAGCCAAAGGAGCCATATCCTTGGAATTGGAGAAGCTTGGAAACGCACACATCCTCACTGCCACCTCTTTTCTCAGTCTCACCAGCATAGTCAATCTACAGCTGCCATTCAAATAACTATAACTCTGTTTCTTTCCTTCAGAGAAACAAAAACCCTCTCCATAGGTATTTAAAGACTTCCAAACAGTGACAGGGGCTTGGCTGTCGTTTTCCTGGGCTGTCAAGCCACACACCACTCTGCACAGGATGATTGTAAAAATGACTCATACTTTACTGTCCATCTCCCCTTTTCTTTTGACAATATCAATAGTTTCTGCCAGATGGCCATGGTATGTTTTATAAGATCCTAGGCAGTTTTACCTGCCAACGTACTTAGATTTAGTATTTATGGTGTTAAGGAGATTAGCTCCTAACTGCTAATGTTAGGCAGACAGCAGAGCTACCTGACCTGACTCCTTAGTACAGCTTCTTGAAGGGACTCTGCTGAGTGGGAGAGACCCTGAACCTGACATTTCCTCCACATTAAAAGATGTCCTCACACACTTCATTTATACATTGAGAAACAAGGTGCTAGATAGAAGTCAGAGCTCAGGCAGCCACAGTCCTCCCTCGTTTATCTCTACTTGGACTTTGAAAAATTATACAGACGTTTCAGGGTTTCTTTTTTCATTTTGGTTTCTTTGGCGTTTTGTTTGTTTGTTTGTTTGGGCACGCTGAGGTAAAAGTGAGGGTCAAGACACTGGACGTGAGCAACCCATCGTCTCACTTCTCTGCTAAGAAAAGTTGGATGGCGATGGAAAGATACTTTTTTTCTCTCCTCCCTCTTTCCTTCCTTGTCTGCTTCCCATGAGCTACCCGTTATATTCAGGAATATAAAGATGGACAACGATTTGTCCTGCCATCAAGAAACTTGCCATCCACTTGAAACCAATGTAATATTGTATGTCAGCTGTAATTGAAAACAATTTTTTCAATGAAAAAAGAAAAGAAACTCGCAGTGTCTTTAAGGAGAAAGTGCAAACGAAAGCCTCAGCGTATTCTAAAGCCCCGGTGAAGACCAGGAGCATCGCTTGAATGCTGCTAGAAATGCAGAATCTCAGGCCCAGCCCACACCTCCGGAATCAGAACCTGCATTTTAACCAGGCTCCAGGTGACTCGTATGGATGTTGAAGCTTAAAAAACGTTCTATGCCTTCAAAGCAGGCTACGCTCCCCAAAGCATGTAGGCTGGAAAGAGAACAAAGTATTCTGGAATAAGGGAAACCAAAGCAGGTTCTGTGGAAACAGCAGCCAGCTTTGACAAAAACTCCTAGTAAATCAAGTAAGTAGAAAAGAGACTAGAGAACAAGACTGGACAGACAGCGCATGGAACTATAAAATCAAGTGAAAAGAGAGCTCTGGAACAAAGTTGAAAAATCCAGGTTCTAGTTCCGGAATTGTCTATGATTTTCTAGCTATGTAACATTGGACAAGAATCGCAGTTTTTCATCAGTAAAATGAGTATCATAATACCTGTCCTGCTGACTGCATTAAGTATTTAGAAATATCAAATACATTAATATATATGAAGAAGAATTGTAAGTCGTAAAGTATTTACAAATGTAAGTTTTAATTAAGAAACTAGAAAAAGAGGGAACAATTGATGGCAACACAGGTTACAAAAGATGTATTGAAACAGTTGAGCAAGTTGCATATTGTCCATGCTCTAGAATGGTAATTCTCAAACTGTCTCATGAATCAGAAACATGAGCCAATCCCTGGAGTTTTGAATTCAGCAGGTCTGAGGTGGAGCCCAAGAATTTTCATTTCTAACAAGTTCCCATCGGTGTTGATGCTGTGATCTGGGAACCACATTTTGAGAACCACTGCTCTAGGATTCAGAAGAAAAAAAGAAACATTGTTTTGGAACTTGATGACTGCCTGATTTTCTATTCTGTCATTGAAAATGTTTTCTCTGATAGTTCTTCACACTAAGACCAAGGTATGGAAGTTGACCTCTTCAGGCCTCTAAGGCAGACCTATGGCTTCTTAGGACAAGGAAGTTGTGTGTGGGAGCTGGCGAGAAGGAGCAGGATCCCTGAGTAATGAGGCAGATTGGGAGCATGTGATGACCTTTGTCTACATGAAGATTTCATCCTCAGAGGTCCAGTTAAATCTCACTTAGTCCAGGAACTAAAACACCAAAGAACTACAAAGCACAAGTAAATGCAGGGTTTGAAATGAGATCTTCAATCCCTTGGAGGAAAAACCACTCAGAAAATTTCCTGATGGTTTTTTTTATTTGAGATGAGACCACATCAACCAGAGAAATAGAACAATAGGTCAATTCCATCCTTTGTTTTTTAAACGTTTATTGAACTATGTGCCAGATATAAGTTTTGAATGCTTCACCAGGATGTAATCTTGAAACAACATCCTGAAAGAGTAAATCCCCATCCCCATTCCTCCTCAATTCCTTTTACAATTTCGTCTTTGCCCCCTTCCCATTTGCATTCATTCATTTATTCATTCATTCAGCACCTACAGGCTTTGTAGGTTTGTGGCATGTGCACAGATGATTAAGACCCTGTCATTGTGTACGAGAAAGTCACAGAATAGCTGGGCAGATGAGGCATGCATATGAACATTTATAATGCAACTTAGGAAACCAGTGGTTCGGGCAGGTTGCAGATAAAATGTCAGGGGAGTCCTGAGGCAGGAGAGTTGACTACCCTCTGTAGGTTTCATCAAGTCATAGGTTAAGAGTCTGGAATAAAATCTGGCAGGGAGAATGGAGTTCTCACTTCCTTCAGTTCTCTGATTCAGCCTGTGAGACTCAATTAAGTTTTCTGAACAAGGCCAATGAAGGAGCCAATTGGAGCTGCAGGTGGGGGCTACTTCCATGATATACCAAGAGTCTGATTTCAAACCCCCTCTAATGATATGTAATAGGGTTTCTTTTTTTGGATATCTTGCAAAGAAATAAAGATAACATGCCTGGTTCCCTGATCCTTGGACAGGAGGCATTGCTCTTTTGTGGGCTGACAGCAGTATTTCCATCTTAAGGAGACTGTGTTGGGGAACAGTGGGCCTCCTCCACACTGACAGTCAGAGGTGTGATGACCAAGATATGATACCTGGGGAAGGCTCTGGGCTCCGGGCAAGGAGAAAGACATGGCTTCACAGACCTCATTCCCATTTCTGAGTTCACTCTTTAATTTATTCAATAAACATTGTTGAGTGTCTATTAGTGTCCAGAGTGCTGGGGACACACCAGTGAACCAGAAAGTCAATGTTTTGGGGTGTGTTTTTTTGTTGTTGTTTGTTTGTTTTATGACTTTGTATTTTATTGTAGAAAGGCAGAAAATAAACATGAAACAAACACAAAATGTTAAATAATTGTGTCTACTCTGGAGACAAAAGAGGATGGTAATATTATAGAGAATGGCCTGGAAGGTTGAGACAGGTGTAGACTCCTTTAGTTGGTCAAAGAAGGTCCTCCCAGGAAGGGACATTTCAGGGCAGCCCTGAATAATCACCAGAAACCATGTGAAGGTCAGAAATTCCTTGCCAAACCTGAGAAATTTGACTTGGTTTGAGCCTCAGTTTTCTTATCCCTGAAGTGGAAATATTGATGCTGATTTCACAGTGTCATTATAAAAAGCAAAATGGATGACATCTGCAAAGCACTTGGTACAGTACCTTCCATGTCTTGTGTCCTCACTCATTCTTTCTATCCTTCCTGCCCCCAGCTATGGGACTTTGCGACTAGGCAATGACCTAAGACTACTTCCTTTGAGGTGGCTCCTCTGAGCTCCAAGATCTCTGATGCTCCAAGCCTTCCCTGGGCTTCAGACACAGACTTCGCAACTCCAGAGGTCAGGAATGTGATGACCATTTGGCACTTCAAAGAGATATTGGAAAGTATTCATACCCTTTATGTTCACATCTCAACTCCCAGAAAAGACAGGATTCAGAATGTGCCAAATTGAGCCTCATCTCATTTTTTAATGAGAAGTGAGCTTGCTGGGTGATCCCTGATGAAACCGTTTGTACGTACATATTTTTAATTGAAAATAGCTCTTTATGAATGGTTACAGAATGTACTGTTTGTGAGAGAAATGGCCTGGTTTTAACTGTGCAGATTCTTCACAGACAGCTCCTGTTTGGTCTCTTTTCCCAGGAACCATAACTGAGTTTTGTGCTAGGGCAGGAGAGGTTGGCTGTTACCAGTGGGTGGGGACATTCTTCTAAGGTTGATAAAACATTGCCAGGTAAGGCTATCCCATTGTCATTGGGGCCCTCAATAGAAGTTAAGTGTGCTGTTCTTCTCCCAACTTAGGCACTGGAGGACACTTAGGAGATGGAGGAGGTAAGGGCAGGGGTGGAGGTAAGGAGGGAGAGGACTACCCAGGGCCAAAGACATTTCTGATTTTGTCAGGGCTGTAATTATAGAAAAGGAGGAGGCCAAGACTCTTGGAACCTAGGATTTCTGACCCTGAAGTATGGGAGCAACAGATTGAGCTGAACTTGACAGGTATGAAGACAGGTGAGGAAGGTGGAAGCATACACTCCGGGAAAAAGGAAAGGCTGACGTTAGAAACAAGTCTTCTGAGGCAGTATACGATTCTGTTTATGAACTCTATCACACTGCTTGAGCTTAGCTTCCTGACTCTGCTGCCTCCTAGCTGCCTGGCCTTCCTTAGGCAAGTTGCTGAGAACTGTGAACTCCCGTGCAACACAGAGGACTTGCCCGAACACTGTGTTGAGAGACTTGTCTAAACTTTAACCTGGAGTCAGTCATGTCCCTTAGGTGACCCCAACCCCAGTTCTGAGTCTTTGCTCAAGAAAAAGAAATACTGTCAAACCATAGAATACATGTTGTCTCAGCCCACCTTGCCCAACCATTTCTAGTAATTCTCCACTTATCACCTCCTGTAATTTACCATTTCCCTAGCCACCAGTCCCCCTTTTTGTTCCCCTTTTATACCTCTCCACAGTCCCCTTTGTATTCCCCAGATGCTCTTCCTTTGAAAACCTCAGTCACATTTGTCTTAGTTGGAGTGGAGCTCAATTTACACTGGAGTCTTTCTCCCATACTGTAGTAATCTGAATAAGATCTGTCTTGCCACTTATTAAACCTGGCCCAAAAAGTCCCTGAGAACACTGATCTGGGTTTGATAAGGTGTCTGAATGTGGAGGAGAAGAGTGTTGGGGGTCTTTGTCTCATGTAGCATGCTCTGTGCTGAGCTAGTTAGCCTACTCTGTTATTCCTCAGGAAAACAAGGTCTTCCACCAGCACACTGTGATGACACAGGGAAAGGACAGCTGCAATAGGATGAAGTGATTCCATCCTATACCACTGTCCAGAGGTCAAATATCCTTACCATTCTTCAGAAGAAACTATAGTTCATTGACACCAAAACTTAAATCCTTTATAATTAAGGATGAAAGCTTTTTCACCCTTAAATTTCCAATCTGTGAAGTATGACGTAAAGACTTGGCTAGCTGAGAGAACAGTGACTCTGCTTCCCGGTAATGAGTGACCCTGGGGCAATAAACTCAGTGTCTTCAAACCCTGGGAGACCAAGATTCGGCAGATGCAAGAAATGAGTCTTCACAGACCTCTCTAAGGTTAGTAGAGGGATAAATGGGTGAAGGATTCCCTTTCATCGTCCAAAAGATTCACAGGAAACAGTGGGTCCCTGCCTCCAAAAAGCAGAAGGAAGGATAAGAAAGATGGCATTTATGTGTGTCATTTGTGAAGGGACAGGTGATTTCTGCTCAATAAGCCAGAAGATCAGAAAAGACACCTTATGATGACCTTGAATTCCCTGCTTAGTACCAGGCTGAAACGTGGAAAGAACACTTTAGTCCGAGAAATGTGCATTCTAGAGGGGTCTCTAAAAAATTGTACAACTTCTCTCTTAATTCCTATCTGTCTCTAAAGAAGTGGTTTTCAATGTGTGGTCTCAGGAGAAGAGGCATCAAAATCACCTGGGAACTTGTTAGAAATGCAAATTACAGGGCCTCGCCTCAGAGCTACTGAATCAGAAATTCTAGGGCTGAGGTCAGGTGATAGTATTTTAAAAAGTGTTCTATGGTGTGAAATGGTATGTCATTGTGGTGTTGATTTGCGGTTTACAAATGGCTAATAATGTTTAGCATCTTTTCAACATGTGTTTATTGACCATTTGTATATCTTCTTTGAAGAACTGTCTAATCAGATTGTTTGCCCATTAAAGGGGGGAAAAGTGTTCTAGGCGATGCTGTTGCTCAAACAAGTTGAGAATAAGTACTCTAAGAGCTTAGGTTCCACTCATTTGACCTCTGCCCTATCCCCCTGACTGTGATGACTAAATTTTCCAAAAAACTATCTGTCTTAAGACACTGTTAATTAAACAAGAAGGGATGTGTTCTTGCTAAAACAGGGCCCTAGGAAGATAGCAAGGAAAGATGAGAGCCAGCCATGCATGTCACCAACTCCTAACCCCTCCTTCTGTCATTGCAGCTTTGGTATTTGGCTTCAAGAGGGTTGAGAGAAAAGAGAACCCAACATCCTGCACCCAAGTGGTGGTTGACATATGGCTCCCGTGTCTCAGATCCTGGTAACCCCAACCTGATTTTTGTCTGTGTAAGTCCATTTTACAGTTTCTGCAGATCTGGAATGCTAATTCTCAATATGGCCTTGACCACGCAGCTCGCGTTCCCTGCAAGAGCCTGATACAATCTCCCTTCTGATTGTCAACAGCAGAAGAAGTGTTGCTGAGACAGCTGGTGTCTTCAGATGGGAGAGGGAAGTAGAAAACTGGCTGTTATAATTACAAAACTGATTGGCACCAGAAGGGAGCATGGGAGAAGACACACACTTGCGATTAAAGTGTTAATCTCTTGGCGAGACATTTTGCCAATGTCTCTTTGGGCTTGAAAACCCTCCTCTGCATTATGCTAAGTGAAATAAGCCACACACAAAAGGACTCATATTGTCAGAGCAATGACGTCATCACATGTTATTCGATTTATATGAGGGTCCCAGAGTAGTCAAAGTCATAGACAGAAAGTAAAATATGGGTTCCCGGGGGCTGGTGGCAGGGGAGAATAGACAGTTGTTGAAGGGGTACAGGATTTCAGTTTGGCATGATTAAAAAGTTCTGGAGATGGGTGGTGGAGATGGCTGCACAGTAATGTGAATATACTTAATTCCAATGAATTATACACTTAAAAATAGATAAAATGTTAATTTTATGTGATATACATTTTTATCATACATTTTAAAAAGTAAATAAATAAATCAATAGACCGCCCACAGGCCATTGGCGATTGCCTTGGCATCGAGATTAAGTCCTTCACCCGGTTGGGCAGACGTTGTGTGGGCAGTACCCCTCTTCAGCCCCATCTCAAGCATCATGGGCTCCCCTTGTGCAACCACCACAACCTTCTTTGGGATTTTCAGAGTACCATGTGCCCTCTTGCCCACACACCTTGTCCCCACCCTCCTTAACTAGTTCAGACTATTTTGTGAGATTTCACCCTACGCATCAGAGCCTGAGTGCCTTCCCTTAGTATCTATTTTCACCATAAGACTTTAGGCAACTTGAAGGCAGGGTCACATCAGTCTGGTTTAACACTAAATCCCAGGGCCTCCCACAATGTCTGACCTAAAGTAGAAACTCAGTGAAATACGTATTAAACAAAGGCCAACTTACCTGGGTAAATACCAGGTGGAAGTATGATCAAGGCCAGAGATTCTCAAACTTTCTGGTGTCAGGACCTCTTTACATTCTTGAACAATTGTGAAGACCCCAAAGAGCCTTTGTTTATGATGTTCTATTGATTGATATTTATCACATTAGAAATAAAAACTGAGAATTTTTTAAAATGCAAGAATACACAGTGACACATTCCACCAAAAGCAAAGACATCATCACATCTGTTGACCTCTAAAATGCCACAGTACACTCATGAGAGATGAGAGTGAAATAGAAAAATAACTTCTCATTAGTATTATAAAAATAGTTTTGACTTCACAGATACTCTGCAAGGATGTCAGGAACCCCCAGAAGTTCCCAGAACACACTTTGAGAATAACTTTTCCAGTCATTTAAAATGTCAGTGTCTAACTTGAGTTAGTGTGTTCAGGGACACTGAGTGCTTGGATTGGGCTTTCTAGAGGCACACAGGCATGAGATTGCAGGGTGTGTGCTGCTGGCAATGCAGAAGTTAGTATTGCCAAAGCTTAGTTGTATTTGTGTCAATGGTGAGAGTATAGAATATGAGTACATTTAGAAAATGCTCATTGAGCACCTACTATGTTCCAAGTAGAGATCTAGGCACTGGAAATGTTAGAGGCATGTATGACATATTTCCTCCCCTTATTTCCCTGTGGGCAGCCTCTGAAACAGGTAGAAAGGCTTCTAGAAACACGACAAGGGCCCATCTTCACACAACCTCCTTTACCCTCATATAATAGTCCCATGTAAAGGGGCTATCTACAAATGCTCCCACTTCATGAAATCTGAAGAGTGGGAGGTGCTTTTGCAGCAGGACTCAGCCTTGCAGAAAGACATAGGCAGTGATGGGCCAGGGGCATCTTCATTCTGACTGGTTTAAGATGTTGGTTGCCCAGGAGAGGATCACAGCAGAGTTGGAAAATGTTGCCAACTTTATACAAGGATGGCTTGATACAAGTGCAGACATCTGTTTCCAAACGAGACAGCTGAGGAGAGCTGGATGCAGACTCTCCTTCCTTCTCATTAAAACATGCATGAAAACAAAGAGAGTTAAATGACTAAAACAATGGAGAGAGAAAGAGAAAGAGAAAGAGAGAGAGAGAGAGAGAGAGAGAGAGAGAGAGAATTATTGCCAGGTTTTGATGGAGATTGATACAGATAGAGTTCACTTGGGTAAACATCATTCCTAATTTCCACTTGTGATGTACCTTGGCTTTCCTTCTTAAGTCCGAGAACACCAAAAACAAGGAGAAAAGGGGCTTCACAACTTTTCTTTGTCTTTCTTTGTCTCAGACCCCACCAGAGATCCTGTAACAATGCAACAATAGACAGTCTTTCCTCTCTGCCCCTTGAAGTTATTATTCTCTTTACTCTTACTACCTGGACTCAAAAGAGCTTAACCTTTGGGATGCCAGTTTATTAAAAAGCTTGCTAGAGCCTGTCCTTGATCCAGAACTAGTGCTGCTAGGTACATATTCTTCGGTAACTAATTAGAGTTGCATGGGAGGATCTATTCCAAAATCGCTCTAAAAATGTTCCTCTGGCTTGTTTTTATAGGGAAGCAAACAATACTTCCAATTGAGAGAATATTTTTATATATCCATGTGATGAAATAATATTCAGCCATTAAGGATGGTGAAGTAATGGATATATACTGACATAGAAATATTTGAAAAACGACAATTATACAATTTATATCTAGTACAAACCCACTTTCTACTATGATTCTCACCACCGTCAAAAAAGATTATATACCAAGATGCTAACAGAGGTTATCTCTGGACAGTAGGATCATTTCCCCTCTTCTTTTTTTCTTGTTTGCCAGCTTTATTGAGCATAATTGACAAATAAAAATGATATATATTTACAGTATAACTTGATGTTTTGGCATATGTATACATTATGAAATAATGACTACGATCAAGCTAATTAACATACACATATCTATCACCTCATGCATTTAAGTTTGTGTGCGTGAGTTTGTTGTGTGAGAAAACTTAATATCTACCCTCTTAGCAAATTTCAAGTATACAATCGAGTATTGTTGACTATAGTCACATTGCTGTACATTAGCTCTCCAGAACCCATTCATTTTGCATAACTGAAAGTTTGTACCTCTTGACGAATATCTTCCCATTTCTCCTGCTCCCTAGTCCCTGGCAAGTACCATTTTACTCTCTGCTTTTATGAGTTCAACTATTTTAGATTCCACATATAAGCAAGAGCATGCATTATTTGTCTTTCTGTGTCTGGCTTACAATGTCCTCCTGATTTGTCCATGTTGTTGCAATGGCAGGATTTCCTTCCTTTTAAAAGCTTAATAATATTTCATTCCATGTATATGTCACATTTTCTTTATCCAATCACCTGTCGGTGGACACTTAGGTCATTTCCATGTCTTGGTTATTGTGAATAATACTGCAATGAACGTGAGAGTGCAGGTATCTCTTCAAAGTATTGACTTTGGATGTTCACCCAGAAGTGGGGTTCCTGGATACCTTTTATACAGTATATGTGTTTTTCTACACTCACATACATCTTTAATAAGAAAATAAAACAATTAAAGTTATTAAAATTTGAAAATTATATTGCAAGTTGCCACTTTAGCAGAAAAAATCATCTTCCTGACATGGCTGGGAAACAAGCAAATTCAAAGCCCCAAGGTAGGAGGGAAGGCTTTGAGACAGCTTTGTTCCACAGGGAGCATGACACATTACATCAAGGTTCCAGCCTGATGCTGATGGATCTAGAAATCAAATTCCTCCTGAACTGCATCCTCTGGGGACAGTTCAGACAGACCCAGTTTAAGCAGATTACAAAAAAGGGCTGGTGGAGGCCTGACTTGGCTGACACATGAATTAGAAGCATTCAAGGAACAACTGGAAAAATATGCACTGCAATATCGGCATGGGGGTGTTTTATAGAAGAGAAACTGGAAGAGAAATAAAGCAGAAATTCCCCATATCTTCAGGGGTTGCACAGACCCTGCTGGCAGGTTCTCCAGTGCCTCAACCCTCCACATGCAGGAAACCAAAGGCCATAGTCAGTCACCTCTTGTGACCAAGTGCTACAGAAAGCTTCCTTGTAAGCACTAAAGATCTGAGGAATGGGGCAATCCCACTATTACATAGTGATGGCTCTACACTCACATCATGCTGTAGTGTTTCAGGAGCTCTTATACATGGCTTTTTTTTTTTTTTTTTTCATTTGATTCTTGCAAGATTCATGGGACAGAAACAATGCAAGTTTTATATTCCCTGCTTTTCAGATGGAGAACAGGAGGTGAGGGTGGAGGTGGGAGACAGGTAGGAAGTGGGGGGGGGGGGAAATAAGAGAAGAAGTAAAGGAAATTTCCAGGGGATATGCTCTGCCAGTGCTTTGTAGCGTCCTCTCATGTAAATCACAATCACAACCACTGCTCTCACAGCATGAATGCAGGCTGGAAGAGTTTCATTAACAGTTCCAGTGCTGACAGTCAAGCCTTAACCCCTCAGAGGTCCCTCACAGATGGGAGGGGGGTTGGAGGGGTGGGTGAAAAAGGGGAAGGTATTTAAAAGTACAAATTGGTTGTTACACAGTAGTCATGGGATGTAGGCTATAGCATAAGTCAAAAATATTGTAATAACTATGTATGGTGTCAGGTGGGTACTAGATTTATCAGACTGATAGATGGGAGAGGGGTTGGGAAGCAAGGTGAAAGGGTGAAGGGATTAGAAAGTACAAATTGGTAGTTACAAAATAGTCGTAGGGATGTAAAGCAAAGCATGGGGAATATAGTCAATAATGTGGTAATAACTACGTGTAGTGCCAGGTGGGTACTAGACTAGTCAGGGGGATCACATCTTAAACTATATAAATGTCTAACCATTATGCTGTACCCCTGAAATTAATATAAAATAGTATTGAATGTCAACTGTAATTGAAAATTTAAAAAGGCGGGGGGAAGGGACAGAAAAACAAAAATACAAAAAAAGAAATACATCAGAGTGATATTCTTCATGGCTCTTCTTTTCTTCTTTTTGATTATCTGTACTTTCTCCTTGTAATTTATTCTTTTTATTTTCTTTTCAAAAATAGAGAAAATTAGAAGGCAAACAGTAGCATGCTCACCCGAGTCCCAGAAGGTGTGCTGTCACTCCAGTTCTGACCTATCCAGGCTACTACAGCACCCCACAGTATGCTTTGCTTTACACCCCAGGACTATTTTGTAACTACCAATTTGTACTTCCTAATCCCTTTGCCTTTTTCACTTTGCTCCCTAACTCCTCTCCTTTCTATCACTCTGATGAATCTAGTACCCACTTGACACGATACATAGTTATTACAACATTACTGACTATATTCCTTATGCTATACCCTACATCCTATGACTACTGTGTAACAACTAATTTGTACTTCTTAATACCTTCTACTGGCACATATTAAACAGCCCTCTCTCTCAGTCCTAGCTAACACCAGGATTATCATTTTTTTGAGCATTTGCCAATTTGATGATTTTGATATAGTATGTTATTGCTGTTTTAATTTGCAGTTTTTATTACTTATGAAGTTAAGAGTTTTTACATGGTAGTTGCCAATTGCTTGTTCAAGCCCTTGCTGTTTTATGCCCACAAGTCTGTTTATTTTTCTCTTACTGATTTATAAAGAAATTTAACCTGTCAATAATTTCTTTTCCTGCCATTTTTTGTCAGAAAGATTATTTCCAATTTGTCATTTCCTTTAGTAACTTTTAATTTCTTTTTTACTTCGTATGTAGTCTAATATACCTCTGATTATCAAAGTCAAAAACTAAACCAGAATCTTTTGTATCCAACTCTCTTTCCTATATTAAGATGAAGAACTGAGCACTTTCATTACTCTCTCCTGTCATTGATTGATTTTAGTAATATAATCTGAAGACTTAGGCCCAGGCTGTCATTATTACATTATTATGTTTATATCAAACATCTTTTACTTAATAAGTAATCTTCCACATCTGCATTAAATTTTATAAACAAATATATATATATATATATATATATATATATATATATATATATATAATGTATATATGTATATATAAATATAATAATTATATATTTATATATATATATAAATATATATATAATATAATACTTAGCACAGGGCCTGGCACATAGTAAGCACTAAATAAATGTTGAGTTTGAATTATTATTTCAACAAATATTTTTAATTAATTCCATGTTTAACTATTTTAATGCTCACTACCGATTCTTTCATACAGAATTTTCTGGTCTTGAGTCCTGAGTTTTGTTCCACATTTCACATGGAATAAATTTTCAAGTAACATTTTCCAGAAATATACCCTGAGAGTATATTTTTTGAGGCTTTGGATATATGGCTATCTTTCTATAGCCCACATATACAAAATAAAAATGACAGAATTTACTATTGCTTAATCACAATACTTTTACCTCAAACAGTTTTTTTTAAGTAATTGTTTTATTTTTCAATTACAGTTGACATATTATATTATTTCAGGTGTACAATGTAGTGAGTGATTAGACATTTATATACCTTATGAGGTGATCACCTGATAAATCTATTACCCATCTGACACCATACACAGTTACTACAATATTACTGACTATATTCCTTATGCTGTACTTTACATCCCCATACTATTTTGTAACTACCAATTTGTACTTCTTATTCTCTTTCTCATTTTCACTTACCCCAACCCCCTCCCATCTGGCAACCATCAAAATGTTCTCTGTATCTACGAGTTTGTTTCTGTTTTGTTTGCTTGTTTAGTTCTTTAGATTCCACATATAAGTGAAATCATAGGGCATTTGTCTTTCTCGGTCTGACTTACTCTATTCATCATAATACCTTCTAGTTCTATCCATATTGTTGCAGATGGCAAGATTTTGTTCTTTTTTTTTTTATAGCTGAGTAATACTCTATTTTATACATGGACTACCTCTTTATCCATTCATCCATTGATGGACTGTTAGGTTGCCTCCATATCTTGGCTATTGTAAATAACGCTGTAGTGAACATATGTATACACATGTCCTTTCAAAGCAGTGCTTTAGGCTTCTCTGGGTAAATACCCAGCTGAGATTACTGGGTCCTTCTTTGTCTCTTGTTATAGCCTCACTTTTAAAGTCTATTTTGTCTGGTATAAGTATTGTTATCCCAGCTTTTTTGTTTGTTTGTTTCCATTTTCATGGATATCTTTTTTCCATCCCTTTACTTTCAGTCTATGTGTGTCTTTCCATCTGAAGTGAGTCTCTTGTAGGCAGCATGTGTAAGGGTTTTATTTTCTTATCAATTCAGCCACACTATCTCTTTTGATTGGAACACTTAATACATTTACATTTAAAGTAATTGTTGACAGATATGAAGTTATTGCCATTTTATTATTCAAAGTTTTGCTTATTTTTTCTTCTTTTTCTTAAAGAAGTCCCTTTAACATTTCTTGCAATACTGGTTTGGCGGCGATGAACTCCTTTAACTTTTTCTTGTCTGGGAAGCTCTTCATCTGTCCTTTGATTCTAAATGATTGTTTGCTGGGTAGAGTAATCTTGGTAGTAAGTCCTTGCTTTTCATCACTTTGAATAGTTTGTGCCAATCCCTTCTGGCCTATAAAGTTTCTGTTGAGAAATTAGCTGATGGTTTTATAGGAGTTACCTTGTAGGAAACTAACTGCTTATCTCTTGCTGCTTTTAAATGTTTTTTCTTTGTCTTTAACCTTTAACATTTTAATTATGGCGTGTCTTGGTGTGGGTCTCTTTGAGATCATCTTGTTTGGGACTCTCTGCACTTCCTGGGCCTGTATATTTATTTCCTTTGCCAGGTTATGAAAGTTTTCCATCATTATTTCTGCAAACAGATTTTCAACTTTTTGCTCTCTCTCTTCTCCTTCTGGTACACTTATCATGTGACTTTTGATACACTTGATGTCCCAGAGTTCCCTTAAACTGTCTTCATTTTTTTTTTTTTTGACTTTTTTCTTTCTGTTGTTCTGATTGGTGTTTTCTGCTACATTATCTTCTAAATTGCTGATTAGAGCCTCTGCTTCATCTAATCTACTATTGATTCCCTCTAATGTAGTCTTCATTTCATTTATTATATTCTTCATTTCTCACTGTTTTCTTTTTTTGTTTTCTATATCCATTTTTATGTGTTCTATCTCTTTGTTAAATTTCTCACTGAGTTCATCTACTCTTCCTCTAAGTTCATTGAGCATCCTTATAACCAGTGTTTTGAACTCTGTGTCTGGTAGATTGCTTGTCTCCCTTTTGTTTAGTTATTTTTCTGGAGCTTTTCCCTGTTCTTTTATTTGTGACATCTTTCTATGGCTCCCCATTTTGGCTGCCTCCTTGTGTTTGTTGCCATGTATTAGGCAGGGCTGCTATGTCTCCCAGTCTTAGTAGAGTGGCCTTATGTAGTCGGTGTCCTGTGGACCCAGTGGTGCAGTCTCCCTGGTCACCTGAGCCAGGTGTTTCAGTTGTGTCCCTTGTGTGTGTTGTGTGTCCCTCCTGTTGTAGTTGAGCTTTGGTTGCTGTTTGCATGTCAAATGGAGGGATTGACCCCTGGGCTGATTACTTGTGAGGACTGGCTGTGACTATAGTGAAGGAGCTGTTTTGCAGGGACTGACCCTATGGAGCAGGATTCACTTTAGCAGGGCTCTGGTTCCTGCCCAGTCTACCACTTGGGTGTGCCACCAGTGGAGGCAGTTGGGTGGTGCTTTATCATGGTCTGAAGCTGACGACTAGTAATACAGGCCCCTGAGCCTCCTGGTAGGGACCCCACGACAGGCCAAGTTCAGCCACAGTCTACTCCCTGCCCAGGGCCACCTGGAATGAGCCACAATGCAATCTGAAGATAGCAGCCATCTGTGCTGGGCTTGGAGGTGCCTTAACAGGCCATGCCATAAACAGGCCAGCTGGCACTAGAGCCAGGCTTGTGGCTACTCAGCATGAGGCATGCTGAGGCCAGATACATCTTGTTTGGATTCTGTGAACTTTTGAGAGATTTTAGGAATGCTCACAGCACGAGCTAAGACAGGCCATTTGTATGGAAAAGCCATTGGGTGTGCTCGCAAGTTGGGCAGGGTGTGGTCTCAGGGAATCACCAGGCAAGTGAACGGTGTTAACTAGGTTGATGGAGACTCAGATATGGCGGCCGCTTGTGTCTGCATGTTGGAAAGGGGGAAAGCTTAGCAAAGAAATAATGGATTCTACCAGCACTTGTGTCTGGGCAAAAACTGCCCCTCCAGTCCTCACCCTGCAGCCAAACAACTCAGGTATGTCCTTGGTGCCTTTTGAGCTGCTGCCCTAGCACTGGAGCTTACAGTGAAGGAGTCTATCAGCAAGTATGTCCATGCGTGGGCCTTTTATGAGGAAAGCCTGGGACTCCAGCTGTCCTGCATCTCACTCAGCCACAATTTCTGCTGGTTTTCACAGCCAGCAGTTGTGGGGATTTCTCTTCCTGGCACTAAAACCCTGGACTGGGGAGCCTGGTTTGGGGCTGGGACCCTTTGCTCCCTTTGGGGGGAAACTTCTCAGCCTAGATATCCCTCCCAATTTTTGATGGTCACATGCAGGTGTGGGAATAGCCCATTCCAGGTCTCTGCCCTCCTCAGTCTCAAGGTGACTTCTGTATGTCCTTAGTTGTAGGACTTCAGTTCAGCTAGACTTCAAGCGATTCTCAATGATGGCTATTCTGTAATTTAGTTGTAATTTCAATGTGGTTATGAGAGGAAGCAAGCACAGTGTTTACCTACTCTGCCAATTTTATCAGAAATCCCTCAAACTGTTTTTTGATTCCCTTAATTTTTGCTGTTTGGCATAACACAGATGAAATCTAAAACCTACTAAATTTGTATTTTGTTGGTCAAATCAAACACACACAAAATTTTTCTTTGTCTTTATGGGGAAAAGTTTTGCTTCAGTGTTTCTAGTTGTTGGGTTTCCTTTCATATTTTTGTCCAATATAATGTGGTAAAGATAAAGTCTTTCAATCTGCAGAGCTTTTGTTGAAAAATAAAAACAAAATATGTTATGTATGTGCATTTAATTCCTCATACCTTTGTACTTGTTTTATTCTTCAGAAACATATTTGACTCTTAAGTTTTGACCTGTGTTGTCTATCTTCAATATATATTTTCCATTGTTTTCATCACATTCATTACATCATGATTTGCTGTACCTTAATGTCACCTCAGCTCTATACATTATCCCATGTGTACTTTAATTCTGCAACTAAACTTTTTGTTTCCTTATCAGTTTTCCTTAGTTCAATAATCTACCTTTAAATTTTATCTTGTTGCCTTTTCATCATAGACAGTTGTCTTCTTATGATTTCTCATTTCTATTTGATTGAGAACATGCAATCTTATATTCTGTTAAAGATATCAAGTAGTTATCAGAATCTTTTTTCTGGATCATGGGGAAGATCATTTTCAGAGGTCTGCTCCTCTGAGACTTAGGTAAGGGTGAGATATATCTAGACAAGTGGACTGATCAAGGTTCCATCTAGGTCCCATCTCCTTTCCAGAGCGTCTTAATAAACATCCTCCAGCCCAATGCTCATACCTAGAAGGTGTTCATATGGGGCCAACTTTATGCACTGAGGTGGGCATTCCCCCTACCCTCTTCTCCACAATGTATACTCTGTGCCTCACTGTATCCACGGAGTACATGAAAATTATAGCTTCTAGCATTCATTACTAACAGAAACATTGCATTGCTCTCCTCCTTTCTTTTCTACATACCTTGCCGAAAAGGATTACACCTCTGAAGATGCCGTTTGACATCATCAACCAGTAATCTGTACCAACTGATTATTTAAAGGGAACTGCCCTATCTTGATGGATGTAAAAAATAAAGCATAAGAAGGAGAACTGAGGTTGTGCCACCTCAGAAAAGCAGCACACACAATAGGGAAATCTAATCTCTGTTGGTTTCTCTCTTGGTGTGAAAGCAGAATCGCATAGTAGTGAAGAGCATAGACTTTGAAGTCAAAGGGTCTGAGTTCAAACCCAACACAGGTGACTTGTCCACGATCATCCACGTACTGAGTGACCTTGAGCAGTTGCCTAACGTTTCCCTATTGGCAAAATTGGGGGAAGGAGAGAGACAATAATAGAAACTCTCAGAGTGTTCTGAAGAGACTCACTACAAATAAAAGTCTGTAGTAAGTATTCCACAAATATTAGTTGCTGTGAGTGAGCATGAGGAGTCTTACTGACATGATAAAAATATTCTAGAATTAGTTTATGAATATGGCTGCACAATTAATCATTGAATTGTACATTTGAAATGGGTGAATTTTACCATATGTAATATACACCTTAATATAGTTGTTTTCGAAATAAGTAAATGTTCCTTGTCATTATATGCCAACACTGCCAATAGGTTGATTTTGTGTGCTAATTTTATATGTTTTTAGATTTTGTCCTCAGAGTTCTGGGCTCTTTGAATATTTGTTACTTAGTTTAACAGTAAAAGTATTGAAGACCTTAATACAGTGTGGAAGAATATTCCTTATGCTCCCAAATTCTCAGGTCCCCCTCAGGCCCCAGTTTATAGCCATTTAGTTTTACTTTTGACTACTCAGTGTTGAGGGGGTCAGGAGCCCTGGATTCATGTCTTGGCTCTGACATTAATTAGCTAGGAAATTTAGGTATCTTCCCTCTTTGGCCTCAGATTATTCTTCATCTGCAAAAAAGAGGGAAATGAGTTAAATAGCTTCTACTTTTCCTTCCAGTCCATAAAGACATGACAATCTTTTCTCATCCTAAGTTCTCTGTTGATTAGAAGCTTTATGTAAATGAGGATTTTATTTACATGATGTTGTGCCAGTGTTCATAGTTTTGTCTCAGTCCAGCCCCTATCCCAGTCTCTCCTCTGTCTCATCTAGTCCGCTATGGGAAGTGTATTCACAGGGGAAAGGGGAGAGCAAAGTAAGAAAGGCCTGCTTAGCTCATGTTTTAGCCCTTATACCCAAGGCAATAATCCAGTGTGCTAGGCTGGGGGTATGGAATGTCCTCCATGCCTATGCTATGCCGGCCAAAGTAGCCACAAACCAAAGCCTACTCCACTTCCTCAAAATAGACATTGAGAGTAGAAAACAACTTGGTATCAAAAGATTCAATACTGGGTCCACCACTTCCCATGTGGGGAATCTTGGACAAGTCAGTTAACTTCTTTTAACTTCAATTTCCTGGTCTTTCAATAAGGTTAATACCGCTTATCTTTCAGTGTTGCTATAAAAAATTTAAAAACATAACATATGAGAGCATCTAGCATATCCTAAGAACTTAACAGCCCAGAGTAGATGAACCAAGGAGACAATGAAAAATCACATGGCTTTTCCAGGGTCAGCTGTGGTGAATTTTCTGGAGCTGGACACAGTCCTGAAGTGGGAAGTCTAATTAGGCTAATTGAACAGGGACCCCTTTCTTCTTTGCTCTTCTGTTTTTCTGTTGGCTCTAATAGAGAGAAACGACTTAATGAAAAACAAACATTTCCTAGTGAGCTCTCCTCAAACAGCTGAGGGTTGTTGCAAGGTTGAGAAAGAAAACAATTTCAACTCAATTTGAAAGGTCAGGAATTAGGATAAGCAAAACAATCTCATGACAAGAGCCAGTCCCTGGGAAGCCATGAGTGACAGTAGCCTGAGGCTATCTAACCAGTGTGAAAAACAGGAAGTGTCCTGCTGAGAAGTGAAACAAATCCTCCTCAAAGCTGGGGCTCCATTTCATCACGTCCTCCTCCTAGAAAGCCAACAGATGACTTCAAAGTAATTCACGGGCATGAGTCCACTGAATTCAGTACTAGGTAATATTCTTCCCAAGAACATAGTGAAACAGTGACTCTCAACCATGTTCAACTTCAAAAGGACTGTGGTCCCTAAAACCTATCATGTCGTATCTTCAAGAACACCACAGGAGACTTGGGATGTCACTTTCAACCTCCAGGATAATAAACATTGCATGGATTTTGGAACCAGACAGGAAGGTGGGTAGAGAAATATCTCCTCACAACATACTAGACAAATACAAATGAGAAAAATAGTGAACTTAGGGTGGAGAAACCTGGAAGACACCAACGTGTTTAGGTTATTGAGGCTAAGATTCTTGATGACAGCATATCTTAGTGAGTTTGAGCTGCTATAACAAAAATACCATAGACTAGGTGGCTTTACTCTCAAAGTTGTGGAGGCTGAAAGTCCAAGATCAAAGTACCAGCAGCTTCAGCGTCTGGTGAGAGTGTTCCTCTTGGTTTGTAGATGGCTGCCTTCTTGTTGAGAGAAAGAGAGAGCAAGTTCTTTGGTCTCTTCTTATGAGGGCACTAATTTCCTCATAAGAACCAAATTCATTTAACCCTAATTATCTCCTAAAGGCTCCACCTCCCTCATGCAATCGCACTGGTGTTTAGAAACTTCAGCACATGAGTATCACGGGAACACAAATACTGTGTTTCCCCCAAAATAAGACCTAACTGGACAATCAGCTCTACTGTGTCTTTTGGAGCAAAAATTAATATGAGCTGGTCTTATATTATATAAGACCCAGTTTTATATTATAGTAAAAGAAGACCTAGTCTTATATTAATTTTTGCTTCAAGAGACGCATTAAAGCTGATTGTCTGGCTAGGTCTAATTTTTGGGGAAACACAGTATTTAGTGCATCACGCAACATGAATGGACTTTATAATCCTCCTAATGCAAGGCACAGAGAAGAGCCAGGATCATTTCTGTGGTATTCTTGCTAAGAACATATGATCAGAGTCTGATAATGAGGAAATACTAGATAAACTCAGGTTGAGGGTTCTCCTAAAGAATGGAAAGCTTGTACTCAAAAACATGATAGACAGGGTAGACCAAAGAGCAACAAGGCCTGACAATTAAGTTTGTGAACTTGCCACAGTGTGCTTACATTGGCAACACTGTCCAAACAGCTTAGTAAGGTTTCATAACCTTGGTATATCAGTGTCTCACAGCTGTGTTCGTGTCAACATGTGGCGGTGTCTTACTGAGTGGTGTTCATTATTGTTGTGTGTTTTTGTGTGTCTGAACCTGAATTAGAGCAATGAACAAACATTAAATTTCTTGTTAAACTTGGCAAAAGTGGAAGTGAAATCAGGGACATGTTAGTCCAAGTTTATGGGGATAATGCCATGAAGAAAACAGCAGTGTACAAATGGATTAAACGTTCTTCTGAGGGGAGAGAACGTGTCACTGATGAAGAGAGGTCAGGGCAGCCAGTAATGAGCAGAGCTGATGAAAACATTGCAAAAATTCATTGAATTGTGCGTCAAAATCGTCGGCTGACTATGGAAAGCATAGCAGACCAAGCAAACATAGATAGACAAACAGTTAAAAAATCTTAACTGAAAATCTTGGCATGAGAAAGGTGTGTGCAAAAATGGTCCCGAAGGAACTCACCAATAACAAAAAGCAAAGGAGAGTTGAAGTTTGCCAAGACCTTTTGGAGAGGCAAGACGATGTTTTGGGCTGTGTTACCACTGGTGATGAAACGTGGGTGTACCAATACAACCCTGAAACAAAAGTGTCAAAGTGCACAATGAGAGTCAGCCAACTCTCTACGACCAAAAAAGTTCTGTCAGTCCAAATCAAGAGTCAAAACAATGTTGCTAACCTTTTTTGATATCAGAGGGATTATTCATTATGAATTTGTACCAACTGGACAACAGTTAACCAAGTTTATTATTTGGAAGTGCTGAAAATGCTGCATGAAACAGTTAGATGACCTGAACCTTTCACCAACAATTCATGGCTCTTGCATCACGACAATGCACCAGCTCACACGGCACTGTCTGTGAGGGAGTGTTTAGCCAGTAAAAAAATAACTGTATTGGAACACCATCCCTATTCACCTGATCAGGCCCCCAATGACTTATTTCTTTACCCAAAGATAAAGGAAATATTGAAAGGAAGACATTTTGATGACATTCAGGACATCAAGGGTAATACGATGACAGCTCTGATGGCCATTCCAGAAAACGAGTTCCAAAATTGCTTTGAAGGGTGGGCTGGGCACTGGCATTAGTGCATAGCTTCCCAAGGGGAGTACTTCAAAGGTGACTACAGTGATATTCAGCAATGAGGTATGTAGCACTTTTTCTAGAATGAGTTAATTGTCAGACCTCATATTCCAGATTGAAAGAGACAATAAGACACAACAAATAAATGTAATGTGGTTTCCTAAATAGAATCAGAAAGGATAAAGAAACTTGGTTGGGAGAGCTGTCAAAATTCTAGCTGTCTGTGAATCACCTGACACTGTGATGGCTGCCAGAGAATGATTTTTTTACATCCATCATGGCTTCTACATGCATTAGCTGACATTCTACTATAAGAAAGAGTATTCTCTTCTTCTCCCTTCATTTATTTATTTACATCAGTATGTGGCTGGCAATCCAATTTTCTTCAGCTTTACAGAGGTACAATTGACAAATAAAATTGAAATATGTTAAAGTGTACAATGTGATGATTTGATATACATATATGTACACTGAAAGGATTCCATTTATCAAGTTAATTAGCACATCTATTATCTCACATATTTACCCACCTTTAAAAAAAATTTTTTTTGTTTGTTTTATTTTGTTTTTGATGAGAACATTTAAGTTCTACTTTCTTAGCAAATTTCAACTATACAATACAGTGTTATCAGCTATAGTTACTCTGATATACATTAGATCCTCAGACCTTATTCGTCTTGTAACTGAAAGTTTGCACCCTTTTACCAACCTCTCCCTATGCCCACCCCCCATCCCCTCAGCCCCTGACAACCGCTTTCTACTACTCTCTGTTTATATGAGTTTGAGTCTTTCTTTTTAAGATTCCACATGTAAGTGAGATCATATGGTATTTGTCTTTCTCTGGCATATTTCATATGTCGTAATAAGTATTCATCCATGTTGTCTCAAGTTACAGTGTTTCCTTTTTCAAAGCTGAATAATGTTCATATATATGAGGTCAGATAATTAAGTTCACAAACTCATCCTAGAAAAAGTGCTACATACCTCATTGCTGAATATCACTATGGTCACCTTCAAAGTACTCCCTTTGAGAAACTATGTACCAATGCCAGTGCTTAATCCACCCTTCAAAGCAATTTTGAAACTCTTTTTCTGGAATGGCCATCAGAGCTGTCATCGTATTCCCCTTGATGTCCTGAATGTCATCAAAATGTCTTCCTGTCATGCAGGATGGCCTGCGGGGTCTCAGCTCCCGCTACCCCACATAAGAACGCAGGATATGGTGAGGCCAAAAAGGAACACCCACAGAGCATAGATAGAGGAGTCATACCACTGCAGTCTCACAGGCAGCTGGGTTGGAGACACAGGAGGCAGGAGCCACACGATCCGCAACCTGCCATCCACTTCTCTCTGCCAACCAACCTCACTTGCTAGCTGCAACCCACCGTGCTAACTGCACTCCGCGCTTGCTAGCTCAGCCACCATCTTCTTGCTAGCCCCCATTCTTCTGCTAGCATAGCCACAGCAGTTATATTAGTGACCAATGGCTCACTGGTTACAGCGGATGGCCAACTACTTACAGCTGATGGCCATCCAATCACAGTTGATGGCCATTTACTACCTGAGCCAGCGCCTTCCCACGTGAGGCCGAGAGCCTGGAAACTGCACTCCTGGCTCTGTCCCCACACTTCCTTTCAATATTTCCTTTATCTTTGGGTAAAGAAAAGAAGTCATTGGGGCCAGATCAGGTGAGTAGGGAGGGTGTTCCAGCACGGTTATTTGTTTACTGGCTAAAAGACTCCCTCACAGACAGTGCCGTGTGAGCTGGTGCATTGTCGTGATGCAAGAGCCATGAATTGTTGGCAAAAAGTTCAGGTCACCTAACTATTTCATGCAGCTTTTTCAGCACTTCCAAATAGTCAACTTGGTTAACTGTCTGTCCAGTTGGTACAAATTCATAATGAATAATCCTGATTTCAAAAAAAGGTTAGCAACATTGTTGCAACAAGTTTACAAACTTAATTGTCTGATCTTATACATATGAATATATGTGAATATATATATGAATATATATACGAATATATGAATAGATATATGAATATATATCTCACATTTTCATGATCTATTTATCTATTGATGGACATTTAAGCTGTTTCCATATATTGGCTATTGTGAACAATGTACAGATATCTCTTCAAGACAGTGATCTCATTTCCTTTGGATAAATACTCAGAAGTGGAATTCCTGGATTATATAATAGTTCTATTTTTAATTTCATGGGGAACCTCCACACTGTTTTCCATAGTGGCTGCAGCATTTTACATTCCCACCAACAGGGCAGGAGGTTTCTCTTTTCTCCACATCCTCGTCAACACTTGTTATTTCTTGTCTTTTTTATAACAGCTATTCTAATAGGTGTGAGGTAATATCTCATTATAGTTTTGGCTTGCATTTCCCTGATATTAGTGAAATTGAACAACTTTTCGTGCACCTGTTGGCCATTTGTATGTCTCTTATTGAAAAAAAATTCTATTCAGGTCCTTTGCCCACATTTTAATCGGGTTATGTGGGGATTTTGTTGTTGTTTTGTTTTGTTTTTCTGCTATTGAGTTTTATGAGTCCCTCGTATTTTGGATATTAACCTCCTATTAGGGATGTGGTAACAGTCTAATATTTTGATGCTCACGTTGTCCCTGCTTTGGTCTGTGGGATACTTCAAGCAGACTTCTATGCTCTTTGATATGTAACACTCATTTTTCAAACTCTTCCTAACTTCCTGGCACAATGTTCCGGGGTCATCTTGTGTTTTCTTGCCTCGCTCCTGGATCATGTCATTCCTTCAAGTTGCCCTGGTTCCTTTTCATGAAGTATTTAGAACGAGTCTGGACACTAGATGGGTTTGTTGCTTTTGGGAGTGGGGGTAGCTGTTTTGAGACCCTCACAGTGGTGAGATGTAGCAAATATATGTGTACACGAACAGATATAGGTATATAAACACACACCTACACATAATCTATAACTATTTTGTGATCAGTCATGTCCCAAATCTTTTTGCAGTTTTCATCTTTAATAACTTGAACTGCGTAAATACTACAAACTTACAAAAATAAAAGTTGGCAGTTTTATTATTTCCATTCCTTTTACACTTATTTGGTTTTGTGAACTTGATTAACATAGTTTTCATACTAATTTTAGTCCCTCCGATTTAAAATGGCAAACACTGATCGATACGAAAAAATTAAAGATTAATTTTTCAAAATTAAAGAAGTGTACAAGACATATAAATGATCCAACTTTCAAACAAAGTTTTTTTTGCAAGTAGGCAGCATTCACATTTCTGAAGTTTCTAAAGCATAAAATAGCACGAAGATTTTGAAGACACCCTGATGTTTAACAAGAATCACAAGCTCATACTGATACTTTCAATTTCAATCCCACACATCAGAGACCTTGGCTCAGTCAGTTAACCTATCTGTGCCATGTACCTGGTGTCCCAATCTTTCAGGCCACCTCAGAGAGGTCCCCTCAATACCCAGCTTCCCTAGACACTTGACACATTGCTGCTTCCACCACCCACAAATCACACTTTCTAATGTCACCAATGTACTGCCTTCACCACCTTTTCTATTCCACATGTATCCCCTTATCCTTACCAGTTTTTAACAATAACAACTCAACACGATTGCTGATATTAGTGAGTTCAGACACTGTTCAGAACGCTTTAAGTACGGGGTCTTATTTACTTCTCATATCACCCTATGAGATAAATATGTTTACTCCCATTTTAGTGATGAAAAACTGAGCCAGGCAGTTTAAGTTAACTGCCCCAAGTTAGTGTAAGACAAAGTTAACATTTTCTTTTGAACCAACTATAATTTATAGAACAGTCAACATTTTAACTCCACCCATTTGAGTAAAATGGGATATTTATGTATTTCCATGGGCCAGAAGGACAGATTTAGGTGCAGCCAGAAAGCAAAAGCTCCTCAGGCTCAGTGCCTCCTAATGTGCAAGAACTTCCCTCCTGCTTGAACAGAAGGAATCCATCCGGTTGCTCCTAGTTACTAATTAGAAGACTTCACTAAGAATTGTGCTTCTGATTAAATGACCTTGAAGCTTGGAAATTGAACCCAGACTGGCTGGAGGTCTTTTCAACGCAAGCACAAATTGATCCCCCTACGGATATTTCCTTAATATTTAGAATCAGTGAAGTGAAAAATGGTAGGTTAGACACACTATGCAAAGATATAAAAATGTTTTTTCTTTGCTTTATGCTATAGCCAGGAATATGAGTTCACCCAAGACCAGTTCAACCACTGTGAACTAGTTACCAGTCATTTCTATCCAATATATGGACAAAACAATGAGAAAATAAATCAAGCATTGTTCTGTAAAATAAATCTTTTAGTAATATTTAGTTACTTCCATAGGCTGTTTGCATAGCAGGAAGACATACTCCTGTACACACACGCACAAAGACTGCACGGAAGTATTGATAGCTGCCTTCTCGCTAAGCTCTAAATTGACCCCGTTCTATTTTGAAGTTTATTCATTTATTGGGAGAACAAATGTCTCATGTTTTATAGGTTAGTTTTTTTTTTTTTCACCAACCAGATTACAGGCTAATGAGAAAAATTGGGGGCTACATCATGTCTAATGTACCCCATTCCCAGGCTCTTCTTTCTTCTCCTCACTCCTGGAGTCTGTGATAGGAAATTTTGATAATTTCCTCACCACAGTATAGTTTCGTTTGAAAAGACTACTATAACTAATCCATCTGCAGCCTAACCCATAAACAATCTGGTAACCCAATAGCAGACATTCTAGGGCTATATTGCCCGGTGTTTCTCACTTGATTCTCAGCTCCACAAGGGCAGAAACTATGTTTATTATTGATGTTAGAAGTGGAGGTAAGGGTAGTAACAGCTACTGTTTATAGAGCAACCACAGAGAGCTAGTTATTTTGCTTATGTCCATTCCAATTCTTACTGCAATCCTTCAGGACTGTATGATGACCATCCCCATATTCCAGATGAGTAACTGAAGCTTGTAAGGTTATAACATGGTCAAGATCCAACACTTGGCAGTAAGACTGGGACGTGAACTGTCGTCTCTGGCTGGGCTGAAGCCTGGGTTCTTCCTGCTAGACTATGCCCCTACCCCTGGCCCTCACCCCCACCACACCCCAGCACTTGGGAGAAAGCCTGCATGTAATAAGACTCAATTTGTGATTTTTGAATGGACTTGAAGTAGACTGGGTCATGAGCAGCAGCAATACCCGGCAGCCCCTGGGACCTATCTATATTCTAACCAAACTGAGTGGCATGGAGGTGGGGTGTAACATTTTGAAATGGTGGGAAACTCACCACATTAGACTATCATCTGTTATTGAAGACATAGAATAAGTGACACCAACTCTTCGCTCCTTAGTTTTCAAAATGCTAAAATGAGGTAGTTACACTTGATCGCCAGCACTCATGCTAGCTTTACTGTTCTTGACCTGTCAAAATTCTTCCTCCTGCACTCTGAGGGGAAAAAAATCTCTGAAATCCCCAGTCCTACTAACCTCCCCGAGCCCAGCTATTAGCACGCACCCTCCCCCTTATTTTAGAAGTCGCTTTTCTAAAGAGAACTGTTACTGCTTTTGGAAAAGTAGATGCTTAGTAAACAGAGGTGTGATATCAGGAGCGATTCCCACTGAGAGAGTGGGACTCAAAGCATCCACAGTGTGCCAAGGGATTAAAGAAGAAAAGTCCATATTTACATATCTTCTTTCTTTTCCTCTTTTGCATTAAAACAAATAAAGAATGAAAGTTTTTTCTTAATGGGGAAGCATTACTAATGAAGATCAGCACAAACTGTAAATAAAAGCCTAATTCTCCCTAAAATAAAAAGGCCTTTAGACATGTGATAAAAGCTATTCATTCCATTGCCATTCTCAGATGAAAGAGGGGATGCTGTTTTTGAGATCAAACACTCTATTTTGTGCAAATGTGCTTAGTACTAAGGTACAGGGGGAATATTGAACATATATTTGTTTTTAAATGTATGTATTCCTAATTATTTTATTTATTTAGGCCAAAATCCAAATGTGAACTAATATCCAGATCAGGTAAAGAAAAAAAAAAAAAAAAGAAAAGGCTAATGCTGTGTCTCTGGGGAAAGGAACACAGTTTCCACACTGGAGTTTGAAAATTAACACCTTCAAGAACCAGCAATCATTAGCAGTCAAGAATCAGGGTGATACCTCTTGCAGTTCAGTAAATGAAACAATTCTTGTTGGTTTTTGCAGAATGCTGCAGTAGCCCGCTCAGAGAGGCAGAATTCCGTGAAGGTCAACGGAAGTTCACCTGTCAAAAATAGGAGTACTGACCTAGAAAGATTTTTTTCCAGTGTAATCTTTTCAGAGCCTGGGAGTATTCAGAAGAAATCTAACTGGGCAGGCGCAGACCCTGATGGCTGGGGGTTGAGCGCGGTCGAATGCCGGGTCTCCGCGGGAACCCAGTGGCGACTCCACTCGCTTGGAGTCTGCACCCCTTACCACACATCCCAGCAAGCCCCCTTCTGGGCTCGCTTTTCTCTTTGTTCCTATTTGCAACCTGGGCACACTCCAACGGAAGCTCAGACTCCTGCTCAAAATAAAAAAAAACCCAAACTGTGTCCCCAACAACTGAGTCATTGGGTAAAGTCTATATGACTTTCGGAAGATTTTCCACTTCAGAAACACAAAATCCACGTTAAGAAAATTTAACTCTACTTAAGTAAAAGACTGTGGTGAAATCCTCAACCGGAAATAGTAGAAACTACTAATTCTCTGTCTTTATGTAGGTAAAGGGCACTCCATAGAAAACAGATACACCCCATATTCAGAAATAGAGGATATGATTATTTACATTACAAAAGGAGTCTTCCACTTGTGAGAAATTTCACTGTATTTCTTTTTATATTAGACCTATTCATTATAGAAAAAAAGTAGACAACACAATTTTTTTTTAAGTAGAAAAAATTCCCTATAAGTCACCACTCAGAGATAAACCCTGTGAACAAAATTTCCTCTGAGATATATTTTTTCTCTGCATATATAATTACACATGTATTTTGGATAAGAATGGAATCACATAAATATATTATTTTGTAAACAATATTTTTTTCACTTGAAACAGATTATGAAGAAAACATTCATGTGAAGAAAAAGTATTTCTCCAACATTGTTTTTAATGGCTACATGGAATTAAACTAAATGGTTTTATTGAATATTTTCTGTTGAGGTTCATTTAGATTGCTTTCAATTTTTTACTCTTATAAAGAATGCTGTGGTGAAAATTCTTTAAACTAAATATTTACTCACTTCTCCATTTGTTCCTTTAGAATCAATTTCCAAATCTGAAATTCTGCTGAAGGGTGATCACATGTAAAGTGTTTGTTGTTTATTGTAAAGCTGCCATCCAGAAATTTGCCATTGAAATGTGCAATTGTCAATTACCACTTAGATGTAATCCAGTTTTGTGAGCTTATGGGGTACGCTTACTTTTACTTTTTCCCAGTATGTCCTTGCCTATTTTCAGGCAACCTGCCAGGTGGTCCAGGTATACAGGTAGTGATACAATTATAATGTTAAAATGATCACATCTTCTTTATCCATTCATCTATCAATGGACACTTAGATTACTTCCATATCTTGGCTATTGTAAATAATGCTGCAGTAAACAGGGATACATATATCTTTTCGAATTAGTGTTTTAATTCTCTTTGGATAAATGCCCAGAAGTGGAATTGCTGGTTCATATGGTAGTTCTATTTTTAAACTTTTCGCGGAAACTCCATACTGTTTTCCATAGTGGCTGCACCAATTTGCAATTTCACCAACTGTGTATGAGGGTTCCCTTTTCTCCACATCATTACCAACACTTGTTTCTTGTCTTTTGATGATAGCCTTTCTAACAGGTGTGAAGTGGTATCTCATTGTGGTTTTTACTTGCACTTTCCTGATTACTGGCGATGTGGAACATCTTTTCATTTGTCTGTTCTCCATCTGTATGTTTTCTTTGGATAAATGTCTATTCAGGCCTTCTGCCCATTTTTTAATTGGCTTATTTGGTTCTTTGATGGTGAGTTTTATAAGTTCTTTATGTATTTTGGATAGTAACCCCTTCTCAGATAGATCATCTGCAAATATTTTCTCCATTCAGTAGGTTGCCTTTTTGTTTTTTGATGGTTTCCTTCATTCTGCAAAAGCTTTTTGGTTTAATGTAGTCCCTTTTTTTTTTTTTCCTTGCCTGAGGAGATACATCCAAAAAGATATTGCTTAGAGTGATATGAAAGAGTTTACTGCCTATATTTTCTTCTAGAAATTTCATGGTTTCAGGTCTTACATTTAAGTCTTTAATCCATTTTGAGTTCATTTTGTATGTGTCGTAAGAAAGTGGTCCAATTTTATTTTTTTTAATATAGCTGTCCAGTTTTTTCCAACACCATTTATTTAAGACTTTTTCCATTGTATATTCTTGCCTCCTTTATCATAAATTTAATTTATCATGTAAGCATGGGTTTATTTCTGGGCTTTCTATTCTGTTCCATTGATCCATGTGTCTGGTTTATGTGCCAGTACCATACTGTTTTGATTACTATAGCTTTGTAGCATAGTTTGAAATCAGGGAGTGTGAGATCTCCAACTTCAATTTCACTTCCTTCTGCTCTGGTCTTTATTACTTCCTTCCTTCTACTAACTTTGGGCTTTGTCTGTTCTTTTTTTTTCTAGATCCTTTGGATATAAGGTTAGATTGTGTGATATTTTTCTTTTACCTTGAGGTATGCTTGTATTGCTATAAATTTCCCCTTAGAATAGCTTTTGCTGCATGCCATAGAATTTGTAACATTGTTCACATTTTTATTTGTGTTAAGGTATATTTTGATTTCCTCTTTGATTTCTTCATTGACCCATTTGTTGTTGAGTAGCATATTTTCAGCCTTCACAAGTTTGTTTCTTTTTTTCTTTTTTCTTTTTTTCAGTTTTCCTCTTATAATTGATTTCTAGTTTCATAGCATTGTGGTCAGAAAAAATGCTTGATATGATTTCAATCCTCTTAAATTTATTGACTTGTTTTGTGACCTAATATGTGAGGGATGCTAGCTTCAGTGGACTCTCAGGAAAACACCAGGGTGGGGTGAACAGAATTAGCAAGGTTAATGGAGAGTGAGAGAAATGGTGCCTGCCAATGTCAGACCAGTTAGGTGGGAAAAGTTTCCGTTGTAAAAAAAGGGGGGGAGGGAATGGCTCCCATTAGCACTTCTGTCCCTGGAGAAAGTTCCAAAAGATCATTTCCCTTCCAGCACATGCCCTAAAATTAATCAATGTATCACCTTCAGTATGACTCAGGTGTTTTTCAAACTACTACTTCTGTGCTGGGACTTGGAAAGACCACAACCTTGGTTTCCTACAGCTCTTTGGAGCTCCCAAATGTAAGCCCTGCTAGTTTTCAAAGCCAGATGTTATAAAGGCTCATCTTCCTGGTGCAGGTCCCCCAGGCTGGGGCTCCAACCTCTCACTCTTTTGGGGGGCCTCCACAGCTGAGATATTCCTCCCACTTGTGGCTCACCATAAGTGGGGGGAAGGGTAGGTCCTGACTAGACTGAGTCTCTGCCTTTCCTACCCATCTCAGTATGGTTTTTTCTTTATATTCGTAGTTGTAGAAAATCTGTTCTGCTAATCTTCAGGTTGTTCTCAGATATTTCTGTTCTATATGTAGTTATAGTTTTGGTGTCAATGAGGGGAGGTGATCTCAGGATATTTCTGCTCTACCATTTTGAGCCTGAAGCTGGGAGCCTTGCTCTTAAATGCCAATTTAGGTTGTCCTTGAATTGTTCCTTGTGGTTGGTCCACCGTCCCTGCAACAAACATGTCTCCAGATCTCCATGGCACTTGGGGGTGGGCATCTTTCTAGTTTGATCTCAGAATCTTTTCCCAGGCCAGTGACGTTGGGCCATCATTGTCCACACTTGGGAGGCGTAACATTTCCATTTCCTTATAATAAATTCCCTTTTAAGAAAGGTTGAATATATTTCTATTGCTTGAAACCAAAGACCCTCATGATGGATTTAACTTCTGGAAAGGGTCATCTGAGATAAGATATGACCCTGTCCAGGGGAGAAAGCAAAATATTGACTCACTGAAAGAGTGAAATGCAAAGAAGACCCTAAAAATCCTATATTCCAAATGTCAAGTAAGAATTAAAATAAATGTCAGATAATATTAAGATAAAACTCATTCCATTGTTTTTTTTTTTTTAATCCAAAAGCCTGAATCAAAAGAACAAAAACGATTTGTTCTTTTCACCTGTCAAAAGTTTAAGAAATGAACATCAACAAAAGAACAAACCTCCCCAACCCGGACCAAAAAAAAATAGTTCTTTTGCAAAGTCTGAAAACATCTCACTCAGCTTAGGCTCAGATTTTTCATTTTAAGACACCAATGCACCATTTTATTTTGTTTTCCATGCTTTTCTGGATCAATTTGGCATTGTGGACTAGGTTAGAAGGCAGAATCATTTTCTCATTTTTCTTCAATCTGGTTTCATGCATTTTTTTTTCCTAAAAACACATAAACAAAAATAGTGTTTTTTGTCACCTTGATGCTAATTTGAGTAGGTACAAATTCCAGGCTCATAATTATGCATTGCTTTTGTCAACATTTCACAGGGTGTCAGCAGAACGGTAGCTAGCAGAATGCCTTTGTTTTACCTGGATGTTGCCTGAAACATGAGACAGAGAGAGGGACATAACACTTCTAACATGGAGAGATAATTCCTTGGTGATAAAGTGTTGAAACTTCTACTGAGTCTTCATACTATCATGAGGTGGCTTTAACACATTCACGTCTTATACTTTAGGACACAGTATAGGTCAAAAAGACTGATAATGTTTTTGGAAAACTTTATTATTGTTTATGTTAGAAATTTGCTTCCAATGAATGAAAACACATGAAACAAAATGTACTCAGCTTATGTGAACTAAGTATCTTGAAACCTCTAAGTGTACCAAACATATCTTCAATTGTGTGTAGCATATCACTTAAAAGAAATATGCAGTAATCTTTTTCTATGAGGGGCAGAGATTGAAGAGGTAACTAGCTGTCCAACCATCCAAAGTCAGTGCAGCCAAAGATTATGGTCTTTGTCTCCATCTGGGCTACAGACTTCTTGCAGTGTCTCCATTTACACCCAGGATTTCAACGACCACTTGAATCAGTGATGAACAATCTCATTATTATAAGTATCCATTCTGAAAATATAAAAATGTTTGTTTTTAAAATTGTTTATGTATTTAGAAATTACATGTCTTTTGTTTTTAATGAGGGAATGCAACAGGATCTAAAATTACTTCATTATTTCTCTATCATGGATGGATTTTATTTTATGGAAAGTTTTCTCAAAGTGCACAATCAGCAAGAACTGTGCAGTATAGATTTGTAATGTTTCATCTTTGAAGACATTTTATGTACAAAAATAAGTGCCAAGTAATGGGATGGGAGGAGGTAAGAGAATTAGGGCTGAGGACTAAACACAGGCATTAAAAAGACAGATGCATTAGGATATTTACAGAAGATCTGGAAGGTGGAGTAGAGAATGTGTTGTGTCACATGAGATGTGGCATCATAGCTGTTGTGGGCTGAATTCTGTCCCCCCAAATTCACATGTTGCATACCTATCCTCTAAAATCTTATGTGACTATATTTGGAGATAAGGTCTTTAAAGAGGTAATTAAGTTGAGGCCACCCAATATGACTGGTATCCTCATAAGTAGAGGATATTCGATACAGAGATGTACAGAGAGGAGACCACGTGAAGGCACAGGGAGAAGACAGCCATCTGCAAGCCAAGCAGTGAGTCTTCAGAAAGAAAACAACTGCCAACACCCTGATCTGAGACTTCCAGGCTCAGGAATAGTAAGACAATAAATTTCTGTTGTTTAAGCTACCCAGTCTGTGATATTATGTTATGGCAAGCCCAGAATACTCAGACATTGCCAACTTTCCTTTTTCCTGGTTTACCAAGTAGCTGTTTATATTATCTAATCATGATGCAACCACATATAACCCTTACCTGTCAACATCCTACCAGTTGCTACCAAGTGTTGACTGTCTGGAATGGCACCCCATCCCCACATTCACCTAAATGGTGCCTCTGTGACTCCATCCCCCTCACAAGCCATCAGTACCCAAGGCTCTTCTGATGCTGCTGCCGCTGGTTCTGGTGCTACTCCTCTCACACCTGGACAACTTCATCAGCCTCCTACCTGAGCGCACCATCAGCAGTCTCTGCCCTCTCCAGTTTACCTTTGTTTTATGACACGATGTTTATGTTCGTACTGTGAGAGACAAGAGACAAGAAGATGAAAAGAAAGTTTCCTTGCCTGGGATCGTAATTCACCTCTCCAAACTTTCCAACTTTCTGGGAGTTATGTTGAGGGACAGTGTTTGCTATGTTCATGTTATTTGTCCAGGTTCACCTGTTTGGGATATTGGTACCATTTCATTGTCTCAGCTGATTCCCTGAGACTGGCTGCTGGTGTGTAACACGCATTCAGAAACAGAAAGCAATATGGGGGGAGGAACCATATTTCTCCTGCAAAGCTGCCATGCTTTCTTCTCTCTACCACTGAAAAGCCTGCTGCTTTTCAATAAGAAAAATATCTTTTAATTGAGGTAATACATATACATGATTTAAAAATGAAATTTAACAAAACGCTTAAAATGAAAAACTACCATCCTCTGAATCTCTCTGTGCCTCTTAGTCTTCATGTCGAGAGCCAATCACTTTAAACTATTTTAGTTGATTCTGGCAGATAAATCGACATTTCTAAATAGCATGTTATATTACTATTTTTTTGATTTTCTGAATTTTAGGCATTACTTCCTGCTCTGATAGCTGAGAATTTCACTCTCCTTCATGTCCCACCTCTCCTTCCACATTCCCATTATGGTTATTTCTAGTTGAATGTTTTGACTATTCTGTTGACTATTTAAACGTTTTTAGTATTGAGCAAGGTAATATACGATGATTATGCTGTATTATGTGTAATACATAATAGCTCAAACCCTTCCTACCCAACAGTGAAGAAAGGGGGAAAAACACCAGGAGAAGAGAAAGGTGAGATGCGTAACACACAGCTTCCTCCTCCTGAGGGGGAAAAAAAAATTCCCAGGGGGAGAAACGAGAGATGTAGGACGGGTAGAAAACCAACAGCAGAAGAGTGTTTACCCAATTTCCAATTGAGTCTCTAGGAAGAAACTATATAGTACTAGGGGTGATTTTAAAATTTTGTTAAAATGGAGTGCTCAGTCTAATAGGGTTGAGAACTACTACGTGTCTATCAAACTGTCGTGCAGGGAGGCCTGCGGGGTCTCTGCTCCCGCTCTCCACACAAGAACGCAGGATATGGTGAGGCCAAAAAGGAACACCCACGGAGCCATAGGTAGGGGAGTCACACCACTACGGTCTCACTGGAGGCTGGGTTCACTGGACGTGCGACCTGCTGTCCGTTTTGTCTGCAACCCACCGACGACTCTCTTTTACTCTCCTCCACTCTCCTAGGCTCTCCTCCGTAGCCGCAGCAGTTATATTGGCGGCTAATTGGCTAACTGGCTACAGCTGACGGCCAATCAGCCACAGCTGACGGCCATCTACTACCCGAGCCAGCACTCCTCCACGTGAGGCCGAGAGCCTGTAAACTACTTTCTGGGGCTCTGCTCCCACACAGACCATAACTTCTTTGAAGCTCTTTCTTACTGTGTAAGGATAACAATCCTATTTATATCTTTATCACTACTTCATAACAGAATGCCTCCTACATAGAAGAAATCAATATATTTTCATGTTTATTTAATGCATATAACCTGCATTTTCTGTTCCTTGCTAATTGAAACCTTTCAAACACATATCAGGGCAGGGCTACAATCCTCTGCAAAATTAATTTCTCTATTTTGAGGAGTTATCAGGGAATGTCTAAGAGCAAGTAAAATCAGCTTTGTAAGGTAGCAGTTGTTTTCATAACAAAAGCAGAGCTACATATACCTGGGAGCTTGATATATGAGAAAGGTCATGTTACAGTTGAGTAAAGAATGAATTACCAAATAAATGCTGTTGAGAAAATTGGCTCTCCATATTAAAAAAAAGTAGGTCCCTGCCTCACACAATGCACAAAAGCACGCTTCAGATGGAATAAAGACAAAATCTGAAAAGCAAAACTTTAAAACTTTAAGAAGAATACATAGAGATATGTTTTTATGAAATTGGATTAGGGAAGTATTTCTAAGTGAGAACCAAAAAGCACAGATCACAAAGAAAAGTTGATAAATTTGACCATGTTAAAATTTAAGATACCTAAACTGGAAGACACCATAAAGCTTTGCACTTCTTAACGAAAAAAATATTAGCAGTGGATATAACTCATTACGTATCTATATATAATGTTTTTAATCCTATTGGTCAATATTAAAAGGACAAAGGGTATGAACAAATAAATCAATAAATAAGAAACTCAAATGACCAATAGGTTCTTTGAAAAGTTTTTCAACCTCACTAGCAATCAGGAAAATGAAAATGGTAATAGCATGAAGTTTCACACCCGTTAGCTTGAGAAAATTAACATATCTGAAAAAAATGTGTTAGGGAGTATTCAGACTTTGAAATGTAGCTGATGAGCGTGTAAGTTCACAGCACTAGTTTGGTGAAAAACTTGTCATGCCTAATGAAGTTAAAAGTGAACAGAGCATATGACTCATCAAATCCATCTCTAGATAATTACTATCCATGGAGTGTATTTCAAACTGTTTTTAAACAACCACAGTAAGAAGTACCCTTTAAGGACAATCCAGTACATACATACAGAAACATTTATAATTAAAATAATACATAATTTCACAAAACATGCATTACCCTTAACTGATATTTTCTCATATTTTTATACTACTCTATCATATTTCTTAATTATTTCTGGTAATGACTTACTAAATTATTTCAGCATCTTCTACTGGGTTGCAACCAATACTACCCACAAGAAATGCTACAACACACACACAGATGTACACCACGGTGTTCACTGGGACGTTGTTATAGCAACACCCCAAAACTCATATTCATAGATTTGCACTATCTGAGGCCACAATGTAAGGATGTAAATATCAGCTACTTCTCTGCTCTCTTTTCCAGCTGCAGTGACTGAGGGTGAGAGAAATGAAATGACTTAGTCAAGGACATATTGAGTGGGTGCTGAACTGTCACTACATCACTGTTCTCCTTACTTCTCAACTATTTTTTCCTCATGGACCATTTTTTTTTCTCTTTCTTTGAAAACTAGTAAACCATCAAACCATCAATGGGTGTTCCAAAGCCAACTATGTTACCTTTTGGCTGTAATAAACTCCTTCTGTCATGGAGCCTTTGAAGTTCTTTGAACTCCTTGGAATAAAAGTGCCAGCTTAATGTGATGACGTTGTCCCTTTTAAAGCCGATCTCCATGTGTTAGGTGGTAATCTCTTGTCAATCTTTGTGTGGGCTTCAGATCTTCTGTTTCTCTCTTATCATCCTTAGATATTCCTTTCCTATCAGTAGTAACTTGAACGTCTACCTGAGGCCAAGCTATAGTTGCCACTATACATTTCTCTTGTAGTAGTTCAATTTAATTATTTGCTAATAAAATGTCTCAGCTGGCAAACTCTAATGGTGATAGAATTACACCATGATACCATGTTATAAGCAGCAGTAAATCCGAGGCATCAATTAAAGAGACACACAAACAGGAGATCAGTTCAAAAGTAGGGTTGTAAAATAGGTTCACTACGTACTGTTAGAATACTCAAAGGTGAACAGTTATATAATAAAGTAGGATGCGTGAGTTAAAAATCACTAAGAGTGCATTTTACAAACTGTTATTGTACAAACTACAATTCCATAGGCTATTACTAGATGTATTATGAAAACTGTGTTCTGAATTCACATAAGGTTGTGAGCTCGATTAAACATAGCTAAACAGAACACTTAGTTGCTGAGAATCTTAGGAACTCCACTTTTATTATATTTATTGTGGTTCCCCCCAAAGAATCCCCAAATATTTCCCTATCTTGTTTAATCACGAAATATACTAACGTAGTTTTTTCCAGAGCATCCATTAACATCTCCTCAAAATATTGATTCCCAAAGTTTCTTTGAAAGATGCTATGCTGGGGGGAAAAAGTACTTAAGAAAGAAAATGAGCAACATAGCAAAAGGGAACGTAAAAAGCTGAAAGCATAAAACAAAATAATAAAAGAAAATTATTGTATTTGTAACACTAAATATAGATGGATTAAACATCCACACTGAAATACAAGATTCTCACATTAGTTGAAAAAAATAAAACAAATGTTTAATTTCAAAAGGCACAGAGAAAAAATAGAAAGTTAGAAGAACAGAAAATGAGTATTACATTTATATTATAAACTATGAAGCAAAAACTTTATATTTATATGTAAACTTTACATTATAAATTTCAAAAGAGAGAGAGCAACAAGAAAAAAGGAAGGAAGGAAGGAGGGAGAGAAGAAAGGAAGGAAAGGGAAAATTAAAAAAAGAGAAAACTAGGTTGGCAAAACTCACATTAGTAATAACAGAATTTATGACACAATTAAATTTTAAAATCAGGGAAAAAACAATCCACAATAAAACTATTATAGTTATGAGCCTATATAATCCAAGTGGTTTAGAATTAAAATGTATAAATACAAATCATTATCAGGTATATGAAGATATACTGGCTAAAGCACAGCTATGATCATAGACTAAAACATTAAATTAGACCACTAGACTAAAGATACATAATGACATATGAGTAGATGATTTTTGAGTAACATAATTAATAAGGTTATTTTGCAGAATATGCTTATATATCAAACTTTACACCCAAGAGGATATAATTATTTCCAATAATCCATCAAACACTTATACAAATAATTAATATACTAGGTCACAAATAAGATGTCAATAAATTTAAAATATAGAAATTACACAAACTCCAATGAATACAGCATAATGTCAAACAGTAAAAGAATAAATCTGAAATATATGTATGACAGAAATGGATTTAAAAAGATGTTGAAAACGAGTTGATCACTAATAGTGAAAGAATTTAGAAAAGCTTCCAGATAATCAACAACTAAAAAGACACCAGGCTCAAATGGTTTTTTGGGTAAGTTTTTGAGTCCTTAAAAAAAAGAATTTCCATACCATTTAAAATGTCCTAGCTCATAGAAAAAGATAGAAAGTTTGCCAATTCATTTCATAAGGATAGTTTAATTCTGACAAAGAACACTAAAAAAAAAAAAAAAAAAAAGTCATTTTATGAATGTTCATGTCTTCATGTCATTACAAAATCCTAAATAAAATATAAACAAATTAACACAAGTATTCTGTTAAAAAGAAAAAACAAAACAAAAACCATCATGGCCAAGTAAATTGATCATAAGAGTGCAATGATGGCTTAATATTAGAAAAAATATTTGTATTGCTCATTATATCATTAGGTCAAAAGAGAAACATTCAACATCTTATGAAGTATTGAAAATGGATTTGGTATACCCAACCTTAATTAATTAATTAATCAATTAATTAATTAATTAATTAATTTTTTTTAAAGATTTTATTGGGGAAGGGGAACAGGACTTTATTGGGGAACACTGTGCACTTCCAGGCCTCCTCTCCAAGTCAAGTTGTTGTCCCCTCAATCCCAGCCGTGGAGGGTGCTGTTCAGCCTCAAGTTGTTGCTCCCTCAGTCCTAGCCGTGGAGGGCACAGCCCAGCCCCAGGTCCAGCTGCCATTGCTAGTTGCAGGGGCATAGCCCACCATCCCTTGCGGGAGTCGAACCGGCAACCTTGTGGTTGAGAGGATGCACTCCAACCAACTGAGCCATCCGGGAGTTCAGCAGCAGCTCAGCTCAAGGTGCCATGTTCAATTTTAGTTGCAGGGGGCGCTGCCCACCATCCCTTGCGGGAGTCGAGGAATTGAACTGGCAACCTTGTGGTTGAGAGCCCGTGCTCCAACCAACTGAGCCATCCGGGAGGCAGCTCAGCTCAAGGTGCCATGTTCAACCTTAGTTGCAGGGGGCAGAGCCCACCATCCCTTGAGGGACTCGAGGAATTGAACTGGCAACCCTGTGGCCGAGAGCCCACTGGCCCACATGGGAATCGAACCGGCAGTCCCCGGAGCCAGGAGCATGGAGCTCCAACCGCCTGAGCCACCGGGCCGGCCCCTTAATTTATTTTTTAAAAAAAGTCTTGGTAAACTAAATATGAAAAGGTACTTATTTAAAAATAATACAAATATTATCCTTAATGACAATGTGCAGCTATATTTCCACTAATACAAAAGTAACAACTGTCATCACTGCTATTTATCAACTTATTATTGTTCTTAGAGTACATTTCAATATACTAGGATATGCAATATTAAAAAGCAGAAGAAATACTTTAAAGGTGAAATCAAAATTAACTTTAATGTGTAGATTATGTCATCTACCTGATTATATATAGTTAAGAGAAACCATTGAAAGCTTTCTGAACTAATAGCAGTTCTGCGGGGTGCCTGTTTGCAAAGCAAATGGACATCAGTGTTTCCATCCAAACCAGACAAAAAATTAAAAAATTTAACAATATAATGGCCCATTGGCCTTTGGAACCCACTTCATGGTTTCTGAATAACATTTCCCACTAAAAGGAACCAGAGCTCCTTGCAGAAATGTCTGATTCCAGGTCTTGAGAAGGAAATGCAGAAAAGGGGACCATCTTGTGATGCCAGGAAGCAAGGAAACTAACCAAAATTACGATTCGAAGGATTCAAGAGCCAATTTGAAGAGGCTCCCACTGGCCAAAGATGGGATGACTTGAGCAAATAAATAAATAAGTAACAATAATGGATTGAAGTATGCCAAATATATTTAAATTTATGAGCTCATAATGATACTAAAGAAATTGGTCACTTTTGGAATATTCTTGAATATTCCCCATTATTTTGAAAATTTGTAAGTAACAGAAAATAATCAAGAATTTATCTTGCCTTTTCTATGTGATTTATAGCACTGGGTAATTAAGTAATTAATAAGAAAACAGTGATCTTTTAAGAAATATTCCAGCTAGCGAAAAAGAAAAAAATGATAAAATTCAAGTATCAACAGTTTTCAAACACTAATGAATTAAGCTGATTTCAGGTTAGATTCACTTCTGTAAATCAAACTATACACTTACACAAAATACAAGGCTCATGTTAAATGACAGCATGGGAAATTCTATAGTGCCTGAATTTGCAAAGTCTAGACTATGGGAAATTCTATAGGACAAATAACCTGGTCCCTTCAATACATTTTGCAAGAAGAAAGAAAGATTTGGAAAAAGAAAAAAAAATCTTTGGATCTGAGGTAACAAATCAACCAGATGGAATTTTTGGACCTTATTTGGACCAAGACTCAAATTTACCTTAAAAAATATTATATAAAACAATTGGAAAAATATGAACACTATAAGATACTTGATATATTAAGGATTTATTGTTCATTTCCTAGGGTGATAGTGGTATTATAATTATGTTTTTAAAAGTCATTTTAGTTGGAGATTAGTGTTGAAAGTTTATAAATGATTTATAATTTGCATTTAATTATGCAGGGGCAAAGGAGAAGTGAATAGGGCATAGAAGAAACGCGACTGGGCATGTCCTGATATTGTTGAAGGTGCATTATGTTCACTATAGCTCTGTTTACTTTTCTATATTTTTTTAAATTTTCCATAATGAAAGGTTAAAAATAATTCAGAACGATCTTCATCCCTCAGGCCCTCTCTCCTAGAGTGGTAATGTTGTTACTAATATAATTTATTTACTCACTCTTTATCCACAGACACTGATTTTATTAAAGCACACTTTATTTATTTTTGTCAGCAAGCATCTCTTTAAAGAATTTTGAACATATAGGCTTTCATAGCACAGAGACTAAAGAACAAAATCTCATCAACTCTACTGACTACTCATGTTAACAAGTGTTTATATTTATAATTATACTTTGAACTTCCAAGCAAATGACCTTAAGAATGATCTTTTAGAGTCTATCTTGTTCATAAATAGAGAATCCTCTTTATTCCCAGTACCTAGTACTTTGTCTATATTGAAATGCATACATGAATAAATAATTATAACTCAATAACAAGTAAATGTGTAATCTGATTTTAAAATGAGCCCAAAACTTCGACAGACACCTCACCAAAGAAGACATATAGATAGCAAATAAGCATATAAAGAGTTGCTTCACATTATACGTCACCAGAGAAATGCAAATTAAAACAACAATGAGGGCCTATACACTGAAAACTACAAGACAGTATTAAAAGAAATTGAAGAGACACAGAAATGGAAAGATATTCTGTGTTTATGGATTGGAAGAATCAACACAGTTAAAATGGCCATATTATCCAATATACAGATTTAATGCAACTGCCATCAAAATCCCAATGGTATTTTTAAAAAGAAATTTTAAAAAGAACAGAAAAGCATTCGATTTGTATGTAATCACAAAAGACCCCCAATAGCTAAAGTATCCTGAGAAAAAAGAATAAGACTGGAAATTTTCACACTCCCTGACGTCAAATTATACTACAAAACAATAATCAAAAAAGCATGGTATTAGCAGAAAAACAGACAGACAGACCAATGGAAGAGAATTGAGACCTGGAAATAAACCTACATATAGTATATGGGCTATAATTTTTGGCAAAGGAGCCACAAACATACAATGGAGAAAAGAAAGCCCCTTCAATATACAATGCTGGGAAAATTGGAAAGCCACATGCAAAAGAATAAAACTAGACTGCTGTTTGTCACCATACACAAAAATTAACTCAAAATAAACCAAAGACCTAAGAATAAGACTTGAAACAATAAAATACATAGAAGAAAACACAGGTAATAAACTTACAGACCTTGGTCTCAGGGAAAATTGTATTAATTTGACCTCAAAGGACAGGTAAGTAAAAGCAAAACCAAATGAATGGGGCTATAGCAAATTAAAAAGCTTTAACACAGCAAAAGAAACCATCAACAAAACAAAAAGGCAACCTGCCAAATAGAAGATATTTGCAAACAACACCTCCAATAAGGGGTTAATATGCAAAATTTATAAAGAACTCATACAACTCAACAACATAAACAAACAAATAAAACAATCCAATTAAAAATTGGGTAGAGGACCTGAACATACTCTTCTCCCAAAAAGACAGAAAAATGGCAAACACACACACACACGCACACACACACACACACACACGCACACAAACACGCACATGAGGTCTGACAATTACGTTCGTGAACTCATCACTATGGTCACCTTCGCAGTACTCCCCTTGGGAAGCTATGCACCGATGCCAGTGCCTAGTCCACCCTTCAAAGCAATTTTGGAACTCTTTTTCTGTAATGGCCATCAGAGTTGTTGTCCTATTACCCTTTATGTCCTGAATATCATCAAAATGTCTTCCTTTCAATATTTCCTTTATCTTTGAGTTAAGAAAGAAGTCATTGGGGGCCAGATCAGGTGAGTAGGGAGGGTGTTTCAATACAGTTATATGTTTAGTAGCTAAAAACTCCCTCACAGACAGTGCCATGTGAACTGATGCATTGTTGTGATGCAAGAGCCATGAATTGTTGGTGAAAAGTTCAGGTTGTTTTTGTCCAATTTTTTCATGCAGCCTTTTCAGCATTTCCAAATAGCAAACTTGGTAAACTGTTTGTCCAGTTGGTACAAATTCATAATTAATAATCTCTGATATCAAAAAAGGTTAGCAACATTGTTTTGACTCTTGACTTGGACTGACGGAACTTTTCAGTCGTGGAGAGTTGGCCGACTTCCATTGTGCACTTTGATGCTTTGTTTCAGGGTCATATTGGTACACCCATGTTCCATCACCAGTGATAACATGGACCAAAACATTGTCTTGCCTCTCCAAAAGGTCTTGGCAAACTTCACCTCTCCTTTGCCTTTGTTCATCAGTGAACTCCTTTGGGACCATTTTTGCACACACCTTTCTCATGCCAAGATATTCAGTTAAGATTTTCCTAACTGCTTCTCTGTTGATGGTTACTTGGTCTGCTATGCTTCTCTCAGTCAGCCAATGATTTTAATGATTTTGAACACACAATTCAATGAATTTTTGCAATGTTTTCATCAGCTCTGCTCATTACTGGCCTCCTTGACCTTTCTTCATCAGTGACGTGTTCTCTCCCCTCAGAAAAATGTTTAATTCATTTGTACACTGCTGTTTTCTTCATGGTATTATCCCCATAAACTTGGACTAGCATGTCCCTGCTTTCACTTCCACTCTTGCCAAATTTAACAAGAAATTTAATGTTTGTGCATTGCTCTAATTCAAGCTCAGACGTTCTCACGATGGCACACAAAAACACGCAACAACAATAATGAATGCCACTCAGCAAGACACTGCCACACATCAACACGAACACAGCTGTGAGACACTGATATACCAAAGTTATGAAACCTTACTGAGCTGTTTGTACAGTGCTGCCAATGTAAGTGCATGGTGGTAAGTTCACAAACTTAATTATCAGACCTTGTGTGTGTGTGTGTGTGTGTGTGTGTGTGTGTGTGTGTGTGTAGATAGATATAGATATATGAAGATATGATGCTCAACTTCATTAGCTATTAGGGAAATGCAAATCAAATCCACAATGAGATATCACCTCACACCTGTTAAAATGGCTATTATCAACAAGATAAGTAATAACAAGTGTTGGAGAGGTTGTGGAGAAACAGGAACCCTCATACACTACTGGTGGGAATGTAAAATGTGCAGCCACTGTGGAAAACAGTATGGAGGTTCCCCCAAAAAATAAGAATAGAATTACCATATGACTCAGCAATACTTTTTCTGGGTATATACCTGAACATTTTGAAAACATCTATTCATAAAGATATATGTACCCCTATGTTTTTTGCAGCGTTATTCATGGTGGCCAAGACATGGAACAACTGAAGTACTGAAGTGTCCATCAACAGATGAATGGATAAAGAAGATGTGGTACATATATACAATGAAATATTACACAACCATAAAAAGACGAAATACTGCCATTTGCAACAACATGGATGGATCTTGAAAATATCGTGTTAAGCAAAGTAAGTCAGACAGAGAAAGTCAGAGCCATGATTTTCCTCATATGTGGGATGCAAAACTAAAGCGACAAACGAACAAGATAAAAACTCCTAGACACAGACAACAGTATTGTGTTTACCAGAGGGGAAAGGAGGTGAAGGAAAAGGGTGAAAGGGGTCAAATATATGGTGACAGAAGGAGATTTGACTTTGGGTGGGAACACACAGGATGTATTATAGAATTGTACATTTGAAACCTATATAATTTTGTTAACCAATGTCACTGTAACAAATTTAATAAAAAAATTTTTTTAAAAATTTAAAAACAACAATGAGATATTACTGCACACTGTTAGAATTGCCGAACTCCAGAACACTGACAACACCAAATGCTGATGAAAGTGTGGAGCTACAGGAACTCTTATTTGTTACTGGTGGAAAAAGAAAGTGATACAGCCACTTTGGAAGACAGTGTGGAGGTTTCTTACAAAATTAAATGTACTCATCATATGATGCAGCAATCATGCTCCTGGGTATTTACCAAGGAGTTGAAAACTGAGGTACACACAAAAGCCTCCACACATATGTTTATACCAGCTTTATTCATACTTGCTAAAGCTTGGAAGTAACCAAGGTATTTTTCAGCAAGTGAATGGGTAAACAAACTATGCTGCATCCAGACAATGGAATATTATTCCATGCTAAAAAGGAATGAGCCATGGCAAGACATGCAGGAAACTTAAATGCAGGTTTAGTAAATAAAAGAAGTTGATCCTAAAAGGCTACATACTGTATGATTCCCACTTTATGACATTCTGCAAAAGGCAAAACTATGGAGACAGTAAAAAGATCAGCAGTTGCACAGGCAGGGGCATGGTTGGAGCAGGGGGTAAGTAGGCAGAGCGTAGAGGATTTTTATAGCAGTGAAAGTACTCTGTACGGTATTATAATAATGGCTATATGTCATTATACATTTATACAAACTTATATAATGTACAACACCAAGAGTGAACCTCAAGGTAAACTATGGACTTGGGGCGATTATAGTGTATCAATGTAAGTCCATCCTTGGTTTAAAATGTACCATTCTGGTGAGTAATGTTGATAAATGGGGAAGACTATGCATGTGGTGGGGGGCAGGGGGCATCTGAGAACTCTCTCTACCTTCCTCTCAATTTTGTTGTAAACCTAAGACTGCTCTGAAAAAATAAAGTCTTAAAAATAATAGCTAAAAATGATATTGTAGCAAATTCAATCCTGCAATTTCAAGTGAAAATTCATGACTCATAAAAATACTCAAAAAATAGGAAGACAAAAAACTGATTGGTAACTCCCTGAGAGAGCTCTTATAGCAACTTCTTGATTTGATGACCGTTAACTAATGAGAAGGAAGGAAGCGTGAATCCTGCCTTTACAATAGAAATATATTTCAGGATAACCAAATAGCCTTGTTAATGAGTGAATACAGAAGAATGTCTGCTAATAAATATGGGAATACTGATAGCATTAAAACATATAATGTTGTAAACCTTAATGAAATTATTGATTTAGGAAACGATTATGAATCAGCGTTAAGACTCTAATGTGAATTGGATTTTTGTATCGTGCACAGTACATCATAGTCATGAGAGGGGAAATGTAATTTACAATAAGTGGATCAGACTCTTATCATTCCAAACTAGTGGTTGATCTTAGCATCTTGTCCCATCTTAGTATCACAAATGGTGGACAATCAGATAATATGTATCTTCTGATGTGATTCAACATGAAAACCACATCACCTATGTGAATTATCACATTATATGTCAAAATATTTGACTTTAATGCATCAAGCTCTAAATTTAACTCTAGTTTACTGGATATACAATTATCTCTCAGTATCTGTGGGGGATTTGTTCCAAGACCACCTGTGCATACTAAAATCTACAGATGGTCAAGTCTCTTATATAAAATGGAATAGTATTTGCATATAACCTACTCACAACCTCCCCAAAACTTTAAATCATCTTTTGATTATTTATAGTACCTAATACAATGTAAATGTTATGTAAATAGTTGTTACACTGTATTATTCAGGGAATCATGACAAGAAAAAAAGTCTGTACATGTTCAACACAGAGGCAGCCAGCAACAATTGTGCGCCTAACTACATAGTACATACATATCAGCAACAATGTGACATTTAAAAAATGTTTTTGATCTGTGGTTGGTTGAGTCCATGATGCTGAACCTGGAGATACTAAGGGCTGACTGTACATGGGAGGAACAAGCTAAATAATACAATGAGTAACCGAAACCAATTACAAAAGGAGAAACACTCTGGAGGACATTTGGCCTGATCTCTTAAACCAAGCCGGAACCATCTGAAAGAGACTTAAGGAACATAACAAGCAATGCAATGTGTAGTTCTGGACTGAATATGATTTTGAAAAAAAAAAAAAAAGCTAAAAAGACTTTTGAGGACAATTTGTGGAATTTGACTATGGCTTAGCCATAAGATTAGATGAAAATTATTGACATGAAAAGATGAATAATATTAGCAAAAAAGTTACAATGCAGTATGTACAATATGAATTTATTTTGGCATAAAACTTATAAAAGTATCTGAAAAGATACCTAGTATAATGTTAAAAGGGGTATTCTGTGAGTAGTGAGATGAAATGCTTTTATATTCTTACTTCTGCTCTCCAAAATTTACAATTTTCTAACATGTGTATATCAGCTTTTATCATAATGAAAGGTGAATTAAAAATACAGCATATGCAAAGTACTCTACAAGAGTACCAAAAAAATTACATAGACTAATTTAAATATATTGCATTATTACAATTTTCTTAAAATTATTTTATAAATGTTATGCATTTTCACTCTCCATTTCAGTTAGGCAATTTTTTAATCTTTATTATCCTGGCACTAAAAGCAATAGCTATAAAAGAAAATTGACCATTAAATGAAACTACATAACTTTTGTAGTTTAGGGGTAATTGAATGGCAAATGTTGAATGAGGGGCAAAATTTTAGCACACAAATAACAACTTAATAGCCTTGGTATATAAAACGAATTCTTGTAAATCAATGAGAGAAAATAATATCCACTGCCAAAAAAGCGAATGCTTTTAACAGACACATCTAAGAATTATAAAGGAGAAGTTTCCTGGTGCACCACGGACAGCTCCTGGGCAAAGATGGACATAATTCATGGCCTGAGCCGCTAAATGGCACTGCAAGTTCAAATGTTTCCAACATGGGCACATTCCTGTGTCAATCAAAATATATAATAATGGGAACAAAGCAATGGGAAGTGGTGAAGTCTTATCGAAGACTTATCAGCTGAATCATTGCTACTGTTTAAAGTTGTACTGCTGTAATTCGGCCTGTAAACCACCAGTTTGTGATATATATGTCAAAACTGAAAAGTAAAATGGTCCAAGAAGCTCTGGAAAATATGCTTCAGGCAAAGGTTCGGACATTCTTTGGCTGAGGCATAAAGGGGAAATTAAAGATACCAAAGGTCTCCCAGTGCTGATGTTTTAAAATGTGCAAATGACGCAAACAAGCACTGCCCTCGAGAAAATTTCAAGTGAGTATAAAGGAGGCTTTAGGGAAAGACAGCTATTTGTAGAAGGAAGAGAATTAAGAGAGTATGACTGAGGGAAAGAGTTGCTGAGAGAGCATGTTGTTTGCTGTAGAAGTTGACTATGAAAAGCATCTGCTCAATAGAATAATGGCTACAGGTAGGAGCAAAACCACAGGGAAGACTTTCCCAACAGAATAGCTATCTTTTGTAGGACCTATTGACCGGACTCTAACTAGGTCTCCACACACATCTTTTAATTTATAGAAACAGCCCTGTACTGGGTTACATAGTGTGCTCCAAAAATGCACGTCCACCCAGAATCTCAGATTGTGACCTTACTTGGAAATATGGCCTTTGCAGATGTAATTAGTTAACATGATGTCATATTGGATTAGAGGGGTCCTTAAACCCTAAACCCAGTGGCTATTGTCCTTACCTGAAGGCTGTGTAAAGACACAGACAGCCACACTCACAGGGAAAACATCATGTGACCAGGGAAACAGAAACTAAAGTGACAGAAAGAATGCCAAGGATTGCCAGCAACCACCAGACTCAAGAAGGAAGGAACGGATGATTCTTTTCTACAGTCTTAAGATGGAGTCTGGCCCTGTTTGCAGACAGCTAACTTCCAGAACTATGAGTGAGTCAAGTTCTGTTGTTTTAAGGCCCCAGTTTGAGATAATTTGTTACAGCAGCCCTAGGAAACTAATGCAAGCCTTATGTTTGACAGCCAAGAGGTCAGGCTGAAAATGTGGGGATAGATTTGAGTCAAGAATCAGATCCTTTCAGTAAGAATGCCAACAAGCTCTTCTATGGAACTAGACAAGTTGATACAAAGTTTCCTATGACAAAGCAATCATGCAACAATAGCCAGGAAAACAATGAATGAGATAAAGATGTGAAGGGAGAATTAGCCCTACAAGACAATGAAATATACTATAAATCCTCTAATTAATGGTACATGAATAGACAGACAAGTAGACCAGAAAATCCAGAAATAGACTCACATGCACGTGGAAATTTAGTACCTGAGGAGTTTGTCTTTTGCTGCTGTTGTGTGGTCACCTTTTTTTTTTTTCTTTCTTTTTTTCTGAAAATACACTCAGCCCCAAACATTTCTCCAATAGATAACAGGTCTTGGTAATAAGGCTAAAAGGAGCATTGATTTTCAAGTGAGTTGGGAGAGCCATCAGCCGTTGAAAGTAGTGAATCTGACAAATAGAGGGTCCAAGAAGAGCTGGCATTCCTCTTCCACAAGCTCACAGGGCCGCTAGTGAGGGGCGTTCACTTAAAACAATGGATAAACATTATGGGAGGAGGGAGCCACCCACATGCCCAGTTGGAGAGACTGCATGAGCATCCTGATAAATAAGAGGTAAAGAAGTTTAGATCTAGAATATGGGGAGTCTGGAACCACAGAGAGCATCAGCCAAGGTGAAAATTGGTCTTGAAACTCCAATGAAGACTCGACCAAGGCAAGAACCACATTTTCTTCCCTGGTTTCCATGACATGAGGCATGATGAGCAAATGGAAAATGGACAGGCACTAAGTGAGCTTTGCTCCTGAACTGTCCTGAGCCTCCATGATGGACCTGAGGTGCCAGGGCCAGGAATCCCTATCAACTGAATGGGACCTGGGATCCCAGGGAAGCCCCAGAGTCTGAAGCCTGGGAAAATAACCCTGGTCTTCATGGTGCAGTAAAGCTTCCCGAGACTGTCTGGTGCGTCCCCCTCCTCACTCGCCCTGCCCAACTTGTTTCTCCACCAAGAGCCATCACAGACCATCAAAATTAGACTGAGTGCCTCCAAAACAGTGCTGAAGGAAAAGATGGAGTTTAAACCAAATAATGGACAACGTTTGTGCGTCTTTAAGGCCCAGATGCCACTTCAGTTGTGTGGCCCTGGGAAAGAGAGGAAGAATGGGTGTCTCATTCTCACTTTTCCTCTCAGTGAACTGAAAACATTTATTGTGCTTTCTGCAAGGCAAGAGTGAGCAGAGGTTGACATGATCTTAACACTTAAAAAGAGCCATTCAAATGTGGGAAGTGACTGACATCTCCGTGGACAGGTTAATGAAAACGTGTTAGGCAAAATACTAATGATTCTGGAATCCCAAACCCTGTGGGCCACAGAGCCAGGTGCTTTGGTTTTACCTTTTCCCATTTCAAGGTCAATGCTCTTGAGTGGTCAACTTGAGTTGCAGAGGAGAGGTGATAAATAGCACAATTCAATGTATCCAAACCTAAAGTGATGCCAAATGTAAAATTTTTTCCAATTGTTCAAGAATACACTTATAAATGATTTCATACATTTGGACTCAACTGACTTTTTAGCAAAATGAAATCAATGCTCTTAATAGAAGTTCAATTTATGTTCAATTCATTAAATAACAGTAACTTTTGGTCTTTCCCGTCCTTTTTGAGCTACCCTGAAAGTGGTTAAGTTAAATGACCCCTTTTAGTTCCCTAAGTAGAAGTGTCTTATCACTGACTTCTTTATTTACTCTCTTTTATTTACTAAATCAATAAAGTTTCCAGAGCTCTTTTTCCACTTTCAAACAAAAGTAACAAATTCTCCACTCTCACACCCTCATTTCACTTAGGAATTTACTTTAATCATAATTAAATTAAAGCTCCTGAAGTTCTATTCAACAACCAATGTTAGAAGGAGTCTCAGCAAATAGTTTCTCAAAGCCTGTAATTTGCGTAGTAATGCAATCAGCTCTTCACTGGGATTTACAGCAATGACTACTTTTTAGTTCAGCATCATGCCTAAAAAGCATTTTAATGGGCTCAAAATGACCGTAAGTGCTATTTGCAAATGCCTGAAAATTGAGGATAATAATATTCTGTGCAGGAAATCATTCTCTTAAACTAATCCCACACACTCTGTTCACCTGCCCAGGTTTTACATGACTTTGTTCAGAATTGTATAATGTCTCTTTGGGTCACAAGCCAGTGACATTGGTGAAATTCTTTAGGTCTTACTGGAAGACGTTTGATACGATCTCCTCAGCTAAGGCCAAGCAGAGGGTGCAATCAGTTTTGGGAACAATTCAGAGCAAATGAGTCATATCATCTTCTTCACCTACCATTTAACTTTGGGTGGGAAGAACAAAACTGTGTCTATACATACAATCAATTGGAGCTTGAGTGTGGAGTTGCCATTCAGAAGAGTCAGTTGATCAATGTAACTCTGTCAAACTGTATTAATCAGTTGTTCTTCTATCAGTCAATATGACTGAGTTCATAGACTGCGCAAGTGTGTTGTGATATTTTCACAAGTCCCCTTTTCCATAAGAAACTATCATAGATGAGGTTAAAACAACTGGATGATTCAGACACTTCAGTAAAAAAAAAAAAAAAAATCACTTGGCATCTGTGTGCCTGCCAATGTGCCAATCACAGATCATGAGGGAGTGTCCTGGCCTATGCCAGTGCTGACCACTGTCAATCACAGACCAAGAGTGCCCTGTGTGCCAAGGTTGACCTCCACAGACTGACAGCCAATTAATTCAAGTAGGTCCATGTGAGAATACCATTCAGTGTCCATGTGAAAATACCACTTGAAAAGCAAACGAGGGAAGTCTGTGTTGGTGAGGGGAGGGCAAGAATGGAAGTCAGCCAAACCAGTTGGGTTGAAAATTGAACTGTTAAGATCCATCTTCTCATAAATGTATGAAGCAAATGCATCGTCCTCATTCATACCTGCATGTACACATAACGGAATTCCACAATTATTCAGAGCCTCCTTCAGGCAGAGATTAAAGCCTACACCTATCTCTAGCCACAAGAAGCAACTAGTTAATTAACTGATTAGGAGTATGCAGTTTTCTAATTTCTAGCTAATTGGAAAGGATAAAGGAATCCCTTTATAAGCTTTGTGGCTGGTGACTTCAAGGTAACCCTTCGCTGCCTTTCACTTTAGTCTCAGATTTTGGCTCACTGCTCTGCCCAGAGTGGGCTATGGGGCAATCTGTGGGTGCTGGCATGCTGGTGAGTGGCAAATCTGCTGCCAAGAATCTTGCCCACCATGAGGTCCATCACATCAGGTAACAGTTCTGAGGAGCAGGATAATAATGGCAGCAACACCGTGGAGTTGATAGCATAAATTAATCTAAGCAATCAGTTGTATCACCCCTCCGCTTTCTCTAGGGTACATAAACCACAGTTTCTTTACTTTCACAAGACTTCGTTCTTAGTTGGTCTTGAGGTTGGAAGGTCCCTGTTGGAATAACTATTAAAACTCATAGATTCTCTTTTACTCTAGACAATCGGTAGGACAGCACGCCCTCAGGTATGGCTGTATCACTTGGTTTGACCAGTGAGGCACAAGTGGACGTGATGTGGCCACCACCTCAGCGTGTACTTCACAACAGCACCCTTTCTCTCTGCCTCTGTGGCCACTCCCAAGGCTCTGTGCTGGTTACTCCATCCACCTGGGGTCAAGTGTGCGTGACGACATGGAGTGGAGTCCCTCACCAACTTGTAACGGACGTGTAGCCTGAGAGAGCGTAACCTTTCCTTGGCGGGGGGATAAGCCTGAGATTTGGGGGTATCTACTTCTATGGCACAACCATCTATCCTGACTAAGACAGTCACAAGATTCAGCCCCACTGTTAGGCATCAATCTGTCCCGGTGTGCTGCCCTGAAAGGTACCTTTCAGCCCCAGCTTTGGGGGATTCACACATAAATCATTTACGTGACTAGGAGGGTTCTAGAGAATAATCATTTTAGTCAACGGCTAGATCAACTGATAGTGTTGAGGACAGATGACTTTGCTGTTCATGTGTGCCAAAGATCCACGCAGACAGCCTGCTTTCAGGAGTTTGTTTCTTTTAATAATGAAAAAATAATAATGTTCATTTTTGGCTCATATGCATCTTACTGTGCAATCTTGCAGTCTAGTTGTGCGTCCACTCATGCACACTTGCTTTCTCCTCCAGTGAATTTTCACATCCATGTGCCCATGCGAGCAGGACATACACATTGGTTCTGCGGACACCACAGGTGAGAAGCACAGGGAGAGTTTCCTTATCATTCAGACAGCAAGGTCAACGCATCAGGCCCTGAGGAGTTGGAAAAGGATATTTATAGATTAAAGTGTTTTATGTTAAGTCAACCATTAGGAAGCATGTCAATAGCAGGGGGTGGCTGATTGCATTTTGGAGTGGACAGTCTTGCCTGTGCTACGCTGGCTCACGCTCTCAGAAACACATGGTTGCTCTCCTCTGAGCATTTACAGGTTCAAATAGGAGCCTTAAAATTTTAGGCCATTGTAAATATATGGAGAACAAAATGTAGCCTACGACACGATTGTAATGATGTAAATTTATTTCCATAAATCAGCTAGAACTGGGAAGAGAAGCACACACACACAAATAAGATTGTGAATGGCCCATTTCTTAATTTTTAAAATCCTCTTATTATTGCTGGAAATGTTTAACAATAGAAAGCAGAAAATTCATAAAACATGGAAGCAGCACAGGTTTCAGGTGAATTGGCTAGTGTGCCTTTTGTGAAATGATTCAAGTGGCTTGACCTACGATGCTCAGTCTGTCTCTGTCATTTCAATTCTCCCTGCTCCCCGAACCCCCTTGGGATGCCGGGGCTGTGGGAGGTTGCGTCACTGAGACTCATTCATTGAAGACCTGAGGGTGGGGGGCGGATCCGCTAATCTGTCTAGTCCTCAAAGTTCTTTGGAAACAGCCGGTGTTTGCCACACCAGACTCTGGTCCACGCACATCTCTTCCTACAACTAACTCTGCAATGTGTCTGTCACAATGTGCATTTAGAGTAATGAATTTGTGTCATTAATATGTTGGGCATGTTCCATGGTTGTAAAGTATTCTACAAGGGGAAAGTCGTTGCTGAGGACAGACAGGCTTTATAGCTGCTGCTGATTTACAGGCTGGTGAAGCCCATCTTCAGTTGCCCTTGAGGATAAGAAAGAGCAAGAAAGACAGGGAGTGAAATCACTCAGATCTGTCTGGATCCACTCTGACATGGGGGATGAGAATGCAAAGGCTGTGGGTACCTCTTTCCCTTCTTAGGTGTCTTCAGTTCAGCCACTTTGTTCTAAGATCTCAGTTCTTTTGGTATTTGCCAGGTGTGGGGTAGGTGTGGGCTTCTCAGGTAGACACAGAGGGGGACAAAATGGATAATAAGGACCAACATGGAATTGATAAAAGAGGTAACAACAACAATGATATCTCACTGGTAAACAACATATAAATAAACTGATCAAGAAAGAGTATCATAAAATATAAAGTGTGTTAAGAAATGTTTTCATGCTCAAATGTCAGTGAGAAGACTTAAAAATGATGTATCTTTGTTTTTGCTTCACAACTGAAATTTTAGACAAATAGAAACAGTTTTATTTTGCTAGCAGAACAAGCTAGAAACTTCTAGAACCTGGACTCCAGTAGACTAAGTAGAAGTGGACACACCACAAGGAGTTAAAATTAGGGGGAAAGTATTCACAATTTAGCATGAAACATGAGTCATTAACCCTCTACCCTCCATTCAAGCTCCCTGCTTCGTGAGTGGCCATGGCTGAGAGAACAGAATCAAACTGGTGGAGAATGGGTAAGTGGAAAGGACAGAGCTATGGAAATTATGAGACTTAATTCTTCAATCAAGGGAAGAACCGATATTTATTGATAACCTACTATGTGCTAGGCATGATGAGATTCATATATTTATTCATCTTTACAGTAACCCTGTAAAATTACTATATTATCTTTATTTGACAGATGAAAAAATGTAACATGGATGTTAAATGACTTACGTGAGATCACAAGACAAATCCTCTCTTTTCTGTATCCATAATTTTAGGTCCCAATTCCATTGGTATTTTCCACTTCCTTGTCTTTCTCTGTCCCTTTGAGGAACCAAAGTTTCTGGTGCTTTATCTTTTGGGTTCTATTAGTAAGTATACCTAGATTTTCTTACCCCCAATTATTAGTCATGGTTATAAAAATTCATTTAGGACTGGAGAGAATAAAATTAATAAATCTCCTTTACCCCCACCTCTAGTTCCACAGCCCAGGGATCACCTAACTTTACCATTTTTGTTGAACTCTAAATAATTTCTTAGATCTCTGTTTCTTGATTGTTTGTCTTTAGAAAGTGCCTTTGGGTTCCCTATTATGAAAATGAAATTTTAGTGCCCTTGCAATAATTGCCTATCTTTCTGATTCTTTACCCGTCGCCTATTTTTAAGATTTTAGTGCATCTATTGGTTACCACCAGAGCTTTACAATAACAACTATGTCTTCACCCACTGCTTTCAGGGAGCTTCTTTTGACTTACCATTAAGAAATATAAAACCTCTGGTCATTTTACATTCCTCCCTTTTTCCTCTCCTAGCTTTACTCCCATCCTCCATCCACCTAATCATTACTTTTATATTGTCATGGTCTACAACTTCTATATTTCATACTGTACCTGAAAAGTCATTAGTGTTTTATCTGTAAATGGGTTTTAAAAATTGAGTACCAGTAATTGACATTTAACATATTATGATTATCTAAATATCATCTACTGCATATCCAAGTAGTGGATTTGATTTATGGAGAATTAAACGGTAACACTGTGTCATTAAACATGCATCACCTAAAAAATATAAATTTCAAAAAGGAGAAGTTGAGAGGGGAGAGGAAACTGATCTGTGGATTGCATGTTTTTAAAGTTAATGTTATAATCATCTCATCATTTAAGTGAAAGCATCCAGCTTCTTCATTTTAATTTTTACGTGAAATTAATTTTCTTTTTGACATTATTCTCAGAGCCCTTGAACTTTCAGCCAAGTTTGGATAGCTTGCTATTTAAATCTATTACAAAGAGCCTGTTCTGGAGTTTTTAAAAGTTAAATTCCTGAGTTTGATCTGCTGTTGGATCTAATGACTCTCTGTTTCTTGGATTCCTTTATCATTTTGCTGATGTGCAGCTTGGTGTGTAAATGATAAACATTGAGTCCTTCCTGTCTGAGAATATTTGTATTTCTCCTTATACTTGGTTGATAGTTTGGTGGGGTAAAAACGTTTTGGTTCAAACTTATTTGTTCTTAAATTTTTTAATGCATTTTTGTTTTATTTTATCCATTTTTATCTAGAATCCAGAGTTGCTGATGCAAGTTTGAAATCAGTTCATTTTATTTCCTTTGGGTGAGCAGGACATATACAAGCACATCACATTCCAAGATTTCATGATGACTTGTTTAGGTACAGTTGTATTTTTTTTCTATATTTGGTGTATATTTTTTGTCTGAAAACTTGTGTCTCCTTTCCTTTGTCATGATTTTTCTTAATATAATTTCTTGGCCTTCCATTATCTCTGATATCTCTAATACAATTTCTACTCTCTATTTGAAATTTCTTCAAATGTTCTACATTTTTCTTTCCCCTGTGTATTTTATTTCAGCAATTGCATTTTTAAATTTCAATAAACTCTTTTTTCTTATCTTCTTTCTCCTTTTTCATAGCAACCTATTATTGCTTTGTATTTAAACTATATTCTCAAGTCTCACTCAGGACACTATTAAGAATAATTTTTAGATCCTCTTTTCTTTCTTGAATCCTACCTTTCCCTGTGGTCTCTTCTGTTTGCTCACCTTGGTCTTTTGTGAGTGTTGGGTGTATGTGCATTTGTGTGTTGTGTACTAATGTTTTTCTGAAATGTCTGGTAATTCTTGATTGCTTATTGAGATTGCTGAAGGAGAAATGAGTTTTTTGGTAGTTAAATTTCCCCTGCAGTGACCAGCTCCTTCCCTGGTGACAAAAGCAAGACCTACTGATGCACAGGCTTCACTTTTTGATGTGCAGGTGAAGAGCAGGTAGGCAGGTGGAACTTTCATGCCACTACCTTCACTTCCATCAAAGGCTAAGACAGGGAAACTAACTCTGGGGAGCCAACTTTCCTTTGGGGGAGACTCAAATTCTCCTTCAAAAATGCATAATTTCTTAAAATGGGATATCTTCAGCTCCAGTCTGCTGTACAAATTGGGTTGGACAAGGGACCTGGACAGAGGCCATCTGAACAATTTTTCTTAGAGGCTCTTCAGTCAACATCCTCGATTTCTGTCTCTCCTTCAGCTTTATCAACATGTTAATTTCATAACTTTGTTATGAAAAATGGTCCCATGCTTTGGCAGGGTCATCTTCTTGTGGTATCCTCTAAGTTTGGATTACCTCTGCTAACCTAATAAACTTATATCTTTCCTGAAACTTTTGAAAATTGAGCCCACTGCTGTGTTCTGTTCTCCCAAATTTGTCCCTGTTATTAGTTCTTTCATAAATTCAATCCATGCTCTTCAGTGAATTATTAAGAGAATGAGAAGAAAAATGTGTGCTTCACACATATGTATAGTTCAGCTTCTTAAAAGATAAATCCTAAGAATAATGCTTACTATGGTACTACCTATCATCATTGACACCATTTGGATTGTGGTGCCTTTAAATATTAAGAAGCCCAATTTGATGACTAATGAAACAAAGCTCACAAACCTTTCTACTATTTTTATTAGCAGGAAGTCACTATATTCACAATAAATTAAAAGCAGTGTCTTACATGATTTAAAAGCTCACTTACTTACACGTTTGTTGCCTTAATGCTAAGGTCATTAGCATTAATGTAGACAGGACTTAAAATAAATCAGTGTGACAAAAGTAATATGGACCTTTGAAAATACTTTGACTATCTAACTCCTGGTTTCACTTAGGTTCTATTTTTATGAAAGTTTTGTGTCTGGGGCATGGGGACTAATGTACATCTGCTGAGATGCATTGGGAAGCACAGTGGACCGCCTTTCTTAGGATCCTGATTAAACTGGATTCTGACTGTGATGGTATTTTCAAACTTCTTGCCTAAGCCACCTACTTCTGGATAAGGTAGAGTAATGAAGGTAAAGTATCTTGATGGAGTTGTTTATAAATATTCCACAGTGCAAAAATTATATTACTGAAGGATGTCTTTTTCTGAAAGTTTTGGATATAAAGTTTAGGCAAATTTGGTCCAGGGAAAATTTTGTAAATCATTGCATTTACTATTTAGAGACTATTACTATAATATTCTCTGCCAGCATGTCTCAGAGTATTTTGCAACATGATTGTTTAAATGTTCAGTGGTCTTCAGCTGAGGAAGCACTCAGTTACGTATTATTTGAAAATGACATTTTCTAAAAGATTTAAAAACAAAACATAGAAATATTAATATGAGCATAATAACAAAGATGAATAAATGTTAATATGTTATCACATTACTTTAGATATTATTTAATAATTTTTAAATAATATCTTTAATAAAAGACAGTTTTTAAGAAATAAGACATCACTGATAAAGTCCCCTCTGTTCTTTCCTCTCACTTGCAAGCTGACACTATATTCATGAATTTGGTATGTAACTTGTCCATATTTTCTATGTCTATTTTATTTATTTGTAGATTTAAAATATGAGGTTACTTTTAGATTTTATTTAAATGAACATAGAGTTATATCATCTGTGATTTTCTACTTTCCTTTTTGCACTCAATAGTTTTTTAGATTTCTCTATATCAAAAAGATCTAATCCATTCATTTCAATATTGTATAGGATTCCATTCTATGATTTCAATACAATTTATTTACCACACCCTGCTGGTAGACATGAAGGTTGTTTCCAGTTTCTCACCTCCACAGACAGCACCGCAATGAACATTCTTGTGCATATTTTCTTACACGTGTATGTGAAAATATCAGGAAGTGGAATTACTGAATCAATAGTTAGACACATTTTCAATCTAACTAAAATTTATCAAATTATCTTGATATTGTAGGAAAACTGTAATTATTTTCCCTTCACATGTTTGCCAACACTTGGTATTGTCAGTCTTAATACATATTTTTGTCAATATGATGAGTGTAAAATCATTGCTGTTTTAATATTTATCTTTCTGATCACTAGTGAGGTAATGTCTTTTCCCACATGTTTATTGATCCATTACTTTCTTACTTCTGTTAATTGTTCATGTAATTTGCCTTTTTTCCTATGGGATGTTTACCTTTTTCTTTTTTATTTGTAGGAGTGAGTTCTTTATCTGTCTTCGATACTGTTTCTTTGCCAAACTTCCTTTTCCCAATCTGTGACTTAATTTTTACTTTTGTTTTTGGCATCTTTTCAAGCACAGGAAATTTTTAATGTAAAATTAATTAATTAACTTTATATAAAAATAAACATTAAAAAGTTTTTAATAATGACATTTTGGCAAAATCAAATATATCAATATTTTCCTATAGGATTTAGATTTTATGTCCTGTTTAAGAAATCCTTTCCTCCTCTAGCATACATATTATTGTCTCCAAGTATAATTTTTCAATAACAAGAAGTGTCCCCCTTGGGAAATTGCTAATTTTGTATCTGGGACTGAAAATGGAAAAGATAATTCTTGGAACATCTTGTACCTGGAAGCAAGCAAGTTATCACAGCATAATGGAACTGTGTCAAAAGGACACCAACTTGAAGGGGCGCCTGGTCAGATTAGGAACAATTTGAGCATCACAATGAATAATGACTATGGAAAATCAAAACCAGTTAAATGTAGAAAAATCCATGAGTGCATAGCAACATAAAACAAGCAAGTCAACTTCAATGACCACTTCTGGAAGTTGCTAAGGCCCCACTGCATGTTTTCTACCTCCCCAGTAAGAACCGCTTTTCAGGGTGAACACATAGTCTACGAAGGAATTCTTGTCATAGAAGAATTAAGCAAATGAATACAGAAGGGACAATAGAATTAGAAAGTAGCCATTTGCAGCACCTAATTAAAAACTGGGCTCAAGATAGCAGACCCAATGGTTGCTACAAATATTAGGTGAAAAGTTGATGACAACTGAATGGATGGATCAGGTGGGCAACCAGTTTTAACATCACAAAAATGAGACAACCAGACTTAATGTGCACCAACTGAGATGCACTAGGAGACTCTCAGATGCATTGCACCACCAATGAACTTTTCTTGCCCTCTGCAAACAAACAAAAACTGATTCTAATTAAATTCCAGCTCAAACCACCTATTTACAAGAAATAAGGAGATATAGGTCTCAGCTGGCCAAATGAAGAAGATGCGAAATTCTACAATATAAATGACCTATTTTTGTCATCAAAACAAATGGCATGAGAAAAATAAAAAGGGGGAGAGGGGATGTGACGAGGCAAGTGTTATAGGTTAAATGGGGCTGAAGAAACACATCAAGAAATTATTTTGAGCTTTTTTGTATTCTGATCTGTACAAATTGTTAAAAGACTTTTTTGAGGCAATTTGGGGGAAATAAACATGTACAAAGCATTAAATGGTATTAAGGAATTGTTATTAATTTTGTTGGATGTGCTAATTGGTACTGTAGTTAATTTTAAAAAGTTCTTAGAAATATATTACAGATAAAATGATATAGTACTGAGAATTATAATAGTTTTAAATTCTCTAGCAAAAAGTAAAAACTAAGAAGGGATGGAGAAACAGATGATACAAACTAGAACAAAGTTCTAGTGGAGTTCTAGGTAAGTGGAGTTCATTATGCAATTCTCTCTAATTTTGTTATGCTTGCAAATGGCCATAATTAATATTCTTGTCAAATATTTAAACTTGTCACAAGCTAAACTACACTTGTCACAATAATTGAACAATACATTTTAATAATAAAAAAAACCTTTCTTACCCTAATGTCATAAAGATATTCTCTTACGTTGTCAAATTGTTTCACATTTTCACAGAAGTTTGATACAACTTGAGTTTATTTTTATGCATACTGTGAGGCAGGATATACATAGCTACAAAACATTTATTGAACAGTTAACATCTCCATCATATAATAGTCACATAAAGGTTTAGGTCTACTTTATATACTCCCCTTGGCTCCATTGATCTGTTCATCTATCCCTGCACTGGCATTATAATAAGTCTTATTATCTGGTAAGTCAAGTTTTCCATGCCTTTTCTTTTTCCCCAAATTGTATTGTCTCTTCTTGGCCCATTATACTTTCACAAAATCCAGGGATGCTCAAGTCCTTTATATAAAATGGCATAATACAAAGCCTACAGATGGTCCCCTGCCTCAGCAGACTCTGAGCTGTGGATGGACATAACTGTTTTCAATCTGTGGTTGGTTGAATCTGAGAATGCAGAACCCATGAATACAGAGGGCCGACTGTATTTAGATCTTCTTTGTGTAAATATTTCTGTGGGACAAATTGCTGACAATGGAATCGCTTGGTCAAAGAATTTTCCTGCTTTAAACAAATATTGCTAAATTTTCCTTTTCAGATGTTGTACCAATTTATGTGCCCACCGTTTCTGAAATTGTCCCAAACAGCTCATTTTAAATGCAGGTAAAACTATTGTGGCAATATTCATTTTCTCCTTTTACTTTAGTAATAGTAGCTTTGTAGTAGGAACTTTGATTCTAACTGGGCCTATATCCAGCTAGAATAAAAACAAATTTCCAGCATCCTTTGCAGATTTGTCCTATGATGAAGTTCTGGCAATCAGATGTAAGCTGAAGTTTGTATGTCCCCCTTCAAGGACAGCTGGCTTGTGCCCTTGGCGTTCTTTTCTTCTCTCTTCCTCCTTCTTACCTGGAATTGGGACACAATGACTGAGGTTCTAGCCTTAATCTTAAACTTTGAAGATGAGGCATGGTGGATCCCTAAGCAGGAAGAACACTAGTTTCCTAATAATTTTGTGAAGCCATATAACATGCCTTCAATTGTCTACCATCATGACTTTGCTTACCTGAGAAATAAATGTTCACCTTGGTTAAGCCAAGCCTAAGGTAATCCTAATTGATGCAGAACTCAGCATCTGAAAGTGCTAAGTTGTAAGAACAATACCTAAAATAGTGTATCTACTAAATATTCCTTAGTAGAGGAAGTGATGAAAGAGGTAAGGACTCACTTATTAGAGCTGGAAAGTCTGTAATCTGTGTAAAGCAGTAGTGATACATTTGGTCGAACGGTTGCCTGCTCTAGGTTGGAAGGCAGACCACAGGCTGACTAAGATTGTATTGTTAGGGCAATGTGTTTGAAAATTTCAGAATAGTGTCCTTAGTTGGCTACTTGCTGCTTTCTGCAATGTTCTACTGAAGAAAGATGAGCTAGGGTGGACCTACCCAGTCTGCCAACGCAGAGACAAAGGACTACAGCTCTGTAAGTGTGGGGCCCTTGTTCTGTAGCCTGCTGTGTTCTATACTTTGGAGACTTGCAAGGTAGAAAAGCCTACTGCTTCTGTAGCCCAAACAGAAGCAATGACATAAGATGGGTGAAACTGCAATTTTAGCAGAAGGCAAGGCTGAAACTCTGTTATTCAAAAACCATGGGCTTGATGTCAAAGTCAGAAGTAAGGTGGCCCAACTCTCTTAAGACCATCATTTCAGATGCTTCAAAGCAGTATCCAGAACTACATCCTGATGGGCAGAACAGAAAAGCCAGTAAATAAAAAACGTTAGGCTCAAACATTAGCTCAGGACAAGATCTTGGTTATGGTTATCCACAACGAAAATTGACTAGAAGCAAGTATTCCAAAACCTTACTGCATTTTAAAGATAATGGTATTGCCAAAGAATTTTGAATCAGGCCTGCCCTTGACTGGTAAGACTCTAACAATCCCTAGGTCCCTGAACTTGCGTGAACAAAAAATGGTCTGGAAAGCTAGATGGCCCTCAAGACGGTCATACTCTCCAGTACAATGGTGTCCTCCAGATGACAGTTGGATGACCAGGTGCAAGAACGAACCCGGGGACAGGGACTGTGATTTATACCAGACAAGGATGTTCTTTCCAGAGACCAGTACCAGGAAAGTTCTCCAACCAAGGAAGGCTTCTGGATCAGGAATAACACATGGTTTATGCCCAGCTGGGTTGAGCTTGCTATGAACCTGGAACCGCTATCTTTGCCATTCTCCCAGGTTTGGAGTGGGACATTTTATTGTCATTGCCCTGTTCCTTCTCTACCATGGTGTGTTGAGAGCGAACTTATCTTTAAATATACAAGTTGCTAGACTATAAGCAGTGGCACCTAGAGATGGATGTAGAATACTATGGATCCTGCTCTGTGAGCTATGAGTTATCAAATAGTTGAAACTTTGCATTTACTCCCTTAGAGAGGGGCATGAATGTGTTCTGTGTGTAATGCTCCCATGATTCTTTCAGTAGCCCAAATTTCAACCGTGGCAAAAAACTCAGTTCCTATTCTCCCTTTCTTCCTTAGTAAGACTATCTCAGCCTTGTTGGCCCAGCCTTCATTTCCCAGTTTTCCTTACATTTAAATATGAAAATATACTTAAATTCTGGTCGGTGATAGGTAAGAAATGCCGAAGGAATGCCTTTAAGAGATTACTGATGTGTGGCTTTTACTCCTTTTCTTTTTTATCTCTTCTTCCATCTTGGTACCTAGAACTCAGCTATGATGGTTGGAGTTTGGGCCTTTATCTATGATTATGACAATAAGGTCTCATAATGAGTTCACTGGTGAGTTGAAAAGAACTCAGGTAACCATTGACTCTGTGGAACACCCTCAATACCCCAAGGCTGCCTACCCCATTTACACAAGAGATAAACAGATCTCTGTATTGTTCAAGCCACTATAATGTTTAGTCATCTTTGTCACTTGCAACCAACCAATTCCTACTTTACACATGTCCCAGGTAGCCCTACAGTATGCAGGAAGCAAGTGGTGGGGAGGAAGAAAGAGTAGAGAGAGGAGACAGGGAAACTGGAGTTGTGCTAAGGAGTAATTTAATTTGTACCTGACTCTCCATATTCCCCTAATTAAACCAAGAACCCCAAAAGCAGAAACACACAAGCCATATTCTTCTCTGTGCAATAAAGCCCGCTGAACTAGACTCCGTGCTCTGGGGCATCCGAGGCTAACTGCTTCCTGGAGACTCACCCTGGATTAGCAAGTAATATAGTGACATGGCGAGTTAGGACATCCAACCCCAGATCCATGTTCCTTCAGCCTGTGGGGCCTCTGGGTGGGCTGGAAGTCATTTTCTCCAGATGGTGCCTTGTGTTTCAAAGGCACATTCTGAAGCCTCAGCAACTGATCAAAAGGACTACTGAATATTGTTCTCTGTGTGTGATAACTGCACGGGATGTAGAGCTGCAGGAAGTGACTCAGTTGACATCTGAAGCTGGTCCTACAGTTTTCCTTCTGGGGCTCTTTCTCTCTCTCTTTTCTTTAATTACTACCTCCTTCCTTCCTTCCTCCTCCCTTACCCCATTCCTCTGTTCCCTCAAAACACACACACATAGTTCTCTCCCAAACTTGAAGCTCTGGCTCTGGTTGGCCAACTATGCATTGACATTCCCTTGACAGTAGAAGATTCAGAACTTCTCACTGACCACTGCTTGGGCCAGTGCTGGCTCCCCTGACCACTGACCAGAGATGGAAAAGTACAAAAAAATGAATGCTTGTTTGCTAAGTACTTAAGTAGAAGCAAAACAAAAGCTAGCATGTGTTTGTCTGGGACTGGTCTCTAAAGTATCTAGCTTGTTATCCAATTTAATATGAAATTAAACCCAAGCTGCCTTGATGAGCTCAATCAGAGCAGGGGATAAGTTTTTCCACCACTAATCCATTATCAATGGACCATTTCAACAATCTCTCTGAGTGTTTCTCTCATCCCCACACAAGCCCTCATTCTCCACCCCCGTTGTTTACTGACTTGAATGGGAAAGGTAGTGAGGATAGAATTTAGTTGAAAAAATACAGAATTTCCCATCATCCTCACTTCCAATGGCTGAATTGTTATGATATTTCCAACTACAGTATTCTCTACCATCATCTCTCTTGGTCAATTCTCCTCAGTTCTGCTGAAGTGATCTGTACAAAATTGGATAAATAGATAGATATTTTTTTTATCTTCCAAATGATTCCCTTACTTAGAATCCCTCTGCTGCTTCCCATGGTCCATAAGCACCATTTAAGGCCTAAACCCCACCTGTTTTCTCAGACACATTTCCACCCACACCCCTACCAAGGAAATCTAAAATGTAGTCACTTTGAATTTCTTGTCTCTCCTAAAATATAACATTTTTTTCCATGGATCCTTTCTGTAACATGCTTAAAAAGATTAACAGGTCACACAGCTTGGAAGGGATAGAGTTGGGATTCAAATACAAGCAATGACAGTAGGCTACATGTACTTTTCCATTGGACTGTCAATTAAATTAACTGATTAAATATGGATGTGTACACTGTTTCCAATTTTTTTCATGTTATGAACAAAGCTACAACAAGCATCAGTGGTTACTCAATTATTTAATGCCTCCATAATTATTTCCTTGGAATGAATGTCTATGCATGTGATTGCCAAATCTAAAGTTCATGTATGTATACATATATATATAATACATATATATGTATTAAATATATATTAGATATATTATATGTTATATATATATACATGAACTATATATATAGATATATATACACATGAATATATATATTAGATATATATACATGAATATATATATATTAGATATATATAATAGATATATATCTATTATATATATAAAGAATATATATATTATATTCTTTCTTGTGGGCAATTTTGTAATAAAATTTTTTAAAAATCTTTTTTAACCTCACTATAGAAAATAGAATATCATAATTTTGAGTTGCATTCTTTGGATACTAAGTAAATTGAACTTTTGCATCTCTATGTGATTTTCCTGTTTACATCTTTTGCCCATTTTGTTTTCAGGTATTAGTGTTGTCTTTTGCCCCTAGACAAGAAAACTCTTTACATATTAAGGATATATACCCTCTGTCTGTAATAAATGTAACAAGTATATTTATGACAGCTTGTTGCTTTTCTTTTAATTTTGTTCAGTTTTTTTTAAAAATCTCATCCTTGTCCAGAAGTGTCCAGATTGACAATCAACAGATTGAATGTTCTACTGACCTTGACTCTTATGTAAGGGCCAAATTCACTTATGTATTTCATAGGTCTGCAGTGGATAACATATCGATACATGTAGCTCCACATTCAATGCCCTGCACTTAGCAGACTTTTACTGAAGCAACTCCTGTTTACCAAAGAAATATTGTTTACCACATTGCCTAGCTCTCTAATATCAAACCCATGTATTAAGTAAGTTACGTTACCCAATATGCCCTTCTGTGAGGTTCTTCTCATCTCTGGCCCTACCAAACTCTCTTCTTCAGTATCATTATCTGTTTACATTCCAAGATGTTGAGTACCTACTATGTACTAGACATTGTTCAAAAAAAAAAAAAACAGACAAAAATTCTTTTCCTCAGAATTATATTCTTGTGGGTTTTTATTATTTTTACTGATCATAAATAAACATAATCAATCTTATAGAATGTTAAAAGGTGGGAAAAATTAAAGCAGAGTAAGGAGGTTAGGGAAAAAGATATGTAGGTATGAGTTGAAGTAGTAATAAGATTGCATATTTTAATAGCAAAAGATTTCAAGGAGAAGAAAGAATTCGCCATATAAGTATCTAAGGGAAGGATGTTCCAGATAGAAGAAGAAGCCAATGCAATGTCCCCAAGGTGTGAACACACCTGGTATGTTCGAGGAATAGCAAGGAGGTCAGTATGCTAGAGGAGAGTGAGCAAGAGGGAGAGTAGTAGGGACTGAGATCAGAAAGGTAACAGATGGTCAGATATTTAGGGCCTTATAGGTCATTGTAATGGGTGTACTTAGTGCCTAAGTAGATGGGGAGCCCCTGCAGGTTTTAGAGCAGAGAAGTGATACCATCTGACTTACAGTTTAACAGAATCACTCTAGTTTCTGAGGTTACAAATAGTCTACAGAAGGTCCAAGGGCATAAACAGAGAGCGTATGTAAAAGGTTCACATAGTAATCCTGGCGAGAGATGAGGTTGGCTGGACCATAGTGTTGGCAATTAAGGTGGAGAAAAGCAATCAGGTTCTGGATGTATCCTGAAGGAAGAGCCAACAATATTTCTTGGTATGTTGGGTGTAGGGCGTAAGAGAAAGAAGAAAACATTCTTACAAGACTGTAGTTCTCCATGCTTTGCTTCCTGCACCCGCCCTCCTCTTTCTCTTATTTTCTGGTAGCTATTGTTTGGATAAGAGCAGAGGGTTGGGGCGTTGTCTCAGGAGCCAGTATTCATGGGGTAAAGGAAAGCTTCCCCATTTCCAGATGATGTATTCCCTGGATCTCTGAGTCTAGAGATGGGGAATAAGAAAGAAGACAGTGTATTCTTACTGTTTGCCAGTGGCTTTTGTTCCAATAAGAAAACAAGCACACCATAAGGCAAACTCTGCCTGGTGCTTGCTCAGGTCAGCTCCAACTGGCTTGCAGAGTCCAGGAGTACGAACATAGCCTGTCCTTAAGTGCGAATTTCTCATGTGGGACTCTTCATGTGTGTGTGCTGTGCTGTCTTCATGAGCATTTCAGTGGGAAGTTAGAAAAGGATGAAACAGCGGCTGCTACAGATTCTTCTTAGTGTTTTTTTTAAGATTTGTCATATGTTATTACTTTTTTCTTATGAAATAGAACATTTACAGTGGACTTTCCTATGGTAAATCATTCAGATCCAACTAAAATTCAAAAGCACGTCATCAGACTCTCTGAAAACCATAGTATGCATCTTCAGCACTCGCTGTGCATGGGGTTGCTGTTCAAATTTTTGACTTAATACAGGTACTAATTTATCATAGCGATGCCTTTATGAAGATGGGGTTTGGATAACAAACCTATTTTTATACTTTGCTAAGTGGTTCAGAAACCATATTGCTTTAAGCTTTTCTTATTTTGGAATTATTTTTGGACTTTAGAAAAGTTGTAAGCATAGTACAGAGAGTTTCCATATACTCCCCACCCAGTTTCCCCCATTGTTGACACCATCCATCTCCAAGGTGCATTTGCCAAAACTAAAAATTGTTACATTATATTGGTACATCATTATTTGTATGTTGCTGTTAACTACCGGCTTTATTTTGATTTCACTAATTTTTCCACCTATGTCTTTTCTCCGTCCCAGGATCCAATCGAGGATGCCTCCTTGCATTTCATCGTCGTGTCTCCTTAATCTCCTCTGCTCTGTGATAGTTTCCCAACCTTCTTTGGTTTTCCACAACCTTGACAGTTTTTGAAGAGTACTGGTCAGGCATTTTGTAGAATGTTCCTCAATTTGGGTTTATCTGAGGTTTTTCTCATGATTAGATGGGGGTTGATGATTTAGAGAAAGAATACCACAGAGGTGAGGGGCCTTTGTCATTACACCATTTCAGGGAGTAACTAAGACCCACATCACTAGTCTCATCACTAGTGATGGTAACTCTGGGTATTTGGTACCAGCAGTGTTTGTCAGGTCTCCCTACTTTACAGTTAGGATTTTGCCCCTTTCCACACACTATTATTTGGATTTGAGGTCTAGTCAAGGTCCAGCCCACATTCAAAAGCAGTGGGAGGTACTTTTTTCTCCCTTTAACCTAAGGATTTAAATTTCTTTTTTTTTTTGGAAAAAAAAGGGAGAATTCAAAGAAGGAAATAAATGTACATCTTCTGACTTTTGTTTTTTATATCATAGCTATAGAGGTGACTCTGTTAACCTACAGTCTTCCTTTCTTTCTTCTTCCCTATCTAGCACAGTGTAATCCCTCAGGAAGAATTTCCCAGTTATCTCCACCCAGTTACCCACATCGCCCCTGAGAAACATTGCTTAATAATTCTGTATTGCAACAATTTGTACCTTTCTTTCCTTCGCTGTGAAAACATAAGTGAGGACTAAATCTTGGTTAAACGAATAAAAAGATGAATGTCTTTCATGAGTTTCTCCTTTTGGTCCCCTCCTGGAGGGAAGGCAGCAGATTAAATCTTTCTCCTTCCTTCTCACAGTAACTGAGGTTGTAACTAACAATAAATGCTTTTTATCAAACTGGATCTGATCAGTGATGGAAAAGCTTCTAAATAATCCTCAATTCTCTCATCAAACTGTCAGACCCAATAAGTGCCAATAAAATTGGAAAAAGGAATTCAATTCTATGGCTGAGTCCCAATGACATTTTCTCACAAAGACTCATAATAATACTCACTGGAAGCCTTGGCTATTCATTTCCTATTGTTCTTTGTAGAAGGGCTGTTACCTTTGGGGTTTGTTTTGTTTTGTTTTTTCAAAAACAAAGACTAATACACTGTGACTTTTGAGAAAAGCACAGAGTTAATGCAATGTTACCAAAAAGGATAGAAAAGAGGAACTACAAAGGACAAATTAAATTCTGTCCCTTTTTAGCTTCAACGGTGCCAAGTTTTGTATTTTAACAAGCATAAACCATTCTTTGTCATGTCCAGAGGGAGAGAAGCTCGTGGAAGGAAGAAGGATAACAAAGTAATTCTGTGGTAGTAACTGAACCTTCTTCCTCTCTTAAAAAAGAAATCTAGGATCCTTGTGGAAATGTTAGAAAATGTATATAGGAAAAAAAGGGAAATTTTTCCATAATCTTGGACAAATGAGAATGAAGAAAAATGTATATTGTTTTAGATTTGGGTGGTCTCTTTTGTATTCATCGAGAATGGGGAGGGGGCTGCAGGAATGGCCTTAACAGGGAGGAGAAAGTTATCTAAGTGTGTGAGAAAGTAGTGGACAGGGGTCTGGGAATTTATCAAACTGAGTGATATTAACTGAAGTGATACCCCTTCTTTACCCCGCATGACACCTCACATCAGGAGACCACTGGGACCATGCCCTACAAGGGAATACAGGAGAAAGTGGAAATAAAAGTATGGGCTCAAATAGCCATCTTGAAAAGAGCTGTCAGCAACCTTTTCTGTTTTCTTCCTTTTTCTTTCTTCAACCGGTGGGTTGGGGTGGGGACAACTACTTCTCAGCCGCTGAGATGAAACCTGAGCATCACTGAAGAAGTGAGGCTGAGTTTCTCTCTGATGCATGATATGGGCAACGATGTTGCTGGACATTATTTTTGGTACAGCTGAGAAAATAACCACGGCGTAGTGCAATGGTCAGCAAGCTACTGCTCATGGGCCAAATCTGGTTGTTTTTGTAAATAAAACTGTATTGAAATACAGCCATGGCCATTCATTTACATATTGTCTATGGCTGCTTTTGTGTTACAATGACAGATCTGTGTCATTGCTACAGAGACCCAATGGCATGCAAACACTGAACTATCTCATCTTTTACAGAAAAATGTTTGCCAACCCCCTTGGTATAAAGGAAGAGAAAATGTACTTGGAGTTAATATATCCAGCTGCTAGTCCCAGATATACCCCTATGAGTTGTTGTGTCTTTGAACAGGTCCCTTCTCCTCTCTATGTCTTGATTTCTTCATTTGTAAAGATTTCTAATTTCTTTTGCAACTCTAGCCCTGAAGCCCAGTGGAAAAGGTGGCCTAAGGTTGCCAGCACTGCAGGGTCTGCAGAGGGAAGAAACAACCCATCCACGAGATGGGAAGGATGTAAGCAAATGATATGCGGAGGGGGATATTTTTCCATCCTTTTACCTGCCACCTAATAGTCCTTATGTTCCGCATATCTCTTGGTAGAACTAATATTTAAATCTAGACTGATGGTCTATAAGTTTTAACTAAAAAGTTGAGCCTGTTTACCTCACTTGTGCCTTCTGATAAATTTGTATGATTTCTACCATTTTATTTTTGCTTCCTATCTGTGCTTTGATCAGAAATCTCCTGTGCCCAGTACTACATCATACTAATCCACCATTGATTCCAGTTACTGTTGTGGCAACCATCTCCACACAGGTGTAACTCGATAGCAGCTCATCTCAGCTGTGCCACGTGTCTTTCATCTCTTCCCGTGGGAGCAGCTCTGCTGTCAGCATGTGGGATAGCTCCAGGAATACGCTCACTATTCCAACGCATGCACAAACCAGTGATTGTGAAGCAGCTAACACCCTCTGGTCAATGGGTGATGGATAGAAGCTAGCAGATAAACACTCCCCTCTCCTAGTCCTCAGGTAGACAGTTGTGGGGTATCTGCTTCATGGCTCCTCAAAGGGTGCCTGATGAGATTTCAATGATGATTATCTAAATAATGCATCCTTAGACTGGCTTTCCATCATTCTCTGTTTCACTCTTCCCAGTTTCCCAGTGCTGTTCCCTAGGTCAATTCCCCAAATGAACTATTTGTACACAAGCCCTAATTTCAGGATCTGCTTTTGGGGACAACCCATATTAGGATATCTTCTTTTTATTTATTTCCTTGTTCTTCTTTTCTCTTATTCTTTTGGAATGATTGAGGTATTTTCCTCCTTATTCCATCTTTTCCTTTTAATGGCTTGAACTATATATGCCACATAGATATTATTTAGTGATTATCTTTGAAATATTAACATGCATTCTTAGCATAGTCTTAAGTTAATCTTTACCTTCTGTCTGAAAAATACAAGGGACTTAGACGATTTTAGTTCTGAATGACCAGTCTGGCTTATGTGATATGATTGTCCAGTATTTGAACTCTGTACTTTTTTAACTCAATAAATTAGATGTTATTGTTGTTGTTGTTGTTATTGTTGTCCAGGCCATCAATAGCTGTTTATGTTTTTTACCTCAGTACCATTTCCTTTGCTTGGTTTTCCTTGTATTCTTAACTTTCCTTCTCTCTGAAGTACAAACATTAGAAATCCATGTAATGCAAGTCTGTGTTGATCAACTCTCTCAGATTTTGCTTATCAGAAAATGTATTTGTTTAATCCTTGCTTTTGAAAGGTAACTCAGCTGGAAATGCAATTCTAGGTTGACAATTATTTCCTTTCATCACTTTAAGATATTATACCACTGTCTTCTGTATGTCTTTTTTGCTTTGTGACATTGTGAAGCCAGATGTCAATTTATTTCCTTTTTTTGTAAATAATCTGTTTGTTTTTCTCTGACTACATTAAAGCCATTTTGTTGCACTTAGTGTTCAACTATTTCACTATGACATGTCTAAGTCTGGATTTGTTTTATTTTTCCTACATAAAGTTTTTATTGGGCTTTTTGAAGCTGATAAATGTTATCTTTTATTATTTTTAGAAAATTCTCAGTCTTGAAACTGCAAATATTACATTTCCCTTATTCTTTCTATTAAACTTTTTTAACTTTGATTAAATGTATGTTTTACCAGTCTTGCTCTTTCTTCAACATCTCTCAATGTCTCTTTCATTTTTTTTCTCTCTGTGAGGCATTCTGTTTACTACCTTTATGTCTTCCTTCCATTTTATTAACTCACTGTCCAACTCAATTCAATCTTCTGTTTGCTCCTTTTATCAAATTTTATTTTAAATGTATATCTGTGTCATTTTATGTATTTTGAGATATAAATATTTTTAGTATATTTATTTATTTTTAAAATCAGCTTTGTTATTGTTGATAGTCTCTTGCTTCTTACTCATAATTTCTATTCCTTCTTATATTTCTTTAAGCATATTATACATACATATTTTATATTCTGTAGCCTATAACTTCAACCTGAAGTTTTTAAGGTTTGGCTCTGCTGTTGGTTCTGTTGACTCTCAGTCATGATATTTAGTTGGCTTTGTGTATGCTATTGGTTTTGATTATGAGCACATGTTTGCTCAAACTCTACCAGTGGAAATTCTTTAAGGTCTGAATTGTGACTATTTGTCATGAAGGAAACAGCATTTTCTTCTGATGGATTCCTTGGGCTACTACCAAATCTGGTTTACTTTCAAGTGAATTTTAGGTAAAATTCTCAACTTATGGGTTAGGGAGCCATGTAAATATTATGAATTCAGTGTACAAACCCACATAAGGCCAGTCATAATCATGCATTCTTAGAGAACTTTACCTATCCCCTCACCCATTCAGAGCCAAGCTGAAGACATTTCTGGAGTTGTCCTAGTTCACCTTTTTCTTGATGGTATATGCCATTGTGTGCCCCTGATATATGTTGGGTTCTCTGATATGCCTCCTCATCCTGCAAAAGCCAAAGGCTTTTTCTCCTATCCGTGATTTACATACAGTTATTAAAGCCAAACCTCTAGGCTTCTCAGAGCAGTGGTTGACCCAGGGACAGTGGTGGCTTCTGGGCTCTGTTAGCATCCTGCATTCATGTGCCCACATTTTTCCTGCTTTCATACTAATATATTTTCTTTATTCCAATTTCATCTGTGGATTTAAAAGGTTTTAAATATTTTTTTCTAGAATTTTTTTTTTTTTTTTTTTTTTTTTTTTTTTTTTTGTAATGAGAGTTTCAGGAGTGCTAGTCCATCTACCATATCTCCCAAAATGAGAGAATTTCCTGAGGACTAGCAATCACAGATTTGATAGTTAAATATCTCTGATTTCCCAATAGTCTTATGTCCAAACACAGAAGAAATGCTTTTTGGGGGATCAGAAATCTTTAACAACACCATATAATTATTTTCCTTCTTATAGATAATAAATGGATTAATGTCAATGAATATTTTATATTGTTATTAAGCGAGATAGACAAATTGTAAGTTCATTTACAGAAAATGGGTTTCATATTATAATAAGGAGAAAAATATGTTGTATTTATAATTCCTCTGTTTAAAGTCTCTCTTTGTTTAGAAATCATGTTTCCATGATATCATTATTTATAGAAAGGAAGAGAGACAGAGAGAACTTCCCTTCAGTGTCCCTAAATAAGTTAGTAGATATAATTGTTTATAACCACAATTTCTATACCAAGGAAGAAAATAAAATGGGTCAGAACATCTCCCTCTACTTAAACAATTACCCAACTGTCCCTGCAAAAGATCAGCTATGTGGTTGCAGGAGAAATCTACTTGTGTCCCCAGCCCCATCATTGAGATGGCCAAATTATTGCCAAAGTCCAGTCTATTCTGGCTATTAAATGATCTCCCTTTTGGTGGAACGCTAAAAGTATAAAGTTAGTATCTGAACGTTGGGTAGCATTCCACTGGATTTGATAAAGGGAATTTTAATAAGTAATAAAGGGGACATTTTGACTAGAGATAAACTAGTCTGAGGTTTTTATCTTAGAATTCTGAATTCTCTCGTCTTATTATAATGAAAAGAATAATAAAAAAAAATCATGCCAGAGAGGAGACTCATCCCCAATTTTGAAAGCCCCACATTCACTCCTGCCCCATCACCAACACAGACACACCAGCACACAAAGCAGTGACAATCAGTTGCATTATCTTCATCCCAAGATCCATTACGTGAAGTCAAATTCCATGTAAAAGTGCTTCCTTGGATCTGTGCCACTGTTTGTTACATGTCTTACATGGTGCACATTTTCTAATAGGAAGGGATGATCCTGTTATGATCATTCCAGCTGATCATAACGTGTGATCTGGATGGATGGGCCAGAGCCCTCTCTTTCCTGTGAACTTGGGGAAGAGACAGGAGTGACCCTCAGAATGTTTCATCTTACTCTTTTCTTACTTTCAGTCTTCTCATGTGTTTCTTGGGTCCTGGAGTCGCTCTGCCACTGTTGAAATGCAATGCCAGAATTGGCGTTTTTAGGATGATAAGTTTTCCCATCTACATGGGGTGGTTATCATTCCCTTTGGCCACTTAACATCCTGCATTTATTCAATTCTGCCCTGTATGAGTCTTGGTTGGAGGCAGCTTGCAACTAGGGTATGGATCTATGACCTAGGTTCTGGACTTCTTAGATGAAATAAAGGATGGTATAGCTCTGGAGCCAGCTCAACACCTCACACATGGTAGTAGCCTTCATATTTTATTTAGCAAATGCATGAGTGAGTGTTGAAATGAGATGTCCAGAGTTGTTTTCCTTATGACCTTGAAATGACAGACATTCCACAGTTGGTCCTGGACATCTGTTAGGCTAAGTGGGCTATGCCACCATATGCACACATTCCCATACACTTTCAACTATTCCAATCCTTCAGATCTGTCAGTCCTTTTCTTTCTCTTGATACTCATTTTGTCAAGCAATCTATAAAGGGCTTTGTTTGGGAGACATTATGGAGAAGGATCAGAACCAAATGAACTATGTTATATATTTAGGAGTAAAGCTGAAAGAAGGGAGTATATGAATTAAAAACTGAGACTAAAGAATTGTTGCTTCCCAGATCTATTGAACATAAGAAGGTGAGAGAAGTAGTGTTGAAAAATGGGGAGATGGCCAGAAACCCACTGCATAATTTTGCAGGAGTCACCGTCCCTCTTCTGAACCTCAGTATCCACATATGAATTTCAGTTGAACATTAAGATCTTTTAGATCCCTGTCCAGCTCTGACATTGTATTTTCAGAGGGGAAAAAATGTCAATCTATGATTTTCCTTTCACCCGGTGAAAAATCCCCTGCCAGAAAAAACAACAACAGAGCACAAGCTAGAATTGAGCCCTGTTATCATGGATGGGAAGCTGGGCCAAACCAGGCTAAGGACTCAGCTGCTGGAAGCCTATTAGCAGCAGCTCAGATTTCCTGGTTCCAATGGGTTGCAATGTACTCAGGATTAGCTTTGCCTACAGCCTGTGGTTAATGACTGTTTGTGCACTAACAGTCTGCTGTTATGCCGACAAAATGCCTGTAAAGACTATGCTCAGATTTTTGGGAGAGGCCACCTATTCCCCCCCATAGATGGCAAAGCTGTTTAGAGAACAAAAAGACTCTGGAACATGTTGCCTGACACCCAATCCAACACTAGGCTCTGAGCATCCATCGTCACAATGCTAGAGGCAGTTGGCATCCTTCACCATGAAACGGAACATTAATATTCAGCAAGGATGTCTGGTTTCATTCTCTCCTCCATCACTGTTCTATTCATCTCTTTCCCTTTAAGCTTTCTTTCTGTGTTGGTAAGTTTAAAAAAGACTCTTACACCCCCCAGGGGAGGAAAATATTCATATTTTGACAAGATTCCACACCTAAGGTGATTTTGAATTTTCTGTTACCAAAGGAATTTGTTATCACATCATTTCTGAAAATTTCAGTGGCTTCTTATTGCCAAAGAGCAAACTTCAAAGTCCTTTACATTTAAGCCCCACCTTACATGCCTCCAATCTAGGGTTTCAGGCTAATAATTCACTATTTGACTTCATTCTAATCTTGCTTTAACCAAATATAATTTGTAATTATTTCAGGTTGTGACTGGTATTTTCAGCCTTCATCATTTTTGCTCACACTCTTGCTGCAGCCAGAATGCCCATCTATCATTTCTGCTTGCTGACATAATCTCTACCTTTTAATGTGAAGCTAAATGTCCTTCCTTCACAAAGTTGTCACTGAGTCCCCAGCCATCTTCTCTATTGTTTATCCCCTTGAAATTCTGCTTTGTAACTCAATGATTTGTATGAATGTACATTGCCATTCCCTAGTAGGCGCTAAGCTTATTGAAAATAGGGCTGTATCTTATCCCCATTTCTCTCTTCCATGGTGCCTTGCAAAGGGCTTCACACAGTAGGTGTCCAATAACTGCTGAATCATCAGTGTTTGCTTTGTTTTGGTTTCAAAAATTAATTTTGACACAAAAAAGCAAAGGGATTTTAATGCAAACACCACACCTCTCTTGGTAGACTTGTGATTCAGGAATGCCAAGAATATATGCAGTTCACTTTGACATAATGGAATAAAACTGTGGGTGAACATTTCATATTCCTTTTTCGGTATCTATAGATTGTGACTAAATATGCTTTAAAAGTAATTACGTTCCTGTAGGCTCGGAATTTAGTAAGTTAGTAACTTAAAGCTGGTTGAGTCAGAAGCAAGTTGTAAATTTTAGAGGGGAGCTTCAGGGCTTAGGTGTAAAGAAAATTACTCCTTTCTGATTGAGAATATAATTACAAAGATTCACACACAGATACAGAGAAAGACCATAATCTTCAGTCTTTTGGGGCATCTGCCAAGTTGCATGAAAGAGAAAAGTTGAGTTCTAAAAAGAAGCAGGGGATAAAAGCTTCTGAGGAATCAGAGAAGAAAAGAGGACTGGAGAGAGGTAACAATAGGTGGTTCTCTTTGAAAAAGCCGAAGGGACCCAGAGAGGCTTCAAGCTGTGAGAGGCCTGAGAGAATTTCAACACTAAGGTAGGCCAGTTTAAGATCAAGGACAAAACTACCTACTTGCACCTAGATATTCTCATTTCTTTAACATTGGCCTACAACTATGTCTTTTCAAGACAATATCTTGTTACGTTTATTACTAACCTTTTTTCTTATCTATTGGAAAACATATCCTAAAACTCCCCTCCCAAGAACACAGGTTTAAATGACTAGGTGATTTCAAGAATTTGGATGAGTGTAGGGATGAGAAGGGAAAAGAACTGTCTGCAATAATGTTTTTAAGGTCTCACATTCACCTTTCTCCCATAATTATATATTAAGTGTGAAATGGAAGTTGAATTGTTAAGTGTGTTATGGAAGTAGTGCTGCCTCTGATATACAAACACATATTGGATCTCCCATTGTGAAAACATTACAATGTCCTATTAACAGGGAAGATACATTGTGACAAAAAGAAAGAAAAAATACTTGTGGTCAGAAATATTGATTCTAGACATAGAAATACTAAAGGAGACATAAGGATCCATTCCAGAAAGTCACAAAAGGTGGTACACTATGACCCTAACTCTCTACTGTAGAAAAAGCTGCTCTAATAGGTAATATGCCTCCAAGACTATCATTAAATACCAATGTACACATAAACTCATAACGGCCTCTTACATCAAAATCAGGACCTTCCCTCTCTTTTATGGTAATATAATAGTAACTTGGCTGATGAGCAGTGATGCTCCGGCTGGGTAGTATGAGCTCCCTGGGCCTTTTTCCAGTATCTCAGGATATAGAGAATTTATTGAGAATGTACACTTACAATCAGGCATACCAATCTTTTTAATTTTCTGTGGAACCTCTCTAAACATTAGTTACCCACAGCTACAGATGTATATTGGGTCAAGTCATGGAAGACAGCCTCTAGAAGCTTCCAGTATAATTTAAAGGAAGAAAGATTGTCATGCAGGGTGACATTTGGTCTCTCTGGTCCCACTCCCCACATAGGAACACAGGATATGGTGAGGTCAAAAAGGAACACCCACGGAGCCATAGGTAGGGGAGTCACACCACTATAGTCTCACTAGCAGCTGGGTTGGAGACACAGGAGGTAGGAGCCACATGATCCGTAACCCGCAGTTCACTTGTTTCTGTCAACCAACCTCACTTGCTAGCTGCAATCCGCCTCTCTGCAATCCGTAACCCACACTCCACCACGCCACTCCACGCCAGGATGCTACACCACCACGCCACACCACTACACCACCACCTTGCTAGCTTAGCCACGGCAGTTATATCAGTGGCTAATGGCTAACTGGTAACAGCCGATGGCCAACTAGTCACAGCTGATGACTATCTACTACCTGAGCCAGCACCTTTCTATGTGAGGCCGAGAGCCTGGAAACTGCACTCCTGGCTCTGTCCCCACAAAGATTCTCATATAAATATTTTAAAATATTTATGCAACATAGCAGATGCTGATTTTAAAATGAGAGTAAGTGCTAGGCAGCAATGGGGTTATGAATGAAATACATAGTCAAGTTTATTAACACTTGAAGTTTTGTTTCTTCATCTGTAAAATGTGGATGGTAACAATACCTACTTTGCAGGATAGTGGTAAGTATTTGATAACATACAAGGTGGGTAAAGCATAGAGCAGGTGGTCAATAAACAATAGCTGTTGTTACTGTAGGATTTGAAATATAGTTGAGAAGACTGTGACACAGGAGGGCTTGGAGAAAAAGGATGTGGCAGCTGAGGGAGGGCCAAGTCCAGTTAGAGAAGCAAACAGAGGGCATCCCAGGCGAGTCCTGAAAGAGGGTAAAGACACAGTAGTGGGGAAGGTGGGAATACAAATCAAATATCTAGGGCTATGAGTAGAGATTCTGGTTGGAATGCAAACTTTGAACAGAAAATAAGGGTTAAGTGTGAGAGAGCAGAATGGATGGGAAAGTGTATATGGGGGTCAGGTCCAGGATGACTCTGAATTCCATATAGAACAGTTTGTGTTTTCTGCTATTGGCAATGGGCAGCCACTGCATGTTTTTCATTTCAGAAGAAATAAAATAAAATAAAAGCTGTAGTTTTGAAAAATCAATCTCACTGTCATAGGAAGGTTGAATGGGGTTAGGGAGAGATCAAGCCCTGAGAGACCATGGTGATGGCTCATGGAGAAACCAGACAGGAAAAGCCAGTGAAGGAAGCCTGAACCAAGGCTGGTGGCTGATTGGAAAAGGGAAAAGGTGGGAGGAAGATTTCAAATCCAGGTGACGAGGGGAATGAATGATGTTGGTGTCACAGACAGAAAGGCGGAAGTCCATGAAGGGCTTTCATTTGAATAGGAAAAGAAGGGATGTGAACAAGCGTTCTCCAACAACATCTGTTCAGGTCTCTTTATTAAAGCCAATAACAGTATCTCACATTTATATTTGAGCTCTCTCTATGTTTCAGACCCCGTATTAAATGTTTTGCCCAAATTATCTCCTTTCACCCTCGCAAAACTAGTAAATAACAATTATTCTCATTGTCCCCATTTTGCAAATAAAGGAAAGTAACAATAACAAGAATTAAATAACCTACCAACATTACAACACCACTAAGTAGAAAAGCCAGGATTCTAACCCAGAACTCAACTCTTCCTCATTCTGCCTTCCTATACTGCTCAGTTTCAGTTAGAGATGTGTTTGTCCATTTTATGTCCAGATTCTTAAGGCCCTGGAACACAGTTTAATTCATATTGAATGAATAAGCAAATTGAAGCTATGGAGGTAACTGGATTTGTTTAAGGGGAAGTACAAAGGACAGAAAGAGGGTTGAAACTGGCAAGCAGGATGTGTCCATATTTACAGAACAGGCTTGAACTTCTCACTTCCAATTCTTAGTAGCAACTCTCTGAGCTTTAATTTTTCTCATACTTGATATGGTGATAATATACCTACATCAAAAAGCTTTGAAAATCAGAGATAATAGTAATGAATATGTTTAGTAACCTCAAAAGGAATTTACAAGTATTAGCTGTTATGGAGAATCTGAGAGAAGGAAGAGGAAGGAACCAATAAAGACTACATAGAAAAATTATTTATATGGAACCACAAAAGACCCAAATAGCCAAAGCAATTCTAAGAAAAAAGAACAAGGCTGGAGGTATCACACTCCCTGACTTCAGCTTGTACTACAAAGTGACAGTAATCAAAACAGCATGGTATTGGCAAAAAAAACAGACAGACAAACCAATGGAATAGAATTGAAAACCCAGAAATAAACCCATATAAAATATGAGCAGATAATTTTTGACGAATGAGCCAAAAACATACAATGGAGCAAAAAAATCCTCTTCAATAAATGGGGCTGGGAAACCTGGAAAGCCACGTGCAAAAGAATGAAACTAGACTACTATCTGCCACCATGTACCAAAATTAACTCAGAATGGATAAAAAAAACTTACACGTAAGACATAAAATAATAAACTGCATAGAAGAAAGCATAGGTACTAAACTTATGGAGCTTGGGTTCAAAGAGGATTTTATGAATTTGATCTCAAAGGCAAGGAAAGTAAAAGCTAAAATAAATGAATGGGGCAATATCAAACAATAAAGCTTCTGCACAGCAAAAGAAACCATCAATAAAATAAAGAGGCAACAAACTGAATGCAAGAAAATATTTGCAAACAGTGCCTCCGATAAGGGATTAATATACTAACTAGATAAAGAACTTGTACAACTCAACAAAAAACCAACAATCCAATTTAAAAAAGGGCTGAGTACCTGAGCAGACACTTCTCCCAAGACATACAAATGACCAATACGTATATGAAAAAATGCTCAACTTCACTAGCTATTAAGGAAATGCAAATCAAAATCACAATGAGATATCACCTCACACCTGTTAGAATGGCTATCATCAACAAGACAAATAATAACAAGTGTTGGAGAAGCTGTGGAGAAAAAGGAACCTTCAACACTGTTGGTGGGAGTGTAAATTGGTACTGCCACTATGGAAAACAATATGGTGTTTCCTCAAAAAATTAAGGATAGAATTACCATATGACCCAGCAACCCCTCTCCTGGGTATCTACCCCCAAAATCTGAAAACGTATCCATAAAGATATATATACTCCAATGTTCATTGCAGCGTTATTTACAGTGGCCAAGACATGGAAACAACCAGAATGTCCTTCGATAGATGAATGGATAAAGAAGATGTGGTATATACTTGTATACACAACGGAATACTACTCAGCCATGAGAAAAGATGAAATACTGCCATTTGTGACAACATGGATGGATTTTGAGATTATTATGCTAAGTGAAATAAGTCAGACAGAAAAAATCGAGAAGCATATGATTTCATTCATATGTGGAATATAAAACTGAAAGCAACAAAGGAACAAGACAAACAAAGAAACAAAATCTCAAACACAGACATCAGTTAGTGGTTACCAGAGGGCAATGGGGGAGGGAGCATGGTAGAAGAGGGTAAAGGGGGTCAAATATATGTTGATAGAAGGAGAACTGACTCTGGGTGGTGAACACACAATGTGATATAAAGATGATGTATTATAGAAATGAACACTTTAATCCTATGTAATTTTACTAACCATGTCGCCCCAATAGTATATATATATATATATATATATATATATATATATATATATATATATATATATACCATGTTTCCCCCAAAATAAGACCTAACCCGAAAATAAGCCCTAGCATGATTTTTCAGGATGACATCCCCTGAACATAAGCCCTAATATGTCTTTTGGAGCAAAATTTCGGGGAAACACGGTATATATATATATATATATATATATATATATATATATATATATTTCTTTTTCTTTTTTTTTTTTGGACAGTTAAAGAAAAACCATTAGGACCACTAGAGGAGAATCATAGCACATCGTATCTTGGATGCTGAGGAAGAAGAGTTTCAAGGAAGAGGGTTCAAAGTTATGAGAAAAAGTTGGTGATTAGTAGATCTTTCGTGACCTTGAAGAGAATGGTTTCCGTTGAGAGATGGGACAGAAGCTAGATTTTTTGAGATTAAAGAGAAAGTGGGTGGTAAGGAGATGGGGCTGTGGGATGTAGACCACTTAACTAAGAAGTTTACAGTGAAAGGAAGCAAAAAAAAATGGGACAGTAGCTTGAGGGGCAGCTTAAATTATTACTGTTCCCATGGATGTAGACATTTTAACAGGGATCAACACCTTAAACTAAGGGGATTAAGAGCTGTTGGTGGAATTTCAGTCAGCTAGAAGGTGGGGGAGCATTTTTTCTTTGGTAGTTTGGGCACTTTCCAAAATCCCTGAAATCACACCATGACTGAGCATTTGCCTGTTCTGCCTAACTGTCACCTGACCCGGTATTACTACAGAATTTGGAGTTCTCCTAGTCTCTACTCTCACTATTTTACATTTTTGTAACATTTTAACAATACTTTCAGATGCAATGGTTTGCTTGTAATGAAAATGCCATGAAGTATACCCTGCAGGGATAGGAATAAAAGCCCAGTTATCTAAAAGTTCTACTTCTGCTAATTTCAGACTTCCAACACACCAAAGTAAATTGGAAAGTTAGGGGGAAAAATAAGGATTTTGAGTTGTAAATAAATGTCACAACGTTCATAAATTTTAGTCCATAGAAAAAGAGGTAGCATTTCCTTTTAGATCTCTCGAACTAAACGTTTTATGTAAAGTAAGGCTGTTAGCATTGCTTTCAAAATCCCTGATAATCTTGGTTCCAGCCAACCGAGTACCCCTACCCCAGCACTCACCTTCTCCAGTCCATCTTCAGCCACCTCAGTACGCTCCTTTCACCCATGCCAGCCCTTTCTCTTCTCTGTACCTGCATTCATCCTGCCCTCCCGTAATGGCCTCTTTATCCCCTCCCCAACTTGTCTCAATTCCAATTTTATCCATTAAAAGATAAAATTTATCCGTTGGCTCATGTCCAATTTATTTGCAAAGGTTGTCCTGACAAGTCTTCTCCTTCTGGGATTCTTCTTCTCCCAAACCCTACAGATTGGCAGCCTATTCCATAAAAGTTAACTTTGACTTGTATAGTGTTTTATCTGATGTCTGCATTGTTCTATGCCTGGCAGGTGTACTTCAGGTTCTTGTCTATAGGTACCATTTCTTATAATTCTACATCTCTTAAATTCCTGTCTAACTTTTGTACACTTAGTAGATGCATTTTTTGTGCATTGAGTTGAAGATGGTAGAAGGCACAAGTTTAAGTGTAAACAGCACAGCCTCAAGCAACATTTCTCAAGGTGCTGATGTGACAACAATGAACTCACTTTGTCTTACAGATGCCCCCTGAGGTGACAACTCCCTGTCCTGCAAAGATCAGTGGGAAGGGTGGCAGAAGAGTGGCGGTGATGGCCAAGAGCAAGTAGGTGGACTGACAAATGACAAGGAACAGTTGTCATCTTCGAATCAATCCTGAGGTATCAGGAAACCCAGCTTGAGCTAGGAAGGCTAGAATTGTCAGATTGATGGATTCATTCCCTTTTTATGTACTACATTGTTGCTTTTCATGCCAGAGATATTACATATCGATTTCTGGTGTGCAAAAATATAACTGGATTTTATTGTTGGGAGTATGACACAGAAAGACTGTTCCCTCCCGTCTGACTGACAGCCCACTGCATTCTTCTGCTCACAGCCCTGGAAGAAAAGTCAAGTCAAGATCAAGGTTTCATGTCATGTTTCATAGTTTCCCATGTGTTTTTACAAGGTTTAGCATTAGTTATTCCTGAAAACATTCCTATTAGGAAGGTGAGGTGATGCTATTGAACTCCTACTTTATAGCTCTGGAAGCAGAGGCACAGAAAGGTTAAGTGGCTTGGCAGAGTTGCCCAGCAATTTGACAGCAGAGATGCACGTTAACTCCTGAGTGTCCTACCTGACAGGATCTTACAGAGAATGTTCAAGCACCAGAGAATTTTCAGTGTCCATGACTGAGGACACTTAGAATAACCTAAGGAGATAGAACTGTGTGTTAGCATGCGACTGGCAATCAGGTGTAAATTATTATCATTACTCCTGAGCAGAAGTGGATGCAAAGGATAGAATCATGGTGAAAGGGTGTTTTAAGTCTGACTTTGAAGGAGGGAAGGCTATGAATGGATCAGTACACAGCTGGCTCTCAATAAATGACACAGTGTTGCAGCAACGGACCTAGAGGGGAAGTTTGGAGCCCTGTTTTCCCGTTCTGACTCATGCCTGAGTCGAAAGGGCTTTATCATGCGCTGGCTTGAGACCAGTTAGCATTCTGACTCCGTCTCCTCTTTTATGGCTCTTCATGACTCTATCTGATGACAAAGCAGCTCTCTGCCATTTAAAGGTCGAATGCCAATAAAAGAGAGATGGCATTTTATCATCAGATGAGTGCAAGCAGAGGGAGATGAAAACTTGGTGAATTGAGCCAAGTGCAATCATGTCCCTGGGTTGAGATTCCATGAAAATGTGGACTGTACCTTCAATTAACCTTTTACAAATACCTGGTCACAGGGACCAATTTATTTGAAGGTTGCTAGCTGTGTTTGGAAAGCGTTTCTCTCCTGTTGAGATGGGGAAGTGTATGATCTTATTCTCCGCTAGCCCCACAAATTAGAAATACCCCCAATCTCCCAGTTGCAAAGATTCCTCTAATATTCCTGAGCATAGAGCCCAAGCTGTCAGGGGCTGTGGAGGTGGGACCTTCTATTAACAAAGAAGGTTCTAGTCTATTTTAGACTTTTAAGTATTAGTCTCCTTGAAGAATTTTATAGAGAAATATATGTTGCAGGATAGAATATTAATAATTACAATAGTAAAGATAATACAGCTTTATGTTGCAGGTTACTTTATAATTAAAAAATATTTTCTACATGTTTGGTCTCTTTTAAATTCCTTCAACACTGTGAAGTAGACAGAGAAGGTATTATTTATATGACTCAGGCAGGCCGAGTGAATGGTTCAAGGTCACCCAGATATTAAGTGGCAGAGCTGGGGTTTTGAAGCACAAGGATTTTTTTGTTTTTAATCCAGTGTTCTTTCTGCCCTTGCAGTTATCTCCCAGGATCATTAACAAAGGGCAAGATTTAGCTCTGCAGAAAGAGGACAGGCCTCCCTTCTTCCTTAGAGGAAATTCCAAGCAATTCTATCCTAAGGAAGAGAATGTGGTTGAGTTTGTCTCTCACCTTTATTCTCTAAAAAAAGAAAAAAAAAAGAAATGCGAGAAAACTAGTCGTGTGTTAGGATAAAGCCACGTGTCCGGGAGGACTGGCGCCTGCAGCAACATCGCAAACACAGCGACTCAGGGAGGGCTCTTGCCATGTGCTGGGAGCTCTGCTCGCTAACCTTTCACCTGATGCTGCACTTGAGCCTCACACCACTCGCGAGAGATGGATATTATTTTTTCTAAATGGAGGGTGAGGAATGTAAAACTTGAAGTGGTAAATAATCCCTCCGAGATCACTCCGCTGGTAGATGCTATGGATTGAAGTCCAAGTTGGCCAATTCTCAAAGTCTCCGCTCTCCCAGTGCGCCGATTGCCGGCAGGCAGACATGTGTGTGTGTGTGTGTGGGGGGGAACTGGAGGGGGGAGGGAATGCTGGGTGGACCAACCACTTGGGACCAGGTCCCCTCTCCTGGCTAGTGGCCTTCCCAGTGCAGCTTGACCCCAGAGCCCATCCTGGCTTTGTCATTTCTAGACCTGGGGAGCCTTTTGAAAGTAGAGTCTGGAACTATTGTGGCAAGGCTAGGCAATTCAATCTTTGGAAAATAATAGGAGACCCTTGTACAAAGTTCAAGTCTAAAGAGCCAATAAATCATATGAAATGAACATAAAGCCTCAGTTTCTTCACTTATGAAATGGGAGTAAGTGTATCACTGCACAAAGCTATTGTTAAGGGTTAAAAATGACTGACAATGAAAGGCCTTTGAAACACTAATGCATTGTGTTAATATTTTCATCATTACTAATCCACAAATGTTTCCACTTGTCTTTTATTGCTCATTTGTAGTCAGTGTAAGGACAGCAGGAAAAGGCTATTTGGATCCAAACAGTATTGCTGGAAATGCTGATTTTGTACATCAAACCCTAGTGGAGACACAGGGAGAATTTCCTCTCTGCGGAGTTCCCTTTAACTCTAAAGCCCTAGACATCTTAGGAAGCTTTGTTCAAGACAAACCCTCAACACTAAAGTCATTAGGCCTGTAATTTACCCCCCACTAGAACATGAGAAAATGTAATCAAATAAATATTATTGTTTTTCCTTCCTTTCTTAGCAAATTACCACCTTCCGCTCCTCTCCTCCCCCAAGCTCTACGAGTCGGGCAAGTCTGGAACTGATCTCCCTGCAGAAAAATCTTATAAATCAAAATGCTGCCATCTGTGAGAAGTTCCCCCCATCCGTAAGCCCAGAAACCCCCTTCAGAAATCAGGATATCAGTGCCAATTTGGCTCCAACTGAAGGTTTTCAATTGGGTTATTCATCTCCACATAGCCATTTACATGTATGCCATAAAATAGAAATTGCCCAAACAAATGTATTCTGATGCCACTAGGACAAAGTCTTAATACGTCCTTTTCCCTAGGGGAATTCTACACGATTGCACATTCAGAGTGTGAACAATGAATGGAGGTTTAGGAGGGAAAGGAAGGAAGAAAAAGAAAGAAGGAAAAAATCGAGGAAAGGAAGGTTACAAATGGTGCAGCGTTTGTCTTTTCTGTACATAAGATATATCTGTTCCCGTGTGTGTGTGTGTGTGTGTGTCCTAAATCTATACCAGTGATGTGCCACTGTTGTTGGCAATTGTTCACATACGTGCATGTCCCCAGATACATCAATGTTTTCTTTAACATCCCTAATGAGGACAGACTTACCCAGAGCCTACAGTTTGGGAAACAAGTTAACAAGTGACTGCAGGAGACTTTTTGAGGGTCCACTTTGAGAACTTCATTTTGTTGAGATACCAAGACATACAGCACGTTTAATGAGCTTGCTTCCTTTTTTCCTCTTTGTTTCTTTCCTATTCTTTTTCTTCCTCCTTTCCTACTTTTCTCCCTCTCTTCTTCTCTGTCTCTTTCTTCTTTCTTACTTTTCCTTCCTTCCTTCCTTCCTTCCTTCCTTCCTTCCTTCCTTCCTTCCTTCCTTCCTTCCTTCCTTCCTTCGTTTCTTTCTTACCTTATAATAATGTAATTAGCATCCACGATCCTGCCATCCCAAATAAGAAGTGGGATTTGGGCAGTAACCTAAGTATAGCCATGTGTTTTTCCTGTCCCACGCCTTGCTTTCCCCACCTCAGGTAATATCACCCTGAGTCCTGTATTCATTATGCCCTAACTTTCCCTTTTATGTACATTTACTGTGCCTATAGGTATTTCTAAGCATATTATAAATATATTTGATTTTAGCTTTATTAAAAGGACATAGAGTAATCTTCAGACTCACTGTTTTCACCTAATGGTATATTGCTAAGGAGTATCCAGATTGTCTCGTGTCACTATACTTACTGATTTCAATAGCTATATAATACTCCATTGTATCAATATGGCAGATTATTCAGCTACTCTCCCTTAATGGGAATTTGAGCTGTTTCCTGGTTTTTGCTATGATAAGTAGTGCTGCTATGAACAGTCTTGTACATTTCTCCTGTATGCTTGTTTGTCTTGGGTATACATCTAGGAGTCGAACTGCTGAGTTACTGGGTATATGAACTGTGGGAACAAAGGTCTCAAAATTATTGTATCTCAGAGAACCTACATATCCGTATCTTCTTCAGCACTAGGTACTGTGAGCCTTATAAATTTTTGTCAATCAGATGATTGTCAAAATCAGATTTTGTCAATCAAAATATCTTATTGTCATCTTGAATTGAATTGCCATCATCACTAATGATATCAAACATCTCCAACAATGCGTGAACTGCTTGTTTATGACTTTTGCCCATTTTTCTATGTGTTCTTTTATTACCTATTTATAGAAGTGACTCCTTCTTGATACTAATGCTTTATTTCTGTGCTTTGCAAACATCTTCTCCTGCTTTGTAAATTATTTTCCCCTTTACGGTGTCTTTTAATGAATATTTTAAAATAGAAATTAGTCAAATTTACCAATATTTTTTGGTATAGTGAATTTTTGTTTGTTTGTTTGTTTGTTTTTTGGTGCCTTGCTTAAGAAAATTATTCTTATCCCCGGGTCTAAATGAGATTTATAAGTTCTACTTGATATTTTGGTTTTATTTTCACATTTGAACACTTAATCCATTTCAGGTTGACTTCTGTATATGGTGTGAGGTAAGGATGTAATTTTTTTCTCTATGGATAACCAGTTCTTTCCTGGTCCACTTATTAAAATCTCTTCTTTATCTACCGATCTGGCATGTCACCTCTCTTAATATCAAAACATCATGCACATCTGGGCCTATACCTGGGTTCTCTCTTTTATTCCACTGATCAATTTGTCTGTCCTAGTGCCAATACTGCATTGCCCCCCAAACGATAACTCTATAAGGAGTCTGACTCCATAGGACAAGTCCCTTATCACTGCTTGTCTTTTTCAAAAACATCTTGATAATTCTTGGCCCTTTTCACTTGAATATAAATTTTAGAATTATCTTTCTAAGATAGTTCATCACCTGAGGAATTCTACTGGTATTTTGTTTGAAAATGTAATGAATCCATAAATTATTTTGGGGAATATTTGCACATCCACAATATCAAGTCTTTATCAATAAGCATGTGGTACTTCTTTATTTAGGTCTTTGGATATCTCTCAACGCGGTTTTAATAATTTCCTTGTAGATATCTTACAAATATTTTGTTAGCTTTATTCTTAGATGCTTAATATCCTCTGATACTATTGTAAGTGATGACTCCTTTTTAATAATGTTTCCAGTTATTTGTTACTGATGTTTAGGAATTGACTTGACATAGAGGAAACATGTATGTAGCTAGGAAGAGTTGCCTGATACTTTTTTTGTGTTGGGCTGAATCCCTATAGAAGTTAACTAGCAAACGTCTTTTCCTCTCGGGCTTTCACAAGGACTGGACTTCAATGTTGCCCTAATTTGAGTCCTGAGGACTTCTGGAGCAGAGATCAAGATATAGCAGGTGAGAGGAAAGTACTTCTTTGTCCCAAGGCAATGAAGAAACAGAAGAATTCTAATAATTACTGTTTTATTCTTTCCTGGTCAACTTCACACACACACACACACACACACACACACACACACACCTCATCACCCCAGAGTTTATTACAGCTTCCTCCTATTCTTTGTATTGTCCTTCTTTGGTCTCTACAAGATTATTCTTGGCACAGGAATCCTGCAATTGTTTGAGTCCAGCATCTTGGCTAGACACAGAACTGAAAGCTCAAAATGATTACCTCCAATCCCTTCATTTTACAGAGGACACTAAAGCCCAGAGAAGCTACGTGACTGGCACTCAACCCGTAGTGTGGATGTTAGTACTACCTCTTGCCCCAACAGTCCACTGCAAACCAAAGTTACCTGCATTAACAGTGATGCTTAGAATTCTTTTAATGTTCATTGAATTATTTTAGCAGGTTCAATACTGCAAAAATATTAACAAGTCTCACTGTAATTCACTTAGTCCATTGTGAAGGTGCATGCTTCTTTTTTAATATTTCATGGCTTTCAAGGGTATTGACCACTGTCCAAGAAAAAAGTACTGGGAAAACTGCATATACCACAGACAATGCTTTCTATGAAACTTCTGGAGTGGTAATAACAGACTGAAGAATAGCCCACAAACTGGGTGAAATTCCAGCAGCCACAGTGAGTGTTTCTGACCTGCGTAAGTAGCAAAGCCCCATGAAATATAGACTCTGTTGTTCACAGGGATGCAACCAACTCTAAGACTTAAGAGTCCACAGACTCTTTGAGAGCAAGTTACTTTGTTTTCTGGGAAGGAAACCAGGGTTGGAATTAGCTAAGTGCCAATTGAAATTGCAGGATTGACCCCTTGTTACTAAGATCCTGCTATAGTCCTTATGCCTGAACCATATCCCCCCACCCAAAAGAAAACAAGCTACAGAGGAAAATATGTCCCAAGAAGGGGGATTTAAATATGATTCCCATAATAAACACCCAAACTTGCCTGGAGGATTGTATTAGCTTCCACCTCCAACAATGAATGTTCTATGTATGAAATCCGAAATGAGAGCTGGGGATCAGACACTGACGTTCATTAAAGAGAAAACATACATTCCCATTAAATAGAATACTCAGACCCTTAAGAACCAAAAGGAACTGAGCTAGCCAGATATTTGCTCTTAGGCTCAGTCCCTTGTCTTGCAACAACCTTCTCTCTGCACTCTCTGTGGAAGCACCAGTAATAGACAAACTTTCCCTGAATCCAAGATAGGAGCCTCCCTACCCAGCCAACCCTCCTATGTCCTGAGCTATGGACTCCTGCTTCCAGAGACCCAGCATTGCTCAGAGTTAACGTCTCCTCCACCCGCTCAGCTGCCTGATGAAGAGCTCAGGATTAGAAATTTAGACAGAGAATCTAAGGGGAAGAAAAGGGGGCAGGGATACTTTCTGGGGATTTTCCTGGAAAACCAAACTCTTTCATTATAACCAGCCATCTTAAGGCCTTGGTGGTAGAGCTTTGAGAGTGCACGTTCAGTTTCTTTCCCTTGTTCATTTATATAAAATAGGTTTTATAGTATCTTAGAGCTGGAAGACTCTTAGAACTCATCTAGTCCAATTTTTTTCCCTTTATGTATGAATAAATGGAGTTCCATGGTGAATACATTGCTCATCCAAGATGACATAAACACTAAGAAATAGATCTCAGACTTGGGCCTATTTCTAGAATGCTTTCCTTCATCAGATGCTCCCTCTGGTTTTTATCTCACTCACCGAATGGCCCATTTTCTTTCCTTTATTTCTACCAATTCATCTCATCTCTTCCACATTTCTTCTCTGTATCCCACACAGAGGATCATGGGCAGACTGAGGACCTTGCTCACGAGGAGGGAAAATATCATCAACAACAAGTACGTGCATCTGGCATTGTCTTCATATACTGCCATTTTCTAGCCCATTTCCCATTTGCATCTCCATAAGTCTGACCCACAGAGACCCAGATGATGTCCCTGAAACTGTGTTCATTCCATTCATTCATTTATTCAAGACACATTTACTGAACAACTGCTTTGTGCCAAGAACTGTGTGAGGTGCAATGGCTGCTTTGGAGGAGATCACAGAGTTAGAGCAAATTCAGATAAAAATAAATAAATATATATATATATATATATATATATATATATATATATATATATATATATATATATATATATATTTTTTTTTTTTTAATTTAAATTTTTTTTTTGTATTCCCCAAATGTGTGGGTGAGTGTGCAATACTACTCTGCAGTGTTTAAGTTCATAGGTGAGCTAATATTCAGGGGGCACATACATTGTAGTTTTTGTATCGCTGTTCACATCTACAGAGTTTATATTCCTACAGCCACCTCCATATAGCTCAGTCTTGAGCAAAGCAGTATATAAATACAAACACAGCAGTGATTGCTAAAAGTTAGTTATGCACTGAATTTTGTTTTTATTTCAGTTCTTATTGAGCTAGCCATTCTAGGGAAAAACTTATGCCTAGCAAGTGGTTTAAAGAGAAACCTCTTTCCCTCGTGTAGCCGGAGTTAATATTCTTGTATTAATCGGCTCAGGCTGTCATAACGAAATACCATAGACTGGGTGGTTTAAACAACAGAAATTTATTTTCCCTACTTCTAGAGACTGCAAGTCCAAGATCTACTGAGTCTCTTCACGGCTTGCAGACAGTCACCTTCTGCAATGTCCTTACATAGCTTTTGCACATGTGGGCTCATGGGGAAAAAGTATACATTTTTTTTTAAACAAATGAAGTGATATATTTGCACAATGAAATATTACTTAGCAAAAATGAAAGGGGGAATAATAAATAAAAGAGCATGAATCATTATCAAAAACAAAAAAACTACACATCATACATTTGCTAAAGGGAAAACATGCTGTGTGGTTATATTTGTATAAAGTTCTAGAAGAGTCAAAACTCAACTATGCAGAAAGCAGATCAGTAGCTGTCTGGGTCGGGGTACAGGAAGGTAGGATATTGACTTGAAATGGGCATGGAGGAAAATTTCTAGAATAATAGAGATAATCTTGGTTGAGGTGGTGGTCACCTAAGTGTAAACATTTACCAAAACTCAATAGAGAGTTGTGGTATGGTCGCACCTCTCCACCTGACGTGAAACTAAGACACAGAAATGTAAAGGGACTTGCACAAAGTCATTAGCGATGCCTGAGAGGAGAAGCCAGAACATCTTAGGTGTCCTATTTACACCAAGTTCCTTCGCACCTGTTGGCTGCAGGTCTTCAAATGAAGAACTTGAGCTCACCTGATTTAATGCCAGCCTCTTTAACCTAGGTGCTGTTGAAATCAGCAAACCCTGACTGCCCCAGAACACAATATACAACAGTGAAAGAAGACCTACGTGGAGAGATAGTCTAAATGGAGTCTCATTGTCATCATCATCATTGGTTTTCCAGCAAATACCATAAAAACTTAATCTAGTGTGAAGTGGGATTTTCAAGATATAGATGGGAAGAGTAATTGACGTTGGACAATTAAGTTCGCGAACTTTCCACTGTGTAAGTGTACAGTAGAAAGCTCGCGAACTGAATTGTCTGAATTTTATATATATGTATATATGTATATGTATGTATGCATATATCTCCACTCAATTAAAACTCCCTTCTAAAAGTCAGCAAAGACATTATAGAAGTACATGTTCCCTGCTGAAGTAGACTTGCAGTTTCAAATAACAAGGTCTCAGAATATTGCAAATGACATTTATAAGAAGATACCCACACAGAGACCCTCTAGTAAAATTTCTTATTTCAAAATGATAGAATAATGTCTCCAGAATCTAGAAAGGATAAAAAAAGATTGTCATCAGATTTCTCCTCCACTATTCTAAATTCCAGAAAGTAATGAGAACAAGGGGTGAGGATAGTGGACAATGTGTTTCACCTAGCTATCATTCATGTGGAAGGAAATAAAGAAAAATCCCCAGTGATGCAAGCATTCCAAGGTGCTCTACACTCTACTCTACCCTACCCACCCATCCTTCAAATTATTTGGAGAAAAATTATCCAATTCACTTAATAATGGAAAAAAAAAAATAAAGCAATCAATTTGGGGAAGACATGGTATAAAATAAACCATGGAAAGAAATTAAATCAAGAAAACAGCAAGTGCTGTAATAATTATTGCTAACATGATAAAACAATATAAATGTCAAAAAATTATTGAATGAGAATACGTATAATATCAATCACCATCATCTGGATTTAAAATTATTCAAACAATGGACAATTTGTGAAAATGAGAAAAGAGTGTGCCAAATCTCTTTTCTTGTGCTAATTGATTTAACACGCATGATTTTAATGTTGATATTGTCAGAGAAGTAGAGTTTCCTTTGTTTTTCTAAATAAAGGTAGCCACCATTGTAAATAAAATTGAATATGTAACTTTCAGATCACTAGGGGATACATGCATGTGTTAATATTTTGATGTGCTAATCACTATTCTAAGTGTTCTGTGTGTGTTAACTCGGAGCTATTATTAATATCCCTATATTCCTGATAAGTACACTGAGCGAGGTTGACGTCCCAGGATCCTACAACTAGTAATTGGGGAAGTTGACATTCAAACCAAGCAATCTGGCTTCAAAGCACATGTCCTTAATCAATACATTACAGGTGCTTAGTAGCATAGTAGAAAACTGGGACAGCAAAGATGAGGAGAGGAAAGGAAAGGGGGAAAAAAGAAAGGAAAGGAGACTGCAAAGAGGTGTTTTCAAATGTACAAAATATATTAATAATTACCAAAAAGGAAGAGGAGGAGGAGAAGCAGAGGAAAAAAGAAAGGGAAGAAGAGGGCCTAAGTTCCTCTAGTAAGAGGTAAATACTGTAAGACTGAGTTTAAGAAAAAAACTATTTTAATGATACTGGTGCAATTCCTACATTTTACATGAAATGATTCAATATTCATTCTAAATAAACTATGAAAAGTTAAGGATGTGTATTGTTATTCCAGAAACAACCACTAAAAATATAAAAGCCAATACATAAATTAAAATGGAATATTAAAAATGTGTTCAGCTAATCCAAAACTAGCCATGAATGTGAAACAGAGGAACAGTAAAGCAGAGAGGATAAACAGAAAACAAATAATAAGATGGTAGACATACATCAACTCCAATTAAAAGTCAGAGTTTGTCAGACTGACTAAAACAGAAACACCCAACTAAATAGCATTTACAAGAGACATGTTAAGACAGGGTTAGGTTAAAAATAAATGGATTAAAATTGATATTCAGTGTGAACAGTAAGCAAAAGAAGACTGGGTTGGCTATATTAAATCGGAAAATGGCTTCAAATCAAGGCGTATTACCAGCAATTGAGATAAATATTCCATAATGATAAAATAATAAATTCATCAGGAAGACATGCTATTCATTAATGGGTATGCACCTAATGACTGAGATTGAAACTGCATAAAGCAAACAATGACAGAATTAAATTAAAGAAGAAATAGATAATTCGATAATCATACCTAGGAAAATTTAACACCCTCTCTCAGCAATTGATAGCATAACTAGACAAAAATCAGTCAAGTCATAGAAAATAGGAACAACTCATCTCAGGTCGAGGTCCGTCACTTGTTAGTTGCTGTGTGTGGTACCATGCTGAGAGGGATGAAAATCCTGAGCTCAGGCTCAGGAAGAGTGTTGCATTGATGATGTCTGCCACGGACACTGACTAGAGAAAGGAGGCTGCCTTTGGACCAGCAACCTCCTAACCCTGGCTGTGCATTAGAATCACTTGGGGAGCTTTTTAAAAATACTGATGCCTACCTCGGTCCCTCACCTAGAGACTTTGCTGTAATTCATCTGTGGTAGAGCCCAGACATTTTTCTAAAATCTCACCCGTTGGTTTCAATGAATGGTGAGGATTAAAAACCAGGGTTTTAAACTATGAGGAAGTGGATATTCCTGCTCTGATGAAGAGAATATAAAACATGTATAATATATATTAAGGCCTTAAATGCATTATTTTATCTAGAAATCTCATTTCTAGGGAAATAATGATGTGCCCATATAATTTATATCAAGAGTGTTTTTGGCAGCTCAATTTATGATAGATGATAGATAGATAGATAGATAGATACATAGATACATAGATACATAGATACATAGATACATAGATACATAGATACATACATAAATATAGACAGATAATAAGAAGGAAGGTAAAGAAAAAGGAGGGAGGAAGGACAGGAGAGAAAGAGGGAGGAAGAAAACTTAATTATTCAGCAATATGGAATTTACTAAAAATATTAAAATTAAGGTACAATAGACATCTCTTAAGATGATACATATTTCACATCAAATATGTACGTAACAAGGTAAGAAATAGTTATGTTACAAAGCAGTCTATAAAATATTGCTTTTGAGAAAATATATGTAAATCCACACAGAGAAAAAGTCTTAAAATTATACTTCAATTGTCAATCATATTTATCTCAAGACAGTGGTATTTTAGTCCATTTAAGCATTCTTTCTGTTTCCAATTTGTGTAAAAATGAGTACACTTTTTAAATGTAATAAAACACAAGCTAGGGGAAAAAACAAAACAAAAAAAACACCTCTCCCTGATTATAGTACCCACTCTGAAATGGGGACAGCCTTTCATCTAGGCAACTCTAATTCTTGAAAGAGGGTCAAATGGATTATTATTCATGCTGGTTAAGGAATTAAGAAGAACTTAGAACAGCTCTGTAAAAGGGTGTGGAAACTGCTCCATTACCTTAGGTGAAAAACAAACAGGGAGGTTCCCTTTGATCCATGGTGCCCATTTCTTTCAGCTTTCTCTGGGTGGATCTGGAGAGGGTGAGGCCAGCTGGTACCTGCCCGCTGTCCTTTCCAAGGTGTGGCTGGGAAAGTAGGAGCTGCCCAGATCTATCCCCAATTATCCTTCCACCCCAAGAAGGTCACATCTGTTGATCCATCTTCCAAATGGAAGGAATCTGGGCAGGCTCAGCTAGAAGAAACGGGAAAAAGCTAAGTTCCTCTGGGGCACATCAGTCCTCCCTTTCCCCCACACCATCCCCCTCTTCCTTTACGTGCATTACGTTCAGGACCTCAGATTCTCTCACCTATGCATAAGAAAAGTGATCTAAAAACCTCATTCTGTCTCAATCATCACTATTTGCATTTTGGGGGAAGAACAGAGAAATAGTGTTCACCAAAAAATGACTTTCTAATAGAAAAACTTCGAGCACCAACTTATAGGAAGGGTGGTGATATTGTGGATCAAAAAAGCCTAAAACATTTGTGATTCTGGACCTGCAATTTCAGCAGAAGGAAATGGGAAATACAACACCCATAGAGCCAGCAGCTGCTGGAGCATCATCCTTTAAGAAAACTCTAATCTCCAGGGAGCATTTTCTAGTGATTTTGAGAAACTAAGTGAAGGATGTGTTTTCTAACTGGACTCTAACAGTATAGCCCAGAACCCCCGCACTCTCCAGTAAACCCATCTCCTCACAGTCAGGCAAACTAGCCAGATGTTCTTGCTTCTATTCCTAATTCATTTAATCATCTCCATATCGTGGTACCAGCATCATGGAAACTGCTTTCCACAAACAGTCTGGGCAATATTCCTTGATGTCATGTCACCCAGCAAAGGTTCAGAGGTGGTGGCAGATCACTGTTGCCTTCTCTTCCTCCATCACAAGGTAATGGTTTGCTCTTAAAAGGAGTTGTAAAGTATAGGTTATTTTAGCCCTCTCCCTGCTTCACTGCTGCCAGGGGGATGGGTGCTTGTCAATACCACCCTCCAGTGACTGATTAGTTCAGTCTCCCATTGCTGTATAGTGACCATTTATCACAGGGCAATCTCACATGACACAAAATATGGTGCCTTTGTGACTCTTCACTCTCCAGCACTCACTGACAGCAAATGAAAATGACACTGCCTGCCAGGACCAGCCATAACTCAGTCTCATTTTCCAGAAAACCTTCATGGGACACTACAAAATAATGAGATGTGCATTGCCTAGAGGTTACAGCATAGCCTAGCTCTGGTATGGTCAGATAAATCTGCCCAATAAATGATCAATCCATCCAGAAATAAAAACCACTCTGTTTTCCTACATATTTTACTGTATAATTTAATCAAATTAGTTCAATGCTATATTCCTCTTTATTCATAACCAAGATGGTGACCAATATTATTTTCACTGGGATTGGTTTGAGATATAAGAGAAACTCATTTTCTACCCGAATCTCATTCTCTGCCATCCTGCTTACACAACTAAAGAGGCTTGCGTCTGCAAACAAACAAACAAACAAACAAAAAGTACTTATGAGAATGATAATTGATGATGGTGATGATGATGTCCCAGCTTATAGAACGCATTCTGCTCTGCAAAACATCACAATAAGTTTCCATTTAATCTTTACAAGAAATTTAGTGAAATATATAATGAAGATAAATTATCCATTTTTTAGATGAATAACTGAATCCCAAAGGATATGACTTACTTAGCATCGTGCAACCTTTTGGAAGAGTTGAGGGACTGGAAAAGGGTGGGGGACTAAGCCAGGTCTGCTCATCCATCTTGAAGGATCCTAGTTCAGCCATGTTTCTAGGATACTTGAGAAGCACAACTGGACTTAAGTCTTTTTCATTTTACAGATAATGGAACAAATTCAACATAATTAGCACTAAGGCAGGATTTACAAACAATAGACCTGTACAAAATGAAGCAAAATAAAATAAATAACTTAGCCAAAATTATTGTATACTAATTGGGAAAACAAGTTAAGCAATGGATGGAACTATTATTTATTTCTTGAGTAAAGTTTAAACATTCTTTATGGAACAACTACTATCAGTCACCTAGTCAGGTATTGGGGTACAAAGATACTCTCAAGGAGATTCCCCCTAGTTTACTATCATGCTATTAAGAAAATGGGGCATAGATATGAAGATTTCCTATATGTATTGCATAGCCCACAATGAAGTAAATATTTGGTCATCTTCCAGTAAACTGAATCAAGGGAGACTAACTAAAATGTCTAATTTCCCAGAGGAGACAAAGTTATAACCCAGATCACAGAATTCATGGAAAATCTACAATGGATTTTCCACAATTTCCACTCATGGAAATCCCTACCTCAACCATTTTTCCACACACTAGTCTGGAGAGGTTGTTTGGCTGTTAAAATAGTATAAGACTTAGTTATACACACTTTCTCTGTGCCCTTAGATAATCAGGTATCTTCTCCCTCTGAACTATAGCCTCCATATTACCTATCAGATGTCCCCAAAAGTTAGCCTAATGCCTGGCACAGAAAAATTTTAAAAAATTGACAAATAATTCACATACCATAACATCATGTTTTTAAAGTGTACAATTTAGTGGTTTTTAATATATTTACGAGGCTGTGCAACCATCACCACTATCCAATTCCAGCACATTTTCATCACCCTATAAAGAAACCCCATTCCCATTACTGGTAACTTTCCATTCCCTCCTTCCCCCAGACCACGGAAACCACTAGTTTACTATCCGTTGTTAAGGATTTTCTTATTCTGCAGATTTCATATAAATGGAGTCACACAGTACATGACCTTTTGTAACTGACGGGCTTCTTTCACTTGGCATAATGTTTACAATATCCACCTATGGTGTAGTGTGCCTCATTACCTCATTCCTTTTTATGGATGAGTAATATTTTATTGAATGGATATACCACATTTTGTTTATCCATTCATCCATTGATAGACATTTGGGTTGTTTCCACTTTTTGGCTATCATAATACGATTTTAATACACACTTGTTGGACAAATTGGTGACTTTGTAACTGTTAATATCATATATGAGATGGCCAATAAACATATATAAACTATTCTGCCTCATTACAGAAAACTAGAAGCAAAAAGCAATACAAGACCATTACTAGGTTAGCCAAGACTACTAGCTATTCCTACTCTAATAGCTGCTGCCTGTGAAGGTGTGGTATACATCATGCACTGGTTATTGAAGTGCAAACTGGTGCGAGTGTTTTAAAGCAACTTGGTAATTGGTACCAAGAACCTTGGCACGTTCATACAATCTGACTCCCCTAATTCTCTCTCTGAGAGATGAAACTAAGGATCTAATACGAAACACAGAAAATGCTTTATTTGTGAAGATATTTATTTATAATGCTGAAATATAGGAAACAATCTTAAATACTCAACAACAATGAAATGTTTAAGGAAGATATAGTGAATACATAATTAAATGGTACAGTCATTAAAAATTACATTTTGAAAGAATTTTAATTGTATCAGAAAGTATTATTCATATTCAGTGAAAACAGGCATAGTATAATTGATCTTAAATATGTGAAAATTTCACAGAAAAATAGGAATTTGAGGAAATCTACAAAAATGTTAATACGAATTTTTCTGAAAGATGAGATTATGGATGATTTTTATGGTGATGGGAATGAAGAAAAGAGGACAAATCTTAGACATTACTGCACCTATTATGTCTTAAGTTAAATAGTTTTTATGTGCATGTGATATAGCTGTCCTTTTAAATGGTAAGCTCTGAGAAGGCAAAGAACAATCTTAAACAGTATCATTTCTCTGTTATGCATACAACAAATGCTTTTTTTAAAATTCAACATTCATATTTAAAAATAAATATTTACCAAAAAATCATTTTCACTTTTTTTAGGCCCCATTAACCCATTCAGCCATGTATACTTAGAATAGGTATTTCCAGTAATAAAATATTTGAGAACAAGGTAATGGGTGTACAGCGAACTGCACAATCTAAGTTTCTGTAATTCTTTTCAACAGGGTCATTTCAAAAGTAGTTAAAGGACTGATGGCCTGCATCACCCACTCACCTGCGTGTCTCAGAGAACCTGGAGGAAAGGGCATGTGGGAAACATTATACATTCGGCAAGAATGTAAATGGACCCAATGATGGAGGCAAATGGTTGCTAAGTCACCTAAGGGATAATATATGTCCCACTTAGTTCCTTTGCCAATACGACAAGTGTGTTTTTATTATGTCTCCATGAGCAAAATGGCAGGTGGGAGAGGGCATTCTAGTCATTGAAGGAAATTGAGCAGTAATGACCTTTATGTTTATGCAACTGTTACAAGTTGTAAGTTTGTCAAAGCTTTAAATGCATTTTCCCCAAGCATCTTTTTTCCATTATATTTAAATATTCAAGTCCCTTTTATGAAAAATATACTTCCACATGGTCCTAATTCACTTCTACTCAACTTATCAAAACATTATCCCGTAAGATTCATTTTAAGTCCAGAAAATTATCTGAGCTTCTTGTGTGAGGCTGGTATTATTTCTTCTTATAAACAAGTTCTTTCAGTTACTGGTTTTACATGCCCTTCAACTTTGCATGTGTTTGCATGACTCGAGTCTAAGTCAAAATTGAATACCTTTGAATTTGAGCTGCAGACATTATCCAGATTATTCAAACATAAGTATCTGTGTAGTTCAAATGATCTCAGGTAAAGAATGGCATGAAATGATGACTTTACTTTTTGTTTGTAGACGAATCAAAGAGTTAATACCATAACTCTTTCTATGTACATAACAAAGTCATGTTTAGTTACCTTTGTAAAACAATAAGAGATAAAATTAATTGTAAACATTTATTATGTGCTGGGACTCGTGTTATGACTTTACAAGCATGTTTTCATTGAATCCTCAGAAGATGATAAGAGGTCAATATTATTTTTGGCCCCATTTGGCAAATGAGAAAACTAAGGGAAAAATTACACCTCCACATAAAGGACTTACACAAGAAAATTCACAGAAACTTGATTTATAACAGCCCCAAACTGGAAATAACCCAAATGTCCACCAACAGATGGTCAAATTCTGGTATAGTCATCCAAAGGGATACTATTCGGCAATAAAATATATATATAACTAAAAGAATGAGTGACTTATATGTGTTACAACATGGATGAATCAACACATTTTGTTAAGTAAAGAATCCAGCCAAAAATATATATAAATATAAAATATAAATATCATAATGTACGATCCTATTTTTATGAAGTTCTAGAATAAGTAAGAGTAACCAATAGTACTGGAAATCAAATGGGGATAGATATTGACTGGAAAGGGACATGAGGGAAATTTTAGGAGTGATGGAAATGCTGGTCAAGATGGACACCATCATCTTGATCAAGGTGGTGGTTACATAGGTGTATGTGTTTATAAAATGTTTGTCAAAACTCACTTAGCTATGCATTTTATTTTATGAAAATCACATCTCAAAAAAGGGTACTGATAGGTGATAGGTAGATAGGTAGGTAGATAGATGACGGATGGATGGATGGATAGATAGATAGATAGATAGATAGATAGATAGATAGATAGATAGATAGATAGATAGAGTTTGGTATTGGGGGGGGGGTGTACAAAATTTAGCCATTTTCATGAGGTTATACAGCTATAGTGGAAGTGAAATTTGAACACAAAGAGCCTAACTCCAGTCGGACTCCTTGCCAAATAATCCACGAAATAATCCACATGTACATTTGGCAGCAGCTACATACAATACATTTTTCTAGCTGCTGTGGGGAATAAAGAAGTTCAATTAAATGAGTTAATACATGTGAAGTGCTTATTACACTGTCTGGCATATAGTAAGAGTGCCAAAGTGTTAACCAACATTATTGTAAAATAGGAGCCCAGGCCTCAAGGCAATAACAGGGTACCTGGGAAAACAAGCCATTAATTCATAAATCATTAAACAACAATAGAAGGATCGTAGTATAAGAAATAGCAGAAGGAACTACCTAAAGCCAAGGCCAGAAATTCAGTGTCTACAGGTGCCAAGCAGCTTAACAAAAGTGCAGTAGTGGAGTGGGGCACTGGAGGACACATCTCCCATCCACTGGGATAACCACACAGTACCAACCCATTGTTGCCATGTGCAGATGCCAACCTGATATTGCCAAATCTGTTTGAAAAGAATCCAGAAATTTAGATGTTTACATGAAATCTTTTGCTTTTTACATGTTGGCTACTAATTCAGTACTTCAAAAATTGTATGATCTTTAAGTTAGGAGCTACAAAATACGGCCTAAATGCACAGTCTTAAGAACACTCTTAGAAGTCGGGTCACGTAAACATCTGCTCCCCACCTTACTCACCTACTCACCCTCAATCTTGATGAGAGAATCTGGCCTAGAGAGCTGAAGTCACTTGCCCAAAATCACCCAATTAGTTAGAGGCACAGCTGGGAACTCAATATACACATACTTCAGTGTTAAATAAATGGTAAAACTGGCCATGCCCGTATGAGTCCAGTCCCCTTGGACTGGACTACAGAAGGAAAGCTTCAGATGGAGGTGAGCTTGGAGTACTGTTTGGATAGAAATACTGCAAGTAAAGGAAAATCATGGGGAAAGCATAAAGAGGTAAAGCTCAAACTGTGTTCGATGGACCCTAATGTCATTCCAGTTTGAAGTGAGAAGTCTTGAAATGGCTTAATGAGAGCCCTGGGAACCACAAAAGTTTAGTATTCTAAGCCACTGTCCATGGGGACCATGGAAGGTCCAGAGAGCTGAATAGCATAATGAAAGATAAAAATGGACTTTCCAAAGGTCAGGTTGATGCAGTATTCATCTCTACTATCAAGAGGTCCCATCAGTCATGCCCCTTCCCCGTTGCACCCAGTTTTTATATATAAGGGAAGAGAAAAGAGAGGGGACAGAAATCAAAGAAACTATAATTTATCTAAAGAATAAGCAGTAAACTAAGGATAATTTATCAATCAAACTCAAGGAACCAAATTCAATTCAGTTAAGCTTTTCCCCCCTGCACCAAACTTAGTTGAGTTTTTGAGGAAGAACCAACTTTAACTTTTATTTTTATTTAAGTGTGTTTTTCCAGGACCCATCAGCTCCAAGTCGAGTACTTGTTTCAATGTAGTTGTGGAGGGCACAGCTCACAGTGGCCCATGTGGGGGATTGAACCGGCAACCTTGTTGTTAAGAGCACCATGCTCTAATGAACTGAGCTGCCCAGCTGCCCCTAGGAAGAACCAATTTTAGATATAGACTTGTAAGACCCCATATCTGAGTGCACTGTGAGTAAATTGTGACCTTGCTGCAAACATTTCCATTCCCGATGTATGCAGAAATAGACATCAGTAAACAGAGATGCTCTCTATTCCAAAAATCCCTTTTGACCATTCATTCAACAAATATTTATTGCATGTTTACTATATGCCAGAAACTATGTTGAGCCCTAGGGATTCAATGTTGACTTAAAGCTGCCATATTCTCCTTACTCGTGAAGTTTAAAAGTCTACTCATGAAGACAGGCATTAACCAAATCTATCAAATAAATGTAAAAGTGCAATGTGATAAGTGCCAGAAAGGGGCATTGCATGGGCTCTGAGGACATCTGGTAGGAGGGCTGAAGCTAGCCAAAGAGATCAAGGAAGACTTCCCTTGAGGAAGTAATGATTTAGCTGAACTCTCAAAATTAAGGAGACATTTTTAAAGCAACAAGAATGGAGAATCCAGGCAGAGGAAACAGCTGCAGCCATGTGCAGGACTCAGCTTATACTGGTTTACAAGAGCAGATTGTTGAATTTTCAGAAATTTTGCAAGTCAGTTGATGTTATGTTGGGAATATTTACACCATAAACTTTGGCAAACGCTAAAAGATAAGGGTTTTGGGGATGGGGTGGGGAAGGGGTAATTTTTTGTTTTTATTTTACAAGGGAGCCAGTTTTTGAAGTATTGTGGTTGGAGAGAGGAGAACCGATTTACTGGATAAAAAGCAAATCGAGTGTTAAGAGGGTAAAGCGTGAGGAGAAGCAGAGTGGCAAATGAAGCAGGCAGTTAAGGAGGGGCTGGACCATGCACAGTTATGAAGCCTTGTCAAGCATTTTAGTCTTTATTTTTAAGAGCTATGGGAAGCCATTGATGTATTTATAAACAGGATGAATAATTTAAGCAGATAGTGATTTTGATAAGACCCATCTGTCTGCACTTTGGAGACTGTGTTGGAAGAAGGCAGAGAAGATGTGCGTGACCAATTAGAACGCGGTCAGTCACCCAGGAAACAGATAATAGTAGCATGGACTAGAGTGTACACAGTGGAAGTGAAGGGACATAAAGATTAAAGACGTTAGGTAGATAAAAATCAATAGGATTTGGTGAAAGACTTCATATGGCACTGAGTTGACAAAAATGGATGTATGGTCAGAGCCCTTTACAACGTAGAAAATGTTGAAACAGTATCAATATTTTTCATGGCAAGGAGAAATATAATGAGTTGTTTGGAGACATGTTTGGCTTGATGGCTTTGAGACAGCAAAAGGGACACGGGATGAGGACTCTGAACTGGACGTGTAAATTTAAGAGTTATATTTAAGAAACAAGTGTAAATGTAGGCATGGAGTTATAATAGTAAGGGTATGAATTAAGAAGAGGACTGGACTTAAAATTGGAGTTTTAAGGGATTCTCAACTTTAAAGGCATTGTTGTTGAGGAGGATGAGTCTGAAAAGGACACTGAAAAAAAGCAAGCAGAATTCTGTGAGTTTCAGCAACAATTTTCTCAGAGGTTTGGCATGTGCTACTATACTGGTGTGTTGCAGGCAAATGGCAGATTGAAGAGAGGAAAGAGAGTGGAAGGATGGGAAACGGAGACAGTGAGTATGGACAACACTTTCAAAAAAGTTTGGGTGAAGTGGATAGAAATAGGAGATCCAAATATCTGTCTATTTTAAGTGGAAGAGATATTAACATTTTCGCTGCAATGTTCATCTATAGTCGAATGATATTTCCATGTCGCTGACTGTGGTGTTTGACTTTACCCCATCAGCTCAGTGTTGCAGAAAGGAAGTTTAGGAAAGCAGATGTACGTGTTTCTAGAATTTTGTGTTTTCCAAGAATGAATAACAATAGGAAATGTTTATACTTTAATCATTTGTTTTAATAAAATGTAGCACCTTAACTGTATTTATTTTAAAATATGAATACTGTAATTATTTTCTGTGGATTTTGGACACATTTTGGAGAACAAAGTTGAAATCAATTAATGCAGTGAAAAGGTTAAGAATGTTTAAAACAAAAACAAAAACAAAACACTGGGATAGTCCAAGTTGAGAAGGAGAATCTTAATATACAAAAGAAAACAGGATCACCAGGGAGAGGAGACATGGAACCCACAGGAAGAGATCCCACAACCTATTGTACTGAGGGAAAGAGGTACTGATGAGTTGAGCCTATACTGAAAACCTACAAGAGTCCTTTCTGGTGGCTTCTATTGTATCTGTAAAGCTTATAGACTGAATTGCTATATCATCACCCCGGGGGAGAAATTGGACTAAATATTCCCTGTGGTTTCCTGCTGAAATATCTTTGAACCCATAATTTAAACTGTATGTGCATTGAATTTCTCTGATCTTGAGAATCTCAGAACCTTAGAAGCAGAAATTAATGATCTTATCCAATCCCTGCATTTCAATGCATTCCCTGAATATGTATTGGGCTTCCACACTGCCAGACACTCTGCTAAGCACTGGGAATTCAAAGATAAACAAGACAACCTCTGATAGAAGAGGTAATGGAATAAAAATATTTATACAGTTAACTATAATATAGTTGCAAGCACAGCGATAGAAAGATGGACAAAACTGCAGGTTCCCAGAGGAGGGAGCTAGTTGGTTACAGCGCCAAGAAAATGATCCGGGTCTCTAGACTCCAAATACAATGCTTTCCTCACTACCCATATATAATATTACTCTTACTATTCCACAAAAAAAGATTTGCTGTGTAAATCTATTTGTGTAACCCACAGAGATAATATAATCTTTCAGCCTTCTTGTTAATACACTACCATCACTAATCCAAGATCAACACTCATATATACTATTGGCCGAGGACTATATGATTTGGATTCTGCTAGAAACCACTCATTTCCCTTAAACATTAGCTTGGAAACCATTAAACAGTAGATGGCCATCACTCCATATGCATTATTCACTAGAACAGTTCTACTTAGTTGTGTCCATATAAGGCCACAAAATCAACCACAATTTAGTTAGTATGTTGCTGTTGCTGCTGCCTCTGTCACAGTTCTAACCTACTAGTTTAAAGTAACCAAAATGTTTGACCATTTTTCAGTTCCATGCCTTTTATTCTCTAAGTTGAATCAACATGAAAGGTTTAAGAAATAAAATTTTAGTCAGTGACGTTGGCATCATATGGAGTAAAATATACATTAAAATGAATTCTTACCTTCTTTTTTTCAGAAATTCGTCAAATATTTACAGAAGACCCACAATTGCCTGGGATGAGACGTGCATCAGGGATAAAAGTAAATGAGACAGTTTTGGTTCTTCAGGAACTTGTAGTTTCAATCTAGAGATTCAATTTTGAACATTTCTAAACTTTTAATTTTGTTAAAGCAGATATCAGCATTTTTACTGGGGGAAAAAAGCTTTCTAGAACAAAGGCCATCTACAAAGAAGCAAGTTCCTTGTGCTCAAATTTACTTAAGAGAAATTATTCTGAAGAGTCAGGTATCTAATTCATTTACTCTTTTAGAGTTTTCTCCTGCTCTGGGGGCTCTTTGTACAGTTTGCTTCAACAAGGAGAAGACTATGGTGCGTGAATGAATTCTGATAGATCTGTTAATCTGTTCTCTTCACAAATAACCCACCACCTGCCAATTAACAGGCATCACATCGAGTACCCTGGGAGGAATATAAAGATGAAAATGCCATTGAGAAATTTGCAACCTTGTGGAGAAGACAGTGATGGAAACAGCAACGCATAATGAAATTGATGCTAAGCAGGCATGTAAGCAACATGCTGTGGAAATTCTGAGAAAGATGAGATTTCCTTTGATTGGAGGGTTGAAGAAAGTTCTCAGTACTGTTTGGGATGAACAGGATTTAGATGTTTGGAAAACATGGGGAGGACGTTCCAGGTTAGAGCTTCTGTCTTTGCAGAAGTTAAAAAAAAAAAAAAAGGAAATCATGTGGCAAATACCACTGCATAAACCCAGATAAAAATTTTACTTTTCTCTTTTTCCATTTGGGAATGACTGAAATAAGCCCATGTTGATGACTGGATTTAGAATAATTTGTTGTAGCAAATTAGAACCACAGACTCCCTCTAAATTTTCCCTCCTGGTTGTTAAGATTGAGGCTTCTCTGGACAACCAAGCAGACAGGAAGGGAAACCTTGAAAACCACGGCTCGGCTTGCTGCAGCTCGGCCACGCCTCACCAGGAAGAAGACAGCTTCTGTGAGAGTAGGAGGGAGGGTGCTGGGTGCCTAAAGGAGGAGTAAACTGGATTCTAAGTGCAAAATACACAACGCTCACCTGAGTTACTGTTTCAGTTGGGACCCCACATGGGGGTGGGGGTCGGGGGTGGGGACGGGGGCTATCTTATCTCACCCAGGCCCAGTTCCTGAAACAGAGGTGGAAGAGACACACAGCCATACATCTTCCTTGGGGGAAAAGGCAACAAACCAAAGAAAGAGATTAATTTTTTAAAAACCAAGCGCTAATCCGACAGTGGTTTTTCAAGAGAGCCTCAAACATCAGTAGGTCATTAAATCTTTGCTAACAGGGCAGGAAAAAAATGTAAAAGGAGGAAAAACGTGGTTATGGGCCTGTTTAAATTCACACAGCATGGAAATTTCATCAAATCACAGAATGGCAGTGATGAAAGGAACCACAGGACCCCAATCAAAGCTAGATGCCTCTCAACAACCTTCCAGAACAAAGTTCCACTCACTCCCTAGCTCCTAAAAAATGCAATTCACCAGAAACTGTCTGATTCATGTCTGAATTTTGGTTTTACTCTTATGATTTGAGAATATCAAAGTTTAATCTTCTCTCCCCTTCAGATGCTTGAAAACCACCTTTATGATTCTTCTGAATCGTCCTTTCTTTAGGCTATTCATCATATAACATGGTTTTCTCAACATTTCCTCTTATTGCAGGCTCAAGCCCCACATACTCTTCCCCATCTTTGGTCTTGCCCCTCCCTGAAAGATGTCCAGCCAGGCCACACCCCCTTTGCACTGTGGCCTGAGAAGTCCATGAAATATTTCAAGTACGATCGGACAACATGGAGTAAAAGGCTACTATTATCAACTTTTGCAACACACGTTATTTTGTTGAAAGTAACCAAAACATATTAATTAGAAGAGCAACCTTATTTTGTCATCACTTTTAAATTCATGTCTTTAAATCATCAATTGAACTTTAATGATTTGCATCAAATGAAGGTGAGAAAAAAGTGGAATAAAATTTGGCCATACGTAAAACAGTAATTTGACATGAAACTGAAGACACCATAGTGAACCCATGCTTGTACACACGGCAGCACACACCACACATTTATGTGCTACCCCTCCTTGAGTCACCTGTTTAGAGACCCAGGATCCAGTCAGCCCAGAAGAAATGTAAGAAGACTCATTCACTCTGCTGATTCCACACATAAAGGTTGATGACCCTTTGTAGAGGGTATAAATAAATGTCAGTCATAAGCTGGGGCAGAAAAGGTAAATAAAATAACTCTCAATTTTTCTATAATTGAACTTAACAAAGCTGTCAACCCCCTTCTGATGATGGTAGAAAATGGAAACTTCCCACTTCAAGATAAATTTGGTCACTTCTAGACTGTGTATAATCTCTTTTAGATAAATACCCAGTCCAGCCAGGGTTTTCCTCCACAACCCCCGGCTTCTCCCTTCTCACTGCCAGTGATCTGGTGTCAGGTGCTGCAGGAGGAGGTGCTTCACGCTGCCACCATCTGTCTCAGCGTCTTCAGGGATCCCATGCTGATGAGGTCCTCTCATCTGTGCTTTGTGTGTGGCCCTAAGCCCACCACCCACTGTTCAGTATTTATACCCCTCTCTGGTACCAAGTCTACTCTGTATTTCCTCATCCCAACAGTGAGGTCTCTTCAGGTCGACAAACATGCCCTCCCCCACCTACGCCTCCTGGAGGTGTGGGATACTCTCACGTCCCCCCTCTCACCACTCTGAGGTCATGGAGTGCCAGAGGACAGAATTTACACTGGATGCACTCTTCCAAAAGAAGCCATGCCACGTCATCATTTCTATTTTATAAGGCTCTACCTCATAAGCTCAGAGAAGGAGACCCCATTAGAAGGACTCAACCTGAAATGGAAGGAATAGGTTTCTTTTGCTCTGTGGCCCCTAAACTTCTGTCAGGATTCCCTGTTCTCCCCTGGGGCTCGAGTCAGCACAGAGGTTTGTATGTGGTCCCTTTTCAGGTATCAACTACCACCTAACTGCTAATCCTATCTTCTGTCTCTCTCCTACTGCCTACCGCTACCCTGTATCTGCTTTGAGTTTAGAAAAGTCCTCTTACATCATGGTGTACTGCGGTTTATGGAAGAAATTCTATCCTCCAAGTCTACCAGATCCCGAGTCTTTTTGGGCTCAAGAAACACTCTCTTAAAAAGCCCAGTTCTTGCCACAGAAAATTCCAGCTTCCAAGACCATGTCTCTATTACTAATTTTTATAAACATTCAGAAACTGAACTGACTTCTTTATTCTGGGACGTGTCTGCCTTTGCTCTGAAGGAATGAGGCCTCTGACTCAAGAGAAGAAGGTCCTGCGACAACACGATGATGGCAGAAGGGAAAGACCTCGGTTATCATGCAGGGATTTTACGTCTCCATACGTGTGTCACTGAGAGCTGATTTATTGATTTAGGAACATGGGCTTCATATTCAGTTACCGATCTTGTAACAAAATGTCACAGTTTGTGAGTTAGTGAGGGAATCATTCAGGGTCCTGACGAGAAACATTTACTTTCTAACTTATTTTATGAAGCCAGCATTAACCTAATACCTCAAAACACACAAAGACATTACAAGAAAAGAAAACTATCAATATCTCTCATAAACATAGATGCCAAAATTCTCAATAAAATATTAACAAATTACATCCAATAATGTATAAAACCAAGTGGGATTTATCTGAGATATTCAAGACTCATTCGACATTCAGAAATCAATTAATGTAATCCATCACATCAAAAGGCCAAAGAAGAAAAATTTCATGATCCTATCAATAAATGCAGAAAAAAATGGACAAAATCCAACACTCATTCATGATAAAACCTCTCAGTAAACTAGGTGTAGAAGGGATTTTCTCAACTTGATGAAGAGTATGTACAAAAACCCTGCAGCTAGCACCATATGTAACGATTTAATTTTAAGAAATTTGAAACTTTGCCACTAAGATCAGGAAAAAGGTAAGGATGTACCCACTCACCACTCCTTTTCAGCATTATACTGGTAGTTTTAGCTAATGTAATCAGACAGCAAAGGAAGTAAAGAGTATACAAATTGTGAAGGAAGAAATAAACCCATCTTTATTTGCAGATGACATGATTGTCTATTTAGAAAATTCAAAAGACTAGACACATAAACTCCTGAAATTAATAAGTAATTATAGCAAGGCTGCAGGCCACAGGATTACTATACAAAAGTCAATTACTTTCCTATATATCAGCATTTTGCTTTGTTTTGTCCCTCTCATTCTCTCCTCTGCTTTGGGGACTCCAACTTCATGTATACAGGGATGTTTGAAGTTGTCCATAAGTCCCTGATGCTTGCTCCACTTTCTTCAGTCTTTTTTCCTCTGTTTCATATTTGGATAGGTTCTATTACTATATCTTTAAGTTTAAGCTTTTGCACTATAATAGCTAATCTGCCATTAATCTCATCTAGTGTATTTTTCACCTCAGACATTATAATTTTCACCTCTAGAAGTTTTATTTATGTCTTTTTAAATAATGTATTTTCCCTGTCTCTACTTAACATGTTTAATCTTTCTTCTAGTTTCTTGAACATAAGGAAATCCATTATAATAATGTTTAAAATCCTTAGGTACTAATTCTATCATCTGTTTTATTACTGAGTCAGTTTAGATTGCTTTTATATTTAAACCTCTTATTATGGGTTGTATTTTCCTGTTTGTTTGCACGCCTGGCAATTTTTGATTGGATACCAGACATTGTGAATTTTACTTTCTTATCTTGTGAATATATTTTTATTTCCATAAATATTGAACTTTGTTCTAGGGTGTCGATGAGTTACTTGGAAATAGTTTGATGCTTTTGAGTCTTGCTTTAGAGCTGATTTAGGTGGCATCAGAGCTTCCTAACTAGTGTGGGTAATTTTCCCCCATTATTGAGGCTAAATTTTTCTTAGTACTGAACCCATGCATCATGACTTATGAGGTGTTCCCCCATAGCTGATGGGAAAAGAAACTATTCCCAATTATATGTGAGTTGTGGAATTGTTTCCTTTGCTTCTTTTGGGTGGTTCTTTTCCTGGCCTCAAGTAATTTCCACACATGTCTATTCATCAACACTCAGCTAAAGTCTTGTTGGGGACATCTTCATATCTCTTGAAGTTTCCTCTGTGTAGAACTTTCCTCTGTTGTACTTTACCATATGAATTTTAACATTTGACATTCCTGAACTTCCAGCTACATCTATTCACGTTATTGAAACTGCTGGTCTCCACTTGGATCCCCATGCACGCATGTGTTTCAGCATGGAAACTTTCCAGGTAGTAAGCTAGTGCAATTATAGGGATCAGCTCATTTGTTTTCCATATCTCAGGAATTAATTCCCTTTATTTTCCCTGATGTCCAATGTCTTAGAAATCATTGTTTTATAAATTCAGTCCAGGTTTTCAGTTATTTTAGGGACTAAGGTAGATCTGTTTCTGTTACTCCATTTTGGTCAGAAGTGGAAACTTAAGAGCCAAGGCTTTTGATTTAAAAGAGCCTGAGTGTTGGACTATCAAGAGCTGAACTCTGCAAAAATCACGGAAAGTCAAGTGTGGATTTGGAAAATAAGTGAATGGAGAGATATTCTATGTTCACAGACAGGAATACTCAATATTGTCAAGATGTCAATTCTTCCCATGTTGATCTATAGATTCAATGTAATCCCAATCAAGCTCCCAGCAAGTTATTTTGTGTATATTACAAATTTATTCTAAAGTTTCTATGGAGAGGCAAATGACCTGGAATAGCCATTATAATATTGAAGTAGAACAAAGTTGGGAGGACTACCACTACTTGACTTCAAAACTTAATATAAAACTATAATAATCATGGTAGTGTAGTATTGGTGAAAGAATAAACAAGTGGATAAATGGAACAGAATAGAGAACCCAGATAATTGACTCACATAAATATAGTCAACTGATCTTTGACAAAGGAGCAAAAACAATGAAAGATAGTCTTTTCAACAAATGGTGCTGGAACAACTGTACAGCCACCACAAATTAATGTAGACACAGATATTCCACGTTTCACAAAAATTAGCTCAGAATGGGTCACAGACTTAAATGTAAAATGCAAAACTATAAAACTCCTGAAAGATAACATAGGAGAAAATCTAGATGACCTTGGGATTGGTGATGACTTTTTAGATTCAACACCAAAGACATGATCCATGAAAGAAAGAATTGATAAGCAGGACTTTATTAAAATTAAATATTTCTACTCTGCAAAAGATACTACCAAGATAATAAAGAGATAAGCTAGACTGGGAGAAAGTATTTGAAAAATACACATGTGATAATGGACTATTATCTAGAATATACAAAGAACTGCTAAAAATCAACAATAAAGAACAACCCAATTAAAAAATGGGTCAAAAACCTTAACAAACACCTCACCGAAGGATATACAGATGGTAAATAAGCATTTGAAAGATGCTCAACATCATATGTCAGCAGGGAAATGCAAATTAAAAGGAAAATGAGATACCACTGCACACTTCTCAGAATAGCCAAAATCCAGAAAACTGCTGACGCCAAATGCTGGTGAGGATGCAGAGCAACAGGAACTCTCATTGACTGCTGGTGGGGATGCAAGATGGTACAGCCACTTTGGGAGACAGTTCTTGACGAAACTAAACATGCTCTTATCGTATGATCACTAATCACACTCCTTGGTGTTTATCCATAAGAGCTGAAAATTTATGTCTACACAAAAAACCTGCATAGGGATATTTATAGCAGCCTTATTTAAAATTGCCAAACTTGGAAGCAACCAAGATGTCCTTCAGTAGGTGAATGGATAAATAAACTGGTATATCCAGACAATGGAATATTATTCAGCACTAAGAAGAGATGAGCTATCAAATCATGAAAAGACCTGGAGGAACGTTATATACATATCACTAAGTGAAAGAAGCCAATCTGGAAAGGCTACATGATGTTATGTTTCCAACCATAGGACATTCTGGGAAAACAAAAGTATGGAGACAGTAAAATGATCAATGGTTGCCAGGGGTTAAGGGGGAAAGATGGTAAGTAGGAAGAGCACAAACTTTTAGGGCAATGACACTACTACGTATGACACTATAATGGTGAGTATATGTCATTATTTATTTGTCAAAATCCACAGAATGTACATCAAGAGTGAACCCTAATGCAAATCATGGACTCTAGGTGATTATGATGTGTCAATGTAGACGTATCCATTGTAACAAAGGAACCACTCTAGCGGGAAATGTTGATAGTGGGGGAGGGTGTGGGGGCACTGGGCCGGGGCATGTGGAAAATCTCTGTAACTTCTGTGAATATATTGCTATGAACCTAAAAAGTAAAGTCTATTTTTAAAAAAATGAGGAAGTAAGAAAAAAGAGGAGAAAAGAAAAACAAAATAGAAAGTAGAACCTGGCAGAATTTTTACAATAATTTTACATCAGAAAATCCCACCGAGGCTGAATACTAAGCTTCCATGGACGTGGCATTTCCACTGAGACTTTGGTTTTCACCCTCCAAACATAGCAGCTAGTCTGTGTCTAATTGTGTTTGTTTTCCCCCTGCAGTGATGTTTAACAGTCCCCTAACCACTGAGATGGTCCCATAAAACTTTATGACAACAATTTCTTAAGTGAAATTTCCATTCAGTCTGTTTGGGGGACCTTCAAAAAAGCCAGAGAAAACCAAATAGATATAACTCGGGACATTTTCCTGAGGTCTAATTTAATTATAAATCATGACTTTATGAGCCTACCATTGAAAACTCATACAGTTCCTCTACAGCACAAAATAATTTACGGCTCCTGCAAGACAGTGAGCTCATGCCTAGAACCAAAGGGCACCCTGAACCACATTCCTCCGGGAAACTTTACAAGTTATGTTCTGAGAATGCGACGTCTGACATTGGAAGTTGGCAAGCTCAGTCTCCCACCCCCATCCCACCCACCAGGCCAGTGTCAACGTGCGCAGAACAGAATGGTGCCAAGAGGCCTTGAGTATTTAGTTAATGAGAAGAGAAGAGGAAAACCAAGACACACAAACGGCTGTGTTCGTCTTCGTCCAGGGACAATCTGTTATCTGAACTGTTTCACTGTTCGCACTTGTGATAGTTAGGAAACGGCTGGGCTGAACAATCACACATTCTCATTTAATTTAAGGCAGAGGTTTCAGAGATGGAGTATGAAATTATTGGGTGTGAAATGCAAAGAGATTTAGCAGCTTTACGACTATTTATGTGGCCTTCAACTATGCCTGTTGAAGTGGGGTTTTCTTCTTTTTTATCTGAACATCTGGACATTTGTTCAAGATTGGATCTGTGAAAGTTCGCCTCCTGGTAGTAACAGCTCAGGGCTCTGGGCAAGGCAGGCGGGAATCACACTCATTCTGGGAGGAAGGGATGGAACTTATCACGGAAACTTATTCAAAATCAGAAAAGCGAGGCAAGCGTTCTGAATGCGTGTAGCTCCTAAGTCTGGAGTCAAATGAACTACTTAAGCAACACCCAAAGCACAGACCATAGAGGGAGATCCTTTCTCCTGCAGTTACAAGATGGTGCATTATGAAAGGAGCTGTTGCACGTCTACCACTGTATCTATTTTACATGATATTAACCATTGGACAGAAGAGTTGAAGGGTCAGACATTTCATCATAAAGTTTTGGAATACATTGCCCACTGGAGACCAATAAAAAATGAATGTAAACCATCTCCAAAATTATAAACTGAGTCATCTCTGAACTCATAATACGAGGCCCTGGAAAAACATCTTATAATATGTTGGCTTTTTAATTCTGTTTCAGGAATATATGGATCATCTGTGGGGTGTGAGGGTAACTGAAGGTCTAGTCCTGGCTCTTCTCCTTGTCACATGTGTGATCAAAAGAAATGCTTAAGCTCTTTGAACTTAGTTTTCTCTTAAAAAAAAAAAAAGTGATGGTGATTTTTTAATTGAGATATAATTGATGTATAACATTGTATTAGGTTTAGATGTACAGCATAATAATTTAATGTATGTATATATTGTGGTGATTTTAATAATTCCCATCTATAACACAGGTCTATCGCAATTCAAGTTAACGAAAAGAAAAAGCAGTTTCAAAGTGGCAAAATGCTTCTTAAAACTAGGCAAATTACAAATATTTACATAGCTCTTCACTACACATTATATACATAATTAACTCATTTAATCTTCTCAGTAACCCTATGAGATACTCTCATCATAATTTCAATTTGCTGATGGAGAGACCGAGGCCCAGAGAGGTTTCTTCCCCAAGGTCAAAACACTTATGAAACATATACTTGTCTTGGACATTGTGTGTTTTTTAAATTAACAACAAAAAAAAGTGTTGCATGTAGTTTTCTGCAGTCATGAAGTCATTTTTAAGACTGCAATGGTTAGTACACAATTCTGGGTTCTGAACTAAGACAGTGCTACCGATGATGACTGGCCTGAGCCCCTACGCTCCATCAGGTGTGGGAAAATGGCATGTCCTGCAGGACAATCCAGTGCACCTTCCAGCGCTTCCTCAGGGCTCTAAGGAGCCTCCAGTCCCTCTTCCCCCAGCAGTTGAATAGCTCGTTGATGATAAAAGTGCTCTGGCTGTTGGCTGCCATCCTCCCACGTAGCCTTAGAAGCTGCTTCTATTTACTGCTGCTGTTGCTGATTTTTCTATTGAAAGGTGTAATCACATTGTCAAATGTTAAATTATGAATTATAGTGGGTATTATGAATTTGAAATTATGAATTACACTCTATGTGGCAGGTCCAGAAAACACAAATAAGTCAAAGGAAGGGTCATGCAATGCGAGGGTAATGAAGTGGCCAGGGTGAGCCTGCTGTGTAGGATGGGAAATCACAGCCCAGCAATTGATATCCCAAAGATCATGGGCTTTTACTGTATTCCAAACAAACAGAAAACTACATCAAACAATATGGCATCCATGCACACACACCACCCATTACCCAGCTCTAACACATTTACTGTAGTACCACATTTGTGCAGACCTGTTTTCTAAAAAGAGGAAACATTACAGATATACCTGCAGCCTTTCCCTCCCACCCACCCTCCCACCCCCTCTCCCTGAAGTACCCACCATCCTGAAATTGGCATGAGTCACCCTATATTAGGTTCCTAGGGCTGCTGTAGCAAAATACAACAAGCTGGGTATTAAACAACAAAAATGTATTGTCTCCCAGTTCTGGAAGCCAGATGTCCTAGATCAAGGTGTCAGCAGGGTTGGTTCCTTCTGAGGGCTCTGAGGGAGAATTTCTCTCCCAGCATCTTGTAGCCTAAAGGTTTCCTTGGCTTATACATAGCATTCTCCCTGTCTTCATGTTGTCTTCCCTTCATGCATGTCTATCTCTGTGTCCACATTTTCCTTTTTTATAAGGACACTAGTCACATTGGATTACAGTCCACCCTAATGGCCGCGTCTTAATTAACCTGATCATCTACAAAAACCGTATTTCCAAATAAGGTCACACTCAGAGGTACTGGGGGTTAAAACTTCAACATCTTTTTGAGGGCACAATGAACCCATCACACATCTCACACATTTTTGCACTTGACGTGACCAACTTTTGACTCGTTGATGATTGTGTTGATGCTATGACATCTAGTATCTGCAATCAGACTCACTCCTTGTGTTGGTTCAGCAAGCCACATGAAAACATGTGACGAAACATACATAATTATGTATGAAAACATACGTACTGCGGATAAATCCTAGTTCAGAATCCATCCCAGTTGGGCCAGTAAGGCTCTGTCCTATCCCGTGAAGGCTCCGCCATGGAGCTTCACACACCTCACCCCCCAGGAAGGACACAAAGTAGGAAATGTCCTTTCCTGACAGGAAGAGGACGTGAGGGGTCTATCTCTCCCTCACTCAGCACCCTGGAAAAGGACATGTGATGCAAGGTGATTACCCCTGTAAAGAAGTAACAAACTGACATCCCAGGGGCTTATCACAACAAAGGTTTATTTCTTGTTCTTTTAAAGTCGGATACGGGACAGGTATTCTGCCTCCAACTTGGAGCTCTGCCATCCTTAATTCTGAGGCTCCTGGTAAGTTGGCACGGCATGAGAAGAGAGACATGGTGGAGGCACACCTGCTCTTAGCCATATCAACCTGGAGGTGGTAACTGGCCTCAGCAAGTCACATGGTCTAAATGAGAGACAGTAGAATGGAATATTTAATGAGCACTAATTGTCTCATCTACAAAGGGGAAGAGAGACAGATGTGTGTAATCATGCTTTCCCCTTCTTACAATAGGACCTCAAAAAAAGAAAACAATAGAAAACATCTAGACAGGTGTGGGCAAATACAAGAATGTCAGACGACGTTGGCCATAGCCTGGAGAGGCTGCTAGGAAAATCACCACTGTCTGTATGTGCAGCATGCATGCAGTGTGCGGGTGACCTTGCTGGAGGAAGGTGGCAGACAGATAAGCCTCCTGCCGTCCTCTTGTTGCTCCATGCTGCTTAGAGAAATCAGGATTCTGAGGTTCCATGGGCCCCACTGAGGGGATATGGAGATGGCGAAAAGGCTGGTGGACCAGCAGAGGCCTGGAATCAAGACAAAGAGGCTGCAGTATACAGAAGCCAGGGGCCCAGACCATCACTTCTAGAGGTAGCTGCAGGAACAATATCAATGGTCACTCTCATCCCAAGAAAGGGCTGCAGTGCCCACATCCCAGGCCTCAGCTTCACCCAGGTCTTTCACACCTAGAGAGATCAATCAGAGAAAAGGGAATCAGGGAGAAGGAGAAAAACATAGGAAAGGCCAAGTATTTTCTCAGAAGAGCCTGAGTCATCTGAAAAGCTACTTAAATTGGAAGCCATTATGATAGCAAACACTGGCAAATATAAAGTTAATTTTTCCTGTTCTTCCTGGCACAGGGAGTGGATTCTGAGAAAAATCAGACACTTTATTTAAAACAAAGAAGTTAACATTTCTGTACACATCCAAATACAGTGTAAGTAAATTTGTGAACTTATAACAGATACTAATTTAATTACTTATTACTTTCCATGGAAAATCTAGAATTAGTCATATGCATTCATAGAGAAAACCCACTTCCCTTGAGTTCTTTAACTAGAAGGCAAAATAGCTACATAGCTTCCCTTTGTTTCATCTGAGAAAGCTTTGGAACTTCACTTTTTAATGCACAAATCTCCATTGGAAAATAACATGTGCTATGAGCTATGTGATCCATGGCAGGACTGGGACCTGAGCGCTGGCAAAGGGGTCACTGGGCAGGAAAAGAAACGCCTGCCTCACGCCAAAGGAAAGTGAAGAAACAGTCTGCAGCATGACAACTCCAGACAGAAGACTTACCTTCTCCGGTTGGAGTCTGCATCCAAACCAATTGAATAAGAGAGGTAATATACAAGGTCTGATAATTAAGTTCACAAAACTTGTTGCAACAATATTGCTAATCTTTTTTGATATCAGAAGGATTATTCATTATGAATTTGTACCAACTGAACAAACAGTTAACCAGTTTACTATTTGGAAGTCCTGAAAAGGCTGCGTGGAAAAGTCAGACAACCTGAACTTTTCACCAACAATTCATGACTCTTGCATCACGACAATGCACCAGCTCACACAGCACTGTCTGTGAGGGAGTTTTCAGCCAGTAAACAAACAATTGTATTGGAACACCCTCCCTACTCACCTGACCTTGCCCCTAATGAATTCTTTCTTTACCCAAAGATAAGGGGTAGACATTTTGATGACATTCAGGACATCAAGGGTAATATGACGACAGCTCTGATGGCCATTCCAGAAAGAGTTCCAAAATTGCTTTAAAGGGTGGACTGGGCACTGGCATCGGTGCATAGCTTCCCAAGGGGAGTACTTCAAAGGTGACCGTAGTGATATTCAGCAATGAGGTATGCAACACTTTTTCTAGGATTAGTTCGCAAACTTAATTGTCAGACTTTTGTACGCAGGGTACTGCATGTAGACGTCCCCAACTCATCAAGTAACAAATAAATAAACTGCCCACATACAAGTGGGCAGAGATTTGGCTATCAGCAAGTAAATCCATGGGTTTCGATTGAATTCAGCAAAAGGATTCAAAGATACGATTCAGCTGCTTAAAAAACAAACTGAAGAAACCTAGGCTGTTAACAAAGGCAGTGAGTGTTTATGATAAGTTGTGCTTATCAGATCATATCTCGAACACTAATCATGGAGGAGAGTCGAGGTAGATAACCCACCTTCTTTACCCATAGTTGGGCAGCTCTGAGAGTAAGCACTGTACAGTGTTTCAAAGGCACAGAGCAGGATTACCCCCCACTCCCCCGAGTTGCCCATAGCAGTGACACGCTCATGCACATAGCCTGTGTTAGTTTCCTTCTCTTTCCTGTCTAACATCTCCACTCCCTACTTGTGCTTGCTAGCACCATCTCCAAATATCCATCTGAATTTCCATCCTCATATGAGGGTTGGCTTCTGGGAGAGCCCAGCCTAAGACTCTACCATGTGGAGTTGCAGGTACCACACTGAAGGAAGAATTTGACAGGAGAGGTTGCACTCAGGGTGGAGAGACCCAGAGAGTAAAGGGTCTGGAAATGATGTCTTAAGAAGAGCAATTAAAGAGATGAGGGATATTTAACCTTAGAAAGTGGAGGTTTAAAGCATGCAAAGATCTTTAAGTGTCTGAAATCCTGGTGGGTGGAAGGATGGCTGGTGTGTGCTGATCTAGAGAATGACCATTGACAGTGGGGATTTGGAAGGGTCTATGTCGAGGCAAACGGGGTGCTTCAGTCCTAGGAAATGGATGTGGCTTGGAAACAGCAAAGAATGGCTAACAAAGCCAAGGCTTTAATAGATTTAGACTATTCAGAATGGAGATTAATGTTGAGATAAAGGTTTTAAAAATGTTGATGCTTTTAAGATCCGATTGCTAATCAGGCATCAGTCACAAGTCTAATTTTCTTCCTGAATCACTGAGGGTTCTCTAGCTTTCTGGATGACTATTTCAGTGAATTCACTGTGTCCCAACATCTCCAACGGGACTTACTGACTGCTTGGCAGCCTCCCACTTGTGAAGATGAGCAGCATGATTACCTCCTTTCAAGAGGCATAGAATAAACAGGCTGAGCTTAAAGGGAAGAAAAGACAAAAGGCACCCAAACACGTTAAAAACCCAGCATTGTTGAGAACTCCTATGAGCATTGGAATGTGAATCTCTTGTTAGTCACCACAATTGAATATTTACTGCTTATCAGTTACTACCTATACAAATTTAGAGTAAAATATTAAATATGACAAACATTATATAGAAATTTCAGGAAAATTTTACTTAAAAATTAAATATTAAAATCTTCTTTCTATCTAAAAAAGGGAAGCTAAAAGGTGCTACAGAAATTAAAATACCCTAACTGGATAAATCATGGCATAAATTGCATGTAATTTCAGGGGCAACTCATAGAAAATTCAACTAATCATGGCTGATTTCATGGCGACACTTAGTGCTCACTTAGCAAGGTGTCCTATGTTGGCCCACTGGCTCAAACATACCATCAAAGTCCCAGTTCTTCCTTTCCTCCCACTCTGCATCTTCAGCATCTTTGCTTTCATCCTCACATTTGTAACCTCATGGGAGAAAGATGGCTGCCATTGCATCAATCATCACCTTCTCACAAAAGAACATCAAATACCAAACATGAATGTTTATGGCAGCTTTATTCATTATTCCTAAAACTGGAAGCAATCAAGATGTCCTTCAATAGGCAAATAGATAAACAAACTATGGTACATCCATACAATGAAATATTATTCAATGTTTTGTTTGTTTTTTTTCAATAAGCTGTCTAGCCAAGAAAAGACATGGCGGAACTTAAATGCATATTGATAAGTGAAAAAAGCCAGTCTGTAAAGACCGCATACTCTATTTCAACTACATCACATTTTGAAAAAGGCAAAACTATAGAGATAGTAAAAAGATCAGTGATGGTCAAGAGTTATAAATAGGTGGAACACATGGGACTATTCTGTATGATACTGTAATGGTGGATACATTATGCATTTATCAAAACCCATTGAATGTACCACACCAAGAAAGTATCCTAATGTAAACTGTGGACTTTAGTTAATAATTTATAAATATTGGCTAATCAATTGTAACAAATGTACCTCACTAATACAAGATATTAATAATAAGAAAAACTGTATGCCAGGGTTGGAGGTTGAAGTGGGTACATGGCACTCTTTGTTCTATGTGCTCAATTGTTCTGTATTCTAAAACTGTACTCAAAAAATAAAGTCTATTTATTTATTTTTTAAAAAGAATATCCAATACAGAAATGGACGGAAGGAGGGCAGCAATTGCTCTCCATTTATTACAGAGAAAAATCTTGGCTAGAACTACCTAACACATGATCAGATGTTCTCTAATATCCCATTGTCCAGATTTGGATCAATTTTAGCTGCAAGAGAACCTGGAAAATAAATACCTGAAAAGAATTGAGTGTTGTGGAGAAGACTGGGAATGGCTGTTGAGTTGGAATGGCCTGTTCCTGAAGATGATTAAATGATATAGTAAGGATTCTAAGTCTCAGCTATTAATAATACTAATTTGAAAAGTGGAATTGGGACTTCCAATTTAAGTTAAAATTTTGGCATAGAAGTTCACAACTGGGAGTCTCCTATTTTTCTGATAAAAAAAAAAACAAAAAAAAAACACACAAACGAACATGAAAACTAGACCTTTTTTTAAAGTATGAAGAAACTTACACATATGAAACTTAACTGAACTCAAATTTTGTGAGAATCTTGGAAGAATTTCCACAATTAAAAAAACATGTTAACCAGGTTGATGGAGACTCCGATATGGTGGCCACCTGTGTCTGCATGCTGAGAGAGCTCAACAAAGAAACAATGGATTCTTCCAGCATTTTAGTAGAAAGCTGCCCCTCCAGCCCTTGCTCTGGAGCCAAACAATTCAGGTCTTCCCCATATGTCCCTGGCACCTTTTGAGTTGCTGCCTCAGCGCTGGAGCTGAGTGAGTGAGTCTATCAGTGAGTAGGTCTACATGAGCCTTGTAAGAGGAACGACTGGGACTGTGGCCACCCTGGTCTCATCCAGCCACAATCTCCACTGGTTTTCACAGCCAGAAATTATGGGGACTTCTCTCCCCAGCAGTGGAACCCTGGGCTGGGGAGCCTGATGAGGGCCTGGGACCCCTTGCTCCTCAGGGTGGACCGCTGCAGCCAAGATATCCCTCCCAGTTTTTAATGGTCACCTGTGGGTATGGTCCCAGCCCGTTCTGCATCTCTGCCCTCCTACCAGTCTCGAGGTGGATTCTTCTGTATATACTTAGTTGCAGGACTTCAGTTAAGCTAGAATTCACGTGATTTTTAATGATGGCTGTTCTGTAGTTTAGTTGTAGTTTTGATATGGTTGTCAGAGGAGGTCATCTTGACTGGAAATCTCTCTTTAATTTTTTGAGTGCTGGCATAAGCCGCAGAGGCTTGTAGAAGAAATCTACAAGCTAGGATGATTTCTCAAGGGCAAATTTTTAATATCTTGGCCTTGTCCTTTCCCCTGCTGACTCCAAAGGATCACAATCATCATTAGTAGTCCCAGAGTCCATGTCCACGTTCTCCTAGTGACACTTTCTTATCTTCTGGCTATTTCATTTTATACTCGGTTTTGTCCCTTGAGCTCTCTGTTTTCTCAGTGCTGCTGGAGGTGGTAAGTTCCTCTTGGATCCTGTCTCTGCAGCTTTTGCATTATGAACTTTTAAACTTTATTTGAGCATTTCTTTTGACAGACTGGGTCCAAAAAACCACTGGAATTGGACTGTCTGCAGATAAATATCTCTTCATTCAAGAATAATGCTTCAATTAAATATGGGGCCTACAGGAAAATTTGGCTATATAGGAGAAAAAGTTCAGACCTAACAACAGTACAAGGAATGGTGAACTGTAAAAATAATATACTGCAGGAAATGAGTACATTTGAGAAATCACCTGATTTGTGTTCCAAATAAATTTTTGAAAAACCCATACATGTACATTAGCACACAAAAAAATGAGATAATGAAAAACTTTGACGAAAATATAAAGGAGAACTGGACAAAATAAGGATAGACAATAAGAAAAATTAAAATGTGGTAGCAAGATCAAAGTGTGTATTAGAAGCAATAAAGTGTAGAATTGACCCTGGCACAACAGTGATCTGAAGAAAAACTTCAGGAACTTTCTCAAAATGTAATGAAAAATGAGACAAAATAAAGAAATTGGTGACAAAAATAGAAAGAATATTCAGTATATAAAATAATTTTTTTTTCTGAGCAAGATATTGGAGCAAATGAAATGAAAGGTAACCTTCCAGAGCCAAAGATAGATCAAAATCTTCAGACTCAAAATTTTTATCAAGCGCCAGGCAAAAATGACTTTAAAAAAAGTACACTCTTATAAAATTATTGTATTGTAAAAATAAAGGAAAAAGCTATAAATTTTCCTAAACAAAGGAAAAAGACATTATCTATAAAATATTTTTTTAAATGTATGACCTAACATTGCTTCTCTATAATGGCAAACACTAGAATAAAATTAGAGTAACATTCTCAGATTTACATAGTGGAAAGCCTGTGACTCACAGGTTAATCATTTACACATGGAAAATGCAATTAATTAGAAGTTAATATAAGATATTGAAGGATACAGAAGAAAATATCATCCATGTATCATTGTTTTAAAAACCGGCCAAGACATAAATCAATAATTTAATGATATATAAAAATACAGAATTCGAGAATGGGAACATTGGTATTATAGCACTGGTGGGGAAATATTAAAACCAGTAAAATATAGAATTAAAATTTACACTACAAATATAAAACAATTTTACAAATGAAACCATATGAGGTCAGACAATTAAGTTCTCGAACTCATCCCAGTAAAAGTGCTACATACCTCATAGCTGAATATTCACTATGGTCACCTTCAAAGTACGCCCCTTAGGAAGCTATGCACTGATATCAGCACCTAGTCCACCCTTCAAAGTAATTTTGGAACTCTTTTTCTGGAATGGCCATCAGAGCTGTTGTCATATTACCCTTGATGTCCTGAATGTCATCAAAATGTCTTCCTTTCAATATTTCCTTTATCTTTGGGTAAAGAAAGAAGTCATGGAGGGCCAGATCAGGTTAGTAGGGAGGGTGTTCCAATACAGTTATTTGTTTACTGGCTAAAAATTCCCTCAGGACAGTACCCTGTGAGCTGGTGCATTGTCGTGATGCAAGAACCATGAATTGTTGGCGAAAGTTCAGGTCGTCTAACTTTTTCACGCAGCCTTTTCAGCACTTCCAAATAGTAAATTTGGTTAACTGTTTGTCCAGTAGGTACAAATTCATAATGAATAATCCCTCTGATATCAAAAAAGTTTAGCAACATTGTTGCAACAAGTTCGTTAACTTAATTGTCAGGCCTCGTAAGTCTTAACATTAGAATACACGATGATTTAATAATAACTTACTATGTTGAAAGTCACAGAATATAATTACAAAAGTCAGGAAATAATTGCAGGCAGGATAAGGAGAAGTGAAAGCATTCAAAACATCGATTTTACATAGGTCAAACAATATATATTGCTATTCTTGATACAGATCATTAGAGAAATATAAATTTACGGATTTTTTTTTCAATCTAGTTGGGGGTGGGGCACAGCTCAGCTCCAGGTCAAGTCATTGTTTTCAATCTAGTTGTGGAGGGCGCAGCTCACTGGCCCATGTGGGAATCGAACCAGCGACCTTGGTGTTATGAGCACTGTGCTCTAACCACTGAGCAAACTGGCTGCCCGCCGGTTGCTCAGCTACAAGCTCAAGCCATTGTTTTCAATCTACCTGTGGAGGGCACAGCTCACTGGCCTATGTGGGAGTCGTCGTGGTGACCTTGGTGTTATGAGCATTGCTCTCTAACCATTGAGCGAACCAGGCACCCAGAAGAATTTTTAAAATATAAAATATCCTCTAGTAGAAACAGAAGCAGAATGTTACATAAGCAATTTAGCAAAAATATTGAAAAAAACACACACAAAAAAAAAACAGGAGAGAGTAAGGAAAGAAATAAGGAGAAAAAAATCAAACATGTGGTGGTACAATAAATAGACATGGGCTAACCTTTCATTTGTCAAAAGAAATACAATCCAATTATGTAAAGAGTGCAGGATTCAGAAGTAAACAAAGTAACACAGAAAGGATAAAAGACAAAGAATGAGTACAGATATATTGAGTAAATGCAAACAAATAATCCAGGTGGCCCAAAGCTAATAACACGCAAAGTAGAATTAAAAGCATTAAGTGGGACAATTTATGAAAATGTAAAACTCATGATTCTTTATTCAGAATCTCTCTCTCTCTCTCTCTCTCTCTCTCTCTCTCTCTCTCTCCTGGATTATTGCCATCAGCTTAGAAACATTCTATAATGTCTCTAATCACAATAATGATAACAACAAAAAAATACCTCGCTAGGTGCATCCCTAAGATATCACCTTTTTCCTTCTCTCCATGGCCAACATTCTCAAAAAAAATGGTAGGTTTGTTTGCTCTTGAAATCAGATTTGACTTTTACCCCAATCTGATTTCCACCTCCAACATGTCACCAACGTCGCTCTTGCCTACATTTCCAGGGTCATACTTATGCCAAGTCCAATGGGATCACTTTCATCTTCATTTAGCAAAGGTCTCAGCAACATTCTACTCAACACTCTCCTCATGAAACCTCTCACCCCTCAGTCTGGTGACACTGTGCTCTGCTGGTTTCTTCCCAATTCTTGGTCCTATTTTCCCATTCTCCTCAGAGTCTCCTGTTTAACTATCTAAAGGTTGGAGTTATTTATTCAGGGCTTGGACCTGCAATGGCTTCTCTTCTCACTAGACTTTTCTTTGTAAGTGATCTTAACACCTTGCTCTGCTCAGATTTGACCATATACCAATGTCTCCCAAGTCACAATTCTCTTCTGAACTTGATACATCATCAACCACAATAGCTTGAGAATGTTTCACAGACGTCTCAGTTTACTCCTGTCTAAAACAGAACTCTTGTTTCCACATTCTCCCAACTCCATTCCATCCCTTGGCTACTTTTTCTCCTTATGTAGCACCACAATGTCATTTTCCTCAGACTAGAAAACTTGGGGTCCTTCTTGACACCTCTCTTCCCTTCATTTTCACATTTAATCTGTCACCAAGTCTTCCTGGTTCTAGCATCTAAAGAGGAGTTCATGAATTTATCAACCTATTTTCCTTTCTATTAACACCAACCTTACACTATCATCATTGTTCTGCAGATTGGTCTTCCTTCTATCACTCTTGACCACCTCCAGTCTCATCTCTACTCAGCAGTCATGGCTACTGTTCACAAACAAACAAACAAACAAAAAAAAAGAAAGAAAGAAAAGAAGCCTTATGATAGAGGTATCACCATTCCAATGGCATATTACAGTATATAAATGTATAAAATCAACATGTGGTACACCTTAAATTTACAGTGTTAGAAGTCAAATATATTCCAATTAAAAAAAAATGTTTAAGAAAAAAAGGAAATCTGATCATGGAGCTCCCCCAGTTAAAGTTCTTCAATGGTATTCTTACCCATGGAATCCTATGCTTTTGATTTATTGTGATTATCACTACTTGTAATGATAAAGTTATTGCTTTGTTTCCTTGATTAATGCCTGTCTCATCCACTCAGCCCTAAGTTTCATGAGGTCAGAGACGATGTCTGTTTGGTTTATCATTATGCACCAAGCTTCAGCTGACTGCAGGACACAGGCCAGGTGTTCAATAAACACTTTGATTCATTGAAGTACTGACACTGTCATAATTACAGCAGTATGGGTCTGGAACAATAAGAGACTGTACGTTGAACAGAAAATAAAGCCAAGAAATAGATCCAGATACATGAAATTATTTGATGAAGATAATTTACATGGACAAATTATTCAATATTCCTTTCTAGGAAAACTGAATAATTGGGAGGGAGGAATCCATCTCTATATCATACCATACATAAAAAGATAAATGTTAAAGTACATTATAAAATAACTAGAAAAAAAATAGGTGAAATTTTTATCATTATTCATTGTGTTATGCCTTTCTAAGAATAATTCCAAGGGAAGGAATCATACACACAAAAGAAGATTTGGAAATGTGTAAAAGGAGTTAAAATTATTTTTCGATATCCTCACTGTATTATCTCCATATTTTCTATATGGAAATTGTGAGAAATTGTACTAAAATATATGTACAAAGATGTTTAATGTGGTGGCTTTAATAACAGCATTCATTACAAATGATCTAAATGTACAAAATTTGAGACATGGTTAAGCAATTATGATACACATACCCCCAAAGCAATAGTACAAAGCCATTCAAGGTTGCATCTTGAGGAATATGAAACAAAAAGGAAATGTTTATGAGGAAGCGTTAAGTGAAAAGTGTGTCAAACAAAATATTAAGTACAATTCTGTTTTAAATTTTAAAAATTTAAAGAAAATACATTAAATACTTTCCAAATTATATACACTTAGTACCTATTAATTTCATAATTAGAAAGTTGCAAATGCTCTTTTTAACATCTAGATAGATATCTAGGTTGAGGAATAAATAAATATTAAAGCGTAAAAGTAAGTTCCGAAACATCTTTTTCAGATTTTCCCAATGCATATTAAAATAGTATTTATCAAGCTTTGAAAGTTTTAAATTTAAAATACCTAAGAGAATATTCACAAATATGCTCTCCCTTCATTGAAAATTCCATGTTCAAGGAAACATAAGTTGAATACAAAATAATTGAATAGTCAGGAAGTTACCTCCAAGCAAAGACTGGCTACCTATAGCCAAAGATTCCCATAGCTTGCAAAGGAAGTATAAAAAATGCAGAACGTGTGTTTTGGATTAATTCATTAAAATACAATTAAACATTTAGTATGTTCACAACACCGCAGAGGACACAAGGAAGGCAAAAACGGAGTCTTTCAGTTAGGACTTGAACTGATTGCTTGGAAGTTATGATGGAGTCAGGGATTTGTTTATTATTTTATGTGAACAACCTTCTCCATCCAACAGAGTTGATTTTTGTTTTTCTTTTCCATTTTCTGCAACATCTCAATGTACTTATTTTCTAGAAGGAACCCAAGACCCAAACAGCCACAAATGTTTGCTAGGCTCGCTGGTTAAGAATGGTTGATGGTTTGCAAAATATAAATAGAAGAAATTACAACCAGTTTCAGCCAGTCTGACGCCACTGAAAAAAACTGATGAATAAATAATGAGAGTATTCTGCATCTTTCATTAGTTCAGATCCGGAGCCCTCAAGGAGTGGTGCTCACACAATTTTGCCTCCATTACAGACATTTCCATTCAAAGTCAGACACAGGAAATTCATGCTGCCTCTATTTGAGGCTTTGGGGGAATTCAGTGTTTCAAAATGGTGACTTCCTAAGAAGGAACTCCCCCAAAATGTTATCCTTCCTCAATGGAAATTGTTCTCATATACTTAACATTGATAAATTAGCACAGTCTTGTTTTTGAATTCCATCCTGTCTTGCACACTGTTTCCCTTGGAGAGCTGGTCCCCTCTCATAATTGCAACCTTAAATGAAGCTCTGACAGCTCCTGGGGATTTGTGAACAGCTCCATGGGTGGAGCTGCAGTTACAGGCCAGAGTGATCTGCTTTATCTAATATCAAAGAAACTGGTTCAGGTCATTGAAGTTATTCACCTATTCTAGGACTGATAATGTGCGTAGGACATTTGACACCCATTAGCCAACCAAAACCTGACAGAAATCCATAAGGTAAGGAAGGTCTTGCCATTTTGCATAACATTCTAGAATTTCAGAAAGTTTCTCAAGGGCACACAGCTTAGTAAATGCCAGACAGTACTAGAATTCAAAATGTCTGTCCTTAAATTAGGTGGCTTTTCCATTTCCTTATGCTGCTCAAATTCGATTTAGTCATCCATTTGGCAACTTTTATTGAGCACCTACTGATTCGAAGTCAGGTCTGTTCCAGGCACTGGGGAATCCAGCAGTGAACAACATAGATAAGGTCTTTGGCCTTGGGGAGCTCCCATTCCAGTGTGTGGGGGGTGGCGAGCTGAGAACAGAAAACAAACAAGCAAAAAGATAAATAAAATGACAGAGAATGTCATATGGGACAGCATTAGGAAAGTAAGGTTATTTTAGTGAGTGTTATCAGAAATTCATTAATCTCATCTTCTAAAAAAACTGTAAAGATAAAAAAGGTCAGAGAGAGAGAGAGAGAGAGAGAGAGAGAGAGAGAGAGAGAGAGAGAGAGAGAAAGAAAGAAGGAAAGAAAGAGAAAAAAAAGAAATTCAGGATTCTTTGAGGAGCTGACATTTGAGCTCAGTTCCAAATGACAAGAAGCCGGCCAGCTATGTGAAGATCCTGGGGAGGAATATTCCTGGGAAGAGAACAGCAAATGAAAAGATCCTGTGGCAGGAGCAAGCTTAGCACGTTCCTGGGACAATAAAATGACTAGTGTAACTGCAGCATAAGAAAATAAAGAATGCTGGTTATTTTTCAAAGGAAGCCGGACATGTAGGCAGGGGCCTCCCCGTGCAAGGCCGGACAGGCTATGGTACGGGGTCTGGACTTCATTCAGGGGGGAGTCACCAAAGGATTTGAGGAACTAATATCTGACTAGTGGTTTTTAAAGATCCCTCAGGCTGCTATGTGAAGAATAAAATGGGTTCTGTTAAGACAAGAGTGGAAACAGAAAGGTCAGTTTGGGGGACACCTGAGAAGTCCAAGAAAAGGATGAGGTGCTTGGACCAGGGCGGAAGCCATGGGGATCGGGAGAAGTGCATTGATTTGGGATGCATTTTGGAAAGAGCTGATTAGACGCACTGATCGGTTAGATAGTAATGGGAGGAAGAGAGGAAGAATCAAGGACAACTGCCAGGAATTTTTGCCTCGGTAACTGATATTCTGTTTCTTCGTTATTTATTAACCCATCGATTTATTCAACAAGTAGTTATTGAGCGCCTGCTGTCTACCTCTACTGAGGGCTGTGCAATTCTGAACCCCTCAAAATGACATGATCCATGCTCTCACAGAGCTCGTAGACTAGAGGGAAACATGGACATTGAACAGCTGTAATCCAGTGTGGTGAGATCTGTGCTGCAGTGACGGTCTTACGAGGTGGAAAGACAGCCCAGCCGGCTCTGAAGAGGGAGAAAGGTTCATCTGTGCTGAGTCCCCAGAGGTAAGAGGTAAGTGGGAGGGCACCAAACAAAATAGAAAAACATTCTATTCGGGGAAAACCACAGGAGCAGAACCAGGAGGGATGGGCATTCAAAGAACAGAAAATCAGTCAGTATTGCTCGAGCGGATATGCAGCAGGGAGTGACAGAAGATTAAGCTAGAGAAACAGACAAGAACCAGGAGACACAAAAGAGTTGGGTCTTTGAGATAACTGAAATCAGAGGGAAGCAATAAATGGTTGTAAACAGGACAGAGACGTGATCTGTGTTGTAGAATCATCTATTAGATCTGCAGAAGGCAACTTGCAACATATTGTTTACAGCATGACCTCAGGTTTGTTAAAAGTTAAAAAAAAAAGTGTATATGTATTTGTGAAAATGTTTAAATTGGTGTAAAAAAAGGTGTGGAAAGATACACAACAAACTGATAACATCAGTGACCTCAGGTGTGGAAAGAAAGGGAGGGACTTATTATTTTCTTTATGTACCTTATTATGTTGAAAAGCACATATTTCTTATGTAAGTATTTTCAATATTGTAAGAAATTATTTGAAAACCACAAATCTGGCCACCATGTGGGGAATGAATGGGAAGTGGGCCAGCCAGGTGGGGAGGTGTAGCAGTGACCTAGGCCAAAAATGACGCTGGGCTCAACCTGGGAAAGCACAGAAGGGAGAAAAGTCACGTTATATTTAGGAGGTGGTGAGAACCCTGAGACCTTGGAGAGTAATTGTCTGTTGTGGATATGCAGTGATGCTTTTCACTGAAACAGAAACAAGCTTGTGGAGAAGAATTAGCAAGTTTAATGTTAAATAGTGCATTCTAGAGCTTGGGGTTCTGAAGAGGTGTCTAGGTAGTTGTTATATAAGTTTGAGAGACCTTCACAACTGCGATTCACCAAAGCAGGGAGTGCAGAGCAAGAAGCGGAGAGGTTTGGGGTCAAGTCTTGGCAAATCCCACCATGTAGGAGATGGGCAGGGAGCCCCTGCCAGAGAGACTGACAAGAGAGCATCTGGAAAAGAGATGCAGCATTCGTCCACCCCACCCAGCGGTCCCTGAGTCACTTATGATATGCAGATCACAGAGCTTCTATCTGATGGGAAATTTCAAATACAGATGTAACAACAAACTGGAGTCTGCAAACTACTTGTTAATTGGTGCTTTGAGCGTTCTCCTGTCAGGTGTGGCCAAAGTTGTAGAGAAATATAGAGCCCTGAATGCATTTATTGGAGGGGGGAGAGTAGAGGGAGTGGAGCTAACAATAAGGCAATCCCTCCTTTCTAAATAGAGGAGCCAGAGCCAGACTATGAAGAGGAGCGGGTCATCACTCTCCCCAGTGCCCTCCTGTGGACCGCTGATGTGGATAGGACGCCTCTCCCATCCTATTCTCTCTACAAGCACCTCTTCTTCCTCCTTTTCCTCCGCCCTGTTCCAGGGTGCTCAACCCTAGGTAGGTGCTAAGAGGGAGGTCTTTTTTTCAATTGTGGTAAAATACAACATAAAATTTACCATCTTAACCTTCTCCACGTGTATAGTTCAGTGGCACTGACTGCACTGTTGTGCAGCCATCACTAGTCTCCATACACAGAACTCTTTTCATCCTGCAAAACTGAAACTCTGTCCCTGGTAAACACTAACTTCCTATTCCCCCACCCCTCAACCCTGGCAATAACCATTCTACTTTTTGTCTCTATGAGTCTGACAACTCTAGGGACATTGTGTACGTCGAATCGTACAGGATTTCTCCTTTTGTGACTGGCTTGTTTCACTGAGCAGAATGTCCTCCAGGTTCATCCATGTTGGAGCATGTGTCAGGATTTCCTTTCTGTTTAAGGCTGAATAATATTCCCTTGTACATATACAGTAAGAGAGCATTCTTTTATCTGCATTTTATAGCAAGACCTTGACTCATCGCACTTGACAGAATTTCAGGTACCACAAGAAGCTCGGGGGTTGGCACATTTTCCCAAAGTCTTGCAGGAGACGCAAGAAGGGGTCTGATGCTTGGCATCCACTGAGAATTCTAAACAGCTGCCAGGCTGACCTTGTTTCCTCTGCTTAAAGCTTACCCATAAATGCTCTCCCAATCTCAGCTCTTTAGCACTCATGTTCAGAGATTTTTCCTATTTCCTTGCTCTTCTGAGGAGATTGTAACTCGCTGGGTGACCTCGTTCTCCAAACTAGAGCACAGGGTGACATGCCGCGCCCCACCCCCCAGCCTGGGCAGCTGCCTCCTGGGCACTGGGCTAAGATCAGAGGAGCTGGGCTGTCAGTACAGCTGCCCCGCCCAGAGCCACCAAGTGCACCCCATGCAGGGAACACAGCCTCAGGACTTTGAAGCTCAGAGTCCGAAAAACTTAGCTGGAGCTTTGTTGAAGAATCAGCCCCATTGTTCATGGAACTTTGAAGATGAACACAAGACATAACGCACATACGAGAAGTGCCAAGTTAAACCAATTAGTCCCTTAGTTTCTATGCAAATGACCTCGGTAATAGGGAAAAAATTATTTCTGCTTATCTCATACCTTTCTGTATTTCTAAAGTGCCCTAAACAGACTCACTTTGAATGTTTTCCATGGTGTGTGATCATCAACTTCTGAGCCTTCTGCTGTTGTTTTTGTTGAAGGCATTTTCTAATCCAAATAAAAAGTGTCACAATAAATAACAGGAGGAAAAAAAAGAAAGAACACTATGGCTTTGTTTTGTATTTTTAAAGCCAATCAAGTATGAAACGTTAACGCTAATGGCTTTTGGAAGGGAAATTGGATACAAAATGAAGATACCATGAATTATATCCTCCTAATTTGGTGTGCATTATTATTTTCCAATCCTTTCAAGGTCTCTACACTTATCCCTTCCACACAAGCAAATGGATCTTCTTCCTGCCCTGACCCAGTGAGTAAGGGTGAACAGTAGGAATTCTGGGCACTACATGGCCGTGGAGCTGCCAACCCACCCCCTGAACATGTTTTCTACTGCAGATGGAGTCCTGGAAACCATCACTGGGTAAGCAGGACAAGAATGCCCGAGCACCCCCAGTCCTCATGAAGCATCTTTTGTTGATTAAGTCTTTGGTTATTCCAGGAGCAGGAAAGGAGCACATAAAGCGCTGAAGTATGAAGCTAGTTATATATCTTTCCTTTCCACATTTCTTTGATATAATCCAGGAAGGGCCCCAAAGCTGTATTTGCTATACTGAATTCAAAAAATATATATAACTGAAAGAAGTCCCTCCCCCAAATTATAGCTCTACAGTAGAGCATTCAGGGATTTAATCTGTGTGGTTTTGATTATTTAAGAGTAACCTTGAAGGTTCATACCATGTAGCAATTTGTAATTTTTCTGAGCCAAGAATTTGAATCACACAGGGTAAGAGGGGATGAGCCGGAGATATGACCTAGTGGCAGCGGCTCAGGGCCCAGGACCCACGTCTCGCTGGGCCTCTGCTGGGCTCTACTGGTCAGCAAGGACTCAGTAACTACTGAGGAATTTAAAAAAGGGGTGGGCGCAGCCGGTAAGCTCAGCTGGTTAGAGTGTGGTGCTCTTAACAAAAAGGTCGCCAGTTCAATCCCCGCATGGGCCACTCTGAGCTGCACCCTCCACAACTAGATTGAAGCAATTACTTGACTTGGAGCTGATGGGTCCTGGAAAAACACACTTAAAATAAATAAAAGTTTAACAACAAAAAAAGAGCTCTTCTTCAACCATAGGCTGCAACTTGAATCTCAAAGAATCACCACCAGTGCTGTTGGTGATCAATGTGAAGAAAATTAGAAGAAAAAGGTGACCCAGAGCCTTTTGGAAAACTTTACTGAGGGAAGTTATATTCCACAGTGATATTCATGAATATGAAATTTTCAGTAGATAGCCTTTATGTGTCCCAAAGTCCTCCAGCATTTCCTATTTGTCAAATTTTGTTCATTCGCTACACATTTACTGAATAAAGGCAGACGGGTCTCGCCCACAATGACCCTCCCTCCCTACCAGGCACCCTTCCCAGCCCCCTCAGTGGGAGATGGGATTGTGTGGCTAACTTCGGAAGAGAAAGCATGAGCACAAGTGACATATGTCACTTCTGAGCTAAGACATTAAAAAGCTGGTGAGCCTCCCCCCAAACGCTCTTTTTGGTGGTGACCATGGAGACCACATGGCGTGAGGGCAGCACTTTGAGTTGGAAGCACCTGGAATTCTTGAAAGTTTCCAGAACCACACTGGACGTTGCGTGTGTTGGAAATAAACCACTATCTATTGGTCCACTGAGATTTCAGATTTTTATTTGTTACTACAGTATTATTTGTACCCATCCCTCCTAATAAAAGCACCCACTGTGTACCACAAAGTTATACAAACTGACTAGCAGAAACATTTTTGTGGAACTGAAAATACGTCTGTAAGAAAAATTATATTTATAGATTAAAGTGTAAAGATATCCTGAGAACTGGCAGGGCTGTAATGGCTGTTGTTCTTCCAGGCACCATTGTCTCCCGGTCTAATCCACTACCAGAGGGAAATTTCCCAAAGAAAACAAAAGCAAAAACGAACTGGACCTTGTTACATTCCTACTAAAATCATCCATAACCTGCAGGAGAAAGTGCTAATTCCTTTTCTAGGAATGCATTGTATTTATTTATTGGGACTCCGCCTCATTTCTAAAAGGAATTGAGGCAGCATCTCTGATAGACACAGTTGACTTGAAGAAAAGCAAAGAACAGACAGGACAAGTGGCATTCATAGCACTGGGAGGGCACTTTCTGGGCTACGGGGAAGAATCCAGCTGCTAAGGGAGGTTCTGCATCACAGTAGGGGAACTAGACACCTATGCAGAAAATGAACAGTGTGGGCTGTAATGAATATAGGTCATAAAAAGGGAGGCAGCACATTAAAGTCGCTGGAGTTGTTTGGAGTTAGACACTGGCTCTCATGACCGCTGTGCCATTTATTGTTTTCTTCTCTATAAAATGGGAATTGTAATAGGACCTAACTCAGCAGGTTTTAGGGAGCTTGAATGAGATAAGGAGGCATGGAAAGCCCTGAGAATAGTGCCTGCATTCCATAGCACTCAATAAATACTAGTTAGTATTGTTTTGTTTAATTAGTTATTGTTGGCCTTTAAAAGGCAAAACTGAAAGTATATCATCGGAAAGGTCAACAAAGATCCAGCTGACAAAACAGGCCTTGAGCTGGGCCAGTGAGGGGCGGAGAGGGTCTGCTTTGCTCTCTGGGGCGCTAGGAACATAAGTGTCTTGTCCAGGAGATGTGATGGCAGTGGGGCAGGGCTGGTTCATGAGATAAGGCTGCAGGGAGACCAGCTGGCCACAGCAATGACTTTGAGCTGATTAGGAGGAGAGGGTTAGTAGGTGAGACACAGGCTGATGGGAACTCACTTTGAAAACTATACAAGGCCATGAGTGGGTGAGATGTCTGCTGTCAGTGGAGATATGCTACATACAGAGGGTGCCAAAAAATGGATACACATTTTAAGAAAGCAAAACTGTATTAAAATTGTAATAATATATACTGATAACGAAAGATGAACACAAGTCACGTTTGACTTCTGCAATTACAAGAGGTGCTCAAAGTGGTTACCATCAGCGTCCAGACACTTCTGATAATGGAGAACTACTGCTTGAGCAACGTTGACCAATGTGTCCACTTGTATACATTTTTTCCGGCACCCTCGGTAATTTTTGCCTGAGAAGCAGAGGTGTTTTAATTTGTTCTATAGTAACAAGGAGCCATGGAAGTATCTGGAACAGCTGGTGGAATGAATCTGCAGCATGGGTGAGGGGAAGAACAGGGCGGTAGACAATCAAGAAAACTTGGATGTGATGGAGGCTTTGAAGAGGTCAGAGGCAATGGGATGAAGGAGGAGCAGATGTGAGAACAAGTGATAATAAAAAAGAAACATAGGGAAAGAAGAAATGAGAGAACTCAGGGATTTTTTCAGGTATTTGGTTTTGTGATCATCATAGCCTGCCCGAAACGGAAGTATGACATGGCTGTTTCTCTTTGCACAGAAATGTTCATACATATAAAAACATGCACACACACATTTATCACACCTCTAAATATCATCTTCTCTCCTCTGTTGGTGCAGATCCCGGCCCTCAGCTCCTACTCTAACCCCAACCCCAATGGAGCTGGCAATTCTGTTTGCCTCCTTGGGACCCACCCTCAGGCACCCTCCTGGACCTCTCCTCCTGGCCTGCCACTCCAGACAATGGGACATGTTACAGAAATAGTCAAAACTGACCCTTCCAGGACCCCTTTCCCTCAGGCCTGCTCTCTGCTAGGTAACGGGGAGCCAATCTAATAAAGGTAATTCTGTTAATGCATTAATGATCCTGGCAGGTTCATGCATTTTCTCTCTAATGTAACTTATTTGCATGCTAATTGGGTGTCTAGAGACAATCACTCACCCAAAAGATGCTGGGGGTCTTTGTTACGCTTCTAATAACCATCATGACTTTATTATTTTCTCTCTCCAGGACTCAATTTCTTCATTTGTTAAAAAGAAACTACATTATGCCTAAGATTCCATTCACGTCTAAAATTGGATAATTCTATTCTCCACTGTGAGCAGGATAGGCCATTTCTGGCACCACCATCCCCTTCCTGTAAGGGATGAGAGGTGTTACAGAAATGCTTCTGTCACTCTAGGCTACCTGCGCAGCCACCTTGAGGTCTCAAAGGTCGGGACTGACAACATGGAGAGTTTAAACATGACGTGAATTATTAGCAGAAACTATTTAGACTGGCAAGAGGTATGGGGGAGAATAAAAGATGCTCATTTTGGTTCTACAACCCCTGAGCACAAAGGAGGTTGTCAAGGAGAAAGGCATGCAACACTTAAAATTTCGGTGTTGGGGCGGCCGGATGGCTCAGTTGGTTAGAGTGCGAGCTCTGAACAACAGGGTTGCCGGTTCGATTCACACATGGGCCAGTGAGCTGCGCCCTCCACAACTAGATTGAAGACAACGAGCTGTGGGCTGGGCTTTTGGAGGGGCGGCCGAATGGCTCAGTTGGTTAGAGCACGAGCTCCCAACAACAAGGTTGGGGGTTCAATTCCCGCATGGGATGGTGGGCTGCGCCCCTGCAACTAAGGATTGAAAACGGGTACTGGACTTCGAGCTGAGCTGCGACCTCCACAACCATATTGAAGGACAACGACTTGGAGCTGATGGACCCTGGAGAAACACACTGTTCCCCAATATTCCCCAATAAAAATTTTTTTTTAAAAGATACATTTAAAAATAAAAAATAAAAAAATAAAATGAAGGGGGAAAACACTGGGAAAAGAAGCAGAGTATCAATGACCTATGGGATAATAGCAAGTAGTCTAATATACATAAGATTGTAGTCCTAGAAGTAGAGGAAACAGGGAAATATCATTTGAAACAATAGTGAACCCCCCCCAAAAAAAAAATGTTCAGTGTTGATAACCTGGGATTGTGTCTTTAAGTATTGTTTAAATTACCAGTTTATATTTATAGCAAGATAGTCCATAAAGAGCAATGAGATTAAGACAAAAAAGAAACAAACAAACAAATTAAACAATTAGAGTCTACTGGATGTATTGTGATATACTCCCACAATGGAATAAAGCATACATAGGCAATGAATGAACAAAGCTACAGCAACAACATACGTGAGTCTTAGAAGTATAATGTTAAGTGAAAAGAAACAAGTCCCAGAATTACATATGCTGTACAAAGCTCAAAATCAAACATAGGTGGTTAAAATAAATAAAAACACAAACATACACCTAAAGAAGAAGTACAGGAATAATACACTCAAAATCCAGAATGATTACTTCTTGTTTTATCTCAAATCTTGAGAGTAAAATGTTCAGTTTTGTTCACCATTTACTCTGATGTTAGATGTAGATTTTTCATAATTACCCATTATCAGGTTAAGTTTCTTTCTGTTCTTAGTTTCCTGAGAGTTTTTAGCATGAATAGCTTTTAAATTTTATCCAACAATTTTTCTGGATAGATTGACTCAATAACAAAATGTTTTCCTTTATTCTGTTACTCTAGCGAAATAAACTCATTTTTAAACGTTAAACCAGTGTGCATTCTTGAGGGGAAAAAAACCTCACAGTCTCATGATGTATTACCATTTTTCTGTATTTCTGAATTCAATTTGGTAATATTTTGTTAAGGACAATGAAATCTATGTTCATGAAAGATATGGGTCTGATTGTTTTGTAATGTTCTTACCTCATTTTGGAATCAGGGTTGTGCTGGCCTCATATTTTCAGACAGAGTTTATACAAAATCAGTTTTATTTTTTCCTTAACTGTTTCACAGACTTTAACGGAGAAGCCATCTTGCATGGAGTTTCCTTTGAGGAAAGATTTTATTATAAATTAAGTTTAATTTCATGTAGTTTAGGCTATTCACATTTTCTGTTTTTTGTTGTGTCTGTTTTGGCAATTTGTGTCTTTTAAGACATTTTTTCATGTCATCTAAGTTGTTAAATTTAATGACATAATTTTGCTCATCATATTCCCTTATTAGCTTTTTAATATGTATAGACTCTATATTGATGGCCCTCTGTATTCCTGCTATTATTCATTTATATTTTCTCTCATTTTTTATCAGTCTAGCTAGAGAAGTATCAATTTATCAGTTGTTTAACTAGAGGTTTTTCACTTTTTTTTATCTTTCAAGGAACCACCCTGTGGTGTTACTGATTTTTCTCTATTGTTTGTTCATTTTGTATTTCACTGGTTTCTGATCCTATCTTTATTATTTCCTTTATTCTTTTTACTTTGGGTTTAATTTGCTTTTTTCCCCCCTAGTGCTTTAAGTTGGAAGCTTAGGTGATTGATTTTAAATAATTCTTCTTTCTTAACATAAGCATTCAGAGCTACAAATTTCCCTGTAAACTTTTTGCTTCATCCCTCAAACTTTAATATGTTGTGCTTTCCTTTATCATTCTGTTGGAAATACTTTCCTGATGATTTCTCTTTTTACGCAGGAGTTATTTAGAACTATATGGCTTATTTTCTAAATAGGCTGGGATTTTCCAACTATCTTTTCATTTTTAATTTCTAATTCAATTCCATTGTAGTCAGAGGACACACTCTGTATGATCTAATACTTTGATATTTATTATAACTTGTTATATGGCCTAGCATATAGTCTATCTTGGTGAATGTTCTATGTCTACCAGAAAAGAATATGTATTCTACTATGGTTGGGTGCAGTTCTATAAATGTCAGTTCGGTTCAGTTGAATGATAATATTGTTCATATCATCTATATTCTTACTTATATACTTGTTATATCAACTATTGAATGAGAATTATTAAAACTGCCAACTATAATTATACATTTGTCTATTAGGACTTTAATTCTCTCAGATTTTGTTTATATCATTATGAAATTATCTCTGATAATACTCTTTGTCTTGAAGCCTACTTTCTCTGATATTAATATAGCCACTCATGCTTTCTTATGATTACTGGTTGCATGGGTTACATTTAAGGTATGTCTCTTGTAAGCAGTAAATAATTGGGACTGTAGCAACACATTTTTGAGTCAACTTTATCTCACAGGTTCTAAGAACATTGACAAAGATATTTTAATTTTAAATAGTCAACAAAGAAAGCTGGCCTTTTTTCCCTACATTAGCATCTCTCAGTCAAGAGCTGCCAACAAACTGCATTAGCACAAAGAAGTAATATAAGATTGGGTCCACATTCGACCAAAACAATAATCAATTGTACTCATCTATGTCCAGCATGAATTGACATGACTATAGGATCTACTGTTCAACTGAAATAATATATCAATTACATTAAGCAAGTATGCAATTCAGGCTAGATGGATCATATCACAATATTTAGCCATCATATAAAAATCCAGTTAGCAGGCGAGCTAGATTGTTGTTCTATCCCATTTTAGACATCATCTAATGACTTTTGTGAATGAACTGGCTGCTTTGGAGGAATTTCAGACTATTATTTGCACTGCAAATTTATCTCAAGACACTGAGTGACATCCAAGGGTGAACAGAACACTCAATTGTAAATTCTGTTTTAACTCTCCCATAGACACTACTGACAGATTCTCATGTAATTATTTCAAAAATATAACTGGGGTGAAGGTCATGTACACCACGGAGAGCAGTGATTTATTCTTCCCCAATGGCCAGATTAGATTACTGTAGCTCTCGTCCCCCAGATCTTCCTGCCAACCCTCAAAGGAGTGTGTTTAAAATGACGTTCCCACGAACTACAACCTAGTTCAAATGCTGTCCTTCAGCTTTGTACAAGGAATTGGTCTTTCAAGGGCCTAAGGTAGAAAAAGCAATGGGACAATACCAAGCAAAAGAGGTAATTACAATGAACAAACATCAATGTCTGAACTTAGGAGGACCTTCATTATCAATCTCAGCTCACGTGGCTAGGAAATGCAAGAACCAAAATCATCGGAAATAAAGCCTTGAGGGAAAAACTATTAATAAAAATCACTCTAAATCTTTGATATTGCAAAATAGGGGATAAATTATGAACCTTCTACATACAGGTTTATGGTTGTATTGAAGGTCGCATGAAGAAAAAGACTCTTTTGAGCAGTAGTAGCTGATGTCAATTGATATTCATAATCTCCGTCAAAGGTCTGTTGACATCTGTAGGAATCTACCTAGATAATCAAGTTCAATTTTTGATTTCATATTCTTAAGCTTCCTAAAATAGGCAGAAATCTCTTGGCTGATGGCTGCTCAGGACAACAGTTCTGCTTCAAGCTTGGCCTAAAATCTTTTGGCCCAGAAATCTTACAGTGAACATAAAAGAAGAATGTTACTTGTCCTAAGTTTTGAAGATAGATCAACTAGAAGTAGCAGGACAAGTTACAATATATATAGAAATCTTCAGGGAATGAATTGGAATCTTTGTCCAGTGGTCCTTGGTTCCTAAAATTCAATGCTCAGTCTCAAACAGGCTTAGATAAGTCATCTTAACTCAGTCCATATTATCCAATAAATATAAGTAATTCAGAGTAAGTTGTAACTCATGCTAGACTAGGGCTGATAAGGCAGACTCTGATAAGGCAGATGCATGAGATGATATAGGGAAAAGAGCACAAGTTTGGAAATCAGGATTTGAACCTTTGAACTTTTAGTTCCCTTCAATCCACATTCCACATAGCAGTGAGAATGCTCTCTTTAAATCACGAATCAGGGGCAGCCGGTTAGCTCAGTTGGTTAGAGCGTGATGCTCTTAACAACAAGGTTGCTGATTGGATCCCCACATGGGCCACTGTGAGCTGCGCCCTCCACAACTAGACTGAAACAACTACTTGACTTGGAGCTGATGGGTCCTGGAAAAACACACTTAAAATAAATAATAGTTTTTAAAAAATCATGAATCAGAGGTTATCACCTATGTGTTTTAGAACCCTTGAGGGACTTCCCATTGCTCTCATAATCTAAATTCTTCCTCTTAGTCTTTTTGTTATTTGAACACTCCAAGTCTTTGCAGCAGCTGGTTTCATTTTCATTGGAACACTCTTCTTGGGCTATTGGAATGACTAGTTCCTTCATATGACTCAAGTTTCACTTTCTCAAAGAGAAAGTACTTAAAGTAAAATATTTTGACACATTGTCAAAATATCATCATAGCATCTTGATTTAATTTTGTCTCTATCTGAAATTATCATTTACTTATTTATTTCTTTATTGTCTGTCTCCTGCACTAGAATGCAGATTCCATGAAATCAGAAACCTTGCTGTCCTGTCCCCCCCACCCCCCTCCGTCTAGTACAGTACTTATCACACAATAGGTGCTCAATTAACATGTGTTGATTGAATAAATAAAACTTGCCTCAAACTATGACTATAATTATATCTGTATTTTTTATCTGGAAATGAGGGCAAATATATCCTTTCTTAGGACCTACAATAAGTTATCATTTTATCTTCACCACCTAGCACCTTCCCCCTACCTCCCCCCACCCTCGAAAAAGAAAAAAAATCAGGAAATAAGTTGCCTACGAGATCACATTTTGGATTGAATCACATGATGGATTGAATCACAGATAAAAAATCAACTGAGACAGACAGAATAGCTTCTAGCTATTCAAAATTTGTTTGACTATATTTACATATCTAAACAATTTCCAACCAGCAGTATAGTTGATCAGAGTTAAGGAGAGAGCTGGAGGCATATAGTGGCACAGCCCATGCCAGCACAGGGAAATCAGATAGATGCCTTTAACCATCTGATTCATCACTTTCCCCACTTTGGGCTCCACACTGGGCAAGCAGCATTCTGATTATAACTTGGATGGATTGTATTTGGTTCTGCCTACAAGGAGAAATGTGCTGATCATACACACTCAGTTTTCCAGTCATTGTGACAATAGTCTGTCATGGTAAATTACTAGATGTATGTTCTGGTGTCTTTCTCAGTCTTGTGTGCTTTTTGGTTTCAGTGAGTCAGTCCCTCTGAGCTCACATCATCACTGAGCACTCAGAGGAACAGGCCTTTGGCCCTGGAGCAGAAGGCCCAGTCCTTGGCCTTGGTTACTTAGTTTGGGGATGGTTTGGCCTCCCTGGGGCAGCGACAACAACTCAGGTCTAGCGTATCCATAAAGCAGCCCAAGTGTGTGCTCAGAGCACCAGCAGAGAGAAGGTTCAAACACATAATAATAATAATAATAGAATTTAATATTTCAAAATATACTCCAAATAGTCCTCATCAAAAAGAATTACAATGTTGTTGGAATTCCTTGCAATTATTTTACAGTTTATTTTACACCCCCACACATTTTTCGTGGGTGGGGGTGCAGAACAGTAGGGAAGGCATGGCTCCATAATAATTTTAGGGCTCTGGCCTACCACGAAGCTTTGTTCAGCCCCAGGAACCTTTCGGTGTGGCCCCCAGCAAGCTGAGCTCAGCAGCCGTGCCGATGCAGGGAAGGGTGGTGAGGCTGAGGTGCCTATACTCCCGCAGAGCTGGGACGGGAACCTGGATGACTGCACTTGCAGCTCAGTACTCCTTGTACTGCTGACCATACATCTGACACTTGCCTGGGGCCTATTTCATCTCCTTCCCCCCTACCTGCTCTCTTCAGGGGCCTAATCTAGGAGAACCTTATAGTGGCTTCCAGTTCTAACATTCAGCGATTCAGGAAAAGAGTGATGGAGTGAATCACTCCCTGTGTTCTGTGGGGGTCCTCTCAGCTTATCCCAAGTGAGTATCAAAGAGGGAAAATACCCCCTTTTCGTCCACTCCCCTGTGACCTTGGACTGCACTTGTGGGGACAGAGCCCCAGAGAGCAGTTTCCAGGCTCTCGGCCTCACATGGAAAGGTGCTGGCTCAGCTAGTAAATGGCCATCAGCTGTGGCTAGTTGGCCGTCAGCTGTAACCAGTGAGCCATTGGCCACGAATATAACTGCCGTGGCTACACTAACAGAAAATGGGGGCTAGCAAGAAGATGGTGGCTGAGCTAGCAAGCGGCGGAGTGTGGATTGCAGATTGCAGAGAAGTGGATTGCTAGCAAGTGAGATTGTTTGGCAGAGACAAGTGGATGGAGGGTTGCGGATCGTGTGGCTCCTGCTTCCTGTGTCTCCAACACAGCCGCCAACGAGAATGTAGTGGTGTGACTCCCCTACCTATGGCTCCATGGGTGTTCCTTTTTGGCCTTACCATATCCTGTGTTCTTGTGTGGGGAGTGGGACTAGAGACCCCGAGTGACTCCCTGCATGACAGCACTCTTACCTTCACTTGGGGAGAGGGAAGCATCAGAGGTGAAAGCACAAATATTTTGTATCATTTCAGGACATGCTGTGGCTGCACAGCTGGGTGCCCAATTTCAGTTTCCTAAGCTGCTATTAGAGCAACCTAAGTTTCTACATCATGTAGGGCCTGCAGGGAACGTACGGAAGGCAGTGTGATTAGTGATTGATCCAATTAGAGCAGAGACTCAATTGATGAAGAAGCGTTTGGTGAGCCCCTAGTGTGCACAGAGTGCTGGTGAAAATGATGGGCGTAGAAAAGTCGGGGTAAAGGAGAAAGGATAGAGGGCACAAGATCCTAGGTGTTGGGACAGAGCCCCAGAAAGTAGTTTACAGGCTCTCAGCCTCACGTGGAAAGGTGCTGGCTCGGGTGGTGGATGGCCATCGGCTGTGGCTGATTGGCTGTCGGCTATGGCCGGTTAGCCGATTGGCCACTGGTATAAGTGCGGCGGCTACAGAGGAGAGCCGAGGAGAACGGAAGAGAGCAGAGGAACAGAGTCGAGGAGAGTGGAGGAGAGTCGTCGGTCGGTTGGCGGAAAGGTGGACAGCAGGTCGCGCGTCCGGTGGGCCCAGCCTCCAGTGAGACCATAGTGGTATGACTCCCCTACCTATGGCTCTGTGGGTGTTCCTTTTTGGCCTCACCATATCCTGCGTTCTTGTGTGGGGAGCGGGAGCAGAGACCCCGCAGGCCACCCTGCCTGAAAAATGACGCAGCGAGCAGGGTCTCCCGCACGACACTAGGAGAAGGCACAAGAGAAGTGCCCCTCTTTCTGCACTGTCAGGAGGTGGTGCTGTGTGTGTCCTAGGGCTTAGCACAACACCAGCACACGTCAGGCACCCAAAAAATGTGCATTAATTGACTGAACGGGATAAGTGGAATTGAGCCCAGGAAAGAATCCATCTTCATTTGTTCAGGAAAACACCAATGGTCTCGAAGAGAAGAAAACTCTCAGAGCTGAATCCCTTTGGTGAGCTTTGAGGAAGATTTTTCCTAAATGATCCACAAATGTGGAAGTCACAAAGACATATAACTTGAATCTTTTCTTGTCCACCAGTATGGTGAGATCCTTGCCTTCAGAGTAGCAAGCCAGGTTGAGTGTGGGAGGGGACCCCAATGTTGCTGGCAAGATGTACTTTCAGCCCCAGGCTCCTACGAACACAGAGACAACCTACAGAGCCCATCAGCCCTCCATCGCCCACACCAGGTGACCAAAATCACCTGGACAAACTTCCAAACTTCTGAGGGAGAGAGAGAAGACCATGAGAAGGGCCCTGGAAGATCAACTCACTTTGGAATCGTGTGTGCGCTTAGAACTCTTCGGAAGTGCATTTTCCTTTTGAAGTCAAATACTTGATCCATGAGAAAGATAAGCTACGTGTATAAACATTTCATAATAATCACTTGATTTAATAGTCAAAAAAATTAAAGTTTTTGTCTGAGGGGACATCTATGATGTTCTCCGAGCCGGATTAATCACTCCACACTCCCCTGCACTCATTACAAGCCTCAGGGATAGCCCTTATCCCACCAGGTTGCATTATGGGTTTTTATTTCTGTCTCCCCTTAGTGAGGATCTTGGGAGAAGAGACCATGTCTCATTCATCTTTGCATCTTCAGAACGTAATCCAGATCTGGGCACATAGAGGGCAGTCAACAAGTATTTGTAAAAGTGAGTGTCAGAAAATATTAAGGGAAATGAATGAATGTATACATGAGCATGTAAATAAAGGAAGGAGTAACTGAGTGAAGCAATGTGCTGAAGCAGCTAACTCTGGCACGTAATAATCATTTTGAATCTGGAAAACATCTCCATTCAAGCCCCTAAGGAAAATGGGAGAGGTGTGAGGAGAGAGGACGTATTTATTTCATTTTCACCTTGCAGACTCACCTGTCCTCCAGAGTAACCCAGCCCACCTGGAACTAAAGTTCTGTATTGTGAGCCTAACCTTTCACATGTGTTCTGGGCTGCCCAGCCACAACAACTCTCAGCCAAGGAAGGACTGTGGGAAAGCAGCCAGAAAGGCTGTTAGAGCAAGATGTTGAGGTTTATTGTGCAAATATGAGCCAGCACTCACCAAGTGAGAAAAAAAAAAAAAAGTCTTCTCAGGCTCTGTCCAGGCAGCACAAAGCAAAGTGCCAATTTGGCAACTGGCCACTTGACAAGAGTATAAGTTTGAGGGTCAAATTTGATATCTCAGAGTGGCATTAAAATCTGATTTATATATATATACAGGCATACCTTGGAGATATTGCAGGTTCACCTCCTGGCCACCGTAATAAAGCAGTATCAAAATAAAGCAAGTTGTGATCTTGTTGCTGGTGGAGGGTCTTGCCTTCAATTTGCAAAAAAAATGCAACATCTGCAAAGAGTAATAAAGTGAAGTGCAACGAAACGAGGTATGCCTGTATCTGCAGAGCACCAATGGATGCCCCACTGCACTTCATTTTGTGCTGTGAGACCCAGGCCCAGCCTTTACTCATGCTCATCAGAGCTCCTTCCACAGGCTCACAGGGGATGCAGTGCAGCACCGTCAGTGTGAGCACCAGCAACCGCGTTTCCCCGAAAATAAGACCGGGTCTTACATTAATTTTTGCTCCAAAAGATGCATTAGGGCTTATGTTCAGGGGATGTCTTATTTTTTCATGTACAACAATGTACATTTATTTAAATGCAGTCATGTCATTTTCTTCTGGAACATTGTCATAATGTACTAAATGCATCCATCTGGCTGATGATCTTAACTGGGGCTGATTTTCAGGGTAGGTCTTATTTTCGTGGAAACACGGTACTAGAACCACATTCCTGCTTGGCCCGTGTCACTCTAGAAGGATGTTGTAAAGAGCAACACATGAGATGTCTGGGGTCTGTTCTGTTGCCATAGCCAGAACATCAAGCATTTTTATCTTGTTTTGCAGGCTCACAGAAGAGTAAACATGGAGCGTAGCGAGAACACTTGTCTCCACCATCCATTTATTTGCTTTCTAGGATTCCTTGCCTTTTTTAGGTATTCAGCTAAGAGCCCTCAATGAGTTTTTGTAGTTTCCTCCTATTTTGCAATGATGATATCATGAATGCCATTGCACTGGGACACAGTTTTCCTTTTAAACAACAGGTCAAACCAACAGAGTAGCAACTCAGCCTGACCAAGTCCAGCAAATGACAACCATTTCTGTAAGATTAGGAGGCATGTTGTTGGAACAGCACCAAAGGTCACACTGAGGAGGAAGGCAGGGTGATGCTCTGTGCTAATATTTTACCTCCCCATAGAGTTTTAGGGTGTTTTGTCCTTCATCAAATTCTTTTCAGATCTACTATTCATTTAATCTCACGATATACCCATGAGTTAGTTAGGGTTCTCATCAGTAAAGTATGATTTATGTTTGTCCTTGGGTACAAAAGAAACCAGAAAATTGACTATAAAATTTGTTTATAACCATTTATAAAGCATGAATCATGGCATTAGAGAAATGTTAAAACAAAACAGGCCTTTGAGACCTAGTCACTATCCCCCATTCTCTGCACATGGCATGTAAGCCCCAGGGAAGTGAAACGACTTACCCACAGTCACATAGCCAGCAGAGGTCAAAGCCTATTCTGATTCCAGACAGCCATTCTCTGTACTTAAAGATAAAAGGACTAGTGAACAAGGCTGAAAAATGGCAAGCCATTTGCCAGGAAGAGCAGACCAGGATGAAAGTACGGCTAAGGGAATTTCTGCTACGTCCACTTAGCTGCAGTGCAAACTTCTGCGTCGGACACCACATGGGACCTTATCCACTGTGTGTCCTGCCATCTAGTTTTCCATACGTCATCCCTAGTTTCTCAACCTACTCCTACTCAACCCCTTAAAACGTCTGTTTTCTTTGTTTCACTCTAGACTTTTTTTTTTTTTAAGGAAGTGTTTTTATTTTATTTTATTATGTAGGACACTATTGGAAGTGTCCTTTATATATTATAAAATTCAACCACTTCAAGGATTCAATTCAACGATTTTTAGAAATTTTACTGAGAGGTGCAACCATCACCATAAATCAGGTTTAGAATATTTTCATACCCCCAATAAGATCCCTCGTGTCCCTTTACAGTTAATCCCCATTCCAACTCCTTAGAAAGGGCTGGATCTTTCTATAATAATCCAGCTAAGAAAAGAAATACAGAAGCAGTTGATTTTTTATATTGCCACATTCTCTCCCTCCAAAGAACATTTTGTTCTCACAAAGACAATTTTCTCCTTGTGCCGGTTTATCTCCCACAGAGTGGGATATATTCACTGGGATAGTAACTGTCATTTAAGCTTTGAGATGTGAGTGAGTCTACACTCCTTTCCCAGAACCGGGTAGGCAAGACTGCGAATTCTTCTGGGTGCATCCCTTCCCTCACCTCCATCTCTAGGTTGTCTCTGTTTACGTGGCTAAGGGGTGAAGACCTAGAGACACAGAAGATTGTCCCCAACCCCCTTCCCATTCAAAGAGCTCTTCCCCGTTCTTCATCTAACTGGCTCAGTGCTTAACTTTGGCCTTTCTCCTTGTGAGTGGGAATGGAGTATGTGAGAAGTGAGTTTCCTGTCACTGCTTCTCTGGATGACAGGCTATTTCTTTGGGTCACTTTCATTTGCTCTGTGCCATGCTCCTCCCTTATAGTATCTTCATGATGACACAGGCTCAACCACCAGGAAAGGGCCAAACACATCATCAAATATATATTTCTATGTAACCATTAAAAAAACGTTGTAGAAGAAGATGCCACAATGTAGCAATGTCTCTGTGATATCATATTAAACGAGATACAAAGTTATACATACAGCATGAAACTCATCTATAACCAATGTATTTACACATGTGTGAATCTGAGAGTGTGTATAAAACATACCCGGACAAAAACACACCAAAATAGTAACAGTGGTTACTTCTGCGTGGCAAGGGTGTGGGTAATTTATACTGATTTATTTATATTTTTCTGAATTTTTCAAACTTCCCACAATGAACACATATTACTGTTGTAATGAGAGGAAGAAGCATACATGTTGCAGTGGAAACAAATGAAAGGTTTGCTGCCTGGACTGAAACAGCATCTCCCTCGCGTTTGCCCAGGTGCATTGTCAGCACCAGGTCCTTCTTCTTCTTATCATCACTGTTATTACCGTGCTAATCACAGTGTACATAACTCCTTCCTCTGTACTAATCATCCGCCACACCTGGGAGACGGATCTCGGTGGAGGAGACGTGGAATCCCCAGTATACAGACAGTTTGGACTGAGTTCAGAGACAAGTTAGCCAAACGATCAAGGGAGCAGGGAGGATTGTTGCTGGCGAGGAGATGAAAGGAACTCCATTTTTATAGCTCCACGGAGCAGAGGCTGGGGGTGGGGCAACTTGAAAACAGACCCAAAACATATGAAAATCATGAGCAATAAAGAGTGAGGAGAGCCGAGCGTAGCCTGGTCCACACTGGTAACCGGAGGTGGTGGTGAATGAAAACACAGAGGACGAACATCAAGGCGTCTCCCTTTGGCACCGCCCATCCAGGTTCAGCGCTGATCCCCACGGAAGGGCAGCCTACCATCCATTAAGTAGAACACGATGTTGCGTTGTACTGGGAAACCCTCTGGCTTCACGGAGCAACGTGAGCCTTCAATTCCACATTCCTCAAGGTGCAGAGAGGAGGCCCTTCTGGTTAGAAGCCCAGATGCAAACTGCACCCATCAATCACGGGCCCAGCACTTCTGCAGCCAAGCCCACCCTGGCTCCAGCAGCCCCGGAGAGCTGCCTGGCTCTGCCGCCTGAGCCAAGGGGCCTCTGTTATTTATTTATCTTTCTCACACCCGGTCTTTCAGAAGGATTTCCTCAGAGGCTTCTGTTGCCCAGTTTTGTACTAAGTGCAGCTGAGAAGTGTAGCTAAACAAAAGTTTTGATCTTTGCCCTTCATGAGCTTACATAATAATCATGAGGTCAAAAAAAGACGACCTTTCTTAGGTGTTGCTGGCAATGCTCTGGCACCTCCTGAAACACTTAGGGGCCCAGAGTCTGAGGAGTAGGAGGAAGCAGAGCAGCTCCAGCAAAGCCACAGGGGGTCCAGCAGACACAGCAAACCAAGCTGAACAAACTGAAGTGTCATTCCATTTTCGGGCTCATTGCCAATATCTATTACCATCCTAAAAGCAGGAGAACCTGAGCAGAAGCGTGGGAGGTTTCGGGCAAGAGAACCACTCTGTCAGATCTTTCTCTCAAGATCATCTTCCTGAAATGAAGGTGGACTGGAAGAGTGAGCAACAGGAAGTAAGGAATACCTATCAGGATGCATTACAAGGGTGGGGGAGGAGCAGTGAAAGACAGTGAAAGCTGGAATAAAGCAGAGGCAAAAAATGCCACTCCAGCATAGAACCCACAATATGTGGTGATTGCTCTGACACCAAAGCCCAGGTCTTTAGAATTACTGACCAATGGGTGTTGATTCTAATTAGTGCCTGGAAAATCAGAAAGACCCAGGGTTCCCGAAAAGGCGGATGCTTCACTTTAGATATATGTTGATTTTTAGAGTCTGAGCAAACCATCTCTTTACTCTAGCAGGCAATTAGAAATAGAGATCTGGAGCCTGTGGGAAGGGCTGAATCAAGAAACATAGATTCCTGAGTCAATTCACACAGCAGTGGTGGGAAGTGGTAGTGTCACTCAGGGAGAGAATACATTGGGATGAAGGTAGCTTATTCAGAGGAAGAATTGACAGTAAAATATCCAGCAGTGTTCAAGAGGTGGCTTATAAAGAGAAGCCAGAGAATTAATTCATTTTCATTTGCTATATATTCAGAGAGCTCCCTCTGTGTTTCAGGTACTATGTGCTTCTGGGGGCAGAGAAAGGGGTATGAAATGGGCCAATATTTAGGTGCTCATGGTCTAATAAAAGAGACTTGTATATGAGAAGATGATTGCAATTATGCGACATGAGAGCTCTAACAGAGGATGTGAAGACACGGGGAGAGAACACCATGTGATGACAGGGGCAGGGACTGATGTGATGCAGCCACAAGCCCAGGAACGCGAGGACTGAGCCACCACCAGAAGCTGGGGAGAGGCGAGGAAGGAGACTGAGTCTCAGAGTGAGCATGGCCCTGCCGACTCCTTGATTTGGGGCTTCTGGTCTCCAGATCTATGAGGGAGTAAATTTATGTTGTTTTAAGCCACCCAGTTTGTGGCTCTTGTTTCAGCAGCCCTAGGAAACTAAGATACTTGGGTACAAGAACCCAGGTCTGGCTGTAGGTTCCCACATACCAGGAAAGCCTTTCAGGGGAATTGCCCAAGCAGGGGAAGAAGGCAGGATTACGGTCTCGCCCTACTTCTCAGGTGCCGCCATGCAGAGTGGGACCCCACACAGTAGGACTGATCAGATGTGGAGCCATTTTGTTGTACCCCTCCCAGTCTGCTGAGGCTGAGGAAATGGCTATAGAGCCACCCTGACCGCCAAGTTTCTCCGCTTCTCTGTGTTTTCCCCTAACAAACTAGGGTTGTTTTATTTCTAAGTACAAAAAAGGAGGAAGAATGTGAGATAGAAAAAATTTTAAAAACAATTCAGAAGCCACCTAGTCTAAACTCTTCAGGTGCATCAATCTCTCTCCAGGAAGCTGAACAGAAGGTCAAACAGTCTCTGGTTGAAGAAAACAAGTGGCAGATGCTCTGTTCTTACATAGTAACCCTGGCCATTGTTTAACAGCCAACTTCTTGGGAATGATTTCTTCATATAAAGACAAAAGCCACCTCCCTGTACCTCGCCTCCACGGGCCCCTCCCTTCCCCCTTCTGAAAAGTTACTGGACAAGTCCATGTAATGGTTTGCAAATATTCAAAGACAGTCACCACATATAACCCTTTTGAGGGCAAATCCTCCCAGGTTTTCCGTGAGGACGTGTGTCGTGCAGGGAGGCCTGCGGGGTCTCTGCTCCCGCTCTCCACACAAGAACGCAGGATATGGTGAGGCCAAAAAGGAACACCCACGGAGCCATAGGTAGGGGAGTCATACCACTACGGTCTCACTGGAGGCTGGGTTCACTGGACGTGCGACCTGCTGTCCGTTTTGTCTGCAACCCACCGACGACTCTCTTTCACTCTCCTCCACTCTCCTCGGCTCTCCTTTGTAGCCGCAGCAGTTATATTAGTGGCTAATGGCTCGATGGCTACAGCTGACGGCCAACCAGCCCCAGCTGATGGCCATCTACTACCCGAGCCAGCACCCCTCCACGTGAGGCCGAGAGCCTGTAAACTACCCTCTGGGGCTCTGCCCCCACAACATGAATTCTAGACTTTCCTTCACCCCCACTAGCCTCTTCCTTCTAGAAAAACGGTCACAGATCCTGATATATAATGTTCTTATGAAAAAAGACTAGTAATTCTGCTCTGTGAAGGATGTATGTGGAGTACTCAGTCTCTCCTGGGCATTATCTTTTAAAAGAAATAATACAAGTAAAAACCTCCCTTGGATCAGTATATTTGTTCAGTTTTTTTCAAGAGGGTCCCATCAGACAGGAAATGTAGAACTTGCATAGACGCTCACATCATCTGTCTACAAAGGAGGACAGCTGTCTGATAGTGCAATAGTCTGCTTCTCAGGAGGAGTGCAATTTCCTCCCAGATCCCAAATCCCATTCCCTGTTTACAGGACTTTGTGACCCTTTGGTTGGGGGTGTGGAGTGGGTGGCGGTGCTCAAGGCTCCAGTTGTACCTGCTTACCTTTGTTTGTGGGCACAGAAAGCTAGTGGCGGGAAAAGAGAGTTGAGGTACAGAGACGAGTGGCTGAAGTCCTGAGCTTACTTGGCGTGGTGTCTTGGATGTCTTGTTCATGTGGCTGGAGGGGTCACAAGGGCCTGGAACAGAAGCCTTCACATTGGACCTACCAGAGAAGACCAGCTCAGTCCTACACATTTCAGGCCAAGGTTCTTCTTGCTGGATGGTGTATCTTCAAGAAAGGGATTGTTTCTTTATAATTAGAGGGGGGAATACAGAAGGCTATGATTCCAGTATCTGGTGGGAGGAAGCAAAAGGCAGCCTCCTTTCTCAGGGCAAAGGAGTTTCCTCATGGTCCAGGAGAACTCACCAGAGAACCTCACTGTGGCCTAAAACACAATCACATTTGAATCAAGACTATGGCCTTGTCTCCTGTATGTCTATGTCCTGGGACCTTTGTGGAAGGGTAGCTAGGGAGGGAAGATTCGGGTTTCAAGATCCCAGGTCCTCTCCTACCACAGTATCACCCACCAGCCATGGAAATAACCTCAAGACTCTAAGACATTCATGGAACCATGTAAAAATGTATAGTTAACCAATTAGAAATGGGGAACTCAAGAAGGAGATTGTCATCAATGGAGCTGACTCTTTGGGGCTTACTATTTAAAGCTTCCTGATTTCAGGTGTCCCAGGCTTAAGACATGAGGTAGGACCAGGCAATGGGCAGTGGCTCTAAAGGGCATGCCGGGCAAGGTAGACCTGATACCAAAAAGGATCTGAGAATGTTGGAGGAGGTCACGGAGAGGTCATGCCTGCCTGTTGATCTGCCAACTGGACCCAGGCAATCAGAGGCTACTCACCCCCTCCCTTGACCTTGGAATGTTTGTTCCACCCACCATTCCCATTGCCAAAGCCGTTTCAAGGACTCGGCCTTGAGAGAGCAATGTGCTATTGAGACCATCTGAACTGAATACGCGACTGAACCCAAGCCTCTACATACACTTGAGATTTTGGCAGGCAAGTGTGGAGGTCTACTTGTCTTGTGGCCACCCAAGGAAAGCCTCATATGTGAGTTCCCTTGCTTATTGCACCTACCACCTACCAATGTGTAATGGCCTGCCTTTTTCTTCTGTCACTCCTTGCCCTCCAAGTACAGGGGCCAACTTGTGAGCCAACAGAGAGAACAAAAGAATAACTCAAGGATAGGAGCAGGAAGAATAGGCGCAGCATAGAAGCAATAAACATCAACTAATAAATGAATTAAAATCAGAAAAATAAATGTTAAACCCAAGAGCTGATTCCTTAAAGAGACTAATAAAATGGGCAAACTCTTAGCCAAAACCAAGCAAATAAATTTCACTGTCATAATTTAAAAAGGGGATATACCCCAGATACAAAGGAGATTGAAAATATTTTTACAAACTAGCTGTTAAAACTCTATACTAATTATTTTGAAGTCTGAATAAAATGGATGGTTTTCAATAACAACATATTGAAATTCATTAACCAAGTAAAAAAACTGAAGCAGAAATTGAAAATACTGTCAAAAAAATTCTCTAAATAAAAATCAGGCCAAGAAAATATATAAGTAGTATAGTTAATGGTACTATAGTTCAAGCAATAGAACTGTCTATAGTTTAATAATAATATTGTACAAAAATAAAATAAACACCAATCAAAACTGAAATGAATATTTTTAACACATGAGAGAAACACAGACTTGCTATACTTACTACATAAAAATAAAACTAATAACTAAAATTAATTTTAAAAATGTATTTTACTATTGATATATAGGCCAAGAAGATGGATATAAATTGTAATATGTTTATATGAAAACATTCAAGCTCACTAATAATCAGATAAGAACAATGAGCTCTTATTTTTGTATTATCAATTATAATTTTTAATTAAAATGTCCAAAATCTGTATGAGGAAACATTTGTAGCTTGCTGGTGTGTGAGCAAAAATAGTTTAATCTTTCTGGAAGGCAGCTAGGCAATTCATATCCAAAAGCCCTACAATTTTACATTTCCAGCAATTTATCTTCCAGAAATGCATTATAAGGATAGACATTAGCTAAGCATAAAGATTTAAATTCAAGGATGTTTGTTATACAAGGATGCATTGTTTATAGTAACAAAATATTATATATATATATATGAATTATAATACAACCTTATAACTCAGCCAACAAAAAACTTCTGTTTAGGAATAATTTCTATCATGAAAATAATAAGTTACAAAGCAGCATGTCCAGTATGATTTTGATTTTTAGTGGGGTTTTTTTGTATTTTTTAAATTAGCTTTAGTTGTAGAAAACAACATAATGATTAGACATTTATGCCCCTCACAAAGTGATAACCTCCCTTCCAGTCTACCATCCCTCTGACATCATATATTGCTGTTACTATATCATTGACTATATTCCCTATGCTATACTTTACATCCTGCAACTATATATATATATATATATATATATATATACACACATATATAAAATATATGTATTTATATATGACGTCTGACAATTAAGTTCGCAAACTTGTTGCAATGATGTTGCTAAGCTTTTTTTGATATCAGAGGGATTATTCATTATGAATTTGTACCAACTGGACAAACAGTTAACCAAGTTTACTATTTGGAAGTGCTGAAAAGGCTGCGTGAAAAAGTTAGACAACCTGAACTTTTCACCAACAATTCATGGCTCTTGCATCACAACAATGCACCAGCTCACACAGCACTGTCTGTGAGGGAGTTTTTTGCCAGTAAACATATAACTGTATTGAAACACCCTCCTTACTCACCTGATCTGGCCACCAATGACTTCTTTCTTAACTCAAAGGTAAAGGACATATGGAAAGGAAGACATTTTGATGACATTCAGGACATCAAGGGTAATACGACGACAGCTCTGTTGACCACTCAAGAAAAAGAGTTCCAAAATTGCTTTGAAGGGTAGACTAAGCACTAGTATTGGTGCATAGCTTTCCAAGAGGAGTACTTCAAAGAGACCATAGTGATATTCAGCAATGAAGTATGTAGCATTTTTTCTAGGATGAGTTCATGAACTTAATTGTCTGACCTCATATATTTTATATATATATATATATATATATATATATATATATATATATATATATATATATATATGTGTGTGTGTGTGTGTGTGTATATACGTGTGTGTGTGTGTGTATGGAGAGTGCCAAAAAAATGTATACAAGTGGACACTTTGGTCAATATTGCTCAAGCGGTAGTTCGCCGTAATCAAAAGTGTCTGGACACTGATGGTAACCACTTTGAGCACCTCTTATAATCGCAGAAGTCAAATGTGACTTGCATTCATTTTTCGTCATCGGTATATATTATTATAATTTTAATACAGTTTTCATTTCTTAAAATGTGTACACATTTTTTTTGGCTATATATATATTTAGTTATAATTGACATTCAATATCAGTTTCAATTTTCAGGTTTTGAAAGAGGAAAAAAGAATATGAGAGAGAAAATAGAAATAAAAAGAAAGTACTAGACAGCTGTAAAATAATTATACTTCTCTATGTGGTGAGATATGGACAATTTTGAATTTTCTTCTTTTTGCTTCTACTTTTTTTCAAAAATTTCCCCAGAATGTACATGTGTTACTTTTCTAATGAAAAGAATAACAGTTTTTTTAAAAAATATATGGGCTACACCACCAAATCATTACAAGGAATCTTAGAGGGACTTCTTTAAGATGGGAGGGGGGTTAAGGATGGATGAAAGGGGAAAGGATTAAGAAGTACAAATTGGTTGTTATACAGCAGTCACGGGGATGTGGGGTACAGCATAAGAAATGTACTCAATAATATTTTAATAACTACGTATGATGTCAGGTAGGTACTAGATCTATCAGGGTGATACATGGGAGTGAGGTGAAAAAAGTGAAGGCATTAAGAAATACGAAGTGGTAGTTAATACAATATAGGGAATACAACCAAAAATGTTGTAAAGATCACGTAAGGTACCAGATGGGCACTGGACTCATCAGGGGGATCATGTCATAGACTGTGTAGATGCCTGACCAATGCGCTATACACCTGAAGAGCTGAAGTAGAATATTGAACGTCAACTATGACTAAATATATAGGTATGTATAGTCACGGGATGTGGAGTACAGCATAGGGAAGATAGTCGATGGTGTTGTAACAGCTACATAAGATGTCAGAGGGGTAGTAGCTTGGGGGGTGCGTTATCGATTTATGAGGGGTTTAAATGTCTAACTATTACGTTGCCTTGTACACCTGAAACTAATAAATATATATATATTGGTTAGCATGTGCTACAGGAAATAGCTGATTTTCAGCACCTACAATTAAGAGTTTTCCAGTGTAATATTCTGTTCAATAGAGTAAAGGAAATTTTCTTCTCTCATGCGCAGAGATCAGTGATAGGCAAGAACCTCCCTTAGCTTTCATTTTATTTAAGGGCTCCATGTCTTTACCCTGCCACCTCCCCCCTATTTTTTATGAGATCTGGGAACTATAAAAAAGTGCCAAATAAAATGCAAGCTTTTCAATTGTCTTATTTTCCTGGGTTGTAAGAAGTCTTCTGGTTAAACTAAAATCCAATCTACTGTCAGATGTTTCAGTTAATAAAACCGAGTTATATCACATATAGTAATTAAAACTAAATAAATGCAGAATGGCTATCATCAACAAGACAAATAGTAACAAGTGTTGGAGAGGCTGTGGAGAAAAAGGAACCCTCATACACTGTTGGTGGGAATGCAGACTGGTGCAGCCGTTATGGAAGGCAGTGTGGAGGTTCCTCAAAAAATTACGAATAGAATTACCATATGACCCAGCAATCCCTCTCCTGGGTATCTACCCCAAAAAATCTGAAAACATTTAGAGATAAAGACACGTGTGCTCCAATGTTCATTGCAGCTTTGTTTATGGTGGCCAAGACATGGAAACAACCAAAATGTCCTTCGATAGATGAATGGATGAAGAAGTTGTGTTATATATACATAATGGAATACTATTCGGCGGTAAGAAAAGATGATATAGGAACATTTGTGACAACATGGATGGATCTTGAGAGTGTAATGCTGAGCGAAATAAGACAGACAGAAAAAGCAGAGAACCATGTGATTTCACTGATATGTGGTATATAAACCAAAAGCAACAAAAGAACAAGACAAACAAATGAGAAACAGCAACTCATAGACACAGACAATGGTTTGGTGGTTGCCACAGGGTAAGGGGGGTGGGGGGTGGGGGGTGGGAGATGAGGGTAAGGGGGATCGAATATATGGTGATGGAAGGAAAACTGACTCTGGGTGATGAACACACAATGGGATTTATAGATGATGTAATACAGAATTGTACACCTGAAATCTATGTAATTTTACTAACAATTGTCACCCCAATAAATTTAATAAAATTTAAAAAAAAAAACACACACAAAAAAAACCACTAAATAAATGTAGGATTTCTCCCAAGCTACAGAGAAAGGCTGAGCTTAAAGAGTTACTTTGGTACTTATCACTCAGAAATCTCCTCTAAAGTTGGAACTCAGAGGGAAATATGTGTCAGTGTCTAATGGTTAAACTCACTTTCTCTCCTGTCGGAAGTCCCTAGAGAAGCAGAAATAAAGGGAAATGGAAAAACGACGACAGTGTTACAAAAATTAGACCTGGAAGAAAAATGATTATGATTATTTAATCCTTAAAACAGAAGGATCATCTACACATGACTGTTTTCAAATACTTGAAGAATTATGATGAAGAGCAAATGGAATTTTAAGAGATGTTAAGATAGAAGAAAACTTTGTGGCAGCTTAATTAAGGTTTATGGAATACTAGTGTATGTTACTGATGGATGTATTCATGCTTCTCTCTTTTGGGAATTCTAAGTGTAAGACAGAAAAGTATCTGCTGGAGGTCATCCCTGATGGTGGAAAAGGATAGTAAGGAGAATTACAATGACTCACCCCCAAAGCTGACCTGTACGGCCCGTGGCCCACCTCCGTTTCTCTGATGAGTTTACTTGCGCTGAGTGGCTGGGGTTTGTCTGCAGGTAGACAGGTGTGTACATGGAGGTCATGGCGGTCTTAAGGAGCCAGAAGGCCACAAAAATGTTGAACCATTTTGCGAACGTCTTGGGATTAGCAAAAACTCTTCAACTATTTTTCAAGTGTTTTCAGATCTGCTAAAATCCGACTGTGGTTTGCCCCTGAGAACTTTCTCATCTAAATGTTTTATGTTTGTTTATTTTAAGACATACAGGTCTAGTGTTTCTGGGTCCATTTACACTTAGCTTGCTAGATGGGTTTGTAAACCTGTTCATTGTCCAAGATGCCTTATGGGATTCAAGGGAAGTTGCCTCTCTATTGAGGAGTTGCATTTGGCCGGCGTGAAACAGAAGCAGACTGCAGAAAAACCTTTGGTTCAGCTCTCTCTCTTCATGACCCAAGAAACTGGAGCAGAGTCTGAGTTTGACAATCCTCCAATGGTTCTTAAATTGCATTTGTGTTTAGGTATCAATGTTTCCGTCTCATTGTCTGGGCTGAAGCTAGTAGGTTGCCTGAACATGGGAGAGAGTGTTAGAACCAGAACTGATGTCAGATAAATGGTCCTGTGGAATGAAGCTTTGCTAGGAAACATGCAGAAGTCAAAAGTTCAGAACATAAGCATGAATAAGCCCTCATCTGTTGGATTTCTGATCTCATTTTTAATCCAATGCCAAGTTAAATGGCCTGTTTAACTCTGAAAATGTCAGTCATTCAACATTTATGCTTTTGTTCATGCTATGTGCACTGAACTGTGCTGGTTAGAAAGTTTATGGAACAGATATAATATATGATCCATGCAACTTTAGGAGGCAGAGTTTATAGGTGTGAAGCAATTAACATGCAATTAATTATGAATTGCGAGCTGTAGATGATAAGAATTCATGGGAGAGAAGGATCTGGTTAAAGATCTGGTTAAATATAAGGTGCCATAAAATGGTCTTTAGTAGAATGTATATAAGAAGGGGAGGTGGGAGAGAGAGAGAAAGAGAGAGAGGTGTCTAAGCAGGAAGAACATTAGAAGAACATTATTTATAGATTTATAGGCTTGCGATGGAATGTGGCATGGCCTATGTTACAACGAAGTCTATACCAGTTTTAGTGGAGTGGAAGATTTTTATTTTTATACTTGGGAGCAGTGGAAAATAAGATTAGAAGAGCTTATTGGAGGAAGGCCTTCACAGCCAGGCAAGTGTATTTATCCTTGACGCAGAAAGCCCTAGAACACTATTGTTGGTGTTAAAGCATTAAGCATGGAAAAAGCAGTGTTAAAGCAAAATTAATATGGAGGCAGTGTGTAGGGTGAACTACAGAGGAACTAAGCCACAGTCAGGGAACCCAGCTGTATAGTTGTTGGAATGATCTAGGTACAAAACATGTATACAAATGGTTGGTAATCTCATCTCGAATAATTCCTTGGGGTGTTTTTGTTGGCTTGTGCATGAGACAATAATCATCTGATATTAGCAGTATCATATCATTCAACATAATAACTAAAAGTCCAGAAGTATATAGGCTTCAGGTGTGGCTTGATCCAGCAGTTCAATGACATCACCTAGATCCCAGTTTTTATTTCTTTCCTCTCTGCTTTTTACCATGTCAGCTTCCCCCAAAGGCTGGCTCCTCAGGAGAGCAGTGGATTGCAACTCCTTTGGGGAGGGGAAAAAAAGAAAAAAAGAACTTTCTCAGAAATCCCTAGCAAATATCTCCTCTCAGTTCCTTGGCCTAAAATAAAATGCTCATCACTGAACCAAATACAGCAGCAAGGCAATAGGATGAGGGAACTGTATCAAGCCAATTAGAGTCTACCTTAGAGCTAAGGAAGGGGATCAATCTTACCAAAGTCATATCGCTTTCAAATTTGAGGTCCCAATAGTACGGGCAAAGGAGGTAATAGATATGGGAAGGCAACCAACAACTGTCCACGACAACGTCACTTGAGTGTTGTGATTGCCTCCTCCTGCTAGGCTGTTGCTCCCAGAGGCACAGAGGCCATCTGCAGCTAGGACCAGGGGGATGACTACCCAGGATGGCTCTGCCCCACAGAGCAGCCAGGTATCTTAGGTAGCAAATAAGGGAGAAGGCCAGCACTGAGCCCAGGCAGAGGCCCTGCCTTTATAGCCCCTGCTGGTTGGGGAGGAGTGGACACAATGGAATCCAAAAATAACCACAGGCACATATGTGGAGTTGCTTTTCACTGATCCAAGGGAAGAGTTGCGGAGATCACCAGAGGCCCTGATAAGTAGGTCATCACGGACATGGGGCAAATAAAATTGACCATAAAATTGCAGATCTTAGGACGAAGGAGGAATAAAATTCTCCACCTTGCCAGCAATACTTATTTTGGTGCTACACAAGACTTTCCTAATAGTCCTGACAGTAACTGGGGTGTCCCTCACGCCCAGCCTCAGACTGCTAGACCTCTTTCTCAGGCTGTGACCAATGCCCCAGGAGATTGTTTCTGGCTTAGTCCCTTACCAGATACTTCCTCTCATTGAAACTCATCTACCACATCTCCCTGTAGAGACAGAGTCCCAGAGAGCAGTTTCCAAGCTCAGCCTCATGTGGAAAGGTACTGGCTTGGGTAGTAGATGGCCATCAGCTGTGACTAGCTGGCTATCATCTGTTACCGATCAGCCATTAGCCATGAATATAACTGCCATGGCTACACTAGTGGGATGGTTGGTTGGCAGAGAAGCAGACGGCGGATTGCGCATCGTGTGGAGCCTGCTTCCTGTGTCTCCAACCCAGCCGCCAGTGAGACTGTAGTGGTATGAACCCCCCATCCATGGCTCCATTGGTGTTCCTTTTTGGCCTCACTATATCCTGCGTTCTTGTGTGGAGAGCAGGACCAGAGACCCTGCATTACACTGCCCATTAACAGAGTCTCCGAAGCTCTTCCTGAAGCCTATCCCCACCCACATGGCATGGCTCTTTTTGGAGAACTTCATGCCATCTGCCAATTTAAAGATTTCAAAGTGCCTGTTTTTCAGGATCATTTATTTTGGGGGGAGAAATAAACAAGACCTGTGCCCATACCCGACTCTGGGGAGAATCTCTCTTTTTCCACCCGCTGGGCATCAAAGCCAATCTTTGGTGACTTATAGCTGTTCTCCGTCTGGTGTTATATTCAGCCCTTCTGATGACCTTGCACCTGGAGGTGTCACAAATGCTGCTTTTGTTTGTAGGTGCAGCAGTCACAGGGCAGCCAATATAAAATAAGACAGGTGTTTGCATCATAAAACAAATCAATGGCCTCAGGGGAACTTGGTGGCCTCGCCCCCTCCCCCTTTATTTCTGATTTCTTCACATGCTGGGCCCCACCAGGCATCATGCACTCCACCAGGGGGACAGCTGGCTGAGCAATACCAGAGAGCCTTCAGCTGGATGCTTATTTTATGATGACTCAACAGCTCAGCAATAAATAATGAAAAAAAATCAACTTTAGCCACTCTTCCCAAATGCTCTCCAGCCTGTGAGTAGTCTGCAGTTTTCATCTGAGTGTGTAGATCCCAAGGCAGGCTTTTCCTGCAAATGCCCCAACAGCAATTAAAGGCTAAATAGGGTTGACAGATGCTGGGAATATGCAAGCCAGCCAGAGAAACACTAATCTAACCAGATGTGTGGGCGGAATGAGAGCAATCTTAGCATCTGTAAAACTGAATAGATTAAGATCTAAAATTGGGGGCAGGTCAGGAAGGGGGGGGTGGAAGAAGGTGGGAAGAGGCTGTTTTGCAAGGTGTCAGCTTCATCACCAAGTATTTGCCAATGTCAAGGAAGACAGAAAGCAAGTGTGAACTATGCTCAGAAAAACAGCATCTTATTTCCAGCTTTGTTCCGAGTACTTCTGTCACTCGAGGAGGTGGTGCTTCGCCTGAGAAGAATCCGCTATGGTTACTCATAACTGACAGCCTAAAGCTTATATCCTGCTGAGAGCTGAGATACAGCCTGACCCAAATACATTCATTTGCTTACTTATTATTACTGTCGATGGAAACACTGATAAAAGTATCCATCCTCCCTAGTCACAAAGAAATTAATGCAAAATAAGACAATCATATACCATATTTCACCTGCTATGGAAACTACCTCTTTTTTAATGGTACGATTCAATGCCACAAAGGATATGGTATCAACTGATACAGTCTCTGAAAGACAATTTAGCAATATTTACCAAGAGTTTTAAAAATATACTTTGTGGCCTAATAATTAAAATTTCAGACACCACCCTATAAAAATAATCAAAGATGTCAAGCATAGTAATATGACAAAAATGAACCCCCCAAAAAATCAATCTAAATTCCCCAAAAAGCAGAATAATTAAATCTATGGTACCTCCATATATTAGAATATTATGTATCCAGTAAACATTCTGTTTTCATATGGCCTTACAAATGTTTACTAAGTAGTAGTGATTGAATAAAGTAACTGAATATACACCACAAAGTGCCACAAATTAAGAAGTCCAGTGTGTATTTATGAGTGTATGTGTATCTATCCTTTTCAAAGAAAAAAGACATTTTCTTTAAGCAGGTCCTCATTTTCCTACATTTCGTGAAATAAATATTTCTTAAAAGAAAAAAATTATAATTTTTAAGATGTCCTTTCCTTATTTTCTTTGAACAGCAAAGATGTACTGAGCCAATAACTTAAGTTCCCTTGAAATTATTTATTCCATCCATCAAAACAAACCTGAATATGTTCTGTCCCGAGGTTTTCCTCTTGGAGATTACAAACTGAGGGTGTCCGGAGTGTGGGATCACCTCTGTGCCCAACTGGCCAGGTCCTGGCCGCCTCTCCTCCCAGCTGTGGCCACTGAGGAACAAGCACATGTGAGGAAAATGACCCCTAGACTGAGGGCTGTACTGGATTCAGAGGGGAGCATTTGAAACACTTCTTTTCCGATGCCCTGCATCTCAGCATCTCTCTGGACCCATAAGCAAACCTCAGTGTCTCAGAACTGACAGCTGGATTTTTGCTTCATTCTGGAGACCCACTGCCATCCTGTGTCCCATCTGTGACCCTGTGCACTGGAGCCAGTCCTTGCATTTGCCCCTCTCCAGAGACATGAGTCCCACCTAATTCTTGCTGGGCCCTGGCTCATGATCCATTTACTGAGCTGACTCCCTGCCCCTAATTGTCCGCCCAGATCTGCAAGGATCTCTGCTCCCCCCATCCCCCCACCCCCCGTCTCTCCCAGGAGTCGTTAAGGCTGCCTTCTGCTGAAGCCACCCCAGTTGATAAAATGTTCATTCTTTCTGTGGTTTCTATCCCGCCCCTTGCCCGGCTGGACTTACTTTAGGGGTCTCTAGTAGGGGAGGAAGCCCTTGGACTGCCCTGGCTGGCTGTGGTTCTGTCTCAGCCCTTCCCAGTCTGCATACGGCACGGCAGGCAAGCAGACAAGGGTGGCATTTTCTTAAATCATGATACTCCTTGCCATTACCCAAGTCAATTCTAGAAGTGAGTCCATTCTAAGTACACTTACACCTTTTTTATAAAAGGTATCCTTTATTCGTTCATTAGTACAGCTTATTAGACACTTAGTCAAACCTCCACGTCAGATTTTCCTGAAATAAATTGTCTGAGTTTCCCAAATATATTTTATAAGAAATAAGCCGGATTCAGATCAATTGTGTCTCTGTCTTTGGATGAAAGATATGGGGACACGATGCTTTCCGTCCATGGTATTGAAATTACACAAGGAGGCGCTGTCTGAAGGTGGTATATGGTGTGTTCTTTGTTCGAGGTGTCCAGGCATACGCCGTGGGCACACAACAAGGGGATGCCAGCTACACAATATTGAACTGGAGGGGGAGTTAGACAAGCGTTTCCCTGAGATTCTGTGATTCCCTAGTCAGGATTCAACCTTCATGTAGATTTTAGGTTGTGAACCTCCTCCAGAACCTGTATCAATAATAACACTGAACGATCCTTACTGAGTACCACCTATGGACCAAACACCATGGCAAGGAAGTAGGTATACAGGAAACGATCATTAGAGCGACTGCTGACCTTAGCCTGCACGAGAAATACGCTGGGTCAACAGGGCAATGTTAGCTCTTCCCTCTTTTTAATGTTCACCTTAAAAACTGGGATGAATTGCTCTTGGATGAATAATGAGAAGGGCCAAGGTAAAAAGAACACTGTGTTTTACTCAGTTCTTACTACGAGCAGGACCTGGGCTGGGTATTTTATACATCTTATCACTACAGTCCCCTCTTCCCAAGGCTCCTCAGCCTGTAGATGAGTGGGTGGCATTGACAGGAATGCCTGAGTGTCCCTGGTGCTTAGGTATTCCCTCTCCACATGAGAATTCTAGTCTCTTACACATAGCCCTCTAACTCAAGAATTTCTGAGAGTCTTCAAAGAGCCTGTTCCCTCGTGCCACAGCCCAGTCCTGCTTGAGTTTCTATTGTCATCTGCACCTCCAGTCTCTTCCCCTCCCTCGTAATGGCTCCTGCTTCCCTAACTGCCCCCGTAAGACTGGCTTCTGTCACTCTACCCAGCCCACCACTACCACCACCCAAGGGCAGCTGCCCATGGTTCTGGCAGTATGCACAGGTTTGGACTGCTGTACACGACTCCGGAAGGCAAGGGGAGTGCTTCAACCCTATGCCTAGATAGGGGACCCACTGCAGAGATGCTTGTCCCATAAAATGTTTACAGTGTCTCAGTTCACACACACAGCGTTTTGTCTCCATGAGAGGTGGACATGCTACCAAAGTATCTGGCTTGAGATAGTTTTAACAGTAGCATGCTGGTAAACCAGTTCTCAAAATGGAAAACAAGCAACAACAACACAAAACTTGATTTGTGATGTTTACCCACTTTTACAGTGTAAAGGTTCCCACAGCTTCAAGCTACCTGATGTCTCTGAACACAAAGTTGGGCTCCTTTGTGCACAATAGGCTCCTGGGAGCCGATGGGGGCCACTCTAGCACTTCTGATGGCCATGATGGACCAGGGATCACCACCACTGTTAGCGACAGCCTGCACATCAGGAGTCTCATGCTCTGTGCCGACATGTTGTTCCCTTGTGGAGAGTTCTCTTCTGTGGCCCTGCCTGCTGTCTACTGCCTCCTGCGCTCACACCCTGAAAACATATCAGACTTAATTTTGTAACCTGAACATCAACTGTGGACAAATTTAAGTTTAAATGTGTCTCCTCCTACACCCACTCAACCATTGTGCCCCTCAACTCCCATTTGGTAAGATAAACAAGCAGGCTTTCAATATCGAGAAACAGACACCCAAGAAAACAAAAAATCGTCTGCCCCACTCAACTTCCTCTATGAGGCTAGTTCTTCGTTCTATGGATGAAACCTAACTTCCCATGACTTGTCTGGTCACTTTCAGGCTGTGGGAAAAAACAAAACCTTCAAGTGATCTCTGATCACAGTAGATAGTCCTCGTGTTGGTAACTAATGTCTCCAGTTCTATATAATGATTAAAATTTCATCTAAAGAGAAGTCCTCTCCCTCCCCCCAGCCTGACTGACTCTGTTACAGGCTTTAAGGGCAGAGGAGGGGGCATGGTGGCCTTCTTCTCTGTTCTCTTAATCCTTTCTCCCAGTAGGGTGATCTATCTCGACTCCTCCAAGCTTGAAGCAGGGGCAGGAGAGCTAATGGCCAGTGAAAGCTCTTTTGTAACTGGCACCAATTAGTCTGCTATCACTCTTATGGCCATGGCAGGTGTTTGAAACAGCCTCTTTGTCTCCTACTGTTCTTTGTGGGTTCATTGGTTACAACCCAGCTACCCTACAGATTCTCTGGTACAGGTAAATGTCCTTCAGCTGGTCACTGGATGGATATTTGATGATGTATCCAGTCTCCTTCTGAGACCCACTGTCCTCTCCGAATGTCCCCCTTGGTTACAGCTTAAAACTTTCCCAGGATCCAGCCCAGCAGAAACTGTATTTCAAGTCATTTTCTTGCTCACAACACCTACAAAGTAGGTGGCAGTATTGCCATTTGAACAAAGTAGGAAGCCCAGGCTAACAATAGCAACTCCATTTTTTGAGCACCTACTGTGCACCAAGCACCAGGCCAGGATATGTACAGGCATTAATATATTTTTTATACACAGCTGACACATGGGGCCATGGCAGTTTTTACACCCATTTTAAAAATAAAGAAATGGAAACTAGGAGACTCGAAGTTATTAGCCCAGGATCAATTGAAGCCTTCTGATTCCTGGGGCTCTTATTCCAGACTTCTTGATTTCCTCGTTTGGCAGAAAGGGAGGCACATGATCTCTGCCTTACTAAAGTAAAAAAGACTTTAGTTAAAGACAATGGAATTGTTATTTTGGTTTATAGTTCGCCTATTTATGCAAGGAGAAAGAAGTAAACAACAACTAAATTCTCAGGGATCTAGTAAACCTTTATCCCCAAATTATTGTCCATTCAGATTTTTAGGGGATTTTTACTTTTTAGAGTAAAGCCCATCTTAACACTAAATATATCGTGCAAACCAGATTTAAATTCTCCTTAAATAGATGTAGTAATGATGTGGCAATATCTAACCATCAAAGATGTTTGGACTGAAATCCTCCACCTGACATTAGAACTTGGGGGACCCCAGTCGCTCTGAGCTCCCTGAGGACTGGAAGCCCCCCCCACCATTGTCAGCACCTGGCGTTGTGCCTGGTATACAGTAAGTGCCTAATTCATACCTGTTGAATGCATGTGGAAAGAACTAGACCCAGCACTTGGAGTAATTTCTCAGTTCTCCTCTCCACTACTTCTGAGAGAGAAGGTCAATGTCAGGCTTGTGACCAATAACAGCCAATGTCTCCTGGCTTTTCCCTTGGGCCAGGACTCATTTACATCTTGTTTTTTAAAATCCTCACAACATACTGAAAAAAAAAAAAGTTCTTACGTGAGATGGCTAAAAATGGTAAAATTATTATAGTCTCCCTCAGAGATGTTTAATGAATTGTTTGAGGTCACGCAGGTAAATGTAGCTGACAGCCCCAGGTTCAAATCCTGGTCCCCAGCCTGGCGTTATAAGACCTGCCATAAACAATGGCAGCAGAAAGAGGCCTTGCCCCTCCCGGGTGGCAGTGAAAACATGTGGTTCTCCCCTTTAACAAGAATCAAGAATCTGTGGCACAACCATTCCTGGCCGTTTGTCAGAGCGCTTGCCAGATGCTCACTTAGGCTACTTGTTACGTGAGTGATTGTCGATGAGGCAGATGTGAAGGATGATTCCCTGCTGCCCTGAGGAACAGACGCGGGGACAGCCATCACTCCGGCTCACAGCACACACTGTGTGAAGGGCTGGACACAAAGCTGGCCCTGCAAAACATGACTCCCCCAAAATCTGATCTCAAGGAGGCCAAACAATCAGCTGGGGCTCACCTCCCCTCTGGGAATCACAACACTCCCCAAAGGGACTTTTTCTAACCTTAAGCCTCGATGGAGGCAATTAGCGGTTTCTTTGAGGTTATTTATGCTCACACTCTGCTATGAGAACTACATGCCATGTGTTAATTGTATAACGGATTTGTATAAAATATGTACATTTATATAATAAAAATATCACCTGAGCCCAAGAAGACATAATGAAGAAATGTAATGTGTAATGTGTAACGTAATGAGGAACCTGGAACAGAAAATGGGACCTTAGGTAAAAACCTAGAAAATCTAAATAACGTATGGACTTTAGTTAATAATAACGTATCAATATTGGTTCATTAACGCTAACAAATATATCACATTCATGTAAAATGCTAAAAATAGGAAAAACTGGACATGGGGTATATGGGAACTGTATATCCTTTTAATTTTTCTGTAAATCTGAAACTGTTCCAAGAAATAAAGTATATATGTAGTGTAGGGACAGAGCCCCAGAGAGCAGTTTCCAGGCTCTCGGCCTCACGTGGAAAGGTGCTCGCTCAGGTAGTAGATGGCCTTCGGCTGTAGCCAGTTAGCCAATTAGCCACTGATATAACTGCCGCAGCTGTGGTGGAGAGAGTCATTGGTCGGTTGGCAGAAAAACGGACAGCAGGTCGCACGTCGTGTGAATCCAGCCTCCAGTGAGACTACAGTGGTATGACTCCCCTACCTATGGCTCCGTGGGTGTTCTTTTTTGGCCTCACCATGTCCTGTGTTCTTATGTGGGGAGTGGGACCAGAGACCCCGCCGGATGCCCCGCATGACAAATGGCACAGCGAGGAGGGTATGGTGCCAGTCGAAACTCACCGAAGGATGGTTGAGCAGTTTATGCATACAAAAGTCGAGCTTCGGGAGGCCCACGAGGAGCGATGCAGGGAGCGGGAGGCACGGTCTGCCTGGGAGACTGAAGCCTCCAGATGGCACACCTCCCTCTTGGCCATGGAAGGCGTTGTCCTCCTTTTGTTGATCTGCTTCTGCTGTAGGCTCCGAGGATTATGGACATTATACACTGAGGCCACCACCCACTCAGACACCTGGCACAGCGAGCAGGATTCTGACCAAGTAGCAATGGAGTCTGACTCTGGGCAGGAGGACGTGTGGCCCCCACACATTGTATGGTGTCCGGTGGCCACTGTTCTCAGGAGTTTGGCCCCCAAGGAGGGGTGGGAGGACATGGACGGCTCTCCGGCCAGTGTGGAGAGGGCCCTGCAGGCTCTGGCTGAGCGGTTGCCGGAGGAGAAGGCTATAGCCGGCCGCATGGGCTGGATGTTCCTCACGGCCTTGAATCTCAACATGGAAAATGTGCTTAATGAAATGGCCCGGGTGCCGGACCAGGTGTCCCGGTTGGAAGCGCTGGAAGCCCGGGTCCGCCTGTTAGAACAGAGGCCCCACAGTGGAGACTCTGAGGCAGAGGCGGAGGAAGCGAGTGGAGACAATGTAGCTCCCAACCCCCAAGCCCAGCCAATCTTAAAGCAAAAGGTAAAACGTGAGCAACCTTTAGGCCCTGGGGGCATTGCTGCCGGCAACTCAGCTGTGACTGAGTTCACAACCTACACCCCATACACTCCCACTGAGCTGCAGGAGCTAGGGAGGCAGTACAAACAGCACCCTGGAGAGCCAGTCTCGGATTGGCTATTATGTTTATGGGATGAGGGAGCAGACAACATTCTCTGCTCCCCAGACGAGATGGAAAAGCTAGGCTTCGTGACAGTGCATCCAACCCTGAGACCAAGGTTACAAAACTGCCATAGGTTGGCCAACAACCAGGGTAACCATTCTCTAATGGAGTGGCTCACTGCTGCGGTACGCACAGTATGGGGACAGGCTGGTGAGCTGCCAGACACTGTGAGTCAATGGCAGTCATATACAGAACTTACACAAATAATCCGTGAAATGGGTATGAGACATGCTATTTTTAACCTCAACATACAGGGCCCAGATGACGAGCTTTTTACTGCCAGCATGAGAGATCTGGTTTTGGATACTGCACCTGCGAGTGCTTTTGGATCCTTGGTTGCCATTCTTACACCCTATGTGGGGCGACAGATCCATGAAGTTATAACTGCCATGACCACCCTAGGGGATGTTGAAAGCCGGAAGCAAAGGAAGTTAAGACAGAAGATCCGCGCAGTTGAGACCTGGAAGCCCAAATCAAAAGTAAAGGGGTGAGGTCACGGGCCTCAGAGAGTAACACATGCACAGATGTGGCGTGATCGCGTGGCAGCAGGGGTCGATCAGGAGAAAATAGACTGACAACCCAATCACTTGTGCTGGAACTTTGGAAACAGTTGCGTCCGGAACAACAATTCCGGAGAAGCATAAAGGAGGAGTCTGGGAAAGCGCGACCTGTGTCCCTCCAGGACTTCATGCAGCCGCTTGAGGCCGACTCCTTGCAGCTTGATTAGGGGTGGGACAAAGGTACACGGTCAGAGGGGACAAGCAGGGACAAGAGGCCCCACGAGGAACTGTCCATACATTGGTCCCCTTCTAATGTGCAGAGGGTTTTGGCCCTAGTTGACACTGGCGCCGACTGCAGTCTTGTTTATGGGAACCCAGAACTGTTCCCCGGACCAGCAGTCTGCATTGATGGCTACGGGGGAAAGACTGTGATGGTAAAAGCTGTTTCCTTACCACTGGGTATAGGAAGGCTTCCCCCTCGTGCCTACAAGGTTTCTGTCTCCCCCGTTCCGGAGTATATTCTAGGGGTGGACGTGCTACATGGCCTCAGCTTATAGATGTCGGTAGGAGAGTTCCCTCTCCGGATCCGGGTGGTGAAAGCGGTGACACGCGGGCATGCTCACCACCCTCCTCAAGTGTTGCCACAGCCCTGGCGCGTGGTTACAGTGCGACAGTACCGCCTGCCAGGAGGACAGGAGGAGATCGGTCGTACAACATTGGAATTGGAAAAGGCACATATAGTGAGGCCAACACACAGTCCCTTTAACTCCCCAGTATGGCCTGTCAAGAAGCCAGATGGGACCTGGCGAATGACTGGACTATAGGGAGTTAAATAAGGTGACGCCACCTTTGTAAGCAGCAGTACATTCAATACACGGTTTGGTGGATCGTCTGACTGTCCGCCGGGGAACATATCACTATGTAGTGGACTTGGCCAATGCTTTTTTCTCCATTGACATTGCACCCGAGTGTCAAGAGCAGTTTGCTTTTACGTGGGACGGGGGGCAGTGGACTTTTCAAGTTCTTCCGCAAGGATACTTGCACAGCCCCACTATCTGCCACGGGCTCGCAGCCCAGGATTTGGCACAGTGGGATCACCCATCCTCTGTGGCCTTGTTTCATTATGTTGATGATATTTTATTAACATCAGATTCTCTTTCTGATTTAGAGCAAGCAGCTCCCTCTCTTCTCCGCCACCTGAAGTCACGCGAATGAGGAAAGGGTCCAAGGCCCTGGCTTATCTGTCAAGTTTTTGGGTGTTGTGTGGTCAGGTAAGACAAAGGTCATACATGAGGTGATTATTGATAAAATACAAGCCTTTCCCCGGCCGACCAAGGTCTCCCAACTGCAGACGTATTTGGGTCTGCTAGGATATTGGCGGGCGTTTGTACCCCATTTAGCACAAATGGCAAGGCCCTTGTACAACATGATAAAAAGCGGGCCTCGTGGGATTGGACAGAGGCTATAGAGCAAGACTTCGTTGCCATGAAACGGGCAGTGCAGCAGGCACAGGCTCTGCAAGTAGTGGACCCCAGCCGCCCATTTGAACTTGATGTTCACGTAACCCAAGAGGGGTACGGATGGGGCCTCTGGCAATGGCAGGAGCATCTTTGGTTGCCAGTGGGATTTTGGTCCCAATTATGGAAAGGAGCGGAGGTCCGCTGCTCTCTAATAGAAAAACAGCTGGCTGCTGTGTATGCAGCCCTAGTGGCCACAGAAGCCATCACAGGAACGGCACGAGTGTTGGTTCGAACAACCTATCCCGTCCAGGGGTGGGTCCGTATGTGGACCTAGGGACCCAAAACAGGGGTGGCACAGACCGCCACCCTCGCCAAGTGGGGTGCCTACTTGGAGCAACATAGCACCCTTAGTTCAAGTCCTTTCAGCACAGAGATACAACAGGTCCTAGGGCCTGTGGAGCTTGTAGCTCAGGCTGAGCCAAGCGCTCTGCGTAGAGGGGAGGACTTGGAGCCCTCGCTCGACAAAGAAGGACAGTCCCCAGTACCTGAGGATGCCTGGTTTACCGATGGTTCTAGCCGAGGGGCTGCAGCTGTTTGGATGGCTATTGGTGTGCAGCCCAAAACAGACACCATTTGGTTTGATACTGGGACAGGCCAGAGTAGCCAGTGGGCTGAATTACGGGCTGTGTGGATGATAATCAGCCACGAGCCTGGGCCCCTAGTTATTTGCACTGACAGCTGGGCGGTGTTTCGGGGCCTAACGTTGTGGCTCCCTACATGGAAACACCAAAACTGGTTGGTAGGACACCATCCACTGTGGGGTCAGGCCATGTGGCAGGACCCTGGGACCTAGGGCAGAGAAAGGAGGTGACCTTAATGCATGTCACAGGTCACTCCCCCTTAGTGTCCCCAGGTAATGACGAAGCAGATGCCTTAGCATGGGTCCGATGGTTAGAACGGGCTCCTGCCACTGATGTGGCCCATTGGCTGCATAGGAAATTGCAGCATGCTGGAAGCCGAACCATGTGGCAGGTGAGCAGACGCTGGGGTCTGCCTTTGAAATGGCAGGAGATAGCAGATGCCTGCTATGACTGTGCCGTCTGTGCCCAGGACAGCCCCCAAAGGCAGAGGCTCCCCTGGGAGACAGCAGATTACACGAGGGTGCCCCTCACTCGCTGGCAAGTGGATTACACTGGACCCCTGCCTAAGGCCCGCAATGCGATATACGCATTTACAGCAGTGGACACTGCTACGGGGTTGATGTTTGCTTGGCCGTGTCCGGCTGCGGATCAGCGGCATACAGTGGTCGCTCTTACACGGCTGTGCGCCCTCTATGGACGCCCCCAAGTCATTGAAAGTGACAGGGGTACCCATTTTACGGGGCAAGAAGTGCAGCACTGGGCTGCCAGGATGGACATGCAATGGTTGTTTCACACCCCGTACAATCCACAAGCAGCTGGCATGATTGAACGTTATAATGGCCTTTTGAAGCAAGGTCTCCGGGTGTCAAAACACCCTCCCACGATGCGTGACTGGGCCTCGCGTTTATGGGACATCCTGAGAGTCCTGAATGAGAGACCACGGAAGGGAGGGCCCGCGCCAGTAGAAGCTCTGCTACATCGAACGGCCGCTCCCATTCAATTACAAGTTACCACCAGTGAGACTCTGTTAAAGCCAGGCTACGGCAGAAATGGGAACATTTTGCTGCCAGCACCCACATGCTTGAAAGCAGGGGAATGGCAGCAATGGACTTGGCCCTGGCAGGTCAAAAGGCCCCACTGTCGGTGGTTGGGCCTGAGAGCCCCATGGGGGGCCGGTTTGACTCATGATTTGCAAGTGATGCCAAGGGTGGTGGCTGAGTGGCCACCGCAAGTGACTGTAGTATACAGAGGTCCCGATAGTGGGATGATTTTGCGGGGAACCTATGTGCTCTCACTATGGCCTATTATGAGGTCCCCTGTTCTGTTACATGTTGAAACTATGCAAGGGACCCCAAGCACTGCCATAAAGGTCTGGTACCTCAAACCGGGAAAGGTGCCAGTGGCAGCGACCCTCCTTTCCCAGGACAAAAAGCTAGCATGTATCCTCCCAGATGGAAGGGATTTGCCATTGTTGGTTCCTAAGACTACCGTTTCTTTTCGTCCGTAGGTGTCAGTAGGCTAATATGGCACAGGGACCCTCGCGGAAGATGCTTGTCACATAGATTGTGAGGCGAGACCCTGTAGGGGTAGACTATAGTGGTATGACTCCCTTACCTATGACTCCGTGGGTGTTCCTTTTTGGCCTCACTGTGTCCTGTGTTCTTATGTGGGGAGCGGGACCAGAGACCCCACTGGACACCCCGCATGACATGTAGTTTATATGTACATGTAAGAAACAAAGCATACACACACATACACACACACACACAAGAGGTAGGAAAATTAAGTTTGCAAACTCATCCTAGAAAAAGTGCTGCATATCTCATTGCTGAATATCACTACGGTTACCTTCAAAATACTCCCCTTGGGAAGTTATGCACCAACGCCAGCACCTAGTCCACCCTTCAAAGCAATTTTGGAACTCTTTCTGGAATGGCCATCAAAGCTGTCATCATATTACCCTTGATGTCCTGAATGTCATCAAAATATCTTCCTTTCAATATTTCCTTTATCTTCAGGTAAAGAAAGAAGTCACTGGGGGCCAGACCAGGTGAGTAGGGAGGGTGTTCCAATACAGTTATTTGTTTACTGGCTAAAAGACTCCCTCACAGACAGTGCTGTGTGACCTGGTGCATTGTCGTGATGCAAGAGCCATGAATTGTTGGCGAAAAGTTCAGGTCGTCTAACTTTTTCATGCAGCCTTTTCAGCACTTCCAAATAGTAAACTTGGTTAACTGTTTGTACAGTTGGTACAAATTCATAATGAATAATCCCTCTAATATCAGAAAAAGTTAGCAACATCGTTGCAATAAGTTCGCGAACTTAATTGTCAGACCGTGTGTGTGTTAGATGGCTATAGATCAGGGGTGTCCAAACTTTTTTCAACGTCTATTACCAAGGGCCATATGCGGTAAAATACACAAACAGCCGGGCCACTTACTAGAGGTGAGGTACGTATTGCCTCACCTGGTTTATTTAACTAAATATATTTTTGGAATTTGCTGCGGGCCAATTAACAATGGATTGCGGACTGCAGTTGGCCCGCGGGCCGCAGTTTTGACACCCCAGCTATAGATAGATAGACAGACAGACAGAAAGATATAGGTAACCTCCAGAATTTTTACAGTCATCTCTTATTTCTTCTCGATACCCAATGAGTGATAGCCTTTTGCCAGTGTATCTGAGAAACTAAAAATCTGGTTCTCATTTTGTTCCTCTGTCTCTTTTTGCCCCAGCTGCACAAGACTGCCTATTCCTTGCTTCATGACCCTCAAGTTTTAGCAGACCTGGTGTCCTGATTGCAGATTGGCCCTCTTGCAGTTCTGAACCTCTACAAGTGTGGAGCAAAGTACTAAATTTTCCTTTTTGCTTCAGCTATTTGCATGATACAGTCTTTTTAAGTCCTGGGGTTTTCTCCCAATTTCAGGGGAAGGCTTCACCCTTCCCACACATAAGCCCTATTCTGGCTGTGGGTTGCCAGTCAGAGCTCCCAGCCTCTTCCTGCCTCTCTCAGCTTCTCTTTGCCTCTCCCAGCCTCTCCCTGCCTCTCCCAACCTCTCCCAACCTCTCCCTACCTCTCCCTGCCTCTCCCAACCTCTCCCTGCCTCACCCAGCCTCTCCCAGCGTCTCCCTACCTTTCCCTGATAGCCTGGTGTCCTCCTGCAGCTGCGTCCCTAGGAAATGTGCTCTCTGTGTGTCAGTAGAAAAGAGATTTTAGATTCTCGTTGGGTGGGAAGTTTCTCTTCCTGTTTGAACCCCATATTGTGAAGTATGGGGTTCCTTGATACTTTTGGTGTAACACAAGTAAACACCTCCCTCCCCCATGATGCTTGGGTCACATCTCAGCCCCCTCCATTTGCCTGTGGGTCTCAGCCTCAGGGAAGCATTCCCTCACCACCTGATCTAGAGAAGCACCTGTCCTCATTAATCTCCTCACCTGCTTTGTTTTCCTCCACCCCACATCGCACCACCCGGCTGGATAAATGTGGATAAATGTTTCACTGTTTACTTGTATATCCTCTCTCTCTCACCACTAAATGGAAACTCCCCACAAGCAAACATTTGTCTCTTTTGCCTGCTGCTGTATCCCCAGTGCCTGGAAAAGTGCTCTTCAACTGCTTAAGAATCACATGGGAAGCTTTGAAAACCCCACATACCCAGGCCACACTCTAAGCCTATTAAGCCAGAACCCCTAGTGGCAGGACTCAGGCATGGTGTATTTAAAGCTTCCCCAGTGTGACGGTTCATTTTATATGTCAACTGGGCTAGGTTATGGTGCCCAGTTATTTGGTCAAATACCAGTCATGATGATGCTGTGACAGTGTTTTTAAGATGTGGTTAACATTTATTAATAGATCGTAGACTTTGAGTAAAGCAGATTACTCTACATAATGTGTACAGTTATATGTAAGCCTCATTTAATCCATCGAAGGCCTTATGAGAAAAGACTGAGGTCCCTCTTATCCCCCTCTCCCTCCACCAAACTCAGGAAGACAGCACTCTGCTTCCAGATGCCTTGGGACTCAAGACTGCAACATCAGCTCTTCTGTGGATCTCCGGCCTTCCCTTCAAATTTCAGACTTGCCAGCCTTCACAATTGCGTGAGCCAATCCCTTAACATAAATCTCTCTCTGTATATATACATCCTATTGCTTCTGTGTCTCTGGACAACCCTCATTAATACACCCAGTGATTCCATGTCTGAGAATTGGTGACCCAGAAGAGTGTCTGGTAGGCAGTCAGTAGATACTCAGATAAATGACTGTCTCTTCAATCACTTTTCCCTGTAATGTGTAGATTGTAATGGATTCTGGAAGATCCATTCTCTGGGATGCCCAGATCCTAAAGCTCCAAGAGAGAACCTAAGGGGTGGGATGGAGGTGGTCATCAGAGTTAAGAGTCTTTATCCAGACCTTGAGTTCAGCCACTGTCAGTTGGCACAGCTGAAAAGGGAGGAAGAGCTGGCTGCATCTCTCAGATAAAGCAAACATCAAGTTGGAGATCCAAGAGGGAATCACATCTTTGAAATAATGGTGTAAACAAGATTCTGTTGCTTTCCATTTTAAGAAACAAATGTGAAATGGGTGGGGTCAAAGAGAGATGGCCACTATCATTTTTTCAAAGTTCATCTCTAAAGATAAGTCTTGATTTGATTAAGAATGAATGATTAGATTAAAACTATCCCCTTCAAGAGAGCCACCAAAGCCCATCTGCCATGAGCATTTCCAGATCATTGAAATGACCAACTGAAAGCTGAATCCGCTCAGAACCAAAGAAAAGTGTCATCCATAGATTTGAATCATTGAGGAAATTCTCCAAGAAATAGGGCAGTGGAGACCAGATTGCAAGAGAGTTTGCAAATCCACAGTTTGCCTTATATGAAGGAAAACCCCTCTGGAGTGGCCAGCTGCTGCTCAGAAACACACCCTCACTCAGAACCTCTGAGGAGAGAAAGGAAGAAAGTGTTGGCCTGGAAACACTTCCAGGAAAGCGTCCTGTGTCTGCATCTTCTCAGGGCCGGATAGTGGGGGGCACGCTCACCATGGAAGAAGACAGAAACACACATAGTGCGTGCACTGTGGCAGCTCAGTCCTTGGCGTACCCGGCTGTTCAGACAAGACTGGGGGGCTCTGATGACTGGCTCAGCAGAAGCCATGTCCCACAGACCTTCAGCCTGCAAAAGAAAACTGCGCATGCTTACCTCTGCCCTCTCCATGCCACCGAGCCTGGTGGTTTCCAAAAGGGACCTAACACTCTGCTAAAACCCATCTCAACTGCTAAGAGTGGAGATTCACACCCCACCCCAACCCTCAAATCATTGGAAGAATGAGAAAACAAAAATCAGTACTTGGAAAGAAGTGGAAGCAAGCTGAGAAATGAGATCATATGTTCCCCCATGAAACAGACTGACTTCTAGAAACAAGAAAAAAATCACAGCAATTTCCATGATTCTGGAGTAGGGGGATAAGGTGATGATTGCAGTGAATGCACAGAAAAACCCCTGCCAGGTCAAAACTCAGAGCTGACAATTTGAGAAATATCAGGTGTCCACTCCTAGTCAGTCTCACATGTCGGTTTATCTGTGAGAGGAGAGGGAGGGAAGGAGAAGCAGCGAGCACGCGAGAGTGAAAGCGAAAGAACAGGCCTCCCTGGGGAAAACAGGACATGCTGTGCAAGGGGACAGCTCTAGTGTCTGGAAACAATAAAAGGGACAGGATGAAAATGTGCCTTGTAACATCAGCTCCCTTGTGTTTAAACATAGCACTTTCCAAAGTATGTCCTAAAAGTTAATCTTTAAACATGGAATGAAGATGTCGCCTTGTTTTTGCTGTGCGTAATCACTGCTGGGCTTCCTTAGAATCTAAAACAAAATCAGTAAGGTTTCAAGCAGACTTTAGTTTAGAACGGGTTTTTAATTTTTTAATTTGTTTGGTTTTTGCCTATTATCTCACCTGTTATTATGTTTTTGTCTCATTTACAAGAAAAAAGGACATCACCTTTTCCCCAAAGCTCTGAAATGGGGGCAAGAAGAGTAAGGTGAGAAAAACCTACGCTAAAATCACAGAATTGGAAGCAAATTATTGTGTATAAATCTTTATACATATAGAGCAACTGATAGATATGCAGCAAAAGGCAATAATACATTTCCATCCAAAATCGGGACAGGGGAAATTAGAAACAATTAAGTTAACAGATTATTAATACGAATGTTTTGAAAATGGTAGAGAATCCACAAATGCCTTGGGGCATTTACTAGCGACTACAATCCTGCATTCTCTTTTGTTTAAATAAAGGCTTTCCTTTCTTTAATGTACACAATATTACCAGGAAGGGGAGACAGCACCAGACCATAATGCTTTAATATACTATGTAGAGGAAAAAGGCCTAAAGAAAAAGCAGATGGCAACCCCTTTTGCAGGAGCCATATAATTTCATGGTGCATTTTCTCCTCATGGCTTCACTGAAATTCAAGCCCACGGGCCAATTCTTTCTGGCAGCGGATGGGCTCAGGAGGTGGGGAGGAAGCAGCAAGGATGGGCGAAGTCCTAACAAAAGGTGTGGCAGTCATATCTCTGCTTCTTGGTGAGTGTCCACGGTTTCCTAGACCAGTAGCTTTCTGGACTTCAACCCAACCCAGGCTCGTGATGGGCACACCAGCCCCATCTCTGTTGGTCAACAGTCCACTTCCTATCATGTCACCTCATTCAAATTCCTGATGGATTGGTCTAGCTCGCTTTTTTGAGTAAGGTTACACAAGTCAAAGGTCAGCGGCCAGCTTACAGATAAATATCCCTTTAGGTCAGCACCTGGTCATTTAGGGCACCAAGGGCTGTGTATGGTTAGACCCCCCGCCCCAGGAGAATTTGTGGGTGAGTAGCTACCCTACAATATGTAGTAAGTAGCACTTGGAAATTAACTAAACTGGATCCCTAGAGCAGTAGTTCTCAAAGTGTGGGCCCTGGACCAGTAGCACCCACACCAACTGGGAACTTGTTAGAAATGCAAATTCCCAGGCCACATCCCAGACTTACTGAATCAGAAACACTGGGGTTGGGACTCAGCCATCTGTGTTTTAAACAAGTTCCCTAAGGGATTCAAATACACACTGAAGCTTGAGAATCACTGCTTGTCAATAATCCCAAAATATCTTCAAGCTCAATGCAGAAGAGACTGAAAGTGAAGGCATATTTTATTCGTTTCAAAAAGACTATGGACTAATGTCCATTGAGAGTTGAATGGAAAGACAAAATGTAGTATATACATATAATGGGATGTTATTCAGCCTTTCAGAGGAAGGAAATGACGATGTGTGCTACAACTGGATGAACCTTGAACACATAATGCTAAGTGCAATAATCCAGTCAAAAAAGGAAAAATACTGTATGATTCCACTTATATAAGGCACCCAGAGTAGTCAAATTTATAGAGACGGACAGGAGAATAGATTACCAAGATAGAGGGAAATGGGAGTTATTTTTAAATGGGTACAAAGTTTCAGTTTGGGCTGATTAAAACGTTCTGGAGATGGATGGCAGTGATGGTTGCACAACACACTCAATAATTCAAAATAAGGAGAACAATCCAATGATTTAGTGCAAATGCTCTTCCTGCTCTGAAACTGATTTATGCCATAAGATTTTTATAAAATTATTTTTGTATTTTCTATAAAATGTGAGAGAATATTACATCTTTGCAATGAGAATAATCTGGTTATCAAAAAGGGGAGGTGCTGTAATATGAAAAACAACCTTCTAACATTTCATAATAAATTTAAAGCCCTACAAAACATTTTTAAAAACAACAACAATAAACCCAATGTACGCACAACCCAACATAAGAATAGAATGTTTACCAAAACTATAACTCGCCCCTGCATTTTAGCCATCTGGTTACAATCTTAAATTATGATCTCCCAATCTGTAAACATTGAGGTGACAGGAAATAGATCATATACCTATGAACCTCAAGAAATACTTATGAGGAAAATGGACAATGATTTGTTGCAGTGTTTTCATATTTTATAGACAAGTGTAGCCCATTTCCAAAAATTTTAAAAGATGTTCCTTGACCAAATAAAATTTACTTTGTTAGAAACTCTATAAAATTTCCTAATGTTAATAGATCTAAGAAGCCAAAATGTTCATTGTGAAAAATGCACTTAAGAAATATGTAATTTAACATCAATTTTTTATTAAGGGAATTCCATCATAAACCACCAATCAGAATATTCTTTTTTGGTAAAATATGGGTAACAGTAACATCACTTGACAGAATTATAAAGCATCAGTAAATGTATTAAACATAACCAAAAAAAGTTGTAAGAAATCTAATCTTATTTGTGGATGGTAGTAGCCACCTAGAAAAATCTGAGAGTACACTAAAATTTATTAAAACTAGAAATGCAGTAAATTGGGCAATGGTAAAAGCAGTATGCAAAATTGAACAATTTTACCATATATCAACAATGACTAAGTAGAAAATATAGTTTAAAAATATATTTTGACAATTAAAAAATATGAATACCTAAAAATAAATTTAAGAAAATGAAATGGCTTTATTAAAATACATTTTTTAAATGGTAATATAGAAACGTGTACTTAAAAGTAAATCTCACTATTTTAATATCCTGGTTCTCACTAAGTAATCAATTATCTCAAAATCTCAATGGATTATTTTGAAATTTGAAAAAAATGATTCTAATGTATATTTGGAAGACTAAATACATGAAACTAGCTGAGCGATTATTTTTAAATAGAATAGAAAAGAGCAGGTTGCATACCATATAAAATAAGAGTGTCTAGAAGTAAAATAGACAAACATCAATACAACAGAACAAAAGGACCAAAAATGAACGCAAGTATATATTGGAATTTAAGACTGAAAATTCATTATTATAAATCCACTGGGAAATGATAGATTGTTTAATAAATAATATGATGAAAATTAAGAATTTAGGAATAAAGTTAAATTTCTACCCCATACCCGCACTCAAAGTAAAATCTAATAGGCTTAAATACTTCAAAGTAAGAAAGTAGAAATAAAAGAAGAAAATATGGATAATTTCTTACGCAATCCTGACCTGGAGATGGCTGTTTTTGAAGTGAGTGAAGTGGTTATATGACTACATGAAATTTAAAAAGAAAATTTCTGTGTGTCATAAATTACCATAAATAAGATTACAAGGCAAAAAACATTGTTTGGGGGGAGGGGGAGTGCAATACACATGCTTGACAAAAACCTAATGTTCTCAAATTATAAAGAAATTTTTAAAAATAAATGTAAAAGATAAATTTCTCTAGCGGAAAGACGAGCAGGGGTCGGCCTGGTGGCTCAGGTGGTGGAGCACTGTGCTCCTAACGCCAAGGTCGCGGTGGTTGGATTCCCACAAGGTCCAGTGAGCTGCGCCCTCTACAGCTAAGATTGTGAACAACAGCTCTCCCTGGAGCTGGGCTGCTGTGAGCAGCCGGAGGTTGGCGTGAGCTGCCGTGGGCTGCTGTGTGCTGCTGTGTGCTGCCGTGGGCTGCTGTGTGCCGCCATGAGCAGCTGGTGGCCAGAGTGAGCGGCCACCAGCTGGCAAGAGCTGCTGTGAGCTGCTGTGAGCGGCCAACTGACGATAGGCGACCAACTGACGACCGGCGACCAACTGACGACCGCGACCGACTGCCTCAGCCGGGAGCAATGCAAGGCTCACAATACCAGCATGGGCCAGGGAGCTGTGTCCTACACAACTAGACTGAAATACAATGGCTTGAAGTGGAGAGGTGCGGAGAGGCAGAAGAAGGGGGTGTGAAGAAAGATGAGCAAAGATAAGAAGAGACATTTCATGCACACACCCCTCATACTCACACAGGTAGCTACACAGGTAGCCTATTAACAAATAATAAAATACTCAATCTCATTGGTAATCAAAAATGCATATCAAAACCACAATGATACATCATTTTTAGCTTATCAAATTGGTAATGATTAAAAACAAAGAGAATATATACCCAGTGTTGACATGAGTGTAACAGGTATATTTATTTGTATTTACTTTCTAGCAAATTAAGTACAAATTGTTACACATTCTTAAGTGTGTAATAAAATTTTTTTTTAATTTTCAAATCTTACAACAAGCACTTCTACTTGTAGAATTTAATCCTAAAGAAATAAAAGATATGCACATACACTCATGCTAGTTAGAACAATGCTGGGAACATGAGTCAATTAATATTCCTTAAATGAAAAACAATGGACAAATGTATGAATGAATATACAGAAATACTTAGTCCTGACTTGCTAGTAACACTAAAACTAACTAAGAACAGTGGGATAATGATAATACAGTCCCATAATTTAAGACAATGAAACCATTTTAAATGCTATTTTAGAATAATATTTATTGATATAGAAGGAGGCTTAAAGTATATTCTTTAGTATATTACAAAATACAGTATCTATTGGCATCTGAATAGATAGAATATAATAGATGATAGATAGATACATAGATATACAGATAATTTTATAGAGAAAAGAAGGATACACACAAAAAAGTTCACAGTGGTTGTCTCTGGAAGATATTATTCATACGTGATGTTATAAAATTATTACTGTATGAGCATTTGTTAGCCTTTTTTTCTCTCTCGTACCAGTGAAGAGGATTCTAACCTTGCTGCTCCATTTCTTCCCAACACCCACCCTCTGAAGAAGGTTTTTCCACTATACTAGAAGCTATTCTGGTCACGAGAGAGGAATGAGGGAAGGACCATTGAAGAACAGCTAAGGCTGTTGAGATTCAGGATAGTTTTGAGGAAAGACGCAAGGAATTGCTACAGTATGTAAAACAGGCATTTGGGAACAATTGGGATTTCAAGGTGAATGGTAGTTGCTTACATGACTCCTTTTGAAATAAATAAGCAAATATAATATGAGAAATGCAAGCATAATGTGTCAAAATTATAGCTTTGTAGTCCCTCACAATTTTTTTAAAAGTGAAATTCTAGTATTAAATGTGCAGTTATCTATGGCCGAGTCTGCTGCTCCTCCAAATCCATGCCGTCCCTCACAGACACACAGCCAGACTACATTTCCCAGCCTCTCTTGCAGTTAGACGTGGCCATGTGACTGAGTTCTGGCAAATGTCACTAGGGAAGCAGTGATGCGTGACATTTCCGGGCCTTACCCATAAAAATCTTTCCCCCTACTCCTTGTTCTTTTCTCCTTCCAGAGGAACAGGATGGCTCATCCTGAGGTGATGGAAACAAAGGTTGAAGATAGCATCGGAGCAGAGCAGCCACCTCAGAAAACTAAAGGCCCCTCCTCTGACTTGGAATAACTCAACAATTCAGGAGGACTGGTAGGTGAGCAAGGAGCAGACTCCTATTGTGTTAAGCCACTGTGTATTCAAACTTATTTATGACACTGGTTGGGCTACCTTCACTAACACATCATATGCAGATTTTCAAGATAATGGTTGAGAAACTATTCCGCAACCCTGGAATATCCTCATCCACTTTAAGAATTTCAAAGAGGTAATATCAATATAATGAAAACAAGGAAGGAGAATGGTTGAGCAATTTCTCTGTACAGAGGTGTTGCTAAGCTGAGACACGCAAGGAGAGAAATAAGAAGTTTCCACCTTTCAAGCCCAAGCCTACCAAGGGAGGTTTCAAGATCACTCAGAGAGCCCTAAATGCTTCCTCAGCGTTGGAAGACATGAAGGCTGAGTGCTTGACTAACACTGAAGCAAGTTAGAGCAGGCTGCGGAATCAGCTTAACTTCCCCCTGCATGTCTAGAAGGCAAGAAAAGGATTGACCAACTGCTTCAGGGGCAGAGCCAGAACTATGTAGCCATATCGGATGCCCCGTGTTAGGCACGGCTGGAGGAATGAGTCGTGGGAGACCAAAATTGGTCTATTAGAATTTATTTGGCATGTTTGAACTGCGGGAGGTAGGCTAGAAAAGACCACAACCTCCCCAGCAAAAAGGGGTAGAAGTTTTACGGGAGCGGGTAACCGAGCTTGTTCCCCCTTCAATCCTTCAGGGGGTTTTCGTTGCACTGTCTCTAGCAACCAAGGGTTTCAGGTCACAAACAAGCCCTCTGGCTCCACACCCTGGCCCCCAGGCCTCCTTCTCACCACCCAGGCCTGCCCAGGCCCGCTTATCACGAGCCCCTAGGTGACAAACAAAGTACAAAGCAAGACAGGATAAGATGGCTTCTACATTCCAGGCAGCTTCTCCAGGCCTAAGGCAAACACAAGCCGGCAGATACAAGGTACAAAGCAAGACAAGATGGCTTTTAAGATAAGAAGGTTCTTGTTCCTGGCCTAAATATGGCCTAACACCCTGGAGGTATTTGGGTGGCTGTTTGCAAGAGGACCTCAGCAGGAAAAAGTGATGTCTGGATGCCAGGACCTGAGAAAAGGGTTCCAAGCAACCACCTGGAACAGGTATGTGTCTACCCAGGTCAAAGGAATTCAAGAAAGAGCAACCTGGCAGGGCGCTTTTGAAAAGTTCAAGGAAGTGCCCCCACAAGAGAATGAGTCATCATTAAACATCAGCCAGATGAAAGTTACATTACCACAGTATCCTTCACTGTCCCTAAATGCCAGTCCATGGGTGCAGAAGCCACTAGCCTAGTTGGGGGAGGCAAGGGGAAGAAACAGAGCAAGGGAGGGATGGAGGGAGGAATCAAAGAATCCTTATCTCCCCATTGCAAGTGTCTAGCCTCAAAAAGGTGCGGAGAAAGAAGACTTAACACTAAGCTAAGTTTGAGGTTTTATTTTTTAATATAGGATTATACATTCTAATTCTGAAAAGAAACTGAATGCAGGCCTTGGAATGATCTTTGTAGGACTTTCTATTATCTAGGTATGAGCAGTCATGAATGCTGGGGCTTTCATCAGTGGGGCAGGGAATGAAAAAAAGAAATTTACTCACTGAATAAAAGTTAAAGGGATGGTAGGGGACAAAGCTGCATTTCAGTTACATCATGAGTCATACTTCTTGTGTAAAAGTCATGAGCTAGAGTTATTTTGAATCTAACTTTTGGTTGTTTAATAGTTTTGATTTTTGTTTGCTTGTTTTTGTTCTCTTTTTTTGTTGTTTTTGCCCTTGCTCTGGGATGGGAATCCCTCTGAGAGGAAGTCCTTCTTGAGTCAAAATAGACAAATAAGTAGGAATTAGGTAGATAAAGAAGGGGCAGGGTTACATGAAGAAGATTCTGAAAAGAGAATACTACATGCAAAGACCACTTGGTGAGTGTTAGGTAGAAGTTAGAAAATGTAGAAGGAGGGGGGTGGGGTGGGAGGGGTTCCATAGTACCTATAGAAAAAGCTCATAAATAGCTTTGTTTAACTGCCTCCAGCCACAGTGTCTGTTTTTACAACAACAGATGACAAGAGGTGGTCTGTGGTCTGGAGCAAGACAAGGATCTGAGTCAACAGACCTCTACCCATCTTAGGATGTCACTCCTTCCTGTGTCAGAGCATGCATCACCTTTTCCCACCAAATCAATATGTAACTCCCTCACCCCAGCCAGCAAACCTTAAGTCCTTGGGACAAGAGGAGGGAGGGCCAAGCCTCTCTCTCCCACCTGGCTAGGCCGTTCTCAGGAAGAGAACTATCACTAATAAGCCCTGCTTGCATATTTATTAATCAGCTTGCTGACCTTTGATTCTTCACTGTGTCAGCAAGAACTGAGCCTCCCACAACAAGAGGCCATAGCCATTTTGAAGAACTGAAAGAATCAAAACTGATATTACAAACAATTCTGAAAAAAAAAAAATAATAATAGCACTGTTTATCTCAAAAGGAGATGGGGGGGCGCAGCCAAAGCAGTACTCAAAAGGAAGATGTACAGCCTCAAATGAATTATTTGGAAAAACAATGAAGACTGAAAAAAATAAACTAAAGATTCAACTCAAAACCTGAGTAGAGTACATTTTAAATTACAAAGGGGGACTGTCCACAATTGGAAACACTAATAGTTGCTCACAGCTGAGTTTTCATCAAAACCTAATTTTTTAAAGTTGTAGATCTAAAAACATATGATTTTTCCTTAAACATTTAAACACAGAGATGATATTTTGTTTATGAATCCAGTAATTGCATTAACACTTAAAGCACCTACTTATTCATTTTTGATTAAAATTTAAATTTGAAAAATATTTCCCTAAGTAGTTCATAATATTTATAAGCATGACTAATTAAAGATCCTCAAATATTTTAAATTAGAATAATAATTTTAATATAACTGATTCATTCAAGCACTTCAAACCTTTAGCAAACTTATGCATCTATCAAGCACTTAATCCTTTTAAGACTTTAAAAATTCAAAATGATAAATTTAGTAAATCAATTATCTTAGATGTTAAGGATTTCAAACACCTAAAATCAAAGTATACCCCAAGAACTACAATAACGGGTAAAGGTCATGCTAAGCTTGAATTTAAATTTATATGGAGCCTGAGGACACATGGGCAGTTAAGGCTTATATGCCATCTTGAGCTACGCTGAAAGGAAGACTGTGGTTTGAGACTTCAAAGGGGAAGAAAGCAATTCAGTGGAGATGGAAAAGCAAGTGTTTGGTAAATAAATGTGTGCTGGGCTGTCTTTAACAACGGGACACAAAGAGGGTTTTGATCCAATGGGCCTCGCTGTGTTCCTCCCTGTCACACCTAGTTCCTATTAAATTCCAGTTATCTATGATGATGGCTCCCTTCTTGGAGGAGGTCCTCTGTCTAAATTCTTTTAAGCAGGTTAAGTTAGAGGAAGGTCAAAGGTTCTTCCTGAGTCTTTGGTTTCTTAAAAAGAACCAGCTTAAAATAAACACAAAAAAGGTCTATTTGGGGGTGGCAAAATTCTGCTCCCCTCACACACAAGGACTGCAGAAATATAGTCCTCCTAGACCTCCTTTATGACCGACACAAAAAAGATAATTCTCTTCTAAAAGGGCATTAATTCATGTCAATGTTCAACTGTAACTAATTTTACTAAATTCTAATTTAATCTTGTTCTATATTTTTTTTTTTACTTTTCCCCGCTTTTAGCAGTCAACTTCTCTACAGTCATTTTCTATCATGCTTAATATACCATGTGTTTAAGCTGTAACATTTAAATTTCAACAACCTTAATTTATTAAGAAAAGTACTTGGAGATGCTTAAATTTGCAACCTCCGAAAATTATACCCCATACTTTCTATAATCCTTTTATGTTATATGCATTATCATTCTTCAGTTTACAATGTTGATAGGAAAAGAGCAACAACAACAACAAAGGGAAAAAAAAACAAAGAAAGAGGACAGAAGGAATTAATAAAGATAAAAGTAGAAATTAATAAAACAGAAAACAAAAACAGAACAGCTGTTCAATAAAACTAATGTCTGGTTCTTTGAAAAGACCAACAAAACAGGTAAGTATTTATGAAGACTAATGGAGGATAAAAGAGAAAAGACAGAATTAAATAACACTGATAATGAATGAGGACATACAGCTGCAAACAAAGGGGATTTAAACATTTTTACAGGATAGATCCCATTAATAGTGAAGGGAACAGTCTAGACTCTACAGCCCAAATGCTTGGTTTTATATATTGGCTCTGTTTTTTGCTGTGTATCCTTAATAAGTTACTTAACCCCTATTTGCTCACTTATTTTTATGAGAAAAGGGCAGATATTTTAATACCTACTCCATGGAACTGTAGCAAGAACTAAATGAGTTAATCCACGTAAAGCTCTTAAAGCAAAGTCTAAACTACAGTGAGCACTCTCATAACGATCCTCTTCTTCGTGATTAGCACCTCTGTTGTTCCAGTTCCCAAGTAATTCTAAAATTCCGGAAGTATCCTTGAACCCTCTTTTTCTACCCAAACCCACATCCAATCCAGAAGCAAATCTTGTTTTCTCTACCTTCAAAATGTAGGCAGAATATTACTTCTCACACCTTCGTTGCTGCTGCCCTACTCCAAGCCACCTCTTAGCTAGATCCCTGATTGAAATAATCAGCAATAAACAGCTTTCTATCTAATCACACGCCTACTCTCATGTAGCCTGTTTTCCATGTAGCTGCCAAAGTGAACCTTCTGAAAAATAAATCAGATAACATTAATCCTTGGCTCAAATAGTTGTCTATCTCTCTAGTACCATAATAGCCAGAATTTCTACAATGTATCCAGAGCCTTATCTGATGTTCCTCTAGGTCATCCTCTGATCTCATCTCTCACTACTCTGCCTTCTTCATCCTCACTCCAAACGTTCTTTCATCCTAGTTATTCCCACAAATACCAGCCTGGCTGTTGCATGAGAGCCTTTACATGTGGTTTTCCATTTTCCTGGAATACTGTTCCCCCAAATAGATATATGTCTGCCTCTCTCATTTCGTTTGGATGTCTTCAATGTCACTTTCCCAATAATCGAAAGTAAATTCCACTGATGATAAAATCTCTCAGCAAACTAGAAATAGAAGGGAACTTCCTCAACCTGACAAAAGTTATCTATAAAAGCTTACAGTAGACATACTAAAATTTATTTATAAGTATCAATCTAGGGAAACACCAGGTTCACAGGTAGATAAATGGATTTTTATTTCTGTTTTATTCATTATAGGAAAACATTGAAAAATGTATAAATATTTATCAGAAGGTGAATATTTCATACACAGTTAAATGTTTTGCTACATTTACAAAGAATAAAGTTAAGTCCACATTTTTATGTGCAGAGGATTTCTAAGCATGTAGAATAATTTATAAATAATTCTAATTATATAAAAATAATCATGAAGCAAAACCATGTTTCTACCTATGCTCTCATGACTGTGAGTAAGAAAAACAGATAATAGAGGAAATGGGAGTGGATAGGTCAAACTAAGTTTTGAAATCTCTTTATTCAAAAGTTTCTTATAAGAAGAAGGTATTTATGAATTAAATTGGAGAATGAAAAAGGAGCAAGTCAATCCTGTAATATGAGCATTTCATGAAGTACCCAACTCAGCTCAGGCAAGAATAAAGAAATAGGAGACTAAATTCTATTTTCTGCTGTTTGTAGAAAAAGAAACTCTTTTATCTGAACCTGGATTAGGACATGGGAGTGGGAGTGCGACCTGGTAGGGAGAGCAAGCTGCAGCATTCACTGGGTACCTGTGCCCTCAGTTCCTCAATAAATTGGTGGGATTGTCCCTACAGTTTACATTCCCACCACATGTATCCATTGGACGGGGGGGGGGGGGGGGGGGAGCAGGGAGGGTTCTAAGGCTTCCACCAGCTGCGGACATGGTCAAGGTGGCCATAGCCTCTGGCTCCCCAGACATGCCTTCAATTAGCTCCACCATTTTCAGGAGTCCTAGCAGGAAACTTTAGGCTGGGCACAGAGGATGCCATACCACACCCTGCAGGTGCCAGAGACAGCAACCAAGATCACTCTCAGGAATCTTTCTAGAATGTTGCCCCTAGGAGAAAACTGAAGTCTACTGAGAATATCAAACTTGCCAGAGTCTGCAGAAGGCTTGCAGATAAGTCAAAACTAAAATCGGAAGCCACAGCCAACTATTTTATTTTCCTCACACTCAAATGACATGGCAATTTACCCTTTTGGAAGTTTCCCTTGTAGCTATCTAGTCATCTCACTTTCTTTGTCTCTCATCAAAGTATTTCATCCGAGTTTCCCATGGATAACTTAAATAACTCTTATCTGAACATCATTGTAAACTAAGTTCTGCAGCACACCCTGTATAACATTCCAGGTTTAAAAAAAAAAATCCATTTGCTAATAGCCCTTCTGTACTACCTATTCCAAAAGTACCAAATGCATCCTTTCTCTTGCCTGTAAAAGCTTTCCTTTACCAAGATCACTTCCAAGCAAAGAGCCTTGCACTTCAACCTTAAAACATAATTGACCACTTCTGCAAAACCACGACATATTTATTTAAATTCCTTAACTCTGTTATTTAATTTATTCTGGTATGTGTTTGGACTTAACTTGCTCACTTTCCTGAGCTCTTAGAGTCTAGCAGGAACATATTTTTTAAAGTGGGGTGGGAGGCATGTGGTAGTGACTAAGCAGCATTTTGATGTAGTTCCAAGTAAGTCATCTACCTAAGAAACAGTTTGTGTTTTTTACTATTTTATTTTATTTTAACTTTTGCTCTTTGAGGCACCAAAAAGTGGTTTCAGCAGTAATGGGGCAGGGGAGGAGTAATGATCTCTTTAAGAAGTAAGCAAAGGAGGAGGAGGAGGGGAGGGGAGGGGGAAGGGGAGGGGGAGGGAAGGAAGTGAAGGGGGAGGAGGGGAAGAAGAAGGGGAAGAAGAAAGAGGAGAAGAAGAAGAAGAAAACGCACAGCTGAAATTATTCTACTCTTCACTCATTCTGGTCAGTGTTCAGCCAAGAATCAAACAAAAGGTGGTGTCTCCTTATCAATTAAATATCAGGCTGGATAGTCTCAATTGCATCACTGAGCCTGTGGTTCATGGTGCCAAAAAATTACTCAGTGAAGCTTGGTTTTCCTTTCTCCCCACCCCTTCCCTTAACTGAATGATTTTGAACAGTATGACAGACATTGTGTTCAATTTCCCAACATGCTTTCCACTCTCCCTCCATTTTGTAACATCCGTGATGCTTTAGGAAATAATGCCAGTGCCAGGAAAGAGATAAGTATTGACTAATCAAAGCCAAACACTGCAATCCCATCAGATTGTCTGAGGAAACTGAACTGAAACCACTCAGCACATGGCTTTCTCCTAGTTCCAGTTATTGCTCCAGAGCTTACACATGACCATCAGATGGAAGGGGAGGATTTTATTTCATGATTGGCTCTTTGTTTTCTCCTTCAACCATTAGATCCTACAATTGTGAGGGGAGCCAGCATTATAGATGGCAAAGGAAAGGAACCGTGACAACCTGTATTGTTGATGACAGTGCTAAATGCTGCAGATTCACCAACCCTAAATTCCATTCCCTACTGTTAGATTTCCAGTCACGTAAGCCACAAATGTCTTATTATTTAGGCCAATTTCAGTGGCATTTCCTGTTACTGCTGAAAGTACCCTAACAACAAGAAGCCAACATAAATGGTTACTTCTGATTATTCAATGAGGAAAAATAAGTCCTCCTGGAACTTACACAACTCACCCTGCAACTTGTGGGAACGGGCCCTGTGTAATGGATTTCCCAGTGATGTTGCACTCCATAATGACCAATGCACTAAACTTTACGAAGGTTTAGTCTGTCCTCATGCCCTTCCCTTTCCTGAGAATAGTCACTTCCCATCGATGATATGCAGAGACATATCTCATGGCACATTCGATACTTTGCTAATGAGCTAGTTCCAAGAAATGCTGAGACAAAACCAGGACTTGAAGATACAGACTTTTTTCCCCCCACAGTGAATATGTACAGCAATCACATTGACTGAAAACAAGGCAAATGATGGGAAAAGTAAGCAGTGCCAACAATGGTTTCACCATGAAACACCTTCTAAAATGTGGTCCACCACTCACAAACCTGTCTACCAGAAATAGGAGCTCCTGCCACGCTACGTGTTGGAGGAGACATTTACACACAGTGAAGAGAACTGAATTCACTGTCACCCAATGCCATCACTCAGAGGTTTGGGACTCATTGAGCAAAGATTAAAATTGGTGAGCAGAAGTTGGGGATCTCAAGGTAATAATAATATTCCAATAATAGTCTTTACACTAAAAGCAACATTACTAAAAGCAAATGTATTTCTTTTTTTTTTTAAAGGTGTTGTTTTTTTTTCAAGATTTTTTATTGGGGAAGGGGTACAGGACTTTATTGGGGGAACAGTATGTACTTCCAGGACTTTTTTCCAAGTCAAGTTGTTGTCCTTTCAATCTTAGTTGTGGAGGGTGCCGTTCAGCTTCAAGTTGTTGTCCTTTCAGTCTTAGTTGTGGAGGGTGCAGCTCAGCTCCAGGTCCAGGTGCTGTTGCTAGTTGCAGGGGGCACAGCCCACCATCCCTTGTGGGAGTTGAACTGGCAACCTCAACCTGTGGTTGAGAGGATGCGCTCCAACCAACTGAGCCATCCGGGAGCTCAGCGGCAGCTCAGCTCAAGGTGCCGTGTTCAATCTTAGTTGCAGGGAGCGCTGCCCACCATCCTTTGTGGGACTCGAGGAGTTGAACCAGCAAGCTTGTGGTTGAGAGCCCACTGGCCCATGTGGGAATCGAACCGGCAGCCTTCGGAGTTAGGAGCATGGAGTTTTAACCGCCTGAGCCACCGGGCCGGCCCAGCAAATGTATTTCTGAACATTGTCCACCATTGGCCTGAAAGCAGAGGCACATGTAGGATGACACTGGGATATCCAGTCAGTTGGGTGAAGTTACATGTTAGGGAATTTTTGAAACCCTATGTAGCTGAATAACTGAAGACCAGAACATAATCTATATTATGGCTGAATCGACGAGCTTGCCAGGCAAGGAAATCTGCATCACTCTGGAACAAGTTCAGCAAATTTCTTTCCCCAAATGTGTGTCTTTGGGGGAGGGGAGCATGATATAAGCAAAGTAAGATTCTGAAAGGTCCCCTTTAAGTGGTGACAGAGAGACTGCTCATTTTTTACAGTGCGACAACACTGGGGCATCCATTACCCAGGACCACTTCACACCAGGCCAGGGTGAACTGTCAGGCTCAGGCAGTTAGGGTAATGCTGCACTCAATCCCTTATGCACTGGGCAGGCACTGAGCACAGACTTTCTTTAGCACCCGCAGGCAATAGGGAGCTACTGAAGATTCTGGAGAAGGGGGGAAATCATCAAGATAGTATTTTAGAACTATGACCTGATATCCCACTACTGCCCAATATATACCTGTTATTTATCACAAGTATGACAGGTATGATGCTGATGTCAAGTTCGGGAATGTATGTGGTTTATTTTACCCAATTTCCATCCCTTGGTCATATTTTTGAGCACTAATTATTTATGGACCTGAGACCACATTTGAAAAAATGGATCCTATTCACTAGACACAGTGTTGTTCTAGAATACCAATTTGAAAACTAGAGGCATCTGGTCCACTTTTAGCATCTGCCGATTCCTCTCTTCCTGCATGGGGAAGGGTAAGCTGGTGGCTGGCTTGTCTTCTAAGGGAACCCCTGGGCTGGGGCAAGTTCAGGCCAGCGCCTGAGCACAATGGGTGCAGATGGGGCATCTGAGCCCACAGGACTAGGACAGGGCTGAGATCCCAGAGCCTGGAGCTAAAGGAAGGCCAGTGGGGAGGATGAGTTCAAGGAACTGTTGGGAGATGTGGCCAAACCTGGCAAGTTCGAGGACATTCTAGGTTAGCAGTTGTGGCACGGGGTGTCTGTCACTACTACGTGGGCTTTGCAAAGCTCCAAAGGGCCAGCTTCACCTAAAAGGCCTGGGGCAGGCACAAATCATGATTTATGTAAATACTTTTTTTTTCAGACTAGACTGAACACTTCTTCAAAGAAGCCTTTTCTATTCATCTTGCATCGCCAAGCATCTGGCACATTGACTCACAAACTGGGATCCTCAGTGCATATCAGTTACATTTTATTAAAAAGCTTCATTCTTTCTTCCACAGTCAGAAACCAAAGGAGATTCAAGGTCAAGGCAGTATTTGCAGCATCAGAACTGCAGTTAACACTTTTTCCCTTCACCTCACCCTGGCCTCAAATCCCTGCCTCAGAGAATTTCAAGTCCTCACCAGGTCTCTTCCTCCCCTCGGATATAAACCCTGCCTTCTCGTGCTATGGGCCCACTCAGCCTCCTTTGGGGATATCTGCTCTCTGCAGGGCCTGCTTCCTTTAAAAGGAGCCACGTCCCCTTCCTAGTTGCAAATTTAAACCATACCAGAACGCGGATTTATAAACACATCTCAGCCGAGCTGAACAAGGGCTTTCCATCAGAGATAAAAGTGGCAAAGTGGTTTTTCCACATCTGCCCTGGCATGAAGCCAGCTCTGCTCCAATGGGCATGCGAAAGGTCTGGCTAGAGCCCAGTCTGGAGGGATGTGACAGCCAGCGATGCTAGAGCACTTGAGGGAGCAGGTCCTGTCACCCCACCATCCCCCCCCCCCCCCGCCCCATTCCACAGCAGCAACCTCTGAGACTCTTTCTGAATAGCAACTTCAAAGTCACATGTTCTTGTTTGCACACGGCCTGCAGTGATTTAGGAGCAAATCACTACTCTCTTTTGCCAACTTTATCAAGGTATAATTTACATTTGATAAAATGTACCCATTTTAAGTATATAGTAGGGAGGGTTTTGACAAACATATGCTTGTGGTACCAGCATCCTAATCAAAATAGAGAACGTTTTGTGGCCCTGGGTGCCTCCTCATGTCCCTTTGCAGTCCACCCCCACCCCAGCTCCAACCCCTGCCCATCACTCTATCTGTCTTTTCTAGAAAATTATGAAGATGACATCCTAGAGTATGTACTCTTTTATGTCAAGCTTCTTTAGTTCATCCTTATTCCTCTATGTTTTGTTTCTAATAGTAGGTGATTCCTTTTCTAATCCTAAGTAGTTTTTCATGGTATGGATATACCAGCACTTTCATTTGGGTTTCCAGTTTGGAGCTATTATTGAATAAAGGTACTATGAACATTCATGTACAGATTTTACTGTGCACATTTTTATGTTTCTTGTGTAAATACCTAGATGGAATTGCTGGGTCTTATGTTAAGTGTATGTATAACTTTATAAGAACTGATAACGGTTCTCCCAAGTGGCTGCACCACCTTGCATTCCCACCGGGAATCTATGAATGTTGCAGTTGCTTTGTACACTCAGCAACACTTGGCACTGTCTGTCTTTTTTTCCTTTTAGCTAGTGTCTGTGGTTTTAGGTTGTATTACCCTGATACCTAATAATGTTGAACATCTTTTAATGTTCTTTTTGATCATTCATATAGCTTCTTTTGTCAAATGTCTGCTTAAATCTTTGAGACAAGTCACTTTTTAAAAGACTTTAATATAACGGGAAAACTCTGGATTGAGGGCCAGAGGACCAGGGTGTAAATCTTAGCCCTGTAAGTGCTGTGTGACTGAAAAGTGATTCCCGGACTGTAAATATCAGTGTCTTACCGTGACAACAGGGAAAAAATGACTAGATTATCTTTAAAGTTCTTCTTCCGCTCCGGAGACTATGACTACAACCTCCATTTCTTATTATAAGACAGACACACCCCTGGGCTAAAAAGAACACGTAGTCACAGATGGGAAAATGGAAAGGGACATTGGAGACCTCCTCCAGCTCCTCCCTAAATTCCGATACCAAGAGGTTAACATGGACAACAGTAAACAACTATGTAATGGCATAGATGCAACTAACTCAGGTCTCCTGGCTCTAGTAACAATTGATATAAGAATTTGAGAAAAAGGCATATATTCAGTCTCTGACTTAAGAGGAAATCCCCTGGGAGTTAAGAGCTGGGCGATGTGATTTTGTTTTTTTAACCAAAATTAGGACATTTTCATTTGTGCCCTTGGCATGCATGCGAGCAGTAGCGGGAAGTTAATATGAGAAATCTGAAGGGGCTCTGAGCCCAGCCGTCCATCTGGTGAAGCTTCTGCACCCTGGTTTTGCAGGTACATTCCCATGAAGACACAAACCCAGTTTCCTGAGCCCAGGCAGCCTGTTTACAGAGCTGAGACTGCTATACACATTGCCACACAAATTACATTTGCACTCTAGTCTAAAGGGTGAGTTCTGCAAACTGACAAGTACTTAGGGGCAGGGTATATTCGTCCATAATTACAGCATGCCATTCCCATGGGTGTTAATGTTTATAGAAGGCTAGTTAACCTTGCATAGGATCTAGGACCACAGGGCTGTGTGAGCCATTCAGCTGCAGAGCTAAAAAGTGCATTTCCACGGCCAGCAATGTGTATTAGCACGGAGTGGACAACTGTAGCTTGTTCTTGGGGCCAAGGCAAAGCCCCTGGACCTGGTTTGCATGGCCTCGAGCCCCCCAATTGCTCAACCAGGACCTGGAGCTTCATTTTGCCTGAACAACCCCGATTAATGGGCTGTGATGATTGGTCTTACACTGTAACCCTGTTCGGTTACTTGAACAAACCATGTAGTTACACATTCGTTTGTAACTTTCCAAGACCCCCTAGGAAAGAAGGAGCCATTGTAAACCTTTGAAACACAACCCAGACATGCTGAGAGCCTTGGAGATTGTTTCAAGTAATATGAAACTGCTTTTCATCAAGCACTCAAGGGGCTACAAAAAGGGGCAAGACATGGTGCTTTTGTTCCAAAAGTTTACAATCTATAGTTTTTGGATAGACAAGGCAGACATACATGAAAAATTCAGTAACGTTCAAGGTTGGTGTGTGCTAAATCTCTACTGGAGGGTGTAGAGGTTAGTCCATGAGAGATTCACAAGTGGGCAAGATTGGCTAAAGGGAGGAAAACTTTAGGAAGGAGATGGGATCAGACATGACCCTCGATGGCTGCTGGGGTTTGGAGAGTGGATCAGGCATGGAAATGTGTAGAGTGTTCAGGTTGGAGGAAAGAGACCAGTCTGACTGAAGCAGAGCAGAGCACTGAAGTCAAGGATGAGAAATATGGGTCATGTGCTAATGGTGAAGGTCCTCGAAAGCCAACAGATGCTGGGCACAGAAGAGAATTGTATATGTCAGATGTTTGTTCAGTACCCTCCAATGTCTTCGTAACTCATTCACTATAAAAACCAAAGTCTTAACAATGGCCCTACATTGTCTGCCCCCACTCCCCATGACATCCCTGATCTCAATACCTACAACTTTCTCCTTTGCTCACTCTACTCCAGCTATACTAGCTTTCTTGTTCCTGCAACACTAGAGGCAACTCTCCACTGTGGCACTTTTGCACACACTTTTGCATATTCCGTTCCTTCTGCCAGAAATGCTCTTCCCACTGGTATGCACATGGCTTTTTATTTCACCACTGTTTTACTTAAAAATCCCCTTGTTGGTGATCCTTCCCTAATAACTCAATTTAAAATGGCAACAGCCTCTCACCTTTCATTCCTTCTATCCCCTTTATCCGATTCGTTGTTTCACACAGTCATTTCATCTAACATATATACGTACTTTTAAACTTTACTTATTGTCTGTCTTCCCTCATTAAAAGAAAACTCATAAAAATACAGCATTTAGGATTTTGTCTATTTTTTTCATCAATGCATCTCGAGCGCCTAAAATGATCCCTAAATACTCAGTAAATATTTGCCCAATGAACGAGTAAGTAATTTTTAAAAACACTGATATGATACAGGAGCTGCTGTAGGTACACCAGGGACACGCACAGCAGAACACACAGTGCATGAAGGAGGGTAGAGGAAGATAGGTGATTTCAGTGGCTACCCTTATAAGACAGGTTAGGGCAGGTATTAAGACTCCTTTGTTGCAAGAAACAGAAACTAAATCTGGCTTAAGCTAAAGGTAATTTACTGGAAAGGATCAGGAACTCACAGAACAGACTAGAGGCCAGAAGACCAGGTTAGGAAACCAAAGAGAAGAAAGCAGCCCTGGAGATCAGGGATCAGAGACCATAACATCTGCACAGAACAGGGACAATGAGGTCTGGAGGCTGCAGCTGAGTGGAACTGAATGCCAACAGTTTTCAGTTTTCTTGTTCCTCTACTCAAGAAGTAAATTCCATCAACGGAGCATCCAATTGGCCTAGCTTGGGTCACATGCCTTCCCTCAGCCCTCCTCATAAAGATTTGTGTTTTGGAGGTCCTGCAACCATTGTCTCTTCCTAATACCATCACCGGTCTCTTTGTTCCTCCCCACTATATAGAGTTTGTTGGGATTGTAATCGCAAATTTCTCTGTCCTCTGCCAAGGAGTTGAGCCTGCTTTTATTAAGTAAAATGTCAATGGATATATGTGACATCAACAATATTTATGTTCCAGAAAAACGCATGCTTCTGTTCCAAGGATGCACAGTGCCTGTTCCATAGTGGTCATTCAATAAATATAAGTTGAATGAGTGAAAGAATGAGTAAATGGTCTTCCCCTCACAGACTCACTGCAGCAAGAGGCTTTATCTTTTCAAGTACTATTGCAGATGTTAGGACTTGAGAAGGCGGTTTCATTATAATGATTGTTGGTACATTTGATTTCAACCTGATGTCCATATTCTGGACACCAAAGAGAGACAGGTTACTTCTATGGCTTCTTTTTATTATGCTGATTTCTGAGCAATAGCATGGTTAGAAAAAAAAACTAAAGATATCTTTGTTCTCTGATATTCTGTATGTAGTCTTGTTCTGAGTTGTCCATTTTTGTCATGTAGGGAAAATTCTTCTGATTTGGAAAATAATCGAGTCACACATTTTTTATCCTGTCCCAATGGATATGTATGCTAACTTTGGAATCTCATACTGATGAGTTTCCCCATCTACAGGTGCCCTTTTCTTAGGAACACTGAAGTAAGGAACAAATAAATTCATTTTTTGCTTTTCTTAAGCAGTTAGATTTTTGTTCTTTTTAGTTATCATATTAAATTGGTCGTGAGACTAGTGTTGGTGCAATTGAATTATAAGAGGGTTGAAGTAATAAATAAAACTCCAGGAGACGGTCAAGGTGAGAAACAAATTGATTGACATGAAATGCTCACTGGCTGTCTATGCCAGGCGGACTCTGGGAATACAGAGATGAGTAAGACGTGACCCTTCCTTCTTGGGCTTGCTGCTGGTGCTTCTGCTTCCAAAGGTTCAAGTTGGTCTGTGTATAAAACATACTTTTGGGGGGGATATCTTTCAGGGGAAAGTTCCAACAAAGTGAATTTGATTCAGAATTACCTGATCTGGAAGTCGGAAAACCAATCAGGAAGCTGCAGCGCATGTGTATCCATGAGAAGCTGAGGGTCTGGCAGAATGATCATGATGCAAATGAGAAATGAAATTGATGTGAAAGATGCTAGGCAAAGGCCAGTGGGTCTCCATCACACCAAATCCTCTAGTAGGTATTTAATATAATGTAGTCCTATGAAAAAGCTACACAAAGAACCAGACATGTACAGGCACAAACCTGACTGGTTCCTAGTAGGTGATCCAATAAATGTTTTGATTACTACATTACTTTAAAAGGCTGCAGATGTAGTAAATATCCATGAATTGACTGTATTATCAGTTAGTTGTAGCTTTAAAACGTTATGTCTCAAATAGTAGTTATATTTCAAACAGATATGACTGCTGATAACTGGATCAATCGAAGAGGGAAGCTGAAATGTGGAAAGTTACCAACCCTATCCCATCCTGTTCATTCTGAGAAGACTCAAAGAATGTGTATGTCAGCAGCTGCTTGGATAACGAGATCAATTCATTTAGCTAAATTCAGATTAAATACCAAACATCACTTCAAAAAATGCAAATCCATATCTTCGGGGTGGCTTACAGCTTAGATCACATCTCTTTTACTCACACTTGGATACAAATCAGCGTAAGCAGGTATTTTCATTATGCTGAAGGAATGGGATGAAGAATGGAGGGAAATAAAAAAAACAATTTTAGAGAGATAGGCCCTGCCCTAGGAGAGGTCAGAGAACACTAACTTTAATTCAAGATTTCCATGTATTTTTCAGTTTTATTTTCCATGCGTAAAATCATTGACTGTAAATCCAAGTCATTAAGATTTTCATATGCAAATATATATTTTGAGTCCAATAGGCACTCTGTACCAAGTTGATACATAAAACAATTACAGATGAGAACACAGGATTTTTGTCACAACGTTAAAGGACAGTTTTATTCCAAGTATGGCGCTGGGTTTATCCTTGGAAAAACACATGAATTTAACTTATAGAAAGAACTCTTAATAAGGGTCCCAGATCTTATGAGTAAACCATTCCATCTTCAACCCTGAAGTTTCACACCTCCATGGCTCTCTAAATATCAACAAAAACTCCAAGGATTTGATGGAAAAAATGGTGTTAAGTCTCATGTTGTTTCAGGAATTTCCCAATATGCACTAAATTAACTTTTGGGCCATATGAGGCTGAGTGGTAGGAAATCGCTCCATTGGACACAGATGGCAGTCCTAATGTTCCCAACAGCTGTTGCACACACATGAAATCAGATTGGGATTAACACTTACCTTCAGAGCCGTCACACCAGGATGGGATGGCTTCTCTGTAATATACACCAAGTTTAGCTTATTTCTCTGGAACCACATGACCTCACAGGCCTTGGGAACATTTGATCCAGGAAATCTGAACCTGGGCAGAAATCATAAAGCATCAGGTACATGTTAAGCAGGAATTTATCTGCTTTTTGTCTGAAGTGGCCTCACATCCATCCAGCTTTTGTCTGACTCGAAGTGAAATATTTATAGGCAAGCTGCTTTCTAAGGCAGAGTTACAGACCTATTCAGGTTTGGTGCGAAATATCTCTGCCCGGTGACCACCTGCTGAAACCTAAATTTCAAGTGCAACCAGATCTAAGATCATTTGTATCATTGTGAGTTTTAGCACTGATGTCAGGATGGTAACAAAAGTAGAATTTACAAGGAAATCCAGTTGGTATGCCGATGTAACTGGTTATTGGCAAACAAATTAAAACAACAAGTTTGTGATAGAGTAAGACCCACCCCACCCCCAAAGTGCCTTTTCTTCTTGCCCTGAGAGAGAAATGCTTCCTGTAGTGAGGTTGCAGTTTTACAACTTCTGAAATTCTCTTTGACATTATTTTCAGAACTGTTACTCAATCATTCAAATAGACTTACAACTATATCCCTGGAGGACAGATCTGATTTTTGGAAATAACCGAAGGTCATTCAGATATAAACCTGTTGATTTAGAAAGAGGATCAAGTTGGGTGATATCAATATATATCAAAATGAGCTGTGACTTTTAATTAGTAAGGTGGATTTTATTGCATGGCTTACACATATGATCTTAAAGTAAATCCAAAGTTCTTTTTTTATATATATTTAATAATGCCTATAGAGTACCAATTTGAGCCTTTAAATTTTGGAATGTTTATTTACAAATATATTTTATTATCTAGTATTACAGTTTTCATGTCACCTTAATGAGGGCGAAGTTATAGTGGGATATCAGAAACCCTTCCCTTTGAAGTTAATCATCAAGAAATAAGCAATTCAAAATGCCCAAAGCCTAACTCTGTTCCTCCTCAACTTTCAAAATTATTAGTGAAGATCCCACATTTTCCTTGTTTTCCTGTCTTATGAAATATCTATTAACCAGAGTTTAAATCTCCTTCTATTATTCCATTTCATTACCCCATATTTTATAGCCAAAAAAGCAGTAGTTAAAACCTAACTGAAATTTATTTCTCTCATTCCATTCAAGTTTAAGCAGTCCAAGGCTGGTATGGTGACTCCAGAATTTTGGAAACCTGAGATCCTTCTGTCCCTTTGTTCTTCTTTGCTTCACAAACAGCTTCCATCTTGTCATACAAGATGGCTGCTCCAGCACCAGCCAACACATCCATATCCAGCCAAAGGATAGGAAGGGAAATCACTTTTCTTTCAAGGATACAGCCTGGAAGTTGTACACACTACTTTATCACTTTGTTTCAATTCTCCTGGCCAGAAGTTAGCTGCAAGCAAGGCTGGGAAACAGTTCAACTCCCAACCATGTATCCAGCTAAAACTTGTGATTTTGTTATTACAGTGAAAAAGAAGTAAAGAATATTAGAGAAAACAAGTAGGATCAGACACACAAAATCTTTACTAAAGTTTTATTTAATGTGATAGATAGTTTTAGCTTTGCCTCAATGAATCAGAGGAGGGGAGATGTCTACATGTGGGAAAAGAACAGCAGCCAAAGACACTAGTTATGAGATGACAAGAGTAAGGTATGTGGGGCTTCTGACTGAGGTGAGAAGTGAGAGGGAAAGTCAGGGTGCATTTATGAAATGGCCAAACTTTCCTCAGGAAATCCTCAAATTAGCTAGACTAAACTTTATGCTATCTGTCAGGATAGGCACAGCCTATTGGTGTTTAGATATTAAAGGAAAAACAATCCCAGAAACCTAGAGACCACAGGGACATCTAGAGTTAAGCTAGTCCCACTATTACACGATAATATTTTCAAGTCTGAAATACCAACTTTTCATTCATCAAAGCAGAAACCCATTCTGACATGTTTGTTTTTTAACAAATGGTAAAGACCAGAAAAGGCTGGTGGTTAAGGAGAGGATAATTTAAGACTATGTAGGATTACTAGGAAACAAGTTGGAAAGCATTATTAAACTGCCTGGAATACTTATTGGGCAAGTGCTTTGGAGCTAGCATTCTAATTACTCCACAAAGTGGAAAAGAAAAAAAAAATTACCAAACCTAAGATCAAGAAGTTCCACAGCATCTGGCCCCATCACCACATTATGAGGATTGATGGTCTGACTCAGGAAATACCACTTGGCTGTAAGGCAAGATTTTTCTCTTCTGGCATAAATACCTTAAGACTTATGAGAATATCTCTCTCGTGAATATTCCCTAAGTCCAATTGTACCCAGAAGCCTTGAACAGTTGCCTGGCTGACAATCATCCTCTCTGTATGTTGTTCATAATCAATATTGTACATATTTTAGAGTATCTGTATAGAGACACTTAACATCAAAAAAGTCGAAATCATGAGGCATATTCCTCTACTGTACTCTTCAGCAAACATAGTGGAAGGATCAGAGAAAAATAAATCAAAGTTGGTAAAGAGATATGTAAAACCCACTTTCTTTCAAGCGCTCTAAAAAGACAGCTGATGTGAAGATTAAAAGGGTTGTGATTAAAACCTCAATTTTGCAGAACACCAACCAGTAGTCAAAAGGTGGTAGAGTATGTAACATAATCCATGATGTCCCAAGTACTGTTAAGGGAGAAACAAAAAAAAAAAAGGAGAAAAGGAGAAAGAAGACCATTTCACCTGTGTTGGAAAAGAGGGTGCCACCAGTGAATCCGTGGACCAGAAATGTTTAGCATTTCATAAGAGATAAAGCAGATAGAGTCAGGTCTAACATATATGAGCAAACCACACCAAAGAGGAAACCACAGCTCAGAATACATGCACATGAAGCCTTCTTCAGGGGAAGAAATAGTTCAGAGGGACTATGAGGCCAGAACGATGGTCCCAAGAAACAGGAAAAGAACTGAGCTCTTTAACAGGGTGCTCCGTTCACAGCTGCCCTCAGAACAGGTTCTCTTTCCTCCTTCCTCTTCCATGCTAATCAGAAGGTAGCAGTTGTAAGGGTGGCAGGGACAGGGAAAAAAAGCACAAAAGCTCCAAAATATAGTAGCTCCAGAAGACACAGAGAATCTCTATACCGTAAAGACATGCCACCAGTCCCCCTCCTAGCAACATTGGGAAGTGACAGCTAAGGGGTGTAGGGTCCTTTTGGAAGTGATGAAAATGTTCTGAAATTGATTGTGGTAGTGGTTGCACAAGTCTGTGAATAGATGAAAAGTCACTGACTTGTTCACTTTAAATACGTATATTGTATGGTATGTGAATTAGGTCCCAATAAAGCTATTACCAAACAAAACAGAAACAGACTCATAGAAACACAGAACAAACTGATGGTTGTCAGAGGGGAGGCGGGTTGGGGAGCTGAGTGAAAAAGGCAAAAGTATTAAGAAATACAAATTTGTAGTCACAAAATAGTCATGGGGATGTAAAGTACAGCACAGAGAACAGAGTCAATAATGTTGCAACAACCATGTACAGTGCCAGGCGGGTACTAGAGTAATCAGGGGGGTCACCGCATCGATTATATTTATGTTGAACCACTACACTGTACACCTGAAACTAATATAAAATAATACTGAATGCCAACTATAACTGAAAAAAACAAATAATTTAAAAAACGGAAAAACATCCTTTGTAAACTCATAAAAGAAGGAAACTTCCTAATCTAATAAAGAGTAACCATCAGAAAACTACAACAAATACTATGTTTCCATTAAAATCAGAATAAAATTAGAATATCAGCTCCCACTGCCAACCAAGACTATACTTAGTGTAGCGTCACGTCAATGCATTAAGAGAAGGAAAAACAGAAATCGAAATATTTCAAATGCATCTAAAAACATCAAGCACACAAAAATTTGCATCATAGGGATACCAGGAGGAGAAGAGAGACACCAAGGATTTGAAAACCTACAAAGTCGGACAATTACGTTCGTAAACTCATCCTAGAAAAAATACTACATACCTCATTACTGAATATCACTATGGTCACCTTCAAAGTACTCCCCTTGGGAAGCTATGCACCGACGCCAGCACCTAGTCCACCCTTCAAAGCAATTTTGGAACTTTTTTTCTGGAATGGCCATCAGAGATGACGTCATATTACCCTTGATGTCCTGAATGTCATCAAAATGTCTTCCTTTCAATATTTCCTTTATCTTTGGGTAAAGAAAGAAGTCATTGGGGGCAAGATCAGGTGAGTAGGGAGGGTGTTTTAATACAGTTATTTGTTTACTGGCTAAAAACTCCCTCACAGACAGTACCGGGTGAGCTGGTGCATTGTTGTGATGCAAGAGCCATGAATCGTTGGCGAAACTTTTCCACGCAGCCTTTTTAGCACTTCCAAATAGTAAACTTGGTTAACTGCTTGTCCAGTTGGTACAAATTCATAATGAATAATCCCTCTGATGTCAAAAAAAGGTTAGCAACATCGCTGCAACAAGTTCTCAAATTTAATTGTCAGACCTCATATTGATGAAGGGAGAAAAAAACACTCTTTATTTTCAGATGGTAATATTATCAATCTAGCAAGTTTAAAATAATAAGCTAAAAACTATTAGATCAATAAAATGGTTCAGCAAAGCAGATGGATATCAACAGACAAGAATTTTTCTGTACAACAGCATTAACTTCCTAGAAAATGTTTTAGGAAAAAACATTTGTTTACCATAACTACAGGAAACATAAAACATCTAAAAGTAATGCATGAGACCCATATGCATAAGACTATAGAATATCAATCACCAAAAAGCATAAAAGAAGAATTTAAATAAATGGAGAGGTACACCATGAAAATTTACAGTCTGCCCAAATTAATAGGCAAATTCAAACAATTCTTATCTAAATCACTTTGGAATTTTATGGACTGTAACAAGATAATTCTAAAGTTCATAAGGAAAATAAAATTTGCAAGAATAGCCAAAAAAAAAAAGTTGATGAAACAGAACAATGAGGGAGCCATGCCCTAGCCTACATTAGCTTCATAAGAATGCTAATTTGCTTGAATGCTCACGCACTGCTTGGATCTTTCAGACAGAGAAGGGATTTATGCATTACTTGTAATACATATTGCCACTTATCCTCTTTCCCAAAAATGTTTGTCTGGAGTTATTTAATGTCAATATTGTGACATATTCACTTCTGAGCTGTATTTCATTGACAGGGCGCTACTACTGATTTGGGTTTGGAACAAAAAAAAAAAAAAAGAAAAGAATGAAGAGCACCAGACCACCTTTATGAACAAGAAATATGAGCAACAGTCAAAGTGAACTGAAGAATTCTTCAAGAAAGCCACTGTGTGAAATTTTTACAAGTCATTACCTCCACTGAAATCCAGAAAGGTCATCCTGGAGTTGGCTGGAATGACCTGTCTTATCACCACCACCCATGATGGTCAATGTCATTTGTTTCATTACTGTAAAGAAGTTGAGGTAATACCTTTACAAAACTAGATACTCTGGCCAAAAACTGCATCGCATTCCCCAGCCTCATTGCCCCAGATACCAGCAGGTGCCGGACATTTAGGTGACTTTCACTAAATCAGGCTAAGTCTTTCCATTTTATTTGAAACAGATGCACAAAAAAGAACCTAAGAGGAAAATAGGTTTCTTGATTTATGAAAAAAATACTTTCTGTATACACATTCACAAGAAACTAAGTACAAATAAATAAGTGATAAACCAAAGTGGTGCTGTTCCCAAGGCATTCTGTTTAAACCTCTATTATCACATTTGTCTGCAATTATTTTAATTATTTATTTACATGGACCAGCCTAGAGCTTGTCAAATCATAGACACTCCATAAATATTTGTTGAAGAGATAAAAAAATGAGGAAGAACTTCCCACCATTACATGACAACAGAACTATTAACTAATCACCACATTTGCACTTATTTTCAGCCTATTACTTACAAATGGGTTTCTGTTTAAAATCATCTGTGGGAAAAAAATATCATCTCTGCTCAGGACCCCTCAAACACTGACAGTTGGGTGCCCTGCCCAGGTCACCCTTCCGCAATTTGACAAAGTCCAGAGGGACCATTATCTCCAGACCTCTCTGTTCCTTCAACCTACAAGGTTTTTCTTCACTCGGGGACACAAGTGCCCTCCATCCAAGGACAATCCTCAAAACTGTCCGCACACTGGCCTGACGGTGAGGTCATTTTTCTCACAGCCCTGTTTTGGCATCCTCAGTCAAAATATGCACGGTAACGTTCTGATTTCTCATTAACCTAGTTACAGTTTCATTTCCTTAACTTGCTATGGAGATCCCATTCATGTTCAAATTAACCTTCAGTCCACAGTGGTCCTTACTCTGAAACAGTGGTCTTTTTCTCCTGGGTTTATTTACACCGATTCCCCCACCCTACAACTTCACTCCCTCACTCATTAACCACCATTGTACTCGTGGGTACTGATAGGGCTTCTTCAGTTAATATTCCATGGGCAAACTTCCTTAGAACTAAACATCTACTTTCCAGTTTAAAATTGCTTCCAGTTTTCCATTAAAATGCCATTTTAAAGCAGGGAAAGGCAAGAACTCACAGTACCATAAACAAACCAGAACTGACAAGCAACAAAATATAAGGCCCTGGGAGGAATCTTCAATAATGAGTGATGCAAGTAAAGCCGGGTCTGGAAAATTCTATTACCAAGCCACTCTTTCCTCTCCACGTGCTATCATCTCACCAGAGAACAGTGCCTTCTCAGCCACCACATACCTTAAATGAGCACATAACTGGTTATCTATTAAACAAATAGCACAAATGACAAAGTAAAGCACTTGTTTAAGAAAAATGCCCACTAATAATAATGATTATCTTTATTCTTATTTTTTAAATAAGAATAAAGCTTCTATTTTATAAATAAGAATAAAGCTACTTTCAGCTATTATTTCCATTCAGCATTCAGATGGACATCTGAATTGTCATTTTCAAACATAAAAGTACCTCTGGGTGTCAGCAACCCCTTAAGGGTTTGCCTCCATGGGGCAAAATAATTCCTGGCAGGCCTAAGGCACAGACAGGAAAGAAGGAAAGGAAGAAACAGCAAAGTACGAGGAATGAAAACTGGACATCATTTCCCTACTCAAATCCCACTAATGGATCCCAACACACTTAACAGAAATTCCAAAGGCTCTGCTTGGTGTAAGGTTTGCACAGGATTAGACACTGCCTCTCCCCGACCTCCTTCTTCTCTGGGAACTTTTCTCCTCCTGCTGTTTTCCCTATTGCTCATGCCTCAGCCACTCTGACCTTTTTAGTAATCCTCCAATGTGCCACCTTTGCTCCTGCCTCAGGGCTTTTGCACCTGCCTCTACTTCTATTGCAAAGAGCCAAATGACTTGCTTCATTCACCTCAGTTATCACTTTATCAGCCCCACCCTCCCTCCTCTCTCACACTGCATTCCACTGTGTTTCTTACCCTCCTTAATTTTAATTCAGCACAACTTTTCACCACATGACATTATGTAAGTGAGGATGTAAGTAGGTGCGGATGTATGTATGTCTGCATTTTCTGTCTGCCCTCCCTAAACTGTAGTTCCAAGCAGGCAAGGATGTTGAATTGTTCACTGCTGCATCCCTTTGCCTGCAACAGTACCTGCCATTCAACAAATATTTGTTTCATTAATGAATAAATCAGAAATGGGAGAGAGAGAAAGGATTTCATGATTGCTTGAAGCATCAACCTATCCAAATCACAGTCCCATGATATTGACAGCCTCTTGCCAATACGACTTCTACTCCAGTACTACGTACGCTAGTAAATAATGTGTTTTATAAATATCAAACTGACCTAGGTGGAAAATCAGCAGGTGTAAAGGGGAACAATACCATCTCACAAACAATACCACAGGTGTGGAAAGCAGCTGAACTCATGACATCGGAAGAGATGGGAAGAGAAAACACTACAATGTAAATCAGGAATTCAGTTTACAAAGGTAGATAATGAAAAGAGATTCTGAAAGCAACTTGGGAAGCTCCAAATCAGGGAAGTGAGCCTACGGTATCAGGCAAGGAACATAATTGAGTGGAACAGCCTGAGATGAAGCAGGAGGAAGTGGTGGGGATTGTGGGGAACTGGAGAGCACACAGAAGGGAAGCAAGTGGCTACCACTCAGCAACAGGCCTTCACTGTGAGGGTGGAAGGAGACCAGCATTGCCAGATCTTCCAATAGTTCCAGAGAAAATGGAAACCCAATTTTTATGTGACATCACATGGCAACTAATTTTTAAAAAATAAAGCACTAAGCTGGGGCAGCTCTTCTAGAGGATCAGGTCCATGGGTTACCAATTCATAATTTCTGCTCTATGAGAATAAATAAAATACATAGCCAGGCCTGAAGATGAGTCATTTGGTTCCGGTGTCACTTGGGTTTAGATCAGTGTGCCCAGCTATTGTTGTAAGGCTTCCGTGAGAAAGCCTAGCACCCCTAGCACACAAACATAGTTGAATTTGCTTTTTTATTAGTTGGTCCATTTACATTACAATCGTAACTGTCTACTGAAGTATTGTGCACATACAATCTGTGCAAATTATTTTTTACAAATTGAACACATCCATGTTAAGCACCAGATCAAGAAACAGAAATCACCTGAGTGCCAATACCCTCCCTGAAGACCACTACCAACCAGTACCCCCTCCAAAGGATAACCTCTCATGACTTCTTGCACCTACATTAGTTTTGCCTGTTTTGTACTTTGTATAGATGGATTCACACAGTATGCAGGCTTTCGGGTCTGGCTTATTTCACCAACAGTATGTTTGTGAGATCTGGCCATACTTACAATTTAAGATGGTTCAATCCTGTTGTTCTATGACATCCCATTGTATGAATATTGCACAATTTCTGTATCCATTCCATTGTAGGTGGACACCAGGGTTTCCACATTTTGACTACTACAAATAATGCTTCAACAAATATTCCAGCATATGTCTTTTGGTGAACCTATATAGGCATTCCTGTTGGGTATATTCCTATAAATTGAATTGCTGAGTCACAGAGTATGCATATGATTAGTTCAGTTGATACTATGAAATAGTTTACAAAGCAGTTTTATCACGTTACACTCCAACTAGCAGTGTTGTTCTTCATTCTCTCTAACACTAGGTATTGTCAGTCTCTTTCATTTTAGCAGTGCTGGTGGAAGTGGTGTAATAATAATAATGGTTTTAATTTGCATTTCCCTTTTGACTAAATAAGTTGAATCCCTTTTCATATAATTAGTGGCCATTTGGATATTTCCTTTTATGAATTGTCTGGTCAAATCTTTTGCCAATTTTTCTATTGGCTTTTCTTAATGATTTGTAGAGCTTTTTATTTTGTTGGGTGGCACAAAGTGAGAGAGGGAAAGAGAGAATTTCCTCCCATCTTACTGGCTGCCTTTTCATCATTTTTATGCTCTGTCTTTAAAAAGTTTTTAATTTTTATAATAGTTCCATGTTTTGTTTTGTTTTTTCCCCTTTAGGGCTAGCACATTTTGTATTCTAGTAAAAAATATATATATATATTTCCTCCGCCAAGGTCATGAAGGTGTTCTCTTGAGTTGCTTTTTCCTAAAAGCTTTATTGTTTTATCTTTCACATTTAAGCCTGCAATCCACCTGGAATTGATTTTGTATATGGTGTGAGTTAGGGGGTCAAGATAGTTTCTTTTTCCATCTGGTTACCCAAATAACCCAGCACCATATTTTGAAATTTTCCTCACGATTATTAATTAATTTTCATACTGCTGACTCATGTTGAATCTGTAGTCAACCAGACAGTTCAGGTGCTTTTCATATGGACTGCACTACATCAGGTCTCCCTCATCCTGTATATAGTGCACAAGTGTTGTTTGTATATTTGTGTTTGTTTTCTGTAAATAGGGAACGTGATGTGTACTCTTGATAAATCTCCTCTTACACTTTTCACCCTATTATTCCCACAGATCAGAAAATTTGTAAAATTTCATGTCATTATCTAATATATTTGCTATGTTCAGGTTTAATAAGGTTTAATAAGAATATATTAACAGGTTTAATAAGAATATGTTTTCTTTTATTCACCCAAAATACTTAAATTTTGAAAAGGACCCGGCCTTCCATTGTCCCTGTGCCAGGCCACTAAGGGATGTCATTCAACAGTAGTCTGGCAATACAGATGATCAGCCAATTACCCACATGTCACCCAGCCGTGTTTCCTTCCTGACCTATCTTCATACTACCTCCATGGTCATCTACATTTAGACCTCCTTTAGGTCACAAATACACTTCCCCAAAATCAGTGTTTCAAATTCAAAACAATCGCCAGGGAGCAATCTAGCAGCACAGTGACATCTTTCTCAGGATCTAGAAAGCAAAACTTTCCACTAAAGCTTAAACTGTACCACCTCCCCCAGAAATAAGGAAATCCAACAAATGCCTAGCCAACTACAGCACACAGGAACCCTACCTCTAAGCTATCACCCTAATGCACACCATAGTAACACCCGTCAAACAGGTATCCAGCATCCTAATCACCTTCCTGTGTTCTCTGGAGTTGCTTTAAGGGGAACATTTACCATTCTCAGCCCACATGCTCTGGGTGAATCAGTTGACTCCATCCATGTTCTTCAAGGGTAGACTACATGACTTAGACCAAGGCCAGCTGACAAACTTTTTTCTATAGAGGGCCAGATAGTAGATATTTTAGGCTTCGCAGGGCTATAAAATCTCTGATGCAACTAAAGTCTGCCATTGTAGCACAAACAGCTATAAACTATACCTAAACAAATGAGCATGGCTGTGTTCAAAAAAATCTTTATTGGCAAGGATGGCAGAGTTTTCCAACCTCAGACCTACACTAAGGTACTCAGCACATTTCATGCCATGCGGTCATAGTGATTGGTTCCAGTCAAGCCAATGAGGGTTGATGAGCCTCATTCTGCAACTTTGAGACATAGGGAAGCAGATTCTCTCTTTCCTTGGACTGGCCATTGTGAAAATGCAAGGCTGAAGCTGCTGGGGACCCAACAAGGTATCTCAGAACAGAGACTTCACAGAGGAAGAAGAGGGGAAGGATAGATTTTTACTGTATCCCTTAAATTGTGGATCTGACACACAAAAGATATCATGTAACACACTTTTTTTTTCTCTCTCAGTATGCTTGGTTTGTGTTTTCTAGTCCTTGCAACTAAAGGAACTCATCTAACATACACACTGACTCCTAATCCAGGTCTCCCACACCCTATTCACCAATCAGGACGTTACTTTCAATGTGGGTTCCTACGTCCATCCTCACCAAATCTCACCAACATTCTCTAGCTTTACCTATTGGATTAAACCTTATCTATTCTATAAGGTCCAGGTGAACGTACCTCTATTTTATAAAGGTTATAGCAAATGCGTTCATAAGGCAGGAGATTTTTATGAAAATTATGAAACTGATGATTTCCTTGGGGTGCGAACTAAAATGGCAATGGATTTGTGCAAAATGAATTTTGGTGATAGGAACTTAGAGAAAGTAAGGCGGACATTTAAAGAAAAGATCTCATAACAAGTATGGGACACACTGTTCACAGCCCACAGAAATGCTATCTCTATCCTCCTTCCCTACGGTCACACGGCTGGTTTTGTTCACGTTATGGGGAAAGAGCTCTGCTCTCAGAGGAGGTACCTCCTCTGCCAGGTCTAGGACAAGACATTCATGGTAATCCCTCTCTTTCCCCGGCTTCCCTTGCAGCAGGGGCTCCTGACACACATTTCTGAGCACTCTGACTTGGGAAGTCTGGTATGTGTGCTACTCGGAAAGACTTTCCACCTAGATTAAGAAGACTAAGGCTTAGCAGAGGAAAACCTTTGCCTCTGCCCCTTACTTCCTGCTTGGGAAGCTAGTCTAAGGACCAATGACTAGTGTTGCTGGAGCTGTCTGTGACCATCAGGGAGCGAACAAGAGTACCAGGAAGAGCTAACCCGGCACGCTGCCATTTTGGTGTGCTAAATCAGCCTCGCCCGTTCTTAGGTGAGATGACTAAATATCTCCATTGATGAAACCACTATCCTTACAGCTGGTTTGTTATTTGCAGTTGAAATTATTCCTGACACATCAGAAATTAAGGAGTATGCTTAACACCTCCTTGAACAAGAATATCCAAATTTGGGGAATCTTACAATAGATACAGAAAGATTATTAGGAAATAAGGTCACTAGTTACAGGTCTTTGACCCTATCCAAAAGGGTCATACCCTACACCAGCCATTTTTGTAGTTTGGAGTGCGGTGCCACTCACAAACTTTCCATGTTTCCATTCAGCCAGCCCTACTGATAAATATGGTAATTAGACAAAGTCACGACAAGAGCAGCACAGCTTTGAGGTCAAGTGTTTGACATTCAAGAAGACTGCAAAGGATGTCATGCAATAGACATGTAGTAGGAACAAGACATTAGGGAATGGTGAGAACTGTGGAAAAAGACAGGTGCATGTCCTGTCTACTAATGTTCACATTTGCTTTTATTTATAACACTAAGCTGACCAAGCAAACTCATGCAGAGCAGATTTGACCTACAGGCCTCTATTCTAGGTCATCACCGAAGCCGTTCATATAATTTATTATCCAAACCAGAACACTTTACAGAGTAAAAAGAGGTGCTAATAATAGTTCCTCCAGGACAACAGAGTTAAATAGAAGTATCCCACGCAAACCGAGATATATCACAATAACAATATTCCCATGAGGAAGGCAAGGTCAAATTTGTTTTTTAATGGAGGCACTACTGGAGGGGAGAGTGAAGAGCTCAGCCACTTCTGGCCATTCTTCATAGCTACGCTACCTCCTGAGGACCCATGGAACCTAATCTGACAACCACTTAATGCAGTGCAAGGCCCAGAGAGGTCATTTAGGCTGGCATGAACTATACTCCACCACGAGGTTTTTCTGAGGTCTTTAGAGAGGCAGTTCCAGATGGCAGGTCTGTTTTCCTGAACTTTGGTTGTTTTGAGGCCCGTAAGTGAACATGGCAGCAGCATGCTGTGCAAACAAGCAGACTATAGTCTTGGAAGGTTTTCAAAGCCAGCCATATGCACAGCAGGCCTCGGTTCCAACTTTAGGAGGGCTCCATCTCCAGGGCCGGGGCTTTGTTCCGCAGCAGATGTCAAAAGGAGCCCTCCTCATCAGAGCCATGTAAGCCCACACATGGTGAGCCCTGGAGGAGTCCCAGACATTCCGAGACTGCCTGTGACACTGTGAGGTGCATATCCCACCTGGGGCCACCTCCTGCCCACACGTGGGGTCCTTCCAGGACTTTGAAGCTGGAAAGGCCTATCTATCGGAACTACACCCCAGTTCTTTCCATTAGCAGGTCTTTTTCACAGAACGACTTCAGCTGCTGTAAGCCTTGAGAACCCCATAAAAGGAAATAAATGTGTCCGTTGAAAAGAGGGAACTGGAAGGCTGGCTCTTCATTATGGAAGAGAAAACTGAAATCATTTTAAGCCATGACTTTCACAATTGTCAGAGCTTAAAAATGATTGCATCTTTTTTAAGATAAAGAAAAATTAAACTCCTTGAAAGCAGAAACGACATCTCACTGATGTACCATAAAACACCTGTCATCTATTATAGTGACTAGCACACTGTAGGTGCTCAATGAATATTTCTTGGATGACCTAAAGAAAACCAGCAGACATAAAGATTTTTAGAGGGTGGAGCAACATACATTCTCCTTCCCCCTCTCCCTTCTGCCTCCACATAAAAGGAGCATAAGTTTTGTATTCATTTAATTTACATCTTTAGCTGTGACCTTTTAAAATGGACTCAGCACACCTGAAATTAATAATTAATAAATAAATAAATAAAAATAAAATTGACTCGGCAAAATCACAGTCAATCCAAAGCCAAGGGTCAGCCAGGGAATGGTAGCAGAAAAGTGGAGGGAAGCAGGGCTTTCCAGAAACACTTCAGTCCTAATTGTATAACAAAGGGGTCTGTGGCTGGCATATTTGCATTTCAATAGAGCAGAAAGCATCATTGCTCAGTGTTTCCCCAGACTCTTGGGATCTCACTCTCCTTGTAGCTTGATTAATCATTTCAAGCTTAAATTTTTTTTAAAGTGTTACCTTGTACTGGGGGGAGGGGGTAAAAGCGTTTGAGATGTGGGAATGGAGGGAGGAACACAACAAAATAAGGACGCCTCAGCCCTTAGGAAGAAACCACAGAACAAAGGGTTGTGGTCAGGTGTCCTCCAATGTTTACTATGCCCAGGAGGTACCAGTGTGGCCCCTGGGCAGCTGGTGGAAAACCTAAACCCCTAAGTAGCAGGGAACAAAGTCATACTTTATTTGTTCATCTTACCTGAGAAAAACAGCGAATGGGAGATAATTTTTTCATAATTTAATATCAAAGGTGAATTTCCTAATTTACACAAATTCTATTTGGGAGGTAATAAGGCATGCTCATGCAATGAATCCTAATATTTAACGGCTAGCCGGGAAAATATATCCTGTGACCCATCTCCTGAACACATCACTTTCTCATGAGACATTGAGAAAAACTTGGTAAACACTGAAATGCTAGGGCAGGTCTCAAACGTCTCTAGTGCTCGGCCGCTTGTCATCTGTGCCTCTAACTTCATGTGGTACCAGGCAAGGCTTTTCCTGTTTCTTTGTTTTTACGGAAATGAAATTCACATAGCATAAAATCAACTATTTTAACGTGCACAATCCAATGACGTTTAGTACATTCACAATGTTGTGCCACTATCACCTCTACCTAGTTCCAAAACACTTTCATCACCCGAAAAGCAAATCCCTTAGCCATTAAGCATCACTCCCCCTCATCTCTTCTCCCCACAAGCCCTTGGCAACTACCAGTGTACTTTCTGTATCTACGAAGGTATCTATTCTGGATGTTTCATATAAATGGAGTAATAAAATGTGAGCTTTGTGTTTGGCCTCTTTCATTTACAATAGTGTTTATCCTCATTGTAGCGCGGATCCGTCCTTCACTCCCTTTATATGATGACGAATAATATTCCAGTATGGGTATTCCATATTCTGTTTATCCATTCACCTACTGATGGACATTTGGTTTGTTCCTACCTTTTGGTTACTGCGAATAATATTCCTATGAACATTTGTGTACCAGCAATTGTTTGAACATCTGTTTTCAATTCTTTTAAATATATACCTACAAGTGGAATTACTGGGTCATATGATAATTCTATGTTTAACTTTTTGAGGAACCAATACTTTTAACACGTTAATAAGGAAAATTGTCACGCGCTGTCTTAAGGAACGCGTACTGATGAAGGGAACTGGTGATTCAAAGAAGTGGCTGCTTCCCTGCCCTCTGACGCCCCGTGTCACGGGAGCGTGAGGACAAGAAACAGGATGGAAAACAACAGTGCAGGGCTGCATAGTTTAACTGCTCATGAAGAAAATAATTTCTCTAAAGATCCTCAGGAAGAGAAAAACCCTAGGGCTGGACACCTTTAGAGTGTCTCGTCTCTTCTAAAGCTGAGGAAACTGCAGGGGAAACAACTTTGGGAACTTTGACCTTAGAAATGCCATTTCATCGGAGGAAATGGCCTGAGCAGAGCCATGGAGGCAGGTGGGTCTGTGGACCACAAACCATCCTTTGGCGGGGAGGATGGTTCATGTGGGGCCTCCTGGACAGGTATGTTGGAGCCTGGTGGTGAGGGTCCTGGGGGCTGAGCAATAGTGTGTAGGAAATGAGAAGCCACTGAAGGTGTTTCACTAAAGGCAGGGAGATGAGGAGGGAACCCTGGACCAGGTGAGATTTTTAGGAGAAGAGAATGAAACAAAGGAAGCAAAGGAGAGAATTATCACAAAAACCCAATTATGATAGGAGAGGACCTCCATGAGGATGTACCTTGTGAATAGAAAAGAGGCAAGAGGCATAAGAAAAAAAGAGAAAGAATTGTCATAAAGCATCTATAAAACTTGGTGATGGATTGGAGGTCAGAAGGAGAGAAACACGCAAGACTGAGAGAAGGTTTGAAATCCCAAGGTAATTTTTCCATCACAAAGGTAGGGATTTTCAATTGGCCAAATGACTTCGCCTTTCCATTAAATTATGAAATTTAATAATATGAAATAATAATTCAATGATCGATTTATTATGTTATTGATTATTCTCCCAATGCCACTAAAGACTGCACTTCATTTCAGAAAGCAAACAGTACCAAATTAGACCTTATAAATGAGAAAAGGGCTTCATTTCCTGTGTTCAGGGAGACCACTGGCATTATAGCCCACGCATCTGGGCACCTACTAAAGGGATCCATGTTTTCTGAAGCTAAGAGAACTCCAGGTAAAACAACTTTGGGAACTTTGACCTTGGAAATACCTGACACCAGCAATTCAAACTAAAAACAAACAAAAATGCCTCCACACCTGCCAAGGATCCAGGGCAGCTCCTAGAGGAACATGTGCTGCTCCCACTCAGAGCAAAACAGATGTGATTAACATCTTGCTCTAAATTCTGAGTTTCAACAGTGCCATGTGGGGCTCTGACAAATGAGAGCCGGCCCCAGTATCTGTGTCTAAAACACCTCAGAATCAAGCCTCCCGAAGACAGAGGCCTCACAGCAGACTGAGTGATTCATCTGCATAAAATTTTAAAGTATCTCCACATTGCCAAATACCATTAATCATATTAGAAAACAGGCATCAAACTGGGGAGAATATTTGCAACACATAGTGGGCAAAAAATTAACAATATCCTTCAGTATCAATAAGAAAACAGAAGGTACCAGATTTGAAAACGAAATGCGCAAAAGATACGAACAGGCAATTCACAGAAAGGAAAATACAAATGGCCAATAAGGGTTCCACATATTTGTAACCAAAGAAACTAAAATAATATGATATCATTTTTGTTTGTTAAATTGGCAAAATTAAAAAAAAAAAGATTTAAAGAAGAATAAGGACCTAGTTGGCAAGGGTACTAATAAATACACGTGTTTATATACTGCCAAGGGAAGTGTAAATTATTACAGCTTTTCTACATTCACTTTGGTAAGATGTTCCAAATGCCTTGAATAATATGCATACCCTTTATCCCAATTCTGCACTGAGAAATTTATGCCAAGGACAATGTCATGGATGTTCATCAAACACAGATGACATCAATAGAAAATTGCAAACAGCCTGAATATTAAAAAACAGAGGACTGATTCTAAAAAAACATGGTACATTCATATGATAGAGTACTGTGCAGCCATTAAAAATGGTGAGGTTGAAGCTTATATATGGACGTGCTTAGCTACATGCAATATAGTAATAATTTTGCAATGGAAGTTATAGAAACATAAGTGCTTTATGATCCCATTTATACTAAAAATGTAAATACATGGATATGTATACATTCTTATTAGGTTTATGGGAAAAAGAATGCCTGGAATATGCTAAATGCTAATAATAGTTACTTCTGAAAGGAGGGGTTATGAGTTATTCTTTCTAACTTTTCTCCAAGAAATATAAACTTGAGTAATAAAAGTAATAATGAGAGCAAACAAAAAAGGCTAGATGGAACCTTAATTCTGGTTCTGCCATACGTCTACCACCACCACCTTGGACCCAACAGGTCCGGTTTGGCCTCAGACCAGGAATGAACAACGCTATGTGTTAAGCAGTCCTCAGGCTGGAATGTATCCATTATCATGTCTTTCTCTCTGGCCCACCATTTGCCTCTCCTTCCCAGTCGTCTCCTCTAAACAAATATTGACACTAAGGGGGAAGGGGTGGGGGTGGGAGAAGGCTCCTAAAGTTCTGTACTAGTGAGTTTGCTCCTGTGAGGGCAGCTGTGGGCCAGACTGCAGCCTCAACATCTGTGCATTTGGAAACTGCTTCCCCAGGAAGTGGGAAAGACCTCACAGTAGCCAGAGCTGCTCAGGAAAGAGAAATTCAAACCAAAAATGCAGAGTTTAGCTTTGTGGGTTGGGAAGGTTTATAACAACAGCCCAACCATTTTGCACACCTGGGAACTGGATGTGTTACCACAGGAGTTTTGAAAAGCTCTGGAAATAAAGTCAACCTGTTCGATGGGGAAGTGGAAACCCCCAAAAGCTGCCAGGTGCCAGGAGCTGTGTGTGTCCTATAATACAAGAAAGGATGTATAAAGTGGCCATGGAGGCATGGGAAAGGGCCTGTTTATCTTAAATGTGGACCATTTCCACAACCAGAGTAAGAGTCTTCACCCAAACCATCTCCCCCAAAGTCAGGGTGCCTCTGAGAAGCATCATCCTGACACGAAGGAACTTGAGATTTTAGGGTGCAAAAAAGTGTGCCAATAAAGTGTTTCCAAAACCCAATGGGAAGAACGCTGGAGGAGGCCGGTGTTTCCCAGCCCGACCCAGCCTGGCCTCTCAGCCATACTCTTTGGTAAAAGATGCCCCTGCCAGCTGTTACACCAACCTAAGGAGCCACTTCTTTTGCATCCACCTGTTTCCTTTTAGCCATCCTACTGCACTGTTCTGGTACTGAGGGGGGTTCCTAAGAATCTCGGAGAATCCTAGGTATCACAGATCCTGAGAGTAATTCATAAAATTAGAACTATATAATATCGAGCTGGGAAGAATCTGAGGGAAGATCTGACCCCCATTTAGACACCTGGGAAAGAAACTGAAGGTGGAATGGGGAGTGAGAGCTGCCTATGCATCACCACCAAGTTGGTGGCAGATCCGGTCCTAGAACCCATCTCTCCTCTATCCCAGCTATTTCCTCCATGGCCTTGCTATTCACTGGGTGGTTTGTGGCCCTGATGCATCAGCATCAATTTGGTTGCTATTTAGAGAAGAAGAACCTTTTAAACTGAGCCTCAGTACAGACTCTCTGAATCAGAATCTGAATTTTAATAAAATTCTAAGTCATGTGCTTCTCCAAGACAGTGGTTCTTAAACTTCAGTGAGAGCATCAGAATTCCCTGGAACATCTGTGAAAACAGATTGCTGGGCCCCACCCTCCGAGTTTCTGATTTAGTAAGTGCGATGTGATATGAGATTCTGCATTTTCAACCAGTTCCCAGGTGAGGCTGATGTAGCTGACCTGAAGAACTCACTCTGAGAACTTACAGGTTTTCTATTGCATACTACTGGCAGTCAAGTCCACGAGGGAAAGGAGGATGGCCTGTAAAACAGGCACCCTGTGGTCTCTCTGAGGTAGGCCATAGGATGGCCTGCTGCTAGGTGGCCTGTCCCCCAGATAAGCCAGAAACAGTGAGAGTAAGAACAAAACTCAGAAGCATTCTCTGATCACCCTGGAGTTTGCTCTGAGCCTGCTTTCACAGCCTAGTTCTGCTGTCCTAACAGTGGGGGCGAGGGGTGCACCATCCTACAGAATCTCCACACGCCTGATGTTGTCATTGCCAGAAAAATGTCTCAAATTTGTATCAACCTTTTGACTTTTCACTTATCACATGCTTTGATCTTCTCCCTGAGTGGGGGAAATGAGCAGGTCACATAGGATTGACCCCCTTGACAAATGAGAAAAACCACTGGGTGAGAAAGTGAAAGGGTGCTCACCTAACTGCTGACAAGACCAGAATGAAAACCCATTTCTCAACTCTTACTTCATTTATTTCTCCCCACGTTAATTCATTGCCCTTTCAGGTTCTACTGGAGTGAACATAGCTAAGATGTTTCTGATAATATTCCAGGTAGGACAAGTACATTGATATTCACGATGAGTGCGAAAGGGCCATTCCACTCATTTTACATATAAAAAAAGACACGCATATACACACACATTAATGTACATATACACAAAGCAATTAAGTGACTTTCCCAAAGTCATGGTGCTAAAAACATATTGAACTCAGCATCCATGCCCAAAGGATCAAAGACTTTCAAGAAAGACCATCCCCAACAAGAGAAAATCTGGTAGTAATTTAACTCCACATTTTGCCATTCATAAAATTACAGGCAGTGCCAAAACTTTAAAAGTGCTCCAAAAGTGCAGTTTAAAGTCAGTTTCTTGAAGTGCAAAATGCCTACAGAGGATTTAGTACCTAGAGGGGACTTAAAATTGAATGCATGCCTTTGAAATTTACAATGATGTAAATGGTGGGGGTCTTTCCCAAGCTAGTCCCTGAAATCGGATTTCACCCACAAGATACCTGAAATACCATTTACCTCTCTGACAGTGTCTTTTGAGGGAGATTGTATTCAAATTTCTAATTCAAAAAATGTAACACAGGGCTTCCTCGTAACTTAACTGCTTGATTAATTGTCTTTCTCTATGTCTGTTTTATTCATTATCATACCCTAGTTCAGTGCCTGATACATAAGGATATTTAATGAATGAATAAATAAATGATGTTCCTTGGGCCTGGAATGCTCAGCTAAGTCCTACTCCCAGTCATGAAGCCAAGCCTCCCTTGACCCACCATCAAAGTCAGATACCCACTCATGTCAAGTTCTCCCCATAACACTTGGTGCTGTCCCAATCACAGTAATGACCATACGGTATTTTAAATGCCTTGTCATTTCCCTCAAGTATCTTTTTTCCAAGACTACACCCACATGCTCAGGACTTCAAATTAGCTTTTATAGTCCCTCATTCTTAACACGGAACAGATACAAGGCAAACATTTAAGACAAAGACTAAAACAAACAACTAGAAACAACATGTAGGAAACAAACTATAAGAAGAAGACAGCTTCAAGTACATATTACTAACATCCTCAGAGAAGAATATTTTTAGAATGTATTACTTCCATGAGCTACGTACAGGAAACAAGATTATATATTTAATAAAGGAAAATTTAAAGAACAAAAGAGATATCTTAGGAATTAAAAACATAATGTCAGAAATTATAAATTAAAGGTCAGAAGATAAAGTTGCAGGTATCTCAGAAAAGAGATAAAAGAAGAAAAAACAAGAAAGGATATATAGGAAAATTAGCAAAGTGGTCCATGAAGTCCCACATCTAAATAATTGGAGATTCCAAAGGAGAGAGCAGAGACAAGAGAAGAGAATCACCATCATCAACAATAAGCTCAATAAACTCTTGCCAAACAGAAATGAAAATGAAAGTTTCCAAATGGAAAGGGTAAGTTTGAAGAAATTAGACTTTCACCCAGGCAAATCATGGTGAAATTTTCAGAACATAAATGACAAACCCCACAAGCTTCCAGAAAGAAAGAGGTAAATCACATTCAAAGGGTCAGGTTGACAATGACTTTGAACTCTCAACAGCAACACTGAGAGAGGACAGTGGAGCAATGTCTTCAAAATTCTGAAGAAATATGAGTTTCAACTTAGAGTTCCATATACAGCAAACTAATAATCAAGAACAGGTATAGAAGAGAGATCGAAGATAGCGGAGTAGATAAACACTGTGCCTGTGTCCTTCCATGAACACGTTAAAATTACAACTAAATTATAGCACAATCAACCTGGAGAACCATCAGAAGTCCTATAACTAAAAATATAAAGAAGAAACCACACTGAGACTGGTAGGAGGGGCAGAGACGTGGAACGGGCCCCAAACCTCCCTGTGGTGGTTGAGGGATATCCCGGCCATGGAGGTTCCCCCCAGTGGAGCAAGAGACCCTGGACCCCCACACCAGGCTCCCCACCCCAGAGTACTGGTGCTGGGAAGAGGAGCCCCAACAACACCTGGCTGTTAAAAACAGTGGGGATTCCAACCTTTCAGGTGGGATGGAAGACTTCAGGGAAACCCAGATGTCCTCTTAAACACCCCACACACAGACACTCACAGATACTCACCTTGGGCTTCAGTGGACAGACAGTGACTCAGGGGCCTTGGAGACATACGGGGGCTGACTGAGGCGTATGACTAGAGCAGGAGGACTGGAGGACAGTAGGCATTTTCCTAGTGAGGGGTCCTGCTCCCATGCAGCCACAGGTGGGCACCATCTTTCTTGTGTTGAGCCCACCCCCACAGGCCAAATCTGAATTTGACTGGCCTGGTGAGTTGTACTGCTCCACCTTGATGACTCAGCTGGAACCCCGCCTCATCCAACTCGTGCACCGCTGAAGGCACTCTCTCCATGAGCAGCCAGACCCTCCCACACTGCATACTTTCTTAGAAATCTATCAGAGTCCATGGGCCCCAGGCGGTTGGTGACTGGCATTGGTGTGCTCTGAGATTTTTCTGAGTTGCTCAAGGCTCAGCACTGGCACCAAACCAGAGTCTACATTAACCTGGTAACCACAACTCTTCCCACTCTAGTGACTCCCTGAGACCCTGCCTCACCAGCTCACATACTGCACAAGACTTTATCAGTAGCTGAAACTTAAGGGAGTTGGCAGGTGGCAGCAGACTTCCAAGTGTCCTGGTTTTTTGTGGAGTTACCCCAGGCCTGGTACTGGTGGCAGCTGTCCTTGGTTCACAGCGTGGCCTTTGCCACCTGACTCCAGGTTTAGCACAGGCAGCAAACAGCTGTGGATCACTTTGTAGCTCCCACCAGGTAGCTCCCGGCCAGTCACAGGCAGTGGCTGAGCTGGGTCTGCACTGGATCCCCTCCCCAAAAGCCCCAGAACCAAAATACTTGGAGGTTGGCTTCAGACTACAGCAGAGGACTGCCCAGTTAGCCCCACAAGTGGCATATACAAAGGGTGGTTTCAACAGGCACCAGAGCCCAATGGGGTGAATCCCATTCAGTGGGGTAAGCTTCCCACACAGCAGCCCATAAGCTGTGGACATGGCCAAACCCCACAGCCAGTCAGCCTGAGGATCAATCCCACCCACTGATGTGCTAATAGCAATAAAGGCTCTACTATAACAGGAGGGCACACACAACCTACATAAGGGACACTCCTATAGACCCAGCTCAGGTGACCAGAGAGACTGGGCCACTGGGCCCCACAGGACACCTACTACATAAGTCCACTCGGCCAAGACTGGGAGACATACTAGATCTACCTAATACATAGAAACAAACATAGAGAGGCAGCCAAAGTGAGTAAACAAAGAAATGTGTCCCAAATGAAAGAACAGGAGAGAAATCCAGAAAAAGAACTAAATGAAATGGAGGCAAGCACCCTACCAGATACAGAGTTCAAAACAGTGGTATTAAAAATGTTCAAGTAACTGAGTGAGAACTTCAGCAAAGAGATAATAAGCATAAAAAAGGACATAGAAACCATAAAAAAGAATCAGTCAGAAAAATACAATAACTGAAATGAAGAATGTACTAGAATGAATCAACAGCAGACTAGATGAAACAGAGGATCAAATCAGTGATTTGGAAGACAAGGTAGCAAAAACCACCCAATTGGAACAGCAAAAAGAATCCAAAAAAATGAGGACAGTTTAAGAGACCTCTGGGACAACATCGAGCGTAACAACATTTGCATCATAGTGGTACCAGAAAGAGAAGAGAGAAAGCAAGGGATTGAGAACCTAGTTGAAGAAATACTGACTGACAACTTTCTCAAGCTGTTGAAGGAAATAGACATACAAGTCCAGGAAGTGCAGAGAGTCCCAGACAAGATGAATACAAACAGGCCCACAACTAGACACATTATAATTGAAATGGCAAATGTTCAAGACAAAGAGAAAATTCTAAAAGCAGCACGAGAAAGGCAACTAGTAACGTATAAGGAACTCCCATAAGACTGTCAGCTAATTTCCCATCAGAAATTTTGCAAGCCAGAAGGGACTAGTAGGAAATATTCAACATGATGAAAAGCAAGGACATACAACCAAAACTACTCCACCCAGCAAGGCTAGCATTTAAAATTGCAGGACAGATAGTTTCCCAGACAAAAGAAAGGTAAAGGAGTTCATCTCCACCAAAACAGTATTACAAGGAATGTTAGAGGGACTTTGTTAAGATGGGGAAAAAAAATCAAAATTATGAATAGTACAATGGCAATAGCTACATATCTATCAACAATTACTTACAATGTAATGGATTAAATGCTCAATCAAAAGATAGAGGAGGGCTAAATGGATTAAGAAAACAAAACCCTTATATATGCTGCCTACAAGAGATTCACTTTAGATGGAAAGACACACAGAGACAGAAAGTAAAGGGATGCAAAAAGGTATTTCATGCAAATGGAAAGAAAAAGAAAAGCTGAGGTAGCAATATTTATACCAGGCCAAATAGACTTTAAGAAGAGACAATGAAGGACTCAGTAATTCCACCTCAGGGTATTTATCTGAAGAAACTCAAAACGCTAATTGAAGGGGACATGTGCATCCATATGTTCACTGCAGCATTGTTCACAATGGCCAAGATGTGGAGGCAGCCTGGGTGTCCGTCGATGGAAGAATGGATAAAGAGGAGGTGGTACACATATGCAATGGCATATTGCTCGGCCATGGAAGGGAATAGGATCTTGCCATCTGCAGTGGTACGGAAGGACCTGGAGTGTGTTGTGCTGAGTGGAGTGTATCAGACAGGGAAAGACAGATGCAATGTGATTTCGCTTATATGTGAAATCTAAGAACAAAATTAACAAACAAAACAGAAACAGACTCATAGATACAGAGAACATTTTGATGATTGCCAGGTGGTTGGGGCATCAAGGGTGTGGGTGAAAGAAAAGGAAGGGATTAAGAAGTACAAATTGGTTGTTACAGAGTAGGTATGGGGATGTAGGGTGTAGCACAAGGAATATAGTCAATAGTATTGTAATAACTATGTATGGTGTCAGGTGGGTACTATGCGTGATAGATGGGAGAGGGGTTGGGGAGCAAGGTGAAAAAGATGAAGGGATTAGAAAGTACAAATTGGCAGTTACAAAATAGTCATGGGGTGTAAAGTGAAGCATTAGGAATATAGTCAATGATGTGGTAATAACTATGTATAGAGCTAGGTGGGTACTAGACTAGTCAGGGGGATCACTTCTTAAATTATATAAATGTCTAACCATTATGCTGCACACTTTAAATTAACATAATATTGATAAATTAATCGATAAATTAATTGATAAATTAAAAGGGGTGGAAGATGGAAGGGGAATAAGAGGTCCAAACCTCCAGGTATAAAACAAATTAGTCATGGGATGTAATGTACAGCATAGGGAATACAGTCAATAGTATTGTGACAGTGTGATACAGTGTCAGATGCTGGACTTATCATAGTGATCACGTCTTTAGGTATGTAAATGTTGAATAACTACGGTGTATCCCTGAAGCTAACATAATAGTGTATATTAGTAGATTTTTAATAAAAAAATTTTTTTAAAAGGTATAGAAATATTTAGACTTGAAATATTCCAAAAACTACCTCCCATGGAATTTCTTCTTAAGAGGATCTTCTCCACCACAAGAAGAATCTATATAAATTTGATCTAGGATACAGAAAGTAGGAAATACAACACAGGAGAGACATGATGGCAAGTTCCAGATTGGTGTGAAAGGAGATTCCAAAATAACATCTGGACACCACAACTAAATGATAACTAGTCCAAAATGGGGCAGACTTAAGAGGCACGTACATTGAAGGCTACCGTGACCATGTATTCTGTTGATATTTTCTTAACTTAAACAAGTACTGGAATATATACTTCACCAAACAAAGAAGTTAAAACATGAGATACAAGATATAGCAAATTCAACCCAGAAGAAAGACAAAGGGAATTCCAATAAATACAACAAAGAGAAATAATAGTTTATGATAAGGGCTATACAGTTCAGATAGAAAACAAATGAGAAATGTATCTAGGAAAAAAAATTGGAACAGATAAATTCCTGATATAATTGACCTTGTAGAAAATATCGCTGAGAAGCTTTGGGAAAATGTAAAAGCAAGGACATTAGCCATAAACACACACACAAAAAAACAATTAAAAATAAATATGAATATGAGTAACCAGGGGTGCACCAGCAATCCTGGAATTTAGAGCCTGCCTGTAGGACGGCTCAGCCTGAATTTGGGTACATAATACCTAGAAAGATATTCTAGTATCTCAAGGCCCCAGGTGAAGAAATTTCTGGAGTACAAAAAAAGCTAGATTCAACAAAATAAACATCAAAGCTGTTTAGACAAGAAACGTCATCAGTTGAAGGTACTTAATAAACTAGGACAAGTCTACAGTCTCTATCGACCCTTTATAGAGTTTGTTCCCTAACAAACCTCATACCATGGTAAAGTCATATCTAGTTGTGGACAGACCACTCACTGAAGCAGGGAGGCAGGAGCAATAACAAAAAAGACACATGGAGTAAGGACTGAGGTCATCTCAAGGTCATAACTCCTAGTTCCACCTGTGGTACACAAGGTGGCAGCACAAAGTACATCAGAGAAAAGAGGATACCTTCAGAATTAGGATAAAGGGGTCACTGCTGTTAGCAAGGGACTTTTCCACGTGGAAATCTACCACTGTATACCCTCTACCCACTGAGGTGAGAACTGCCTTCAGCAGCCAATATGACCAGAGGGTTTGGGACCAATGCTGACACAGTAGCCCTTTCCTCTATATTTCTACAATTTTTATGATACCTGGGGGCAACGTGTGTTAGAATTTAGCATGCTAATATTTTTGTTTAAACCAGGCTAGCTATTTAATACTTAAATGTATTTATTTAAAAGATAGATTTATGACATGGCCATAAAGAGAAAATCAGTATCACACTCTGTGGTAACCAGCCTCCAAAATGGTCCCCAATGCTTCCTGTCCCTGTGTATTCATACCCCTATGTTGTCCCATACTGAAGAGGGCTGACCTATGTAACTAATAGGACACTGAAGAAAAGATGGAGTGTGACTTCTAAGATTAGGTCATAAAAAACATTATGATTCTGCCTGCTCTCTCTTGGATCACTCACTCTGTGAGAGGCCATTCAAGCTACCCTGTGAAGAGGTCCACATGATAAGGAACCAAGGCCTCTTGCTAATAGCCATGCGACTGAGCCACTGTGTAAGCAGATCCTCCAGCTCCAGTCAAACTTCCAGATGAGTGCAGCCCTGGCTGACACTATGAGGCTGACACTGTGACTACAACCTCATTAGAGACTTTGGGCGGAGAATATGCAGTTAAGATGCTCCTGAATTCTTGACCCACAGAAACTGCGTTCTAATAGATGTTTATTGTTGTTCTAGGCTGCTATGTTTCGGTATATTTTATTACAGAGTTGCAAATAACTAGTACACTTTCTATAAACAGAATGAAAACAAACCAATGCTGTTAAATTCTACTGCAAGACTATTCCCTGAGGAAGGCTCTGAGCCTAAGATTTGTTGTCTATTAGTTAAATGGGAAGATTAGCAAATATTCAAGTTAAAGACTAACCTCGAACAGATTTTTTTTCTCCTTAAGATCTCCTTTTCTAACAGAGCAAATCTTAAAAGTTCTCATCACAAGAGAAAAACAAATGTAACTCTGTATCATGATGGATGTTGACTGGAGCTATTGTTGTGAACATTTTTTAAAAAAAGACTGTTTTCTGTGGTGACTCGGAGTATACACTGGGCGTTTTAGCTTCTCAGAAAAATTTTCCCTAGGATGTATTTACATGGGGGAAAAAAGGCTACAAACAAGAAAACTCATAATTAAACAAGACAGACAAAACATGCAGTGCGAATGTATACACATGCATATGGAAGACGGACAATTAAGTTCACAAACTTTCCAACGTGTAAGTGCACAATGGAAAGTTTGTGAACTTAATTGTCTGACCTTTCAAACACATGCATACACACCCACATGCACACACACATTCACTTATACAGTTTGAGCTAGAGAAATAGGTTCTTCAGCTGAGAGTTCCTGGAAAGGAGAAATGGTAGCTGATTCAACCTTGTGTTCTTGGAGTTTGAGACAGTATTTGGATAAAGTTGGAGCGATCAGGAAGAGAAAAAGAGAATTGGAAAGGCCTTCTCCCTACGTGGTTCGGTTGTTTAATTGGATGTTTTCTACCATCTAAAATGGTTTCAGGAGCAATGATACATGTTCCATACTTGGGGAGAGGCAGATGGTGGAAATGTCAGGGGATGGTGTCAGAAGTACTACAGAGTTTCTAGGCCCAGTTTTAACAATCACTAGTGAGTTGCTTTGGCATGTGACATCAGCCCATGAACCTCAATCTCCTTCTCTGTCAAAGGAAGATTGTACCAGGTGATGCATGAGGTCCCTAGTAGCTCTTAGAATCTTAATTGCGGGTGGGACCCAAGTCATAAATAATAGTACTGTTCACCAGAACATCATAGGACAGATATGGCAACCTGCAGAAAGCAGTCTGCAAAACTACTCTTTATGCATAGCTCGAACATTTTTAATGTGTTTTTGTAAGTGTCAGATTTGTTCGTTCAAGATTTGAAAAATAAATTTAGTCACATGCTCCAATTAAAAAAATAAACAGCATTCCTGATTTATGCATCAAGAGCAGTTCTGATCATCGCTAAAAAGAAATCTCTAGCCTGAGTCACATCCAAGTCATAATAATTAAATATCAAGGAGCAGAAGCTTGAAAAGGGTGAGGTCTGATTTCATTCCAGATGTGCATTTTTCACTGAGTATCAAAGTCACGGAGTTTCTGCGTGAGAGCCAAGCAGGCCCTGTGCCAATCTGAGCATTTTCTTTGACCTACAGAAAACTAACCTGCTGGACCTGAAATTCTGAGAGAGCTGAGCTCATTTTCCAGAACAGGCTGATGTTTTAATGACCCTAAATTGACTCTAATCTACCTATGAACATATGTGCACTCACAGCGACATTTCAGCCTTGTATTATTTTCATAATATGTCCATCTTATTGCATCTCTCATCTAAGACCAAGGCAATGAGGTATTTCCCACTGAGTAGCCTCCATCAGCCAAACATCTACTTAACATCTATTTCGGAGGTTAACAATGCCACAGGGTCTTTTCCTCCATTCACCAGTTTCAGTACAAGTGGGAGACACTTCTCTTTAATGAGGCCTTCCTTAAAAACCATATTTGAGGATTATGTGCCAATTTAAAAACAATTTAAAATTTTGGTTTGACTGTTCTTTCTGTGTTTAGATGAAAATATAAAACATTCAACTTGGCTAAATTTAAGGTCACAGCTTATAAAATTTAATTCAGTAACTATAAATAATAATAAGCATTAAGGAACACACACACACAAAAAGGAAGAAATAAGAACAAAAATGAATGGAAGAAGGAGGAAGTGAGAACAAGAGAGTAAAAAAGAAAAACAGAAATAATGGACTGAAATGATGGAGGAAAAAAGAGACAAAAATGAGAAGGGAAAGGCAAATATTGACCTGCTCATCAGCCTCTCCCAGTCTTCTCTTTAGCACACGATGACTTTCATACTACAGCATTTTTATGGATAACAATGGTGACTTCCCTAAGAAATCATCCAATCCTACCCCAACCTGCTCCTGATGGAGCAGTGTGCTCAAGGTCACATACAGTAATGGCAGAGTCATGTTTTACATGCCACCCTCCATCCCCACCCATCCACTCAACATAATGGGAACTCAGCTCTGGTTGAATTATTGAAAGAGCCCCAAGTGGTTCTTCAGATAATCATACAATTGCCCTGATCCATCTTGAGAAATTTAAAAATAAAATAAAATAAAAAAAATGCAATGATAGTAATTTTGTTGAAGACAGAAGAAATTTCACCACGGAATTGTTTTCCAACCAGCTAGAGTAGCTGTTAACCACTTATAAATGTTCTTCAAAGTCTGTGCAAAGCTGGGGCAACTCAGAAGACCACCGTGGGCTCATTTGTCTCAGGAGGGCACAGGCTTCTTCTCATATTCCTTCAGGGAAACTTAGTCTTTGGTGTAAATGTAGCAGGATACCATACTGAAACATCAATTTGTGTTTGCTTTCTCTATACTTTTCTTCCCTTCCATCTCTACTTGGTAGTCAGCATTGTATTTCCTTTCCTCGGGGACTTTTAGAAGGTGGAACATCTAGAGCTGCAGTTCTGCCTATCTTTTATAAAGCCTAAACTTGTCGACAAAATTAAGCTAAGTGTCTGAAAAGTGGGAGGGAGAAAGGGAGTGCCTTTGAGGCCAGCAAGATGGAAGAAAGGTGTTCGGGTTTTCCCGTAGAGAGGAAGAGGCGTGCAGAATCTCCCAGGGTCTGGACCACATTCTTCGAGTATGTGGCCATCCACCAAAGAGGCCGGAACTCAGAGGAGGCATCTATGTGCTACAGAAGGGCTCTGGCCATAGGACCTGAAGGGGATTGGGGCTGGGACAATGGGCATCTCAGTGGTACAGATGGTCCATGAGACTCAGGGCCACTCTACACGTTAGTGCTGCTTCAGACCAAATAACCAGGGCTATAAGGCACAACTGTGTGCTCTGCGCCTGCACAAGGGCGCCTGGCCACAAGGGCAAGCAGTAGCTAAAATCCAGCCAGCACTCAGCTGGCCAAGCTATACACCACCGTGCAGGTGCCCCTCCACCAGGAAGGGGTGCCTTTTTCCAATATGCACATAGGTGCCATCTGGCCTGGCAGTCCCTTGCCCCACCCTTGGAGAGAGAGTTTCTCTAATGACTATGAATGAATTTTCCATTACACGAGTAGGATGGGTGGGAGGGGGCTTACAGTCAGATACAGGAGGTTTAAAGAGAACAAAGTAGTGGAACATCTGTGGTTGACAGAAATTCACACTCGCTACATTTAAAGCAGTGGTCAGCCCTTATCACACCCAAAACACAACATGGTGAGTGCCTCCACGGCAGCCTTTCTTCAGCTCAGAAGCACATGTTACAGAGGCAGTATCCCTGACAGACACACAGCAGAGGGGACAGAGATGCCTCATTAATTCTCACTCCTAGAGAAGGAGGGCAATGGAAAGTTATTAGATGTGACTCCACCTGGGTAAATTGGAGGCCATGAGACACACCACTGAATGCCAGCAGCTGGCTCAAGGGTGGAAGAGCATATCCCATGAAAGCTGCTCTTTGTCAGGGAGGCGCCACTTTCCGCTGTCCTCAGGCACATATGGGCCACTATTCATCCAGGGATCCAGAACGGATGTCATCCTGCCTTCACGGCAGCAAGACCTCTGGTCTTTGACCCATGTAAATCTCAATTAGCCAAAATTATTCAGCTGTGTCCAGACTCTGTCTTCCTTCAAAACTCCTAATTGTGTGAAAGGCACATTCCTTTGAGGCACGGCACCCTCCTCCATGATCTGACCATCCCACCCCCCAACCCCTCCCAAGGGTATCTCTAGTTTTGTTTCTTCTCTTAACGAACTGTGCCAATCATTAAGGAAATTCCACTGAAATGTTATTACTCTTGGCGATCTTTCGCTCATTAGCCAGTGAGCCAAGCAAATGTCCCCATTTACAGCAGCTTCCAATTCCCAGGTCCAGCCAGGCACTTCAAGATCCCATCAGCCTCCCCGTCCACCCTGCTGAGAAAACACAGTCGGGCAAATGCTCAAGAAACATAAAGGGATGTTAATATTGTACCAAATAACAGTGTGCAAACCTGCGAGCCAATGATTATACATCCGTTTCCTCACTCTGGGTCTCTTTCGCCTAACCTCTGTGGAATAAGTAATTAGAGGTACAGTCGCATAATCCGGAGCAAACGTTAGCAATTCATTTGGATTCCCCAATGGTGAACTCTTCAAAACTTACCCATGCTGTTTTTGTTGATGCGATTGAATATCCCTTTTTAGCTGTATCTGTTTGAGTTTTGGCAGGAGGCTGGGCATGACAGAAAGCCAAACTGAGATCTCATTACTATGATTCACTTGTACTAAGAAGACATCATACTGGAAGTTGCCCATACTGACCCCACTGACAATATCAAGGCAAAGTTCCAGGATGTCACAGGCATCACCCCAGGAAGCAGAAGCTAGATCCACCCTGACTGACTACAACATCCAGAAAGAATCTACTCTGAACTGATCCAGGCTAGATAAAGTCCAAGGTCTCAAATTCATTTCAGGCTTTTGAGAAGAAAAAAATGCATTAAAAAAAATCAACCCTAATTATGTTCATTACAAACAAATCAAAATGAGATATAATGAACAAGCTAGTTTTTTCCTTTTGCTCCTTAAACCACTTCTCTTACTTATAAAACCACATCAGACGAATGAAATCCCTACAGAATAAGCAGAACTGGAATTACATTAGGCAAATGAAAACAGCAAATGCTAATTCTGAAAATTCACATTAGGTCACTTTGGCTTCATTCTCTGTCTCTTTATGTAAAGCAAGGAAAGGCCTTCTTTTGTTTTCTCTACTCTGTGATTAAATACTGCTAGTTTATTATGTCAAAAGAAATCTGGTGACAGTCCCCCTAAATTTTGGTGTTGAGATTTAAGCTACATCACCATAGTGAGTCGACTGTTACCTTCTATCCACTTTCCTAGGTGACTGCCTACTAGATATGGGTCTGGAACAAGAACACTAGGAAAATGAGAAAGCAAGGCGGCAGGTAGAAGGGATGCTGTAGGTGCTGCAGACTGTTCTTTGAGCTGTGCATGGTCCTCAATGCCCAGGGTGTAAGGAGCAGGAAAGGACTAGGGTAACATGTCACTGCAGGAGGGCCTTCTGGAGCCCCTGTCTCGTAGAGCAGACCTTTACATAAACGATTCCAGGAAATGATACACTGCAAAAAAACCAGGCCTAAATCAGCCCAAGCCTGCGGAAGGGCAGAGGAATGAGAGCAAAGCAGCAAGGAGAGATAGGGCTGGAACGTACCTCTGGAGAGGAATATCCTTCAGGCTTTGGCTTTTCCAAATCTTCCAACCTCCTTCTAGAACCTTGTGGACCAGCAATAGCAACATCACCAGGGAGACTGCTGGGAACATAGAATCTCAGGCCCCACTTCAGGCTTGTAAGTCAGAATCGACATTTTGCAAATGAGATTCTTATGCACATTAAAATTGCAGAAACACTGGTCTAAAAGATAGCTGAATAAAAAGAAACAGTAGCCGGGCCCCTAGGGAAATAAAAGGTACAGAAAGGGAGAAGAGATGGGACAAATATGCCAATAGAATGCATATTAAAGAAAATGTAGGGAGAAGAAAGAGATCCAAATATAGAACTCATCTACTTAATGGGACACTGATTGCCTTCTCAAATTTGCTGCTTCATTTCTTTTTCTAGCTATAGTACAACACACATCCATCAACATTCACCTTGCACTTACCCTCTCTCATCAAGAATCTACAGAAACCTCTGGGATGGCCTCCTGCCTGTAGTCACTTCCCTCACTAATGTCTCTGATGAACCACCTGCAGATCAGTTTTCCTTAGACATTTCTGACTTTCATCGTCCTGCAGTTCTCTTCATAGGTCTACAGTGGCTGCCTATTAAATATGGCAGGTTGAACTCACTTGTTTAGCCCGCCCCTTCTTTCTGGAAACCTGATTTCATGGAACAAAAGGATTTTTTTAAAGGCACAACCCTACAAGGATGAAAGAAGCAGCAGAGGACACTTCAGCCTGAACAAAATGTTCCATAAGTTTGAAAGACAGAAAGCAGAGAGAGGGTAACTGATGTAACCAGTCAGTGGAAACTTCATTCTATTTTCAAATTAGAGAATGAAGCCAAATTTCAGAATTAGCCTTTGGAGGGGGTGCCAATTTGATAAGGGCTGATGGACCCGGAAAAATCAGAAAGGTTGGGGCGGCACCCAGTGCTACATTAGGGAGAGGTGAGGGGAGGGCTTTTTCATGGAATAATTAGACCACAGGTCCTCTCCTCCATTTCCAAGCAACCCAGCAAACATACTCACACACCAAACCCCTACTGGAGACCAGTGTCCTATTCTCAGAGAAACTGAACCAAAAACGTTCCTGAAATAAGGATTCCAAGCTTAGTGCAGAGTAGGAATGAGGGGCAGGGCTAAGAATAGGGGGACTGACTTAAATTTACACATTCACCAGTGGGACCCTCAACTCCCTGTTTCCAAAAGGCAGAGAGCCGAGTCTTTACCATCAGAAAGCAGGAGAGAGGATTCTACTCTGAAGAAGCTGAACAGCCACAGAGAAAAGAAAATCTACAGTTGACCAACTGAAGAGCAGAGTAGCCAGCCTCTCACCTTGTGGTGAAACCCACCAGAAAAAGGCACAAAGACTTTCCAGTTAGTGTTTTAGTGTCCCATTCTTGCATTGAAATCAGTAGACCAGGGTCACTCAGGTTTAAGGAGGGCTACCAATATTAAATAAAGGCCAAAATAAGAAATGATTTTTAGAAAACAAAAACTTAGGAAATATAGACAACACAGAAAGCAAAAGAAAACTTGTGAAAAACGCTATTTTATGTACCTCACAGAAATAACATTGCCTCCATGAAACAAGAATAAGAGGATATAAGAAAGAAACAAGAGGAATGACCAGTGAGAAAGAAAATATGAAAAGTTTAAATTTCGTAGTCAAAAATTTATTTAAAGTTAGAGGAGGGTTAGAAGGCCAAGTTGAGACAGCCTTTCATAGTGGAACAAGCAAATAAAGAGTTACAGAATAGGGGGAAAAACTGGAGACTTAATTCAGTAAGCCAATAACCTCCAATAAGGAGCTCAGGAAAAAAATGAACATAGGATGCAGTCAGGATACAATTATAACTCAGCACAACAAATGAAGAAAGACACAGACAAAGAGACAAAAATAACAAGAAGATCTTAAAAGCCAACTGGGAGTGGGGGTAGTTGACAAAAACAGAGCAATGCCTTCAAAATTCAAGAGAAAACTATTTCCAACCTAGAATTCTACACTCGGTCAAACTATTAGTCATGTGTGAAAGACAAATAAAGATATTTTCTGATATGTGAGAAACCCAAAAATATACCTACTGTGTGTCTTCTTTTTCTGGAAGCTTCTGAGGGTGTCTTCCATCAAAATGAGCACATAAATCAAGACGGGGTGTTTGAGGGTCCAGGAAATGCGTTTCTAAACAGGAGAGCTGGGAAAGGAAATCCCAGGGTGGCTGTGAAGGAGAATACAGTACAGAATGGAGCAGAAAGATAGAGAACTCCAAGAAAAAAACAGAAAAGAACCATTGGATTATCTGATGTATTTAAAACAAATTTTTAAAAGTCTTACTGACTCCAGGAAAACCAGAGTTGTGAGAGGAAAAACTATATATGACTAGTCCAATACAATACTTAGCTCAGCAATAGCAATATCTAGATGGTCACATAACTCTAAATATGAATAGTGATTTCACAAAAAGTCTAACCAGATTTTGTTAAAAATAGAGTGAGAGTGTATGTGGATGTGGGGTATGGTGGAGGGCAAGAGGGGATGAGTATAAAAGAGCTAAATCATCATCCAGAATAATATGATATCAGTAGATAACATCTAAATGGATAAATCAAGAAGGGGCCATATAAGCATATATTTAGAAACACAGAGGAAAGGACAATGAAAAGAACTGAAAGATTTTGTTTCTGGAGAGTAGGCCTATGAGGTGGGAAGGAGTAAGTGAAAGGACTACCATTTTTCTAATAAGTCCTTAGGTACTACTTTACTTTTTAATAGATGAAAATAGATACCCTTGGTAAATGACGATTAACTTATAAAAGGTTGAGGAGTAGGAGGAGCAGGAGCAAAGAAAGAAAGAGGAAAGAGAGAAGCAGGAGAAGGAAAAAGAGCAGGAGGAAGAGAAGAAGGGGGAGGAGAAAGAAGAAGAAGCATCTGTAGAAACGTTTCTGTCCTAAAGAATGAAGTCTAGGTCTTCTGGGCTAGATAACAAAATGATCACGAACTTCCATCTGTGCCCTCCAGACACCCATGGAAATCCCCCCATGAAACATAAAAGCAGTGAAAACACTGTGGCTTTGCAGGGCTAGAAAAGAGGACTATGTCCACACATGATACTGCAAGAAGTGTCTGCTGAATAAAGTATAAGCAGAATGGAATGAAAGGTTCAACGTCTTCTTAGCTGGCTTCCAGGTCCCTGTCATCTGAAACAGCAATGTTTAAGAAGAAAGAGAATGTCTCCATGAGCAAACCTCACCCCAGTACATTCATCCCCCTGTCATGATGGTTTTACACTGCCTGTGTTGACTAAACCCCCACCTGGCTGCAACCTCTGAGGCAATATGGGGTTGCGCTCAAGCTTTCCTCCACTTCCTGAGTGCTGCAGCCTTGTCGAGTCCTGGATTGAAGGAGTTTCTCAACGTTTTCAGCACGTGGATGACTGTGTTCTCTAGTTCCCAGCAAGAATATGGACTTTCCCCTATTTGCAATAATCTTCTGGTAATTTCTTTTACAATTTAGAAGACATGACAGAGGTCAGGGATGTGTGTTAACATTACTACCCAGAGCTGGAAACGTCCCCCTTTTCTTTGGTTAACAACATGGCCTTTAGAGCTAGATAAGATTGTGTTGGAATCCCAGCCGTACCTCTTGGTAACCTAAGGAAGTCACCTCACCACTCTACACATCAGTGTCCTCACCTGTAAAATGGGAAACCTGATAATACCAACCTCCCAGATTGTCAGGACGAAGACAGCCAATATGCATAATGTGCATAAAGGGGATGAAATATTTTTTATAAAGTATTGTAACTAAAACAAAATGACATTTCATTAGAGAGAGAGAGAGAGAGAGAGAGAGAGAAGCATTTATCAAGAATTCACTACCCAATGGGATCAGGAAGTATACAATGTGCCCAGTTTTCTCTCATACACAGTTATCCCATCTCTGTGCAAGCAGATGTCCCTATCAAGCTTTATTTCTAAGCTTCTCTGGAAATGGCTCTGTTAAAATGAGCCCCACCTCTTCTGCACTGGTTGGAGTCCTTCCCAGCCTACAGGATGCACTGTCACCATGTCAGTCTAATCTTCGCTAGTCAAAAAAGACGACTTAGGGGCGGCCAGATAGCTCAGTTGGTTAGAGTGCGAGTTCTTAACAGCAAGGTTGCCGGTTCGATTCCCGCATGGGATGGTGAGCTGCGCCCCCTGCAACTAGATTGACCTCGGCGACTAGACTTGGAGCTGATGGGTCCTGGAAAAACACACTGTTCCCCAATATTCCCCAATAAAAATTTAAAAAAAAAAAAGACGACTCAGACAGGATTAGAAAATGCCCCACTCTGCACTGAAATATTACTTCAGCCCACACTTAAAGAGACCACACTTAAAGAGAAAAAGAGTTTCTCAAATGTAGAGATGCCAACTGGAAGCCCAACAAGTGGTCAAGAAGAGAGAAGTAGGAGAGGCCACACGTCTGAAACCCAAAGTGGAAATGGGCACAGAAATGGAAAACCTTAACCTTTCAATGTGTCATCCTCCTACAGGAAGATGGCCCAACAGCCACCTTCACAGAGGACGATCATACAGCTACTCCTCGACTTACAAAACTGTTAAGTCCCATAGTAAGATGAAAATATTGTTAAGTCAAAAATGCATTTAATACACCTAACCTACCAAACATCATAACCTAAGTTACCTTAAACATGCTCAGAACACTTCGACAGCTGGGGAAAATCATCTAACACAAAGTCTACTTTATCATAAAGTGCTGAATGTCTCATAATTTATTGAATACAGTACTGAAAGTGAAGAACAGAATGGTTGGATGTACCACATATTACTAGCCAGGAAAAAGATCAAAATCAAAATTCGAATTCGTATCACTTTTGCACCATGGTAAAATAGAAAAATCGTAAGTTGAACTGTTATAAGTTGGGGCCAATCTCTACTAAGAGTGCTTTTATGTAACACATTCCAGTTTTCAAAGCATTCTGTCTTCTCATTCGCTCCTCACAAATGCTCTGAGAAGTCATTTGAGCAGGTGGCATGTCCATTTCACAGATGTGAAACTGAGGCTGAGAAAGATCAGATGACTTGTTTAAGTTCCTATTGCCAGAGACTAAAAACAAGAGGCCTTGATACAAATCCCTGCATCTTTCATGCTGCTGCTCATAAAGGCAGATGGATGGGTGCAGTCTGGCTGCAGAGCACTGCGGAGGCAATGATGGAAAACTCAGCTCTGGGACTCTGATCATTTTCAAAGTCGATTGAGAAAGGAATGCTTCTTCCCACCTGGCTGGGGCAGCTTGCCCCGGTGACAAGGGGTACTGGAAGGAAGAACACTGTGCAGAGGGCCCCTGGCCAGTTGTCCCTGGAGGGTACATGGAAGGGGAAAGACACTGGCCTGACTAGAGTAGCTTAGGTAGGAGCTCCCCTAAACATATCAGAATAGACTCAATCACCTCATAACATATGGAACTCATTATGCTAGGAGTCCACATGAGCGGACTATTAAGAGGTTAAAGAAGGCTTTGAATGATGATATGGTCAATTGATCCAAATTGGATTATTAAGAAGGGGGCTGGGGTAGTTAGGTTTTTCCCCTTGTGTTTGGGGATGATGCTAATAGAAGGAACGGCAAAAACTAATCCTCCGACGGCTGACATGGGCTGATCCAGAGCAGAGTTTTCTGAGTAGCCCATGTTTGTAATTTTGATAAACAATCCCCTAGAGACTATCAAAAACTCTTTGGCACTGTGACAGAGCTAATGTCATTGAGAGAATCCCAGTCATACTCCTTCCTAATTGTTGAGTCTTAGAGTCTTTGGAATTGATTCATTTCTGAATTTAAAAAAAAAAAAAAAAGGATAACTGCAAAAGTATTGGTTCAATCAAAGAGTCACATTTCCAATGAGCAGTGCTAACCTCTGTAGCATCATGGTTTGGATCCTATTAAAGGTCTTCGTCTCCGATTAGTTTTTGGAGATAATCTATGTAGTATAAATTCCCTTGCACTAGGCAGACACGTCTACATTGATTTTTTTTTTTTTTTTTAATCAAAGGACAGTTGGGGAGAAAATGGTAAAGAGAAGGTGTAATGAAGGTTACAGGAACAGAGCCAATAGAAAAGGAAAGAAAGTATAAGAAACAACACAAACAAAAATAATGGAAATCTGAGAAAAGAGCTTCAACCATTATGTGCTTCAGTGAATAAAAGTAAATTGAAAATTGAAATTAATGTAATGAAAACTAAAAGTGAGTAGAAAGAAGAAAGTTAAGCAGAGATCTAGGAGAACAGGAAAAAGCAGGGGGCAGGGGTAATGAATTCCTCAGAGAAGAAAATGATCGGAACTTTAAAATGAACCATTCACGTAGGCAACCCTGAACCCAGACACCGGGACTCTAAATACAATCAAGGAAGAAACTATGAAAGGATTAAGGTTTGAGGATTAAGGAAAGGGGAGTTCCAGAAACTGAGGTGTGTCGGAGAAGTCTCCAGGAGCTCTCTCCTAGATAACCAAGTATGCAGCAATCAAACATGTGAACGAGTCCAGACTCTCTCACCCACTGTCTCCCCCATAACAATCTTGTACATTCTTATTCCCAGATTATCTCCCTATTAAGTAAGTCTGACACACACCAAGCAGGCTCCCGGGATGGCCACTATCTAAAATAAACAATAGCGAGGAAGGCACATGAGATAGTGCTGGGTGTTAATCACCGAGAAGGCTTTCATGGTCCTTGTTACTTGCTATCAGCAACCACTGAGCTGAGAGTCGTGCCGGGCCCAGTTAATCCCTCCTTTGACGTGAGGTAGGTTTCCCAAGTAAAAGCTGTAAATCTTCACCACTCCTCCTCCAGACTTCCAGTTCATTAGAGCAGTTAGAAGAGATGCACAGAGCATATAATACCATATCATCAGCCACGCATCCCACGGTAGGATCCAGTTGCTATCTAACTGCACCACTGGGGGGAGGGCATCCTTCCTTTCTGGGGATTCCAAGAACCAGAGACATTCCATGGGATGCTGGGGTCCCGTAGCCCAGACAAGATGAAGAATGGATGAACTCTGCATAATACGGAGACATTCTTAAGGGTTCAAAAGTACGCCCTTCTTCCCACTGGAGAGGGGCCAAAACACAGTCAGGAGGAAGGAAGAGGCCCTGATAATTCTGACTCTCCAAAGTGGAAGAAGACTAAATCTCTTGCAATCTGTTGATAGAAGACATAGCTGCTTGCTTTGCCACTCTATTTCCCAGTCACCCAGTTAGGAGAATTTGGAGCCCTCTTTAAACTTCTCCTGTGGCTCTTTCTCCCTTGCCAGGCAATGCCTGTAAGCTCTTATCTGGTAACATTTGCTACTCTGTCCATACCCAGAGTCCCAGCCTTAGTTCAATTTCATAGCCTCTGACTGGAACTAGTCACACTGCTTTCTGACTGGTATCCCTCCTTCTTTCGCCATTCCACTGTCCACTCATCTTTCATGCTGATGTCTTCCTAAGGCAGAGGTTTCTTCACTTCTCAAATAACTTTTAGAGTAGTGGCTCTTCTTTACCTGTTTCTAACATCTGCGCACTTTCTGCTGGAATCCAAGAAGCTCCATAATCTGGTCCCCTGTATATTTCCACTATGGTGCTCACAACTCTCCTTCAGACACATCCCATGCCAAGCTGAAAATCATCCTCAGTCCCCTGCGCACACACCCTGTGTCTCTGCCTGCTTTGCTCTCCATCAGGAGCTATCTGTCCAGTACGGTAGCAATGACTTACATGAGGTTATCACACACTTGAAATGTGGCGAGTCTGAATTGAGATGTGCTGTAACGGAAAATACACAACAGGTCCTGAAGATATACTGGGAAGGAAATAAAGTAAAGCACCTCTTCTGTATTTTTTTTTTTTTTACATTGATCACATGTTGAACTAAGATGTGTTATAAGAGCCCAAAAACCTAGTACCGAAAAATGAATGTGAAAATACCTCACTAATAATGGTGATATAGATTGCTATTGAAATGATAGCTTTTATATATTGGGCTGAATAGAACATATTATTACATGTAATTTTTACCTAGTACCTTTTTACTTTTTAATTCAGCTACTAGAAATGACTGAATTCCTCATGTGGCTCTTTTGTGTGGCTCACACCATCTCTCTACTTGACAGTATGGATCTAGAGAGACCGTCCTCCCTAGCCCCATGTGTTCAAGGCCCATCCATTCTTCAAAGCCCAGATTGCATCTATTATCCATTAAGCCTTGCACGACCCACAGCAGCCAAAACTAGTCTTTTTTTCCCTGAAATTCCTTAAGACTTGTCTGTAATCGTATCCACCTCTACCTTGTAAATTATCATTATTTCTGTCTACCTCCCCATAATATACCACAAGCCCCTCAGAGGTAAGAGCTACTTGTGATTCATGTCCTAGTTTCAGTGTGTTGTATGGTGATTAAGAGCATGTGTTTCTGCACTGGGCAGATTCGGGTTTGGTATTCACTCCACGATGTGCCAGCTGTGTGATGTTGGCTTAGTGCTTAACCTCTCTGGACCTTGGTTTTCACATTATAACAGGACAACAATAATAATGCTTATCTTACAGGGTTGTAGTGAGGATTAAATGGAATGATTTGTTTGAGCATTTAGCACAGTGCCTGGCACAGAATAACTTTAAAGGAAACGGGGGTGGTTATTATTATGACCTACTCCCTGTATTGGGGCTCTCCAGAGAAATAGAATCAATCGGTGGTATATCCTACTGTGTGTATATATATATATGTACACACACACCACATATATATCCTTTTACATTTATATATTCATTTATATTTATACTTATAAATATAATATTTTATATGGAGAAAATGATTTATGTTAAGGAATCAACTCCTACAATTGTGAGGCCTGGCAAGTCTGAAATCTGCAGGGCAGGCTGGCCAGCTGAAAATTCAGGGTAGAGTTGATGTTGCCATCTTGAAACTTCTTTCTTCTTCAGGAAACATCAGTCTTTGCTTTTAAGGTTTTTAACTAATTGGATGAGGCCCATTCACAGTATAGAGGGTAATCTGTTTTGCTTAAAGTCTACCGATTTAAATGTTAATCACATGTTTAAGAAACTACCTTCACAGCGTCATCCAGATTGGTATTTGACCAAACTACTGTGCCATAGCCTTGCCAAGTAGACGCATAAAACTAACCATCACATTCACAATAGAATGCACTCCATACTCCTCCACGATGTTAATGAAGGTTTGTTATTCTTGTACTTCAGATCCTTAGATCGGAGAATTAAGTTTATTAACTTGCTTCTTCCCAGTCCTCAGACAATCTGTGCCAGGGATCAGTCAGTTGATCAACAAATACTGCATTTACTGGATGCCTACAACGCACCACCAACTACGCAAAGTGATGGTGACAAGGAGGTGAAGAAGGCAGAATCCTTGACCTCAAGGAGCTTATATTCTAGTGAATGGAAGTAGACAGTGAACATGTAAACAAGCAAATAAAATAATTTCACATACTAGTAAGTGCTATGAGGGATAAAAATAATAAAAAATAGAAAAACAGCATGATACAGTTGGGGGTCAATTCAAGAGGTGGTCACTTTACTAAATGACCAAGGTAGGTCTCTCGGAGGAAGTCCTTCGAGGTGAGGCCTGATGGCAAAGACACAGTGGAACACTGGAACACAGAGCCCCACAAAGTGTGGGGAGGGAGGGTGGGTGTGTCATGACATCCAAGAGACCAAGAGGGCTTACAAGGCTCCTGCCAGCCTGTGATGCTTTCCCAGGGCCAAATGCTGATGCTGCAAATGCTTCCAGAGCTGCAGGAAAGCTCAAACACCACCTGCACATGCACAAACATACACCTTCCTCCTTTCTGCTTATCTCCCATATTTACTTCTCAGTATAAACAATTCCTCCACAGGGAACGGGCCGAAAGTGGACACAGCAGACACCACCCCAGGGAAAGGAGGGCTGTTCTCCTGAGGCAAAACCAAAACTTTACCAGTTTGTTTATCCCCAGTCACCAAGCTCATCATTTCACACCATGAGGGAGACTGCAGAAAAGACCTCGATAAGCCACCCACTCACCTCCTGCCCTAGGCTCCTTCCCAGTGAGGCAGGAATTGCAGGTTGTGTCACGAAACTGTTTGCAAACACACCTCCCGTCTGGAACATGGAGACTATTGTCCTGGTGTGTGTATGAGCATGCGTGTGTGTGTGTGTGTGTGAGTATATGTGTGTATGTGTGTGAGCATGTGCAAATGTGCATGCGTGCATGTGTGCTGGGCTGGAGAAGGCAGGGAAAGGACACTCAGCTGCTCTGATCTGTAACTAGGCTACTGTAATCCACAACGTAATCCAGTTTTTTCTAATATTAATTCTCAGCAATAAATAAAACAGGACGGCGCTTATTAATCCAGAAGGGGAACCATTACTCAAGGCAAAAAAACACCAGTGTCTACAACAGGATGTCTAGCAACCAGCCCCTGCCTACACCTGTGAAAGTCCTTTTGACTTCCTTAATATGTTAAAGAGAGCCGAGGAGCTTCCACTTAAAGCCCTAGAACTGTCCCACAGGGGACACAGAAAGGTGTGTGCACCAAGAGCAGGTCAGGGGACACACGAGCACCGATGGCCGCCGGTGTGCACCACCAAGTAAAGGCCTACCTTCCTCTGCTAGAGAGCTGCCGCTGCTTTCTTCTGCAGACAAATCTCAGAGAACTGGCCAAAACCGATGCATGGCCCCGTGTTTCTAGCTAGCATCCCACGGTCAACACCCTGACACTCACTCAGCTACTTTTCATCTCAGCATCAAGTTTTCATCCCAGTGTTTAATACTGGTTGTCCTGGAATATAGGTTACCCGGATTTCTGACTACTTGCTTTCTCCTTAGTTGGTCTCAGTAGACTGTTGTGTTCTAGAACACTCTGTTCTGGGGGGGGAAAAAAACTGTACAAATGGAAACTAATAATTGATGAATTCTAACGATATAATAAGCAGTTCTACTTGTGTTGCCACTTAATCCTAATAGCCTATAATGTGAAGGAAGGCAAAGGAACTCTATTAGTCTGGATTCTTTTCATTAGAAATGATAGAAACCCAACTTAAACTAGCTGAAACTTAAAAATGACATATTGGGGTGGCCGGTTAGCTCAGTTGGTCAGAGCGTGGTGCTACTAACACCAAGGTTGCTGGTTCAATCCCCGTATGGGCCACTGTAAGCTGTGCCCTCCTTAAAAAAAAAAAAAAAGATGTATTTCCTCAGTCACTGAACAGTCCAAAGATGGTACTAATAAATCATGTAAGACTGATCCAGGGTTTCGAAGGATGACTCCAGGAATTTGTGAACTTCTATTTTTGTCTCTGCTTTCCTTTGTGTTGGCTACATTTTCAGGCATCGTCTTCAGAAGAGGTAGCAGAAAAGGCCACAGTAGCCCTAAGTTTGCATTATCCAAACAGCTGGCAATCCAAATAATTAATAATAATAATAATAATAAGTCTCTTTTCTCAAAAGTTCCTGCAAAATTCCCGTAGTTGATTGTCATCAGCCAGGACTGGGTCACATGACCATTCTGAAGAGAGGACAGGCCAGCCTCCCCAGGACCACGTGGCCTGAGAATGAGGAAGAGTACTTCCCTCAAAGGAGTCTGACAGACTTACTTTTAAATATGTCCATCATCCACCACAAAATAAAGAAGAAAATTGACTCAGGAATGACTCCCATACTAGAAACTGCAGAAAGGATTACAGCAATTATTTTAAGATATATCACTATACACATATTTTTTAAACTCTGAATTCTTCCATTCTGGTCTCTCTATTGGACACATACTTTCTTAGTTTGCTATTCCCCTCCTACCTGCACACATCCCCATTCTGAAAATCACTACCAGCTGTAAGCAGAGGATTTGAAAGCCTGGCTTCTGGGGAGGGACAGCAGGGCAAGAAGAATTAGCCTCTTTATAGGTCCTAAACTAGGGCACTCAAGCTTAAAATTCTCTTATCCCATTTCCAAATGTTTGTTCTGCAAAACACTAGTCCCTTATGATGCAATAAGGGAAAAGTTTCCAATGATGAAATAAGGTTTGGAAAACACAGCACATTATATCCTCTTTCTTGGAGAGTCACAATATACATGAGCAGGTTAAAAACTCTGAGAAGTTCTTCAGAGAGGAAGCAGTTTAACTCTTTTAATGCAATGTTTAACAAACTGCCCTGCCCTCAAAATACTTTTTATAAATGATACATATTAACATTGTCAGAACAAAATAATATATGTTGGGAAATACTGGCCTGCAAAGTTTTGCAAAGACCGTAGACTTCTAGCTGTCCAAACCATCAATCAAGTGTGAGGGTGGAAAAACGCCCTCTCGTAGATACAAGGTCTCAAAAGATATACCTCCCAGGTATGCTTTCTCAGGAAGCTGTTGGAAAATATGTGCCACTGATGCAAGGGGGTGAACTGATAAACAGGAAGACATGGATACAGCAAGCAGGGGGTTAAATTGACAAAGGAGGAGACCGCAAGTGACAGCTATGCCTCAGTACCGCAGTATGAAAGTCAACCAGACCCAGACTGCAACAGATCAAATGTTCAGGAACATGAAATTGCTAGAATCCTTGATATAGCATTCACTATCTTAGGAGTAAAATTAGAATATTAGCAAAGTTTGAAATTGAAATCAGTAAAAACAGATAAAAGCTATAAAGAAATACATTTATTAATTCCAGAGAAAGCAACGTTATAGAAAGACAATATTGACCGAACCAAAATTAGGACGTCAGTTTTATATACGGATGTACGGAGAGGAGGGCTTGCAGTGACAGTTCCAGCTCTGCATCTCTTCCTGTACCAACACCCTTTGTCCTGTCACTTCGCAGTTATTGTGTAACCCCACCGTGGGCAAAATGACCTCACCTGTCTCTTGATCCTGAGATTAACCACATGGCTTGTTTTGGTCAACGGGATGTTAGCAGAAGCTTCCAATGGGCTTTCTCTCTTGTGCCTCTACCATCTCCATGAGAACATGCCAAGGGCAGCCTGAGAGGCAATGAGAGCCATGTGAAGGAGAGCCTAACTGTCCTGTTGCCCCAGCTGAATCCTGTCAAGATTGGCCAATCCTAGTCAATAACCAGATTCATGAGGGAGCTTAGTCTACATCAGAGAGCTGCCTGACCTAGATCATCTAAACCTTGCAAGTGAGAGAGAAATAAACGATTTTTTGTGCTTTATGCCACTGAGATTTTGTGGTTGTTTATGTGGCATTTTGTGACCATGGATAAGTACTACAGGGAAAATGGGGCTGGGAAGGATATGCCTGATGATGGAGGTAGAAGAAAAAAGACAGCTGAAAACCGTATTTTCAGTAGTAAGTGGAAAGTCAATAGCAATGTTTAAAACTTTAAAGACTATGAAGGAGAATAAGGAGGAAGAATAGAAGGAGGAGAAGGAAAAGGAAGAGGAGGAAGACAAGGAATACAAGCATGTTATTTAGAAACAGAGAGAGCTAAAGTAGAGGTCCTGGTGGAGGAGAAATAAGGGAACTGAGGGGTGAGAGACAGCTTGTTTTCCTACTTAACTTTTTAACCTTTATGGATGTATAACATTAACAAAAATTATATAAAAATAACTGTTTAAAAATAAGGACAAAAATTAAACCTCCTAAAAAAACCAAAAAACAAAAAACTTGGCCTTAAAGTGAAATACTTTTTTAAACCGGGAAATTGAAATACTAAGAGATAAAAATATCAGAGAGGAGATAAGACATCCATGAAGGCGTGACATCTGGTTAATGAAATTTTGAAAAAGAGAACAGACAAACAGAGATTATCAAAGAAATAATGTAGGTATATTTTCCAGAGCTGATTGGCAAAATATCAATATTGAAAAGTGTCCTAAAGTTTTATTAAAACCATACCTAGCGTAACTTCATTATTTTAGAAGACTGATGGTAAAAAGAATATTCAAAACTTTGAAAGAATAAAACAGTATCCCCGCCAAAAATGAGAATCAGACTAATATCTGAATGCTCATCAGCACCAGTAGAAGCTAGAAAATAATTATGAAACAGCTTCAAATTTCTGAGGAAATGTGACTTTCAACTAAGCCATATCAGTAATCCAATGTAAAGAGTGAATAAAGTCATGTTCCAACATAAAAGAATGCAGAATATTTATGTCCCACCAACCATGTCTTTAGGAATTTTACTTGAGGTTATGCTATAGGAAAAAGAGAAAATGCCAAGAAAAGGAAGACATGGGAAATTGAAACCAGTGGAACCAACCCAAGGGAGTTGTGACAAGAAATCCCAGGCATAGAAAACAAGCAGTTCAAAAGGTGAACAAGAACAGAGGCCATCAGGGGGTAGATCTGAGGGGTAAATAAAGTCAATATATTATGTGATTGGGTGGAGAGGGCAGCAAATATTGAAAATATAAGAAAAGGAAATGGTGCAAGAAAAAGTGAGAGACAATTTGAAATCTAGGAAAAATAAAAA